>NW_028079044.1:12253470-13707835 GCF_014824575.4 Sturnira hondurensis | reverse complement strand
ATCAGACAAGAAAAGGAAATAAAAGGCATCCAAATCGGAAAGGAGGAAACAAAACTGGCATTGTTTGCAGATGACATGATAGTGTACATGGAAAACCCTATAGCCTCTACCAAAAAACTGCTGGAACTAATAAATGAATTTGGCATAACAGCGGGATACAAAGTTAATATCCAGAAATCAAAGGCATTTTTTATACCTTTGCCTATTTTTTGATTCAGGTTTTATGTTTCTATTGTTGAGTTATAGGAGTTCTCTCTATATTGTGCATATTAATCCTTTATCACATATATGATTTGCAAATATTTTCTTTGTTGAAGGTATCTTTAGATGCATAAAATCTTAAACTGTTCAGAAAGTTCAATTGGCCTATTTTTTTTGTCGCCAGTACCATTGGTGTTATATCCAAGGAATCAATGCCAAATCCAACGTTGTGAAGTTTTTGTCCCATATTTTTATCTAAGAATTTTATTGTTTTAGGTCTTACATTTAGATCCTTAATCTGTGTTGAATTCTTTTTTTTTTTTGTATGTGGTGGTAGGTAAGGGTCCGGCCATATTCTTTTGCGTGTGGATATCCAGTTTTCCTGGCACCATTTGTTGAATAGGCTGTTTTTTCCCCATTGAAAGGTTTTGGCACTCTTGTCAAAAATCATTTGAGCATATATGCAAAGATTTATTTCTGTGCTTTGTATTCCATTGGTGTATATGTCTTTATGCCAGTACCACACTATTTTGATTACTGTAGCTCTGTAGTATATTTTCAAATCAGGAAGTATATAAGTCCTTCAGTTTAGTTCTTCTTTTTCAAGATTACATGGGCTCTTCAGAGTCCCTTGAGATTCCATATGAATTTTAGGATGGCTTTTCTCTTTCTGTAAAAAAAATTATTATGATTTTGATAGGAGTTGCATTGATTCTATAGTTCACTTTGAGTAACGTTGACACTAACAATATTAAGTCTTGGGAGATAATTTAATTTATTTACACCACATTTAATTTTTGTCAGCAATGCTTTATAGTTTCTATTGTACAAATATTTCACCTCCTTGATTAAGTTATTTCCTAAGTTTTTTATTCTTTTTGATGCTATTGTAAATGAAATTGCTTTTGAAAACTTTTTTCAGATTATGCATTGTTCATGTATAGAAATGCAACTGATTTAAAGTAAATAAGTAGGGACTTACTTCTGCCATTTAATATTTGTTCTCTATATGACCTAGAACATTTTTGTCCCTCATATCCTGTATTAACTGTCTTTTTTTGTATTGAGTTGATTTTTCATAGGGAAATGTTTAAATTCCCTTCTCATTTCTTTTTGTGTATATTGTAAAGCTATTTTCTTTGTTGTTACCGTAGTGATTGCATTTAACCTCCTGAAGTTATAACACTCTAATTTGAATGTATACCACCCTAACTTCAATAACATACAAGAATTCTGCTCCTTTAGAGTTCCATCTCAACCCCTTTTGTTGTTGATGTCACGAAATTACATTTTTATACATTGTGTGCCCCAAGACATAAATTAGTAATGTTTTTAAATACATTAGTTTCTTAAATCATAGAGAAAACAAGATTTGAAGTTACAAACCAAAATTACAATCATACCAGCTTTTGCACCAATAATTGTTTTTTCCTTAAATCTGCGTTTCTTAAATTATGTAGAAAAAGTACAATTAAAATATTTTTATAATAATATTAGCTTTTTAAAAAAAGATTTTATTTATTTATTTTTAGAGAGAGGAGAAGGGTGCGAAGAAGAGAGGAAAAGAAACATTCTTGTGAGAGAGAAGCATCAATCAGTTGCTTCTTGTATGCACTCTGACTGGGGACGGAACCCACAACCCAGGCATGTGCCCTGACCAGGAATTGAACCAGTGCCCTTTCAACTTGCAGTCCAGTACTCAATCCACTGAGCCACACCAGCCAGGGCCAAAGTTTGTTGTTTTTTAATAATATGTCTCATTTCAGGGCTCCCTTTGAGTTCATGTTATGTGGAATTTGTTGAGCTTTTTGGATGTTTGTGTCTTTCACAAAATTTGGAGAGTTTTCAGCCATTATTTATTTTTAAAAAAATTTTTTATTTATTTATCTTTAGAGGGGAAGGGAAGGAGAGAGGGAGAGGAATATCAATGTATGGTTGCCACTTGTGTGTCTCTTGCTGGGAACTGGCCTGCAACCCAGGCATGTGCCCTGACTGGGAATTGAACCGTGATCCCTATGGTTCACAGGCCTGCGCTCAGTCCATTGAGCTATGCCAGCCAGGGCCAGCCATTATTTCTTAAAATATTCTCATTGCTCCTTCCTCTCTCTCTTCTTCTTGGACTCCCATGATGGGTATATTGGTTCATTTGTCCCACAGGTCCCGGAGGCTGTTTGCTCTTCTTCAGTTGTTTCCCTTTCTGTTCCTCAGACTTGGTAATTTCCATTGTCCAATCTTCAAGTTTGCCAATTCTTTCTTCTACTCAAATATGCCATTGAATCTAGTGAATTTTTCATTTTAGTTATTATATTTTTCAGCTCCAGAACTTCTTTTTGCTTTCTTTTAAGGTTTTTCTTTCTTTATTGATATTTCCATTTTGTTCAAACCTCAAGTCTCTGTCTGTTGTATCTTTATTAGGTCTTTTTCAAGGACTATTTCTATAGATTTTTTTTCTTTGAATGGGTCATGTTTAACTTTTGTATGCCTCATGAATTTTTGTTGTTGTCGTTGAACACTGGACATTTGAATCTAATAATGTGGTAGCTTTAGAAATCAGATTCTCCCCCTTTCTCAGGGTTATTAATTTTTGTATTGCTTTTGGTTTTTTGATTGTTGTAGTCTGTCTCTATGTCTCAGCCTGAGGTGTAAGCTGAAGGCCTTCTCAGGTCTTTTCTGAACCTTTCTCTGAGTGTGCATGGTCATTTTCTTATTTTCTCTGTCTATTGCAGTTAGTTTTTTTTTCTTTTTTAAAAAATTTATTGAATTGTTGTTTTTTAATGTCCTAGTTTTTGATGTCTGGTTCCCAGAAGAGGGGAAAGTAAAAAAATGAATGTGGGGGGATAGTGCTGGCCCTTTAAACACCTGGAAGACACTTCAGGCAGTAGGGAAGGGTCTTGCTCCAGGAACTTGTGCACAGTTAGGGGTGGAGGAGCAGTTGCTATTGTATTAAGAGCTGAAATTGACTGAAATTTACCATAGAAGAAGTCTCCCCATGCCAATTTGTAAGCCTTCGAAAGACTCTACAGTTCCAAAACAGTTATATTGGGCAAATTCTGCCAGTGTAATTGTTCTCTAGGTGGAGAGACAGATTCCTGGTGCTTTCTATTCTGCCATCTACCCAGAATCTTCTCTCACTCATTCTGTTTTAAGAGAACCCTGATTTAATTTGGGTAGCTCTAGCTAAGCTAAAATACTTGGTGTCCTGACACCCTTATAGATGAGGTGGCTACATTCCAGCTTAGTTCTAGCCTGTGAAATGTCCCTGGGGAAGATATCCTTTCTTGAATGAAAAGGGAAAGCCTCATGAAAACAAGGTTTTTGACTTTACTCTTATATGGAATATGGATGAAATAGCTGGTGGAGAGCAGCCTTATTATGACCCTGAGCACCATGAGGATGGTAGAACAAGTACCTTTCAACCAACTATCTTTGCAGTCCTGGATGACCTAATTTAAGACTTCTCATTTGTGAGAAAAAAAATACATAGTCATTCAGTCACTGTCAGTCAGTATGTCTTTACTCACAGCCAAATGTAAATCCTGATATACAATTCAAACCCATAATCCATCAACCTGGGCAGAAGCATGGGCAAATGGAGATATTTGTGTCTGCGATGAGCACCATTGTTTTTCAGGGCCTTCTCTTGTGCATTTTTATGTACATTCTCCATTTCTTTGGGTTCACTTGCCAAGCATTACTAACATTTTTTAGGTGGAAAAAGAAAGTGTTATAGCCCAGTTATAATGGTGAAATTAGGAAGAGGCATTCAGATTATTCCTGTTATTTATATTTTAAAACCATTTAAGAAAGTAGTTGATTCTTCCTAGTCCTTATTGTAACTTGCTATATACAGATTTTTCCATCAGAATATAGTTAAAGCAAAGAGGCAAGAAAGAAGGGATTACAAATAATTAAGAATCTAAACGTCAGACACTCTCAGTTATTTGTGAGAAAGCCTTTTCTTAAGCTTAGACTCGAGTATGCAGAACAGTTAGTAAATCTTTGTTGGTCAAAGAAAAAAACTGGGGTTGGCTTTATATTGAATTGTAAGGACAGAAATGCATTTGGAATTCTAGTCAGATGGTGAAATGTATTCACTAAAAACGTCTTTTCTCTGTACTTCAGTCTGACCTCATGCCTTAAGTGAATGGAGCGCCATCTAATTTCTAGTGTGCTGCAATGCGTACCCCAGACCCTTACGTAAGATGTCAGACGCGGTACAGTTGGCAGCAATGGCGAGGCCTGCTGGGGACGAGCAAGGGACCTCTCCTTCCAACACCAGTGACCACCAGCACCATATTGAATTTAATGAGCATTATATAATGAAGTAATTATTAATAACAAAAGTAGTTACCTTTGGCTGTCATTTTCAGAGACTGCACTAACTCCTTTACGTACATCATCTCACTTAACCCTCACAATAACACTAAGCCTCGGGTCCTGGTTCCATCCGCTTTTTGCAGTTGAGGGAATGGAAGCTTAAGCAAGTTGCCTAAGGTCAGAAAGCCAGCACATGGTCAGGCTGGAACTTGAAACCCTCTTTGCCCTAGGAATGTTTGACGCCAAAGTTAGTGTTCTTAGGCATGTCAGAAAATGTTGACCGTAGTTTGCTTAATTACATGTTAAGTAATTTCAAAGTACTCTATTTTGTACTTTGGTTCCCATACAAAGAGTTAAAAGGTAATAGTAAAATGTGGCCTAACTCATAATGAAGACTTTTTCACTGTTAATGTAGAAACTATTATTCCTGACTAAGGACGCCTTTATATAATCCTTTTTTATTCGTTTTCACAGCATGCGCCCTTCCTCAGGTGGGAGGGTGGGTCGGAGGTGGATGAATATGCTTTGCTGGAGGCACGCGCCATGCGTGGTGGGGTCAGAGGGGTTAGAACGTGCATTACGCAGACTGCAGCTTCACATCTGATGGGTCCGTCACTGAGCTGCCCGATTGGCAGCCTTGGTGAATCATTGTATCTTCAGCTCTGGATGTGTCACCAATGTATGTGGGTTGAAATTGCCCAGAAACATAGTGGAGTCCACCAGAAGTATAAATACAAGAGAAACACACCAGGGAGATAACTGTACCATTTTATGTAGCAACCAAGTACTTGTGAAATCAGTACATTTTGAGCTTTCCATTTTTAGAGTTAATGATTTTGTTTACTCACTTTTATCTAGTAGTTTTTATTTACTTAAGTAAGATTCAGTCATAAAATTTCACTCTGAGCTAAAGGTCTTTATATTAATAGAAACTTAGCCCATGTTTGGGCATATTAGAAACAAAAAATATGATATATTTTAGAAGATATATTAAACTTTTCCTGATTCATGTTGTTAGGCCAGTAGGTAGATAGATAGGTAGATAATAGATAGATCACCATACTGAAGGATCCCATCTGAGTTTATTTTCAGAAATGTATTTTGACAAACAGTCTCCATTAGTTGGTTAAGTGAAGTCTGATATTTATAATAATGTAAATTTGAAAATGAAAACTGGATATTGAATCTGGGCTTTAGTGCTTGGTTATTGTGACATGCTGAAAAAGTTTTCTTTGAGCCTCAGTTCCTCAAGTATGAAACAGAATAGTAGTAGCTGATTTAGGGAGTGTGGAACAAATAAAATTATGATATCAATGTGCTTTATACTATGAAACTAAGTAATTATATAGACTTAAAGATGTGGTGTTATCATTGTTATACTCCACAGCCAGCAGATGGACTGATTTAACACCACTCTTCACCCATGAAGGTGACAATGTCAGTTCCAATTGCTCAAACAACACAGATTTATCGAGCTCTTGTGGTGTGTGAGGACTTCCTTCACACCAACAGATCATATGCACACATTTAAACAGCTATAGTTCACGCAGGGAGATGTTACTTACATAGCATAACAAGCATTCTGTACATGTACATGTTAAAGATATTTGCAGGTTTTTTTAAGTACTTAAACTTTTTAAATGTAAGCTTATTGCATAAAAATCTTTACCTCTGTCACAGTCGTCATTGTTGGTATTACATTCTACCCACAGAGAGCATTGAGCACAATGCTCCCTTCCTTTGTGATTCGGGGTTATTTGGATCGCTCAGGTATTCTGTTGGCACGCAGACTCTCCGGCCGGGCTAGTGAGGGGCGTGGTGCTGTTTGCCCCTGCTTTCAGTGATCTTGGATCACTAACTGTTTTGGATTCTTATTCCCACATTTTTTAATCCTTCCCCTTTTCTAGTTATTAGGGCTTTTTTTTCTATTATCATGTGCTTGCCTCTTTTTATCCATTCTCCCTTCTAATTTCCATTTACAGTTTTTGGTTTGGGGCAAAAAAATAAAATCATCTTTAAGATAAACACTCAGGGAATATATGGTGTAACGTGTGAGGTTTGATGCATGGGCTGTGTGATTTCTTCTTTTTTTTTCCAGGCTTTATTTTTGTTTGCTTTTTTAGTTCCAAGTAACTAGATGAATTGTTTTGCTTAACACCAGCATTTTACTGTCTGCATCAATTGCCTCTAATATAATAAGCAGCGATAATTAAATATCTCATTGCCAACTGTAAAACACTTCCACATACACTGTGTCCCTCGATTCTCACATGATCATAAGAGATAGGCAGGACACACATTATTTTTATACTTTACAGACAAGAAAACTGATGCGTAGTTGGAGGTTAGTCAGTGGATTTTAGCCCAGGGTTGCAGCTGAATCACCTGGGGAGGCTTGCTCATCTGTACGTGCCTGTTGTCTCTGCCTGGATATCCCAATCCCGTAGGTCTGAGCAGGACCCAGGTATATATGTTTTGGAAAAAAGATCCCAAACACTGCTAAGGTGCATAGCTTTTTCCTGATCCCTTTTCCCATCCTCCACACCTGTATCCCTCTTCTCACTGAAAACTACTGGGTTAAATTTTTGCTACCAGTAAGTGATTTATTAAGATGCCTTCATTTGCAGGTCAGAGAAAAACCTACAGTAGTTTAAATCCTTGATGAGTACTGGTCCTGTAATCAACTGTTGTGGTGGTCAGGATAGTGCCCTCCTCCCATGTTACTTTATGTGGTAAAAGAGACTTTGCAAGTGTCGTTTAATTAAGGATTTTGAGATGGGGAGGTTATCCTGAATTGTTATCATGGGTTCCATGTAATTACAAGGGTCCTTATAAGAGGGAGGCAAGAAGGTCAAGAGCAGAAGGAAATGGCATGACAGAAGCAGGGATTGGAATGATATATTTTAAAGATAAAAAAAGGGGCTACAAGCCAAAGAGTGCAGGCGTCCTGTAGAAGCTGGAAAAGACAAGAAAACACATTCTCCCTTGAAGCCTCCAGGAGGAATGCAGCCCTGTCAACACAGTAATTTCAGACTTCTAACCTCTAAAGCTGTAAGGGAATTAATTAGTGTCATTCTAAATCATTGAATTTTTGGTAATGATTTACAGCAGCAATAGAAAAGCAGTACATCTGAGAAATGTAAAATGCAGATTCTTAAGCCCCTCCCATGGAGATGTTTTAGCAGACCTGGTAAAGTCCTGGGATGTGGGATTAAACTAGTCCCTAGATGATTCATTGGTCTGTGGTTCTTGGAGCTCATCACCTATAGGTACGAATATACTCATAAGACCATTTATTTATTTCCCCCCTTGGAAGTCTAGAGGAGTGTAGTCCTAGCATCTGCTGTTCTCATCAGCTCATCAGCTAAGTGATGTCATGGAGCCCACGCTCAGCCCCAGCCTGTGCCCCACCACCCTCAGCACATTGGACTTCTGTCCTCAGCCTTCTTACGTCATGCACACAAGATGGCAAGCACAGCTCCTGCCACCACGTCCTTTTCCTCACACAGCCAGGAAGGAGAAAGCTCCGTCTGCATGTCTGTGTCCCTCATTTTTGTCTCAAAACATTATCCTGTTCTCCTCCTCCTCCCAGGAAACCTTTGCATCCCCTCAAACCACATTTAGCTCCAAGATGAACCTTCAATGCCAGGTCTTTGTACCTTTTAAAATCACTTCATGTACCAACAATGGCACCCTTCACTTTGGAAAAAAAATGTATTATCTTATTTAATCTTTGTAACACTGTGAGGGGGTAATATTTCCTCTTTTTTACAGTTAAGATTCACAGATTGAGGAGCATGCCCAAGATTTATAAGTGGAAAGCTCCTAAGTGGCAGATCTGCCTTAACTGTGAAGCTCAAGCTCTTAACTATTACATCGACCCAGGGCTGCTCAGTTGTTTAGTGTTAGTAGCACATTTCCAAGGAGTATTAGAATTTTTGACACACTTGAAGAGATTAAAAACTCAAAGCAACACTAACCAAATCAATCATTACAACCCAATTGCAATCATTGGAGGGTTTTGAGGGAGGAGTAGCATGATCTTACTTTTCTTTAAAAAGAATCACTGGCCACTGTCTTGAGAATACACACAGAGGGGTCAAGAATATTGCAATAACCACTTGCCATCTAACTCAAGGTAAAAGCCAAACTCATCACATCAGCTTATATGGCCCTCCACAACCTGCCCTGCCCCTCCACATACTCCCTCTTCTACTCTACCCTCACCCACCCTCCCCTCTGTAGGCATCTCGCTCCCTCAGGCGTGTTCTGTACCTAGGGTCTGCTTACGTTTTCTGTTTCTTCTACCTTGAAAATTCTTCTGCTTGGCTTGAGTCCCGATGACCTCAGGTCTTTTCTCAAATGTCATCTTCTCCGTGAGACTTTGCCTAACTACCTCTTCAGGTTGCATCACACCCCACACAACACACCGAAGCACACATTCCTCATCTTTCTTCCCTCTTTTGTTTTCCCAAAAGTACTGAATTACTAGTAAATTACATAATTTGTTAATTCTATTTTCTCTCTTTCCCCTCACTAGAACATGAGTCAAGACAGTAGGGGTTTTTGTGCATTTTGTTTGACGCCACGTTCCTATCTCCTAGAACCTAGGCTGTGGTAGGCATTCAATAAATATTTGTGAAATAAATTTTTTATAGCTCTGATTAGTTCTACAGGGTAAATTCCTAGAAATGAAATGACCACACTACAGGATACAGACATTTTAAAAGGTTTTTAATACACATGACCAAACACTGCCTCCCCAATGTGGAATCCATTTACAGTTGACTCTTGAACAATGTAGGGGTTAAGCGTGCTAACTTCTGTCCCACACCTAGTCAAAAATCTACATATGACCACCTTTGAGTCCCCCCAAACTTAACTGTTTACCAGAAGCCTTACAGCTTACAGAAACAGTTGATTAACACATAATTTGTAAATTCTATGTATTATGTACTATGTCTGACAGTAAGGTAGAGAAAAATGTTACTAGGAAAGTCATAAGAGAAAATTCATTTCAGTAGTGTACACACTTATTGAAAAAATCTGCATGTAAGTGGCTCTGCACAGTTCAAACCCATGTCTTTCGAGGGCCAACTGTACACTCTCATGAGTCCCTTGTGCCCTCACATTGTTAGCAGGTTTAACGTATCTAACTAGCTCTGTCTGTGGCAATTGTATTTCTTTTTCATTTATATTGCTTTGATTAGATGAATTTGCATTTGCTTTTCTAGGCATTTCTTTCCTTGGTGATCATTAGCTGCATCTTTTGCCCATTTTTCTAATTTAGTTTCAGTGTTTTCTCATTTAGGGTTGGTGTTTTTCTAATTGATTCATAAGATGTCTTTAGGTTGTAAGGTTGCTAAGTCTTTGTCATCTGTATTGCAGATATTTTTCCTAGTTTGTCATTTTTCTTTTAATTTTGTCATGTTGTTTCTTAATAGATAGTCTTTTAGTGTATTTCATTTTAACTTTGTGGGTCTTCTTTTTCTTTATGTTTGGAAAGGTCTTACCTGCCCCTAAGATCAATTATTCATCTGTAATTTCTTTTAGTTATCTTACATTTTAAATATATATTTTATTCTTTAGTTAATTGCTAGTGTTTTATTATATTGTGTGAAGCAAGAATCTAAAGTCCATTTTTCCCTTGAAAGAGTAAACTATTGCACACATCTTTCTTTTGGGCTAACAAGAATGCCATCTTAAGAATACACTAAATCTTTGTAATATGTACATCAAGTTTTTCAGTGCAGATACATTCATATTTTTCTTTTGTCAGAACCCAACTCTTCATTACTACAGCTTATTATGTATGCTTTTAAAATTCATTTTTTCTTCATATGTTGACCATTCTAAATAAATTTTAGAATCACTCTGTCAAGTTCAGGAATAGGTGTGGCGCTTACATCCCTAAAATAAAAATCCCGTCAGGCCACTCCCCCATGGAAAGTTGTTTAGTGCTTCCTTATCGCCTTCAGAACATAAAGGCCAGACCTCTTAATGTAGGATCCAAGACCTTCCTCGATGTGCCCAGCCAAATTCTCTAGTCTTATATATTGCTACTCCTTGCCTGAATTTACACTTCAGATCTACAACTACATCCTATTCTATTTCTCACCTCCCTATCTCTGCTGTTCCTTCTGCTTTTGATGCCTGGACTAACTCCCATTTGCCCTAAGATCCATTTCCACCTCCCAGACACTTTTGCACTGGCCAGGCTATGTGTATGTCCGTTGTCAACCTGTGTGTGCCTCTGTCACTGGTAACCTGTTGCATCAGTGATGCAGTGATGAGTTAGTCTCTCCTGTGTATGTCTAGTAGTTAGAGAGCTACATGTCACACAGTAGGTGGGATAGATGGACTAGTAAATCTCCACAACTGGAAGAAGGGAGATGGATTGTAATAATCAAAGTGAAAGATGTTTAGGGTCTGCAATGGCAAAAGTGGAGAGGAAGAGATACATTTAATAACATTTAAGGAAGACAGTTGACAGGACTTTATGTCTGGTTAAATGTGAGAGAAAGGAGGAGAGAAGCTACTTTGAATCTCAGATTTCCAGCTCAGACACCAAGGGTACCTTGTGGTACCTTAACCATATTTAGGCATTCAGGAGGAGGAACAGATTTAAGGAGATATGATTAGGACAATTCTAGATGTGCTGTGAATTGGAGATGCCTTTATGATGCCCAGTGGAGATGTCTAATATGTTAGACATTAGACAGATAGATAGATATAGGCTAATTATATACTGTTATTGTTCAACCAGGACCCTTCTGAGATTGAAACAGGATGCTATTATTAATTATACCCAGGCAAGCATAAACTAGAAATGGCTCTGACAAACTGAAGTATATGGTCTCTCTCTATATAAAGGTCAGATATGAAGCTTAAAGAGAAAGGTTTGGAATGTGGTTAATGATTTGTGAATCATTAGCATGTAGATGTCCTGAGAGTGGTTGAGTTGCCTAGGGAGAGTTTATAGGATAAGAAGAAAAGAAGGAGGAAAAACAAAACCATAAGGGATACAGACATTTAGATAGTAGTTATTGGTTGGCAATTTTTTTTCAAAACCGTTGTGTCTCCAGAGTTTCCTGAAGATTGTGATACCCACCCCCTATGCCCCTGCACACTTCCTCAACCCTCTCTTGGTCCCAAATCGCAACCTAAGGTGATTTTTTTTAAAAGTTGAGAGCTATAGGATTAGTTTATAGGATGGGCAGAGGAAGAGGAGCCAGCAAAAAAACAAACAAGCCAAAACTAAAACAAACAAACAAAAAGCTATAAGTGGCCAAAGCAATAAGAACCAGAAGGCTATACAGTTCAGCCAAAGTTACTGAAAAAAAAAATGGTTGGAGATGGTCAGTAATGTCAATGCCAGGTGGTGCAGAGAGGCTCAGTAACATAAGGAACAGAGAAATGTCACTTGGCCTTGACATTTAGTGGACACAGATGCTCTTTTCTGGGGGTGGTCAATATAGTTGTCCTGCAGAAGCCAAAGGTCAAAGGAGGAGCTCACACTGTTGAGGGTAAAGACAGGAGTAGCCACCAGCATTCCTGCAAAATTGAGGTAGGGGAAGATTGTTTCATGTTTTAAACAGAAGATAGAAAACATCGAGTCTGTAATTTATTTATTGCAGGAAGAAGCCAGTAGAGAAGGCAAGGCTGAGTGTATAGGAGAGGGAAGAAATACCAGGCTGCAGTCACATTCAGACTATTTTTGTCAGGCCCATTTTCTTGTCACGAGTACCTAGTCTGTACTCTAGTTGAATGCCACCAATTCATTTCATTTGGAATCACTTTGACCTTGAAAACCATCATTCAGATGTCTTTCTATTTGGTTAGCTTGGAGTCTAGATTTTTCTTCCTCTTTTTCACTACAGACTCAAGTTGGGAGCCTTTGAATGAATATAAATTTACCTTCTGGTTGCATTTGTGCACATATTTGTTCAAATATCACTGGTAAAGTGATTGAAGGGTGTTAATAACCCTTTGATCTAGATTTATAGGTTGATATGATATATCCTTGTTGATAAATTTAAAAATATATACTGCAGATGAACATGTTCCTTTGGAATACATGTGTGTGTTTACGTGGTATTGTATGTATTAGAAGGAAATGTGAGTTTTAAACTGTGAATTGACTTTTTTTTCCCCATGAGACACTTCATTAAGAAAAAAGATGTTAAGTTTTGGAATAGAAACTGTTCCCTTTTCTGATCTGCTACTTCATAGTAAAAAATTAGTAGTAAGATTAACTTCCTTGGAAAGAAGAAGGCAAGGATATCTTCAAAAGGAAAAGAGATGTTTAATTGCTCTGCAAAGGCCCAAACATGCTCTGAAAAGTAAAGATTTCTGGCTTAATGTGCAGGGAACAAAAGGCCGTTGTGAACTGTGTACAAGAGTTGGTGAGAGTTTGTATTCTGCCCCTTTTTTCTGTGGGAGTTATTTCCTGTTGTTGACTAGTGTTCTTTATTTAGAACCACCTAGCTTCAGAATGCCTGCTAGCGCAGAAAAGTGTGTATTTAAAACATAGGCTTATTTCAAGACGATCTCTGAAAAAGGACACACTACCCATGCACTGAGAAGACATCATGTTCTTAAAGGTGGAGAGAGTAAAGATAGTTGTGTACTTTATTTCTATGATCCCCATATCAAATGACATAAAATAAGAAATAACCAAAATGCATTTGGCATAGCAGTCATTGGTCACCTGAACACCAAGTGAAACGCATTTCGAAGGAAAAGTGTGTTTCTGTTGTTGCTTTTTAAAAAAATCAATAAGATTTCACTTTTTAGTGCTAAATGCATTGTTTGGCATATTAAGAAGTAACAAGAAGCCTTGCACATTTTGTGAGGACGGTTTTGTCTCTTCTAGCAAGATAGAAGTTAGCCCGGCAGGTGAGAAATATACTCCAGGCACAGGCCTTAAACCAGTTATTCTCTTACATTTGCTCTATCAGCTGAGCTTCCTATTAAGAAATTTTGGTTAATCCATATTATTATTGAATTTTACAGTCTATTTTTAGGAGAGAGAGAACAATACATTAAAATGAGTGAAAGGAATAAGTTATTACTGAAGTAATGGGAAATAAATAAGTGCATGAAATACAAGTATTATTCAGTGCTTTATTAATAAATATTAGAAATTGTAGGAACAATCATGAAGTTCAACCTCACAGAAACAATAAGGAAAAAAGAAAAAACTTTTTTTAACCTGTTGATATCTAAAACAATAAATTTAAATTGTTTATTGCAACCTTTGTTTTTCATGTCATTTTAAAATTGATATGTATTATTTTATTAAATAATACATATCATATTTATTAATAATAATATCATAAATGATAATACATATCATATCTATTTTATTAAATAATACATATTTTTTCTTTACATTCAGTTGTTGCTACTTCATCATCTTCTATGCTGGGCATAGACATGCAGATTGTATCAACTGTTTATGTAGCATGAACACATCTGGGTTCAAACCTCGGCTTCTTTTTTTTTCTAATCAGAAAATGATTTTATTTCAGTTTTACACTTGAATGATAGTTTGGCTGAGTATAGAATTTGAAGTTACAAGTTATTTTCCCACAGCCTTTTACATATGTGGTGTTGTTGTCTTCCTGAATCCTGTGTTGCTGATAAGAAGTCTGGTATTAATTTTGTTTTCATTATTTTGTAGATAATACAGCCACCCTCGACTCTTGCAGCTTTTATTTTTGATCCTAGATGTACTGAAATTTCACTGCATTGTTTCCTCAACAAGGAGTCGAGGCATCATATACTTCATTATCACTATTGGCCCATGCGAGGCCCCTCTCTAGTTTTCTTTTTATTTTTAATATATTTTATTAATTATGCTATTACAATTCTCCCATTTCCCCTGCTCCTTAATTCCCTCATGCACTGCACACCCACTCCTACCTGCATTCCCCCTGTCTTGGTTCATGTCCGTGGGTCATACATATAAATTCTTTGGCTTCTACATTTCCTATACTATTCTTAACCTTCCCCTGTCTGTTTTGTACCTACCATTTATGCTACTTATTCCCTGTACCTTTTCCCCAGTTCCCCTCCTCCCCTTCCCCACTGTTAACCCTCCATGTGATCTCCATTTCTGTGGTTCTGCTCCTGTTCCAGTTGTTTGCTTAGTTCATTTTTGTTTTTGTTTTTTCTTTATGTTCATTGTTGCTAGTAGTGAGTTTGTTGTGATTTTACTGTTCATATTTTTTATCTTCTTCTTTTTCTTAGATAAGTCATGAAATTAACATTTCATATAATAAAGGCTTGGTGATGATGAACTCCTTTAACTTGACCTTATCTGGGAAGCACTTCATCTGCCCTTCCATTCTAAATGATAACTTTGCTGGATAGAGTCATCTTGGATTTAGGTCCTTGCCTTTCATGACTTGAAATACTTCTTTCCAGCCCCTTCTTGCCTATAAGGTTTCTTTTGAGAAATCAGCTGACAGTCTAATGGGAACTCCTTTGTAGGTAACTGTCTCCTTTTCTCTTGCTGCTTTTAAGATTCTCTCCTCTTTAATCTTGGGTACTGTAATTATGGCATGCCTTGGTGTGTGCTTCCTTGGGTCCAACATTTTTGGGACTCTCCAAGCTTCCTGGACTTCCTGGAAGTCTATTTCCTTTGTCAGATTGGGGAAGTTCTCCTTCATTATTTTTTCAAATAAGTTTTTCATTTCTTGCTCTTCCTCTTCTCCTTCTGGCATCCCTATGATTTGGATGTTGGAACATTTAAAGTTGTCCTGGAGGTTCCTAAGCCTTTCCTCATTATTTTGAATTCTTCTTTCTTCATTCTGTTCTGGTTGAATGTTTATTTCTTTCTTCTGCCCCAAACTGTTGATTGAGTCCCGGTTTCCTCCCCATCACTGTTGGTTCCCTGTGCATTTTCCTTTATTTCATTTTTCATAGCCTTCATTTTTTCCTCTCTTTTGAAACCATACTCAACCAATCCCGTGAGCATCCTGATTACCAGTGTTTTGAACTGTGTATCTGATAGGTTGGTTATCTCTTCCTTGCTTAGTGTTTTTTTTTTTCTGGAACTTTGATCTGTTCTTTCATTTGGACCTTTTTTTTGTCTCCATGTACCTGTTACGTAGTAAGGGGTGGAGCCTTAGGTATTTTCTGGCCTTGGCAACCCCTGTTGCTGCATCGAGGTACTATATGTGGGGTAGGGGTCCAATAGGGAACAATGCTTCTTACTCAGCTCTCTGTGGCTTTTAGTCACTTCCCCAGCTACCCACAATCAAATTGGGCCCTTCTGATGCTGATTCCTGGGTGGGTCCATTTGTGTATGTTCTAGGACCCTGTTGGTCTCTCCAACTAACTCTCCTGTGAGGCTGAGAGTTTCTCCTACTGCTGCCTCAACCCCCACAGGTTTTTTCAGTCAGAGGTTTTGAGGCTTTATTTCCCCATGCTGGAACCCTGGGTTGTGAGGTCTGTCTCGCTTCCCAGTCATTCCTCCTTGTTTATCCGCACGCAGATGTGGGACCACCCGCTTTGCCAGCCACCCCCATGCCGAGTCTGTCTTGCCAAGAGTCCTCTCCACCCAGCTGCCCATCTCAGCCCCTCCTGCTGGTCTGGATGAATGTTTCTTTTTTAACTCCCTGGTTGTTGGACTTCCATGTAGTTTGATTTTCTGTCAGTTCTGGTTGTTTTTTGTTTTTAAATTTATTGTTGTCCTTCTTTTGGTTGTGTGAGGAGTCACAGTGTATCTACCTATGCCTCCATCTTGGCTGGAAGTATCTTTTCAAACCTCAGCTTCTTTAGATTTTATAGATTTGATCTTGGGGAGAGCAGCAGCTTTTTTTCTTTTTTACTGAATATAGTCAGGTGACATTGGGTAATTAAATTATATAGGTTTCAGGCATATGATTGATTCTATAATACATCTTCTGTATATTATATCATGTGTTTATCACCAGAAGTCAAGTCTCTTTCCATCACCATTTATCCCCCCCCATACCCTCTTCTTCCTCCCCCTACCCCCTTTCCCCTCTGGTATTCACCATGCTGTTGTCTGTGTCTATGAGGTTTGTTTGTGTTTTTTTTGCTTAATCCCTTCACCCTTTTCACCCACCTCCCCAATTCCCCTCCCCTTTGAAAGCTGTCAATCTGTTCTCTATTTTTGAGTCTGTTTCTATTTTGTTTGTTAATTTATTTTGTTTGTTGTTCATTCTATTCCACATATGAGTGAAATCATGTGGTTCTTGTCTTTGTCCAACTGGCTTATTTCACTTAGCATAATGTTCTCCAAGTCCATCCATGCTGTCACAAATGGGTAAGATAGCCTTCTTCTTAACAGTCAAGTAGTATTCCATTGTGTAAATGTACCACAGCTTTTTTATCCACTCATCTGCTAATTGGCACTTGGGCTGCTTCCAAATCTTGGCTACCATAAATAAAGCTGCAATGAACATAGGGGTACATGTATTTTTTTGAATTAGTGTTTTGGATTTCTTTGGATATGTTCTTAGAAGTGGAATTGCTGGATCCTAAGGCAGTGCCATTTTTAATCCTTTGAGGTAACTCCATACTGCTTTCTACAATGGCTATACCAATTTGCATTCCCACCAACAATGCATGAGGGTTTTCTTTGTTCTGCATTCTTGCCAGTACTTTGTTGATTTATTAGTGATAGCCATTCTGGAAGGTGTGAGGTATAACTCATTGTGGTTTAATTTGCATTTCTCTGATGACTAGTGACGTTGAGCATCTTTTCATATGTCTTGGATATCTGTATGTCCTCTTTGGAGAATTGTCTATTCAGGTTCTTTGCCCATTTTTGAATTGGATTTTTTTGGTGTTGAGTTTTACAAGTTTTTAATAAATTTTAGATATTAACCCCTTATTGGATGTGTCATTGGTGAATATGTTCTCGCTTCAGTGGATTGTGTTTCATTTTGTTGATGGTGTCCCTTGCTGTGCAAAAATTTTTTAGTTTGATGTTGTCTCATTTGTTTATTTTTTTCTTTTGCTTCTCCTGCCAGAACAGGCGTGTCTAGAAAAAATATGGCTACAAGCAATGTCTCAACTTACTGCCTATGTTTTCTTCTAGGATTTTTATGGTTTTGAGTCCAATGTTCAAGTCTTTAATCCAGTTTAAGTTTATTCTTATGTATGGTATAGGAAGATGGTTTAGTTTCATATTTTTTGGCATGTATCTGTCCAATTTTTCCCGATACCATTTATTCAATAGACTGTCTTTACCCTATTGTTTATTTTTGTCTCCTTTGTCAAATACTAATTGACTGTAAGGGTGTGGGTTTATTTCTGGGCTCTCTAGTCTGTTCCATTGATCTATGTGTCTGTTTTTATGCCAGTACCAAGCTGTTTTGATTACTGTGGCTTTGTAGTATAATTTGATAACAGATAGTGTGATTCCTCCAACTTTGTTCTTCTTTCTCAAGATTGCTAAGGCTATTCCAGGTCTTTTGTGGTTCCATATACATTTTTGGAATATTTGTTCTAGTTCTGTGAAATATATGCCATTGGTATCTTGATAGGAATTACATTGCGTCTATGGATTGCTTTGGATAGTATGGACATTTTAATGATGTTAATTTTTTTATCCATGAACACAGTATGTGGTCCCACTTATTTTAATCTTACTCAATTTCTTTCTTCAGTGTCTTATAATTTTCCATGTACAGGTCTTTTATATCCTTGTTTAAATTTATTCCTAGTTTTTTTTTAGGGTAGCACTTGTGAATGAGATTGTTTTCCCAATTTTCCTTTCTGATAGTTCATTATTGTTGTATAAAAACACAACTGATTCCTTGATATTTATTTTGTATTCTATGCTACTTGGAATCTTTAGGGTTCTCTATATGCAGTATTGTGTCATCTGCAAATAATGACAGCTTTACTTCCTCCTTTCCAATTTGGAAGCCTTTTATTTCTTCTTTCTGTCTGATTGCTGTGGCTTCCAGTATTATGTTGAATAAGAGACGTGAAAGCAGACATCCCTGTCCTTTTCCCAATCTTAAGGAAAATGCTTGCAGTTTTTTTCCCATTGAGTATGAAGCTGGCAGTGGGTTTGTCAGATAGGGCCTTTATTATGTTGAGATATGTTCCCTCGAATCCCACTTTGGTGAGAGTTTTATCATAAATGAGTGCTGGGCTTCATCGGATGCTTTTTTGGCATCTATCAATATGATCGTGTGGTTTTTATGCTTCATTTTATTTCAGGGGTATATCACATTGACTGATTTGTGGATGTTGTGCCAACTTTGCATCCCTGGAAAAAAATCCCACTTCATCATGGCATAGGATCTTTTTACTGTATTCCTGGACCCAGTTTGCTAATATTTTGTTGAGAATTTTAGCATCTATGTTCATCAGGGATATTGGCCTCTAGTTTTCTTTCTTTGCAGTGTCTTTATCTGGTTTTAGAATGATAATAATGCTGGCCTTCATAAAATGAAGTTGGGAGTCTTTCCTTCTCTTGAATTTTTTGGAATGGTTTAGAAGGATTGGTGTTAGTTTTTCTTTGAATGTTTGGTAAAATTCACTTGTGACGCCAACCAGTTCGGGACCCTTGTGTGTTGGGAGTTTTTTTTATTACTGCTTCCGTTTCACTAGGTGTTATCTGTCTATTCGGATTATTAGATTCTTCCTGATTTGGATTTGGAAGATTGAATAGTTTGAAGAATTTATACATTTCATCCATGTTGTCCAATTCGTTGGCATATAGTTTTTTGTAATATTTTCTACAATCCCTTGTTTTTCTATGTAGTTATTTGTTACTTCTCCTCTTTTATTTCTTGCTTTTCATGTGTTCTAAAAAGAAATGAAACATTATAGATAAAATAGAAGCTATCTATGTGTCTCTGATTCCATTATCCTACTCTGTTTACCAGAGGTAAAGTTACCTGAATTTTTACCAGAGGTAAAGTTACCTGAATTTTTTATCTCTAATGGCTTATTCTATACCTGTATACATATGTATTTGTAAACAATATGTAGCAATTTTTGCATAAAATATTTTATATAATGATATTATACAGTACATATTTTGTAGCTTGCTTTATTTTACTCACCATTATGTTTTTGAGATTTAACCATGTTGATACTATATGGTACCTTTAGTACCTTAACAACAATGGTTTTCAAATGTATCAATTTATTCTCATGTATCAACTGATAACTATTAAGGTTGTTTCTAATTTTTAACTAAGCAAAGCTACCAGAACATTCTTCTAGGTCTCTATAGTGAATAAAAAGAAGAGTATCCAATAATTATCTAACCACTATGCTATATTCCTGAAACTAATGTAAAATAATATTGAATGTCAACTGTAGTTGAAAAATAAAAATTAAAAAATAAGGGTTTCTCTAGATTCTAGACTTAACCCTTCTCATCCAGAGTTCCTCTACAGAATTACATCCCCAAACCTTAGAGCCTCCATCGTATGTAATTAACTAACCTCTGTCCCGTAAGTCTAGAACGGTTCAAGTGTTGGGCTAGAAGCTAGATGACTGATCCTTGCTCCAACTGTGCAAGTCTCTTTCTAACTCTTGAGTTCAGTTGGGAGGCTTAAAATCAGCATTGGTGGGGTGGACACCACAGAAATCAGCAAATGGCTGCAGATAAGGGCTTCCTTCCCCATCCTCCCGGGCGGTTGTTAAACATTTACCAGAGCACTGCTGGTTTTTAACTTTCTACCATCCTTGGGAGGATTGGGGAAATTGTCACTTGAATCGTTGTCTGCAGTGCTTATTTTCTCAGGGAACCCAAGTTGAGAAAAACTGTATGTATGTGAGCAGGGTATATGCGTTTCCAACTTTACTGCATAATACCAAATTATTTCCAAAGGGGTCACTCTGAGAGCTGTGAACTCTCTCTTTAGAATTTGCGTTTTTCTTATTATTGATGAGATTGGGTATCTTTTCACGTGTTTGTTGGATATTTGAGTTTCCTCTTTTACTCATTTTTCTATTGGGTATATATGGCTTTTTAAAAATTAATTTAGAGAAGTTGTTTACTAATTTTGAATATTACTAATCTTTTGTTGATTACATGAACCACAAATATCATTTGATAGTCATTATTGTTTTTATCTCATATGTATTGTGTTTAATTTTAATGAATCAAAGTTATCTTTTTTTATAGTTTGTGAATTGGGTTTTTTGTTTCTGTAATCAAAGTCTGGGCAGAAAATAGAATTCTACTAAATGATTCAACTAAAGAGACTTTTATGAAAGGACTTTGTACAGAGATGTGACAGAAGTTGAGGCATGGAAACCGACAACGGTAGGAAGCTGTAACTATCCTTAGGATAAAGAGGGAAGTGGAGAAAGGGTGTTTTAGGACCCATGAGACTTGGTGCCCTGGAGAAGGGACCAGTGCAGACCCTGTGGCCATGGAGGGGTGGTTATTGCCATAACAAGGCCCAAAGCAGGAAGGAGCAGAGAAAAGAATGCCCCGGCCTCTCTCCCTTCCAAGCCACTCTGATCTCTTCCTGGTGCTTTTGTTTGGCTGAATCCAGTGGGAAGCTAGTTGGCAAAGGGAGAGGTCAACATTTCAAGGTTCAGGGCAAAGGAGAGGCAAGCAGAGAACGGATCTTAGGAGAAAAGCAGTAATCACAGCATTCTTTATCCTGAGGCCACAAAGGTATTTTCTTATATGCTCTCCTAAGAATTTTAAAGTTGTGTTTTACATGTTTAAGTTTCAGTCCACCTGAAATGTGCTGTTTGGAAAAATATTAGATACCTAATTTTATTTTATTTGTCATGCAAGTAACCAGGTGACTCTTAGACATTTATTTAATACAGTTTATTCTTTCCCACCGATCTGTAATCTCACCTCTGTCATAGTTCATGGTTATATATATATGTGGGTCTATTTCTACACTGTCTGTCCTGGTCTGTTGATTTATCTATTTACTCCTATGCCATCACGACTCTGTTTTAATTATAAGAGGTTCATAATAAGGCTTCATAATTGATAGGGCAAAATCCCCCAATCCTGTTCTTTAAACTTATTACAGCTTTCTTTAGCCCTTTGCTATTCCAGATTAATTTCTGGATTTGCTTTATTAGGTTTCATGAAAAAAATGAGATTTATATTGGAATTGCTCTTAATTTATTGATGAATTTCAAGGAGAATTGGTATTTATATAGTACTAAGTGTTCTTGTCCATAACTGATATGGATCCCCATTATTTTCAATTTTTTCATCTTACGAACTTTTAAAAAAGGGTTTCTATCTTCTTACTTTTCATTTTTGCCTGTAACATGAAAATAGTAATTTTGGAGTCTTTATTTTTATAGCTATTAATTTTTATCTCTAAAACTAAAAGCCTGATGTCTAACAGTTCTAAAGTGACAATCCGTCAAAATGGGTTGAAAATAATATCTCACTCATTAAGTTGTTTCTATCTTTTTGTAATTTGGGCTTTAATTTATTAAAGAAAGTTGAAAGGAACTATAAATACTGTTGAAATTATCAGTATTATTACCACAAAAGCTATTTATCTGCAGCCCCAGTGAATGAATCACAATAGCCAGAGAAGGAAACCTGGTACTTTAAAAAACTTGACTTGACTCTTTCACATTTATGTTTTAAAAGACTCATCTTTAGGGATGGTTAAATACATGTATTGTTTGAGCAAACACAAGATCATAGAGTGTATATTTATTTATAACAGAAGCAGAATGGCAGTGGGTGTCTATGCTATATAGATGATATTCTCGTGGTATTCGCTGCCATCCACTCTCCTTTCTAAATTTAGTGTGACAGAATCAACTTCTGTTTTTAAAAAGGGAAGTTACATATAGCTCCTTCACACTATTATTTTCCCCTTAAAAGCCAGTTTCTCTGATAATTGCCCATTTAAGGAGTTTCATATAACTCAAACAAACCTTAGCTCTAAGACAACAGTTTTGAAACAAATATTACTTAGCAAGATAAAATCTTTTGTTCACTATTTAGAGAAATAAATGCATGTTTAGAGAAAACAATTGACTGGTTACACAAGTGTGTCTGATTGGTGTTGGTGTTTATCTCAGATTCTTGCTTTGGTTTCTTCTTACATGATGTCACTCTACATTTCTGATTTTAAATATGAAAGATTTTGAATTAAAAATATTTTAAATTAAAGCATGGGACTTGAAGTATGGGATACTTGGGTAGTTTGAAAAAGTCTTGTTTATTTCTGCAACAGGTCTTTTAAAAAACAGTTCTATACTGGTGACTAAAATAAAAGACCACATCTATACCATCTTACCTAAGTGTTACCTTTCCTTCAGAAAACCAATAAAAACTCAGAGTAGCAAAGAGCTGATTCATTTTTAATTGTATACTGGGACTACATGTGTTCTCTGTCCACATGTCTGTTTTCTAATGCTACCTCACAGCCTGAACTTAGAAGCATTTTCTGGGCATCTAATACATTAAAGGTTTGAATTTTTTTAATTTTCAAAGTAGAATTTTTATTGCTATGATTAAAAATGCTTTAAATATGTAATTGCCTTTTCCAAATCACTATACTTCTCTTAAATGACCTCATTACTCCTATAGGTGATTTAAAGTTATGCAATCCTAGATAGTATAAACACGAGAATATGTACAGCAGAAAATAGGATTTAGCCTAGCCAGTCATATAAATTTGCTTGATTTTGAAACAAAAATAGCTGGCATTAAATAATGCTTTTGAAAATAATTATTTTCCTGTCATTTTGCCAAGTTTTCCTGGAAATTAATATTGATTGATATTCCAAACATGTCTGATTATTGGCATATTTTTGCACTCCATGGTCAAGAGGGCATGAAAGTGAGAAATGTAATAAATGGCCATTTGAACCGTTCAAGTCATCACTTAAAAATTTGGATAGGCAAATCTTTTTTTTAACCTGTAATTATCAAATGCTGCTGTGTATGTAAATATGATTTAACCAAGATTTTTATTTCCTAAAGTAAGTAGGAAGAGAATGCCTTTGTAAAGAAGTAGGGGATGGTGGAATCATGGCAATAATTTGTTTATCTGCAAAATTGTTCCACAATGGTGAGGCTGTATAGATGAACTCTTTAACAATAAGTACTTTGTGAATGCCCATCAGTCCTTTTAACTCTGTTAAACCTAAATGGCATGTTTTAGAAGTGCCGTAAAGCAGTTACAGGTGCAATATTATATCACTCACAGTGACACCTCTAATTATGAAGGTTCCCAAATACTGTGTAAACAGTGTGTGTAAATAGTTATTTTTATGTATATATACACATGCAGAGGTTAGTGAAAAGGTAATGAGATGACACTTTTAGCCGAGGGTTGGAGTTCTTTGCGTAAGAAATAGAATTGGTATTTCATGACTCTAGCCTGGGGTTGAAGCAAAGCCGTGTTCAGATCTGGTGCAGCACTACCCTCCTGGTGGCCTCTGCGTGTTCACTCTCTACCTCCTGTCTCTAACCCATCCTCCCCTGCTTGAGGTGTTCATACTCTTCTCAAGACACTGGCTTCAGCCTTTCTTGGCTATTGCAAAAAAAATTTTAATGAACATCAGAAATCTCGCAGCCTCCAGGTCTTCTTTTTCCCCTGAGCTTCATCTTGCTAAAGAAAGAGTTCAGTGGGCAGGTCCTTCACCAAGCCTGTTTACTCATCTGTAGGATGTGGAAGTAGGACCTGTCCCGCCCGTGGCACAGGGAAGATGTTAGGAAGAACAAACCGGTGAATTCGTCTGAAAATGTCTTGTAAACCGTCCTGATTCTATACAAATATTGGGGCGGGGGTATTATAGATTTCACAGCTCAGTGACTTTAACCATAATGGGTAACAAAGCCAGGAGAATATGTGTAGGACCGCTCAAACCTGTCTTCTGGATATAACAGATAATTCAAAGAACATGTCCTATTGAAGAGAGCACATTATGATTTGTACTTCTTTTAGAAATATGTGCTTGTGAAGTTGTTTTTATATTCTTTCAATGAGCAGATTATCTCATTTGAGCCTTGAAGTTCCTCCATGAAGGTAGTCTCCATTTAGTCACTTTTCACAGACTCCTACTCTGAGAAGGGGCTACCGAAGTCTTTGAGCTCAAGCTCCTCCTCTTATGGGATGTGGAAGCATCCCCCAGGGTGTCCAGGGTCTGATTCAGCCTCTCTGCTGGCTGTAGCTGAAGAACTGTACCCAAAACCTCCTGACCAAACACCTGCGCTTTTTTCACTGGGTCCCATGGTGATTCTAAATCTGTGAGACATAGCAGATTGAGAAACTAAATATATTAACAATTAATCATAGTTGAGTGATTTATTTGTACAGGATCTTCAGACTCCTACTCCAGGCCTCTTCATTGCTGAGCTGGTTCCCAGAGACAAGGAAGGTCTGGAGGCTGAGTGGTTTCTAACATCCATTGAAGTTTTCTGTGGAAGCCAGGAGTTCTGAGCATCTTGAGAAGAGTACAAACTCCTCAAGAAGGAAGGATGTTTTATAGACAGGAAATACAGAGTCAACATGCAGAGGCCACCAGGAAGGGAGTGCTGTGTGGGGAACTGGGTACAAGAAGAGATGTTTCTGAGAAGTGACCACCAGCCTTGGGGGAGCGACATCTGCCAGGGAAGGAACACAGGAGTTGTCACCTCACTTTTCTGCTGAGGAGAGAGTGAGAGCAAAATCTCAGATCTTTTAAGGAGGTCTGCTGCAAATTGGGCCTCACAATTTATCTGAAGGCTTTAAAAGAAAATAGTGGCAAATGGTAGAAGCCGTCTTCTCTAATAAAGGTTAGAAGGGACTAATAAAAAAATACTAGGAAATATGGTTTTAAAAGCATTTCTTTTCAAACATCATCATTAAGATTTGGTTCCAAATCGAATGTAAATGTTATCAGGTTTTAAAAGAGAAAAAGGCCTGTCTCTAACAGAAGAACAACACTGCCTCTAGAAACATCAAAGCAGTTCAGTAACAAATAAGGGTGACTTTGCAAAAGTAACCCTTAACTGAAGTTGCAGTTCTGTGTGAAGCATGCTTCAAGGACAAGCAGGGAAAGAACCTGACAAAAGCAAGAGGAAGAAGAAGTAAAGAAGAGTTTGCAGAAAAGGATGAGGTAACTTGCTTCTTGTGTACAATGAAGTCTTAACTTGCTAGTGAATGAAAAGTACTGAACCTATTTGTGCTGTCTTTGTGAAAGCATTTAGTTTTCCAAATCATCGTATCCTGAATCAGCTCCTTGATAATCAGTTAGGTGACGTGACTTCCAGAAATTTATTTTAAAGATTCGTTGACAGTTTTCAGTTATCAGTGAAGTCCACATTCAGTTAGGATCTCTGTATTTTCCATGAAAAGGTTTTATAGCACAGCTGGCTATATACAGTGTCTTTAATAACTGAAATTTTACCTTTTTTTTTCCTGTAAGACCAATATTTCCAAGGTATGTAGGTAGATGATTATTACCAATATTTCATGTGGAATGGGAAATATAAAATGTAATAAAGGTAAAAGAAAAAGTTTGAAAACTATTTTAAAGTCTTTGCTTCTCAGTTTATAGAACCAGCTTGTCCTTCTGTCATTTCTTTCATGCATACTAATTAAGTGCTAAAAGTGGCCTTCAGTTAGTGCAGTAGTCTAGTAGTTTGCAAAATGGGAAGGCACAGGAACTTTCAAGAGAAGCAGTGAAGTGCAAACTAGTACCCAGAACCTCAAAGCAATGTTGAGAAGTGCCTTTCTGAAATTAAACTCATGAGTATTTTTAAAAATTACCATCACAATTCTAAACTTAGAAAAGCAATGTTTCTTTTCTCCCTAAACAGGTATGTTCCTAGTAGTTAAATGTGGATGACTGGCCTAATTTTTTATAGGTGCAAGTGAGAGAAAGAAACTTGAAACTCTGAATCCTGAAGGCAGGATTATTTTAAATGGGCTTTTAAATGTCCCAAAGAGTGAATATGACACTTACATGTTCACTGAACATTTCTTGCTCATTTGCTAGAAATGAACAATTTTTTAAAATCATGCCACTGCATACTGAAGGAAGTTGACTTCAAAAGTTCTGGGAGGGCCTTTCCTCACCATCAGGGTCTTGGATTCCCAGAACCACCCTGCAGGGACTCCACACCTCGGGGCAGGGGTTGGTTAACCACCTGGCGTTGGACCACATCAGCAGCTATTGAAGCTCCATTTCATACTTTGACTTCTTGGTGAAAGAGGCCAGAATCTAAAAGTGGGGGAAGTGGGACTCTTTATAATATGTGCACTGATAGAATATTACAACCTTCAAATGTGTGGAAAAGTGAAAACCATTTCATCTCAGAACTCAGGTTGCTTTCTAAGAACTCAGACCTTTACTGCACACATGCCGAACACACTGTATCAGAACCACGAGCCCACTCTGGAGACACAAAAATTATCACTTCGATCTTAGTTCATGTGTACAGGAATACTGCATTTGGGAATCCATTTGCTAGAAAATATCCAGGTGCCACAAAAATTCTGCAACTCGAACTTGTTGCTAACTTCAATTCATAAATAACAGTTTAAATTCATTTAAAATTCAACAGAGCCTCTGACCTCCACTACAAACTTATCACAGGAAGAGATTGAAGATTCTATTTCAATGGCTTTTCCTTAAAGTGAGTGCTGAAAGTATAAGTGAGTGGATGGTTAGGAAACTGTTAGTAGTTAGTGTCCTCTCTAAAAGGCAGAACTCAGGAAATGAAAAATATCTTGGCTTCCCAGCAAAACGTTTGAATGCTATGCCACCCAGGCACAAACTGAGCAGGACCTGCAGAGGGCCCTGAGCACTACTTCCATGATGTATCATTTGGAACGCCATTACAACAAGACTTTCTAAAGACAGCCATGAATAATTAGCTTTTGGCATTAGTTACACTTAACGAAAATCTGTATAAGGTTTTAATTATACCGTGAGTCTAGTAACAATTATTTTCATTCCCCTTAAAGATAAAACAAGAAACATTGTCTCCTCTACAAGTATTTTAGCCCAGTTTTAATTAATTTCTATAAGATCATCAAGTTGATTGATAACAAATCATTACAGAACAGTTCAAATAGGTCTAAACTTGTCTTGATGTTAATGACTTATAATCACCTTTATGTTATATCTTAAAGCTTTATTATCCTTAAATATAACTGGTATAGTGGACTATTAAATGGGGAAGTGATTTGAGGTGATACTGATTGGGGTGGCAGCCAAATTTTTAAGGTGCCTGAATTACTTTTTGTAACATTTTTTACACTGAACGCTCATGTGATTTTTAAAATAATTTTTATTTTCCAGGGGAGCTGTCTTTAATTTTCCAGTGCTTTTAAATTCACATCATTAGGGCACAAACAACCTTTCCCAACTAGTATGTTTCCCTGCTAAATATAAGCAGTTCAAAGTAGAAGCTTTCTTAAGGAGAGGAAAAGGGCTATCAACATGAAAATTCCGGGCAGAGGACCGAGAGTCTGGCCTCCTAGGGCCATCTCAAAGCCTGGCTTCCCAACTGGTGTGAACTTTTTCAAGGTAGGTGGGCGGGCAGGCCGAGGGCTCCTGGATCTGCACCTCGGTACAGCCTGGTGTGAAGGATGCAACTCAGTTCCTTCTGTCCTGCTCGGAAAGTACTGTTGACTTGGTGAATCATTTAGAATATTGGGCTGGGGCTACCACACGCAAGGAGCGTTCTCTATCCCCCGCTCCAGCTGGAGCCGCCATCCTGCCATTGGGATATCTTTGCTGGTCACTTGTGAATCTTCAGACCCAAGCGTCGGGGAGTGTCCCAATTGCTGACGCTGCCGCCTGTGCCCTCTCGTGACTCACGTCTTGAAAGCCCAATGGGCAGCGGGGACGTTGCACCTCAGGGTCTGATTTTTGCCCCAACCACCACCCCTGGGGACCCTGCCCGCCCAGCTGACCCGCCCCAAGTTGCCGAATAGCTCGGATGCTTGTCATATTTGCGGTCGCACCACTCTGCAGGCTGTTCGCGCGCTTCACTCGTTGATGCCTTTGTCACTAGCCGTTCCGTCATTTGCATTGAGTATTTTCTAGATTGTGAGGGGATTATTGGTGGTTAGCAGTGATCCCCTAGCCAAAATTTCTTTTTTCCGCTCGCCTTCTCTTTAAGCCTTAAGAGAAAATAAAGGGGGTGCTGGCCAGAGAGGGAGCGGCGGGCCGTGCTGCCACCCGGCGTCTCCCGTGCTCCGCCTGCTCCTTCCTGCTCCTCTGGCGGCCGGGCCGCTCGGCATTTATCGAGCCTCCCGGGACCGCCAGGGGAGGAGGCGGGCCTCGCGGTGGAGGGGCGGGACGGGGCGGTGGAGGGGCGGGGACTGTTGAGCCCCGAGCCCGGAGCTCCGGGGACGCTCGCTAGCCGCACGTCACTCCTGCACGGCTAGTGCTGGAGCACTAACTGCTGCTCGCTGGGTCAGGGCGCCCCCTTCGCCCGCCTCCCGCTTCCTCCTCCGCTGCCTGCCGCCGCCGCCGTCTCCTCCTCCACCATTGTATAATGTTCCGAGCGCGCAGGCAGAGGACAGCGGAGTCTTAGCTTCAGTCTCGCCTCTTGCCCACTCCCTGGCGCTACCCTCAGGACCCCGGAGCTGGGCACTCCGCATGGAGCTGGACTAGCTTGAGGAGTGGGCAGAAACCCCTCCCGATGTGTTAGTTCCCAGGTGGAACTGCATGTGGTAAGTTCTCCCGGCGCCGGGCTGGAGGGGCTTCTGATGCGCTGCGCTACCAATGGGTGGGGGGCGGTGTTGGGACCCGGCCAAAGGTCGGAAAGCCTAGAGGGTGGAGGAGGGCCCCAGGCGGTCTCGAGGGTCGCTTGAGCCTCCCCGAGAGGGACCTGAGATGAAGCAGGTACCCGGAGGAGAGCTCCCTCCGTCTGCCTTCCGGCCCGGCGCCCTTGGACGCCCGGAGCGAGGGCCGGAGACCCCCAGCGTCCGAGGGCAGATCTGCTGGGGGAAGGGCAGGAGACGGGCAGTCACGGACGGGGGTCAGGATGGGGTCGGGAGCTAACCAGAGCTCAGTGAAACTGAGGGATCTTGGAGCTGTCGGTTTTACAGCTGGGATGTGTGTGCGTTTTGTGGCGGTTGTGTTGTTGTGAACGTGCGAGACTTTTCTCCTTTTTTTTTAAGGCTCGGATTGCTGCCGCAAAGGCTGCTTCACTTTTGAGTTCCGTGCCCGGGTTTGCATCCAACTTGCTATGGTGCGTTTCTGTGTTTTCCTGTGTTTTTAAGCTTAAAAATCCTTCTCCACCCTCTTTTTGCCTGTGTGCAAGTGAATTGATTTTTTAATATACATGTATATTAAACTTAAGGTCTCATTGGTTTTTTAGTTAGAAATCTACAAGTCATCTTGGTGGTGACCGCCTATGACTGAAAGGGAGGGGGTGGAGGGAAGCCAGCTGTCCCAAGCCCTGGACTTTGTACCATTAAGACAGAGGGTGCTTGGTCTAAGAGGGCCATTGCATGGAGAGAAAAATCATAAATGGTTCTTATGTTTTTCCTTGGTCATTAGTTATACCTTTAGCAGAAGTAACAGTAATAGATTGAGACAGGAGTAGAATTTGGGATTTAGCCTTAAGTTGCCAAAAAGATTAAATATAGTTTGTCTTAGAATAACTTTTTGCTCTAACACTGGGTAGTTTCCGGATGTTTCAGGAGGTGGAAAGTAAGTTTTTACAGGCACTGAATGGGGAAGGGCAATTGGCAGGGTAAGATATCTAGACCCAGACTACAGCAGTTTTTATTTGAATTGGATTGAGCAGCCCCAGATGGTCTTAAGGAAGATAGTACGTGAATGCTCTCAAGCTTTGTTCACGAAATACGGTTTTTGATTTCCCAATATATGTTAAGAAATGTCTATCATGTGTGTAAAGAGCCTAGGAATTGTAGTAGCCAATAGGATCCCTGAGGCCTTAAGTGTTCAAAGTAGCCTTTTATAATTAGGGACTAGTCTCTGACAAGACTGAAGTGGGCTCTTGGCTCCACTCAACCCCTGGAGGACAGTCCACCTGAGAGCCTCTAGGTTGTTTTGCGGGTGGGGGGCGGGGGCGGGGGCGGGGTTCCTCAGCTAACCAGAAGGCACGTCTCACCCCAAGAGCTCCTCCCATTCCTCCCCCTTTTTATAGCAGTCTGTTCTGATTTGAGTGTGCTAGGGTGTGCTGTGAAGATGAAAATACCCATCCTGAGATCCCAGCTTCTGGCATGAGCAATTATAGCTTGTTCATGGATCTCTGTTTTCCTGTTCATTTTATCAATGTCTTTGTTGGAAAAAAAAAAAAACTGCGAGAAATGTTAGCAAGTTGTTCTTTCACTTCATTGATTTACTTAGAAGTATATATATGTTAACGTAAAGTTTGTTTATGTTGTTTATCAAGTTTGGCACCCTTAAAATAAATTTTACTTTTTTCCCTTACTCCTAATTAAAATGTGTATAACCATGTTTCTTGTAGATGAGAAATCCTAAGAAATGGATTTGACAGCCTTTTTGTTTGTGTTAAACACTCAGTTGTGTTTCTTGCTTTACTACAACAGGTAGGCGAGAGGACTCATGTTTTAATACCAATCAAGTGTAGACAAGAGATGTCCTAGGGAACAGTTTTATTGTCAGGCAAGTGTCACAGCTTCTTAGGTAACAGCTGCTCGAGTTTGTTTTCCTTTAAGAACTAAGAAAAGGATATTAACTCAGATTTAGAAAATCTTTAGGCTCCTCTTTGCCAAATTGCCTCCATTGGAAACTTTTAAAATTTAATTCAGAAGCTAAAATACAAATTTTACCCAGTTATCATGCACTGATTATTAACGAGTATAGTGAAACAGTATATATTGTGAGATTTTAAAACTCGCTCAAGTTTGTGTAGCAACTGACACCTTTTGGCATCCACGATTTTATTTATTTATCCTCACCTGAGGATATATTTATTGATTAACAAGAGAGAGAAACATTGATTAGTTGCTTCCTGCAACCAGTATGGGGATCAAACCTGCAACACAGGTAAGTGCCCTGACTGGGAATCGAACCCATAACCTTTTTAGTGTATGGGACTGTGCTCCAACCAACTGAGCCACCCAGCCAGGGCATCTACTATTTTAAACAATAATTCAACGGCAGAATGAAAATTACAACACTATCTTAAGAACAGGCACACACATACAAAAGAGATCAAAAAGGTCTAAGGGAGATTAAAGATAGATAGATAGATAGATAGATATACATTTATACAAATACTTAATATTTTTTTTCTGTCCGTAACAGATTACAAATGATCAGTATCAAATTATACTAAAAGTTACCCTAAGCCAAAGCACTTTAATAGCTACGAAGGGTAGAAGCTACAATAGAAACTTTAAAAGGTTTTTTTGTTGTTTCTTGTTCAAGAACACTAGTGAAAGCATGAAGGGTTATCTTATATCTTATTTGTATCAGAAAAATCAAGACAACTTTGTCAATATTACATATAGATCAAAATATGTGTAGATAATTTGGGAACTTAAGATTGTGAACTGTAATTCACTCATAGAATGTTTTTAAAACTTTGCTGCTACAGAAATTTTGTTAATTATTGCGGCATATCCTGTAGCACGCACGGGTGGCAGACACAAGGCCCGAGGGCGGAATCCGGCCCTCTGCCTCTTTTTATCTGGCCCGGCACCTCGTTTCTACCTGGCAGCAGCGCTGAGCTCTCTCGTAATTGTTACGGAGTAGTTACATTTATACAGTCCTAAAATTACATTCAGCTCTTTGAAGGCAGCCATGAGGCTGATGTGGCCCCCATTGAAAATGAGTTTGACACCTCTGTCCTATAGGAAATAGCTATAGTTGCATTAGTTTCTGGGCAAAGGAGAGAGAGAGAAAAAAAAGACTGAGAGACTGACTTTCTCTCTGATTACTGAGTCCAAAGGTCAGGCATATACAAAAGGCACCTTAGGGCAAGCTCTAGTTTTATGTAAAAATGGCCTCACAATATGGGGAACAGCCACCATCATAGATCCGTCCATGAATTAATACTGACCAACAGAACATGAAAATATAAAAATGCAGTGGCCACTGCAATATATACAAATTATGTATTTTCTACCCAGTGTTAATAAACATCCCTTAAACAGTTGATAGAAACCCACAAGGTAGTGCTTCTGCTTAAGTGTGTTCATGTTTAATTTAGTTTTAATGTTCTTGAAGGAAATATCTACTGACCAAAGTTGGCACATCTTTTTTAAAGGAAGTGTTGTCTCCAGTGGCCAGTGCAATTGGTGTTAAAGGCAAACTTCTGCCCTTGGTGCAGATGCTGGGAAACCCTGTGAACAGAACCGTGCCCTGGAGCACCCATCACTCATTATGTGGAGCAGTGTCTTTCTCCAAGGGCACTGTGTGGCAGTTCATTCTTTGTATGAATCTGTGAATGGCATATGTCAGGCCAATAAGACGATATTCCTGTTCTGGGTAATAAATAGATGCCTTGTTTTGTTTGCTTGTTTGTTTTCCTTGAAGATCATGAGACAAACAAAGCATGCTTGGCTGCCTAAAAAATTTTTTTAATACAAATAGAAACTGAAAAATAAAAACACAATGTCTTTGAAAACATATGATTTCTCAAAGGACAAAACAGATGCTTATTTTTTTAAACAAGCACCCTCCACAGGCAGTGCAAGCTCCCCTTTGAAAATTCTGCTCTCTTTGTGGTCTGAGGGCCCCGAGAGCTGGAAGGGCTCCTTTGTCTCCTCTCAAGATCTTCTGTCCCTTATCTGAACTTAATTGGAAATGCCTGCTGGGTGTCACTGAAGCAAGCACCACAATTTATCTATTTTAGAAATTTGGGATCACATAAGCTGTATTCTGCTTCCGGTTCCGAATGGAGTTGGCATCTGCTGCCTCTTGTCTGGCCTCCTCTCTCACTTGCACGCCGTGTGTCCGGAGCCGGCCCTGCCTCTGAGCAGGGACAGCAGAACGTGGGGTGAGTGTGCCCGGCTAGGCGCCGCCCTGAGTGGAGTGAGCTATGCGGATGCGTGGGGTGGGGGCCGGAGGGAGGAGAGCGGAGGACAGATCTGGAGCTGACTGTGCAACTGCTATAGCAGGTCTGACTAGTTTTCGGTGCCCAAAGGCAGCTTTGTTTCTCTAGTAACTCCAGGTAGCAGCAAACCTAAGTTCTTAAAACGAGTTCATGTCTGTATTACTGTCTTTTTGCCTCGGTGCAAAAACTTGTAGCTCTGCAGTTATTATTTAATTCTAAGCTTTGTTTCCTTTAAGAAACCTTCATAGTTTTTTGTTTGTTTGTTTCTCAGGAGTTTCACATAGAATGGTGAAGGGAAATGGATTCTGGCTCTTAAGGACATTTTATACACATACACACACATCTGTAGTGGGGCTGTATGAACAAAAGTAAAAAGTTCTATTTGAATATACTGTCAAAAAATTGAATACTGAAATGTCACTCTCTGCAAATCAACCTTTAGCCCCTTGCTCCGTTCTCCCCTGGCAGGCTGCTTATCATTCTACACCACGCTCCTGGGGCTTCAGGCAGGCCCGCTGGAGCACCCCACCCTGGTGTTTAGAAGGGTTGCCTGAGTTAAACGTAGGGAATCTGAAAGTTCCAAGGTCATCTCTGCTCCAGAACAGGTTGGCATAAAATTGTAGCCACACTAACGAGATAACGAGGTGACAACTGTTTTAAACCGATCTACCTTCCCTGAGTGGTTATCCCATTTTATAATAATACATGATCCAGATTTGCTTTTCAGACTCTTTCCTTTTTTGAGGAGGGAACCTCCATGTGTTGTGTGTAGGTCCATGTCCTCCCTGCTGCCCGAGCTGGCACGGGAATTTGAGCCCCAGGGTCCGCCTCTGAAGAGGGCAGTTTTGCACTGCCACCATGCCTGCCCTGAGCCTGCTGATGGCCTTTTCTGAACAGTTTTTAAGCCAGATTAATTTTTTTAAGTATTTTTACCATCTCCAGAAATATAAAATAGATTTCATCTGGCAATGATTTTTGTTTTTTTGCTTTCTAACAGTAATGGGTTTACTAATTCAAGACGCAGATTCCTCAGGAAGATAGGTGGGATGCATTGGAATGTTGGGGACAAGGGGGCTAGTTTGGAGGCAGTCCCTCCTTAAAGATCGGTGAGGATCCTTGAAGTTAAAGTATGAAGAGGTTGCTTCCTGCGAGAATAAATATTTATTACATTCAGTATGGACTCTGACTATTTTTATTGTATTTGATTAAATGACTGTGTGTAAAGTTCTATGGGTCATTAATTATCAATATACAGAAGTCCTCCAGAAAAAATACATTTGATGTCAAAATAGCCCCAAAGTAAATAAAAATGAATGGCTGCAACATTTACTAAGTATCCTTCACTGCCCGCAGGTATAGTCTGTAGTCTCATCTCCCTTTTCTACTTTGTGAATTATTCAAGTATATGATGTAAAGTTTAAATTGTCTTTGTTCTGCCTGATTCATCGAAGTAACTAAAGTAAACATTTGGAATGTATACGTTGCCTACATGGGGCAGATATTTACGTAGTAGAATAGTTACTTCCTCCCCTTTACATGTCTATTTTTATACTCATCTGTCATATTGTAGAAATTTGATAGTTTTCTTTTAAGGCATCCAGGTTTAGACCATATAATACAAAGTTTAGATTCACCCAGTAAGTAAACAAATAACATTTCTCTGATTTTCTTCTTTTAGACTGCATGTGGAAGTTAAAAGATAAAATATGTTCCGTGTTTGTGAGGAGTATTTTATAGCACGTCTTCTTTTAAGTGATTTTTTTCACAGTAATAAAGCGTTTCAACTTTGAAAAAAAAGAAGTTAAAAACTAATCATAACCTGAAAGAAACATTCATAAAAACCCTTCCTGATGTAGCATACTTAGTTTTTAATTTGTTTTATTCTTGGCCAGTAGTTGGCTAACAAAACCTAAAAGAAAACCTTTTGTTTTAACTAATATGCAATTTTATTTTTCACAGATTTGTTCTAACAAATTACATTTATCTGTTTTAGTGTGACTGTTTCATATATCTCATAGCCCTCTTTTTAAAAAAACTGTCACATATTTTTGGCAAAGCATTTGGTTTCTACCTTAACCCTTTTCCCCCTTGACATTCGTTAAAGGTCTCTGGTGTGAGGGGAAAAACAAGGTGTCTTTAGGGGGTGGAGGGAAGTTGACACCAGAATCCCATTCAAGCAATTATAAATACAGGAGCAAAAAATATTTTCATTATGCAGAGGAATGGGGGTGGGGTGAAGCTGGCTGATCTTTACAAGCACATAATCTTAAGGGAAAGAAATTAAAATATAAGCATTCCTTTCCTTTGTGTTAATGAGGCCTTAGATTCAGCTAAAGATGTGTTTCTGGCACCAAATTAGTATGAAGTATCACAATAATTTAAATAATTATTATTTATAAAAATATATGTTCATATTTACCAAGTTTCAAATGGAAATACTGGTGATAATAGTTCACCTCTTCTGAACATTATTACTGAACACACATCATAGAACCTGACTTTGTAATTTGATTAGAAAGAATTTCAGCAAGTAGTTATACAGTAATTTGCTCTATTATCTAAGGTTAACTGTGTTGCATTTTATAATAACTCCTCCCCAGTAATTTTTATGAAGTTTTCCCAAATAACTGCTGATCTGTTCAGTGTGTAAGTAATTTCCTGATATTAAGAAGCAATAGGATTATTGAAGGCTTTTCTATACTAGTAAAATTCTTAATGTTTACCTTAATGTTTACACAATGTTTACATTGTGTGGTTGGGACTCTGGTACCCCCAGTGGAAATTCTGAACTGCTGACTTCTCTAAGTCCACATCTTACAGTGTGGGATTTGTATGTATTTTATTGTACTTGTGTTCTCACTTCAGAAATCCTCCAGGAATTTTAACCATAGTTTTTGAAACATCAGTGTTTCTTATATACAGGCAACAGCCTTTTTCTACATACAATATTTCAAGAATTTGAACCCATAGCATAATGTAATTTAGCTTGGCATTGGCAAGGCTCTTGGCTTGCTTACCAGTGTCCTGCAGAGACCAGAATTTGGGAACAATCTTGGAAATGTGTATACTCTGGGAGATCTGTAGGTAGAAATTGCTGTGAATAATCAGACTTCAGGAGTGCCCTGTTGCTCTGCTGCGCCCCCTTGTGGCTGACTGTGGAGTGCTGTCTTTCAGCTTGAAAGGAGTCCTGACTCCTACCAGGCATGCTTGTTTACATAGAGCTTTAATAGTTTTCTTCTGTGTTAAATAATCTATCAAGTTAATAAAATAGTTCTTGGTGAGAGTGTAAATAATTTATTGTGCTTGCTTGATTTTGTAAGTTTATGGGATGTTAAAAATAAGTATAGGTAGTTTGTATGTTTTTAACTTTTTATTGTGGAAAATTCCAAACATACTCAAAAGTAAGGGGAAGAGCACAACACACCCACCTTGTACTCATCACCCAGCGTCAACAGTTATCAACATTTTGTCAGTCTTGGGTCATCTACACAGCCAGGTATTATTTCTAAAGTATTTTAAAGGGAATTCCAAGCATCATATCATATTGAGTATGTTTTTGTTAAACTTAAGTTTAAAAACTGTGTAATTCTGCCCAGTCTTCCACTTTGAAGTGTGTGGTGCTTTAAGCCACAATCCTTAGGTGAAATAAAAGAATTGTTTGCACTCCGATTGCCTTCGAAAGAAGGTGGCTGGTGTCCCTAGCTTTGTAAGAGTTAAGTTTAAAACCTAAAATTCCCAGCTATTGGAGGAACCAGTAAGACAGGATATGAAACATTCTATACTACTTAACAGTTACACTCTAAAAAAGCCCATTTTTCTTTCCAGATATTTATTAACTAGGCCATAATTTATTCCAAAGAAATATTTACTTGAAACATTATCTCTCAGAATTTGACTCCATTTTGCCTACTACATGCAGTTTGTTGTCAGGCTTTAATTTTTTTTCCAAGAGAACAGGTTTGTTATATTTAACAAACCAATAGTATCGGAAACTGTCTTCAACTTAATACAAGTGTGTTAAAATCTTGATCTCGAGAGCTAGAGTTTCTTAAAAAACTTCCCCAAATAGTAAAAGGTTTTCTTTTTTTTTTAATTCACTTAGAAGTTGACTTCCTGGCCGAATTTCCGTTTATCTCCAGGCTTTGAGATGCTGTCAAGAAAGCAAAGGCGATTGTTCCCGTTGGTTTCCTTCGAAAGTCAGTGTCTGGTGATTAATAAACTGCGGGTGCGGTGCCCCGCGGCCCGGCCGAGCCCCTGCGCAGGGGGAGAGGCGGGAGGAGGCACGCAGCAAACAGTGGTGTCGGGTTACAGCTGCAGAATAGCGCCCCAGCGTGCCTAACTGGCTTCATCTAGTGACTGGCTTCATAATGACATTGCCGATTTGTTAGGGAAGGCTTTGTCTTACTTACCAATTAGCATGGATGTTACTGCAGGGACCTCATTCTGGATAAGCTTTGGGGGGGTTTTTGGTTGTTTTTTTTTAAAGGGCTTCCCCATCTAGGCAGCTTCAGGGGTTCTGTTACTAACATCCCTTGTCTTCTGGGAGTCCTATCCTTGTCTGCAAGTAATAGGAGAGGCTCTCCCCCCAGTGGAATTTCCCCCAGTATCTGCCATTCCCCTAGGTCAGAGGCAGTCATCTTGGAGTCTGAAGGCAGCCTTTGGGACTGCTGGCTGTCCCCCGCTTCTCCTAGAGGCTCACCAAATTGCCACCCAGACGCGTGGGGGGGACTGTCACTACACCTGTGCTTGGCACAGCATCACACACCCTTGGACGGCAAACCCTTGGAGGATTCACCTGCTTCTCTTAGCTTTCTCTCTGACCCTGCCAGCACCACCCCTACCGTGTCCTTTTTGGGTGGCCTTGTTCTCTCTGTGTGTGCTGTTGTTACTTGGGGGAGGGAGGGCGTTAAAACTACGGACATTATCAGATTTCGGAGTCCTGCGTATTTTTTAAGAAGTAGTATTTTAACAGTGCAGAGAGTTGTCTAAGCAAACGTGTCTCCCCCCCCTTGTACTGAAGTAGGACAGCTGTTCCTGCCTGCCTGGGAGTTGCTGTGTGACAATCGAGGGCAGGGGGTGTCTTTCTCACAGTTTCGGCTGTGGCTGGTGGGAGGCGTCTCATCTCTCTCCATTTGGAGCACCTCAAAATCAGGATCCAACAACATCTTAGGGCAGCTGGGCAAGGTGAGGAAAGGAGAAATGAGAATATTCTTTTTCAGAAGTTGTCTCAGAAACACTTCTGGCCAGCGTCTCTCTTTTGGTCCTAGAAGCCTGTCACAGACAAAATTTTGCCAGGGGCACTCCTTTCTTCCCTTACCGCATCTGAAAGAAACGGAAAGAATGCGTTTTCCACTTAAAGGTCTTTGGGTTCTGGTGACACAGGACGTCAGAGTGAGGAACTAGCTTCTGCTGGCCTCTCTGAAGACACTCCTAGCTCCTTCCTTCAGACAAGGTAGATCTATGGGAACAGATCGTTGCTCTGGATTGTTGGCATCACCGCAGATGTCTCATCTGTGTGATTAGCAGTGCAGCCTGGGCACTTCTGGACTCCTCGGCTACCCGGAGTCATGCCTGCAGTCACATTGGACGGTGGAGTCGAAGAGACTAGTGATTCGGCTTCTTAAAGCCCCCTTTTGAATTGGGAGCCTTTTTCTTGAGAGCCGCTAACTAATGTTTAAAAAGTTGCTTTTTTAAAGTATAGCCTACAGATCCTAAGTGTACAGGCCGGTGACTTACCCCAAAGCAAATCCCAGTTTCTTTGCTACTCAGGTGAGGAAGCAGTGTGACCAGCTCCCGAGAAGCCACGTGCCCCACGGCGACTTCCTTCCCCGACTGCAGACACCCTGGCTTCATTCTGCCTGGATCGCTGACTTTACAACAACCTGTCACTTAGTTGTGGAGTTTGCTACACTCCTGAGAAGGGCAACACTGGATTTCTAGTTGTTATTTACTAGTGTAAAAGGAAGTTAGAACAAGTTCCTGAAAATGTGTACAAGTTAGGGACCAGCTGGGCCTTGAGGTGTTCAAAGTAATGATTGCCAGGATCCCCTGTCGCCCAGCCTGTGTGACAAGCATCCCCCCATCTGGGTGCTGCTGAGCTGGGAGCCATTTCCACACCCTCCCCAGGCACAGGGCCAGATGCCTCCCCTCTCTGCTGCCTTTTGGACCATGTGGTCAGTCCTACCCTCCCCAGTCATTTCGCCCTTCAGAAATTGGGACCAAGCTATCAGTTTTGATCCCTTTTAAAGACTTTTTGCAGCATGAATTCCCTGGACATTGAACAGAATGAGATGGAAGGTCTTCCTTCTCTCTGAGGTCATGGCTGTTGCTTGGGATGACTTAAGTTAAAGCAAAATGCAGTATTTGCATCTTTTTTTGGATCTGCACAGTCAGAAGCCAGAAAGGCAGCCCTGGCAGTGGGCGGAGGAGGCTCCCCATTCAGGCCTCTCCCAGGCCCCAGCAGTTTTGCTGCCCCGAGAGGTGCCACCGCCGCCCCCGGGGCTTGCCAGTCAGTGGCCACCAGGCTCTGGGCGTCCAGGAAGCACTAGTGGCTACCTACGGCTGTGGCTAGCCTGCAGGTTAGAGTGCGGGGTTCCGTTGTCAGTGGGGCCAGCAGAAGTGGTAGTTTGCACAAGAAGATTTGGTATTCTTAATTTTAAAATCATAACATTTATTTTGACAGTCCAAATAATATTAAAGAAGAGGGTTTGTTTTTTAAATTTTTTTAAGGCATAGCTTAAGTATGTAGTTGAAAAACATTGAAGTAAAGAGAATGTTTTTGATTGCTTATTTTTTTAACATTTGCATTTTTTTCTCTTAATGCCTCAAAAATATGAAAGCTGTGAGATGAGATGTTACCTTTTGAACACATAGGTATTATTTCAGTTCCTTTTTGGACCCAGGGCTTCCCTGCAGCTCCTTCACTCTGAGATCAGAGCGAGGAGAATCTGGGCCCCACTGAGCCAGTGGGGTCTGATAGGTCAGTCCAAGAAGCTGAGCTTTAGCAATAAAATTGAGCTGAAGACATTTTAATTTTGCAGTCTTTTTTTTTAATGTCAGTTGCCAGTCGCCATCACAGAAACGCTGTTTGTTCTTTCTTTCCTTACTCGCCTAGACACAGCAGGGAAGACCTTCAGGCTCTAGTTTCATGGAGTGAAGATATTCTCAGGCTTAAACATGAAATGGCCAGATGGGGAAAAAAGGAAGTTATGGTTTCGAAGTGAGATCCCCAGGCCAGCATCACCTGGAAACTCTTTGGGAGTGCAGATTCTTGGGCCCCCCCACCAGACCTGCCGAGTGAGAATCTTGGGGTGCAGGGCAGCATTGTGTGCTGACATGCCTTCGGGTAGGTCTGCCGCCTGCCCACGCTCACCCAAATTCCAGACCTAAAGAGAGAGGATTCACAGGACAGCTTTCAGAGCAGAGCTCCCCTGCCCACCCTCTGTGCCCCAGGTCCCAGCCAGTTTCCTTGGCCAGGTCCAGCCTGTGGGCGGTCACCTCATGTCTTCTCATAGCCTCCCTCCCCTGCCCAGTCCACACTCAGGGCCAAAGACACGCATCTCTGTCTCTGTTTACAGTTCTACTCTGGCTGCTCCTCCGTGTCTTCTCTCATTCTTTCCACTTACCATTGACTTACTCTGTGACTTTTTAGGGAGCATCTTCTGTGTGTCAGGGTCTGCCCAGTCCCAAGGATACAGAGGTGGATGGAACAGGCTGCGCCCTTGTGGGCGGGAAACAGACATTAAGAGACAGTCCCACCTTCACCCTTCAACCTCAAGTCCTGTCTCCAACAGTCTCTTCTGATCACCCCAGCCCATAATAATCTCTCGGATTCCTTATTGTGGGAGTCTCTCAAGATCTTGAAATGCACGTCCACCCCCACCCCCCACATAGTCAGGTAATAGCATCTCCTGTTTCTCAGTCCTTTTTCTTCTGAGGAACCTTCTAGTGACATTTGTTATTTTTGATGATCTGCCCAAGGGGATTGTAGCTTTTGAGGGCAGCTGGGTCCTTCTTAATGAAAGCTGCACAATTGAAAGCCAGGTTTGGTATATAGAAATTTATTCAGTATTAAACTTCATGGAAAATTCTGGAAGAGAAGTTTTCATTTACATTGCTTCCTGTGAGTTTTGTTCTTTATTTTCAAAACATTGTTTGCTGTAGTTCGTAGTTCCTAAAAATTGTTAAGAAAATTGGAATGCTGGGAGTTCATTTCTAATGAATGGATTGGAGAAGGGAGGGTGTTTTATCTCGAACCTTTTAATAAGAGCCACTGAATAGTCAATAGGAGAGAGCCTGTGGGTAGTTTTAGCCCCTTCACGTGGGCAGAAAAGAGAGGGGGCACCCACCCTTCTCCACCACTTGGTTGTCTCTAACCAGCCCTGAAACTCAGGGTCCCTTTTGGGTCTTTGAAAGATTGGGTAGAAAACACAGGCTTTGGGCTCAGGTCCTCACAAGCTGAGGAGGAGACAGAGTGGGGTGTCACACCTCAGGGCAGCCTGGAAACCTCACTTGTCACAAGCTCCTCCTCTTGGTGAACTCCAGGTCATGGGGCCTTTTAAACAGGAACAGCCGAGCACCCCCCCCCCCCTCCTGTTACCTGAAAGCCCTTAATGAGCTCCAGCTACTGCCTCATCTTCTAGCTGCCCCGAGCGAGGTCGTTTGGTAGGTCACGTGCCTCTCCAACAGCCTGCTTAAAGGGCTATTGTTGTTTCATTCAAGTGCCTGAGGAAAGAGGCTTCTGAGGAGCTGGCCACTCTGGCCTTGGCCTGCCCAGCTCCAGGCCCTGAGGCACCACACCGTTTGGCTTCTTGCCCTCAGGTTCTTGAGAGGCTTGTATTTTCTTGTTTGAATTGTGCCCTGCTCCAAGGAGGTGGAGAGGGGGTTCTTCTCACTCCCCTTCCACTTCTAGGAGTTGGAGGCCTCTTGTGAAAACAGTCAGTGGGAAGACTTGATTCTAAAGTCTTAAGCAAACTTTGGGCAAACTTTAACTTTTTTAAAGTTGATTTTAATTTTTAAGTAAAAATGTGAACTAGATTGTATTATGTTTCATTTTATTCCTTTCTATGAAAATTTAGATAGAAATAGGGTTACAAATCATGATTGCGTGTATTTTGCAGTCTTACTGGGTGTACGGAGCTAGTTGTGCCTCATAAAAAGAAATAGAGAAATGAAGGCAAGCCTGACTGGAGACGTGCTCGGCCGTGGGTCCTCATTCACACTTTTGAAAAGCATCCAAGATTCAATTCGTCTATCTATTCCTGCTCACACAGTCAGCTTACACAGGCCCCCCTCCTTCCCTGTGCAGACTGCATTGCAAGTGTCTGATCAGGCTTTTCCCAAATCATCAGGGCTGTCATGCAGCTGTGACCAGCTGGGTCCTTCTGGTTGGAGGTGCTTCTCACATTGAAACCTTGTTAAAAGTACCTCCGCAGATCTTCAGGTATGGGAATTCTTCTAAATGCATACAGTATTGCATACTTTGTAAACATTTCAGTTCCATAGATTCAGTGATTATTTCTAGAGAAATGTGAGTTACTGAGAAAATCCTGTTATTTATTCTGGCAACAAGTCTTTAAAAGACAGTTCTATATCAATGACCAAAAGAAAAAGAAAAGCTCGTACTGTTTTACCTTAGTGTTACCTTTCCTCAAGAAAGCCAATAAATAAAATTCAAAGTGGCAGTAAGCGTACTAATTTGTTTTTTGTTGTGTATTTGGCTTACATTTTAGGACAGTGTTTCTAGAACTTACTATGATGAAGGAACCACCTTGTTTGATTTATTCCTCTTTCATGGACTAATACTTTAGTAAAACACAATGAAAATAATCGCTAGAGGAATGAAATAAATAGTACAAAGATGTAAAAACAGAACCCCTGTTTTCTGTTGGATTTGCAGACATACAGTCACTCAGTACCTCTGCCTACCCCATCGCGGACCGGTAGCAGTTCCCAGACGGGCACCATCTAGAGACCACACCCTGAGAAACGCTGTTTTAGAGCTTGTGTGTGTGTTACGGGTCCAAAGTCCTTGTGCCGATGCTTCCAAAGGCCAAAACTCAAACCTCAGAGTTTGGAATATGGAAAGTTTACTGATTGAGGAGGAGCCAATCAAGAAAGATGGGAGACCTAGCAGTGCCTCAAATCCATCATAAGGACAGAGTTCAGAGTTCAGACATTTTTTATGTCAAGGGAAGGGGAAATAGGAAGGGCAAGAGGTGACTGAGCATCACGGACACCTGAGCGCCAGCTGGGGCGCAAGGAAGGTCATGCTTAGTTCGCTGACCCCAGTTAATGTGAGCCCAGGCAGGAGGTTCCTGCAAATCTTTGCTAAACCGTACACACTTCCCTTATCTCCTTAGGAGAAGCAAAATCTAGCAAGGGGCTGTTTTTGTAAAACCCAAGCCTCAAGCAGAATTCCTCCACAATGAGCTTGTCTACGTGTGAGATTGAACAGAAGCTACTAGCCTGAAGTCCAGGGGAACAAAGCAGGCTTGGGCAAGGCGGAGTCAGAGAAGCCGCGCATCTCAGTGTTCCATGTATACATTTGTGTGCCCTGTCATACATGTTTAAATGTCTTGGGGCGTTCACATTATAATATATAACATAGATCATCTAACAGCTTTATTTGAGAATCAAATGCACTTAGAAAGCTTTTAGCAAAAGCACAGTTTTTCTGGTAGTGAGTACTTAGATGCTTAAATTGTAATCAAATACAAATAATATAGTTGAGAATACAGTTATCTGTTTCAAAACACAGTTGTCCAGTAACACTTCTCAATGCATAAAGTAGAGAGTGTTTTTGTAATGTGAAATGAAATCACTTCCTCTCTAATTCACACCCACGTTTAAATGGGCACAGATACTTCAGATAGGAAATGTTCTATGCAAAGTGTATATACAAATTAGACTTTTAGCACTAAGCAGTAGGAAATGTTTCTGTCATGTGAAGTATTAGATAAGGAAGTTGTTACTATCATACCTTCTTTGCCTTAGGGAACAGTTAATTATGGGACTAGCCTTTGGTTCTAGTGATTGACAGCCATTTTCTGAACGTTTATAAAATGAGAGTGTTTCTTTCATACCAGTAACTCCACATTTTTATGAGCATTAACAAGTTCTTAAGCTGATTCTGACACTGAGGTGTCGTAGCTACCTTCAGATTTCTCTCCTGAAGACTGAGGCACATGAATGCAGTCGTCCTGGGTGAGCCTCGTATGCCAGGCCCTGCGACCACCTGCATACCTGCCTGCCCTGAGGGGCAGCATGGCCTTCTTTAACAGTGTTGGGAGGGATTTCTGTGAAGTTTTGCTATGGCTAGCCTAATTCCTTTAGGATGAGACTCATAATTCAAAATGATAATGAGGTGTAGGAGAAATTATTGAGTCCCCTGAAGACTGGGCTTTATTCCTCCGAGGGACTTCCCACTGCCTGGCAGAGTGCCCAAGACAGCATAGATGTGGAATGAGTTAATAAAAGATTGAGTGAGGTGCCATCAAAATCAGCCGAGACAATTCAGTAAAAGGCAAGTCACTTTTAGAAGAAAAGTGGAATAACTGCAAAGCCCTTGCACATGAAACTATCAGAAAGAGTGGCATTGGGGAGGGATTACCACGCACCCCTGGTGAGTGTTGTAGAGAGGGTGAGAGCGCAAGTGCGGGCTTGGCCTCACTAGGGCCAAGTCTCCTCGTCTAGATGATGTAAGGACAACTTTCTTGATTAAGTAGTTAGAAATTAAGGGCTTTGAGGTAAGGGCTAATGGACTTGTGATCGTTCTGTTTAGATGTTGGAAGTTCTGAGAGGAAGGACTGCACTCCAGAAGGTGCAGCCAGCCAAGGTGTCTTCACTAGGGGCAGGGCTGGGGAGGAGGCACCTCAGCGGAGGCTGCGAGTGTCAGGCAACTGTAGGGCAGGAGCAAGAATCCAACCCATTCCCAAATGCTCAAGGGCTGAGATATGCGACTGTCATTTCCTTGAAATGCATATATATCTCTGAAGGCACAGTAAGTATTTAGTTATAAAATGCCTCAAGTACCCAAATGGCAATGTTTATAATCAGAGCAAATTGTTTTCCAATTAGTCCAGTTGCATTCAGACATATCTGTATGCAGTGCAATTGAGGAAAAACATGGGCTGGGAAATCCACATTCCTCCACTTGGTTCAAGACTGAAAAGCGGTGGCAGCTCAATCAGTGGTCATTTAACACAGGCCAAGTGCTTCACCGCGTGTCCCCAAACAGACAGAAAGACTCTCTGCATAATGAGGAAGGAAAAGGCATTTTGAAAGCACACACTGTTCTACCAAATTGTACATGTTCCCTTTTCTCCAAGTTGGTCCTTTTAATCATTCAAGGTGTGTTCCAGCTGTAACCTATGACACCTTTATCTGTCTAGGTTGTAGCATTGTAAGTGTTTTCTTGAGTTTTAAAAATAAATCTGTTTGGAGGAGGGAAAGTGAACCTGTATGGTAGTGTTAGGCAAGTGCAGGAGCTGAGAAAGTCAAAATTACGGTTGCCACGGTAACGTTTAAACTGGCCTGGGTGGTGCATATTTCCCAAGAAATACATTCACCAGACTACATAGTGATAAAAATTGCTCCACGGGGCATACAAATGTAGATTTCCCAATTCTCATGCTAAAAAGTCTTCCCCCGATTAATTCAACTGTCCCAACAAAGCCTGGGCAAGGCACTATCAGAAACGCACGTCCTGACCTCTGACTCAGCATCTTTTTTATGGTAGCAGTGAGTTTTTCTGTGATTAATTCCATTTCCTTCCTTTCTCCTTTGCAGATATATGTTGGGTAAAGGAGGAAAACGGAAGTTTGATGAGCATGAAGATGGGCTGGAAGGCAAAATCCTGTCTCCCTCTGACGGTCCATCCAAGGTGTCTTACACCTTACAGCGCCAGACTATCTTCAACATTTCCCTTATGAAACTCTACAACCACAGGCCCCTCACAGAGCCCAGCTTGCAAAAGACCGTCTTAATCAACAACATGTTGCGGCGGATCCAGGAGGAGCTCAAACAGGAAGGCAGCCTGAGGCCTGCGTTCGCCCCCTCCTCCCAGCCCGGTGACTCTCTGAGTGACAGCTGCCGGGAGGCCCCACCCGTGCTCAGCCACCCTGTGGCCCCGCCCACTCACCCTGGCGACCTCGGAAGCACTACACCCCTGGAGGCCTGCCTCACCCCGGCCTCGCTGCTCGAGGACGACGACGACACTTTTTGCACTTCTCCGGCTGTGCCACTCATGGCTCCTGCCAGACTCTCACCTCCAGCTCTCCCGCCGGCAAAGGACAGCTTCTCCTCGGCCTTGGACGAGATCGAGGAGCTCTGTCCCACATCTACCTCCACAGAGGTCGCTGTGGCAGCGACTGATGGCTCGAAAGGGGGCGCCGGCGAGTCTGGCACCCTGAAACCCGAGGGGCTTCAAGAGGGCCGCCCTGACGACCCGAAACTGATGGACTCTCTGCCTGGGAATTTTGAAATCACCACGTCTACGGGATTTCTGACGGACCTGACCCTGGACGACATCCTGTTTGCTGACATTGACACATCTATGTATGATTTTGACCCCTGCACCTCCGCGTCAGGGACAGCCTCGAAAATGGCCCCCGTGTCAGCGGACGACCTCCTCAAGACTCTCGCCCCTTACAGCAGCCAGCCCGTCGCTCCGAGCCAGCCTTTCAAAATGGACCTCACAGAGCTGGACCACATCATGGAGGTGCTCGTCGGGTCCTAAGTCCCAGGGACCCCGTGACTGTACCCAGCCAGGCCCTGCGAGTGTCCCTGCACCCTGACAGCTCTCTCTCCGCACTGTGCATGCACCCTTGCTTGCCTTTTTCAGAGAAGAAGGACATTTTACAAAAGGATCACACTAGTTTTTGCTTTTAGCAGAGTTGGAGTGCCTTCATCCAAGGATGACCACTTTCAGTATGCTTTTGTGAGTGGCTCCTCAGAGACCTGCTACCCTGGAATGGGAAAGAATACGTTTGCAGACATTGTTGCGGTATTGAGTGGCAAAAACAGTTCAAGTGAAGCACAAGGAATAAGTTGGGAAAGCTGTAAATTGCATGTGCATATTTGTCTATTTTTTCTATAAGTTTTATTGCAAGAGGTAAAAAAAAAAAGTATATATATATTATTTAGATAATCTCAGTACCTTTTCTGGCATTTTCGCCCTGTATAGGTTGACTTGGCAATTCAGCCTTTTTAGAGGCATTAACTCCTCGTAAGTGTTGCATTTACATGGCTGTTTAGAAACTGCTGCCCAAATTTATTTTATATTTTTGTACAGATTCTGCAGTTTATGATATTGTTTTTCTAAAAAACAAATGCTGTTTATACATATGAGATAGCTATTTTGATAGGATTTGCTCACATAGTTCCTGCAAACTTCAGATGTACAAGTTGCACTTGTACTTTTATAGCATTGTAATGTTTTATATGTGTTTGGTGCAAAGAGAAAATTGTATCAAATCAATCCGCAGTTGATGTCCCCAAATGCAGACACCCACCCACACCCACACACACACAGCGCTTTAAGAAAGGGCCAGGCAATATCACACCCAAATTTCACAGGCACCGACCTCCTGGCACAAACACCCGCCAGCACAGTGACCTCCAAAGCCAGAGCCACGTCTGCTCATCGAACTTGCATTAAGCAGTTGGCGGGAGGTGGCCTTGGAGCTCGGGGTCTAAGTGATGGTTCTCTTTAGCTCCCTCTCTTGGGGGGAAGACTACCCAATAGTCACTGTATTTATGCCAAGTTTGTGCTTTTAATTGTTTTTATTTTTTTAAAAGGAAACCCAAATCTTTCCTTTTTGGCATAATTTTTATGATGATCTCAAATTTTACATGTGAACAGAATTTTATGAAAAGTAACCAACCTCTTCATGGAACTAAACCCTATTGCAAAGCTTAGGGCTCCTAAGAAAGAAAAAAAAAGAAATCTCCTCCCCCAGAAGGCATCTATCATGTTGCCCGTTGTCTTTTCCAGCTTCCCTTCCCCAGAGCTTTCGTTCCCTCTGTTGCTAAGTGCTGAAAATGTTACCTTCGAGATCACCACAGTGAGCTTGGCTCGCTTCAGCCGAGCCTCGGATGTGCTCTTGAAACTGCCATGGCTCTTGAACCTAGAGTTGTTCCCATTATGTCACAGCTTCCAGTCTGGTTGCTTTCTTGATCAGCTGCTTTACCTACACTTTACAAGGCTGTTCTACCCAAATATGCAGACAGGACTTTCTATGCATGTTTCTCCTCCCTCCCCCTTGCCATCCCCCCCAGTACCTCCCCCACGCGCGCGTGCACGTGCGCACACACACTTGAGAAGTAGCTTTTTCTTCCTAGTGGTGTACATTTAATTTTAAAACATTTGTAATGTATCATGCTTGTTGCCGAAATTGTTTATGCCTTTTCCTTTCAGTTTTTTCTTTCTTCCAATGGTACTTTCGCTGGTTACATCCTATATTGTTGAAATGCAGATGGCTTCTTTAGGAATAACTTTTATATTTATTTAAGAATTTTTAAATTATGGGATTTGTGTTGTTGTTGTTGTCTTTGTTGTTAGTCATTTGTCAATATTCAGTCACCAATTCTGCTCACTTCTTGCCATGGATAAAATTGAGTCTTTCTGGCCAATTAAAAAAGACAGCTTTATAAAATGGCACTTTAAACAAGCCATAGTTAGTTTTATTTTTATAATGCACATGGCAAAACAAACACATTTGTGATGAAGGAACTGCTTATCTAATCAAAAGATTTGTCATGGATGGTATGATGAAATCTTTCCACATTCTAATTTATCCCCCCCCCAAAGTTAATTATCAACTCTGTAGCACAGTAAGAAACAGATCAAATTGCTCTTGTCCTCTTACAAGCCACGTCCACCGGTCCACCTCTTAACTGCTACAGATGTGTTATCTCCTGTGGTAGGACCAGGGACCACACGCATGGTTAAAGTGAAGGTCATAGATGCTTCCAGTGTCACTGTGTCTGTCTGTGATAAGGGCTTCCTTTTTCTGGGGAGAACAAGTCAGCCCAGATGCCACACTTCTGATAACTGGAGGACCTGGCACACTCAGCACATGCTGCACACTTACACACACGCATACGTGCACAATAGTGTTGATTATTCCGAACAATAACAGGGCGAAGCGGTTGATTTGCCATTGTTAAAAACTGATTTACAGGAACTTAGAACAACTGTACTCTAGTTGGATTAGCAAATCTTGTGTTTAAACAAATCCCATATGTTGGGCAACCGTTCAAATGAGCGCAGTGAAGTGCTGCCCAGACGTGGTTCTCTGACCTGCTCATACGTGTGAGGCTGGGCTTCAGACTCAAAACAACAGCAGCAACCAAAAAACCAACAGCAGGCAAATGCTTGTTAACTGTGGGCACCCTTGCTGTAAATTCTTGCTATTCAAGGTCTTCTGAGGAAGACATGGGAAATTAGTGGCCCGTTTTTAAAAGAACAAAACCATCAAGTGTTCAGGTTATCTTTGTGTCTTAATTTTGCAAATGATGTCCCCACAGGGAGGAATGTGAGCCTGTGTGTGATCTCCCCGCCCCAGTCTGAGTGTGGGACGTGCTTCCAGATGCCACCTGGCAGCAGTGCCTTCCCCTTTGCAGAGACCATCGTGTGGCGTTCAGAGTCAGGCGGGCGGTTCGAGGTGCCTTTATGAGAAGGACGAGCAGGGGGGGGCCAGGGAGAGGACAGTCATGGACAGTGATGTGCAATGAAGTGACAAGATGAGAGCAGAATCATAAGAGCTTTGAATTTGAAGTGATTTTTTTCCTAAGTTATTTATTCCTTTTTTCTGTGTAAATATATTTATTTTACTGTGGAGCTCTAACAACATCTGGATCGTAACATGTGCAGAATGTACGGTAGGAATGTATTCTCTTGTAGGAATGTCAATCTGTATTAAAAGGGGGTCTGAGCCGGACCCCTGGGTCTTCTCATCGTATGCACAGTCCACGTTCATTTTCACTCTCTTCTCGAACATGGGTCTATTTGAAATATGCAAAAGGTATGGATGAGGGATGTTTTAATACCTCCAAATTTTTAAGAAAATCAAGCATCAAAGAGTTGATATTTTTAAAGGTTTTTTTTAGTAGCACTTTCTCTCTACCACAGAAGGGGCCACCACACTGATACCGTGTTCACACCAAAAGGTGGGACCAGCCCAGAGCCTCCGCTCCACCTCCAGTGTCTTTATCAGTCCAGCTTTCTATCGCCATAGCCCCTTGGAGTGTCCCAGCTGCCCTGAGGTCAGTGAAGGAAAATGTCTGACATAAATAAGCTCCTAAGAGCCAAAGTATCAACTTACAGATCATTTTTAAAGCTTAAATGTATTAACTACCTTTGTGGTAAACAATGAATTATGAATACTGCAGGGCAGCCTTCTTAAATGACCGATGTTAAAAAAAAAAACACTTCTTTATGCAACAATTGCTATCCTCTATGAATTGTCTTAATTTCAAAACCTTGCTGTTACAAATTGGGCCTTTATACGTTTTACGAGAAAACCGAAAAGAGCCTACTTAACCTGTTCTGGCTGCAAATGGTTAACCCCCCTAACTGCTGACAACAGTGAGGGGCACGGGTCCTGCTTGCGTGCTTTGTTTTCGGGGCTTCTAAGAATGAGTCCGAGGGTCCCTGACAGTTAGCCAGGACCAAGTACTGTTGCAGACAAAGCCAGTACCAATTTTGGACATCCTTCGGGGATGATGAGTTTGGAAGAGAAGTGCAGTCCATACAAGCAAACAACTAAGATTTTGGGAAAGCTGTATATAGTGACATGTTTGGTGCATGGTTTTTGAGGAGGGATTTTGTCTAAAAAGGAGGTGTAACCTTTCCCCCACAGACCTGAGAGCTGTGCCTTTTCTATGCAATACTACAGACGTTACACCGGAACCCAGGTGGCTGTATTCACATGTAGGTTTGGGCTGTAATCTAAACAATTGGACAGATTAAATGTACATGGAAATGAGCAGTCTTACTTTTGTAGTTTTATATTATACAATAAACAGTTAAAAGATGAGAGAAGTGTGTTTGCCGTTTCCTTCCGACTGGAGCGCAGCCAGTTCGGGTCACAGTTTGCTCGTGTTAAGGAGCGGTTGCTGCACAGCCCCCGCTGGAGTTGACCTTCTCTCACTGCCTCCGTCCCAGGAGCCCCTTTCTCTCCTGGTTCTCTGCCTGCCTCGTGGGCCCTTCTCAAACTCTTCATGCTCACTCAACCTCCTTATCCTCACTTTTCTCCCTCAACTCTGTCCAAACAGTTTTTCCAGGGGTTGGTCAGTGACCGGGTTTTTACTGAGCCTCTGCTTTTACTGCTTGCTTTCTTCAGGGAATCTAGTCCACTCAGGTCTCTGAAAACTTGCTTATAGTCCTCACCTCTCTCCTGAGCTCTGGACTTAGGTATCTACTGAGCTTTGTGCTTCTGTCTAAAGCAGCCTCATTTCCGCAGGGAGCCAATCCTTGCCCTCTGGGCCTCTCTCTGACCTCATCACCCCTTACCCAGGCCAATCCCTCCCCGTCCTGCTCCACACGACCTTGTACTCTTGTCCACGCCACTATGTTCCCAAATGTTTGCCGTCCCCACTGTCTCCTTTCCATCCACACCACAGCTTCCTGACTCAGGCCCTTTTCCCTCTGTGCTGCTGCTTCCTGCCTAACTACTAACACCACTAACTGCCACAGCTGTTTCTTTAATGTCCTTGTTGCTCAAGTTGACATCCCAAGTGCCAGTGGTTCGGGCATTTGTCACACATCCTCCAGCAGCCAGCCCCCTGGCTCATACAGCTGCCCCCCCCCAACCCTGCAGAGGTTAATGCAGTAGATCCTATGCAACTTCTATTAGCAGCCAGCGATCTTTGATGGACTTGGGTCATCCAGCTTCACGTGGTCCAGGCATTTCTGGGCCAGGACTGGCCTGGAGATGAGGGGCCTGGGAAATAAAGGCTCCATTCAATCAGCGATGGAGTCTGGGGCGGAGCGAGGGGGGGTTGGAGAGGTGTTATGGGTTGAACTGTGTCCTCAAAAAAACGTTGAAGTTCTAACCCCCAGTACTTCAAACTGGGACCTTACTTTGGAAATACAGATATAATCAAATTAAAATGAGGTCATTAGGGTGAGCCCTAATCCAACATGACTAGTGCCCTTGAAAGGAAGGGGAGCAGACTTCAACACCGACATGCACACCAGAGAACACCGTGTGAAGACGCACGCAGAGGCGAGGGGAAGGGAGCAGCTCTCTCTTCTCCAGCCCTCCGGGCGAAGCGGCCCTGCCAGCACCTCCGTCTCCGACTTCTAACCTCTGGAGCAACAGATTTCCGTTGTTTGATCCACTGTGTTACAGCAGCCCTAGAAAACCAGTACAGGGAGAAGGACAGACAGGGTGAGTCTTCCAGATGTCTCAGTGGAGATGCTCCTGAAGCAGCTAGAAATAAGAATCTGTTGCTCAGTACAGTGGTTTGTCTCTGGAGTATGAGCAGCTGCTGTTAATTAGAGATATAACTGTGTTGATGAGGACAAGATAAAGTTATAGCTCCTAAGTCTCTTTGCAAATGTTGACAATGCAATAAAAAGCGAGTTATGGATGTTGTCTATCCTCTTGTGCCTACAACTATGCCAGCACATAGTAGGCACTCAGAACATTTGTTGAATTACAGGAAGAAAGGACTGTGTAGTTCACCCTTCTCTGGGGCATGAGAAAAGCGCAGAACTCAGTCTTCATTGTCTTGAGGCCCTGGTCCACCCCCATCCTGACCCTCGAGTGGCCCATTTCCAGAACATGCATGCCCTGGCTTTGCACCCCGACTTCTGCTGGTGGAAATTCTGCTCATCACTCCAAGACCGAGCTCCAGTGCCCGTCCATGAAGCCCCCTCCACATGCCCCAGGTCAGAATCCACCTCCTCTCTTCTGAAGGGTTCTGCATCTCTGCAAACAGACTTAGCAAATCCTGCCATGTCTTGGATTAGCTGCACACATTTGTTTCCTCTGCTCCCTCTGCAGCTCTGAGGAGCAGAGACCCAGGGACATCCATTTTGGGCCAAACTCTCTCCATTGCCTGTTTTTGTAAGAAAAGTTTTGAGAACATGGCCACGTTCATGGAGTTGTGTATTGTCTGTGGGTGTTGTCCTGATACAATGGCGCAGAGAACATAAGGCTTGATCTCAAAATCTGAAGTATTTGCTCTTTAGCCCTTAACAGAAAATGTTTGCCAAATTGTGATCTTTGCACACCACACAACACTGAGCACAGTGTCCTACCACAGCCAGGCCAGGCCTCAGTTCCCATGCTCAGGGGCTTGTGTAGACCGGGAGGTACACCCCCGGAAAGTGAATAGGGTGCAGGTGCTGGACATGGGGCGAGGGCCGGGGAGGGCAGAGCAGACGGAAAAGTCACACCAGAGTTGACATCTTCAGAGGCTTAGGACCTGGAAGGAGTCTTAGACATGGAACTTCCGGTCAAAGGGCCCCATTCTATAGATATGAAAGCTGAGGCACAGAAAGGGAATGCAGTTATTGTCTAAGGCCAGACGCAGTTTATAGCACTGAGTTTCAGAGTTCGGCTCTGCTCCCAGGCTGCCTGAGTTTGGTTTCTTGCTTCACCATTTACATACAGCCTGTAGCCTTGGGTGAGTGAGTTCCTGGCCCTCTGTGTCTCAGCTTTCTCATCAATACAATGGGGTTATACTGAGCTGATCTTATGCAATGGTGGGGATTAAATGAGTCCATACATGTAAAGTACTTAGACTAGTTCCAAACATTTTTAAAAAGGAAGCTGTAGGCCTGGCCAGGTGGCTCAGTGGGTTGAAATGTCATCTTGTGCACCACCGAGGTTGCGGATTTGATTCCTGGTCAAGGCACATATGAGAGGCAACCAACTGATGTTGCTCGCATTCTGCTCTCTCTCTCCCCTCCTCTCTCTCTCCCTTCTTCATTTTCTAAAAGTCAGTAAACATGTCCTCAGGTGGGAATTATGAAAAGAAGAAGCCATAGCTAACATGACAATGCACAAGGTGAAAATCCAGGTCTCCACTCTGTGTGCTGTTTTAGCTGAGGCATCTTCGTGCTGAAGGCACGTTTTGTGGGCATACCATTCTCCAACACCAAGCCTGTCATCGTATGGTCAGCTATTTACTTACTGAGGAAACTGCTCCAACTTGTGTGGCAGCCTGGGGTCCCAGAGTCCCTATTGCCTCCCTCACCTTTGCTTTTAACGTGCTTCTCCTCCTCTTGGAAGGGAATCTTTGAATCCACAGTAACAGTCCCCAGAACAGGTAGCAGAACAGACACCAAGTACTGGTGTGTGTGATGTCGTGGACTCTTTGCCCCGGCCTTCGACATTTGTCTTACCATCCCTGCTTTATAGAGGAGGGAGTCCTGGCTCAGAGACCGTAAGCAACTTCCCGGAAGTCACACAGCTGGTGAGTGGCAGAGCTGGGACTGTAGGCCAGGACCCTGTTTCAATGATGTCAACACACTCTTCCATCACCCCTGGATTCTCCGGGGTCCACAGGCAGGCTAACACCCAGAGGCTGAGCAAGATGAGAGAGAGGAGACTGTGGCCTCATCCAAGCTTTACTTCTTTCATTTGCCACACCTTGAACAAGTCACTTTGTACCTCTCTTCCTCTCTATGGGGTATGAAGAACACTGAGGCACTGCCCTGAGGGACAAGAGGAGGAAGATGTCCCAGTGGGACCACAGTGAGCCAGGAATTGGGAGAGCCCTCTATAGGGCTCACGGGGCCCTCGGTTCTCTGATCCTGGCTCTGTGTGACCTTCGGCCAGTCGGTACCCCTCTTGGGGACTCAGTGGCTCAGTGGTGAAAGAAGGTGGCGGAACTACATAGGAGCCCTGTGCTTCAGAGGGTGGCTCTCCCTGGGGGCAAGTTAGAGTCCTGGGGGCCTCTGCCCTCATCTGGGAATGGGGTCCGGGCCGGGAGGTTTCACAGAAGCTCGGGTCAGAGGAGCACCACTGCTCTCAGGTCTCCCCTGCCGGCCATGAGGGGCTCCGGGGATGATGCAGCCCTGTGCACCCCGGTTGCGGGGGGAGGGGCGCACGCTGACTTAGTCGCTGGAGCTGGGAGCCCCTGGCAGCAGGCTGCTGCCCCAGCCCGCGGCCCGCCTGGAGGCCCCCTCTCTTCCTCCCTCCCGCCCCTTCCTGGGGCAGGGCGGCCAAGCTGCCAGCTGCTAGTCAGGCCTATTGTTCAGCAGTGACAAGAAATGGCTGCAGGAGCCAGGAAGGGGGAGGGGTGGGGCGAGCCCGGAGAAGTCTCCCGACGCAGACACCTCTTCGCGGGGCTTGGCCTGCCTGTCTCCAGAAGCCAGAGCACAAACACACCTACCAAGCTTTTTTCCACTTGTCTTCTCAGGACGTGGTTATCGGAGGAAGTGCGCGCCACTGTTCGGTGTGTGAGCGCGCGGAGCCAGGCTGCCTCCAGAAGAGGATTTATGGTCACTTATCTCCCAGCTGAGTGCCTGAAAACAGTGCCAGGTGGCCGAGTGCTTTCGAAACGGGGTTGTGTAAAGTCAATCCAAGCCACACGCTCGCTGGGAATGCAGCTTCCTCCCGCCTGGAGAGGTTCCAGTGGCGGCGATAATCGCCCTCGACCTGCGCGTACGGCTCGATGGTGTAGGAAGCAGTTTGGGGACATTCACTTTACTGGATTCTCAGGACGATACTGGTGGGGGCAGGCGGAGCAGGCGCGGGGAAACTGAGGTGCAGGGAGGGACCGAGTCTGCTAAAGGAAGGAGTGGGGGTGAGGTGCAGTTCCAAGTTCTGGCTCCTACCGTTCATACCTTCTGCTTCAGAGTGTAAAGAAATTGGGCCGCGAACCACGCAGCTCTGTGTTCTTTGGGAGCTTTGTGACAAGCTCAGCGGGGTCTGAAGCCGTCGGAGCGTCCCTTCTGTTCTTCCCGCACCTGCCAGCCTCCCTCCCAGCCCCCCACACGTACACTGTCCTGGAGCTGAGGGGAGCAGAAGGGGAGCAGAAGGGGCTCAGCTAAGCGGACAGTGGACACCCTGTGGCGGTCCAGGTTGTTAGGTCCAGGCCCCGTGGGACCACGGAGTCTGGGGACCTCTGAGTCACTATGTGAGGAAGGCCCAGAGCCCCCTGGCGGGGCTCTCCGGCTAGCCTAGGGCCTTGGCGCTGCCCCTGCGTGTCCAGCTTCCCCATCCGGGACAGCCCAGCCTCCCAGCTACGGGTTCCGTTGGGGAAAGAGGCTTTCTAGCTCTGTCTTCCAGGCTGGCCTGAGCGGCGGTGGTGGGACTAAGTGCCACTGGCCTGCAGGCAGGGAGGGCAGTTCTGGGCTGGCTGAGCTTGTGGGTTGCCAGGTGCTGGGGGAGGTGGGTTCTGAGAAGTGTCCACCTGGGAGGGGGACCGGCGCCGGTGGTGCTGGTGGAGGAGTCCTAGGTCATTCTGTTCTAAGTGGCCTGCAAACAGACCACACAGTGTGGTCAGGGGCTGGTTGGGCCCCTAAGTGAGGGCTGTGACCTCAGGGAGGTGAGGGAGAGGGTGGGATGGAGACTACCTCCTGCAAAGCCCCTGCTCTCTGCTGGCCACCGCACTGGGCCCTCTCCTGGTACCCTGTCCCCGACCCAGACAGCTGGTGGTGGTTAGGGATCTGCGTGCGCCTGCAGCATGCTGTTCTGCATGGTGGTCCGGGGTGCCCAGGACACACTGTGGCTTATCGCGGGGACAGTGCCACACAGAAGGCTTGGATGAGATCCGTAGCTGTCTCGGGGTGGGCTCAGAGGGGGATGGGGGCTAAGAATAAGTTCTGGTCCCCAAATCCTAGCAGTTAGCACCCCTGACCTACAGACCCCTCAGGTGGGCAACAGGAAAGAACAGAGTGTGAAAGAGAGGATCTGCGGAGGCCAGAAGGTCTCCCCCTACCAAGATAATCTGCGTGGGTCACAGCAAATCAAAGGACAGGACCCTTCCCAGCTGGAAACAGCGTGGGTGAGAGTTGGGCGGGCCAAGGAGGAAAGTGGGGTCAGTCTGGACCCCGCCCCAAGGGAGAAGGCCTGTGGGCATCCCCCAGGCCAGACCATTGACTAAGAGAAGGAGGTGTGTGCCAGTCTTGCTGTGGGATGAGAGATGTTCCGTCTCCCACCGGAGACAGTTCTGGACCCTGCCCCTTTGCCCGAAGGGCCACCCTGGGCTCTCTGATGCGCCCTCCAGAGCCGTGGGTGGGGTGGGGAGAGCACCTGATGGCAGCTGTTGCTGAGGGAGAAAAGCGGGCAGGAGAAGTCTTTTTACAATTGCTTTTTAGAAAATTTTTAGATTTATAGAAAAAAATGGGGGAAAGCCCGGCCAATTCCTACCTCTACTCTCCCTGCCTTCCCCCAAGCTTCCCCTGTCGTTAACCTTTTGCATTAGTGTGTTACATTTGTTGCAGGAGCCAGTGTGGGTACGTTGTGATCATCTGAAGTCTACAGTTTACATGAGAATTCACTTTTTGTGTTGTATATTCTACTGGTTTTAGTACATGCATAATGCCACGTGTCCACGGTTGTCGGGTCATGCAGAAGAGTGTCGGCACCCGAAAGTCCCTTGGGCTCCATCTGTTCACCCCTTACCCTTAGCCCTTAGCCCCTGGCAACCCCTAATCTTTTCACAGTCTCTATAGTTTTGCCTTTTCCAGAATGCCATATAATTGGAATTATACTCTATGCAGCCTTTTCAAATTGGCTTCTTTCACTTAGAGATATGCACTTTAATATTTCTCCATGTTTTTTCATGCCTTGAAGGTGCATGTCTTTTTATTGTTGAATAATATTTCATTGTTTGGATGTGCCACCATTTGTCTGTCTGTTCACCTCCTGAAGAACTTGGTTACTTCCAATTTTTGGAATTTTAAAAAATGAATAAAGCTGAGATAAACCTTTGTGTATAGGTTTTTGTGTGGACATAAGATTTCAATTCCTTTAGATAAATATCTACGGGCATGATTGTTGGATTAGATGGTAAGGGTATTCCCTCTCCTTTTTTTTTATCTTCACCTGAGGATATGTTTTTATTGATTTTAAAGAGAAAGGGAGAGAGAGAAACATTGATGTGAGAGAGAAACCTCAACTGGTTGCCTCCCATCCTTGCCTGGGGATCAAACCTGCAACCCAGATACGTGCCTGGCCTGGGAACCACACAGCCTTTGGTACCGAATGAAGGTGAGCATATTTGTTTTTAAGAAACTGTCAAACTGTTTTTCAAAGTGGCTGTACCAATTTTGTATTTCCATCAACAATGAATGACAGTCCCCTTTTCTCCTCATCCTTTCCAGCATTCGGTATTGTCAATATTTTGAACTTTAGCCATTTTAATAGGTATATAGTGGTATCTGATTGCTGTTTTGTGGTTGACATCATATGTCAGGTCCCTAATGACATGTGATATTGACCATCTTTTCACATGAGTATCCGTCATCAGTGTATCTGCTTTGATGAGATGTCTGTTCAGGTCTTTTATCCCCTTTTAATTGGGTTGTTTGTTTTCTTATTGTTGAAAAGTTCTTTGTGTATTTTGGATGCTAGTTCTTTTATCAGATATGTGTTTTGCTAATATTTTCTCCCACTCTGTGGCTTCTTTTAACTCTTTTAAAACTATATTTCACAGAGTAGAAATGTTGAATTTTAATAAGCACAACTTATTCATTTTCCTTTCATGGATCATACTTTTGGTGTTTTGTCTAACAAGTCATCACCAAACCCAAGGTTATCGAAATATTCTCTGATGGCGCTTTGTGGAACTTTGAAACAGTTTTGTACTCTCAGTTAAAGGCTATGATCTGTTTTGAGTTAGTCACTGTGAAGAATGTGGAGTCCGGTTTAGATTCCTCTGTGTGTCTGCGTGTGAGGGGCAAACGTGCAGTTGTCCCAGCACCATTTGCTGGAAGGGCTGACGTTTCTCCACAGAGCTGCCTTTGGCCTTTCGCTGGAGACCAGCTGAGTGTGTTTGTGGTCCGTGTTGGACGCTCTTCCCTCCCACCGATCTATGTGTCTATTCTCGTGCCCGCACTCTGCTGCCTTGACCGTCGTGGCTTTAGAGCAGATCCTGGAGTCGGGTAGTCAGTCCTCCAGTTTTGTTTTTCTCCTTCAGTATTGTGTTGGCCAGTCAGGGTTTCTTGCCTTTCCGTATAAACTTTAGAATCAGATTGTCAAAATCCGCAACCTAACTCACTGGGATTTTCACTGTGATTGTGTTAAAGCTGTCACTCCGTTTGGGAAGACTGAGCAACTTCCTCTCCACAAACATGGAATCTCTCTCCATTTATGTAGCTCTTCTTTGACATATTTCATTAGAATTTTGCAGTTTTCATCCTATAGATTGTGTACATACTTTGTTAGATTTATACCTAAGGACAAGGGCTAATGTAAATGGTGTTCTGTTTTCAATTTCAAAATCCCAAATATGCAACATCTCAACATTCTAAACGTGAACCAGGCTGTATCCTGGCCCCTCCAAGAGCTTCCCATTGAGCGGAAACTCCTCACTCCTTCCTTCCCTGACCAGTCCCTTTCCAGTTCCTGCCCTGCCCCCCCCCGCCGCCCCCCACCCTCATTTTTCCTGAGAACTCCCTTGCCTGGGCCCCACCACGGCACTGGCCTTGGACCTCAGACTGCCACTCTGAGCATGGTCCTGCCTCAGGACCTTGGCATCTGCTAGTCCCTTCCCGTCTATATTTGTATTTCTTTGAACCCTATGAAATTACTATTTTTGTAAATCAAAACAGGTTAAATTATAGAGGGTTCGACTTAATAGTTTCCATTCATTCTCATCCTCCAAGTCTCCGCTGAAATGCCACCTCTGCAGAGCAGCCTCCCCTGACCCCCCACCCCAGGCCAGGCCCCCCAGCCTTTTGTTTCCCCACAGCGTTCCTCACCCGCACAGTCATCTCACTCGCTTGTGTCCTTGTTGCTCACCTGTCTCCCCGCCTCTAGCGTATGAGCCTCCTGGCTAGTAGGGGCCTTGTCTGGGTCAACCAGCTCCTCAGAGACCAGATGGGCTGGAGACCCCAGATACCTGAGCCGCTCGAGGTGGGGAGAGGCCACCCCCCCACCCCAATCACTAAAACCCAACAGATGTCATATTCCCACCCCTCTCTGGTGGGGAAAGGAGTCTGATATACCTGACACGGAGTAAAGGGGGAACACATGGTATTTTCCCCAAATTCAACGCCTCCATGACCACGTGGTTGAAACAGTAGCCTGAATTGCTCAGAAAAGGAATTCTACTGGAGACAGGGTGACAGGGTGAGAATCTCTGCCCCAGCAACACTCGTTCGTTTTCTGGGCACCCACCTCCTCCAGCCTGTCCCCCATTCAACCACAGAAGAGTTCTCCTTACACCCCACCGTGCTCCCCCAGCTCCCACTCCAATCCACACCATTTGTTAGTGGCTCCCTGTTGCCCTGAACAACGATTCAAAGCCTTTTCCAGGCCTCTGAGGCCTTGCTCTCACCTGCCCCACCACCTCTTCTGGGAGGGCCCTGCCTAGGACGCCCTCTGCCCCACCCTACTTCGCAGCTGCTGCACGTCCTTTGGAGCTGGGCCCAACCTCCTCTAGGACCTCTGCCCCTCGGCCTGAGCGCACAGCGCCTGGGGGCCTCCTGTCGCTGCCCTCATTATTTTGCCCAGCTCACAGGGTTTCTTCAAGGATTGCTGGGCCCTGTTTCAGAGTTCAGGCTCCTGAAGAACAGGGACCAAGTCCAGGGACCAAATCCAGGGACTGTGAGTGCCAGCCAGCAGCTGAGTGTGACTTGTTGGAGGGGGAAGGAGGGCACAGTGAGAGGCCTCTCAGTGGGAAAGGATCTTTGTCTCCCCCTTGGTGGGGCCAGGAGTGCACACCAGCTCAGAAGGTGGGGCTCAGCTTGAAGAGCTCCCCAGGGGGAGGCATGTGGCCATCCCCCTCCCCCGAATGTGGAGCCAGCCAGGTTGACTCTAGTGGCAGGAAAAATGTCCCCCCCACTCCCAAGCTGCTGCACATCTGTGCCCAGACAAAGCCAGCTATTAATCCTAGCTTTTGTGTGAGTGTTTGGGTGTTGAATTCCACTTGGATCTGCCGGCTTTTGGAAGGGGAGATCGGAGGGGATTTAGTGACAACAAAAAGAACCCACTGAGGGGAATGGGAGGGGCCAGAGGAGCTAAGAAACCCAAGTGCATTCACTCTGAGTCTGGTGAGGGCCCCTGGGAGCCCAGCTTCAGCCACAGACAAGCAGGGCTCCCCGATTCCCAGGGTCTGAGTCAGAAGCAGGGGCCACTCCCCAGGAGGAAAATACCGGCTTTGGAGGCCTGCCTTCTACTCCAGATCCCCCCGACCCCCCAGGGCTGAGCCCCCAACCTGTTCAGACTGGGGCAGCAAATTGCCCAGGGGAGTCCGATAGTGGGACACAGGAGATGGGGACAAGCGGAAGGCTGGAGCCCCAGGGAGTGTGCCCGGATCAAGGAGAGCCTCAGAGTCACCAGGAGTTCCCAGCTGAGTCAACAACCCAGGAGAGGTGGAGGGCCCAAGGCAACAGGCTGCCTGGCGCTGGATGGGCATCTTGGGAGGGCCTCTTGGGCTCGGCACCCCAACCTGGAGTTCGACCTTCAGGGAATCCAGTCCATACAGGCCCCGACTCTGGCTCAAGCATCAAACACTCAGAATACGGAGGACAAGGTCACAGAGTGTGTGGGGTGTGTGTGTGCACACGTGCATGTGTGGAGGTCACATCTTAGAGTGTCAGGCAGTTCCTCTGTAGGAGGAAGACCTGCAGCTCAGTTGGGTGTGATTTGACTAGCTTAGCAGAAGCTCTGGCCTCCCCCTTATCTTGCTGGGAGAGCAGCCTGGGGCTGAACTGAGCCATCCTGACCTAGCTGTGCCCCTCCTGCTTATTACTTTCACCTTTTTAAACTGAGCTTCCCATCAGTGGGTGCTGGGCTCCAAGGCCACTGTGGTTGCCGGGTCACACCCAGAAGTACAAGTGGCTTTAACTCTATGTGGGGTGGAGACACACCCAGAGCTCCCTCCCCCTTTCCCTACCTTATCTGAGCCGCCCGGTAATTTCATTCATTCATCCATCAAGAGGCAACTGAACTATTAACGCTGTGGGCCAAGTTCTGGTTTAGCTGCTGGGCAGCACATGCGAAATGGGGCTGCCTGTGGACACTTGTATACTTGACTGAGCTTCCAGGCTCCTTAACTACGTATGTCCTCGTGGCTGGAGCACATCCATGGATGTTTTATTCTTTTTCTACTTTAATTAACTCTAGAAATTAGAGGATGAACTCAAGTCATTCATCCATCCATCCATCCATCCATCCACCCCCTCACTCACTGAAGAGATGTGAAGTCCAGGCTGGCCCACCAGGTCCTCTGTACTAACCCCTCAAATATTCTCTCAACTCCTCCCTGGATTTGGGAGTCACAGGTGCTCGGCCTTGTGCTATAAAGGCTCTCTCTTCCTAACATGTTTTTCGAGGACCTGGCCTCAGGGAGCCGGGCTCTGGAGGGTGTGGAGAATAGGGAGGGCCAGCTGCTGCCTCCTGGGACTGTGGCCTCCTTTATGTTAGGGAATGGAAAGAGTTCCCTTGACTCCCAGAGGGAAACTTCTAGAAGACCAGAAAACCGATCTGTTCTGGGTTTTGTCAGAGGGTCTGCACTGTTGCTGAGGAGCCTCCCCACACCTGGGTCACTGGCCACAGCCGCTTCACTGACTGGGAAGCTCCATGCCCCGCAGACACCTGCTCTGAGCACTGCAGAGCTCAGTGAGTTTGGCAGGAACTTGCCCTCTGTGCTGACAGCTATGGGGCATGGAAGTGCGGAGATGGAGGATGGGTGAGTGAAGGTGGTTTTTAATCCCTAAGTCCCACATGGTAAAGAGCAGAGGGTGAGGAACAGGAGCAAGGCTAGTTCAGAGGCCTTGGGCAGCTCTGACGCATCACCAGGTTGCCTGAGACAAAGGGAGTTACTGAGGGAGGAAAGGCCAAGACAGGGTACCAGTCTCTGAGGGCATTTATAGGAGGGGATGACAGGGCATGTGGGCAAGGGGCCGAGGCAGGGAGCTGTCCCCTAGCGTGGTCCCCAGGTAATAGGTCCAGGCACAGGGTCTAGGAAAGTCCTTCTGGGGTCCCTGGCTCTGGGACTTGGCTTCTGTCTCCAACTTCCCTGTTGATATGACTACAAGGGCCTCAGTGAGGGTCAGAGCTGTCAGAGGCTCCCTGTGTACAGCTGCCCACCCCTGGGGCAGGAAAGGACCTGGCTACCCAAATCGGAAAGAATCAGAAGTGCCACATATTGAGTGCTACGTGCCAGGCAATGTGCTAAATTGTTCTTATTCCATTATCTCAGTAAAACTTCATAACCACCCATGAGGTCGGCACTGTTATTGTTCCCAGTTTATAGCTGTGGACACCAAAGCTCAGACAGGTTAACAAGGCTCAGAAAGCCAATCAGAGGCGACACCAGGACTTGGAAGCCTGGTTCTCCTCCGCTCTGATGGGGATCCCTCAGCCCCCTGGATCCTCTTCTTCCCCAGCTCCACTTCCCTCAGCCGCTTCACAGCCAAGAAGTGTGGCAAAGGCCTGGAAGAGAAGGAAAAGAGTCCAGTTTGAGCCTCTATTTTGGCTTCTTGATCTAAGATGGGCTGTCAGGGGCTTAACCTAGAGGTGTCATCCCTCCAAAATGCTGGCTCCTTCCCTCCCAGGAGAGAACAAAATAGCAAACTGTGCTCTGGAGAGTAAAATAGAAATTTAAAATATCTTTTCCCTTTTGACCAAAATAAGTATGTCTTTTGCAGGGCAAAGCTAGGAAATACAGAGAAGCAAAGATTAGAATATAGAATATAAACTAGTCACCATTGTACTACTCAGAGATGAGATTGCTTAATCCTCCTACTTATTTTTGTAAGTTCCTTTCTAAGTTCAGACACAGACACACATATATTTTTTACACTTGATCTTCTTAAGGAGGCAAAATGTTACCACCGTAATTTGGAACTTGCTTTTTTCACTCAATACTTTATCTGAACATCTCCCCAAGTGGGGACATACTTACTCATTTACTCCATCGTATTCAATAACTGTGTGGCATTCTATTCTACCAGAATTCCAGTTGCACCAGAATTCAGTGAACTAATTTCCTATTGTTAAATATTTAGAAATTTCCAATTTTTGTCTTCCTGTTCTTGGTAACAACTCCAGTTGAAATCTCAGCACATCTTATCTAGAATCTTAAAGTGGAATTGATGAGTGGAAATGTGTGCACATGTCACCCAAGGTTGTAGCCATTTGTTCTCACAAAGGGTTTGAGACCCTCCCTCCCTACCCCAACACACACACAAGCACACCATTGCTCTTCCTGGGAATATTCTTGCCTTAGAAGAGAAAAAAAAAGGTTCACAATTTGATACATGCAATGCTATCTCATTATTGTTTTATTTAGCATTTCTTTAATTATTAATTGGGGTCAACAGTTTTTCATGTGCCTATCAGCCATTTTTGTTTCTTCTCTGAGAACGGTCCATTCATATCCTTTGTTCATTCTTCTATTAGATAGTTTTCTTTTTAACGCAGTTGTCTTACTTAGGTAGGTCGTTCTTAACTGTGGCGTACTAGAATCACCTGGAAGACTTTTTAAACAATGGAAGGAAGGAAGAAGGAAGGAGGGGAGGGAGGGAAAGAACCTCATCATCTCACAGTAAATACTTGGTGGAGCTTGGGTATCAGTATTTTTAAAGTGTTCTTGTGCTTCTAATTTGTAGCCAGGGCTGAGAACCCTTGTTATAGATAAATTAGATTTCCCTCACTGTCTGGCTCCAAACGCTTTCATTGCGGAATCTATTCTCATTCCTTTGACACCCGGTTTTCTCTTGTGGAAAATGGGCAGCAGAACTGTGAAGCAACACAGCACCTCCCTCCCAAATTCTATGAACCCCACGGAGGAGGCCAGGGTTTCAGGAAACAGTGTATGGCAGATGCTGTGGTCGGGCTTTCTGCCAGGTGGATTGGAAAATTAAGAGTTCACTCAGGCAATCAGACTTTGCCTGAAGACAGCCTGAGCTCTAAATGGAGCGGGACAAAGGCAGGGTCCTTTGGAGAACTTTTGTTTCTCTCGTACCCACCTTCAGCTGCTCAGCAATCTTGCCCATTCTGGGGCTTCCAGGTTTAAAATTAAAGTCTTATCTGAGACAGTTCATCTTTCAGATGTCAGCGTGAGAGAGAGGAGGAGTGAGGGCCCAAGGCACTGGGTCCTTGGGGGGCGGAACCAGTGTGGGCTCCTAGGCCTGCCCAGGTATGGCAGAGATCTGTCATGGTGCAGGGGCTGCCTCCGCCACCCCTAGTTCTCACGAGGGGTATATGACCTCAAAAAAGAAAAAAAAGGACTTTATTTTAATTGATTTACGGTGAAACCTAAAGGATCTGCCCACCGGCTTCCCACCTCTGGTCCACCTAGTGTGGGGAGCGTGGTCCCACGGTGGAGGACAGGAAGGGATAAAAGGGTCTTTCTGCTGATTCAGTCAGGAAGGTCCCTGAATACTCCTAGGCTGGCCCAGCACCAAGGGAGGTCACGGACCGCTGAGATCTTTCAGGGGACCTCAAACGCTGGTCTTCCAGGTGCTTGTGTGCAGCAAGTTGGAAGCACATGCTTTGGGGCTTGAATCTTAGTCGACTTAGTGAAGTCGACCTTCAGCCTCAGTTTCTCATCTGTAAAATGGACACAGTGATGTTCAGGGTTGCTGAGAGGACAAAGTGGTATGTGGTGTGTTGCAGATCCGCAGGAAACGCTGGACACTCGGTGTGCGCCCCTCCACGCCCTTTCCCTGCACTCCACAGAGCTACAGGCTCTGAGTCCAGCTCGGGGAACTCCACCTTCGCTTCTTTCTCCACTTTCCCCGCTTACTCCTTTGATCAGGGGAGGACGGACAGAACCTCCACCCCCACCTCTACCTGGCAGCCTCCCTCACTGAGCAGAGCGTACACCAGAAGTTGCACCCCTCTGCCTGTGCCCACTCCCCTCACCTTCTCCCCCGCCCTTCTGGTGAACCCCATACCCCACAACCCTGTTGCTTTCCCACTTAGACTTGACCTTAAAACTTTTACTATAAATTTTTTTATTGAGTACTTACTTTGTGCAGGGACTATGCTTCATTTTCACTATCCTATTAATTGTTACTCTTGTACAGATGAGGAAAGCCAGACTAGTTTGATGTAATTTGCCTACAGTCACAGGGCATTAGGGAGTCAAGCTGGACTCTGATGCCACCCCTCTCTGTGTTTTGTGTCATGTACACGGGTCTTCTCCCAGGTGCCTGGCCCCAAGGAGCTTAAATGCCAGCACACTTTCTCTCTGACTCTCCTGAGCTCCCACTGTGCCTAGCTGGCCACCTCGACATTGATGTACTGCTCCCATCGGCATTTTCTGGGTCCCACTGATGTCCTTTAACCATGGGCCCAGGGCAGAACATGGGCCTTGTGTCTTACTCATCTTTGAGTCTGGCACTGTAGGGTCCTAAATAGTGTTTCTAATTCTAAATACTTACTACAGAAAAAAACAGAAAACAGAAAAAGTAAAGCAGAAAACAAATGCTGCCTATTAGCCCCCTATCCAGAGAAAACCTTTGTTAATTTTTTGGTGAATTTCTTTCCAGTCCACATGTATATTTTGTATATATATAATTTTTACTTAGACAAATAGTATATATTTTACATGAAGTAGACATCATACAGTACTATTTCCTATGTGGCTTTTTTACATTGTATTATGAACAATTCCCATGTCAGAAATTCACTGATGGATAAAACAGCTATGGTACATTCACACAATAGAATACTACTCGGTTGTAAAAAAAGAAGAAAATTTTTCCCTTTGCGACAGCATGGATAGATCTAGAAAACATTATGCTAAGTGAAATCAGCCAGTCAGAGAAAGACAAATACCATATGATTTCACTCATATGTGGAATCTAATGAACAAACGGAACTAACAGCAACACAGAGACACAGACTCACAGACGGAGAGCAGGCTGACGGTTCTGCGGGGAGGTTAGAGGGTGAAGAGATGGAGCAAAAAAGAGTAAAAAACTCATGGACACCAACAACGGTGTGGTAAATCGGGGTGGGGGCAGACGGGGGCATGGAAGAGGGCGTAAGGGGGATAAATGGTAGTGAGAAAACTACAATAAAGGCTATCAAAAAGATTTAAAAAGAAAAATCCTTTGAAATTGGGATTATTTTTGGTGGCTATAGGTTGCTCTGTGGTGTGACAGCCCCCCCATTAAACCACCCCCATATTGTGGTTCTCTTACAGCCTCTCTGATTACTCCCACAGGGGGACAGCCTGAATAGGGTTGTTGGGACATGAGAAGGGATAGTCCTAAGGCTCTTGACGTCTTGCATTTGGCTCTGCTCTAGCAATCTCTCTCCCAGCTTCATCCACCCCATGCACCCACGGACCAGCTAGAGGCCCTATCCTTCCAAATCCCTCAGCCCTTTCAAACTGCTCAGAAGCACGTGGGAATGTCACCTGGGAGATGTGACTAGAGGCACCTGGCCAGCCTCTGCCCAAATCTCCCCCCTCTTATCTGGACTCCATCATCAGAATTCCTCCTTTAGGTGAAGGCCAGCATGGCTCCAAGGTTGCTGGTTGGAAAATGGATTTCCGGTTGGAGACACTGCCCACTAAGCCACAGCTACTAGGCTACACTTCTCTGTCACTCGGTTAGCAGCAGAAACTTGGCTTAGGGATTGGGGCACATTACAGAGTTTTGCAGGTTAAATTTCGTTGAAAGCCTTATGTAAACATATTAAGTACTATTCTGGGGAAAAAAGAAATACACCAAAGCTACCTCTTTCATTTGTCCATATTTTTCTAGGTCAGGGCAGTAGCCTCATACCTGAGAAATGGGAATGATCTTTTTTTTTTAAGTATATTTTATTGATTATGCTATTACAGTTTTCCCAATTTTCCTCCTTTGTATCCCTGCACCTCCCAGCCCTCCATCCCCGTCCCTCCCCCTTAGTTCATGTCCATGGGTCCTACGTATAGGTTCTTTGGCTTCTCCATTTCCTATACTGTTCTTACCCTCTCCCCTTCTAGTCTATGCCTACCACTGATGCTTCTTATTTCCGGTAACCTTTCCTCTATCTCCCCCTCCCACTGAAAACCCTCCATGTGATCTCCATTTCTCTGATTCTGTTCCTGCTCTAGTTGTTGGCTTAGTTTTTGTTTTAGGTTTTTTGTTTTGTTCGGTTTTGTTTTTAGGTTCCCTGTGAGGGAATGACCTTTAGGTCAGTATCTTCACATGTTCCCCAAATCTTCTTGGCTGAATCTTCACTGGCCCTAGAAATGGCACCCATAACACAAAGGCGGAGGCTCTCCAGCAGAAGGCTTGGCCACGTGCGCCACACCCTGCGCTGTGCTTTTCCAGCTCCACTGTAAACAATTTAGGGTTTAATCCAAAGGGACACTAAGTGGATCAATTCTTTGAGGAAATTTGTGTCAACTCCCAAGTCACTCATGGTCGTCAAGTCAATTTTCTTAAAGACACCCAGGGCTGCCTGCAGAAAAGGGTCTCATCGGCCAGTAATCAGCAGAGGTGCGGGGCTGAGCAGAACAGCCAGCTGATGGAGGAGCAGACAGGATGCTGTGCTCAGGGAGCTCGGCCTACCCTCCCAGGCAGAGCTGGACGCGTTGTGTCTTTGCTTCAGAGCCCTGGTTCTGAACCTTCAGCGGACCTGACTGTCTCCTGCAGGCCGGTGGCACACCTCTTGCTGCGGCTAGAGATTCGGATTCAGTAGGTTTGGGCTGGCCTCAGAGTTTGCATTTCTAACGCGTTCTCTGGGGACGCTGATGTCGCTGCTTCCAGGGCCCGCTTAGAGGACGCTGGAGCAAGGGGTCGGAGGGAGACACCCAGGGCTGGTGCCCCATGGAGACAGACCGGGCTCAGACCCCAGGGTGGAGCGGCCGGGGCACGCGGGTTGCGGACGCCAGGCCAGGAGGGGGTGGGGTGGGCGGGGCGGCGAGGGGAACTCCGGGCTCCCAGGCGCGTGGCGGCGCTGCGAGTCCGTGCGGCGCGGGGCGGGAGGTCCGGGCCGCCCTCGAGGCTCGACGCTCGCCCCCAATGCCAGGCCGGGTTGGGTCGCCCCGGGACAGCGCCAACCGCGGGACCGGCGAAGGTGATCTGCCCTGGGAGTGGCGGCAGGAACCTCCTCCCGCGCAGGCGACCACACTCTCGACCCAGCCCAGCGCCAGACCCGCTGCGCGCGGCTGGGCTTCCCCGAGCTCCTGCGCCAGCCAACCCTACGGAGGGAGACGGGGAGTCCGACCCAGGACGGAGGCGTGAGATGGGGACTGAACTGATGCTTCTCCCCTGCAAAGTCCACACCGACTGGGTCCCTGACTCTTAAATCCTCCTCTTCCCCAGCCGCGAGTCACTGGAGCACAGGGCTCCCTTCCTAGTCCACAGGAGGAGAGAATTCTTCAAGAGCACACGCCCTACCCACCACCTGCCGCCCCCCTCCCCTGCCCCCTCCCCCCTCACTGCGAGCAAGACCACTGGCCACTAGTTTAGACCTGGGTTCTCAGTCCAGAGCTGCTCTTCACAGCTCACTTCACCGCGCTGGCCTCGGTTTCTCCTTGTGGAAAGCAACTGGGTTGCAGGGGGATGGGTTCTGGGGTTCCTTCCAGCTCTTGAGAGTTGTGATTCTCCACGGCGACCGTGTAAGTGGCAGATGGTGGGATGGGGTCTGCGGCAGGGATTAGAGCAGGGGTGAAGACGGGCAGGGGCTAGGATGTGGTGGGGGAAAGGAAGGGTGGAGGCCGGAGGGGGGGGGCATCCAAGGTACCTTTGCCAGACTAGCCCCGCAGTCCTGGCCTCCAAGGCAAGGCTGGCAGAGCCCCTAAGCGCCTCCACGCGCTAGGAAGGCCCCCATGGGAACCCCTTCCCTATCTGGAGCCTGATTTGCTGTCACATGTTTGCCAGAGGATGAGGGAAGGAACAGGAAGGAATGCACAGGCTGGACTGGAAAATCCAGCTGGGCAGGAGACAGCCCTTGGCTGTAGCTCGCACTGGAGGCTGAAGCCCTGCATGGCCCTGCCCCCGCATCTCATGCCCTGATGGACCCTGGAAAGCCGGTCCGGGGACTTGGCTGCCACTGGGCTGAGAACATTGAACAGAAAGTCAAGTAGTTTTGAGCTTTGAGGCCAAATACACGTGCTTCCGAGATTGTGGAAATGACATTGTGGTTAACTTAAATCCATTTTCCTATAGATTTACTCAGTGAATTCAAAGATGCTAGTTAAGCCATAAGCTTGGTGGCAGTTTCCAACACATTAATCCAAGGGCCTTCGTGCCCTCCCCAGCCCACCCCTGCTAGCTCTGCAGGGGCAGCGCCCACAAATGTGGAATGGTTCAGAGAAATAGATGAAACAGTACAGTTGCAAGCAGCAGAAATGCCCCTCCCAGTAGCTTAGAGGTATCGGTACATATATAATATGTAAATATATATATTTGTATAGAATATATACAAATCTAGGTAAAGGTTAAAAGCACTAGTAGGAAGAAGGGAAGGGATGTGATTGGGCCCCAAATGTGGCAGAACTGTCCAATGGTAGGCTTAGCAACTTGAAGTCTCACTGACACTCTTCTCCAGAACTCTGGAGTAAGGGAATCCTTAGCAAACCACACAGAACACCTGAGGAAGCTCTGCAGAAGGCCCAGACTGCTTCACCTGGCCCCGGGTCCGGGGCAGGCCTCCTCTGGACCTGCGTCTGTATGGGGCATGTGCCTTACTTCCTGCAAATGGCTCCAAAGCACAAAGACCCCTGACTCCTCAGGACTGATGAAGCCCACGCAATTCTCAGGCTGGGGCCCACCGGCCAGTTCTGGCGGAGAGGCCCTGCGGGAGTCTGTCCCAGGTGCTTTCTCCAGCTTCTGGGGGATACGGGCCATCCCCGAGTTCCTTGACCTGCAGACACATCGCTCAAGTCCCACCCCCCCACCCCAATCTCCACATCAGTTTGCCCTCTGTCTGTTTGTCTCTTCTTCCTTCCTCTTCTCTCTTTTTTTTAAAAGTTGAATTTAGCCCTGGCTGGTGTAGCTCAGTGGATTGAGCACAGGCCTGTGAACCAGACAATCGTGGTTTGATTCCCAGTCGGGGCACATGTCTGGGTTGCTGGCCAGTTCCCAGCAGGGGACACATGAGAGGCAACCATACATTGATATTTCTCTCCCTCTCTCCTTCCCTTCCCCTCTAAAGATAGATAAATAAAATTTAAAAAAAAAACACACAATAAAAAATAAGTGACCTTTGACTCGTCTCTCCCTGCCATACTCAGGTTTTTTTTAAAAAAGTTGAATTAAATTAAACTTTTATAATAGTAAAACATGCATAGCATAAAATTTAACATTTTGACTATTTTTAAATGCACACTTCAATGGCATTAAGGACGTTCACATCCCTGCCTCCTTTACAAAAACAGTGTCATGGAGGTAGAGCCACCCCAATCCAGTATGGTCTCATTTTGAGATCCTTACCTTAATTATATTTGCAATTTTTTCCCAAATAAGGTCATATTCACATGTTTGGGGGAGACTTACCAGGGCTTACCAGTCAACCTAGTAGAGCCTAGTAGAGCCCCCAAACCTCAGTTTTCTCATCTATGAAGTGGGAATCATCATACTTCCATCTCTGTCTTCTTTATGGATGGCTGTGGGCCATCTGTGCTGAGGGGTCAGGCCCCCAGCAAGGGCCTTACCTGTCTGGTAACTGTGTGGCCTCTAATGATCCAGGTCTCCACATGGCCCAAGTTCTGGAACCAGGGGCATTTCCTCTCCCCAGGAGAGAGAGGGGGGCCACACCTGCAGAGCTGTGAATAGGCACCTGGTCGGTGAATGTGGGACACCAGGCTGGAGAGGGAGGGTGGGGACAAACTGGGGAGGCTGCCTTGGTTATCTCTCTCCCAGTGACTTGGGTGCAGAAAGGGGATGAAAGCGTCAACCTTGAGACAGGGCTCCATTCCTTTCTCCACAAGCCACCTTTCCCAATGGGCTGGGGCCTCTGGGAGGAGGCAATGAGGTGGGGCAGAGACTAGGAACTAGGCTTGCTTGCCTCCGGGAGCTGCCCTTCAGGTACACACGTCTTGGTGACCTTCCAGATTTCCACTGTCCCCTGCTGGATTCCTCCCCTGGTTACCTCTGGACAGAGTGACCTTTGCCCCTCTGAATTCCTTTGCCTCTTCTTTGGCCCTCAGTCCTCACGACAGGAGGTGTGCAATGCACAGGTGACCTTGGGCAAGTGACCCAACCTCAGCATTATCACCTGCAGAGTAGATGTTATCACTGTAGATATGTCAGGGGGTGGAGGTAGGGCTCAAATGAGATAACGAGCTGGAGGGGTCAATAGACCTGGAGCCCGTCCTTCCTGTTCAACTCTAATCTGCTGTGGCATTTCAGGCCACTTTTTAACCTCCATAGGCCTCAGCTTTATCAACTGGAAGGTGAGATGAAGGTAGTGGCACCTGTTTCCTGGGGCTCTGGGAGAGGAAATGAGCTGAGACCTGGAAGGCACTGCGAAGAGTGCTCGGTAGGAGCCAGTGACTATTATCGGTGATGTCCTGGACTTTAAGACTGCACTGTGCATATAAGAAGCCCTGAAGCAATAACTTAGGAAAAACAAGTCAAAACCCAAACACCCCAACCTGCCTCCTCCCATTGGGCCTATTTTCCCAATTAACCTGAGCTTCTGGGTGGCATGGGGGCCTGATGGGAGTTGGACATAACTTTATTCACATTTCCGAAGAGCCAACAGGTGCCGTCTTTGTTTTCCTTACCTTTGTGTGTGTGTGTGTGTGTGTGTGTGTGTGTGTGTGGTGGTGATGGTGGGGGAGGGGACAGGCAGTGTCGCAAACCTCACCAGGGAGCTGATACCGGGGCCTTCTCCCCAGCAAGGCACTCGGGAGTGAATATTCACAATCTGCTGTGCAGAGATTCAGGGGATTCATGGACCCCCTGAGGGCCCGGTGAGAAGCCACTTTTCAGAGGACACACTCTCCAGTCTGTACGTTTTACTCCAACAAAACAAAAGCTAGCCCTGCTCCTTCACTCCTCAGTGGGCGGCACCCAGCTTCCACCCTGGCTCCCAGGCCCCCACTGCCTCTCCCAGGCCCCCTGGCTCAGCGCCCACTGTAAGCCACAGCCCTTGGCTAGGAGTTGAATACAGCACCTGTTTGGCATTTGAGGGCTTTAAAAAACAAAGCAAAACAGATCAATGTTAAAAAAATCAGACAGAGGGATCATCCTCCCAGCCAAACATCGTATCTCCCAGGACTCTTATCTGCTGAGTAGGAGGCAACGGTATTTCTGGCTGAGAGGCCTGGGGCTCACCCCGAGGTGAGGGTCCAGGAGCTGGTGGAATTCTGGCAGCAGGGGTGACTCGAGGGCAGGGCGGTCAGACAACTTGCTGGGGGAGACTTTACTGTTGTTATTGCGGATGGGAGTCATGCAGAGGTCTGGGGAAGGTCCCAGGGAGGAAGGAGGGCCATCCAGCAGGTGGCCAATCCTGGTTGGGTTGGGACAGGACAGCAGGGTGGATAACCCACAGGACTAGTTTCTACAGCCAGGGTTTCTGGATGATGAGGTTGCTGGATGACCCCAGCCCTGGGCTGGAACCATTTCTAGGGCACAGAGGTCCTTCCTAGCTATGGCTTGGGGCTTCCTGCCATCCTCAGAGCACCCAAGGACGGGTTCTTCCTCCTCCCTCCTCCTCCCTATTGTATCTGAGCCCAATAGCTTTTGTTGAAGCCTCGATGAAGTTGGTGGTATTTCAAGACATTGAACTTTAGGAAGGTTATATTTGCTGGAGATAATGTGTGTGTTCCCCAAATTCATCTGTTGAAATCCTAACCCTGGGGTGGTGATAGTAGGAGGTGGGGCCTTTGGGAGGTAAGTAGGTCATGGTGGTGGGGCCCTCATGAATGGGATTAGTGCCCTGATAAGAGACCCCAGAGAGCTCCCTCACCCCTTCTGCCATGTGAAGACACAGTGAGGAGACAGCTGTCTATGAATCAGGAGCAGGCTATCACCAGGGCCCAGCCAAAGCTGGCGCCTTGACCTTGACCTTTCCAGCCTCCACAACTGTGAGGAATAAATTTCTGTTGTTTATAAGCCACCCAGTCTGTGGTGTGTTTGTTAAAGCAGCTCGAAGGGATTAAGACCCCATTAGAAGAAATCTAGGGGACAGAAGGACAAGCCAAATGACACCAGGAGAAAACAAGAAAACGATCAGATAAATCCAGAACGTGGGACCTGCTACAAGACAGCTGGCCTGGTCTCCTCACAACAGCAACAACAAGATGGAAAATAAAAGGGTGGGCGACTCTTCCAGATTAAAAGGGACATACAACCCAATGGGACGCACATTCCGTGAACAGACCCTGATTTGAGCAGACAAGCTGTAAAGAACATTGTAGGGACATTTGGGGGATTTTAATAGATTGGGTTTCAAATGCTGGTATGAAATAATTGTTATTTTTCAGGTGTGATAACAGGATTAGTAGAAGAATATTCCTTAATTTGGATCTGATGTTGAGATGCATATGTGGGAGGGGCAGCATAATTTATGTGAGATTTTTCGGCAAAGTGAATATGTAAGTGCATAAAATCTAAACTACCCAAGGCTCAGGTGGTTCTGGGGAGGAGGATGAGTGCCCCAAGGGATACAGCTCACCCCTGGGCTCCTACACGCCCCAGATGCTGGATAAACTCGAGTGTGCACTGGCTGTGTGACTAGGAATGGAATGTGCACCAGCACCTGGCACACAGTAGGTGCTTAATTGAAGTTGAGGGATGAATGGATAGTCTCCGTGGGGTCCCTCTCTCAGGAGGGGCTCTGGCTGAGAGTCCTCTCCCAACACATTTAATCCCACCCACCCTTCAAGTCTACCACAGGACAATGAAAACAGGGGCCTGTCACTAGACGTGGGCAGAGTGAGAACAGTGCCCAGCTATTACGGAAGTTTCTGGGAGGGCCCTCTGAGGTTACTGGGGTGATCCAGGCACCGCTGCCCTCGCCCAGCCCCGAGGGCACCTCCTGGAGGCCCAGTGGCAGAGCTCAGTTACTTCTGCCGCCTCTTGGTTCAGGTCAAGAGTAGGCTGTTCATCATCACTTGATTGTGAGCAAGCTGGCCTGCTGGTCCCTAATCGTTTCCCTTAATTGGGCGCTGCATCTTTAGTTGCCTGTTCCCTAAAGTCTGCCAAGTTGGGTGAGGCCCACTGTAAGCACCCAATGAGAACTTGGTGATGATAACAACAACAACAACAACAATAATAATAAAGGCAGCTAACATGTATTGAGCAGTTAGTATTTCTAAGTGCCATCTAAGTGTTTAACACGAGCTTTCTCTTTAGTTCTCCTAAGAAGCCTGTTTTGTTTTTTTTTTTACTTTAATTCTGGTCCCCATTTTACAGACAGATTCACAATCGGGGGAGGCAGTACCAGGACTCAAACTCGGTTGCCTCGTTCCTGCTTATTTTCCTGGGGCTCTGGTCAGGCCAGGTCTGTGGCCCTGAAGGCTCAGGAGCCCTCTGTGCCAGCAAGTGCTTTGTGCCTGCTTGAGGACAGCTACCTGTCCTGGGGAAGCCAGGAGCCACCAGGGCACTAAAGCTGGGTAAGCCCTTTGTTTCCTACCAAGCTCTGTGATGAAACAATTATTTGAAACAAGAGCTCATGCCCGTTCTCTCACCATCCTTCAGAAGCACCCCGCAAGGCAATGATGACTCAGGCAGATTGACACATGTCATCTTGAATGGAAGTGCTGGGGCGGACCCTTCCCCCAGAGGTCAGCCCCATGGAAGTACAGACCACGGTGCAGACATGACCCTTCAGCTGGGAAAATGGCTTTCTTGTCAGTCATTAGGGAAAGGGCTTCCTGGAGGGGCCCCACTAGCATCTGAGCCAGGACAGACTGCCCTTTCTTGTCTTTGCTCCTCTCTCTACCGAGCTCCAGGTTGGTGGAGACTGACACTAGACAAATACCAGTTGTCGCCGGTGGGCTCTGCCCAGAGGTCCTACCCCTGAGCTCACCCTTTCAGCAGGTACCTGGGGACCAGAGCCCACGGGCTGCAGTCTGCCTCACAGATGTTAAGTTCCAGCCACAAAAAGAAAAAAAAACCCCAAAAACCATAGGGTTGGAAAGAAGAGTCCAGATTTCACTGAAAATAAAACTTTCCAGAGCTGCTGAGTAAGGATTTTGCTTTCCAAACATCTGAAACAGCAAACAGATTGTAAATTAAGCAGGAGTTACAAGATAGTAGCTGAAGGGAAACAGGCCTCCCTGGTTCTGGGTTCTAGCTGTTGCCGCACTGACAGGACCTAGGCAGCCAGGAAAGGTGACTAGTCCAGCGGTGGGGGGTGGGAAGAGGGGGCCGGGCTGCAATGGGGTGCCGCCAGGGCAAAAGTATTAGGTCACTGGGGAAAGAGTTCAGGCCTCTTCTTCAAGCCAAGAGAAAGCGGTTTGTTCTGACGGGAGGTGGAACTCTGGTCTGTGTCACACTGTTGAGCCAATGAATTAATGCTTTCCACCCAGGTCAAAGTTCTCGCTCCCAAGGCAACTCAGCAAAAATGAAGTGAAACAGAGGGCAATGACACTCAGATGGATGCTCCCCCTGGCCTCCGTCTGAGGACGGAGGAGGCCCATGGTCCTGGGGCCATACCTCTCTCCTTCCACTGAGTCAAAATACTGATTTCCGTGAAATGTCTCCAGCCAGCTGAGACTTGAATTTATAATGAGTGGGGGCTCATACTGTGGCAGTAACTCTGCTGGGTTCCTGAGGCCGCAATGGGGAGCCTGGGCCCAGAACCTCAAAGCTAGCAGCAGACCCTGCCCGGCCCCCAGCACCTCCGGCCCCAACACTCCAGTCCTGCTCTGGCTAACAGGAAAGGAGAAAGGGGCGGAGGAAATGGGATGTTGGAAGCTGATGACCGGGCAGGTTCCAGCAAGGAACGTGCCTTTAGGCATCCTTCCCAGGTCACTGAGTTTAATGACTATTGGTGTGACATCTTCTTTCAGGAATATCAGGCTTTGTCTGAGGGCCTATGAGTGGTTATCTGAGTCCCTCTGGGCCACACTCAGGCCTTGCTCAGGGACCGAGAGGCATGGCTGCTGATTTCCCACAGCCACCCGGGCGGGCAGCCCTGGGGAATGGTGGGGCGGGTCCAGGTTTGGGGGCCACCCATGGGGCTGCGTGCTCCCCAGGGATTTCCTGGTGGTGTGGGCTGCAGAGCGGTGCCCTGGGAGTGCTGACATCGCCCCACACTTAGCTCTCACTTGTTGGGGTTACAAAGCAGGGATTTAGACAAAAATAAACAAACCAAAACAAATAACTTTTGGCAAAATGGAAACCCCATGGGGTTGGTATTGGTGTTTGGGTTTGCTTCAGAGCTTGGAGAATTGAATTGTTGATGAACAGAATAGGGTATTTTGGGGGAAAAACTGAGATGGAATGAGAGGTGGGGCTCACACTATTTTCTGGCAAAGACAAAGCACAGATTCTGAAAGGATTGCTGTCCATTTCGCAGAAGGTGAAATGAGTGAGGAAGCAAACGCAGCGAAAGCTGGCCCGTGGCCGGGCTGTGCCAGGGCCTGGGGGCACACACCCGACCCAGACACGGTCCCCGCCTTAGCTGGGGGAGAAAAACTAGCAAATCGGGCACATGGAGCAAGGCTCACCACGTGAAGAGCGCTGATACTCTGGACACGTGTTCAGGCCCTGAGATCAGACAGACCTGAGTTTCAGACTCTTCGACTTCCTGTCTGAGTGACCCCAGGCGAGTCACATAACGCTGCCCATCTTGGTTTCCTCACTAGTAAACTAGAGATAAGTTTGGTTCGGGGGGCGGGGGGGGGGGGCGGTGCCCTACGGGTGAGTGGGAGGATTGAGAAGCTCAGGAGCGTTCTTAGTAACTGTAAACTAGGCTTATCCAGAGAGGGCTGCCCAGCACTCTGTGAGGCTGGAGAGCTGGCTCCGTCTGAGGGGGTTCTGGTGGGACCACAGAAAGTGACATCGGCTGGATGGTGAGAGAAGAAGCTTTTCTGGGAGGGAGGGTAGTCTGGGCCACCCCCCAGGGCCATTTGGTAATGGCAAGGAGCTGGCCATCCAGGGAGGAGCTCAGGGCCCAGAGAGCACAAAGATCCCAGCTGCACTGTGACATGCTAAGGTGTTAGGACCTTACCCAGAAGGCAAGGCAGTTACTGTGAAGGATGTTTAACAGAAAAAGAGGACTCTGTCATCATAGTGGACGATGAGACAGGCAGGGAGGCAAGCTGGGGGAAGGTGAGTGTGGAGGCTGTTTCAGGAATCAATTAAGAGACTATAGAACCCGAAGAGGGAGGAGATGGGTATTTAGGAAGATAACTGATGGGACCCCAGACCATAGGATTAGGGGTGAGGAAGGGGAGCAGGCCAAGAGCAAGTTTGGAGTTCGGGCAGTTCGTGGAGATGAGGGTCAATCCAGGCCAGGGGGTACAGCAGGGATGCAGGCAGAGGTGGGGGACAGGAGACAGCAGGCCCTGGTGGTGCCCTTCAGTTCGGAGCCTGTGGGACGTCTGGGTGGGGATGGCCAGGGGGCTGTCAGAATCATGGTGCAGAGCTCAGGGGAGGGGTGGGAGTGGGGTGCTCCACCAAGAACAGTTATTATCTGTTTTGATTGAGGAGGCCGTACAGGGAATATTACGTAGCAGATCAGAACAGCTCTTTTCTGGGGTAGACACAGCACTGATGTCACAAGATCTCATTCTTGCTCCTTGACCCTTGTGATCTTTTATAACCCCAGTCGCTGACCCTCAGGAGAGACAGTGACCCAGGAGAGAAGCATGAATGCGCTTAGGTTGACGGTGGGAGCTGAAGGGGCTGCAGTCACGGCTTACAGTGCTTTTCAGGGCACAGATGAGGTGACTATTGTTTTAGTCCCTACACCCTGGCTTTGGCAAACTAAAGGAAGGGAGATTTTGAACGAGGTCAATTAAAAGTAAAATGAAGTACATGACGTGATACACCATGCTGTCTTCCGAGTTAGTCCAGGCTGAAGAAAATAAGCTAGCGTGGTAGATAGCTTAAGCATAAGAGCTGTGTTATGGGCAACTCGAGTGTTCTGGAGGCCGGCCTGGCTTCTTGACGACTGTCGGGAGGACAGCCATACTCTCCTGCCTTCAGCCTTCGTGCGCATCAGCAAGCGCTGCAATACTGACCGGGGTGAACGGCGGCCCAAAGCTATTGACTGAGCACTCACCCTCTGTCCGCGACTCTGTGGGGTACCCTCATTTGGCCTCCCACCTTCAGTAGATGTTATTTTTAGATTCTACTGATTTTACCCCCTTTATGCTTCACTTGGAGCACGGGCTCCCAGAGATTTTCTAGCCGAGTGAGGTGTTGGAAATCCTCTGTAGGAATGCTCAGCGTGACTGAATCGGCAAGTCTGCGCCTGTTTCGAGGAGTCGTGTGCAGGTTGGAGAACTGCAGTGGTCTCCGTGTTGAGAAGCCACACTGTGAGTCTTCCCCAGGAGGGGAGCTGTGGAGCTGTGCTGGTCAACATCTGCATGGTTTGGATGATGGGGGCAGTTTTTGGACCCGTAGATGACAAAGTTGAGGGAGGAGAGAGACTGTATACTAGGTGATACAATTAGACTCGATGAGCCCTGACTGGTGTGGCTGAGTGTGTTGGGCGTTGTCCCGTGAAGCGGAGGGTCTCTTTGAACAGGGCACGTGGCCGGGCTGTGGGTTCGGTCCCCGGTCAGGGCACATACAAGAGGTAACCGATCGATGTTTCTCTCCCCCTCTTTCTTTCTCGCTTCTCTTCTCTCTAAAAGTAAGTAAACAAAATGTTAGCAAAAAAGATTTGATGAGAAAGGCTGAAACAATCATCTAAAGCTAACCAAATAAAGTTGAAAAAGGATCAATGTAGAACTCTTTTATATTTTTAAAATATTTTTTTCAATTACAGTTTAAATTCAGTTATTTTGTATTAGTGTCAGGTGTGTAACACAGTGGTGAGAGAACCATGTATGGAGTGTTCTCCCCGATATTTCTAGTACCGCCTGACACCATACATTCTCATAATATTATTGACTGTCTTCCCTACGCTGTCCTTCACGTTGCCGAGGCTGTTTTGGAACTGCCAATCTGTACTTTCCAATCCCTTCACTTTTTTCACCCGGCCCCACTCCCATCTGGCAACCATCAGTCTTAGAATTGTTTTTAGATCTAAAAATTCAATGACAAAAGTAGGTAACAAAGAAAATCTGGCTTGATGGCAGTTACAGGGAAATGCTATTTAGACAGTGAATTGAAGAGAAAACATTGTTACTGTACGTAGTAATGCCACTTTAGGCTACATTTAGAAGAAGAGTCGTAAATAAAATAAACATGAGCCCCATGTCCGCGATGAGGTGACCTCTGGTCCAGTCTGGAGAGCACACTTAGTGGGGCTTTGGCAAAGGGGAGCAGCGTCCAGAGAAGTATGATGCACGCGGGAAAGGCCTGACGATCATGTCGTCATGGGAGACCTGGTGGAAGTAGGAGACTGGGAACATGGTAATGGCCTTCAGGTATTTATGGAGAAGGGATTTGGTTTATCTCATAAAACTTGGAGGGGATAACTTGAACCAATAGCAGGTTATGAGGAAGCAGTTTCCCATTAAGCAGAAGCCCTAATAATCAGTGCTGGTTGGGGGCAGCCTTGAGAGATTCTGAGCCCATGTGAGGTCCCTAAAAACGTTCAGGCAAAGGCTGAGCTGGCCACCTATTCTGAGGGGAGACGCAGAAAGGAGTAAATGAAAGGCCGAGAATCAGGAAAACTGGATTCAGGTCCTGCCTCTGGTTTTAGATGAGTAATGTTTTGCAAGTCAATTTCCTTGTCTAGGCTTCTCTCTTTCCAGCTCTAAGAATCTTATCATGATTGGCTTTGAACTTTTGGTGCACTGGAACGAACTGTTTTATCGAATGAAATCTTCTGCAGTCCTGTCTCCCTGCAACATGTAAGCCCAGTGTTCCTGCTGGACCCTCTGTCACTGCACGGCGGAGCCTTTCTGGACCCAGAAGCGGGGCTCCTGGGAGTGGTTCGCAAGGCACTGGACCAGCCAATCCTCCATCCTGCCCTCAGTGTTCAATTCTGTACACTCAACGCCCTCATTTACAGGAGGTACAGGAGACTTTAAAAAGGGATTTATCCAAGGCGCTATAGCTGGCTAGTGGCAGTTGCATTTGGGTTAGACAACTCCAAGTCTAACCCAGTGCCTCTTCCTCCCCACCAGGCTGCTCCCTGCTTCCCACCCATGGTCTGTGTTAGCATTTGTTCCCCCTAAGGTCCCAGTTCTGCCCTCTATAAATCCCCCCGCCTCCCTTGGAAAAGCCCCAGCAACACAAGAGGTCTGGCCCGCAGCATTGTTGTAATTTGAGACTGTGCTCCAGAATTCATTTCTCTCTGTGTTCCTTCAGCTCAGTGAGATGCTGCTGCGTGTATGGGCAGAGAAGTCAAAACTAGGTGTGGCCCGGACTTCGGTTGTCCTGTCTCTGTTCTCTCCTTGCCTTTACTGCCAGACTCCTTTTTGAAGCGCCACCCAGAATAAATGTATGCCCCAGGCTCTTTTGCAGTTGCAACTAAATTCTGGCCAATAGAATGTAATTGGACACAATGTGTATACTTCATGAAAGTGTTCTTAATGGGAGGGAGAATCCTCTTCTTCTACCACTAAGAATGTAGGCATGGCAGTTGTACCCTCAACAGCCACCTGGGACCCTAGGGTGCAAACTGTGTGTGGGGACAGCAGAACAATATGCAGTAACGGCTTCAGTCTCTGATGGCCTTGTGAAGACTTTATCAGCCCCAGGCAGGTTCCTCCTGTTTTATAGGCAACAGAAATACGTTTCTTTTCTTTGAACCACCATTACCACTTCTATCAACTCTGTCATTGATTGTAAGGCAGCATTTTACACATCACTAAAAAAAACCCACAAAAAACAAAAAAATCCACTGCCAAATAAATGGGTACCCTATCCCATCGTAGGATCCATTGCAATTTGAGTTCAACTGTGACAGAAGTGTGAGTCTTATTACATGAAATTCAGTATTTGGGGTTTTTGTTACAGCTAAGTCTAATCCTGATCCAAGAAACAGGAGGAAATGAAAAGATGACAAGTTCTAAATAAAGAACACGATAATCATGTAGAGGGAAGAACAAGTTTCTATATAAAAGAATGACTCATGAAAACAGTAGTGACACATGACTCAACCTAGGAAAGTTTCTCCTACACCTCCCAGGCTGGCTGGGGTTAACTGCGGACCCACGTATGGCTATTTGGATGTGGCCATCCAGTGAGACGGGACGCCAGGCAATGAGTAAGCCGGTTTTAAGATGTCAGGGACACAGAGCTGGTTGCTAAACCAGTCTCCACTGTGTAACTTGGCAGTTAGGGTTGCTGACTCTTTGGTTTGTTCTCCCCAGTTCTGCAGGGTTCTCCTGGTTGACTTTGAGAAAAACATGGGAAGCTGATGACCAAGGCAATCCTGCTTCTGACAGTCTCTCCCTCGGCTGAGATCGCAGGATGCAAAGGCTCTTCCTGCAACAGCCATTACTACTGCTTTCTGGGGAGATTTGTGCCCTGGTCAGGTGCAAAAAAAAAAAAAAAAAGCTGAGCACTTTTGGTCAAGATGAGAGCCCTGACTTTCAGCTATGGTAATCCAATATTAATGCACTTGTTGTGACTAAAACATCCAAGAATAATATGAAGGGAAATCTGGCTTATCAAAACCTGGTCGTAAAATGAAACATCCATTCTGTAAATTGGAAAGCAGGGTAACTTTCATGAAGAAGGCCCACGTGACTGTTTTAACATAATAGTACATTAACTTACTATTTTCAGTGCTCCTTTCTATGAATGTTTCTTAAATTTAGCAGAATTTCTGAGGCCTTCATAGATTTTTGCTATCATTTCTTGACTATCTACTCATGTGACAAGTGTTTTACCTTTATTATTTAATAGATCAACTCCACAGGTCATTAGTATCATTCTCATTTTAAAAGCAAATATAATTAAGGCTCAGAGAAGTTGATTAACTTCCTCATGGTCACACAGCTAATAAAGGAGATCTAAACTTAAGTAATGAAGGCTGCCATTACAATTTAGTGGTAAGGTACCATTAGGAGCCACCCTTTAAGCTTCCACCGCTGACACATACAAAGTTCTGCTGAGAATAATTTGACCCTTCCATTCAGGTGACCGGGCACTAAAGCCTTGTGGACTATTGGGAAGCCTTTTCAAAACACAAAAACAAGTTGGGGAGATGACACAGATGGACTGGAAAGCATGGTCACTTCAGGCCACAGGCAAGTCACACTGAGGTGACTGTCCTAACAGCCTGTGCGAATATCACCCGGTGACACAGGAGTCTCGGTCAGTGAAGGAGGTGTGGCAGCCCCCACCGGGGCATTCCCGCAGCTGATACCAGGTGTTGGGTTTTTGGGCTGACGGCCCATTTCCAATGAAATACATCATGTGATTTTTGGGCAAAGCAATATTTAATGTTTTAAAATTACTTTTTAGAAATTTTCTTCTCACCTTAATTTCATGTATATATTTTCTTGGAAATAAAAATACTCCCTACATATCCCTATTTAACCTTGCCAATTCTGATGAAGGTACATTATAATGAATCATGGGAATTTCTTCTATGATCTCATGTTCTACATAAACGCAGCTCAGCTACTAAAAGGACTGATCCTTTTTTTAAAAAAGATCTTATTTATTTATTTATCTTTAGAGGGGAAGGAGAGAGGGAGAGAAACATCAATGTATGGTTGCCTTTTGTGCGTCCCCTGCTGGGAACTGGCCTGCAAGGAACTGGCCTGTAACCCAGGCATGTGCCCTCCCTGGGACCCGAACCGCGATCCTCTGGTTCGCAGGCTTGCATTCAATCCACTGAGCTACACCAGCCGGGGTCAAGACTGATCCGATTCTTATGGACCAGATTCGAATTCTTCCTAGTTTCAACAAAGTGGAAGCCCTATCAAAATAATTTCCTCTGGGTTGAAATACATTAAAACGGAATAAAACTTAACACCCAAACTTACTACATTTTCCCAAATACCAAAGTACAATGACACCAGGCTAAATTTCTTTTAAATTATTTTATTTTTGTGTAAGCTAAAAGGAAATTTACACACTGAAATCTCAAAAGACCTTGGGCATGCACGTTACCCTTGTTCTTCTACATCTCTCTTTTTTCCATAGGAATTTCCCCAAACATTTAAAACCCATAGTTTGTACTGTATATACAGCCTGAACCATAGCAATCTATGATTATGTCATTTTACACTGTGCAAAATCCTCAAAAAATAGTGGTATGACAGAACAAAAAATCAGTAACAAGTAAATTTCATGGTAAGACATTCATATAATTTGGTCCTTCTCCAAACCAAACTGATTTAAAACAGACAAAATCCCTTTAAACCCCTCCAATCAAGTTCTGACAATGATCCACACCCTAAAACAAAGGAACAATTGATGAAATGCCTTGCAAAAGGTCGAACAGCAATACGCCAGATTGAAAAGATTAAAAAAGAGCACAAAAATGCTAACAAAAGCCAGGTCTGAAACAAACCCACCACACACAAAATTTTAAAAAGTATTTAACAATGAGTTTGGAGCTTATTATGATAGCAAAGGTAATTCGACATATGATATGAAAAATCAATAGGACATTCAATGCAATCTGAAAAGACTGAAGGGGATTTCACAGACAGCGGAGATTTAAGTTTTTAATTTTCTTTTTTTTTATTTCAAAAGTTTTGTAAGAAGGACACCACCAGTGTATTTCACAAAGACATAAATGTATACACCCCAGCAACACAAAAAGAATAAATCTTCAAAAATGTTCACCCCCGATTATTTACATTTTTTCTAATATAAATTTAGGACTTCGGTATGTAAATAAATATACATTACTATGTATACCTTTCTAGTGTGGCTTACCAACAAATCAGCTGAATTGAAATTTATTTTTTAATTACAGCAGGTATGCTTTTGATGGCAGGGAAGGGATGGAGGGGAGGAAAAGCAATTGGAACTGTCTACTTCCTCTCAGTTATCAGTCTGCTTTCTCCTGGGAGCTTGCGGAAGGTGTTAACGTGGCTGGGAACATCAACACCTTGGCATGCATGAACGTTAGGTCAGGAAGGCTAGCGATCACCTTGATGGCTTCCTCACTGAGGTGCTCTTCTCTTTTCGGCTTCCTATTGACAAATGAAAAAGGAAGAGTGTGTTAATGCAACTTTGCTGCAGATCAAATGGGACAAAGTCCACTCTCAGGGTGGCCAGTTCGCAACCTATGGAGACTTGGTGTCTTTCTCTCTGCCAGCTCCTGAACCTTGTAATACTCTGGTGTCCTGTGCTTCCTAAGTCAGACGCCACATCTCTCATGGGCACATGTGCCCGACATATGATGCCCGCTATAGCTGGTATGTAGAGATACTCACATGCACCCGTATGCAGCTTGCAGCTTCACTTCTAAGGCTAGGGGCATCTACCCAGGTATACTTTTAAAATCTCACTAAGCAGAAATATAATTCAGAAGCCCTAATAACACTCCACCCAACTGGACTTCCCCTTACTCCCAGTGAAACTACCAAAATTACCTCAACATAAAACGAAGTATGTCTGGCACAAGACCTTGTAAGTCATTTTAACCTCAGGCGCTCCCCCGCCCCCCACAATGGGGAATTCCAGGAGTGAAAGCTCTCAGCTCAAAAACACCCATCTCAGCCCCACTGGGATGCAGACAGCTGGTTCCAAAGTGGCACCACTGGGCCGCCGCTGATGCTGAGGATGCACACAGGCAGGAGGGTCTTGGGAAGAGGGGAAATCTTGAAATCCCGTGGGTTCTCTAGATGAAGTTGGTTTTACTACGATGGCCCCAGGTATTAGAAGTGAGCGGTTTGGTGTCTAGCACAGGTTCAAAGAACCCTGGTGACCCACATATTCCCAGCAGGCGAGCCACAGGAAATGCCAACAGGGCGACAAATATGGCTCAAATTGAGCATATGATTGTAATCCGACATTTCTTTTTTCCAGGAGGTTAAATATATTGAAAGAACTAGTTGTAGTGATAAAAATACTAACTTTAGACCAAAGTTCAGTTAAAATAATTGACTCTAGAGAGCCTGATCTCTTTTATGATAAAGGACAGTTGGTACTCTGTTAGGTGTGACACAGGTTACTCCCACCACCTAAACACTTTCTTTGTTCTGGGGATGACTAGCAGAAAGCCAGGAGATAATGCAAGAAAAATAGATGCAGGCACTTCTTTATACCTAGGCTCTTCTGCTACTACTTTTAAGTTCAAGCTGAAATCAAAAGATTTTATAGAATGATTGAAAAATCAAACATCAGACTTTTAGGGCCAGCGTTCTTCAGTGGGCCTGGGTCCGCTCTCGGCACAGTGAAACCATCAGCACGCCAACCAATAATGAACTCACTGGTAGAGTTTTTCCACAGAATGGAATAGCACTCATTTTTTTTCTGACTAAATCTACATTTGATTATACTTAAATGGTGGCTGTTTGATGGGAAATTGGATGTCTGCATCATCCTAAAGTAAAACCATACAGTTTACTTTTTAGTCTCAAAGTGACAAACACATAAAATGGAAAATGTGAGCCTCTCACCAATGGCTAATCTTAGCATCACTGACCATGAAGTCAACCAGACGTGATGTGTCTTCCGATGTGATGCAACACCTGTGATGGATTCTATTCTAGCCCAAACGGTTTACCTGACCTTATCAAACCTTTAGGTACACTATCCAGTTTAAAGGAAATAAGGGGGAATAGAGAAATACATTAAGTACTACTTGAAGGAAGCAAACCGGAAAATCCAGAGGTTGGGACATTCTTCAGCATAACAGGAATGATCTTTTTTAATAAGCTAGTGTTATAAAACTGAAAACCAAAAGGTTTCAAGGGCAGATATGCTAGGTTAAAAGGGGCTTAAGAGCCCTAATGGCCAGGTACAACAGTGTCAGACTGAACACTGGTTTGGACAAAGCAGAGAGAAAGGACACTACCAGGGAAATCTGAATCCAGCCTGTGGATGAGATGAGATGCAAGTTTGCTGAAACTGACAGAGGGAGATCACCAGTTGCAAGGACAGTTTCAGTGTGGACTATGAAATCTCATTTTTGGTTAAAGTAATACACAGACATGTGTATTTGCATAGAAAAAAGCTGAAAGACTATGCAGTAGTAAGTTATTTTTGTTGGCTTGTATTTTCTAACTTTCTACAATATATATTATTACTGTTTTTGCAATGCTAAGAGGTTGTTAAAAACAGTAACAACACTGTACCTAAATGGACTTCACTTGTGGAGAACAGCTGGGGTACGGGAGAGGAAGGGACTCCTACCCGAGGAACGGCTGGTAAAGACCACTCGAGGTGGTCTGCTTCATTTCGGAGGCACTACTTGGAGGCAATACAAAACTGTGTTTAAAAATAAGAAAAATGCTTTCTTTGTGCATTTATCTATAGTCACTATGTACTGATGTGATCTAGTTTTCTTAAAATACAAGAAAAGAATATGAAAATAAGTTATATCATGACCTTTTCTCAAAGTCAAAGGCAGTGACCTAATTTTGATGTATATTCTCTCAAGATTTATCCTTTTTGTCAAAGGAATACAATTAAGGGTCTATAAATAAACCATACATTTATGGTAAAATTATTTTCAATAAGGGTGCCAAGACCCTTCTGGGGTGGGGGGGGGCAGTCTTAGCTGGACAGCCCCATGCAAAAGAACAAAGTTGGATCCCTATCTCACACCACATTAAAAAATTAACTCAAAATGGATCAAAAGCCTAAACCTGAGAGTTGAAACTATAAAACTCTTGAAAGAAAACCTAGGTGTAAATGTTCATGACCCTGAAGTAGGCATTAAGTTCTTAAGATATGACATCTAAAGCACAAGCAAGGAAAGGAAAATAGAAACTTCTGCTCTTTCTCTTCACCGAGGCGACAAGCAGCCTCCCCAGCAGACGCAAGACGCCGATCTCTGTCAAGGCCCTGACCGTCAAGACCACCACCCTCATGTCAGAGGCCAGTGGCACCACTGAGAATGTTAAAACTGAAATCCAAGAAAGGAGGGCATCCCACCCGACCAGCAGTGTCTGATTTTTGCGGGCAAACAGCTGGAGGACGCCGCACTCTCTCAGACTACAACATTCGAAGAGTCCACCCTGAACTTGGTGCTTTGTCTGCGGGGTGGCATCATCAAGCCCTCCCCCGCTAGTTCACTCGGAAGCACAACTGCAACCAGACGATCTGTCACAAGTGTTCTGCCGACCTGCCTTCCCTGTGCTGACAACTGCTGCAAGAAGCGCGGCCACGCGAACAACAGAATAGGAAGCCCATTACTGGTTGCCAGGGGCTGGGAAAGTGGCAGGTAGGGAGTGACTGCTAGTGAGTATCAGTTTCCTTTTAGGACTGAAAAGATGTTCTGGAATCAGTCAGTCATGATGGCTGTGCAACCTCATGAACTTACTAAAAACCACTGACTTGTGCATTAGAGAAGGGTGGATTTTATCTCAGTTAAAGGGTAAAAAAAATAGATGTATCTCTTTGGACAACCACTCCTTTGGCTTGTATAAACTTACTTACAGGTCTGTGGCTATTAACTAGCTGGCCACCCACTGATTAAAATGAGGAAGTATTTTTTTTTCTGTATTAGAAGAGGTAAGCAAGAAGATGAAACTATTTTAAAACTAAAATCTTCCATTTCTTTAAAAAATAAGAAGTCACTCTCACAGCCCATTTACAGAAAGAGAAGAGCACATGTACTTTCTCTCACACGTGCAAAAGCACTTAGAAGAGTATGGGGCCTTGTTTGTTACATGTCAAATTTCCTCTACCTAGACCACTGTTTCTGAACCTTTTCTTACTTTACAGTCCCTCAGGGCTCTTCTACTCTGTCTTCTATGCACTGTCAAGAGCCAAGAAGATTTTGCTGAGCTTTACACTCCATAGTTTACTTAAAAGCTAAACAAACAAACAAACAAACAAAAAACCCAGAAGGAAAACAACAGAGACATTTAAAACGCTTCTAAAGCTGTATCTGCCACCCCTTTTCTCTTCCCTGCACAACTGAGAAGCACTTACAGGGACATTTTATAGTATTGCATTCTAATTGTAAGACTTGTAAATATTTGCACTTCTTATCATTTTCAAACAATTAGAAAATTCCCCCAAATAGAGAATATAAAGTCGGTAACTTATTTTCTTTTCAATTTATTGTATTTTAAATATAGAGCTGAAGCCCTGGCTGGGTAGCTCAATTGGTTAGAGCATCATCCTGATACACCAAGGTTGTGGGTTTGATCCCTGGTTGGGGCAAATACAAGAATGAATCAATGAATGTGTATACAAGTGGAACAACAAATTGATGTCTCTTTCTCTGTCTAAAATTAATCAGTCAAAAAAAGTTCCTTCTATAAATGTAGAGCTGAACAGGTAGCAGAGAGTAATCCAACGAGCTTCAACAAGGGTGGTGGCTAGGATACATGCTATGCGTTAGTTCATTCCATAACAGCACAGAGTAAGAGAAAAATGAAAATATCTTCTTGAATTTCTTGAAGTGACAGAGGAGTTGGAGAAGTTCCCCAGTGTACATACATTACAGCATGTTTCAAGGATGAATCAAAAAGTTAGGAGAGCAAGTTAACAATGTGGTGTAGAGCTCCTCCTAATGGTGCAAAGAATGAATTCTCATCATTGGGACTTCCAAAACTAACTTGTTCCTTTTCAGTGAGACTGGAAAGGAAAAAAGGTAAGGAAAACAGTATGATTGTTCCTACAAAAGACTGCACTAAAAATAACAGGGTAAAGCCCATACAACAGATATTCCAGGGTTTTTTAAAGTTAAACATACATTTAGCTTTTGGTTAACATACACAGGAAAAAATGGGTAAGAAAACTGTATGAGAAGATTTCAATTTGAAAATATTATTTATTTGGGAATAAAAAAATTAGAAAGCAAACAAAACACCCACAATGGCTTCACTTACAAGTAGGTTCACTTAATAATAGACGTTAGCAGTGCCAAGTAGCATTACATCAAAGGAATAGGGGTAATGAGAACAATGGAGAGAATCTGGACAAATAAGCACATGCATGCTACAAATCCATCTCAGGGAAAGTTAAGGGTATCCATAATTATAATTATAAAACAAATAATAATGGCTTTTATAATTATAAATATTAATAGCATTAACAATAATAAATATTTGTTGAATGGACATTCAAACATTTTAAAATGCAGATGTATCACAGTCTTGGGACAGCCGAGATGCTATGCCAATCAATACTTGCTCTTGCAGTAATCTGGCTCACAATGATTAGCTCTTACTAGGAACTGGCTTATTTTTATGGCTAACATGCCAAAACAATGGCTTATTCTAGAGCTTGACTATGTAAAATTAAAGGTCCTGAACCCTAAACACAAGGCCCAAGTGACATTCCTTGTATCTGGTTCTGACACTGAGACAACTGCTTTTCTTTCTTTCTTTCTTTTTTTTAAAGATTTTATTTATTTATCTTTGGAGGGGAAGGGAAGGAGAGAGGGAGACAAATATCAATGTATAGTCGCCTCTCATGCATCCCCTGCTGGGAACTGGCCTGCAACCCAGGCATGTGTTCTGACCGGGAATTGAACCGTAATCCTTTGGTTCACAGGCCCACGCTCAATCCACTGAGCCACACCGGCTAGGGCAGACAACTGCTTTTCTAAAGGCATGCCCTGAAGGGGCTCCCAGAAACCTTGATGAAGCAATGAGAGATGCTGCACATCAGCAAAAATTCAGAAAAAAAAAGTAGTGGCCATCACCCTATCTTAACCTGGAAGTAAAAAGATTAGCCTTGTTGACTCTGGGAGTGTGAGGCTGGGTTCCTTCCCAAAGGCCTCAGTAAGTTATGAAGGGAAAGAGGGGATGTTTCTACAGTGGCTTTATGATCTCAGTACTTAGAATTAATAACCAGAATTCTTCTCTACAAAGTTGGAGGCGGGGGAAGAAAAAAACACATGTGTTAGCCCTTGCTAGTCAGTCTCTTATGAAATAGTCTGCTCTAATAATATCTCATAATTAAACATTTGATACTATTTTCTGAAATTAGGCATTAAACCAGTTTTAATACAATACAGTGAAATACTGCAAACTTATTTGCTTTCACATTTGGGCTGTTTCAACACAGAAGTCAAAGTCAGGTTATAATAATCACTAACTGTTTACCTGGTAGATGTGCTTGTCTTCTCTACTGTGGACATGAGTCTCGCAAATGCATCAGTCACTTTGAGGCTTGAGGTGGAGAGTTCCAGTTTAGAAGTTGTTAACTCATACAACTCTGGATCCACACCTTATAGTATAAAATGATAGTCAGTGGTGGCGAGCTGCAATGGGTCACTCAATTAGCCACAATCCAAGATGCAAAAGGCAATTATTCTGTAAACATCTGAGTCTTTTACAAGCATAACACATCTTTAATACACTGTGCCATTGTATTTATTTTTTAAATTACAAATTCCACTTTTGAGTCTTTATAAAATAGAAAAATACTTTCAAAATTCCTCTTTGGTATAAATATAATCTTTATCTAACATAGTATCACCCAACACTTCTGAAAATTCTATCTGCTATAGAAAACTCTCTCAATTTTGGATTGGTTTGAAATATGAAAGCTAACGTCTTATCAATAGAATGCACATGATTTGTTATACAACAGGAGGCCTCAATTTTTAAGTTGATTGATTAACCTCATTTTTTGAACCTCCTTCTCCTCCTACCTTCTTGACCACTTTCCTGCATTATTTTCTTCCACACCAAAAGATTTGGAAACTAATATCAAGTTCCAAATACGATAAATGATTTGGTTAGTTTAAATATTCTGACAATTTGAGGGCATAAAATATTACTCAAAACATCAAATTATTACTAAAGATAAATTATATACCATGTTGTTCTTTCTAAGATGTGGGAGGGTATAATATTTTCAGAAAAAGTAAAAAATAACTGCCTCTGGATAAAATAAAATTGTCTGAAGAGTTAATTATATTTCTATAGTCTTATATCTAACTCCAGTAGCTAATAGTTCAAATATCTTGTTAAACAAATTCAAAATAAAATTATGTTAGGGGATAAAATTTATTGTAAAAGTCTACAAAAATCCTCTCCTTATGTGAATTTAGTAAACTATACATATGTATTTTTATATTGCTTGAATATAGATTTATATTAAATATGACTATGAGAACAATGAAAACAATTAAGTATTTCAACTCAAGCTAAACTTGAGATAATAAAGATAATCAGATTAAAAAAGTTTTTAATTGTACAGTCTTCTTGGTCCCAGCAAATTACTTGAGAGAAAAAGTTCCATAGTTTCAGGGTATACTTTAAAAAATTTCTTATAGCTTCATCAATCTTATTGTTTCTAAAAAAGCCCTGATGATCAGCTGATAAAATATAAACGCACATATTACTATCAACAAGTGTTTTCCTTTTAGTATATTTCAAGATTAAGAAACCCCCCCAGAAACTGCCTTCTGTTAACCCCCTTTGCAGATGACTAGCAGATGTAAATAGAGATCTCAGATGTTTAGAGAAATCAAACAAGCAGAAGCAGCTTCCACAATTACCATGTCCAACAAGGGAGGAAGGCTATAGAAAATGTTTGTTGACTCTCCCAAGTTCTTAATATTTCATTCAGGAGCAGTTTCAAAATATATTAAAAGGCCCTTTCTTCATATTTTTATAATATTAAGATATGGGCAGCAATTAAAATGCAAAAAATTACAGATGCCTGTAAAGGGACCAAACGAACCCAGAGTACCTCTTTTCTCCACTGTGGAAGGTTAGCTTCTAAGTAACTACAAAATTTCAGTATAGGTCTAAGGAATAATGCAGAATAAACTGCATTCTGACTGGCAACAGGAAAAGTGCTGATAAAAATTTACTTGGATTTGTAAAATACTGGCCGCTTGGCTGTCAAACAGTAAAGTAGGAGTTAAAAAAGCAACAACAAAAAAATCAACCTCCCCAAGCTCAAAACAAACACTAACAAAAAAAAAGTATTATGGCTATATTTTTCAAAAACAAAATAATTACCTACTCTATACTAATAATTAGAGAGTAATTCTTTTTAATAGAAGAGTTTAAAAAAACAAAACCTTAATGAGGCATAGTGCAGTTACATAACTAAAGCTAGCCAACCAAGTTCTATGCCAACCTCCTAAGTCTCACACACAAATAATTAAGTAACCGCAAGCTAAGACAAAATGACTTTCCCAGAAACAAGTCAGAAAAGGTGCAAGCAAGTGGTGAAATGGAATACTAAGGAAGGTGTCAAGAACTGCAGCTTGATGGCAAGTTTTAACAAAACTCAATAGCAATAAAAAGAAGCCAAAGCAACTTTGTAGTAATCAAGTTTATACAGCAGCTAGAGCATATTAATGAAAATACGGAACAAAAATATTTAAAAGGTTCCAAAGTAATGAGGACTGCATTTGACCATGCTAATTTCACTTCCATCACAGCTCTAAGCTTCCGAAACACTTGCTCTCCTCTAGCTGTGTATACTGAGCCTGGTTATCAGGTCATTTCTGTGCTTCTTCATGTGGTTAGATCATCTGCACTCCTATGGATGGTTTTTAACGGAGTTTGAAATGTAACCAAAGTTAAATTTAAACCAGGTTTTTAGGCATCCAAAAATAGTGGACTTGTTTAAATTATAATACAGTCATGACAGAAAAAAAAGCTGAGAGCAAATTAAAAATGGGAGCTTGGTAATTCATTCCTGGGACTACAGCAATAAGGAAATCAATACACACTTTTTCCCCATTAAGTATTAAAAACAACTAATCAGCTCACCCAGGTCATTCCATACATCAAGTGTATTTAGAATTTAAGTAAATAGGGAAATATCATTTTGAACTCAAAACCATACACAGATTGTTTTTTTCACATGCTTGCAAATCTTGGAAACAATGAACATGATAACCAGGGCTTAAATGTGAGGAACCGAGTCATTCTACCAAATGGCCTTGGACCTTCCTTAGAGCAGGATCAGATTTCCAAAACCAGACCTTGGAGAAGGGCATCCTCATTCCAGGCTGACCCTTAGCTGACTGATTTATGCTCCCCCACTTCCCATCATGGCACCTAAAACTGCTGGAAGTAGGTGGCAGGGTTATCTAGTTGAACAGAACAAACCCAGCAAATTCTCAGGAACCAGACTGGCTGTAACTGGATACTAGTGGGGACACTGAGGGATCCTCACTTTGCATCGACCTCTACATACAGCACCCAGTGGCGTCTGAGGATCAGTGGGCATGATTACCAGATCCCAGGTTGGGAGGCCAGTCATTAAAATCATAGTAAATAAAATATAAACATAAACATAAAAATGCCATTATATTTTAATCTTTTATTAAGTTAGAAAATGACAAAGTACATTAGTTCTTTGGTCAATGAACTGAACTTTTCCAGGGCTGAACATTAATTTAACAGGCACTCCAAGTAAGGTTTAATTTCTAACTTTTAGTATCTCATAGCAACTATGTTCTACTACTAACTTTTGTAAACTTTTTTGTCCTCCACATGGAAAACTAACAGCATACTTTCTATTTAAAAGCTACACAAAAACAATAATAGTTCTATGTGGAACTAAATAATTAAGTGCTGGACTCCAACATTTTGGAACCTAATTATACATCCATTAGCACTAATAAACAACTAATTGAATACTAGCATTTTAAAGGTTCTACTATCACAAGCACTACAATGTAAAGTCATCTTTGTGTACTAAAATATTCTTATATCTCTAAACTTTTATTTTTTCAAATGGCTTTATAGAATATGCTTTAAAAAATAAGCATGTAAAATATCGCATTTTTCATTTACAGGAAAAAACCCTGCCTTTAACTAAGGACATGAAGGCAATTTTATTCCTAGAAACTACTTTGAGCTCTGACTAGTACATTCTGAGAAAGCTTTCCTTAAAATACATTTCATGTAAGTCATTTGCTATGGTCAGCGACTAGAAAATACAATAGATAGGTGAAAGAAAAGTACTAGAAAGACATCACAGAGAAAGCAATCTACTTGTTTCCTTGTTTATAGGAAAGTCAAGTGATGTGGTCATGCTTTTAGTAAATAAACTGTAATCGTGGTTTTAACACTCTGCTGACCTGGGATTGTGGTGCTGCTGCTAGAGCTACTGTCATCCACGGGCCCAAAGAAATCAAGGTTCAGGAGAGTGGAACCTCCACTAGCTTGAAATTCAGTGACCGTGTTGGTAGGCAGCCACACAGAAGGTAAGCCAAGGGAGGAGGGGTTATGTGTAAAAAGGGGTAAGACACACACTTGAACATGCAGGTTATAATTAGTAGTCATTACACATTTTTAAATCAACATTAAAACAATGTGTACAGTATTAGTTTTTCATTACTAAGGACATTTCGGAAATAACAATTTAATTCGATGTACATTTTCTCATGTACAATGTAAATAATTTAACACTTGGTAAGGTTTTAGTTAGAAGTTCAGTTCTTTCAATCAAACTTGAAGCCATACCAGAAAGACCAAGGGGGAAATATACCCGTTAAAGGGAAACAATACTTGTATTTCAACCCAATATTGAATCACTGCACATGCCCAATCAGACTTTCATGTTAGTAATATTGGTTTCCAATCAATACATTTTTAAAAGTGACGAAGTTTTCAGTTTTAGGACACATGCCAATACATTAACTTAGTTTAAAATGAAACAAAATAATAAGGAATGTCATAACTGCCCTACCCTGATGTGCAACCTCAAGCTGTACTGTTCCCCTTTAACTCTGAAACAGTAATCAGAAATAGTGTACATTTTTAAAGTTGTTTGTTAATAAAAAAGCACGAGGATTTGACTAAATTAAGACACCAGACAACAGCAAAAGGTTCATCCAGGCTTTCCTTCAGCACTGTTACTCAATCGGATGCTTTCCCAATGTCCCAGGACCCCCACTCCATGGCAAAACTGACAGAATGACAGGTGTTTCAGGCAATGGCTCAAACAACTGATGAAGTGCAGGAGTAAGAGTTGTTATCTTAGGGTACAACTGAAACTTGTGGTGTCGGCACACTGGAAAGCAAGCATTTTTGTGTTAAAGACCCCACATTAACTATAAGAAGTTATTTCTTTTTCAGGAATTTCTCTTAAAGCCATGAGTGAAACCAATTATTTCTGGAACTACCTACCAGTATTTTGAGATACATTTTAGAAAAGGATCATGAAAATCATTCACCTTCCATTTGCATATAAGTACTCTATAAAATATTATTAAATCTGAAAACTACTTTGAGTCAGTAAGTACGGGTCTACTTGCACAATGTATTTGGTTAATTGTGCTTTGTGCTTTAAAGCAGCCTCTAGTCACAAGAATTTACATCCAAAAAAATTCTATAAATTAAAACTACAGAAACTAATTTCAAGGAAATTGAGCTTACCTAAAATATCATTTAAACTACCTAGATAGTTGTAAAAAATAAAGAAGCTTTTTGACTTAAGATAAAGAAACTAAAATTTTACCTAGCTACTTACTACCTATATTTGGACATTAATGTTAATAATAGTAATGGCTAATTTCTTGAGCAATTACTATTCAGAAAGAAAGCCTGAATTTCCAAAGATAAGAATAAGAAGTTATGTTCAAACAAAAAAAGGAAATCAGCAGAGAGAAGTTTGTCTGAACTTTGTAGCTTTCTTAACTCTAGCTCTGGTGCTAGAGGCTCTACGGAGAGACGTACCATCTAAAGGGTTAGTAAGGCCACTGCTACTCCAGTCAAACTGGACGGGTGGTAGAGACTCCTAGAGTTGAAAACCAAAAAATCAAAATTAATCAGCACAAATTGTAGCAACATGAAGAATCCTTAAAAAAAACACACACATAACTATTATAGCTAGATAATTAGGCAATAAATTACCTAAAGACAAAACTGGGATAATTTACAATTTCAGAAGGTTATCTACAAATAGTAACCCAAACTGAAATTGCAAAATTTATAAACAGTATAGTTTGTTAACATTAAAATAGTTGTTTCTGAGAAATGGAGTTATCTTTACATTTCAAAGAGGTATTTATGGACTGTTTCTATGTCAAGATTTCAACCTAGTCTCAAATCATAAACTATTGGTTTGATTATAATAAAAACATTAAAATATTTTAAAAAGTCACGGACTTTTTTCACTAGTGTGATTAAATTTAAATGACTAGCCACTTAAAATTTCTTAATAGAGAGTATAATACAATAGAGAAGGTACCCACTAAAAATAAGGAAACTTGGTTGAGACTGAGCAACTATGAATAACTAGTTGTATGACCATGTATGGTTAGTTTAGTTGGTCTCATTATACACATAAAATGGGAAGGTTCAAAGTGTAAGGTCTCTGGTTCTTTACAATTTTCCAAATTGTACACATAAGACAAAAAGTAGCACAAAACATTTTTTAAATGAGTATCACTTTATTTTAGGACTATTCTTGATGAGAAAAAATTGTGGGTTTTGGTTTTCTTCTTTTATTTTGAGGTGGTGTTAACAACACTTACTGAAATAACCCTGTGTTTTATTAGACTCTTAATATCAACATGTCGTCTTTTTTTATATCCCTTTGCTGTGTGTATAGGCACATGCTTTATTTTAAGGTAGGTACTTAAAAACTTAGTGCTCATTTTTTCTCCTACGTAGATGGATACTGTTCCCTCTAGGAAAGGAGCACGAATCCATGATTTTTGAAAGTCTAAAACCAAGATATTATAATAACAATTGTCTTGATAACTAGAATACCAATGATACACGACATTACTGTAAGCATCTCATTGCCCCCAGATCAGGTCAGGACTGGAGGCTGGAAGGGCCGGGGTGGGGGTGGGGGTGGAACAAACAAAGCAAAATGCTAACATTAGTAGCCACCAGGGACTAGGGATGGTTGTGGGAGGGGGTGAGGCGGTGACAGTGGGGGTGTGTATTGAGGGAGTTCTTTGCGGCGATGGAACTTTACTGCAGTTGTGGTTCTATAATCTTTCTGAAGATGCCACAGAACTATATACACATATTTTGCAAATGTCATATTGCTGGTTTTGATATTGTACTGTAATTATGTAAGACATAATCAGGAGGGAAACTGGTGAAGGTACAAGGCACCTTTTCTGTACTATCTTTGTAGCTTCCTGCGAATGTATAATTATTCTAACAAAAAATGCTGGTGAAAATCTAGTTTATAACCTGCTTACAAGACTGATAAACACCATTTAGAAAAGTTCTTCATTAGGTGACCTCAAAAACAAACAAATAAAAAACCTCTAGGCATTCTTACAGATCCAACTCACAATATTCACCTCCTATATCAGTGACACCTTCGTTATATTCATCCTTGACTAAATGGACAAAACCCAGTTTATGCAATAACAACATTTTTTGATAAATGGAGCAAAGCTCTTTCATTAACATGTTTTGTCTAAATGATATCAAGCAGCTGGACACTTAGAAATATTTCAGTGATTTGCTAGAATTTTAGCTTCTCATACAGGTGTACAGTATTTTAAAGACATAGCCAATAATACAGGGTGGGGTAAAAGTAGGTTTACAGTTGTTCATACAGAAAATAATACAATTAATAAATAATATAAGACTAAACTCTGTGTTTTATGTACTCACAACTATAAACCTACTTTTGCCCCACTCTGTATAATAATGAGGTGTTAAACACAAATGAGACTGATGAAAAATAGGACATCTAAGCAATTTTGGCTAATGACATTGATAAGAAAAAGCATTTTAAAACAACTTGAAGCAATGTGGTATGAATGATAACTGCAGCGACAAAACAAGGTCATAAAAAGAGCAAAAAAAGAAAGGAGACTAGAGACAGGAGACTTGGGTTCTCTGGTCTTAGCTGTACCTCAGATTTTGGGCATATCACTTAGCCTCCCCAAATATGTTCTCTTATTGTAAAAGGAGAACACAATGACAGATGGTCATTTTTTTTATTCTACCTCTAAAATCCTGATTCACAACTGAAATAGCCACATCAAGTAGCCTAAAAGAGGAATTTTGTTAGTGGTGAGTAGTGAATTAAACGCTAGTCAGAGAGTTGAGTGTATTCAGCAGTGAATAAAGGGTGGTTAAAAGTATTGATCCTTCTAAGAGGGAAATCAGTAATGACACTATGGATGGTGTGAGCTTGAAATCCAGTGGATAAGGATTTTAAAAAGAAAAAAAAAAGAACCCCAAAGGAATCACTATTGCTTTGTACACATAAGCTGTCTTTTCAGTTAAAAGTTATCTTTGGGAAAAAAAAACACCCTTAACAGTTGTTGGTAAGTTATTAAAATTCCTGAAGAAGAGATGCAGTGGCTACAAGATTAATGACTACAAGGTCATTTGGAAGAAAGAACAAAAAATTCAGTGGGTACCAAAATTGAGCTAGAATAGGCAGATAAAAAAGCATGTAATCATAATAAGAATTATGCAACTATGCCAAGTTTGAAAGTCAATGTTTAGTGCTGCCAAAAAAAAAAGTTCATGAAAGGAAGGTTTGGTATATGTTTTTTTAAATGAGATATTGAATAGCTTTTTCCGACACACATTTTGTTAAGCTTCTAGCACTAAACACTGTAGCTTTTTCACTGAAAACTATGACTAGCAGGAAGACATAACAGCATTACTGCATGGCCAAAAAGTAAAATAAAAGTAATATACATGCTGCATGCCAAAGAATAGTGGGAAAAAAGAGCACTTCGTACAGGGAAAATCTTCACAATGCATATCAGATGTTTGTAGAATTTTTAACCTGCATCACAAGCACGAAGTCAAGCAAAGATCATACGATTTAGTGATGGAGGTCTGACATCTCAGCACAGAAGTCCGACATGTGTACTGAAATCTGTCTGAGTGTGTGTATGTTAGAATGAAGATTTACATGGCTTCACGTCGATTCAGAACTAAGTTTGAACAGCTTCCATTGGGAAATAATATTTTCACTGATTCTCAGAAAAGCCTAAAAACTAAAGCTAATGAGGATCACAAACTATAACAAAAAAAAGAGGATAATCTTTTTAATTCACTATTTATGTGTGTATTTTTTTAAAAGAAATGTGTACACTAATAATAAAAAGATTAAAAAGATCTGTTTTACATAAGTAGCAAGAGACCAAGTTCCATCTTCTAACAAAAAAGTTAGTTGCTAGAAATTTCTATGCTTGCCTATAAACAAGGAGACACCAATCCTTTGATTATGAGTACATAAGGGTATATGTTCATGAATAGAAATGGCAACATACTATGGAGCTGCAGCTAACCTCCATTACATTAACACACATTAATTTAAGTCTTTCATGAAATGAACATGTTTGTATTAGGGCATCTAGACTACTTTTAGTCATGTCTATTATTGTATTGCATAATAAAGATATAGATGACTAGAATTAAATATGTAAGATCAATTAAATTAGCAAGAGGCAAAAATGATGAGTGGTAGCTAACCCTGACAAAATAAGCAATAGTTTATGGGGCTGGAACACATGGAAGTGGATAGATGGAGGAAAAAGGAGGAAGGAGAAAAGCAAAACTAGCAACAAGTGGCCTCCACTGAGAAGAGCACCATTTTCAGTTAATGAACCAGCACTGTGAGAATAAGAATGTTGATTATAGCCCTGGCTGGTGTAGCTCAGTGGATTGAGCACAGGCCTGCGAACCAGAGGATTGCGGTTCGTTTCCCAGTCAGGGCACATGCCTGGGTTTCAGGCAGGTTCCCTGAAGGCCAACTCCCAGCAGGAGACATGTAAAAGGCAACCATACATTGATGTTTCTCTCCCTCTCTCCTTCCCCTCTAAAGATAAAGAAATAAATAAAATCTTTTAAAAAAAAAGAATGTTGATTATGGCAGCAGTGGAAATGTGCTGTGGAAGTGATTTTGGAATCTGCATAGAGAAGGCAGGCCTGGGAGAGCAGTTGATATCCAGAAGGCAATGAAAGGAAGATAACTAAGGACAGATCTTCCTACTGAGACATTTTACCCACGCAATCTTGCCTGTTGTCCAGACATTGAGGCCAGGAATTTTATGCATCAGGCCTCCTTGCCCACTAATTCAGTGCCAGTTGTAAACTGGTTTCAAAGGGATTTAAAAAGAATTTTTATCCTCACCCAAGGACATTTTTTCATTCTTTTAGAAAGTCAGGAAGGGAGAAAGAGAAGCACTGACAGGCTGTCTCCCATATGCACCTGGTCTGGGGAATCATACCTGCCTCACCCAGGGATCAAACCCGCAACACGGGCACGTGCTCTGATGGAGAATTGAACCCATAACCCTTTGGTTACTGGATGACACTCCATCCAACTGAGCCTCAAGGAGACTTTAAGCTATGCCCAGGTATAAACCACAGTGGTACACAGCAGTAATAGTAGATATTTCTTGAAACACACTTGAAAGGGTAGATACTTGCTTTATATCGTTATTTTCTAAAGTACGTTTTTCGAAACATTAATGCTATAATGTTAGGACTCTTCCCCTAGTCCCAGCAGCAAAGGTCCTGTGGCTAAATTAATTTGAGACATGCATTAAAATTAATTAGGGTTATTTACTACAAGATTTTTCAGAGTCCTTAATGTGTGTGTTGTGACTCTCTGAGTAGGGTACAATATGAAGTTACTTCCCAAACTTGTTTCGCCCTGAAACCCCCTTTCAGGGGCACTTCTTGGAGGCCAGTATTTAATGGAGCACATATTTTGGGAAAGGCTGTCCAAATGTACACTTGTGTTAGATACAACTGAAGATGATGTTTACATTAAAAATGACAAACAGAGGAAGGATACAGTTTCAATATGGTAATATTCACTTAAAAATATCAATCTTCTAAAAAACAGTATTGTACCTGCACTGAATCAGTTTCTGATTTGATGCAGGAAAAATAAGCAAACTAAAATGGTTATTTTCCCCCGGATAAAAAGTGAGAGGGGATGCTTTCATATTATACATATTAGACTAAAATAAAATTTGTCCTTAAATGTGCTTAGGAGGTAAAGAATAAGAAAGGTAAAAGAGCTTTCTTTTTTTATTTCACAGACTGCTTTATTAAATGTCACATCATTTTCAACCAGAGTAACAATTACACCCAAACTCCCCAAACAACAGTTTTTGATGTAATCAACACACCCAAATTTTGTTACTTTATGAAATTTTGCAAGCTTCAAGAAAAATACATAATAGCAAACGTGATCCCATTTATTTCTTTTTTGGAAATCCAGCACTTATCAGACTTGTGTGTCAGTAATTACGACCATACAATGTTCAAGCTGTGAGGGATTTTTAGGGATGCGTGTTTCAGTCTTCCTGTTACAGGGAAAGAGACTAAGGCTTGGATAGGTTTAAAGGACTTACCCATAACTAGCCAGTCCCCAATTTGTGCCTTTCTATTCTTGGAAATTAAAGATAATTTGTTTATTGTATTCTAAGAAATGTTACTTAGCAAGTAATCAAAAGTCACACCCATCAGGAAGTTAAATTTTTAAAATACCTTAAAAACTAAGTTATATATCAAGGGAAACAACAGTGTATGTGGACATGAGTATAAATATGCATGAATCTATTCGTACACACAGGTATTTTTACCTGGAATTGGTCAGATGTACATGTGTTCATTTCTGGTGACATGGTGGTTGTCTGACCGATGGAAGCAATTTTTTCTGCAGCAGATAATGGTTTCAATGGTTCCTTGGTGGGCTCTAGCATACCCTGAAACAGGTATATTAGCCATTAGTTTGGGGAGGATATCAAGTTATAAACTTTACAAGAAACTTAAAACAGAAAGGAAAAAACAGGTCATTTGGAAAGTCACTAAAAACAAAAGGAACCATCCATAAATTTTGTTCAGAGAAAATCTTGCAGCACGATGATGAGAAATGTTTCACAATAATACCTTGGGAAAACAAAATTTTGAAGTAAGAACTTGTATTTTAAATCAAATTTGTTTCAAAGTGACTGGTTATCACTGCCACATAAAAGCAAAAACCCAAGTTGCCATGGTGGGAATGGGGAGCGTCTAAGAGGCAAGCAGAGCAGTGTAGTAGATCCTGGCCCTCACAGTGCAAGAAGTTTGTGATATTTCCGACACTGAATCTGCAGGAGAGGGCACCCTTCATACACATTACACTATGGGGGTGCCTGGAGAAGTGAGAGATGATTTTAAAACATACTATCAAATGTGATGACATCTACATGCTTCAATGTAGATGGGTTTAGTGTTTGATTCTAGCTCAACTAAAAAATGGGAGCTTTAATACTTAGTTCTTTGGACTGGCAAAACAGAGACACATCCATTTCAGCGGGGAAAATGTCTTACATGTTCTACTAGGTGTGTAAAAATCTAACATACTTTTTGAGTAAGAAAGACATTCAGAATGAATGTAGAAACAAATAAAAAAATCAGCATTTTGCATCAACACTCTACCAAACACTAATAATAATGGGTAATAATCCAGGTTACTGGCCTGAAAAAAGCCAAGCTTTTACACAATTTAAAATAATGCTTGATAACCAATTGAATATTTATCAATCAGATCCAAATAAAAATTCCCCCTTATTGTGAGCTAGGGGGTGGGAGTGGGCAAAATTAAAGCCACCAAGTAAATAATGTTAGAATCTGTAAATTTCTAAAAACAAGTTTTCAGGAGAACTTCCTCCCCCTCAAAATAGGGCATAAGCTACCTAAAGCAATTTACAGACTGAATTCATGAATGCGTGGTCTAACACTATCACAAACATTATCCAGGCTTTCTAGTGTGCCCTTACACAAGGAAACTATGCATTTGGCAGAAACTATGCAATTTGGCATTAGTCTTAATCAACTTTTTAAATGTGAACTATCACTAAACCAGTGTTTCTCAAAGTTGTCCCCAACCAGTAGTTTCTATATCTTCTCATCACCTGGGAACTTGTCAGAGGTGCAAATTCTTGAGCCCTGTCCCAGACCTACTGAGTAAGAAACTGAGGGTGGTAACCAGCAACGTGTTTTTAACAAGTCTTCCAAGCAGTTCACATCAAAGTCCAAGAACCAATGATTTAAATAATTATTTCAGATACTATTTCTCCAGATGAGATAAAAAGATATCGAACATCGCATGCTTCATGGGAAAAACTGGGGTATAATGAAAATTTGAAGCCAGAGATGAAAAGAATAAATTTCTAAATGTAAGGTATCACAAAAATGAATGAGATGATATACTAAGTCAACTTTGGTATATTAAAAGCTTATAAAAATGAAAAATTATTACTAATAAATATTGTAATTAAGATAGCAAAATAAAGCATAAATATTTGCCTCTAACTTCTAACTAAACTTCAAGAACTAGCTAATGTGATGAGCCTGCACATAAGCATTAAGTAGGTTACCACTGAATGAATGCGACAATAACAACTTCTAGAACGCTTCTCTTTGAGAAAAAAAGAAATATAAATAACCAAAATGCTAGAAAAATGTTCTGGATTATATTTACCCACAACAGAAAAGAGTGTAGGGATAATCAAGGTGTTCTAAAAATACAAGATAACTATTTATTAAGGAGCAGAAACTGGAAAGAATGAGCACAAAAAAAGGTTTTTGTCCAATTCCACAAAACAAACAAAACTATAAAAACAGAACAAAGCAAACCAGTCCAATTTGATATCAATAATTAGAGCTTATTCACAGAACGTTTTAGATTAAAGAAAGATCAGGTTCCACAGCAAATTCATTTGTACATGCACACAAAGGGCTACAATTTAAATTCCACACCAAGAGTTTCTTAGTTTTTTATTTGTTTCTTAAACATAGTATTTTCCCTTATTTTCAAGTTATTGGCAAAAGAATTTAAAAATATTTTTAGTTGAACAGATTGGACATTTTTATTTACCAATAACTGAAAGACACACAAAAAAAACACAAACATATCCAACTTTAAAATGTGACTGAATCTTGATAAGGTACAGAATGAAAATTCCTCAGTTATCCTGGACTACCTGGCATATCTAAAAAAAAAAATTTCAACACATTTAAAACATTAATGGAAACAGTAAGGATCAATTATATGCCCTTGTCATTTTCAGTTACTATAATATGGTATTTCCAAGTTTTTATATACATCCTTCTTCTCAATATTTCATCATTTAAATTGATCACAACTGGATTAGAACAAATGGTATCTAAACCTTTAGATACTTCAGCTTCTATTTAAAAGCAAATTTAAGAAAAAAGAAAAACCTTTTGAGGTGCATTTTACAAAGACTTACTATGAGCACTAATAGTACTAAAATAAAAGTGATTTTCAATCTAAGACAAAAGTCTGTTAACTAATAGAATATAGAAAAATATCCTCAGATCAAGATTTAAAGAGATTTATGAGATCAAAAAGGATATTTTATTTATTCCCCTAATGTTCCCAGATTAAATGCCCTTAAAATACTTTCCATGTCATACATACTATGTAAAATGATTTTACAGAATAAATACTGTAATAATGGTAAGCACACACAGAAAAACTTTGTACTCACCAACCCTGCTGCATACATGGGCACTATAACAGGTTGCTTCTTATTCCCTGTGAAGAGCTACACACATGTGTTAGAGAGAAAGAACATATATTTAGAGAATGATCTGTCATACAATGGAATGCTTTCCAAAATGTACTTGCAATGCTTTACTACATACATTATAAATGATAAACTGAAGAAATTGTCAGATTGCCCATATCGGGTTGTATTTTTGATCTCCCAGCCCAATTACTTCATTTTATAGTTAAGAAAACACACTAAACAACTTTTTCTAAAAATAGGAAATGTTGACTGGAGAAAAATTTAGATTTATGTTTAAAAGTTAGCATATTTGAAACACATGAACATTTAAACCAACAAATATTTATTTTTCTGAAGAGCTAGTTTATCACTGCTTGAATAGAAGTGTAACCATCTAAAACATCCATAGGTTGATTAAAGGATTTTCCAAGGTACTAACAAACTCACAATGTTTCGGGTGTCTATTCCCAAGGAGCACAAAAGCTTCTTGTTGCTATGGGAGCCGCCCCATTGATATCTCAAGCCATGTGCGTCGTGGATATCCTGTAGCTCGGCCCATACATCCAGCAGTTCCCTGTAAAAGGTCACAATGAAGCCACCAATAGTGGTTTACTCAACACCTTTCACCATGAATTCTACTTTTAATGTGACTGTGAAATATTATACATGCCAATTAGTCTTGAGGCTATCATGGATATACAACAATTAATCTGAATGAAATTAACAGCCAACACTTGTAGACATTAGAAAAGTAACTAAGTTAAACTCATTTGAAACAATATACTAGGCACCAAGCAAAAATTTACCCTGTATGTTTTTTCATACTAAAGCAAACATACCCATATTTTGCATCATATAATGTGCTTCCATGTATCATGTGTGCACATGACACACAGGATTATTATATCCATTATTACACACCTGGAATGTAATCATTATACCCATATATAATGTGTCCTTATTTTGCCTTAAAAAATCTGAGCAAAAAAGTGTACATTTTACATGGCAAAATACAATATTTAAAGGGAGGAAAGAAACCAACTCAGCATTCCACCTTCTCATTACAGCCATTTAATATTTGTGTTTCTTCCTTTGAGTCCTGATTCCCAAACACAGCTGTAATTATAGCATATATATAATTTTGTATTCTTTTTTTCAGATTTTAAGAATTTCCTGTTACATATGTATGTTTTTCAATGGCTGTGTAATGTTCTATTAAGACACAAGCACCATCATTTATTTAGCTATAATCCTATAGCTTTAAGTAAGATTTACTGTTCAGCTCTTAGTGTAAGGCAGAAGTATCTCCTTGTATTTTATGATGTGTGTTGTTACTGAGTTAGTTCCTTAGAATGAATCTCCTGGAAAGAGATTCTTGGGTCCAAGAATATGAACTATCTGTACAACTAGCAATTAAAAAAAATACATCTAGACAATTTCAAGCTGGCAAAATATCAACCTTTGTGTCCCTTTCTCTCCTCAGATATTATTCCAAAACAAAAATCCAGAAGCAAAAATAATCTCCATCTCCAATGAAATTAAGAGATACTTAAGACCCTGAGCCAGAAATACTGAGGTCACAAAGAGGGACGAAGGAGAGATCCGTGGAGGGAGACAACGCCTCCAGAGGTGAAAGCAATAAAATGTAAGAATCTAGAAATAAGAGTGCATTGAAATTAAAATCTGAGAATCAATCTAGAGCCTCTAAGAGCTTATAATTAACAGGAGTTCCAGAAAGAAAATGGAGGGAAGGTTAAGTGTCACTACAAGAAAACTGCCCCAGACTGAAGAACAGAAGTCTCCAGATTGAAAGGTCCTACCCAGGGCTCAGTCCAATGAATGAATCAAGACTCATATTTCATTGTGAAATTTCAGAATACCAGCAACAAAAGACACTAAATTATGAATTTAATGTGAGAGTATAAGAAAGTAAAACTTTATTATTTATCTCTTATGTACCTTTTTTTACTCAGGAGGTTACTAGAGGAAGTTGCCAAGGTGATGTGTGTCTAAGGGGCCTGGAAAGGAAGATAAGGGACTCCAGAAAAAAAATGGAATGGTCAGCCTGACAGGTTGGATTACAAGTAAGACTGTATTAACAGGCTGTTGACTAGTAGGAAGAGATTTAGAAATGGAAAAAAGAGAGCCAATGATTAAGTCCATGAAAAAGTTGTACTATAAAGAAAATAGGGGCTAAGCAAGGAACCTTATTTAAATGATTACAATAATGAAAATACCAAATAAAATTTAACTGAAACCTATAAACATATTGGGATGATAAAGGGAGGAGAATAGCAGATATAAGATCTAAATTCTCATCTATCGCACTACGAAGTTAAAAGATAATATGTAAGACTGAGTAATTAGAATACTGATTTTATATATCTATGTCTATGTCTGTGTCTATATCTGTATCTATATCTATATCTATATAGAGAATGTGAGCGTGCACAAGAGTGCAAGCGAACTTAAAAATGGAGAAGCAGAGAGGTTTTTTAAAAAATCATGTCTTTTGCCCTGGCTGGATCACTCAGTTGGTTGGAACGTCATTCGTACACCAAAAGTTGTCGATTTGATCCCTGGTCAGGGCACATACTTATTTGGATGCAGGTTTGACCCCTGGTTGGGGTACAAACAGGAGGCAATGGATCAATGTTTCTCTTACATCTCTCTTTCTCTAAAATCAATAAAAACATCCTTGGGTGAGGACTAAATATATAAATATCATATCTTTTAGCACAATATGATTTTTTAAACTTTAACACAAAGTTTTAGAACCATAATGTTTTAAGATAACCTTATAAATTACCACATATAAAGTTGAAATTAACACATATAAATGTTATCTAACAACTGTCTACTACTTACTTACCCACTTTCAGCTAAGGCCTCTCTTGTTTTTATTGGCAAGGTGTTTGTTTCCAGTAAGTGCTTCAGGGAAGTAACTTCTTCTTCAGCATCAGGTACAAGTATGGAAGGAAAACATGCTTCGAAAATTCGCTCCAGGCGGTTTAGTAAAGCTGTCTGTACCAAAACATGCCCCAAAAGTTTATTTTCATCTCTCCAGCTTTAATAATGTCATGATTTTGTCATCACACACACAGGGAAACTACCAGTCAGGTAGCGCAACTACTCACAGACAGCTGTTTTAAATGATTACTCTAAATAATCATGGCGATACAGTGGTGAAAAATAAATGTAGTTACACACCAAGCACCATACCTTGTAGTTAAGAAACATCATGTTATTTAATCCATTAGGAAAATCTACAAAGAAGAAATTATTACCCAATTGTAAAGTGGGAGGGCAATCTCAAATTTTGAATAAGCAAAAATAAAAACAAATACCAGACAGGATCCATATTCTTCACGGCACATTGGGATGCTTCTTATTACCACTCACATACTCTAGATTTAGGAACAGTAAGATTGGATGCTTGTACAGTATCCTATTATAGTTGAACAAACTTTTTTTTATGGAGATAAAGTTGAATTTTGAAACTGCTGCTAACAGAACAAACTAAAGGAGGAAAGAATGTCTCAATTTTTACTCAGAAATTCAATAGCTTGTTTATTATTCTGATGATAAGTGTCATCTTTCAGAAATTTCATTTCTGTACTCTTTTTTGGTGTGTATATGAGTATATATATATATTTTTTAATAAAACACTGCCTTTCTTACAAGCAAAACCTGCATATTCCCATGTATTTTCTCCAAGAACATTGGTATTTGGAGTATTTGCATTAATTAAAGCTTATTAGATTTAGATTAACTTTTGGGGGGTACCATTAGGTTTATTCTACATGTGCAAACCAACAATAACATTTATTCCCACTTTCTTATTCTAGATACATGTAAAATTGAATAGTAGCTCAACTTACTGCTTAAACATCAAATAGGAGTACAAATTGTTAATAAATTAAAGCTTGATGGAAGATTACGTGTACTTCTGAAAATGATACCCAGTGTACAAGAAAATGCCACATCACTGTGGTGCTTCCTACCAAACAATGCAAACAGATTAACACTTGATTTCTGTTGTTTAGTACAGTCAGCAAGTGGAAAAATCAAAATCAAAAGGAAAAATGTTCACAAATACATTTTCCCAACTAATTCTTTTGAAACTAGCACCAGAGCAAAAACCCTAACAATGCACAGTCTCAGGGTGCTCTTCTGCCATCTTTGCCAGTTACTCTAAAATCTTTACTATAGTCACATCTATGATCTGAGAAAAGTTATCGGTATCAATTATGAAACCTCCAGTAACAAGTAGGCTCAAGATCCCAAGGCTTGTGAAACCTGAGTGTGTCAAGGGGACTGTGCTTAAAGCTTCAACAGAGGGAATGGGCAGACATTACTTTTAAAGGGATCAGATAACCATCTAATTGGAAACATGAGGAGTGAGGGCCTCTCCTGGGCAGGGAAGGTAAACAAAAACTCACATAAGACCAAATTTTATGTCTGTAAATTAAAACAGAATCTTTCTGGTATCTTCTTTGTTAGCCTTTTAATGAGATAGAAAAAAAAATTTATTGAAGGAAGAAATGACCCCAAACACATTCAATCATTTGGGCAATATTACAGATATCAAGTTTTAGGTACATCAGTGAGCAAGGTCTTAATTTAGTGGAATGTACTTGAGGAAACAGAACATTAATCTAATCACCTCAATTTTTTAATTCTTCTCCAACCTCTTCTCATTAAGAATATAAATTACATGGAAATTTTAAAAGAAAGTTCTGTTTATCTTCAAGATTAGATATTATATTAAATAACTTGAAATCTATTGTTGAAGCAGGCAATTTTTTTCTGAATAGGGTCAGAAAGTATTTTCAGCTTTGCAGACCATCCATAAACAAGTAAGTGTGGGTGTGTTTTAGTGAAACTTGATGTCCTAAAACGGGCGACAGGGCAGATTGGTCTCTCAGGCCACAGGCTCGCCCAACTGAGGCAGAGCAATAAGTAACAAAGATCCAAGTAACGAGGGCCCACTAACAGAACAGCCCTGTCCAACACAAGGAGGGACTCTTAAAAATTCAACAAGTAGCTAACAGAATTAATAAAGATTTTGATTAAAATTAAATTTCCTCTAACATATTACTTTTTAAGGTATATCAGTTTACAACTACCCACAAGACCAGTTTGGTGGTAAAAAGGCATCCTCTGAAAGGAGTTTCTTACTACTCTACTGTCTTGTTCATGGTAGTAAGTAATCCCACATTTTATTTACTCCAGTTAGTAAATGGCTGATGTAATTATAACACTTTTAATAGAGATCTGTGGATTAAAGGGGCTGAGGCTCAGATTCTGGATTTATGAACTTGGAGATCAAAAGGTTTACCTCACAGGGTATATGATAAACTAGAGGGTAAGTACTTGGCACCTAGTGTGTGCTCAAGAGGTGGTAGTTTTATCACTACTATGTATTACACAGATAATACACATACACACAGTGGCCTGCCAGGGAATAAAAATGTCAAAACTAGGTTCAAGTCTCATTAAGAATGTTTCTCTATCATTCTTTAGCATTCTAAATCATTATGAAAAAAACTTGTCTCAATCTGTCAATTTCTACCATGTTACAACAGGAAATTAAGTAATCCCAATATTTTGTGTCCTCCCCAAGATCCTCCTATTGAGTTGGAAAAAAGTACCTAACTGAAAAAGATCTATTTAAAAGCAAAATAGAACCTGTTACTGCTACTATCTATGAATATTCAACTTTGGAAACTGGTGAACATTTTGATTGACTTGTTGGCATTTGTGATTTAAATCTTGATCACATTATGAAACATGAAATGCATAAACCACACATTACGTGTGTTTAAGAGTGCTTTACTTTCCAAGAAGCACAATCAAGTTAAAAGTTCAAAAATGTGATAGAACAGTGTCCAAGTTATTTGGTATGATAGGTAAAAGACTATAACTAACATAATGCTCAGAAGACAAGTTAAACAACATACCACAAGAACAGTTTCTCTTGTGACCAAGCAAGCAGGTTTCTTTTAAGAAGCAGATATTCCAAAGAAAAGTATAATCATACACTAAATTTTAAAAAATCATTGTGTTTTGGACATAATATTTGAGCATGAGGTAAAAGAGATCCAAAACAGGGTGAGCAGGAGTAGGTTTATAGTTGTAATACAAACAAATAATACAATAATAAATAAATAATAATATAAGAATAAACTGTGTTTTACATACTTACAACTGTAAACCTACTTTTGCCCACCCCTGTATTGGTAAATGTGTTTTTTTTTTAATTAAGCAGTTTTAAGTGTTTTAAAATATATACCATTTTCCCCAAACACTATCATCCAAGGATAGTTAAATATATATATACAACAACCTTAACTCAAATCAGTAATGCAATTAATATCACACCAAAACCAGAGTCAATAAAGTAAAATGTTACTTAAACTTGGGTTTATTCTGTTGGGCAGACATAGCTACATTATACCGGTGATATGAACCCTTGTTCCTAAATAGAGTGTATCTAGCCATAACAGGAAGTCTACTGCTGGTTTTGATTAAATTAGGGCACTGCTCAAATTTTAAACTCCATGTAGCTTATTAACAAAAAAAGATGTGAATTGAACAGTAATATTTATTAACATGTTACAGTAAACATGCGAACTTATGTGTAAAATATGTGAACTTACATGTAAAATTCCAAAAAACTGTATTATTTGGAATTAGTGGTGAAATCAGACTGGTTTAGCTCTAGTTTCCCTAGGCAGGCAAGGCAGCACGTGTAAAGCAGACAGTATCAGTCTAACCCAGCCCAGGAAAAAGTGAGGGCCTAAAGTCAGCAAAAGATCAGAAGATGCTCTCTGAAACACAGCCAGAAGCTACAAAAGCCTCTGTGTTTTGTGGTTTTTATTTAACACTTACATAGTGCTTACCATGTACCAGGATTATTGTAAATGCTTTACAAATATTAGCTCACTTAAGTATCAAGAAAACCATGAGGGCCCCCTGGCCAGTGTGGGTCAGTTGGGCATCGTTCTGCAAACCTTTGGTTGTGGGTTCAGTTCCTGATTGGGGTGTGTACAAAAAGCAACCAATCAATGTTTCTCTTTCACATCAGTGTTTCTGGCCCTTTTGTTCTCTCTCCCTTCCCCTATCTCTAAAAATCAATAAGCATGTCTTCAGCTGAGGATAAAAAAAAAAGAAGAAGAACCGTACTAGGGAGGTAACAATACTACTATCACCCCCATTTTTTAGATGAGAAAAATGGAGCACTAAGAGGTTAAGTTAATTTGCCCATGGTCATGAATAGTACGTACATGAGGAAGCTGATTCCTAACCCAGGAAGTATAGCTTCTGAGTCTGCACTTTTAACCACTGTATTATGCTATCATCAAAGCAGTTCTACATTCAATTTCTAAAAATTACAGGAGCTTTGGGGGGCATGAAGTATGCCTTATCTCGAATGTCTAGTCTAGCACCTACATTCCTAAATACAGTTGGTATGGGAACACTGACTATATTAATGTACAATAGATTTTTAAAAAATATTTTATTTATTTATCTTTAGAGGGGAAGGGAAGGAGAGAGGAAGAGAAACATCAAGGTATGGTTGCTTCTCCTGCACCCCCTGCTGGGAACTGGCCCCTGCGGGGGAACTTGCCTGCAACCCAGGCATGTGCCCTGACTGGGAATTGAACCGCGATCATCTGGTTCACAGGCCCGCACTCAATCCACTGAGCTACACCAGCCAGGGCGAACAATAGATTTTTTAAAAAAGCCCTTCACTTAAGACTGCAGGGGGCATATGTGTTCTACTTACAAAAGTATGTATTATTGTAAGCCATCTAAATCATTTTTGTATATAGGTTAGATATACTTATATAATTATAACATGTATAAATAATAACAGCTGAATGAATGTCTTTTAAGGTACTGTGCTTGATGCTCTACATATATTATTACTTGATAAATCTTTTAAAAGAAACCCTGAAAGACAGGTATTATAGTTTCCATGTTACAGATGAAGAAACTAAAGTTAAGGGAGATTAAGATAACTAACCAGTCTCATGCTAGTATGTCACGCAGCAAGAATTTGATCCAAAGCCGGATGCTAAATAAAGCCTACTCTTTTCATTAAATTTTGCTTTTACCTACTTTTTTTGGTCTTTCAAACACTTCTAGTCATTAGATAAGATATTAACTGCTGAATGATGAATACACTTTAAAAAGCAAACCATTTCATTTAACATGACAATTTATAGTTTTCAACAAAGCAAAACAAAAATTTTGACTAAAGCGCCAGCGCTGCATTCCACATTAATGTGAGGGTAACAAATAAGTGCACACACTCAGCGTACTAAATTTTAGCTGAGGTTACAACAGTAACTAAATAAATGGCTCTGACTCAAAAATCAAAGAGGAAAAGTAGTTATCAGCTTTCCCTTAAACTTGGAATTAGGAAAACTGGTGACTGGTTAGCTGAATACCTAAGTTTATGTAACTTAGTCATGTCCTTCAATTCATACAAGTCTCAAATTCTAAGACGAGCAAATGGCAGCACGACTAGCTGTTAAACATTTTTAAGAAGTGGGGGCTCTAATAAATGTAGGGTAGAAAGGCAAATGCCCTTCAAGGTGGACTCCCTTTTGATTTTCTCTACTCGTGTCTACCAAGCCAAACGAGGAGGTCTGCTAACTCGCACAGAAGAGTGCTTACGCTCAGAATTCCTGTCAAAACTATTCTGAGAATGGAAACGAGCCCAAAACAGCAGCTTTGCTCTCAAAAGTTTGATGGGTAAGTATACAGCCAGAAGTAGGGGCACCCCCACACAAATTCTCATTTGCCTCTCTACTACTTTCCTCTGTTCACCAAAAAAAAACAAAAAAAAAAACCACCAAAACCAAAAACAACAACAAAACCCAGTTGACAACATTATTTCTTGTACCATTGAAGACCATTTTCTAAGTAGTTCATTTCTGAGATTATTCAGAAATGAATAATTTCTGTAACAGTTAACATTTACTGAGCACTTATTATGTGCAAGACACTGTGCTGAACACCTTTAGATGCACAATTTCATTTTATCTTCATAATCAGTTTTGAAGTACTTTGTTTATTCTTTAAATCTGAGGTTCGGTGAAGGGGACAATGCAAGCTGCTGCTGAAACGTGAGTCTGAATCTAGCAGTGGGACCCCAGAGCATTGCTTTTAAGCACTATACTGTGCTCAGGACCAACTTACGCAGTAGGCACAGGGCCTAGGGCCCACAATAATTTTGGGGCTTTATGACAATGAATATCTAATACTAATATACTTGTCTTTATAATATCATAAAATAAAATTTTAAATATCTTTTATGGGGAAGAGGCTTATAAAAGTCCCATGTGGCCTTGGAAAGCCAGTGTACTTCCAAAGGTTCAGTGGCTTTAAGGGCTTTTCTCATTTCAAACACATGTGTTTTCCTGTCAGGGTCCCTTATTACCTTGAATGTCTTTATATTTTTATTGTTTTCAAGCCAGATAGGATTTCTGGAAAAGCAGAAATGAATAACTAACCAATTGTTTAATTCATCAATGAGGGCAAAGGACCATGCATGAATTCATTTATACTTAGTCCCAGTTCCATCACACCCTCTGTCTGGTTGGAGGAAGAAAGCCCTAGAGTACATAAACAGCCAGTTTCATTTTACTCACTTGTGAAAATAAATCGTATTATCTAATACAGAGCTTCCCAACTGGTATGCCTCAGTCACAAACAGGTTACAAGTTTTCTAAAAATCCTGAAGGCTATGTATATACACATGTAGTGTTCCCATATGGTTAATTTTGGTGTCAACCTGACAGGGTCATGAGATGTCTAGACAATGGATTAAACATTATTCTGGGTATGTCTGTCAAGGTGTTTGTAGATGAGATTAACACTTCAACTGGTAGACTGAGTAAAGCGGATTGTCTTTCCTAATATGAGCGGGCATCATCCAATCACCGAAGACAGCCTGCAGACCACAGAGCTCGGGACCTCTCAGTCTCCTAATTCTAATTCCTTATAACACCACCGCCCCCCACCCCCACCCCTGCCTCCCCCATCCACCCATCCTCCTAGTTGTTTCTCTGGAGAACACTAACTAATACACTTCTATTTTATAAGCAACTACACTAGAGTATGAGCAGGTTAAGTGTATTACAAGTCTCATTCAGTTTTTCAAAGCAGTGTGTAAGACTGGCATACCAGGGCTCCTAGACTCTGGATTTTATGCCACTCAAATGTGTATCTCCTTTAAAATATCTTGAATTTAAGGTAATTCCTAAATTTCCTTAAACATATTTCTAGTTAGCTTTTCTTTCTTTCTTAGGAACAATAGTTGATTACTGGTAATAGCTTTAATATTGATAGCATTAGGTCTTGTTCTTAAGTGGAAGTTTAGAAGAAACATAAAATCCACTGGGTAACTTAATCTTCCATTTAAAAGGATACTTTATGCCTCAATACCATTAAATATTAAGTGAGTTATCAAGTATTGTACAACCTACAATTGAATGCTTATCAATTCCTAATTTCAAGCTATACAAGAGTGACGAGTATATTTACCATGCTCCAAAAAGATGCTTTGCACCTTCTGCATAATTTCTGGATAAATCTAATAAAGTATTTCTATCTACAGGGCTCAGCAGAGTAAGGCCGGCTTCAGTGTGGCTGGTGGAGTAACAATATGGGTGTAATAATTTATAGTTTTAATTTGAACACTTCACTTAAAATGTTAAATGGTGTGCTTGAGTATGATTATCATTGTGTTACAGAATTACATGCTTATGATTTGTAACAAAAAAGGGGTGTTATTTATGCCAGACAACTATATTTTGGAGTCACAGCCCAGAGTTTCACATTTTTCTGAAGGAAAAATAACAAAAGGAATTTCCATCCAAATATTTCAGATTAGCAAAGAGCTCTAAGGCCAAAACCTGTGTTTGTTGATATAACTGACATGTAACATTATATTAGTTTCAGGTGTGCAACATAATGATTGGCTATGTATATACTGTGAAATGACCACCACAGTAAGTCTAGTTAACATCTGTCACCACATAGTTACAAATTTTTCTTGTGATTAGAAATTTTAAGATCTACTTTCTTAGCAACTTTCAAATATAAAATACAGTATTATTAACTATAAACACCATGCTGTGTATTATATCCCCAGGACTTACTTATTTTATAACTAGAAGTGTTTATCTTTTGTTTCTTACAATTGTTTTCAGTAATAAGTTCAAGTGTCCTCCAGATAAAGGAAAACTCGCATATATCTTAGGCAGATAATGAACAAACACAGGTGAAAATATAGGATTAGTTACGCTCAGTTTAAGAATGCTAACTTTCTGGTGAGCAAACCAGTAGCTTAATCTCAAAATAACATAAGCCATTAGTGATTCTCTTCCTTTTCTTTTTTGTGATACTTTTAATATTTAAAGCTCTCAAAACAAATCTTCATCTAAAATATTTTCCCAGTAGAAATATCAGTTAGATAGCTAATAAGAAAGAATGACTCATAGCTTTCTTTTCTACAGCCAATTAATATAAAAAAATTACTCACTAATTACCTAAATTCTCCAATAGCATCACAGCGATACAAAAGCTTAAAGTTAAACATAGTGCTTATGACATTATCTCCTTTACTATATATCTAAGAAAAAGGCATCTTGGCCCTCAGTCAAGGTTCCTTTTTGGCAACATTAACAGGTGAAAAAATAAAACATGAAAGGGAGGGAGGGAGGCAGGCAGAGAGGGAGGGAACTGTAAAACAGTATAGACAATGGTCTTTTGGAAAAAAGGACAGCTTTAAAAGTAAGGAGGATTTTGTTTTTTGGGGGGTCATCTTGTTTTGTTTTAAATCTTAGCCCAAAAAGTAAGAACAGATACCACTGTTTACTTTTGTTTACAATTGATAAGAATGTTAACAAGAGAATGAAATAATAGTGAACTCTGGGTTCTCAAAAAAATTCGCTATAGAGGAAGAATATTTCTCAAGAAGTGATCACACATGGCTTTTATATCAAGGTTTAAACCCATCTTTGAGGCTTGCTGGATCCACACCTAAGAATTAGTTTGTCTAACAACACTTTATAACTTCAGAAGATTTCTTCTTGGATGATTTTTCCCCTAAGTAACAAATTACTGCAATAAAGCTGCAATAACTGATTGCCCCTTGACCCAAGGAAGATATATTTTATTGAAAAGGTGAAGATATCCTTTGGTAGGCTGAAAAAAGGAAAGTACTACAAAATAGGGACCTGGACAATGCCACATACAAAATGTAGTGAAAAGTCGAAGAAATCTGAAATGACAACTATGCTCTTTGCCTGATTTCACAAAACAAAGAATCATTCCTCATGTTTGTTTAATTAAATTAACTGAGCTCTGAATTCTAAGACTTATGCAACATTTTGTTAAAGCAGAATTTGCATAAAACCACTTGAGAGCACTCTATCCAGAAGAGAGTTGTTGCATTCAGGTTAGGATTGAAAAAGAATGAGTCATTTTAAAATTTACCATTAAAAAAATCTAATGTTTACTGTCACTAATTATTTGAGGGTTTCTGTGCTGTCTGCAACATTGTAGTAACTATGAGAAACATTTTTAAAAGTATTAATAATTCAACCCTCTCCTAGGATAATAATGGACTTTTCAAGCCAATTCTGGAAAGGAAGAAACTGCAGGCCACAAGCCTCCTTCACAACAGCAGAAAAAGACTGACAGTCACTTCCAATCACTCAGTTAGCCAGCAGGGCTTACCCACCCTCCAAATCAACTTTCTTCCAAAGTTCTCTTCCAACCCTTTCCAGCAGTTTCTCCATTCTACCACCCATCTCCAACCTCTGCTCATTTTGCATAACCCATTCAGCAAAAATAAAAAACTAAGGACTGAGCTAAACAAATTTCAGAAATCTTAATGCATCTTGCCACATCTATACAGTTTATTTTTACAAAATAGAATCATACACAAAATTTTAATTTTTCAGTAGATTTTTTCACTCATTTTAAAATTTACTGCCATTTTATCTTCACTAAAATCCTTTGAAGTAGACATTACAGATAACTGAGTTCATAGATAACTTGTCCTAAATCATAAACCTTGTAAGAGGCTGAGTAAAAATTCAAACTCAGATCTGTAAGATTCCTTAAGGCCCACATACTTTCTTACCTCCTATATTGTTATTCAATTATAAATAAATAACTTCAATGAACTGGTATGATGCAAAGAAATTTCCTCTGTAAAGTGGTCCTTTAAAAATTCATTATCTGATGATGTTAAAAGTTCTAAGGCTATAAATGAATGATAATCTAATACCAGTGTTACTCTATACTTGAGTAAGATGAAACTAAACAGGAAAAGAATTAGGTCAAAACCAACAGTCTTTGCTTTGCATTATATAATTAATTCCCTCCTTATTTACAATGGCAAGCTTCTGCCTCAATAATGAATTCCTCACCAGAAGTAACACATATTAGCCAAACCATGTAATAACTAAATTAGCAAATCAAGCTATTCAGACACTCAAAGTCAAATGAAAAGTGATTAGCTATGTACAGCAACTGGTAATACCATAATTTTGACAATATCTTAAAGTATTAAAGGTGTTAAAGCAATGATGTACAACCATTTCAATTAACATTCAGACTCTGGACATATTTCCAATTAAAAATGGTTTGCTCAGCAAACGATAATTGGAGAAGTAGAATTTACAGATTCTGATTTTGTTCTCAGTATCTTTACAACAAGCCTGTGGGCCAAGTGCTACACATGTCAACTGTCTGCATAAAGCAGTTATTTCCAAGTGTTCTCTTTCACACCCCCGAGGTTGAAGAAAGGTAAAGCAACTCGGATATCAAGCTGCACTCTAGGGATTATTTTAGGTTAAAATAAATGTTAATGAATCTCCTCTGAAAGAGATTAGACCAGAAGAGGATAAAGTACATGGGGTAAAAAATACTCTTCCTGACATTCCCACTCAACAAGAAGAGGAACTGTAAATGTACCTTTTTGCAAAAAATTATAAGCAAATAAACATACCCATAGTAAGTCAGTTATGGTTGTTTCTTACTAAGTCTAAGCTTTAATCTCTCTCTCACACCCTTACCCCAGGTCTTTTGATAGCTCTTAAAGTATGAGGTCTTAGCCCAAATCTTAGCCCATCTGAATTGGCTTTTTTCAAATTCTTTTTCTATCCTTCAAGTCCCTACAGCCTTTTTAGCACAGGCTGAAGTATCAAATTCTATTTACTCCCTTCTGCTATCAAAACTATACTCCAATCTCCTAGTTCTCTGATAGACAAAATTAAGACACTGTTTTCTGAAGCTTAAAAAAAAAAGCCTTCTAAATCTCAGTTTAAACTTCTTTTAAAATCACTGTTAAGCTGAAAAACTGACTGGAATAATTAGCTAATTAGTTAATTTTTACATAAGTTATATCTATCATCAATCAAAAAACCAAGTTGATGAATGTCTTTAAATATTAAAAAACTTGAGATAAGGAAAATTTTTACCAACCATTATTGTAGGACTGTCTATTTCAAGTTTACCAAAGGCTTGTAAAACTGTAACTGATCTACAAATCAGGCAAATATTATTTATCTGCAAATAATACAAATATTATTTATGTATCATAAAGAAACTCCTTAACAGGTCCCCAATTTTAAAATATTTTTTTGAAAAGCTAAATTAGAAGCCTCCACAGCATATATCACATAAAATAGAGAAAATTAGTAAATACCTGAACTGAAGTAGCTGTTTCCTGTAAGTGGCCACCAGCAACTGCTCCTTGGGAAGCTGCTAAAGGGACGCTGTGCGTTTTGGGAGTTTCCAGAGTATAAGTCTTTTCATCTGTCCTATGTGACTGCCAGGCTTCCTTTCGATGATGAGATTCAGCAACATGTTGGTCTCCAAAAGCAGCCCAAGAGCAACTATCTTTTTGTCCATCCTCAAAAGCATTCCAGTCTACAACTTGGCTAGGACCAGCTGAACTGAAGTCTGCAAAATCATCAGAGTCTTGAAAAGCACTGCAGTCATCTTGACTATTTGGCACAGAATCAAAATCTCCAAAATCACCTTCTTGCCCAATTTTTAGTTTTGAAACAGGTTCCATTCCTGCAGACTTTCTTGCCAACTTACATTCCTCTGAAAAACTATCAGAATTCTCTCTTTCATCTGACTCGGTAAATATATTTTCCTCTTGGCAAGAAACAGCATTTGTGTCCCCAAATTCTTTAAAGTCATCGCTTGGTTCACTAAAATGTGGAAACTGCTCTGAGGACTCTTCAAAAGTGACATCACTCATGGACTCTTGAGTACCAGTAACAAAAGGTGGAGTTGTGCCACTGGCTGTGCCAAAGTCACCAAAATCATCCTCGTTGGTATCTTTGCAAGTCACAAAGTCGTTGCTACTATCACCATTTTTTACACTGGTAGAATCATCCTCAGCATTTTCTTCTGTAGGATCAATGCTGGGGCTTTGGGAATCAGTAAACTTCCTACTTTCTTCTTTGGAAGAACTAACTTTATCTTCAGCATCCGAAGTTTTATTAGAATCCATGCACACATCAGTACATGTAGAAGTAAATAAATCAAGTTCTTCCTCAGTTTTACATTGTTCTATCCTACTGGCTTCTGAATTATCAGCTGAGTCTACCAAACTCCAAGCATTTGATTGAATACTTGAATTTAAAAATTCATCCTGTGGTAATGTTGGAAGGTTTTGTTTTTTAGTACTGAAACCTCCATTACTCCTCACGTTTGTTTCTGAAATGCAAACCTGATCCTCTCCCTCAATGTCTCCTTTATCATCAAAGCTCCTACCCAAAGACACTTCTTTTACAGAATTCAGTTCATTGTTAATTTTATTGTTTTCCTGGATGGTTAGTGCTTCTGTATCATTTAAAACTGCACATCCTATTTGTTCAACTTGTATCCTTTCATTTTTGGAAAATGTGGCAAAATCTGCAAATTCTTCAGCAGGACTATGTTCACCGTCTAAATTATGCTCATTACTATGAGTGCTAAGAGGCTTTCTTCCTTTTGAATCTGCTACATTGTCCAGGTCATCTGTTCCCTGAGGATTTACAGTTTCCAATACCGCAAACCCATTTGTTAGAATCTCCAGACAAGGAGGCTTTTCACCATTGCAGCTCTCTAACTGTTTGTTTTGATGAAGATTCGTATCAGTTCTAAAATCTCCTGGAGAGAAACTTTCAGGTGTTTCAACATTCTGTCTCTGCTCTGTTATTTTCTTTAAATTTCCTGGGTTTTCTATGCCATCACTGGAAGTATTTAAAGTTTTAGATGGAATTACTTCTTTGCTGGTGGTAGAGAGTAAAACATTAGACTGTCCTTTCACAGGAGAAGAAAGTTCAGCAGTGATTTCCTTATCATTACCATTTTTAATGGACTTAAAGCTTGTAAGGCTATCTACATTTTCTGAGAAATCATGAATTGGCATAAAATGGTTTGAAGGTACAAACTCTTCCTTGGAATGAGTATAATCTGGTGTATCAAAATCAACAAATCCTACACCAGAAGGGCTAACTTCTGAAAACCCACCAAATTCCCCAAATTCATCATCATCCTCATCCTCGGCCCCATTGTCTAGTGGTGGTGGGGATGAAGAGTACATTCGAATGATGTCTGGCTCCATTGTTCAGCTGCTTTCAAACAATTAATTTACACCTGAAAAAAAGAGATATTTTTGGAGGATAGATTGCATATAACAAGATCTTTCAAAATACTCTAAGCTACTTCAAAACAATGCAAATTTACAATGCTGTTTTGTATCTCTTAAACTACTTTCCTCTTTGGTGAGATTATGTTTCACAGCTATAATAATGTGCCAAAATTTTTTCCCTCTCCTAGTACATGTTTCCAAGGGCATTCACAGTGCATTACTAAATTTGAGGATTCCAGAAAATTTCAAATAACACTTACAAAAATGTATCTACAAAATTCTCTTTTGGGGCACTTGCTTTCTCTCAGGGCTTACCTTAAGAGTTTGTATGAGTTCTTTATAAATAAAGGACATGAAGCCTTTGCTGGTGTGGCTCAGTGCATTGAATGCTTGCCTGTAAAATGAAAGGCTGCCAGTTTGATTCCCAGTCAGGGCACATGCCTGAGTTGCAGGCCACGTCCCCACTTGGGGGCATGCTCATATTTTTACAATTACAAATAAAGCTGCTATTTGCAGCTTTCTCCTCACTTATCTACAGATTATTATGAGAATATGAGTTTTCATTTCTCTAACATTAGTGCCCAGCAGTGTGAATGCTGGGATATAGTGTGTATGTTTAATTCTATAAGAAACTGCTAAACTGTTTTTCTCAAATTAATTTTTAAGGGTCAAACCAAACTGATCTTCTCATTAATAATTTTCTTCATTTTTTGCTATCATATAAGCTTAAGATTTAATAAATAGTATCATTTTTCTACTTTTGGAGTGTATTTTTTAACATTTAAATTTACACCATCTATAACTTATTTTAGTATATGATCTAAAGCAAAGGTCTAAGTAAATTTTTTTCCCAGTCAAGCAATTCTTATAATCTCACTTATTTAATCCTTCCCATATATTTTATTTTACTATGTCTTTTTTAACACATTTAATTCTTAAGTGGAATATATGTTTGGGTTAGTTTGTTCCTCTGTACTGAACCTTCAAAAGTACCACAGGCAGACTAACATTAAAAGCAAAGGGAGGATTAACAACCAAAGTCCTAGAGTAAAATTACCCCATAAACAATGAATGGCTACTTCCTACAATTCACAGTTGCCAGTCAGATACATGAGGGAAATGTTTACTATAAAATTCAACCAGTTTTGCAAGCTAAAAAATATCACTTTCTCCAACCTCTCAGGATAAAATTTCGTATGGTCTTACGATTTTAGAGAGAAGGTGCCTTAGAAGCCAAGTTAATTTAATTTGGAGATAAGAAAAACGGGGCCCACTGATGATCAACTCTCCCTAAGGTCATACCGCTGGTTAGTACAGAATGGCTTCAAAGTTCTGAAAAGGATCCGAGGTCAACAACTGGTCAGTCACTGAGAGTTACTCAAAAGAAATGAGCGAGTCAGGAGAAATCATCCCCGCCCCAGCTCCTGTGACCCCCATTCTACTTCATCTCTATGAATCTGACTGCTGTAGCATTTCATGTAAGTACAGTATCAGTTCTTTTGTGACTGCCTTTATTTCACTTACCATAATGTCCTCAAAGTTCATGCACGATGCAGCAAATGTCAAAATTTCACTCTTCATAAGGCTGAATATTTTCACTGTATGTATATAAACTATCGTCTGTTAATGGATAATTGGGTTGCTTCCACCTCTGGCTATTGTGAATAATGCTTCTATGAACATTGGTGTAAAACATACCTTATTTTTTTAACTTTTTATTTTGAAATAATAATAGACTAACAAAGTTGCAGAAAATAGTATAGTCCTGGGCACCCTGCACCCAGTTTCCCCTGATGGTGGTACTTACATAGCTCTGGTAAAACAGCAAAACAAGAAACTGACCTTGTTGGTACATTACTGTTGACTAGACTATGGAGCTTACTCAGGTTTTTCATTTGAAACAAAACCAAACCTTGCAACCCTTTGTATTGGTGTGTAGTTCTGGTCAATTTATCCAGTGCACAGATATGTGTAACTACCACTACTATTAGGATATAGAACTACCCCTACTTCCCTCCCCCCACCCCATCCCTTTCCTTGTCCCACCACTAATTTATTCTCCATCTCCATAGTTTTGTCACTTCAAGAGTGTTTCATAAATAGAACCTTATCGTATATAATCTTTTGAGGTTAACTTCTTCCACTTAGTGTAATTCCCTTAAGGTCCATCCTGGTTGCTGCATGTATCAACAGATCAATAATTTTTACTGTTGAACAGTATTCTACTATATAAATATACCAGTTTGTTCAACCATTCACCAACTGAGAGACATGTGGGTTATTTCCAGTGTTTTATTATTATAAATAGTATGTATACCACACTAATAACATATGCACTAATATATGTTTAACTAGTATACATAATAAAGATGCTAAGAGCATTTATGTACAGGTTTTTGTGTGAACATAAGTTCTCATTTTTCTGGGATAAACTGCCCAAGAATGTGATTACTGGACCCTATGGTAGGTGCACATTTAGTTTTGTAAAGAACAAACAAACACAAAAAAAGCTTAAGCATTTTCCAGAGTGCTGTACCATTTTACATTCCCATACCTTGTTTTTAAAGAACATCTGTGATGTTTGTTTTTAGTAAAATTTATTTATGGTTATTAACCTATTGCTTTTTGTAAAACTTTTGTTTAAAAAATAAAATTTTATTGGTTTAAGGCCTATTTCAAACTCAGATATTAAGGCAAATACCAAGATCTGTATAAGGGACTCTGAAACCAAACCAATGACTCAGAGAGTAGTTTTTCTTCCTGTCACACCTTGGCTAAGTACACTCTCTATTTTTCCTTCTAGATGCAACAGGCTCTACCAGCTTCCCAGACTACTATCATTTTCATATTTCTCAAATCTATGTCACCTATTGATGGAAGAAGCTGGGTACACATTCCCCTTCAGCAGGTCTTGGTTCTGGCCCCACTTACCCTTCAGAAACCTGTGAGTGTCACTCCCAAGTTTCAGCCAAGAATGCCAGTCAATCAGTGTAAAGAAGGCCCAGAACATTCCAGAAAATTCTTCTGTATCCAGGCCAATTCAGTAATATTTGTTAATTGAAGTATTAGTTATTGTTAAGTGAAGTATTATTTGTATAGTGAATTTACCTATTAAACTTGATTTAGACAAATCCACTTTTTACATAGGAAATAGGGACTTTATATAGTCAGTCCTACTTAGCAGGAAAAAGAAGAAGGGACAGATGAGCTACTTACTGGGCCTGGCACATAACAAACTCAGTAAATGTTACTTCATGCTTCTTAATGGACTATTTACTCCATACCACAAGGAGTCCTAATCAGTGGTCCAATTTCTTTATACCCTGAACAAGTACACATATGTGCATGCACAGGGAGAAACGTGTGTTAATCTTGCTATTTTTGTTTCTGCTTATTCCAAGACCTACTAGACGGGAGTAAACAAGTAATGGGGGTATCCAGAAAGATTCAAGTCACAGTTTACACAAATAGTAAACATGAGGTTCTCATGAATGAGGAGTAAATGGGGTTATCTCAAAGGGAGTTAAAGCATGAAGATAGAGAATCTGGGGAGACTGCCTATACTTTGGAGATTTGTCCATGGGAAATCACATATTCATAGAGACTAGGGGACAACATAGCCTTTTCAACAAATGGTGCTAGATCAATTGGATATCTTCACAAGTAAAAAAGAAATATCTGATTATACCTAACATCTCACACAAAACAGCTCCAGATGGACTGTAGGCCTAAATGTAAAGGGTAAAATAACCTTTTAGGAGATTATTTCAGAGATTATTTTTCATGACCTTAGGGAAGGCAAGATGTTTTAAACAAGACCCAGAAAGCAGTAATCATACAAGAAATAACTGATAAATCAGACTTCATTAAAATTAAAAACTTATGTTCAACAAAAGAACAACACTAAGAGAGTGAAAAGCCAAGTGCTGCCTGGGAGAAGACATTTGTAATCCACGTAACTCTCAAGGAACTCATATCCAGAATATGTAAAGAATTCCTACAAGTTACTATGAGACAACCCAATTTAAAAAATGGCCAAAATATTTGAACAGGATTTTCACGAGAGTATATCCAAAGGCCAATAAGTATATGAAAAGTTATCAAGGAAATACACATTAAAACCACAATAAGGCACCACCACACATCCATCAAAATGGCTAAAATTAAAACAATTTTAACGATAGCTACTGATGGCAAAGAGCAACTGGGATTCTCATGTTTTAATGATGGGAGTATAAACTGGTATACTCATTTGGAGAACTGTTTGGAAGTATCTACTGAAACTGTACCAGGTATACACCCTACAGAATTGAGGACATATATGCACTGAGAGACATGTAAGTCTGTTCCTGACAACTTCATTCTTACCTGAAAATAATCCAAACACCCATCAATGGGAGAGTGGCTAAAGTAAACCATGGTATATATATTCAATGAGATACATGGCAATAAAATGAATTATTACTACAGGCAATGATATGGATGACTATCACAGACAATAATGTGTGAAAAAGCCATTCACAAAAACCATACTGTATAATTCCATTTCTGTGGAATTCAAAATAGGCAAAACTAGTCTGTGGTGGTAATTCGGAATAGTAGTTACCTATGGAGGTTGAATACTGACTAGAAGGGGACAAAAAAGAGCCTGCTGCATGCAAATATTATATCTATTTTTTTGCTAATATTATATCTTGATCTCAGTAGTAGTTATACACAGGCACAAATATGTGTAAAAATTCATCCCACTGTACACTTAAAAGATTTGTGTGTTTTTGCTATATGTATGGTTACGCATCAGTAAAAAACAAAAACTATTTCTTAGAAAACTCAACATGTTTAGATTAACAGCAACTACATTACAAATAAATGTGGCTATATGACCATAGTTACAGACATAATATTTTATTTTTTAAAGACTTTACTTACTTATATCTTGCCTTATTCTGAGATATAGAGCAAATACAAGGTCTGTTCAGACGGTATCCAGCTTTTATGTTACATTGCTAATATAAAAAATTGAGACATTTATTGAAGAGGATACAAGATACAAGAAACAATGCACACAGGACAATGATGCCTCAGTCCCCTTCAAAGTAGGCCCCTTGGGACCTCACACAGTTCTCCCAATTGCCATCAGCTGCACCACTGTATTTTCCTGAATCTCATTGATGGTCTGAAATCTCATCCCTTTCAAAGGCGATTTAGTTTTGGGAAAAGCCAGAAGTTGCAGGGTGCCAAATCTGGGCTGCAGGGGGACTGAGTCACCTGAGTGATTTGATGTTTTACCAAAAAACTCTGCATATGATGCCCAAGAGGCATGTTGTTGGGATGAAGCTGCCAATCACCAGTAGCCCATAGCTGCAGCCTTCTAAATTGTGTGTTTAATTTCCATGGAGGAGTGTTCAAACTTAATAGAAAATTCAATGCAGATTGTTGCTTTACTAACTCAGTCATTTTTATTGTGATGGCCACACAGTACACATGCTCACTCAACAGCCTCTACTGCTCTCACTGACTAGTACAGTAAAGTCGTCACTGTTCACACATGCACATTCCAGTCCAGTCTCCTTGGCTGCCAGGTTACATCAATGTTGTACAAACCATTCTCGTTACATTAACAATGGATGGACTTTTCCAGACAGATTGTGTATATGTATGTCTCAAATGGTAGGCAGCATGTTACGGGGGAAAGATCTTAGACTTGGAGTAAAATGGATCCTAGGTTCAGATCTTAGTTTTCTGATTTTCTAAGAGTCTGCCTTCTCTGAGCCTCAGTTTCTTATCTATAAAAAGGGGCTAGCAGTTCCTACCTTACACTGCTGTTGTGAGAGTTATAGAAAACAGACCTTCAATACATGGTATGTTCTGGGTTCTCAGTAAGTTATCAACTTACCATCACATTTTAACTTTCACCAAGTCTGTGGCTCAAATCATAATCTATCCTTAACAAAATCTGAGCCAATGTTTGCTTAGTTGGCACAAACATTCACATGACTCTGCAAATACTTTAAAAGGTCACTGAAAGAATAATTCATTTAAGAAAAATCCTACTGACCATACTAAAGATACATGAAGTTGACGTCATTGCTAATTTCTATAACCAAACCCTAGAAAATACGAAACAACATCTAAGGTTAAAAGACCGAGACCACCACATCTGAGCCAACTCCAGGGACCAGTCAGTTAAAAGATGGAAGTTTTGAAGTGGAATAGGATAATGCAACACAGAAGTTGCTACCAGTACCTCGAAGTAAACTGACTGTAGATACTATCCAGATAAAGGAAAGACCACAAGAATAAAGACTTCTAAAAAGGTCCCTTTTGGGGATGGAAAGGATTCTACGTATTTCTCTAAGACACAGAAGAAGGGCCTCTAGGAATCCCCCAGAATCAAACGCTGAATAAAAAGTTACTTTTAGACAAGCTAAAAACTCACCACAGAAACTCCCCCTTTTTTTACAAGGCACCAGCAGCATCCACATACACACCAACTCTCAAGGCCAGATAAGCACACCTACATTATACAATCCAGCTTTACTGAGGACCCTTCACTTCAAATTTATTTTTATGGAGACAGTGATGGGCAATGCATGGGTGTGGAGAACGCAAGCAGGAAGGGTGATGGTAAGAAAAAGGAAAGGACAAATAATTGTATCTAAAGTTATGCTACTGATGTAAATAATACAGACTATAATAGCAAGGTTTACTTAAAGGATCACACACAAAAAAATCACTACCTTTCTACCACAGTATGTCTGAGGTTTATAATTAGTCATTTGTTATATCATTTGGTGAGTGAAGAAAAATCTGTATTTTATTTAGAAAAATTAAGTGAAAATGTCACATAAGCAATTAATAGTATCAATTTGCACTATAAATGTTCCCTGTTATTACATAAGTTCATATTACTAAAATCTTTACTGTAATATCCTCACGGGAGTTTTAAGATACTATCAAAATGTACTGTCAATGCATCTGCCCAGCCTACATTCCTGCTTAAGAGTCATCTTGTATTATAGAAATGTACACCTGAAACCTATGCAATTTTATTAACCAACGTCACCCTAATAAAGTCAGTAAGAACAAATTTTTAAAAAGGTAATTTTGTCATAAAGAAATAGAAGAGTCCTTCTTCTGAGTCCTGTAAAGTTTTGGATTTTAGTTAACTTTTTGGTTTTCAATACATTTAGGGATAATTAAACCATAATGTTGAAAAAGTTTTCATGCTTTTAAAATTTGTACCTACAAAAATGATCTTTTTTATTTTCTCTTTTTAAGTGCTTTGTCCTCAGCATATTAGCTCAATTGGTGGCTGACAAAACAGGGAGAAGCCCTAAAAACAGATGCCTTTTAGTAAAGAATTGAGCAAGGTTTTTTCGTTTGTTATCAGGACAAACGAAAGGGTCTTTATTAAGTCTACTTAATAAAACTTCCACAATCCAAAGCTAAACATTTGTAAGAGATCTCATAATTCCTTTGAATCTGTCAATTCAAAAACAAAAACCAAAGCCATCAGAGATATCAATTACATCAATATATCACTATGTCCTCAAATGCACAATAATGTGCAGTACTATTTAAAACATCTGTTAAAAAATAGCATATCCCATGTGTTTCTGTTCTCTGCTTATACCAGTATCAATATTGGATACCGTATGAAAAGCACTCATTAATTACCTCACCTAGTCCTCATGCTACACTATGAGGAAGGACTTACTATTATTATTGTACAGATGAAGAAATAAAAGCTTAAAAGGGTTAAATAATACCTCGCAGTAATATAACTAGTAAGTGGTGAATCAGTCACAACTAATGAAGTATCTGAAAAATGTCTTACTACATTACCTCCTGATATAATTAACAGCAAATATTAGAATTGGTCTCTTCTAAGATTACTGACTTGTTCAGAAACCTTGGAGAAAAAAAGGTGCTTACCAGCCAATATGGAAAAAGTATAAACAACAAAAATGCTAAGAAGTGAATCTCATTTCAATATTAATGTGCACAGTAGTAAAAAAGTAGTAAACAATGAAGATAAGCAGCAAAATATCTTTATACCTATACTAATCAGCCTCAAAAGGCCAGACTGCCAGAAGTGACAACCAAAGTTTTTGTCTTCCTGGTTTTGAGGTCAATAGGGATCATTCACAAAAGTACAAATATCACATACATGTAAATGACAACATGATCAGTAACACACATTCATTCTTCAATGAATGTTGCTAAACAGCAATGAATTATCATTTTATAGAAGCTAGTTTTAAAAAATTCCTAAGAGCTTTTCTTTCATTGTATATTTCAGCTTTTTATGCAACTCCATAAACCATTTTACTTATGTTTGCATAGTTTCACAGTAAAAATTAAACAAGATAAAAACATTAGAAATTGTTTCAAGTTGTCATATCAACTGACCATGCTTGAGAGTTTACTAGCTATTTTTTCCTCAAAGGCACTTCTAACTGAAACTGAATAAATCACACTGGATAACTGCTGATAACAAAGGCAACAGAACAGAAGCAGCATGAGGATAGATGTATTAGCTCTTGGAAAACAGGTTCCCCCCTGACCCTGAGCCCAGTACTATCTGCTCTTATTGTATTATTGCAGAATGAACTGCCACTCTAATTTCCACCCCAACACTCCCAAAACTTTACAACCTAAAAGCAGGAACTACTTCAATTTCATGTCCCTTCACTAAAATCTACTTCCACAATATTGGCTGGAGTTAACCCCTGGACATTCAGTTTATTTTCTCAATTCCTTGTTCAGGGGGCTCTCTGAATTTCTTCATTACTACTGATGCTTTCTCATCAGACTATGAATGTTCAAGACTCACCCATCCTCAGACAAATCAGATCAAAACAAAACAAACCTCTTCCTTCCATGCCCTTCTAGCTCTCCTCCCTCCTCACCGCCAACCTTGTTGAAGGGCTCTGTCTGTTCACTATCTTTATTCCTAACCTCCCACTTACTCCTCAACCCAGCACAATCTGGCTTCCACTGTACCACTCCACTGAAACTGCCCTTACAAGAGTTACTTTAGTTGAGCTCAAAAGACTGGAAATGCTGTGCAGACATAGGCCTCTGTTGTTGAACTCCCATCCTCAGGGCCTGGCTCATAGTAGGAACTGAATACATTATTGTATTACTGTTCTTGCTGGGGCATTATTCCACTGGTTACTCTTGAACGGTCTCCTCCTCCTCCACCCGCTCCCGCCCTCCTCCCCTCACTATTTATTTCTACAACCCTAGCTCTGGTCTCCTAGTGCTCCACCAAAAAAAGATAGGAAATATTTAAATTTAGTCTGAGTGAGGCTGGCCTGAAATGTGACACATATGAAAGCAAGTCCAATCATTTGTTGCAATGTATCTGAAGAAAGAACATATTGAGAGGGGTAGTACTCACGGGTAAGCCAGGAAAAAAAAAAACAGCTAAAGGACAAAAATTTGTTCACGTATTTTTAATAGACTAGGTAACATGAGTATCTTGCTTCGGTGTGAGGCAGTTGCTCAGCGTAGTGGAGGTGTCGGCTGGTGTCACCAGAGTGTGATGCTACTCTGGATAGTCCATCTAATTTCCCTCGCTTTTATTCTATGCTTCCAGCAACTTTCTTTAGTACTTCATGTAAATTTTCCCACAGACTTTGCAATCAGCCAACACGATTAGCTGACATGCTCTGAAAGAAATTTCTTTCTATAAAGTTTAAATTAGTATTCTGATCAAGACTGATGAGTTAAACCTCAAGATCCCAGGGAATTTTAGAAAACAAACAAACAAACAAAACAGGACAACCTACTTTATGGATGTTCTTAACTGCAAACAGCACTGTAGTCTGTAACTATAACAGGTACAACTTGGCCGGCCTTTGGCAGCTGCTTGTCCTCTGATGGTGCTACTCTCTATACTATAAACGCCTACCGTGAGAGCAACTCACCTTTTAGAAAAGAAAACATCCACTGAAAGTTGTAAAACTACAACCAAGTGCAGTTAGAATTCAATTATCTGGGCTAATGAGGAAGAAAGCAGACAATGTCTCAGATAATCTAAAATGTATGAATTTGGCCTTAAAATATGAGCTATGCAACAGCAGATTTATCTCATAAACTAGTATGTCTTTGCCAATTAGTTTTACTTTAATTTGTTTCTTGACCACCCACCAACTGAGGGAAAAATGGCCTAGAGACATGTGAGGCAACAGAGGGAAACCAGAACTGAACCAAGCTTAAAAAACAGTCTATAAATTATCCATACATAATTACATATAATGGCATTCTTTGGGCAAATTATCACAAAACAAATGCTTTGTATAGCTGAAAAATCAAATATAAACACACTCTAAAATAGTGCTCATGATTAGTATACACAGGTAAAACCAAAAGTGAGTCTTACCTGTACCAATAATTTCATGAAAACTATGAAAGGAATTCCCATGGCAAACAGATTTCTAGCTGGCTGACTTTTTAATGGTGTTATTGCTTGGTTTAAAGTTTTACTTTCTCCTGAGAGTAGAAAGGCTAATGGGTAAAAAGAAAACAGGTAATATTTATTACTTGCAATGCACCATTATATCTTTGGTTAGAAATTATTTGAGAATTATCCTGTCATATAAATGGAATTTTTAAAACTGTATCCCCATGATTATCCAACATACACATATGTGCATTTAAAAGAGAAAGTTTCACCAACTTTATACTCTTATTCTCTGTGCACTCTTGATATCTGTAGTTCTATTTCATTTTGTCTCAAAAGCTAGTTGTGACCCCCTAAACTGATTTTACAAACCAGAAACAGGTCACAACCCAAAGTAAAAAGAAAAAAAAGGGGGGGAAGCTGATGAAAGGACACTGATAAATTTAGAGAGAATGACAAAAAACTAACAGTCAATTTACCCACAAATACTCTTAGTATCACTGAGGTTGGAGAAAGCCAGTGGTTCCTTTCAGACAGGTGTTGCAAACAATGTCAGATAAGTAATTAAAACTAAACAAGACAGCTGGGACATTTGTCCATATATTTTACCTTTCAATTGTGTAAGCAGTGTAATTTTGGCAACTTAAACTTCTTTAGTATTTCCATCTTGGGTGTTTTTTAAGCCATCAACTGTCCAATAATCAGTTTTACAAGAATAGCCATTGCTTAAAGTTTGCTACAAGAAGAAAAAAAAACTTCAAAATATTTATGTAAAAACTCTTTGCATAGAAATTGTATTGGTCATATTAGTATGTCTATAATAACAAGAACTGTTTGCATACAACAGTTTTGTTCTAGGTTTGAACCATCTCACAGTAGTAATGCTATCACTCTCGTTCCTCTCACCACTTCCTCCAAATTCAACCGCTGCTTCCAGCACCAAAGAGGAGGAAACAGAGCTTCTTTTAGAACAAAGAATTCCATCTTGATGTGATGCTTACAAAGAAGTGCATTCTTAAGTTACATTATTCTTAAGTTACATTATTTGAAGTAATTTGATATAAGTGTTCCTTTACTCTTTAAAGAATTGTGCATAAAAGTAACAAATAAAAAATGGTATTTATTATTCAAATTATACTACCCTCAATCTAGGAAGGAAGCCACTTCAAAGATAAAAGTAAAGATACTATTGGTGAGAGTATATAGTTAATTCCAGGCAATTTAGTAATATATGAAAATTTTAATGCACATTTCTTTAACTAGACAACTTCATCTCCAAGACATATTCTACAGATGCATTCACACAAGCATGAAAAGCTATTTCCACACAATTATTAATTCCTGCACTGTTTGTTTTTTTAAAAGCAATGGAAAATAACTTCAATATCTATCAAGGGATAGGATAAATAAAAAGTACAGCCATTAAAAAAAGATAAAGCTATATAACTGATAGGTAAAGGTGTCAAAAATACATTTTTAAGTGAAAAAAAGCATCTCTAAGAAGCATTCTCTATTTATTGTCCTCCTACTTGTCAAATCCTTTCTCCTGTTCAATGGATCTGCTTCTTCTGCTTGCTCATAAGTGTCAGTGTTGCCAGGTCTTGGCCTTGGCCTCCCAATGTTCTGATTCCTGAGAGATGTCACCCAGCTTTTGTTTTTATATTCATATAATGCCCAAACTTCTATCTGTGGGCTGCCCAAACTCCAGACATACCCACCCAAATGCCTTTTTGAATATATTTACCTGAATGTTCCAAGATATGTCCCAAACTGAAGTTAACCTCCACTCAAAAAACAAATTGAAACCATTTGTTTCTATACAATATTCTGAATTTTAAATCTAGAAATCTATTACTCCTGACTGTTTCCTCTATCCTGTCCCTTTCCCAAATTAAATCAACTCTAAATTAAATCCTTAACATCTCCTGACTGTATTTAACATCCCACTACTACTACCTTATCTCAGGGCCTCATTATTTTTGGCCAGGATTACTGCTATCCACTTGAAACTCCTTATTTCAGCCAAAAGAGCTAAGATACTCCCTCTCTGCTCCAGCCGGATGAAAGTACCCCTTAGTTACTCCTTTGGCACCATGTTACCTTCAAATCGTCACATATGCCATTTTTTTCTAATTTCTTATTCTTATATGTCCGGAGAACCCATACAGTAAGTCTTCAAAACCCTATTTAGACCCTATTTAGGCACGAAGTTTCCTGTGAAGTGAGAACACCAGTACTGATCAGGCCACGATGTGATGGGTATTGTGCAAAGTGCTTACTCAAACATTATCTAATTTAATCCCAACCATCCATTTTACAGATGAAGAAACAGGTTCAGTGAGGTCAAATATTCATTCAAGGTCCCACAGAGTAAGGTATGGAAAGTAGGGCTTTAACATTAAAGCCCGGGTTCCTTTCATTATGTCGGGCTGCCTGTCTGAATTAAGCATTCTTCTTTATATCTACCTCTTTCATTATACTTAACAAAGTAAATCAAATTTGTCTCCCTGTTTGTCTCTCCAAGAGACTGTAATAAACCAATACTCCTCAATCCTAACTTTGTATTGTTTTTTAAAAATAGAATAGATGCATTTTAAATGTGGACCTTAATATCTGCATTTTAAAGAAAAGTTTCAAAGGTGATTCCAATGTGAAGTGAAGGCTGAGAACCACTGTATTAAGCTTCCAGGAGAATATCACTGGGCTTTATAATTCTGGGAATGACATAATGTCTCTAACTTCACTGCTGAACTCACTGAGAAAGGTAAATCAATGAAATAGTACTTTTTCTTTTAAAAAGTTTTCCCTTACATTTATACTTAACTATCACTAAGAGAATTAACACTCTTAAAATTTTAAATATAAAAAGTTCACTAAATCTTCAATATTTTTCTTAAAAATGAAACTTGGAAAATTTCCATAAAGGACCAAATTTAAATTACCGCAATAATCCTTGAAACATATAATTATGTATATGGTTTAAATGGTATACAATTCTTGGAAAAACCTTTAAAAATTAATCACAATTTCACTTGTAGTTGAGCATTAAGAAATGAGTGTGAGCGACAAGAAAAACTTGTTTCCACTTCTGGAAACCAAGGTCACTGGTAATCTGATTAAAATCTGCACTTTTTATATAGGTGTTGACACTTGTACTGTGCTTCAAGTAAACTTCTGAAAGCTACTGAGACAACAAACTATCAATTGCTGGCTCATTATGACGTAGGGGAAATAGTCTGAAATACGTAAAGGAATGAGAAGAAATGGTGACTTAACTACAGTAAAAAGTAGTGGATATTCAAACATTCTGTTTGGGCTTCAGGTAAGAGAAACTCTGATTCTGATACCTGTAACTCTTGGTACAGATTGTTTTCTTTAGGAATAAGGATGCTATTGGGATAGCATCCAAGGATACACACATTCAATAAAAAGGGTTAAGTAATATCTTACCCACAGGTTCACTACATTTTATAAATAGCCACTAAAAACAAAAGCCTTAAGATAGTAAGTCAATGCTTCGCATTTTAAATGCCACTGCAGACGTATTTTATCTGCAAATATTCCACATCAACACTTCCGCATCCTCCCAATAAACAAGATGGGAGATGGTAAATCACAGCAAAAATGAAAGCAAAAAACAAAACCAAAAAAGACTAAAAACAGAATATCCTAAAACATAAACAATGACTAAAAATAAAACAACTAAAATACCTACTAGGGAGGGTGGGTGAGGCAGAAATATTCGTTTCATATATTGAAAAAAAACTGTGGTCTCAGTAAGACATGCAAATATTAAAGATCCTACTCCTAGAAATCTTGCTTCAAAAAGTATTTAAAGTTAAGATTTTAAGAATAAGAACATGTAACTTAGGGATGGTCTCCACTATTATCAGAACTGTTAAATTTAACATAAATTTTTTAAAGATATATTTTATTGATTTTACCATTACAGTTGTTCTATTCCCCCCCTTCATTCCCTTCCACCCGCATCCTCCCTCCCCCACCATTCTCCCCCCCTTAGTTTATAACCACATATCTCAAGTTCTTTGGATTCTATATTTCCCCCACTATTCTTGCCCTCCCCCCTATCTATTTTCTACCTACCATCTATGCTATTTTCTGTGCCTTCTCCCCCCTTCTCCCCCTCCCACCCCCCTGTTTCTAACCCTCCATGTGTTCTTCATTTCTATGGTTCCACTCCTGATCTAGCTGTCCTCTTGGTTTGCTTTTGTTTTAGGTGTTGTTGTTAATAACTGTGTGTTTGCTGTCCTTTCACTGTTCATATTTTTCATCTTCTTTTTCTTATATAAGTCCCTTTAGCATTTCATATAATAAGGGCTTGGTGAAGATGAACTCCTTGAACTTGACCTTATCTGAGAAGCACTTTATCTGTCCTTCCATTCTAAATGAAAGTTTTGCTGGATAAAGCAATCTTGGCTGTAGGTCTTTGGATTTCATGACTTGGAATACTTCTTTCCAGCCCCTTCTTGCCTGTAAGGTCTCTTTTGAGAAATCCGCTGACAGTCTGATGGGTACTCCTTTGTAGGTGACTGTCCCCTTATCCCTTGATGCTTCTAGGATTCTCTCCTTCATTTTGGTCTTGGCTAATGTAATTATGATGTGCCTTGGTGTGTTCCTTCTTGGGTCCAACTTCTTTGGCACTCTCTGAGCTTCCTGGATTTCCTGGAAGTCTATTTCCTTTGCCAGACTGGGGAAGTTCTCCTTTATTATTTGTTCAAATACGTTTTCCACTCGTGGCTGTTTCTTTCCCCCTTCTGGTACCCCTATAATTCGGATGTTGGAACGTTTAAAGATGTCCTGGAGGTTCCTAAGCCTCTCCTCATTTTTTTGAATTCTCATTTCTTCATTCCTTTCTGGTGGGATGTTTTGTTCTTCCTTCTGGTCCATTCCATTGATTTGAGTCCCCGTTTCCTTTCCATCACTATTGGTTTCCTGTGCATCTCCCTTCATTTCAATTAGTTTAGCCTTCATATGTTCCTCTAATTTGTGACTTTGTTCCTCTAATTTGTGACTATAATCTACCAGTTCTGTGAGCATCCTGATAAATAGTGTCCTGAATTGTGCTTCTGAGAGGCTGGCAATTTCTCGGTCGCTTAGAGTTATTGGCTCTGGGACTTTGAGTTCTTCTTGCGCCATCTTTCAGGTTGTTCGTGCCTGTTCCATAGCAGGATCAGAGCCCTAAAATGTTCACTAGAACAGGGCAACGAAGTCGCTGGGTTGTGACGCTGTATGTGGGGGCGGGGTCAAAGAGGGACTATGGTGTCCTGTCCGCTGCCTGCTGCCACGGCCCTCACCGGTGGTGCCGCAGTTGCTGCCGTCACCGGGCCCACGCGTTTCGTCCCACTGCACGCGAGTGTGCCACTGCCGTCAGCCCTTGCCCCCTGGGGCCTGCGTGGTCTGTCTCACTGTGCGCGAATATGCGCCCGCAGTCTGCCCCGCACCCCAACTGGTTCTGGTCTGCCTGCGCGCCTGGGTCGGGGGCCCTGTCCTGCCCGACCCTGCTCGCTGCTGGCTCCGCCCCTCTTACCGTCCCCGTTGAAGGGTTAGATGTAGTCGGACTTCCGTATAATTCAATTTTCTGTCTTTTGGTTGTCTTTGTTTCTCCAAACCTTTGTTGTATTCAAACTTGGTTGTGGGAGAAGGCACAGTGTTTCCACCTATGCCTCCATCTTGGCGGAAGTGTAACATAAAAATTTAATCTGTTAGCAATGTAGGGTTCTTACATCTGTTGTAAAGTTACTGTTAGATATTATACCTTTTTTTTTTTTGCCTGCTCATGTAAAATGAGGTCTCTCCACTTCTATTTTCTAACTGGTGGGTACTGTTTATAAAGCTGAAAGCTCTTGGTACTTGTACCCCATGTTATAAGTCACATTATAAGCAACTGGGGTACCTGACTTTTTTCTTTCCAATTCTGTATCTGTTTTTCCTTATTGATTGCTGATGGCTCTAATACCAAATCTAATGTGATCTTAGGAATCTACTATTCCCCCATAATCAAGATACTGATTTTTGGTTTGAGGTATATGTTTTACAAATTTTCTGAGTGTTAAACACACTCAAATTGGCAGCAAGTCTCATCCAGGCTCTCTTCCTACAACTCTTCCCAAATGATCTTACCCACCTAAGGCTTTAACCCCCACATTCTAGAACTCCTGCTGCACTGATCCCTGCGGCCCAACCCTCGCACTGGAGCTCAGTCCAGCCAAGCCGACTCTCTGCTAGTCCTCTCCACGTGAATTCCTTAAGATCTGGACCTGAGGTTCATAATGAGAGCCCGAGTTCTTCTTCCCCAAATCTGGCCCTCTCCCCAAGCTCTCTAACTCACAGTGGCCCTACCACCCATTCAGTCACAAAGCCAGAAACTTAAGCACTCCCCATCCTCTGCTATCTGCAAAGAATATTTTTTATGCCATAAATCCCTTAATTCTGAAATATCTCTTTCCACTACCTTTAATGCCACTCTGGTCTAAGCAGCCATTATCATCTAGTCTCACTGACTATTATTTTTTAAAATTTTTATTTAATTGTTCAAGTACAGTTTTCTTTTACTCCCATCCTAGCCCACCCACCCAGTGCTCCCCACCTCTCTCCCATTTCCACCCCCCCTTAGTTGTTGTCCATGTGTCCTTTATTCACTATTATTTAAAAAAGTCAGCCTGATCATGTCTAATGTTTGTGATATCTAAAAAAAATGTTTGACACAGTCTATTAAACCCAACTCCATCTCTTTAGCCATATTCCTCCTCCCTTCCCCTATTGTTTTCAAAGCTCTAAGCTAGACCTTCTTTCAGTTTTTCAAAGGCAAAGACAGCAACAGTCTTTTATACCAGAGAGACCTGACTACATTCCTGTTGCCTAAAACATACCCACATATACTTCAATTCTTAGATGAGGGGTCAATTCCTCAGGTAAGTTTCCTAACATCTTCCCCCAAGTCCTCTTATATATATTTCTTTTAGAGCGTAAGAACTGTAGTAACTTATAATTTGTAATCAAACACTTAAAATTTGAAAATGACTATGCAAACTATAAAGTGTGAAAAACATACTGACAGGCTTAAATGTATAAGGGATTTTTTTAAAAGCCACTTATTGCCCTGGCTGGTATGGCTCAGTGGGTTGAGTGCCCACCTGTGAACTAAAGGGTCACCCATTTGATTCCCAGTCAGGGAACATCCCTGGTTGTGGGCCAGGTCCCCAGTCAGGGGGCATGTGAAAGGTAAACACACATTGATGTTTCTCTCCCTCCCTTCCCCTTTTTCTGGAAATGAATAAATAAAATCTTAAAAAATAAAGAAAATCTCAAAAAAAAAAAAAAAAGAAGACACTTCCTACTTTCTAGAATAGTGAAGTTAATCTTAGATACAAATAAGTCAGTGTCGTGCTCTAGGGGAGCACTGCCCACCTGACAGCACAAGCCTCATGTACAATTTTAAATTTCCCTGTAGTCAATTAAAAAAGAAACAGATTAATTTAATTATAACATATTTTACTTAACCCAAATATCAAAAATATTATGTAATCAATGGAAAACTATTATATATTTTACATTCGTTTTCAAAAACTGATATGTATTTTATACTTAAAACATATCTTACTTTGGTCTAACTTTATTTCAAGAGCCAAATGTGGCTCGTGGCTTTAGTATTGGACAACACAGTTCTAAGAAATAATATTCTATTTCTTGTACTTAAACAGCTCACAGTTATTTTAAAAAGAGCATGGTATTAAGCAATTTTAACCTCACATCAAACAAGGACATCTCATATTTAAACCCTTCAAAAATATTAAATAATGCCAACAGTCTATGGCTATACCACCTTGAACACGTCTGATCTCACCTAAATGATGCAAACATCCCATACTGCTGAAAAGCCCAAATCCAAAGTAAAAATTCAGGTAAATGATTTAAAAACTGCATATTTACTTTTTCCCACTATCTTGGAACCTGTGGAGGCCTGCTGGGAACAGGACTTCAAATACGTCTGGACAGCAAATATGTCTGCAAGAATGTGGTCCTAGGCCATTTTTGCTGGCTATAAGCACACAGCTCTTCTCGAAAATTGAAGGTATTTATGCTCAAGATGAAACTGAATTCTATCTAGGCAAAAGATGTGCTTATGTGTATAAAGCAAAGAACAACACAGTGACTCTTGGTAGCAACCAAACAGCAGCAGAGTCACCTGGGGAAAGGTAACTAGTGCTCATGGAAACAGTGGCACAGCCTGTGATAAATTCCGAAGCAACTTTCCTGCTAAGGCCATTGGACACAAGAATCTGTGTAATCTTTACCCCTCAAGGACTTAAACTTAATTGAAAAGTAAATAAATAGAATGGATTCATTTGCTTGAAAAAAACAAAAAATGCACAATTACTGATCACCTGAGATTACAGAATGATAACTACTCTCAACCAGTGCTGATAGCAATGTTATTAGAATCTCTTGGAAGGCAACTGGCTTGCCCTTTTATTTCGTAACTCCACTTCTAAGACTCAGTTCTATGGAAATAACCATGGACAACGTCAAAGATTTACACCCACATGTGTTCACAAAGATGTTTTTCTATGAGAGTAAAAACTGGAAAAACCCAAATAATCTGTAGGAAATCACAGAGAAAACTTGAAATTCACTGCATGTCGTTCTACACAGTCATTAATGATCATGTTTTGAAGAATATTTAATAACATGAAGATGCTCACAATTTAATAGTAAAAATCTATGCATGGTTTCTACATATATGTTCTATGTGTATATACACACATATAAATGGATGATATAAATCCATAGGGAGAAGAAAAGTAAAGAAAAACCAAAATGTTAATAGTTATCTTTCTGTAGTGTGATGACTAGTGATATTTGTCTTGTATTATTCCTCTTAATTGAGTACTATTTGGGGTCAAACAGGAAAATAGATAATAAGCCACTACCATCAAGGGGCATACTAGTTTTCTTTACGTTCCAAATCTTCCATAATAAGTATATTATCCTTTCATAATCTTAATAACCATAGAAATATAATATGGAGTGGATGCTAATTTTGGCAAATCAGCTGTAAAGCAACATTTTTGGATCAGCTGGGTAAGGAGAGTCTAGCTGACTAAAAACAAAAACAAAGCAAAACTACAAAGCAATCTGTACAATAAGATTTCCTTTTGGTAAAGAGTGCACATATATAAATATATATGTGTAAAAAGATATGTACTAAACTGTTAACATTGCGGATCTCTGGAAATGAAATTATGATTGTTTTCTATTTTCTACAATGCTTCTGTACTAAAAGACTATTTTTTAAAATTAAAAAATATGTACATCCACTATTTCTTCAGCATCTACTGCATACAAAAATGCTAGGTTGTATAAGTAGTAGAAGTGAGTAAAAGGAGTCACAACCTTTAAAAAACTAACAATCAGTGGGGACAATACAAGAAAACAGTAAAGCCAATGTGAGGCAGAATATAAACATGAACTAAAATGCATCTATAAGGATTCTAAGAAAAAATCTCACTTGATTGGGAAGAGGAAAAATGGTAAAAAAAGAAAAAACCTTCATAAAGGAAAGAATTTGAAATGGGAAGGATTTTAATTGAGAGAGGAAACAGCAGGTGCTAAAGATAAAGCATGTGGCAACTTTCAAGGAGCAGAAGTCACATAATATAGTTTGGTTAGAATGTAGGGTACATGAAGGGAGCAAAGGCAGTATGCTGACAGCCTTGAGTTTTCAGGAGGCAGAACCTCTGTGTAAGTTTTCTAAGTTTAGCAATAGGTAAATTATTAAAGGTTCCAGTTCAAAAAACTATGCTACCACTTTTTTTTTCACTGTTCTTCATGTACAATTGTCTCCATTTCCCCACCACCTCTTATTACCTCTATTGCCATCACCATCTTGGTTCAAGCCACTATCATCTCTTAGCTGCATCACTATAACCACCTCCTTCCTAGTGGAATCTTCCCACTTCCACTCTTGCCAAACAGATTCTTTCAAAAGACAGACTGTCATATATTTACTCAAAAACCCCGTGATGGCTTCTCATCACACACAGTGAAAAGCCTAAGTCACTGGAATGTCTACAAAGTCCTTACAACACTGCCCTCTTACCCTCTAACTTTCTGATCACACCTACTACTCTCCTGCTTGCAATATCTTGAATATTACAGGCATACTTCTACCACTTTCCCCTTTATTCTCTTCACTTTCTGCAGCTCGTAAGCCTTTTCTGGACTGATCCTACATAAAACTGCAAGTCCCACCAATCTCCCACCCTGACTCAGTCAAAAAGTTTATACTTGCCGATCTCCCCAAAATGACTCTCTTTTTCTCCGTAATACTTAACATCATCTGCTATCTATATTTTGTCTATCCACATACACAGACATGCATGTGTGCACACATATGTAAGGAACTGAAGCATATGAGGGTTAATTTTTTTCCTTGATTGTTTATTTCAGTGTCCCCAGGTAAAACAAGCCTGACATATAGCAAGCGCTCAGTAAGTACTTGCTGTATGAATGCCGAGAAGAGAATACAATAGTGTTAGTAGATACTCAGTTGAAATGGTTTGTGGCATGTCGTAAACATTCATATAAATAGAACCTATGCGAATTTATTATAATTTACTACTTGATTTTCCTCTGGTAACTATTCACCAAAACAGTGCTTGCAAATTAAGCTTTGAACATACAGACAACCTTTATTTCATTAGCAATTTATCTCTGCAAGGTTTACTTAAGTTACTAAGAATGGGGTGGTGGTGGCTGAAGAATGATAGGAAGGAGTCTTAAATCTATTTTCCTTCTGTTTTCACTCCTCCAAAACTAATGAGCAATGATTCCCATCTCCCCACTACTATATAGTTTCAGACCTTTTCCCTTTTCTAGGGAATAGGTCTAATCCAGACCTATATGGTCCTACCCTAGGATAAGGCCAGAAACAGAAACCAGGAGTGTGATACAGGGCCACACTGAGAGGGCTGCAGGAAATCAGAGGAGATCCCAGGCAAGGAAAATTACTACAGAGGAACCCGGAGATGGTTACATTTCTGAATTCAAATACTTTTAAGGTAGAGGCTTCTTGTATTTTAAAAGGAAGTCAACACAAAATAACACCAACTCCTTCTCAGTCTTCTTTTAAAATATACTATGCTGAAAAACAGAGTGATACTTTATATAGCTTTTTAAATGAAAAACCTAAACTTTTAATTTTGTTATGATTTTAAGCAGACAACAAAGTTTAGGGGGAGAAAATGTAATGAATGACCAAGTATTGATCACCTAATTGTGTTGAATCTTAATCTTCTACCAAATCTGCTTCTGATTTAAAGACAGTGAAGTTATGGTTGAAAGGAAACCCAAGGGCCCTTCCTAGATCCTTTATTCCCCTCTAGTTCTCCAGAGGTAACTTTTATTCTAATTTGCCATTATCGTTCCCATGCATGTCTTTATACTTTTGCTACCTAGTCCTTGATCCCCTGAATATATTGTATATTTTTGCATATATTAAAACCACATAAATGGTATCGTATTATAACCTGGCTGTCAGTTATTACCTGCTGTTTGACTTTAGGCAAGTTACTTAACATTAGTTTTATCTCTAAAAATGGGGATAATGCCACCTACTAGCTTACAGAGTTACTGTATGGATTAAATGAGTTAATATACTATATATAAATCACTTAGAAAAGCTCTCTCTCCTACCAAGTAGTGTATATCAGTGCTAGTAGTTAACTAGGTGCAAAAGGACCTGTGACCTTATATGTATGTGTATACATCCAGCATGTGCATATATACGGATTGAGAAAAGATTAATTACCAAAAGAATATATAATCCATATAATGCCAGATAGTTTCAAAATTGCATGAAAACTAGAAATACTTATGAAGTTTAAGTAGGAAAGGTTCATTAGCCTACTTAAAGAAGAAGTGAAAGTAAAATGCTAGGCATAGAAGGGGAAAAGCATTTTTAACTTACAAACTGTAAGTAACATTAACTTAGAATATAAACATTTGATTTAAATAATTTATAACTTATGAATTTTGGGTGTAGGGTTAGGAGAGATGGGGTAATCTATCAATATGATGCTATACAAAGATTTCTCTAACTGTTGAGAGAGGCACTTTAGATTTCATACAAAATAAAACATTTTTGATACTCAAATTTCACTATTTCTCTGAATTAGTTTTAACTATAAATTAATATATAAGGTGATATTTTACAATGGGATTCACCTAGACACATGATTTTCATAAAGGTAAATGGATTCTCCAAAATTTATCAATGCAATTAAGGCCACATCGTCTTTGTTTTGATGTGGAATTATTTTTATAACAGCCTCTAGGTCAAAAAATCAGAAAACCTCAAAACTAATGCTCTACACATTACATGGAATCTACTCAATTTCTTTCAAGAGACTTTTTAAGATTTAAAAGTATCTATACTTTGAGGATAAATCAACATATCTAACTGATACATAAACAGAGGAATTAGAAAAAACGAGGCATTTGCTAGGTGCCATTTACTGGGCTATATGTTTACAAAGGATCTTTTAATCCATGTGAAATAGCTTCATGGACAAAATTTAGAAGAACACCATAGACACTTTGTTTAAACGTATATAGTACTTCTACAAAGAGTTAAAAATAATTGCCAAAAGGAACATGTAAGCCGGCAAAGGGCATAAAATGTAGATAAACTGTACACGTTTTTACCAACACGAGTGTTGAAACATTGTTTCACCTAGAGTTTAGCAAATATGTGTCTGAAAGTCCAACAAAAAGCAAAAGTTAAATGTAACATTAAGTATTAAATTGTTTCCCCTTCCCAACCTCCAACACCACCCCCATTGGCAGTAGGTGAACGTACCCAGTGAAAGGGAAGATTCAAGTTCAAAAGTAAAGTTCTACTTTTCTTCTCCTAAAACGAGAACTCTGAAACGGAACCACTGCTTTTGCCTCACTTATCCCCAGTAAAAAATATTTACATATATGAGTTTGGAGTTAATCCTTCCCTGACTCCCACAGAAGATTCGATGGGAAACCAAGCTATAACTTGAATTAACCAACCAAAGAAAGAAAAATCTAGCTATGCTCAGTACTTTCCTAATGGAGAAAGGGCCCTACCACCGCTCGCCCTATACTGTCCCCAGCCCAAGCAGATATTAGCACCTGCCAAAATGGGCGCTTTAAGAGTAAGGGTCCAACTTTCAGAACGCAATCTGGAGAGGAGACAGATTGTTTCTTGAGGAGTGCAAGAAGGGAGCAGAAAAAGTCCTCTCAGGAAGGGATGCGTGAGCTTTGGGGTCGTCTCCTTCGCCCGTTGGAGTATTCAAAATCCGATTGCTTGGGGACCACTGGAAGCAGCACACTCCGGTCGCAGCCGGCCTCCAACCTGGGCGAAGCAGGCAGTGTTTACACCTGTCACGAGGGAGGAGGAGGAGGAGGAAAGAGAAAGCACCAGCAAAGCCCCAAAGTTCTCAACAGCTCCCGGGAGGGAACGGCCGGCGCGGAGCTGAGGGCTGCTGAAAGCGGAGGGGCAGGGCAAACCCGCGGCGGCCGGGGTGGTGAGAACGGCTCCTACTTTCCCGGCAGGTGCCTGGCGTGGCAAGGAGGAAGCCGTGCGCTTCGGGCGCTGCCGCCGGCTTCCCCGCACCCGCCGCGGAAAGGGCAGAGCCCGAGCCCGGAGCCCGCAGGCCCGCAGAGCCGGCACCTCCCCACAGCCTCCGGTTCCGCGGTAGACAGGTGTCCCGGGCCACGGCGAGGGTCTGGCAGGTGGGCTGGGTCTCCTCACCCTCATCCCCCAAGCGTTGCTGGGGGAGAGGAGCCGCGGTGCTTACCTGGCTCGTCTGGGGCGGCCGCGATGGGCATGGCTCAGGGGGCCGGGGAGAAACTGGCTCCCCGGGGAAGGACCGGCTATTCCGACGCGGAGCTGGTGAGAGCAGAAGGCAAGGTACACACAGCCCTGTCAGCGAAGCAGCGCCATGGATGCCCACCCGGAGTTTCAGCGCTGCCGCGGAACCCCCATCCCATTACCCTCCGCCCTCTTCCGCCGTCGCCGCCGCCTCCACCTCCTCCTCCGCGGAGAACCCCCGCCCACTCCACACACTCTCCCATCATGCAGCGGGGGAACCTCGGCCGCCTATACGTCACTTCCGGGCGCAGGCGGCTAGGTCGGGCCAGGCGCTGGTGGGTGCTGGGGTGTGCGAGGGAGGACACTCTAAGGGAATTAGTGTCACAGAACGCTTACCCGGCGCAGGCGTCCTCGCGCAGAGTGCCGGCCGCCATTTTGGGTGAGGGCAAGTTGCCCTTTTCTTTACTTCCCTGCGAGTCACCGAGCTGTGGTGGGGGCAAAGACGTCCGTCCGTCCTGCCCGTTGGGGCCGCGCTCCGGACGAGGGACAGGTGTGTCTTGGTCTGTTGATGTTAACCTTCAGTTCGGTACCGAGTTAAGTCTTTTGCTCTCCAAATAAAATTGCAGAGGTTTAGATATACAGAACCGTATCTCCAAAAACCTGTGGAGCATAGATCGGCTTGTCCTTTTCGCCCCGAAAAACGACTTTTTCATTCACCGTCAAAGTCTCTTCCTCTTTTTAATTTAATATGAGAGAAGAGGAAGCTGATATTTAACAAAGAAGAGACTGTTATAAATGAAACCTAAGATGGAAAGCAAGAGGGAATGCAGCCGCCGAACTGACAAATCGTCTACGAGACCAACAAGAAAAATTGGGGATTTTGCTAACGGATGCAGTGATCGTTTTTTAATAGATGCTGCGGGAGAATAGCCAATGAAACTAAAGAAATCAAATCAACTTCTGCATTTCTCTAGCAGAGGTCATAACATATTCTTTTTAAATCATCAGTCTTGAGCAGTTGGTTATTTACATTTTTATAAGCTCCCCCCGCCTTTATCATGAATTATTAAAACACCTGCCACTATAAAAATCAGACTACAAGGCTACAAAGAATATTGTTACCGTCTGGGACGAGTTGGGGGTCCTACCCTGCAAATCAGGAGCCCTGCCCCGGTGCTCTGTCTGCTCACATTTCCCAACCCTGCACCGGTAATCTGGATAATTTAAAATATTTTCAAAGCTCAACAGCTATGCAGAGAAAAAAGGATGAAAAACAACCCCTTCAGTCACCAAGAAGTGGCAACCCCTTCGAGTGGAGGAATTACACGAATGGTGAGGATAAGGACAAAAGCAGTTCATCATGGTTTGTCCCTCCTCTGCAATGTTCTAGACAAATTAACTTGGAGCGCTAAAATAGGCCCGCGTTTGTCTCTACAACTCAGTCGCTGTCAGACATACGTAGAATACATCATTTTAAATTGGAGTACCAATTGCTCTGTGGCTGTGCTGGATTTTTGGTTATTGTTAGGTCAATAAAGCGAGAAAAATATATAGGACTTGTCAAATTTATTCCTATTGTATTTCGCCCCCTGCTGGTTTAGCTCTCATGCAAGCTTGAATATACACACATATGTTACTGTAAGTATATTAACTAGGAAGGAAACAAAAATATGTGTGTGTGCGGAGAAATTGGAAGTTATTTCAGATGACACATGCTTGTTTTAATTTGATATCCCTACTCAATAGAAATATCAGAATAAAAACATATGACAAAATCTTGAAGCTGAAACTACACCAAGAAAATGTTTAAACTGAAATGAGTTTAAACATAAAAACAATAAAAAGAAAGCCTTGCTTTAAAAAGTATATTTCTGACACATACATAACATATGGTCACAAAATGATGATTTGTGTTAGGTAAATGCAGCAGTCAGTTCTGTTAAGGACAATTAAGTAATCAGGGCCACCTTTGTACATGGAAATAGAATAGTTATCTGGCCAGCTGACTTATGTATACAACTGACCAATTGTAATTAGTAATCTTACCATAATTCTGAAAACAGCATTTCAATGCTTATGATATTGTGTTACAAAAGGAAAGTCTTTATCTCTGAATGTTTTTTTAAGATGATGAATCTGTGGGAAATATACTTATTAAAATTCATTACATTTGGGTACTGTTTACTTTTTTAAAAATTATGGGCATAGCTACATTGCCTAAGATTTTGCATCAAGAAAAGCAAAACATTAATGACTAGTTATAATTTGTTGTACTTCTAGTTTTTCTTCTGTGCAGACTTTTTACAAAGTTGTAATCATAAGTTGATTTTGTATCCCTTTTTTTCACTTAATATTATGTTGTAAGCACTTTCTACTACTGCTTAACATTTTATAAAACCTTAATTTTAATTGCCTACATAGTATTCAGTGGAGTAGACAAACTGTGATTTATCCATTATCTTCTAGAAAATATCTAGTAAATATTTTCCACTATTACAAATAATACTTTGATAAACATTTTGTACATGTGGCTTTGTCCAATTTTAGGATTGTTTTTATGAATATAAAAATGATTAAGCCAAAAGTCTGTGTATATTTTATTGATACTTCATCATCTCAAAATTTTTCTCAAAAGACTATACCAATTTAGTGATGCAAGAAGGTACCAATTTTATCATCTCACCAGCAGTGGATAATAATTAAGAGAAATAAAAAAACAGAATTGTACTTTATAGATTAAGAGTTGAAAGGAACTTAAACTCTCATATATTGTATAAGAAATCAACAAACAAGCAAGCACCAAACCCTGGCAATATGTTGCTCTAGAAAAGCTATATATATATATATATATATATATATATATATATATATATATATACATACATACACGGTTCTATGAACAGGCTCTGTTCAAATCACTATTTTTTCAAAATCACTGATTTTGTGTAAATTACTTAACCTCTCTGGACCTTATATATGTCAAATAAGAAAGGAGCTATACGACAGATTCTCAACTCTATTAGGCAAGTAACTACTACTGTATTTAGCACATATATCTCTTTGAAAACATGGTCAAAGCTTTGGCCCTTCCTGTAGAAAATACCCCACAGACACTCAAATTTTTTAAAATTTAAAGCTCATTAATGGAAGAGGCTCTATGAATGCCAGCTTAAGAAACTCTGCACTAGGTGATCTCCAAGGCCTTTTCCACATAAAAATATTTTTCTATGACTTTATTTTATAATCCAGTAAATGTTTTCTGGCTAAATAGTACTTTTAAAAAATTTTATTTATTTGTCTGCTTTTAGAGAGAGGAGAAGGGTGGAAGAAAGAGAAGGAGAGAAACATCAGTGTGTAGTTGCCTCTCATGTACCCCATACTGGGGACCTGGCCTGCAACCCGGGCATGTGCACCGACTGGAAATTAAACCAGTGACCCTTTGGTTTGCAGGCCTGTGCTCAATCCACTGAGCTACACCTGCCAGGGCTAAAGAGCACTTTTTATTGGATTAAATTGTGATATAGTCATAGATGGATTACTATACAGCACTGAAACTAGAGCTGTATCAGTCACTAGATTATAAAAACAAAAGTGAATTAATTTTCAGAATGAATAAATATGAATTTTAGAATGAATGTTATTTTAAAAAACCTTTATCATTTATGAATATACATTTTATTATAAAGTATAAAATATGAACTGGAATAATACAAAATTCATTATGGGCTAGTATGGAATTGGTCAGAAAGTATTAAAGAAGACTATCTGTAATTGTGATGTTTTATATCTTTAAAAAATCTGATGTAAATGTGACAAACCATTTATATTTTTTCCAGCTTTACTGAGATATAATCACCAAATAATTGTATACATTTAAGGTGTACAACTTGATGTTTGATCAATCCACTTACATTTAATTCTACGTGGATGATACATGAATGTTGTGATATATTCTATAATTGAACATATTCCAAAAATGAATATGTTCTATATTCATTTTCTCATGGGTAAATAATAACTTTTCCAGAACAAGTTACTTTAAAACTGAATTATGAACAGCATCTTAGAGATAGTTCCTGATGTATTTGCTAAGGCTAAAAGCTTTGATTTGCGGAATGTTTCAAAGTGCCTTTAGGTATATTATCTCTTCCGATTCTCATACAGATCAACGTAGAGCCAATGATGATATTTTACAGAAGATGTGATCACAGATTTTGAGATTTGTACAAGATTAAAAAGTTAGAGATGAAATTAGGACTAGAACCATGACCTGATTCACCATTTGGCCTTCTCACTTTGTAGAAGAGTAATATCACACTCCTTCAATTTCCTCGTGGGTAAAAGAAAATTTGCCCCATTTTATCATTTAAACACTTTTCTCATTTTCTTTTTTGAATAATTTTCTAATGGAGTTTTTTTTCTTCTCACAATGAGTATAGTTAATAACTTGAACAACCTTCACTATAGTCTAAAATACTATGTATATAGATTTCAAGTCATTGAAAAAGCTTCAGCAGCTTGAGAAACCTTCTAGTCCGAAAAAGCAGTTTCTCCCTCACCAGTTTTATGGGTAAGGTTCATAATGTTCTAAGAGGTTAAATGACAATCCTGTCCTCAGTCTTCCAGTTGGGTCGTTGAGAACAAGGAACTAGGTTTCATGTTCCTAATGCAGAGTAAACTACATTTTTACTCCACATTAGTTCTTCTTTGATACAATCTTCTCTTTTTAACTAAAGCACATAAAAAACAAAAGTATTTGGGACCCATGTTTTCTATATGCTCAGCTGGTTATGGCCATAAGATATGCTGAAGATAAACATTCATGTTAGATATAAATTGCGTTAATCATATGGAGTAATGATATGAAAAGAAACTTGTCTTCTAACAAAAATTCAATTAAACATTTTTATTGCTATTGTTTTTGTTGCTGGTTTGATGGGAATTTTACCATTTTACACTTGGTAAAAATGTGATGAGCAACAGAGGTTTTGTTTCTTAACCATTTCCATTGGTCTTTCTAGGACTTGCTTATTAAATTTATTGTAAAAATGATAAAAAATAAAATGTAGTATTTTGATACATTCTAAACTACTGGGTAGCTAGAACATTCTGGACAAATATTCAACATGTCAGGGCAGTATAGACCTTTTCAGAAATCAAGTTTTTAAGGATAGGCTTCTGGTGGTAATTAATATTGTAATACATGACATTCAGAGTAAGGACCCTAAGGACATCTCCTAAATGTAGAAGAAGAAGAGATAGTGCCTAAATTCAACTCCTCTTTAGTTGGCATTATTAATCTGTTGGAATGACCATCACAGAAGTCACTGGCTAATTAGATGTGTTACTTAAAACAAAAACTAGAGCTACACTGTTCGATATGGAAGCTACTAACCCATATGGTTGTAGAGCGCTCAGAATGTTCATAGTCTGTACTGAGATGTGCTGCAGGATTTTGAAGACCTAGTACAACATTAATATTTTAAAGATATTGATTGCATTTTAAAATAATATGTCAGATATATTTGATCAAATACTTTTGAATTTAATTTCTTGTTTCTTTTTACTTTTAAAAATGTAGCTACTAGAATATTTTACATCACATATGTGGTTCAAATTCTATTTCTATTGGACAATGCTGAAATAGACTATCATCTTTATGGAAAACTTACATCCATCTTTAACTTTGTATGGTAGTAGGATCCAGGGAAATGTGACAAAGATACTTTCATGCAAATTATACTCCCACAAGGGCAGAGATTTCTATCTGTCTTATCCATTTCTATATTCCCAATTTCAAGAACATTGCTGGGCACATGGTTGATGACAATAATATTTGCTGAATGAATAACATTCTCTTAAATCAATGGATCGTTTCTAGAAAAATATTTAAATAGTTAATTGTTACTACCTTTTTTGAGGCTTTGCTATGTATCATGTTCTTCAATGATTTTATAGTTATTCTATTCTTGATTACTCTTCTATTTTGTCTTTTAAAATTAATTAACTTTTGGTTGTCACAACTTGGGTGGCATCTAAGAGGTAGAGGCCAGCAAAGCCACTAAGCACCCTGCAATGCAAAGGATGACTTCCACAACAAAGAATTATTCAGCCCAAAATGTCAGTAGAGCTGTGGTTGAGAAACCCTGGTCCAGACTACCCTGAAGCTGCCAGTTGCTCCTGCGCTGTCTTAGATAAATCCATCCAGTGGGGTCACGAATCCTGGGTCTTTTAAGTGTCTGCTACTGCTTCCAAAAGCTTGAAAATCAATCCAGGAAACAAATTGCCACATGAGCTCTCCAGAGAACTCTCTATTGCCATTTTGAGCCTCCACTAGTGCATGAGAACTAACAGAGGCAATAATTCCAGTGTTCTGACCTCTGGGTCCATATTAAGTGCACCAAACCATTAATTCTTATTGCTCTGGAGATCCCATGAAGTAAATGTTGCTGTACTACTTTTCCAACTAGGAAATCAGACCAGACTTCTCCCAGAACAGGGCATGAGGGACTTGTGCAGGGCTTCTGCTGGGACCTTCCTGTTTTCTGAGGTACAAGAGGATACGTCCTCAGACCCTAGCCAGGATCTTTGCTTCCATTAACACTATCAAGATGAGTGACTCTCCTGTTAGGTGAGCCAGTCAGCTCAAAGCTAAAACCCAGAAGCACACAGTATCCCTGGGAGCTGGCTCTCCCTTCTCTTCACACCTTCAGGCCCACTGTGACCCTGTCGTAGACTATTTTGCCTCATCCCTCCTGGTGTTTGTTACTTTTGCTCCCCACTCCCCAGACTGAAAGATAAAGACAACTGGACACAATGGCCTCCCGATGTGATGCAAAGTGAATCACAGAGAACACAGATGAAACAGGCAGATCGCAGCAGCACGGAGAAAGCAGAAGTACAGAGTGTTCGTGCCAAATATATTTTACCTGAATCTAAATAGACCTTTAAATCTACCTTCCAGCTTACAGGAAATACTGGAGGAACAAGTTAAACAGGACTACAAAGAATCAGTCATACCAATCTAGTATGTAGATTATTCTATGAAACAAAAAACTTCAAAAGGGATCATCTAGATGAAAAGAGACTTAAAAGAAATAACAAACACATGCTTTGTGGGGTTCTTTATGGGATCCTTATTTGAATAAACCAGTTATAAAAGACATTTGGGGGATAACTGAGGAACTCTGAATATGGACTGGCATTAAATGCTCCTGAGAAATTACTATTAATTTTTAAAGATAGAACAATGAAATTATTCATATATATGAGGACATCCTTACTGTTTAAAGGTGCCTAAAATGTCATGATGTGTGTAATTTATTTTAAGATAATTCACCAAAAAAACTCATATACAGAGAGAAAAAGCAAATGAGGCAAAATGCTAGCAATTAATTGAGCCAAATCTAGGTGGTTGATACTTGTTTATTGTATTATTCTCTCTACTTTTCTGCCTTATTGAAAAACACCCAAGTGTACAGACGAAGTCTGGATCTCCCTTACGTTTATTTCCAAATTACTGCATTCCCTAGGCAGTCATTGTCAAATGCACTTTCCAATTCCGGAGAAGCTTGCATTAACAGTGATCTTGTAAAGCGTTTTAAAGACGTAGAAAGGAGAAAATGAACAAGGACTGCAACTTCCAAATCAATAGTAATGAGTTTAAACCCTCTAATAGGTGCAAACATAGTAGAATTACAACTCTACTCAACAAGGTGCTCTTCTAATGCAGTGTTAGCAAGAGAACGTGGGAATTACATTGTTAGTAGTGCACTATTTAAGTGGCAGCACCAGCTGAAGCCCTCCCTGTGACTTTCCAGTACCATTTCCTCTGCTTGGAGCTCCCTTCTTCCTGCTTCTGACAGTGAACAATTGTCTTTTTAATTCTTTGTTTGAGAGTTCACCATCTGACCCTCTTTCCTATGTTTGGGAAAATCATCAGCTTATGTGTTCAGGTGAAAGACAAATGCTTTCCCAGTGAAAAAGCTGAAAGTGCCAGTGTGGGGAAGTAAACAGAGCTGCAGATCTTTTTTTTGTTACTTTTTACATTTTGAGATGTGGTTTATCCTGCTTTTCCTTGAGTGTATGCTAGCCTGTGGCTTGATTTGCCCAATAGAATGGGTGAAAGTTGTGCTGTGTACCTTTTCAGGTAGAGCATTAAGAGATCTGGAGCTTCTGACTTTGCTGTTTAAAATGCTCCCTCTTGGAAGAGAGACACCATGCAAGCCGTACACTTTCCCTGAGAGTGCCACACTGTGGGAAGCCCGGTCTATGTGATGAGGCCCCATGAAGGAAAACTGACCTGCTCAAGTTCCATCTTTTTCTCAGTCTTGTTTTTTCAATCAGATAATGCTCCACCAGCCAACATTGGCTGATTAACTTAAAAGTATTAAAATGATATTAAGTAGCTCACAGAGTATTAGGTGTGAGCTTCCAGCCCACAGCCCGCCATATGAGTGAGCCATCTTGGACATTCTAGGCAGATGGGCCTTCAGATAATTCTAGACCCAGCAGACACCACTTGGAGGAGGACTGTCCAGTTGAGGCCAGTCAACCTACAAAATCCTGGCATATAATAATGGTTCTTGATGTTAAGCCACTAAATTTGGGGGTGGTTGTTACCCAGCAAAGGAAGCTGGGCAAGCACTCCCCTAGCTTCCTCTGCAGCTGAGTGTGGCTTGTGGCCTAGGCTGTGTGAAGCAGAAACCTCTCCCCAGACTTTGAGTTAGGAACTAATGACACGTGGCAGCAAGAACAACTGAGAACTTTTCTGACAGTGATGGTAGCAACTGCAGCAAAGCTAAACTTCTGAGGCAGCGGGGCCAGTTGCTGTTTTGCATTCTGGGCAAGTGGCACGGGTTATACAAGCCTCAGCAGCATCCTCGCTGGACTACATCTCTGGCATGATTTTGGGAGATGTTTCTGGCCACGGGGACTCTGAGCCTGGTTCTTCAGTCATTCCAGAAATTCTGGGGCTACCTAGTATCATTTTCACAAATCACTTTTTTTTACTGTTGTTCAATTACAGCTGTTCCCATTTTCTCCCTTACTCTCCTCTGCCCTACCCAACCCCCACCTCCCACATTCAATCCTCCCGTGGTTGTCTTTGCCCATTGGTCCTTTACACATGTTCCTTGACTTGACCCTTCCCCTACTTTCCCTGGTTAACAAATTACTTTCTTGTTAATCAACAAATGCCAATTTCTGTTGCTTATGACTAAGAACTCTGACACATACTCTTTAAACTAGGAGTATTTTTTTCCTTAAGATAAAATTCAAAGCTCAAGAAAAACTCCGCCTGGAAACCTTCATGGATATCTTCTCCATATTCTCCCCTACCCCCTCAAATTTTTGCTCCTCTTCTAAGCCCCTTCATAATACTGCTCTTCTCATAGCCATTATAATGTCCCATTTCCTAAACTGTATCTCTAGTGCCTAGTATAGTACTCATTTAACATTGGTTGGATAAATGCATAATTGAATAAAAGAAATCAATGGCATAAAATTTGGTATATTTATAACAGTTCTGGACATAAATAGACATCATTTCAAAAAATGTTACATTTACAGTGTTGTCAGAATATTAATAAAAATAGAGCAAATTTTAGAGTATTGCTGTTATAAAATACTACTGTAAATTCTTTGGATATTACTGCTATTCATAATCTTGATTCTTTCTCAACCTAGTAGCTATCCTTTTTGATGTAAATGTGGAAAGTGTGGGTTTTTACATCCTTTTTGATGTAAAAATGTTGAAAGTGTGGGTTTAAAAACCCATTTATTGATATTCCCTAGAGTATTTAAATATTTGAAAGGAGTTGTATAAGAAAATTCATTTTAGAAGGAACAAGATGATAGATACTTATCATGCAGCTTCTAGCCTTATATTTAGTGAAGTCATGGCAAACATTTCTCATTTAAGAAGAGCGTGGAGTTAAAAGTGAGTGAGAATATTAGTCAAAAAGCCAGCTACTGATGGAAGATTCTCCCATTGCACTAGGATCTTCGGGCGTGGGGCGTGGGCAGCTGTGTCATTCAAGGTTCCACAGGGAATGGTGAACTGCACCAACAGCTGGGAACTATTAAGACAAGTGACCACTTCTTTTCTTTTTTTTTTTTTTTTAAGATTTTATTTATTTATCTTTAGAGGGGAAGAGAAGGAGAGAGGGAGAGAAACAACAATGTGTGGTTGCCTTTTGTGCGTCCCCTGCTGGGAACTGGCCTGCAGGGAACTGGCCTGCAACCCAGGCATGTGCCCTGACTGGGAATCGAACCGCGATCGTCTGAGTCGCAGGCCCGCGCTCAATCCACTGAGCTACACCAGCCAGGGCTACCACTTATTTTCTTTTGACTATTAGTTTATTAGTTAACCACCTAACAATATTAGGTAGTATTTCAAGGCTCAGTCCCAGGGGCTTAGCGGGGCGGACAGATGAATAGGATACTTCTTATCTTCCAGGAGTTTACAAATTGGTATCAGGTATGCTTTATGTACTTTTCTCTATGTTTTATAATTCAATAAGACCATTGCTAAAGGTAACACTTTTTACCTCATGGATCCATGAGGTGTAGGTGAGATACTGTAAGTAAAGTACTGAATACAGGGCTTAGGATAAAATAAGTTTCACCAAATGTCAGTCGTTGTCAATGTTGTGGTTATTCTGCAGATGTTCTATCCCTACCGAACAGGAGATGGGAACAACCTCCTTCTGCTGCATCAGCGGCGTGGGGTTTGAGAGAGACAAGTGGCGTGAAGAAGAGGATGGCGTCCTTGTGAGTACTGTGGCTCCTCTCAGGACTCAGGCCTGAGTGTGGGTTCAAGTGCATCAGTGTTCTAGGCTTCCCAAGGTTCTTCTTTCCCTGTTGTTCTCAAAGCAGTTCCTGGAATGGGGTGAAGCAAGGTTGAATCTTGGGTTATACTCAAGTATAAGAGTGAAATTATAAAATCCACGCACGAAGAAACTGGAGTTTTTGATTCCTAGCCCTTGGGAGCTTTATGAGCTTACCCTGATGCTTCTATTCTTCCATAAGTATAATACACACCTGATACTCAAATGTCTATTGAATGAATGAGCACACATGTCTAATGTATTGCCTGTGTTAAGCCTCTTACTTTCCACAGAAATGTGTTCATCCTGAGCAACTGGAGCACTGACTTAACCAAAGTGCCTGATAAGAGAAGGGTAGTTAATCATTTTTCATAGCACCCAACCTGGAGAAGTGTGACTGAAGCTAACTCCTGCCAGCTCTGTCACAGGTCAGCAATCTATAAAGATCTGCAGTCCCACAGATTCCAAATGGTTACAAAGGGCAACCTCGTCTGTGAGTCACTTCCGCACAAGCTGGCCCCCTTCCATCTGTCAGTTTTGTGCCAGTCCAGCCTCTTTCAAATATAATCTTGAAATTGCTTCCAGAGTGACCTATCTGTGTTACAAATATAATTGTGTCATTTGTTACCAAAAACACTTCACTAGTTTCTCCCAGCCTGACTGAAGGATAAAAACAGAACTTTTGGGCTTAGTAAATAAGATCTTTCATAATCTGTTCTCAGCTTCCTGTTTTGCTGTTTCTTTATATGCACTCAACTACTTGGCGCTCCCTAAATGTTTTTCAAGTATGCATGCTTTTGTCTCACTTGATTCCCTCAGTCTAGAACACCCTTCCCTTCTCTAACTGGTTAATGACTATGAGGCCTTTGAGCATTGCTTAGACATCAGCTACTTCGGGAAGGCATTTTGACTCACCCATCTGAAAACGCCCTTTTTCTAGGCCCCGCAGCACGCTGGATGACACATCATATGGTATAGTAATGGTTAAGGTCCTTGAAAACAAGTGAAGTAGGAGTAGAGAATATGACTTAAAGTTAACACAATCACAGTGAACCACACCAGCTGGTAAGGTCCTGGGAACATTTAATTTATACCAGTGCTATTGGTACTTTAATGTCACCTGAGCTCTTGTTAAAATGTAGAATCTGATTCAGCAGGTCCAGGACCTAAGATTTTGCATTTTTAACAAGCACCTGGGTGATACCAAGGGTGCTGGTGTAAGCTGTACACTTTGAATACCAAGGGGTTTAAACTCTGCAAAGGGCACCCTCCTACTTTCTCAGAATTCTAAGGAATCTAACACATAGTCCTTTTTGACAAGGGGCTTGTGTTCTAACTGGGGGGATAGAATGTACACATAAAGAGACAACTAAGGGCCAGATAACCCCATCAAATTCTACTTCTTTTTTTAAGGTGCAAAGATCATTATCACTGACAGTACTATCTATTATCTTAACTATAGGTTTTAGGTTAACATACCCTAAAGGATCAAACCATATCTATTCAGAGACATTCGAGACCATGCATATTCATAGAATGGTAGCTATGTTCTTGAATAATTATTTTTATTTTAATAAGAAAAATATTCATTTAATTGTTTCAGAGTTCATTATGAAGAAGTTCAGAAAATATGTATGCCAGTAACTTCCATGAATCCTTCTAGCATCTGTGCCCAAGGGCTAAGGATAAGAATATCCATTGCAGCTCTGATTATAACAGCAAAAGAATGGAACAATCTAACTGTTCACTGGTAAGGGAATGGGTAAATAAAATGTAGTTATTCACATTTAACATGAATAAACTAGATCTACACGGATAAGTGGGTAAATCTCAAAAACAAGGTTGATTGCAAAAGCAAGTTGCTGAAGGACACATGTAGCATGAAATTGTCCATGTAAATTTAAACACAAAACAGTACATGTCCTACTTTACAGTATAGACACATGTGTGGGAAATGTTACAAGCAAACCTCAGGACAGTAGAGTTAGATCTCTGCAAAGGGAGGTATGGGTTGGGGGGTTGGGCTGATTTCTGGGGAGATAAGAGGATGGGTTGAGAGGGGAGGCCTTAGTTTTGTCTGCCATATTTTTTGTTTTAGAGAGAAAAATCTGTAGTAAGTAAAGCATAATGTTAATATCTGCATAATCCCCAAAGTGGGTGGGGCCTGTGATGAGGAATCAGTCCCTCCATAATCAGAGACCCTGAAATTTAACATTAATGGGTCTTTAATGTTCTAATGACACCTGTTCTTCAGAACAAATGTAGTGACTCTTTTTCCCCACTCCCCAAATGTATATTTTTATTTCGTCCTTTCAAATAAGTGTTTGAACTTTGTTACTAGGCAAGTCATAGGTTCCAGGCCATCCACCAATGCTGAGTACGAGTGGCTCTGTCTGCGCCACCTCCAGATCTACTCCGACAAATCAAAAGGGAAAAGGTGAACATCCCAACACGGTGTAAACAAAGAATGTCACCAAGTGATCCACAGAAGGAGAAAACTCAAATGACTAGCAGCCATAAAATGATTCCCAACTTTGCTGGTCACCAGAAAAAAATATTGGAACCACAGTAAAACATAATTTAACACATATTAGTTTGCCAAATTAAAAAAGAAATACCGACAGCACTGAATGTTGGTAAGAACATACAGCAACAGGAACTTTTATTTTCCTGCTGGGAGGAATCTCTTCTGGAGAGCAATTTGCCAATACCCCCCAAACAAATGGTACGTACCCCATGGACCCCTACCTCAGGAGTATGTCTCAGAGAAATGCGAGCCTGCATAGTGAGACATGAATATGAATGTTGATGGCAGCACTGTTTATAATAGCAAACATTTGGAAACGACTTACATCATCATCCAAGAAAATGGGTAAATTCTTATACAGTTACATAGCATAGAACAGTTAAAATGAATGAACTACATGTATAAATAGTATATGTTTCTTAAGTGTGATATTGAATAACAAAAATGTTGCCAAAGGAGATACACAATATATTATCTATATATAATACCTGAGAAGCTTACACTATCATTTAACGTTTAGGGATACTTAACATATGTAATAAAATCATTATGACATAACTGGGAGTGAAAAACATCAAATTTAGGACAGTAGTTTTCATTGGCTGTGGATCAAAGAGGGGAAAGTAACCATGGATAGGTTACACAGTGGGCTTCAACTGTGCAAAGTTTCCTAGTTTTTGATGGTGGGTACCTGGGTATTCACTATATTACTCTCCATGGCTTTCTGGAGTTTTGAAAAATTTCATAAAGAAAACTAACCTATAAGAAGATTGAGTCTAAAAAGGAAAGAAGGTTTACTCTGACGGGAGCATAGAGGTGAAGATGGCGATGAGAAGAGGTAAGTGCCAAGTGGTGGCCGGATCAGAGCAGGAGGACTGTGGGGCTGGCTTGGACTGCACCTGAGGATCCTGAGGAGCCACTGCGGAGTCTTAAGCAGCAGTGTGGAGACTGGCGTGGAAGCTGCTCACAGGTTAGAGGATGCTGCACAATTCAAGTGGCAGGCGACAGTAAGCGGGTCAAACTGAGAATGGACACGGTGCCTCAATGGTCCCTTGCTTATTCCCCAGGCTGCTTTGCCAGGGGCCTCTGGGTAGCTTCAGTTCAGAGGCACAGGTAAGAGGTCAGATGGAGGCAGAACGGAAAAACCTTGGTATTTCTCCTCCATCCCCTTTATCTGCTTCCAGTGGCCTCTCCAACAGGGGCTGTGCCCTCCTACAGGGTCCAGCTCCTCTAAGAAAGACACTCTGGCTGTGGAGTCACCTCTCACCACGCAGCCCTGGTAAAAAATTTGTCCCCCCCTGCCTAGGGCAGGTGGTGACTTCCCACTGTTGCTAATCCCTGGGTCGTAGCCCTGTCATTGTTGCAGTCTCAGCTCTTCCAACATCTTGGTAACTGGTTCTCCGTATTAAATCACCCCTATTGATCTACTGTTTCTCTGATTGGACCCTAACTGAGAAATAACCTTTTTGGACACTCCACACTCTGTTTTCTGTGGGAAAAAAAGAGGCTGTGGGATGAGTAGGAGCTTGAGGCAACTGAAGCTCTTAATGAGGTACTTTAAAAAACAACAACAAAAAACAAATGATGGAAACTGCTGAGATGACATGATCTCTTCCAGGGATGTCAACAACTGCCACCAGTTCAGCCAGGCAGACCCATCATCAAAGTTGACCCCAAATTAGCTTTCTCACTTGAGGGACCACCCTGACTCTTCCCTGGGAGGACGCAGCAGAAGGGAATCAGGATACAGACTGAAGCTGCTTAAAACCAGTCTGTTTGTTATTGGCTGTTATTTTTTTTGTAAATAATTTTTATGGTTACAAATTTTTAAAATTATTGTAAACATTTTGGGTAATTCGGAAAATACTGTATTTAAAAATTAAACACACAAAAAAACCAGAAGTATATTTTTAATTGAGAAGGGAATCTGTTTTTATTAAATGGGACCTATGAAACAAAATATTAGATCTAAAATATTCTGTTTATTTGATGCTATGTTTTAAATGCCCTGCTCTTTGCTGATAAGGAAGCTGAAATGAGGACTTTTGTGATCTCACTACTGGGATAGTAATGAAGGCCTCAAATTGGAATAAATTTGTCTGTGCACTGATATCTATCAAGGTACAGATTTTCCCATTAATTATAAAAGGATAAAAACACTATTGTCAAATGGTTTTTCTACAGAGCCTTATCCATTTCAAATGCAAACCTGCCACATTTATATAGACATAAAGGCTTGTGATAAAGCCTTTGACAGTCCTGGAAGATAATGGAACTATTGTAGGAGATGATGTTGGTACAAAGCTACTTCTTGTTAATCACATGGGGAAGTGTATGTGAACTTCCATTAAGCTCAAAGCATTTTTGCCTTCTTTCTCACCCTTCTCTGGGTTTTTCTTTAAGAACATACAGCAAGATTTCTGGTGTTTGAGGCAGCGAACGCTAGTTCTGTTATCTTCCTTCTACTGTGGTTTAAAACAAATAAATAAAAGTTCTTATGACAATTTATAAACCTAAAACTCACTGGGGAGCTTTGTTTTTCCAAATGGTGAATGTGTGTGTGTGTACATATACACACACACACATATACATTGTGTGTATATATATATTTAATAAATAATAAATATATATGTGATATATATTAAATATATATGATATATATGATATATATTATTTTAAAAATAATATATATATATTATTCTGAGCTAAAAGACTGGCTGCCACACTGCAACCCTACACGACTTAAATAGTAGCTGGCAGGACACCCCCCCAAGTAGTACCTCTCCCTATAGCATCTCTCCTGTCTTTTCCTTACTCCTGTCCATCCTTCTCTTAGACCTACCTTCTCCCAACCTCTCTGAGCCAGAACTGGCTCTGAATTGCCACCTCTAGATTCACTCAGTATGTATATATTCAACCCAACCCAGCAAGATGAGTCTTGGGCCTTAGGCAAATAGACTGCCTATTGTTCCTCAAGTGTACCCTGGGGATCTCAAGAAAAAAATAATTTTTATTTTATTTTATAAAAATGAAATCATCTGACTCCAGACATAGTTTTGGGCAAGCGATTTTTTTTAACCGGACAATGTGGACATTTTCACCTATGAATTCACACAGTGCTTTCTCTTTCTTTTTCATGGCTGCATAGTATTTCATAACATGCTGACCATAATTTTTAAAAACCAATTCCCATGTTGACTCACATTAAGGTACCTTTCCTGTGTTTCACTGTGACAGATAATGCTGCGACAGCCAATGCTGTGATTTCTTGATGGATTTGTCTGGGGAGTCAGGTAGAAGTGGAAGGAGGGAAGGGTAGCATGTCAAAGGACTGCCAGCATAGTTTTGGATGTGATGGTGACTCCAGCTCCTTCAGTCATCACTTGTCTGAGGAGACGGTCATTTCCTACACAGGACATTTTGGGAACAGCAAAGTAGCTTTAGCAATTATAGCCACATGTAATATGATATGATCTGTATATACTAAACTACACAGCTGACTGCAATCTAACACCAGCCCTCCAAAAGAAAAATGAAGAAAATTCTCAGTTTTGTAGAGTATATTTGAGTGTCTGAGCTTAAACTTCTATGCAGGGATGACTGCACAGGAAGGCTTTAATTCCCTTTCCTTCTACTGATGTTCACCCTTTGGTCAAAGCATGGCTGTGCTTCCCACACCTCTTTCCACCTTTGCTCTGTTTTGGGCTCCCCTGTGGGCAACCTGCCATCAGGCTTCTGTTTGACCTGGTGCCTCCCAGGCTGAGTTTCTCAGTCTTTGTTCTCAGGACCAAGTGAGGGCAACTCTGCTCGCTGCTTCACATAGACTGCCATTTGCAGAGAGCTCAAGCCCATGGAGAAGCCCTGGAGGGACTAGAAGAAGGTACCTTCAACATTTGGTACTTTGCTTCTGTCATGAGTCTCTTGTATTGCTCTCCCTGCCAACCTTTTCCTACTCCTCTTAGGAGAACTGTCTTCTTCCCCGCCAGGGCTTTCAGCCTTCACTTCCACAGGAAATGAGTCTCTCAGTCTCCCCACAAAATTCCAAGAGGAAAGGAACTGGCCTTTCGTTCACAATTGACCACAGAATGATATGAGAGGTGGTGGGAGCCGGAGTAAATATTCTCTGGAGTTGACATAAATGCATCTTCCAATAAAAACCAGCTGCTGCTGTCACTGGGATGGGTAGAAAGCTTACTTTGTTTGGAATGATCAATGATGGGATTACCAGAAAGTCAGTGCATCAAGGAGTGACTTAGAATATTTACTGGATGAGGAAATGAAGATCAATTTGTTTTATTCATGCTGTATATGAATATGTGTGTGATTTCCTTCCTTTGCAAAGGAGCAAGCTTCTAAAATTGAGAGGGCCAGTCTCCAAGGGGATAACTAGTATTTTAACAGCCTGCTGTGGGTGAAAAATTTCGCTTCTCTCGGTACTGAGAGGTGCATGCTAATAGTTATCCCAGCCATCAGTTGGTTGGCCAAAGATTTCTATCAGACTCAGACACTCAGATAGATGTTCCAACGAGCTCTATAGTCAGCAGGGACTTGTAAAGACTTTTCTGGAGGAAAACAGTTTGTACCCAATGCATTATCCAGGCATGTTTGTTTTTCAGATTCATAAATCATTTTGTTGTTAGAGCAGCCTTTTTATTACTCTTGACTTTCTATTGAATTCTTCAAAGCAGCTGTTCCAAAAAAAAGTAGCTGTTACTATTTTTCACTCTTCCCAAAGAACTTCGGAGCTCTCCCTCATCCTTGAGATGACTTGCACAACTAATATGCTGAGGATGTCAAGGCCTCCTCCCGAGTCCCTGCTGTGTCAATGTTGTCTGCATCATCATGTAGTCTTTGCTTTTTCCTTCATTCTTTCTACCCATCTCCAGAGAAGCCACATCCTATCTTTGTTCTCAAAGCTAACATTTTCTGAGATTCCTGATTTGACCAATTCTCCATCTCCACCTCTGTCTCCCTCTTCCTGGCATCTTCAAGTTCACATTTTGTTCTAGTTTCTTCCTCCATTGTCTTGACTGCAAAAACCTGTACCATGACTACGCTAACCTGTCTGTGTGGAAAGTGCAAACTATGGTGAATTTATCTGGAACCATCACAATTTTTATTAAAGCCGGCCCCTTAAAAGTTGTCAATGAACTGCTTAAACACCACTTCCAATGACCTCATCTTGCTGATTTCTGAAACCCCTGATGCTCCTGACTGCGGGCCATACTTAGAAAAGGAAGACAGTGGGAATGAGAAAGTGAGAAAGAAGTAAAGGAGAGTCCAGAAGGGAAGTGCAGTTTTTGCAAACAGCCAGTGGAAGAGGTAGAGCTGAGTCAAACAGACCAGGACCGTGGGCTTTGTTCCTCACTGTGGAGAGTGGAGAGGGCAGAGCTGGCTCCCAGGCCCTCCTGTCAGAGCCAGGACAGCAGTTCTGTGCAAACTGGTGGGCTTGGGTAGAGCACGGCTTAGGTAGAGCAATGGCCATGTGGCTGTTATTTTAAGGACGGGAGTTAGACAGACACCCCAAAGGTCACAGGAGGTTTCCCTTTACTTTATAAATTTAGGCGTATTGATAATGCTTACCCCAAATTTCTCTAATCTAAATAATCTAAGTTATTCCAAATCCAAGACTATACCCAGGAATGGAAGGTAACCTTAGAGGCTCTCTCTTTCTTCAGATTCTTACCAGAATACCACCCTTTTCCTCCCTCTCTGGCCTTCCTGTGTCACTGGTTCATCCGTTACATGTGCTGTAAAAGCCAAACTTTTACCTCAAGGTTCCCCTTCAGGCTGATTCCTCTTTTCTCAGTTTCCCTACACTTGATTTCTTATTCATTCCCATGCTTTTTGAAAGCTTGATGAAACTGTCTTTGATGTGACCAAGACTATACTAGGTCCTGGAGGGCACAGTGTATTTTGGATAATTTTGAGAGGTGATCAAATCTGTATTAAGTAACCGCACCCTAATCACCAGTTTGGAAGACTGTATGGTGATGATGGCCCCATAAATACATGTTAGAAATTACATTATCGGTTTCTATAGAAACAATAGTGCTAATTTCATAGGTCCCTTGATGTGGTACATTCTTTCATTATTTGTGACCTTTAATTTAATGGTAGATTTCCTAGTGGGGTACCTGAGGGCCTATTTCTTTAAGATGCTCAAGATGCATTGAGTGTAATGATAATTAATGAGGACATGTAAGAAGAATGATGGAATTAGAAAATTGCCACTGGCCCTCACCACAGTAATAATTGCTTTAGGCCAGATTCATCAATAAAAGCTAAAATTAGTGAGCAAAACTATGATGAGGAACGGAATATTTATGTAATAACATCTCCCATAAGAGACATATATAACAGATAGAATTAGCAATTTTACAATGGAGAAACCTGGCAGATACCGCCTTAACCAAGTGATCAAAGGGAACATCCCCGTTAGCGGGATAAACAGGCACCACGTACCCCCTGACACCAAGTACTGAAAAGCCACTCCATGGTTTCTGTAAATAGTCCTGACAAAAAAAAGTATAACCTAATCCAATTACAAGGAAACACCAGACAAACGCAACCTGGCGTTTCTACAAACTAACTAGCCTGTGCTCTTAAGAAGTATCAAGGTCATGACAAACAAAGAAGACTTTTTCAAATTAATGGGTATTAAAGAAACATGACAGCTAAACACATCATAAAATTCCCAATTGATTCTGGGCTGAAAAAAAATTAGTGGGGCAATTGGTGAAATTTGCATAAAGTTTGTAGATTCACTAATAATATTGTTTTAGTGCCAATTTCTTGATTTTGGCACTTGTGCTATGCTTAAGTAAGAAAATGTCTTTGTTTTTAAAAATACACATTGAAATTTGACATGTAAACAGACATCACATCTGTAATTGATTCTCAAATATTTCATTAAAAATTTCATATGTATAGAGACAGAATAATAAAATTAAGAGTGATAATGTATTAATATTTGGGAAATTTGGTAAGAGTACACAGCAATTCTTTGCACTATCTTTGCAATGTATCATTCTGGAATTATTTCATAATATAAGGTTTAAAAACAACTCAGAATACTAATACTAACATTTACTGAAGGCAATGAACACTTACCAAGGACTTACTAAGTACTCTTCCCTCTACCTCGTATGTATAATTTCTTTTAATCTTCACAGTAACTCTATATGGTACATACTCATTATTAACCTCAGATAAAGAAGAAGGAAACAGGTTAGAAAGGTTAAAAAAACTTGGCCAAAATCACACTGTTAGCAGTGGTAGAGTCATAATTTAAGGAGAGGATGTCTGAATCCAGAGGTCATGCGCTTGGCTTCTGTGTTATGTATAATTTATTAAAGATTGCTTAGATAAATTAGCCATTTAGCTGGCTAGCTTAGCTCTCTGGACAATTCAGTGACACCACAACATATAGATACAGCCAGGTGACTCTGGCTGAGACACAGTTTCCAAACACAGTTTTAAATAAGGTAGGGAAGGTACTTCTTACCTGTATTTGGTTCTTTCTCCTTCCTGGGACACATCAAACACTACATTTCCTAGCTTTCTTGCTGTTAGCCAAGGCCACGTGACTACTTCTAGCCAATAACATGTGAGCAGGAGTGCTGTGCCTCATTCCCATGGTGAAGCATTGAAGGGCACGCGTGTCCCCTCTGTACTCTCTCTTCGCGTCTATGGTGACTGTGAAACCCACGAGTTGAAATGGCAGAGCCACACGGTGGAAATAGCCTGAACACTAGAGTCACTGCAAGAAAAACAGATGCCTGGAATGATCACCCACCCCTGTTGGATTTTGGGAGAACAAGAAATAAAACTTCTGCTAAATTAAGCCACTGAGCTCTTGAGGTTTACAGTGACTCTAGCCTAATGTAGTCTGTGGAGATTCTAAGGGCTTAAAACTGTTAGGGTTTGAGCTACAGCAGGCAACTAAAATGAGTTGAGTAGCTGAGAGTGGGACTGAGAGAAGGGACTAGGAGTGGGGAGGCGGACTGTGCAGCCTCAGGTGGGTGTCTCGTTACAGAAAAGAGCTGCTGCTCAGATCGAGCTCACTCTCTCACACAGTATACTTTGGGCTCATCATTGCCAGATCTTGACCTAATTTTTTTCCAAAAAAAAAAAGCTGGAAATCAGGATGTAAAAATCCCTCAATTTTTAAATGTTGTCTGCTCATACAGATAAAAAAAAACACCTCAAATGAAACTGAAAACAAAGCCAAAAACAAAAGGCAGATACCCTCACTGTTTCCTAAGCATCATAGATATGTTTCTGTCTCAAGGATTTGTGCAGTTGCTTGTCCTTCTGCCTAGAATGTTCTCCCTCTAGACAATTGCAAGCCTTGCTCTTTTTTCTCTTCAGGTTTTTGCCCACATGACACCTTTTCCACAAAGCCTTTCCTGATCACCCTCTTTGAAATTATAACACCCTCTCCCTCACATCGTATAGTCTCTCCCCCTTCCCTGGTTTCTTTCTCTATACTATTTTATCACCTTCTAAGTGAACAATAATTTACAAAACCTATTGACTGACCTGCCCATTTCCTACCACTGTAACCGGAGCATACAAAGGCAGGGCTGTTGTCCTGATTTGTTCACTTTTGCGTGCAGAGCGCCTAGAATACTAGCATCTGGCACATAGAAAATGCTCAGTATTTATTTGTCAAGTAAATACATCTTTTAAAACACCCCACTATGTGGGTCAGACAAAGCTTGGTTGGAGGTTGATTCAGTTCGGGGGACATCAGTGTATGATTTCGCTGTGAGACCGTTATTGGGCTGACCTTGGAGAAAAGTGCCATTTAGAGTTGCAAGCAGTTTTCTGCCTCCCACAAAGTAGACATTTGATTTATTTTGTTCTGAAAAATGGACCACAATGACTTTTAAGAAAAGTCCTGTAAATTCCAGGGAGCCTCATGCTTGCCCGTGTCTTCACAGAACACTGACAGCTGTGTATTTGTCATCTTGCCTCTGCTATAAGTCCTCAATTCATTCATTCACACTCAAATTTTTGTCTCCGTCCTGGTGTGCAGACCAGTCCTGGTCTTCCTGTTGCCAGACAGCTTCCTGGCCAGGGGCTGGAAGCTCCTGTCAGATGACCTCCAGGTCCTTGCCTCAGCCAGGAAAAATTTCAAGGACAAATTGGAATGAGAACAAAGCAAATTTTACTCAGGGAGAGAAAAAGGAAGAGGCCAGGGCATGGACACTGCTGTGAAAGAAGCAAAAGGTATACGTCCCAGGGGATGCTGGCCAACTCCAGAGTGAGTTGTGCGCTTTCTCAGTTAGTTCCTGGGGTTTTATGTGTGTCCAAGGGTGGGGATGGGTTGTCTTCAAGTTTTGTGGCTCCAGATTTTGTCTCTGCCTTCTGGTTGGGAGGGGGCCTTGTTGTGACTTGTAAAATCACCCATGCAGGGGTTTCCTGCTGTGAACTGTTTCCCTTTGATCATGCCCAGAGGTAGGGAGGGGCTCTGGGGAGAGGATGTCAGCTCCTGCTGGTGCACTCCACTTGCTGGAATCTTTCCCTGACTTCTTTCTGTCCTTCCTCATTCACGGTTACACAAGCCAATGCATTCCCTTTTGCTTGTTGAAGTGGTTTGATCTGGGTTTCTGTCACTGTGAATGCAGGAGCCCTGAGTAGTCTAATGTGACTTTGAGCAAGCTGCTTCATGTTCTGAGTCTCGGTTTCCTCACTTATAAAAAGGAGGGGGTCTGGGTGGATAAGCACAAAAGCCTTTTCAGGATTTTCACATTTCAGAATTCTAACACAGGAGTCTCCCAGTCTATGGAGCCCCAGCATTTTTGACCGCGGGTGTACTTGGTTCCCTGGAGGCACACTCTACCCCTGTCACCACCAACCCCTCCGACTTAGGGTGTCTATTGCTCCCACCTCATTTCGGGGTGGGCTGTTCTGGCTGTTAGCATAGGTGGATAGATAGTAATGAAAGAAGGCCCTAAAGGGAATCAGACATTGTTGAGTGAGCCTAATGGGCTGGGGGGCTGAAATGGGCACTGAGCCTACTTACTTCACTAGGAAGTTACAGCGTCACACACTCCCCAGGGCACCCTCCACCCTTGGGGCCTAAATCCCTGAAGCAGGCAGGAAGGACCAGTCCTGAGGGAGGAATGAAAACAGCAGCAGAAATTCCTCCCCTGGGCACACGCCCAGTAGAAGTTAAGATGGTTCAGAGGGAGGTACTCCCACTTTGAGGCATGTGAGCCAAAATGGTGACCAAAGAGGCCTGTCAGTCCAGCCTGGCAAAAGGATTGGACTGGATAAGGGACACAGCACTGCGGGGAAGATGTAGGAGATGGATGGTTGGCGGGAGGACCCGGTGCCAGCCCGCCAAAGATTGGGAAGTAGATTGGTTAGTTTGAAGAAGAGGCCGGTCCTTCCCAAGCCCAAGATAATGAAAAACCCAAGCTAAACATTGTCTGTCTGTCTCTCCCCTCCCTCCAACCCTAGCACACACTCACTCTCACTATAGCTTTGGCTCTAGCTTGGTAACACTGCTTGGTCCATTCCTTTGGGCATTTTCTCTCCATAGCAACCATGCAGCCCCGATACCCACCTGGGGTCCCGCAGTCCAAGCGCAGTGCCAGCCGGTGGAGGGCAGTGGGGAGCAGACTAAGCTAACGAGATCCGGACAGAGACAAGGAGGGAACCAATGGCACAACTTGCCTGGACACTGGCCCTATTTCTCGGCCTGATGAAGACCAGGCTGAAGTTTTTCCGAGGTGGGACAGACAGAGATGGGACACTGGGAACCCAGGGGCAGTCCTCTGGTTTTGCTTCTGCAAGAAAACGTTGCCGTGCCACACTTCCCGTGTGCGGGTGTCTGCAGTGCCTTCCTTGCGATCCCGTGAAACAACACCATTTCCACCAGCAAAATGGCCGCACGTTCAGGACCTGCCCCTGGGCAGGGCCACTGGCACTTTACTTCCGGTGTGTCCAGGCGTGTCCTCCAACGCGGTCTTTTCCACACCTTTCTTCCTTCTGACCCCAACTTCTGTTCGCCTTTTCCCCTTCTCTTGTTCCATGTTGTACTGAAGTCATGTTTGCTTGATAATATAAAGGCTTCGGGTATTTTTGATCTTTCATTCCAAGACCCTATGATATACCTTTTGTTCCTTCTCTAGTGCCTTCCAGTTTTCTCTGGGATGGGTAAGAATCTTGTGTTATCAGTTCAAATTAGAAGGCTATATTACTTTATTTTCTTCAAATCACAACAGAGTCTGATTCTGAGTCCCCATTTGGTAGGACTGGTGGGAAATTCAGTCTTAGGCATTATTAGAGATTCCTCACTCCAGAGTTAGATAAAATCCTGGGAATCTTATCCAGAGCAAAACATGTGGAGGGGTGCCCCCAGTACACAGAACCCTGGTTACTGTGGATACTTTCCTGGTTTACATCATACCCTGATGTCTGGTAGCTGCTGGGACATACTTGGGCCTGAAAATAACAACAACAGCAATGAACAGTTATTGAATATTACTAAAATGCCAGGAAGTAGTTGTGCTTTACATAAATAATTTCGTATGTACCAAGTCCTCGTTGATCTAGAACATACTTTTCCCCAGATAACTCGTGATCTTCCCTCATCTCTTTCAAGTCTTTCTGCCGTATGGCCTTCTCAGGGAGGCCTGTCTCGTCTACCTGCACCCACGCCTGACCCCCTGCCCCCACAACTCCCCATCCTTTTTCCTGCTCTACTTTTCTCCCCATTGCATTTACCTTCCAACTTACTGTACTGCACGATTTACATGGTAATGGTGTCTTCTGTCTGCCTGCCTCTGTGGAATGTAAGCCCCATAAGGGTAGGATCTTTTCTTTGTTTACTTTGTCTCCCAAGCCCCTAGAACAGTACCTGACATAGCTTGTGGAATGCATAAATAATCATTATTTTGCAGGTGAGGACACCTGGGCATAGAAAGGAAAGTGCCTATCCAGTGTCACACACATAGCCAGCAACTGGCAGAGATCAGGGGCAAACTCAAGCCATCTGATTTATTTAAAGCCACTGTACTATCTTTGTGTAAAATGAGTAGCCCAGAACTAGATCTGGCCTCTCGGGGCACACCACTCCTCCAGCGGGCCCTGCCGTATCCCTAGACCCCTGAGAGAGCACGGAGTGAGGGCCCGTCATCCAACAACCCATGAATCCTCTTCTTCCTCCAGTTCAGCCCTTCCCAAGCACTGTCCACTTCCAGAGTAATATGATGTCCTCAACAAGGTTACACTTCTTCCGTTTAGGCCACGAAAAGCATTTATTTTTCTAGAAACACCAGAATTCCACCAGGCAAGTGCCCCTGAAGCTAAGGAATATAGATTGGCTACTTTCTTGGAATGAGGAGATGAAATACCCAGCAAACCAAACGATTAACTTTGAGTGTGAGTGAGTGTGCCTGTGTGCATGTGTATGTGTGATAAGTGTGCCTTTTACACCCTGAGCTCCCCTTCCCATACCAGCAGCAAGATTCTCTCTTCTTTTAATCCCAGTCTCAAAATCCAGTCATGCTACCAATGCCTGCTAAAACGCCCCTGGTTGGAACAGGCTTGCACAAAGCCTACCTCCCATGAGGACTGGAGTGAGTGGAGCTCACACTGCAAGTGTGAGACAGAGTTGTTCTTCTATCACTGGACGATTTCCCCACTGCTCCTCAATACCTTCAGCTGCAGCCTGTAATCAAAGCCTCCGGAGAAAGTGACTCCTCCACGTCAGGCAGAAAGGCTAGCTTTTTCTTCACGGAAAGTCTCCTCACTTACCCTCCTGCCCACTGGGCTAGGGATGGTGATGTTTTGAAACAAAAGAGCATAACAAGTGGAGAGGGAGAGAAAGACGTGCTATGGCTGAGAGCAAAGCTCCATGGACAGTACTTAGAAGGGGTGGCAATGGTTTTTCTGCCCTTTGAGAGAAACATGTATCTTCAAAGTACAGCCTCCTCTTCGGGACCCAACCCCTTTGAAGACGTTCACAAAGACACTAATATTAATAAAGAAGCTATTCTTTTCTCCTCCTCCCAACTTCCTTCTAGAAAATCAACACTTGTGAACATTACAGGGAAGGGGAGGCAGAACATTTCCTTAATCCCAGTCTGCCTAAAACACCCTGGCAATTTATTTGAAAACACATCAGTGCTGTCTGACCAGGTCAGTTTGCGGATGGATTGCCTTTCCATCCTCAAACATTTCCTGTCTTTTTAGTGACTTCCTCTCTCTCTCTGTGATTGACAAGTAGTTTTACATGCTGGAGCCTGATTAAGTACAAAACCAAATCCTGTTGTGATCCTTTCACCTCTGGACCCTTCATGTCCCATCTCAAAGTGAGAGGCAGGCAGGACCAGTGTGATCAAAGAAGAGAAAGTTGAATGCAGTGTCACACCCAAGGAGAGAGGAAGGCAAAGTGAGGGGCCTGGAGAGAGCCTGTGCTGGAGGCCCAGAGCTCTGAGGTACCCTGGTCACAGGACTGGGAGAGTTGGCCCCACACACGAGGCAGTGAAGCGCCCTTAACACCGGAGGAACTCCAAGAGGGTCACCTTTACTGGCCTCCATTTTCCTCTCAGGTAATTGGCTTGGGGGGAAATTCCTTGATGGGATCACCAGGGCAGACCACGCATTCTTTCGCTTCACTGTATGCAATAGCTGCCTCTGAAACGATAGGAGGCAGAGGGGCCAAGTCTCAGAAAGCCAAGCTATCCAGTAGGACTCACTAGCAGAAGTGGCCACGCCTCTCTCTGGACAAGTGGTTCTCAAACTTGAGAGTCCCCCAGAGGCCTTGCTAATTTAGCACGGACAGCTGGCTCCACCTCCAGGGTTGCCTTTCTGTAGGGGTGGGGTGGGGACTGAGAATGAATGTTTCTAGCAGTTCTCAGGTGATGCTGTGTCTGGGGACCGAGTGAAGAGAGCCGCTGCTCTACTTGTCCCCCTTCCAGTGGGAGGAGCCCTCTGCGATGAGGATCACCTGGGTGGGGCCTTGCCTGTAGGGGGCAACCTGGTTCTGCCTCAGCGAGAGGAAGGGCTGGATTAACTGTCAAGTGAACTCCTGACAAAATTCTATTTCGTGAAAATCGTAGATAAATGCTGGGCTGCCTAATAGACCTAGGCCTGGGCCTTGAGCTGGGAGCTCCCTTAGGCTGTGGTCCCCACCTGGGCGGGGTAGGGCTTTACTACCCCGAAGAAGGCAGCTTTGCCTATGCTGGCTTCCCAAGGGCAGGGTGTGTCATTCTCCTTCGTGTCCCCACTTCTAGCCAAATGCTGGCTCAGCACTGGGGCCGAATGAATGTTTTACAAACCAACAAATGAAGGCCTTGAGTATTTGTGCAAGAGCTACTGAAAAAGGACAGAAAGTGATGNTGGTCCCCACCTGGGCGGGGTAGGGCTTTACTACCCCGAAGAAGGCAGTGTTGCCTATGCTGGCTTCCCAAGGGCAGGGTGTGTCATTCTCCTTCGTGTCCCCACTTCTAGCCAAATGCTGGCTCAGCACTGGGGCCGAATGAATGTTTTACAAACCAACAAATGAAGGCCTTGAGTATTTGTGCAAGAGCTACTGAAAAAGAAGGACAGAAAGTGATGGAACAAATTTTGACATGATCAGTCCACAGGGACACTGACCACTGTTTCTAACAGCAAGAGCATCTTCTGAAGTTGGATGATTCTCCCCTGTGAAACCACACAGGACTATTACAAAGGCTAAATAAAGCATTTTGACCCGCAGGGGGCTGCAGGGACAAAAGTGGACAGCAGGGGGAGCTTTTACCTTTCTTCCTTCAGCTCTTAGCTACAGGCAAGGTGTCCCTTGTCTTCTTCTCCTCCTCTTCCTCTCCTTCTTCAAAAGAAATCTGTTATATTGCAACATGACTCAAACTTTTGTTTAAAACAAGGTAAAAATAAATAAGCAATACACAAAAATTCCCAAGTTAAACAAAAGCCTTCTATTTGTACAGCAATCAGAAACAGCCTGCCCAGTCCAGAGGTAGCCTGCTCCACCAGATGACACCTTTCCCTCTCAGGAAGTTTCTGGGGGAATAGAGTCGCCCAGGGTAGGAAAGGAATTATGGTGCATTCTGGTGCCATGGAAGGTGCAGCAGAGGCTCTGAGATGGCCAAAGGTGTTTGGGGAGAAAAGAGAGAAGACTAGGCTGATTGGAAAAGGTTCCTCTCCTCTCTCCATCCCGCAGGCCAGGAGGTCAGATTTGGGCAGAGACTCAAAGCAGGGCCTGAGGACAATCACACCGTCAGATCAGCTGCCCCTGAGTGCTTGGGTTTCCACTACCAGCAGATTTCTGTCCAACCTCTAGATGTTCAGAAGATGTGAAAATGGTACCACACTAGTCCACTATCAGTAGGAGAAGCCTTCTGGTTGGGTTTCTCGTGGGGGGCGTGGCTAGGCTTCTACTGCTCCATTCCCACAAAATGTGTTTGGTGACCACAGTGATCATGCCGCAGGGCATGCTCAGCATTTAGGACAAGCTGTGGATGTAGGTCAGAGCACTTCAAGCCAATACAGGGAGATCAACTCACAATGAATCATTGGAACAACGACTGGCATTAGTAACATTTTCTGTCCCCTACACTGGTAATTGGACACAGGATTGAAATCTTAGGCATCATTATATGGTACTCTCCACTAAAGCAGTTCCTCAAGTTTTTATCACCCCTCCTCTAAACCTAGCCTTCTTCCGGCATTATCAATCTCCTTTTAGTGGTGTCATCATTCATGAAGTCATGTCAAAAAAAGAAACTTTCTTGTTATTTTTACTTTCTCTCTGCCATACACATCCATCCAGCCAAGAAATCCTGATCATTCTGCCTCTTAAATAATCTTCTCTCCTCCACAGCCACTAGCTGGGACTCATATGGATGGCTACTAGCCTTTTCTTCTCTAATTCCGTCCTCAACCCTGATTCCAGGTGGTCTAAAGGTCGTATCTGCACATGGGGTTCCCCTGCTTAAAAACCATCAGTAGCTCCCCAGTGCCTATCGATTATGAGGCTGCACTGCTTTCAAGAATAAGGCAAGATATGGATACGCAAATGAATGGATGGAGAGAAACAAACAGATTGAGGAGAAGAACTGGGGGTAAGAGAGGTTTTTTGAATTCCTGGTCTCCATATGGGAGACCAGCCACCGCCATTCTGCAAGCCCTGCCATACCCTAGAGTTGAACCCCAATCAACACAGGGGAATCAACACTGTATTTAAAGCCTTTTATTCCCCTATTCATGCCACCCCAACCAGGCATGTTTCTAATTCCCTTCCCCACTCTCCTTTTAGATTCCGAAAGCACCTGGCACTATATTCCTGAGATTCACACTAAGGAGAAATGAGGCAACACGTGATCATGCCCCTGTGGATAGGTGGCCTTTCAGTAGTCAGTTGGGTGAGTAATTCCAACTACGTTTCCCTTCTAGCCCTGCCCGTCCTCTCCATGGCGAAGAGAATGTGATCTCAGATGCTGAGACATATTTCCTCTTTTAACACAGGCCCTTCTCTTATACTCACATTAGAAAAATACCTTTTTCTGAACACTCATGCATTGTTTACCTTCTTATAAAAACCGCTGTTATTGCCCTGACTAGAGTGATTCATTTGGTTGGGTGTCATCCAGCAGAGTAAAGGGTCACCAGTTCGAATCTCGGTTGGAGCGCATGCTTGGGTGGCAGGTTCAGTCCCTGGTTGGGGCTTGTACGAGAGGCAACCGATAGATGTTTTTCCCTCACACTGATGTTTCTGTCCCTCTCTTTCTCCCTCTCTTCCCCTCTCTCTAAAAATAAATAAGTAAAATCTTTTTAAAAAACTGCTGTTACTGTCTTTTCATCCTTAATGTTTGCATTTCAGGGTGGTTGGCCCTTGCCCTGCACTTGACAGGAGCTGACAAGTAACCACTTGTGGGTGTCACCGATGCTGCATCTGAAATGTCTCAGAGACGAGGTGAAGAGAAGCTGGCTTTATGTTTATGCACCCAGGCAACCTCATGTTTACTGTGTCTTTGGTCAGCTTCCAGCCCAGCAGTACTGCATTTGTTAACACGGGCCTCCATGCTGGTTAGGGACGGGCTGGCCTGCCAGTTGTGAGGAGTTGTTAGTTTTAACTTGAGCAATTAGTGTTTCATCTGAGGAACAGTTTTACAACTGCAGATCAGAGTTTCGCCTGACAAAAATTCCTAACGCCCAATGAGGCCTTGAAACCAAAAGGTGTGGCCATATACCAATCAGACTGTCTGCTCTTCTTCTTGAGAGACTGATAAATATTATATCTAGCAATCCATGTAGATTGGGTGAGATCCTCTTGTGTGTTTGGCATTGATTCAGGCTTCAGAAACCCAAAGATGAGTAAGGTATAGTTTGCCAGGAGCGAGGAGTAGGTGAACGTAATGCAGGGCCACGATGGGGTTGGAGAAAAGCAGGCGGGAGTAAAGTGACGTGGGAATGCAGAGGAGGTGGAGGGCAACTGGGAGGGTGTGTGAAATAGTTGACCTTGGGTCGGGTATGTGAGGCAAGGATGGACATTTGAAGAAGAGCGGCATGTGCAAGGGGCTTTGCTTGGTGTTTCACCTTCACTGACTCATGTGCAACGCTCACCAAAGCCCCACGGAACTACTACTTACCCCCATTTCACAGATGAGAAAGCAGAGGCTTGGGGGGGGTAAGTCACTTGCCGAAGGTCACACACCTACTAAGCCAAGGAGCTGGAATTTGAGATACTGCCCGGTACGTGGTCAGCTCTCAGTAAACATTAGCTGTTAATATTTTTTTTATTATGATGGTCATTAAACCCAAGGTCACTGCCTCCGAAGCCCATGCCCTTTGCTGCAATGTTATCATGGTGCCAACAGCATGGGAAAGAAATGTGTCCAGGACTTACCCTGGGTCACTAGGGGCAGGAGTCATTTTTGGCGACGTATTTAAAGTACTGAGTTAAAACCTGGAGCCTTGCCTACAAAGAAGGCAGACTTGTCTTTGCGTTCCTCATATGCACACTTCTTTCTTCGGGCTGCTCCTCCTGCATGTTCTCCAAATTTGAAAAATCTATTTCTTTGTAAAGGATCAAACAGTTTAAGTAAGAATCTCAGAATTTGGAGTACAAAAGAAAAAAGGAGATCATTTCGCTCAGCTCTTTGATTTTACAGATGTAAAAACTGAGGCTGAATTAACCAAGATTCTTTCTACTTTAAGAGACAGAATCCAATTTAAAGTGTCTCAAGAAGAAAAGGGAGTCTAGCTTTCACCGGTGGAACTCATTTTAGGGATACAAAAAGGTCACTAGTTTATTTTTATTCTCTGTTTAATCTCAAATCTTCCGTCTCTCCCTCAGAACGTGAAGGCTCCCATTGTTTCTGGTATAGTTGGAATTCTTTATATAGTTGGTAGAAGATACGGCCGTGGAATACCCCATGCTACATCATTCCATGCTAGTGATTTAAGATGAGACAATGAGATTGCAATCTCCCAGAAAATCAAGGAAAGGCTCTGATTGGCCGAACTTGGTCCAATCACTGTAGCCAGGTGGATGTGCTATGATGATGAGCAGCCCTGGTTTCGTGCTATCCCAGTGTGGCATTAGGTGGGAATGGCAGGCATAATAATGAACATAAGCCCCACCAGAATCATTTGTACCTTTAGAGAGGAAGGAGGATTGCTCTTAGCAGGAGGCAGTCAGGTAATCAGCCTTCTAAGAGGGTCCGCAGTGATCACCACCTCCTGGTATCTGGGCTTTCATGCAATCCCCTCTCTCTGAAAAGAAATCCCTCTGGCACTATTTTACCAAAGTCTGTGATTCCCTCTCCTCCCTGCCCACTCTGAGGAAGGCAGCTCCCATATTGTAAACTGTCCTGTGGAAAGGCTCATGTGGCGGGGAAATGAGAATTGCATTTGGTCAATAGCCAGCAAGGAACTGAGACCTTCCATCTAACAGCCCACGAGGAACTGAGTCCTGCCAGTGGCCACTGAATGAACTCAGAAGTGGATCCTTCCCATCCCTGCCTTTGATTGATTAGCCAACTCTTTGATTGCAGCCTGGTGAGAGAGCTGGATGATCTAGCTAAGCCACACCCATGTTCTAGACCCAAAGAAACTATGAGATAATAAACGTGCATTGCTTTAAGCTGCTAAGTTTTGGAGTAATTTGATACAGCAGTATAAAACTAGTACAGGGAGGAAGGACATTGAACAGATAGAAAAACACAGATACCCACCACAGAAACTACTAGAACACAAAATACCATTGTTGTTCTGGTTTCTGAATGCACAGACTTTCCTTCTCAGGCTTTTGCTTCTGGCTCTTTTTCTCTGCCTGGATTACCCCTTTTGTCTTCACACATTTTCTTTCTTCCCATTTTCCTTGCGCTCATAAGAGCCAGCAGATAAGAGCAAGGAACATGGAAGAGAAATATGTTAAGAAACCAGCAGTCATGATGGCCTTTGTGTTAAGTGCTTTGCAGGCCACTTTCCACGACTAATCCCATTTAATCATTCTCCCAAACTCTGTGAGGCTGGTTTCATTAGTTCTCTCCTACAGATGAGAAAATTAAGCCTGGAGAGCTGACATAACTTGCTCAAGATCACTAATGTGGGCAGTGGCAGTGCTGAGACACAGCAAAGCCTGTCCTTCCACTGTGGCGCACGGCCTCCCGATGCACAGGTCGCAGTTTCTATCCAGCTATGAGTCTACTCATTCCTGCTCATGGGGCATGGGGCTGGCTCCAGCGTCAGGCCCTCACACAGGGAGAGCAGACCGGGTTGGTTGTACAGCTTTCGCAGAATTACTCTGTTCTTTTCTTTCTGTGCCAACAGGTAAATTTCTAACCAGACCTGCTGCCAGCTGAACAAATCCCCCGAGAAGAAATCCCTTCTTCACTCTCCAAGTCAAATTGCTTCTGTGTTAAACCAAAGGCTGAGCATGCCAGGGAGGACACAATGCCGCCTGCTCCCACAGGTGCCTGTGACAGCCTTTGTTTCCTGAGGGGGCTGCCCACCCCAGAGGAGAAGGCCAACTAGGAACGTGGGGGCCCAGAGAGGATGCCCCAAGCCTCCACACCAAGAAGTGGGTACCCTAGTGCTAACCTCTGCCACACTGATTGAGACACTCAGTGGAGCGGAGGGGCTCTGTTGCAGATGTCACTCCGACTCCTTCACCAACGCAGTGTCATAAAGTCTCATCAGCTGGACAAGCAAAACCCGTAACAGAGGCTAGACTACAGGCCTAGTTTCAGAGACAGAGAAAGATAACTTCCCTGAAATGCTATTTGGTGCCGTGGGAGCCGCAGCGAAACTGCCAAAGGGAAGTAAGTGCTTTTAGAGCCTCACAGTGGGCACAGTCCTTGGTCTAAACCTTTGAAAGACTGCATTTTGTAAAGGTCAATTGCTTTTTTCCTGAAGAGGGTCCTTCTAATAGGGACTACAGACGTGAAGAATTAATCATTGTGGTGTTGAGAAAGTGGCCTGGAAGAAGGGAAATATTACTTGGAACTAGCCTCTCACTGCAGGCACGCCCCCTCTGTGCCTGCGTTGCCTGGGCCTGGGGCTGCAGGGGTGTGGGAGCAGATCCCAGCGCTCACGGTCCTGATAGAGTTAAGAACCACATTTGAGCAGAAACTGCTAACATGGAAATGTATCACAAATTCTTTTTCCTTCACTTGTATTTTCAAGATTCTTTATTAATTGCCATAAACTTTTTCTCATGACAAACAAATGACGTATTTGCTCACACACCTGTACTGAGCCATACCTGGTGTGTAGCGTAATTTAAAAAAAAACAATAACCGGGGAAAATAACTGCATGTATGAGTTTTGAAGGCAGAACTATCTCATTTCTGGGACAAGTCACCCATTTTCAGTCTTCACCTTCGCTTTGAGAATTTCTCCCAGGCTCGTCTTCAGTCCCAACTGCCCCCGCATTCCAAGCTTTTCTGTCCCTGCTCCTTGGGCTGTTCTGCTGCCTCCTACCAGATTCTCCTCTGCTGGGAGGATGACCTGCTGAAGCTGCATCTTTCTGATGCTGTAGCTGGCCCCCTCGGAATGGATCAGAAGCATTTTTGCTCGGCTCCTGCTGTGTTCGTGTAAGGCTCCTCCTACTCCGAGAGTTGTTAATAATGAACTCCCTGTTGAGCACTTGGATATATGCTGGGCTTGTGCTCAGCTCTTTACAGGCATCATCTTCATTAATCCTCACAAGAAGCTTGTCCTTCTTGTCATCTCTGCTTTACAAATGAGGGCACACTGAGGAACAGAGCGGGTAAATAATACACACAAGGTCACACATTCAGTAATGGTGCCAGAATCTGAACCCAGTCAGCCTGGCTCCAGAGGCTGTGTTCTCCACCATGTTGCTACAGGCTGACTCCAGACCTTAGCCCAGGCCGAGATGATCTCAGGGTCAGGTGCAGTGGTAACATGAGATAAGGCTAGTCAGTTGTCTATTCAAGAATCACGTGTTGAATTTCTAAGGCTAACTTGCAAACCTGGTGTGTAGGTTTGATGTAGGGATAAAGCATGCTAATCTTTCATTGAATGATTGGGAAGGGAGTCCTTTGGTGTGTAACAGCATTAGATCCGACCTGAGGCAAAATAGCGGGGTGTCTGTGTCCCATAGTCCAGCCCTTCTTGAACCCTGTTTTGTTCTTTTTGCAACTCACCAAGCTTTCCCTCCTCCTCCACCCAGGATGGTCTCCCCATGTTTCTGCACCCAGCACTGCACTCAGAAGTAGGTCGCATGCTCCTCAGTGCATCTTTGATGTAAGCTTTGTCTTTAGATTATCCAGAAGTATGCGCTTCAACATTTATTTAGCTGCCTGGCTCTGAAGAAGCCGTGACAGGTCACAGTATCCCAGCCTCGCTGAGCTTATACTTTGGTGGGCGAAGGCAGACACTAGTCCTTTTCATAGGGTAGGATAAAATAAGTAAGAACTCTGAAGGGGAATACATGAAGTGAGGTAGGACCCCCGGTTGATTAATAAGAGCCATTGTTTTTTCCTGAGGTGATGGAAATACTGCAAATCTTGAGGGAAGTGCTGTTTGCACAGATTGTAATTCATTTTTTTTAAGCTCATGAAATTGTGTGCTGAGTATGTGTGCATTTCTCTGTGTGTTAGTTTTATCTAAATAAAACCTTTTTTGACTAAGAAATTTAAAAAAATCATAGTTCTAAAGGAACACCGGTAAGTAGAAACAGAGGCATTTCTAAGTGTCACTGAAGCAAATCATCTATCTAACAGCCACTCATTCAACAAAGGTTCATTGAGTGCCTCATATGGACTAGGACTGTTCTAGGAGAAGAGACAGAATTCCCTGTGCGCAGGAGCTTCCATTCTAGCAGGACCCGGTGAAAGGTGCTGCCGGGTGATGGGGGGAGGGGGTTGGTCTCAGCAGGAGCAACTGGAAACTGGGTTCTCAGATGGGTTCAATGGTCCCTGAAAAGGAGGATTAATTTAAAAGGCTCAGAAAGCAGAAAGCAAAAAGTCCTTACATGCTTCAGGGATTAGACCCACTCTTTCAGGCGGGGCACAAAGAAAGAGCCTGTGAATCTTCCAGGCCCAACCCAAGAGGATCCCTGAAGCTTGGGAGGGCAGCACCCGCCCCACCGCCCCACCAGAGACTCCGTGGGCAGAGAAGAGAGCGCCTCCGCCAGAGCTCGCGGTTCCCTTCCACACCACGGGCCCTGGGGCTAGGGCCAAAGGCAGCGAACCAGAGGTTGCAAACTCCATTTCTGAATACTGGGAGGGGCGGGGAGATGTCGGAGCTTTTTGAAACTAAAACTCCGTCCGTCCTGTCCTTCTAATCACTACAGAAGGGCCTGGTAGACCCCCCTGGGAGTTGAATGGTGCTGCTGAGAATCACAGGAACCCCAAGAGACTAGAGGGGATGCAGGGTTTTTTTTGAAGTCTCAAAATCCTTCTTAAAAAAGAGTCTGGGAAGACTTGATCACGCAGCAAAATTAAATATCGTTATATATCATCAAGGACAGTGAAGCAACATATAGTCATTGTTAATTTTAAATAATCTAAGTGACACATGATTTCTGAATGTACAAAGATAGCACAATTTAGGCAATAAATAATATTTGCATTTAGCCTTTTTCAGTGGCAACAAGATGATATTAGAGGGTAGAGTTGGGGCTGTAGGTTATGAGACATAACATATCTCACCTCTCGATCCAATTTTTGCTCTCCCTATAAACCTGTTTTTGTCTTTTAGTTGACCACACACACATTGTTTGCTTTCTGTTCTATTACTTGAAAACATTTATGGCACTTCCAGGTGTTACAGAAGTTTTATTTGGACATTGAAAAACAGAAAGTAGAGTTTCCTTAAACCTAAAAACACGAAAAACTTCAACAATGTTATGAGAAAGATCAGAACGATTCCCAGGAACAAGCGAGCACCCAAGTTCTTCCATAGCAGACTGAAACCCTTCTCCAGAGGTGGGCTCGCCTGCTGGTTTGCCCTGTGTAGTGTCCCCCTCCCCTGCCTTCGGGGGCAAAGGAGCAGGAGTGGGAAAGACTCACTCAGCAGGGAGAGAACAACACACTTTTGGAATCTCGGCAGGAGTCACCACATTTTTTTTGTAAAGATCCAGGTAGTAAGTAGTTTAGGCTCTGTGGCTGCAGGACACGAAAACATCCAGATACAGTAAATAAACACGTGGGCACGATTGCGTTTCAATAAAACTTGGTTTACAAACTCTGGCCACAGGTGGGATTTGGCCCACAGGCAGTTGTTTGCCAGTCTGTGTTATCGGTAAGTGACAGCAGGCTGGAGACAACTAAAAACAGGAGTGGAGGACATGGGGCTGGGGAATGGAGTCAAGACTGTGATGTGGTCACTAAGCTCCGTTTGCTTTTCCCTGTGGACAGGTAGGTCGCCTATATTTCCCCAGCCTCTCTCACAGTTAGATTGGGGCCATTTGACTGAGCACCACATAGCAGAATATAGGCAGACATGAGGTAGGCCAATTTCAGGCCTAGCTCCTTAAAAACTCTCCAGCAGATCTCCATGTTCTCACTTGAGAAGCAGAGATCTGTGTCTGCTGTCTGGGCGGGTACAGAGGGCCTAGTGGAGAACTCGGAGGCCCTGGGAACTGCAAAGCCTCTTGGTAGAAGGAACCTGGGTTCTCAGACAATGAGGCTGAGCGGAGCTTTCCTGCCAATGCCATCTCACTTTCGCAGGAGCTAGGCAGTCACTTTTTTTTTTTACACAGTCACTGAGAATTGGGGGCTGGTTTGGTATAGCAGCCAGGGTTACTTACGGTAACCAGTGCATATTTTAAGCATCATGTTACTTTGAGCCACAGGCACACCAAAAGCCCAGGAATCAGATGCAACATGTACCTTTGAACATGGGGTGAGGGTGGGGTTGAAAGCAGTGGAATTGTTTGAATTTGGGGACAGTAAGCCAGTCAGATGCTGAGATCCTACCCTAACACTGTAAAGTCAGGGGACAACCTTTCTACAGGAGTTTTCAAATGTTTCAGATAAAACGAGCCTGTCTATTCTCACAGAAGCTTTGTGAACAAGGGTATTAGTTAGAACCCACACCCAGGGTTTATGAGTTAGTTACGGGAAGCAGAGACTATTTAAGCTAGTACAAGCAAAATTGGGGATTTCAGGATAAAAACAGAGGGGCATTTCCCCAAACTCACCTCTAAGAATAAAATCAAAGTGAAGTAAAGAATAAAGTTGTCATCTCAATCTTTAGGCCTGTCTTCGACTGTTTCCTTGGAGTGAGTTCCTGGAAATGGAATTCCTGGCTTAAATGGCATATGCATTTCTGATGCATTTTGCCAATGGCCTGCCAGCAAGGCAGTTTCTACCAGCACTGTTTGAGAGTGTCTACTGACAAAGGTCCGTTTTATGAAATGCTTTTAGGAAACCTGCCAGTCCTTTCAGTCCAGGTGAGACTCCTGACAGGAAAGACTGGCCTGGGCATCCGGATGCTTTGGGAGGTGGCGCACTGGCAGGCACATGGGAAGCCTGTCAGGAGAGTTTTGATCTGAAACAGCCTCTTCTCCCATGAGCTGCCCTTTGCTGATCCAACAGGAGGAGAAAAAGGGAGTTTCTGTGTTCACACACTCTGAAGCTCACTAAGTGTGGTTTGATGAACACTGGGACTTCTTACAATGCTTTCACCAGGAACTGAGCCTTTTTGAGACCAGAGGCCACAGGCTGCAGGAACATGACATCCATCGATTGCAGTGTAGTGTGTGAGTCCACCCACAAGGCCTGGAAATGGAGATGGCCCTGAGTCCTGCTTGACCGGGCTCATGATCAGTGACCTGAGAACCATCACTGAATTCAGAACCAAAATGCATTATGACAAAGCCTATGTCTTAAAGCACATTCACATTAAGGATAATCTAATCATCACAATGACCAAAATCAAAGCCACAGAAACTGTTTGTAACATGCGTAAAGTGTCCTAGGTCACACAACTAGTAACTGGCAGTTTTAAAATTGGGACTCGGTTTCCCGAATGTTTACTGGTTGGGTTTTCCACTGCCCTGTGATCTCCAGAAGAACTGTACCATGGGGGGAACTGGCTACGAAAGAAAAACACTAGGTCAGTGTATTCAGTGTTTACTTACTGCCTGGGTGACTGGTAACTTTCTAAATGATGGCGTTTCCATCGGCCCGGATCTTTAAGTGAGGGTGACGTGCAGCCCAATACCCCCCATCAGCCTGGGATAGACATGTAACAATGAGCAAGAAATAAACCTTTGTTGTTTTCAATCAATAAAATTCAAGGGTTGATTATGACTGCAGTATACTATCTAAAGTGAGGCGGGCAGGGAAGTTGATGGGTGTGATGGGAAGTTACCCAGCTATGATTCTTAGCACCTTTTTCCTCAAGGCCCAGGTTACACTTGGCCTTGGTGTCTAATACCACCTGCAATTCCCACCCACATTGAGTTATCAGTCATCGGAAGACTGAGGAGCTCCTATTATGGGGAGTATGGTGGTGAAGAGAAGCCCAGAAACTCGAAGTCCTGGCTGTGAGAACCAGCGCCCACCTCACAGAACCACATACACCCAATATGTTTGTGGAAGTGTAGCATCCAGTGCCCTCCATTCTCCTCAGCCTCAGTGGTAGATGCAGTGCCCCAGGCTCTCACTCTGTGCTGTCCCACTCCCCATAAGGGCTGCTCAGGGTGTGAGTGGGGGCCTTAGTACACTTAGGGAGACTTGGGGTCCAGCTGTCTTCCTCGTTGTCCCCACCCCATGTCCTTTCAAGGGTCCATATTCCCATCATCTGACTTAATTGGAAGGCCTCTTAGAAACCCTTGCCCTTCCCTATTTCATAAAGATGAACAGTCCTCCACAAGGTGGAGACCTCAGGATCTGTGGATGAGCTGTCCCTGCAAACCAGTGCCTCTCCGGAGTGTGAACAGTGGGCACACCTGGCAAAGTTGGCCCTTGGCACCTGTCTTTGGATAACTATGTCATTCTTGGTATCACAGATGATGAATTTATCTCTGTTCTCTTTTAATCTATAGAGATGCTATAGATCTGAACCCTCTACAATGCTCCCAGCAGACTGCTGTATTTGCACGGCTTTCCAAGTTCACCTTCACCCCAGCCCTTCTTTTGTAGGGCATCTAACTAAACTGAATAGGCCCATCTTTTTGTATTTTTTTTTACCCATGAAGCAAAATTCAGTTTCTTGGAGAGCCACCTTCATTATGCCCTAAACTGTGGTCATTCTTGGAAAACATGTGAGGTATTTGGAATCCCCAAGTCCTTTCCTTCCCATGGCTCACCAACAACCTTGGAAACTCCCACCTCAGCTCTGCCTCTCACGCTGCCTCCTCCTGCTCCTGGCTCTTTCCTTGCAGAGTCCTGGCCTATGGGCTCATCTCTGTGTTTGGAAAACTGTGTGAGTTTAAGCAGTTGACTTCATCTTTTCTCAGTTTTCTCATCTGTAAGAAACCTTTAGATCACCTCAAGAATGAGCTCTGTGCCTCCATCTGTTCCCTGTCTCACTTTAGACCTGCCTTCTAAGTCCCAGTCCTACAGGGCCAGTATGCTGTCCTTCCAGACACTTTTTTTGAACTCTTCCCAGTGCCTTCTGGAGGCAGGGCCTTATCTCCAGAGTGTGACCCTCCTGGTGTGAACAGCACTCTGTGCCTCAGGCGTAACCCAGGGTGATATTCTGGAGCATGATTTTGCGGTGTCCACCACCCACTGAAACACTCAGCTACTGAGTACTAGTCTGATTGGTCCTCTCCTGGCCTAGACACTTCACTTGTAGCAAACTCAGTGCCAAGTGGGAGTTTTCTCTCTTTTAGGATGTGGGGTGGGGGGAGGGTATATCTTAAACCTATCACAATGTGAATACAGAAAAACCTTCCACTTAACTTTCATGTTGGGGAGGCAGGTACTATCTTATATACAGAGTTTTTTCATAAAAAGCCTGTGACAGAGAACCATAACCTACGATCCTTGCCTCAAAAGGGTCAGGTGCTTTGTTCATTGCTTCACCAGGGAGTTACTTTTTGTAGAAGAGAGGACAGACAAGGAGAACTTCTAGAGCCCTGGGTAGGTTGTAATAGGTTCTAGAAGGAATTTAAAAAAAGAAGTGTGTGCTCTTTGGGCTAAAGATGGAAGCCATTTAGGTGAATTAAAGGGAGATTGAAACCAGGCAAATACAAACACAGTCCCATAATTTCACATTTGCAAATGACTGAATGTCTACCCAAAAAGTAGTATGTGACCGTATGGATGACTAATTAAAGCAGGAGACTTCCCAGTGAGGAAAACCTTTAAAAAAAACCATAACAACCCCCCCAAAACCACCCCAAAACAAAAGCAAACCCATAACAACCAACCAACCAACCAAACAAACAAAAAGCCAAAGCACAAACAAAAAGATGGGATAATTAGTAAGGATCTCAGGACTCTCCAGAATTACAAGCTTGTTAAGGCCTAAATGGTTGTTTTCCATGTGGCGATAGCTGCTGGATACACTCAGACGGCTTGCTAGAATTAGGATGCCCTGTCACTGCTCTTCTACCAGCTGCTAATTAGTCCCTTCAAACCATCTGAGAGGTGGGTCAGGCACAAGAGCCTCCCCTGAAGAATCAACCAGGACAGTAACCGGAGTGTGACCTCAGGGAGCCCTGAGAGGCTACTGCTGTCTCAGGCCATTCATCACCCTCCCAGGCTGGTTCCCGGTGTCTCTTCAGAGAGCCCTGCCCAGGATCCCGACAAGCAGTGAGCAGCAAAGTCACACTGTGGACAAGCCACCTAAGCTCTCTGGACTTGTTTTGCTCGTCTGCAACATGATAACCTGACAAGATCTACTATTCAGGTCACCATTCAGAACGGCTAAGATGAGGTCTGGAATATAAAATATCAGGTGAGGGTGTCGTCACTCTGATGTAGTTCTAACAGCAACCATTTACTGGACTCTCATTTCACTCCAGGCATGCTGCTAAGTGCCTGATGGACCTTCTTTTGCTTATCCTTACAATAATCTTGCTAAGAAGATTTTTACAACCTTATGTGACAGAAGAGAAAAAAAATGCTCGGATTGATCGAAACTTAGACAGGGAGATCATAGAGCCGGCAAGCAGCAGGAATTGAACCTCGGTCTGTGTGCTCTAATGCTCTTTCCCTTTGCGCCGTATCTCTGAGTGGAGAGAAGCTGATTGTCCTCAAGTACAAAGCAGGCGCCCCGATGACAGAGCCCCAGCCCAACCGTCAGATGACTGCAGCCCTTGCTGACAGCTTAACTGTAACACCAGTAGAGTCTGTGAGTTAGGACCGCCCAGAAAATGCTGCTCCTTAAAACAATAATACATAGTTATTATTGTTTTAAGCCTCAGCATTTTGGGATAATTTGTTGCAAAGCAATAAATAACTAATATAGCATCTTGGCTACCACTTATTCATCCAACAAACATCAACCCATTTTTTTTTGTTGTGGCACACACCACGCTACATGTTCGAGGTGCGGTGAGCAAGGCTAGCCAGGTGCCTGCCCTGATGGAAATGACCAGCCAGCCAGAGAGGTGGACATTAAGCAAGCAGACACTGAGAGGCAGGAGGCACCTTCTCTAAAATGAAGTTGTGGCAATGAAAGAGGATACGTCAAACCTCGAGGACGGAAAGAACCAGGAAGCTCTGGCATGCTTCTTCTCCCCTCCTGTCTTGATGTCCTCAATTTTTGATGGCTTGAGTTCTTTTGAAAATGATGCAAGGTGTTAAAGAAAGTAACAAATACAAGAATAGAGAATTCTTATTTTTCTCTGGGGCGGAATTTTCCCTGTAAAGAAAATGGCTTCTGCCGGGTGAATGCTTTCCGAAGCCCCTGTGAAAGATGGTGCAGTCCCCAAAGGAGTCCATAAGGAGGGGAATTGGAAGCTGCCTAGGACAGGCCTAGACAGGGACTTGAGGAGAAAAAAATGTCTGCCAGGGATTTTTATTCCTTTGTTGAGTGGTGTATGGTGAAATGCTCTTCTTCCCACAGAATGGTCAGTAAAATCTTGTGCTCCCTATGCTTTCTGGAGTGGGTTGGCTTTTTGAGGATAGGACAAGGCATTGCATCCTCCTTCAAGGCTGGCTTGAGGTGAACTCAAGGGTGTTCCCAGGAGACCCATCACTTACAGGTTAGACAAACACATAAGTATAGTGATGTTAGTCATAAAAATAACTAAAGGCTTCTGATCATCACTGCAATCCAAAATGGACAGCTGTGCTCCTGATGCTCATTGGTGACATCAGTGTTACTGCTCACCGCCCAACAGAGGTGGCTGAAGACTGAGGCCCAGGCCGGTGCTGTGGCAGCTGCCAGCACTGTGGCCAGTATCCAGCACCATCCCTGGCACTTGGGGGATGCCGGGGAAGTGTCACCTGGATGTGAGACTGAATGCTGGCCAGGTGGCCTCCACCTTACCCCTCTATGCTCCAGGGAAGGTGTTTCACGGGAAGCAGCGTGTTTATTGCTGCCCCTTGTTCTAGAATTCAGGTGTGGCTCCATTGAGCTGGGCCTGGGACAGTGTGAGTGACGACACAGAACTGACCACAGAGTTACCACTTTCTTCAGGAGCTTGCCTGCCTTCCTGAAACAAACTGCTCTGTGGAGTTTTTCTTCCTCTAGGATGAGTTTTTTCCAGGAGACACCTTGGTCTCATACAAATAGGCATCTAGTAGCCTTCAGAAAGTGCCTAGACTTTCCTGAAATTCAGGGCGAGCAGGGCTTAGGTTCAAACAGGAACTTCTGCTACTTACAATATTCTCTCAAGATCTAGACCCAACATAAACCCAAGAGGGTCTGATGTTCTAGACCTACACTGTCTAATATGGTAGCCACAGGCCACATGTGGCTATTTAAAATTAAATTAACTAAAATGTAAAAAGATAATATTTAGGTCTTCAAGTGGTACTAGCCACACTGTAAGTACTTAAAAGCTGCACGTGGCTCGTGGACCATGCAGGTAACAGGACCTCTCCAGCAGCACAGTGTATTGGACAGCCCTGAGTCTAGGGCTGGAGCTTATAACATGGACTTTGCTATCAAGGAGCTGGACATTAATCACAAACAAGAAAACTACCCACAGAGGATAAACACACATGGGTTAGGCACCAAAGTCAGAAAATAGCTTCATGTCAAAATTTCCCTGGACAAATCACTTAGGAAGGGGATCACTTCGGAGACAAGTTCTCAGTAAATCCAACACTGCAGTTTTTCATCCAGCGTTGGGGCAGAACTTTGTTTCTTTGAGCATCAGAAGAAGGATCTGGTTTGTACTTAGGAGCTATGCACAAGAAAATCAACACTATCTGTAAACAGCGGCCTAACAGTGCAGGGAGAGCCTCAGCTGAGAGAGACCCAGGCAACAAACAGGACCACTAAAGGCACATCTGCATCACATTCCTATTCTCAGGCTGTCCGCTCTCTCAGTGAGAGAGCAGGTGGAATTGCTCACAGTAATGAATGTCTTTTCTAATACCTGGTGGTTTTGTCTCATTTTGTGTTTCAGTGGCGAATGTGTGGAGCTGAAGTTGAGCACATTAAATGTATTTATGATACAATTTCCCCACGGATACTCCATGAAGCAGGCTTTTCTTTGCTCAAGGCTTCATTTTTCTTCCTGCATCTGTTCTTTAAAAAAAAAAATTCAATTTGCCCTGGCTGGCATAGCTCAGTGGATTGAGCGCGGGCCTTCGAACTACATGATCACGGTTTGATTCCCAGTCAGGGCACATGCCTGGGTTGCGGGCCAGTTCCCAGCAGGGGACACACCGGAGGCAACCGTACATTGATGTTTCTCTCCCTCTCTCCTTCCCTTCCCCCTGAATATAAATAAATAAAAATTAAAAAATTAAAAATAAAAAATTTCAATTATAGTTTATAGTCAATATTATTTTGTATTAGTTTTGTGTGGACAGCATAGTGGTTGGACAATCAAATACTTTACAAAGGGTTCGCCCGATACTTCCAGTACCCACCTGGAAATATTGTTACCATATTGCAGTATTGTTGACTATGTTCCCTATGCAGTAGTTATCTCTCTATTTTGTAACTACTGATTTGTACTTCTTAATCCCCTCACCTTTTCTGTGCAGCCCCTCCAACCCCACTCCCCTTTACAACCATCAGTTTGTTCTCTGTATCTGAGTCTGTTTCTGTTTTGTTTGTTTCTTTGTATGTTGGCCTTTTGTATGTTCTTTAGATTGTTCTTTAGATTTTCTCATATATGTTCTTTGTGTGTTCTTTAGATTTCTCATATAAGTGAAATCATGTGGTATTTGTCATTCTCTGACCAACTTATTTCACTTAGAATAATACCCTCTAGGTCCACCCATGCTGTCGTAAATGGCAATATTTCTTTTTTATGGCCAAGTCCTACTCCACTGCATGTATCACCACTTTTAAATCCACTCATTTATTGATGGGCACTTGGGTTGCTTCCATATCTTGGCTATTGTAAATAATGCTGCAATCAACATAAAAGTGCACATGTTCTTTTGAATTAATGTTTTGGGTTTTTTGGATATACACCCAGAAGTGGAATCACTGGTTCATAAGGCAGTTTTATTTTGAATTTTTTGAGGAGATTCCATACTGTTTTCCACAGTGGCTGCACCAGTCTGCATTCCCACCAATAGTGCACTAGGGTTCCCTTTTCCCCACATTCTTGCCAACACTTCTTCTTTATTAGTTTATTGATGAAAGCCATCCTGACAGGTATGAGGGGATATCTCATTGTGGGTTTTTTTTCATTGTGGTTTTAATTTGCATTTCTTTGATGATTAGTGACATTGACAATCTTTTTATATGTCGATTGGCTATCTGTATGTGACCATCTTTTTTCGAGAAGTGCCTATTCAGGTTGTCTGTCCATTTGTTAAAAGTATATTTTATTGATTATGCTATTACAGTTCTCCCATAGATTCTGTCCATTTTTAATTGGATTGTTTATTTATTTCTTGGTGTTGAGTTTTATAAGTTCTTTATAAATTTTAGATGTTAACCCTTCATCTAATGTACCATCGGCAAATAATCCTTTCCCAATCAGTATGTCGTCTTTTCATTTTGTTGATGGTTTTCTTTGGTGTGCAAAAACCTGTTTGATGTAGTCCCATTTGTTTATTTTTAAAAAATTTATCTTGCCCAAGGAGATATATCAGAGGGAAAAATATTGCTACGACAGATTTTACTGCCTGTTTTCTTCTAAGATTTACTTGGAGCTTCTTAAAAGAAAGGGTCTCCTCTCTACCAGAGACCCACCCCCCTGTCAATGTGTTCTGTAATTAAAGAATACCAAGCTCCTCCTTGAACTTTTTCTTTGGGAGGCCAGATTTCAACGTTGTCACTGAGCTTTGGAAAACACCATACTTGAAGTATTGTTCAAGTTTGAGGCTGGTATATACTGACTGGTGAGTTGTATTTCAGCACAGGGTGTGAATGCACTCAGGTCCTTGGAACTTCATTTGAAGCCCTTTCAACCCAGACACCCTCTCAGGTCGCCCCAGTGACATGCAAACTCTGTCTTCTGGAATTCCTGTGACAAGCAGTGTGCTGCCCACTTAAGTCTAGCCCTATATCTTTATGTATATTTTATATACATGTGACCTGTCTTTCCAGTTAGATCATAAATCCTTCAAGGGCAGGTGGCACATGGCGTTACCTCTTTTTATAATCTAAAGTGTGTAATACTGTGCCTTCACAAAAAGTGTTCCATTCATATCTAGCTTCATTAGCATCAATTATAAGTGATTCTTTTATAGGAGAGAGTAACTATGGACAGGAACTAACTATATAGACATACTTTAAGAGCACAAACTATATAAAAAGGCCAATATTTGCCCCTTCAACTTAGCCAGTGAAATTTTTTAAATCATTTACTTGATTTTGAAGTTACTGAGGATTGTAACTTCAGGATTGAGGATTGCAAGGGGACTTCCAAGTCAGGAATTTACATCATTTGAAAAAGTAAAGAGAATGATAGTTGCCTTTTAAAAAATCCCAAATTGTGAGGTAACCCCAAATTTTGATATATCAGAGCTTATGAATGTGTGTCTATTTCTAACCATCTCAAGGAAAGAGACCATGGTTTTGTGTCCTGTATTGTGTATGGGTTTTTTCATTTGAGGATTTTAAAATGGGGGATAAAGGAATAGTTAATTTGAATCTTAGGGTAACAGACCACATTACTCCATGAAGATTCGTATGACAAAAATATTTTCAGAAGTTTCTCAGCACTTTGTGCATATCTCTCTTGTTCACTTTTTAAAATAATATTAAAAACTGTTTTATGTTGAACTAAATATTATTTTCATTGTATTAGGAGAAACTTGTGCTTTTAATGTTGGAACCATTACAACAATGTGGTTGGAACCACTATAACAATGCACTATAACAAAAAAATTCCTAAGTACAATTTACGAGCATCATTCTATATATTGCCTAACACACGGCAAATATAGGCTAGACTTTAAGTAAAATAGATTCCAATGAAATTATATAAAGATCATATTCCAATGGATTAGACCCAGTCTCAGGTTTATCCCCTTTAATAATATTGCTTTACAAAATTGTAGAGTATTGTTATAGAAATTAGTGTCATGATTATCTCACTCTGGCCTTACCAGTTGTAAGAAATGTTTTATTCCTGTACCACCTGTTGTCGCCCCTGGCTCTCCAAACACATCATAAGTGTCATTATTTCCAGTGCCTACCAGAGAGGAATTAAGGCTGGAGGTTGAAAGCACCCACCTGAGCACACACTCCAAATCCCTGAGGCCGGGTATCCCATTCCCGCTCCCATTTTTCATCCTCACAAAAGACAAAAGCCTTTTCCTCCTATTGCAGAACCAACTGTGTAGGTAAGCTTTGATTACTTGCTACTGCCTTTTTAGAATTATTGACAGATTAATAAGAAAAGGAGGTGCTGGAGTATTAGCGAATGTTTGTTATTGTCCTCTCTTGTGAAAGCTTGGAAGGCCCCGCCAAGCCCTGCATCATCCCCACAGCCTGTGGCCTGCTTGCACCCTCTCAGAATCTATTACTCAGGGGCTGTCTGCGTTGCCCTATCAAACCATAGTGCCCTCTTTACCTTCCGTGTTTGCTGGCTTAGTCACCGTCTTTCCCTGGGAGATGGGAGGCTGTATCAAAGCAAGTGGAAGCATCAGTGGCTGTTTTTCCCCCTCCTCTCTTGGTTGATTGAGCATTGTTTCCAGACTTTATATATACATCCACTTTAGTTAATTATGAAGTATATATCTTGGCCCTGGCCAGATAGCTCAGTTGGTTATAGAGTGTCATCCTGATACGCCAAGGTTGCAGGTTCGATATCTGGTCAGGGCACATACAAGAATCAAGCAATGAATGCATAAATAAGTGGAACAACAAATTGATGTTTCTCTCTCTCTCTCTCTCCTCTCCACTTCCTCTCTCTAAAATCAATACATAAAAAATTTAAAAAGCGTGTATCTTACAAGGTAATTCTTTGCTCTTTGAAGACATTTTTACAGAAAAGTCACTGTAAAATTAACATGGTGATTAGCAAGCAAGGCAAGCATACACTATCCTGTATAAACTGAGCTGCATTTTCTTGGAAGACTTTAAATTCGTTTCCGAAATGCTATGAATGGCTCATTTGGGCCATTGCCACTTGCCCTATGTCCTCTTTACAAGTTACAAGTTATTTTGTATATTTGCCTCATAGAACAATTGGGCTCCACTCTGGAGATTCTCTGGGGCATGAATAACTAATTGAAATGTTACCCCAGAGGAAGCAGCCTTGCCCCAGAACCTCAGTCTTCTTCCTCAGAGCATCCACTGTTTAAAGTAGGTGTCAGGGTGCTGCTGAAGTCCTTAATCAACTCAGACAAGGAGGATTTTTACAAAACTCATTTGAAAAGCATTTTCGCTGACTACAGTGTTGTATATTTGAGGCAGGGGCAGAAAAGGAGGTTAAATCAGGGATAATGACACAGTTTTAACATTGCAATAACAGTTGTGTGATTTTTTTTGGCAGAGCTGACTGCCCAGTGTTGAAATAAAGTTTTCATATAAAGATATCCACAGATCAGTATTTTCCGACCCTGCACAACTGGACGATTTGATTTAGTAAATGTTTATGGAGTTCCTGAAGGCAGAGCTGCTTAATTTGAGATCCAGGAGAACCCACACCACCCAGGATGTTTCTTGAAAATATAGATTCCTGCCATGGCTGGTGTAGCTCAGTGGATTGAGCGCGGGCCTGCGAACCCCATGATCTCGGTTCGATTCCCAGTCAGGGCACGCACATGCCTGGGTTGCAGGCCAGTTCCTGGTTCCGGCAGGGGACGACCATACATTGATATTTCTCTCTCTCTCTCTCCTTCCCTTCCCCTCTAAGATAAATAAATAAAGTCTTTAAAAAAATTAAAAAATACAGATTCCTGAGACTTACTTGAGCTCTGCTGAAACAGAATCTTCCAGGGCTGATGATACAAATAGATCTGTATCGACCTGGCCAGACCATGGGGCAGAGGAGGGGCTGAGTGAGGAAGGGGTCTCAGGAAATGCAGGGCACAGAATGACAGATTTCCCTAGCCTCAGACACAGATTCACTGGGAGGAAGCTGTGAACAAAGTCTGCAGCAAGCTGGCTAAGGTATTTGAGGAAGGGAAAAGGCCTCCTACTCCCTTCCCAACTTGAGGGCAGGGAGGTATTGACTTGCCAGTCTAGCCTGGGAAAAGTACAGTATTGGCTGGGGAGCTAGACCCTTCTGGAGTGCACAGGAGATTTAAATGGGGGTAGGGAGAAACATGGCCTCTTTATTCTCCTCGCTCACATTGTGGCACGGACCTGAGGCGCATGCAGACTAGGAGCAAGCTAAGCTGCCTGGATGATCATGCAGCAGCTGCCTGCAGTTTCCCAAAGGATGATATATATATTTTTTAAGTGGAAGAACAAACTCTGGGCACAGCCTTGCATGGGTAGGGCAGAGAGTGGCAGGGTTATTTTTCTCTGGGTGTTCTGAGGGGAGGCGCTCTGAGGCCTGCCATTCTTCCAAAATTGTGTAGCCTTTGAATAACTGACCACTTTTCTTTTTCACTAGACCTCTGCCTCCAGAGTTTTTCTATGGGTGGCAGGCAGCAGAATCCCATTGAACAGCAAGGCTGGACTTCTGGTCTTTAAGGAGACTTTCTGGGTGATTCTTGAGCACACTGAAGTTTAAACCACCAGCGACCCTTCTCTGTTTTACTCATTGATGTATCCAGGTGCTTAGAACAGCAACTGACACAGCTCATTCAATAAACACCTATTAAATGAATGAAGGTCCAAAGTGTCTGAGGCACTCCAAATAACGGATCTCTTCCACACCATTTAATCCGAAATGATGCCATAAAACAAGTGTAACATGAAGGGGACACTGAAATTTTGCCCCTCCAAAATATGCCTTTTGGGATATTGATTTTAAACTGGTTATTAAGAAACAAAAGACTCAGAATCTTTGATCCTTCCCATTATCTGCTTAAAGGAAGGGGCGCATCACTTAGCCCCATCATATAAACTAAACGTGGCAAAGGAAGGAATTCAGCACAGCCTGTTGGTTGAACTTGCCTCCGTGTCCCATTAGTATTGTGTGGCCCAGCAAGAATTTGTTCACGTTTGCTCTTTCCGCCTCTACCTGCAGATGACCTGCTTTCCTCTTGAAATCCTAGACCCCTGCCTCCTTCTTCTTGGTCCAAAACGGTTTACAGTCCTCACTGTTCAATGCATCTTCCAGTTGCATTCTATGGCATTCTGAATGTAATAAATTTTAGACATTTTCTCCTACTAATCTGTTTCATGTTAATTTGATTATTAACCCAGCAAGAACTTAGAAAGTGGGAGGAAAACTTATTTTCCTCACAAATGTCATATCCCCCAAGGGACCTTCCCAGCGAGGCTGGAGTAGGGGACTCTCTCCTATCTCTGCCCAACAGCCTCAGCAAATTGTCCCCACCTTAACAGGCCTCTCCCTGCCTATTTTTAACTGCAAAGCTCTGAGACCTGCCTCACATCTTTGCATACTTAAAAAATTCTTTAAAAAGGGATTAATAAAACTAATTAAGGCATAAGTAGGACCCTAGATCCAGCATGTGAGTAAGTATCTCTGTGCTAACCACCCATCACTGAAGCTAGGAAAACATAAGTCATAGCTCTACTTGTCGGTAAAATAGCCAAGGGATCAAGTTTCCTTCCTAATCATTAAAACCACAGGAAAGAGAAGGCAAGCAAAATGCAGTCTTGCTTTTTAATATATTGTACTAAGACTGCATTTCATAATTTATTAAGAATCCACCCTATCATTAACAGGAAAGAAGTTAAAAAACAACTGATAGATCTATACAATGGAACACTCCTCAGTAATAACAAGGAAAACTATTGATACACACGTGAATCTCCATTACGCTAATGGAAAAAGGCAGCTTCAAAAGAGTATAAATATAGGATCCTCTTACTATATGGCATCCAGGAAAAGGCAAAACTAAAGGAAGAGGGAGCGAATCAGTGGTTACCTAATTAGGGTTAGAAGTGGAGGACAAGTTTAACTGAAAAGGTGTAGCACAGGGAATTCTGGGGGATGACGGGACAATTCTGTATCCTGCTTGAAGGGATAGTTATATAAATCTATGCATGTGTTAAAATAACTCATGGAACTGTACCCTCCTTCCAAATAATTAATTTACTGTATGTAAATTGTGTTTAAAAAGAACCCATAATAGGCTAAAGATAGTGTATTCCAAAAATGGTGTGGGGAAAATTGGTCAGATATGTGCAGAAAAAGGAAACTAGACTATCTTCCTACACTATACACAAGAATAAATTCAAAGTGGATTAAAGACTTAAATTTTACACCTGAAACTACAAAAATCCTAGAAGAAAACTTTAGCAGTAAAACCTCGGACATTGCTCATAGCAGTATTTTTTCTGATATATGTCCTCAGGGAAGGGAAACAAGAGAAAAAATAAACAAATGGGACTACATCAAACTAACAGGCTTTTGCACAGCAAAGGAAACATCAACAAAAAAAGACAACTTACAGAATGGGAAAATATATTTACTGATACATCTGATAAGGGATTAATACCCCAAATTTATAAAGAATTTATAAAACTCAACATAAAAAAAAAGCCATCCAATTAAAAAATGGGCAAAGGCCCTGCCTGAATAGACACTTCTCCAAAGGGGACATACAAATGGCTGATACATGAAGATGCTCAATGTCACTAATCACCAAAGAAATGCAAATTAAAACCACAATATTACCTCACACCTGTCAGAATGGCCATCATCAATAAATCAACAAACAAGTGCTGGTGAGGGTGATGGAGAAAAGGGAACACTTTTGCACTGTTTGTGGGAATGCAGATTGGTGCAGCCACTGTGGGAAGGAGTATGCAGATGCCTCAAAAAATTAAAAATGGATCTGCTTTTTCACCCAATGATCCCTTGTCTGGGAATGTATCTGAAGAAACTCAAAACACTACTTTGAAAGAATATAAGCACCCGTTTGTTTGTTGCAGTGTTATTTATAATCACCAAGATATGGAAGCAGCCCAAACGTCCATCAGCAGATGAGTGGATAAAACAACTATGGGACATTTACACAATGGACTACTATTTGGCTGTGAAAAAAGAAAAAAAATTTTACCCTTTGCAATAGCATGAATGGACCTGGAGACATTATGCTAAGTGAAATAAGCCAGTCAGAGAAACACAAATACCTGATTTCACTCATATGTGGGATCTAATGAACAAACTGAACTAACAAGCAAAACACAGACACAGACTTATAGACAGATGTCCAGAGGAGAGCTAAGGGGGAAGGAGGTGAGCGGGTGGAGGAAGCAAGAGAAAAGAAGGACTCATGGACATGAACAACAGTTTGGTAGTTATGGGGCAGGATAAGGGGGGGGCTCAAGGGAGGATAAATAGGAATGGAAAAAAAATTAAAGAAAGTAAAAGAATCCATTGCATACACAACATAAACTCGTGAGGTCTCTCACGGCCCTGAGACAATCTCCTTCCCTTCAACCAGTTTATCAATGTGGGACCCGGGAACACGTGGTCTTGGAAGGTGTGTGTGAAAGTGAGGAAACACTGCTATATACGGTTTATGGGAAGTACATCACAACGGTGCCAAATTTAGCATGTTATCAGCTGGAAACCATTTTGTACAAAATTTCTTTATTATAGTGCAAATAACTTTCAGCAGTGACATAATAATGTAAGAACATATTATGCACATTTTACACCACACAGTAAATAAGAAAGTGTTTCTTTGAAAATATCCATCAGAGGAACATTATCTCCACATTAATGCCGGAAAATGCCGAGGCTGTTTCTCTCCAGGCAATAGGGCTCCCTCCCTCTTTTTGGACATTTTCTTTTTAATACAAATGAAAAGATTTGCCATTTTAACAAATCACCATCAATTCTATGAGTGATCTGTTAGAGGGTTTTGAACTGAAGGTGGCAAGATCTGAAATGGGGTTTCAAATTAAAAAAATAATAATGAAGAACTTTAAGACAATTCTGGGATAGCCCAGAAGTAGAAGTCACTTCCATTGACTTTTACTCAGATATAAACATTCACTCCAATTTCGATGCAGAAATGGACAGATTGTCTAAAGCCTGCCTTTTATTCCCCTAGAGCCTGACTGTTGTAACACTCCTTGGTTTTGGTCACATTGCAAAAGAGGGCTCTGTTTAGAAATAACTCCTTAGGTACCCAGATGCTTTCCTGTGAAGCTTTAAATTGCACTTTCTATCCTGAACTCCCACCGTGGACCTCACATGCCAATGAGAGGCTGTTTGAACATTGTTTGAACATTGTCTCTAGTCTATAGCTAAAGATCAGTACTGCTGGGTTAGGCCCCTGCTAATTTACCTATATCTGAATCAAACTATCACATCCTTTAGATGAATTCCAAGAGGTTTAACCAAGAGGTTCCCACAGACCCCATAGAGTTATGACAGGTTAACAGCCCATCTTTACACTAAGCTGCCTAAGGGCTTGGCTGCTAACTGGTTAGCTGATAGGTGGATAGTACAGAGTGTCAGTTCCAATCAGTTACACTTCCAACTCCTCTAGTTTCCGCTGAATTATGCAGTGGGTGGGAATGGATGGCCATGAAAGGGAAACCTCCTGTGAGGGTCTTCCACCATAAGTAGAATCAAAACCCCTACAGATATATTTCAGGATACCCTCCAAGTCTCTCTACAGACACTCCTCAAAATCTAGTGGCTTTGTGAGCCATGAGAAGTTAAACACAGACTTGAAAATAAATACCCGGAGCCACAGAACAGCCCTCTTGGCTGAATATGGCTGATTAAGTCAGCTGGTCCATACAGCTTTTCAGTGCTCAGCCAGTCTTGTTTGGGTAAAGTATTTTCTTATATATCACAATGGAACTGTGCTAAACAGTTTCAAAGGTTAGAAGAATTCAAATATATCACCTATAAAAATTTTTGAAGTTTTAGTTTTCTTTTTCTGAGACTTTGGTACCGAAACACTGTCTACATTCTTGACACGTGAAACGACATGGCCATTTCAGTGCCTCTGCATGTTGTATAAAAAAAACCTCAAAAGCGAAGCTGGGCAATGACATGTCATAATAAGATGTGGTATGCTGTACAAACAAAATCTAAATTATATATAAATACACCCCTGCCCCAGCACCCCTTTCTCCCCATCCCCCCACTACCTGACCAAAGCAATGCCAAGGGTCCTTCCCTCCAGGGCCAATGTGGTTGGAGAAGTTTGGCACCCAGGACGCCCACCACCCCCAACTCTCCACTGACAGCACTGCAGGCTCCTGCTGGAGAGGCGCCGCTGTCCGATCAGCTCCACAGGTGCGGGAATCGCCTACAGCTCAGCTGGGAGTGCTCACACTGCTCGCTGGACTCAGAGACCTGGACTTCTGGGGGTTAACCTTTTAGACAAACTAATTGGATCACTTCCTAATCTGGAGCCTGTCTTACCCTAGTATCTCAGCAGAGCCAACCAACAAAATAGGAAGCATCTTCTACTCTGAAGCTGCAGAGGCATTGCTTAGGGATACTGGTGAGGGTCACGTAATAAAACTGATACAATGAGCTAACAGCGTAAGTTGATATAAATTATTTGCAAGTAAGTTATCTGGGGACATTTGCTTCTGCTTTACACTGCAGTCCAGTATCATTTTCATATTATCCCCTTAAAAGTTCATGTAATAGTCATTTAAAAATTGTCTATGCAATCACTTCTCATATGTTGTCAATTAGTTTAATAGCAACTTAAGGAGACATTATGTAAATCTAGGGAAAAGTAGCTAGAGTATTTTTAAAAAGCCAATACTGTGGTAATTCACAGTAAGGAGAAAAAGCAATGTAAATATAATTTTACATTAATTATCAATAACTCAAAAAGCAGTTTTCCCAAAATGTTGGAAAATCTTCCCCAAAGCACTTATAGCAATTTATATCAAGAGATCCTAAGAGTACGGGTCTGGAGGATATGAGTCAATTCTTTAAGGCAGAAACCCACCTGTTTCATGACTGTGATATGTACTTTTCCCCCTGGGACCTAAGATATTTGTACATTCAGAAGTTCTTAACTTGTTGAGATATTAATCATTCTCTAATACATACATTGAGTATAAATAAATATGAGAAAGCTTTAAAAACCTGAATTAACATAATGCTATGCCAAAAAACAACAACAAACAATGACAACCAAACAAACCTTGAACAGCCTACATTCCATGTAAATACCCTGACTAAAATGTTGGTTGTGCGACGACGCAATTCCACTTCAGCGCAGCATGAGTTGACTTCGGTGTACCGTTTTTGTTATTTTGTCTTTAGCACTTGTTTCTAAGCATCACCTTGCTTTGAAAAGATAACTTGCTACCAAATCACAAATCGTCACAAATCCACTTCAGTTTAGTCTGAATAAAATCCAGCATAAATGTATTACTTTGTTCTGGGACTAAGGGCTCGGTGTTTGTGTGCCGACAGCTTCTTAAGAGCGAACCTCAGTTGAAGCCATTTTGGGTTTAAACTGCAAAGAAGAGACAGTAGAGCTTGCCTTTTGTTTTTGTTTCCTTTTTAAGTCTCCAGATGTTGCCAAGACACTTCTTCCAGACCAACAGTCAGGGAGTTGTGGCACCTGTTCCTGTTTAGGAAACAGAGGTGGTTTAAACATCAGCCAAGCTTAGTGATCTGGAGGTCCCCATTTATCTTTATGGTGTCAATTGCAGATAACGTGTTAATGCGGTGGTAAAAATCAAAAAGTTGATGTCCATCCACAAACACTCTGAAACGTGGGTGCTCACAGAGAATTTCCACCTGGAAGAAATAAAATAATAACCTCAGTTCACAATTTCAATGAATTCTGCGGGGGAAAACAAACAAACAAACAACGCTTTGTTTTAGAGGAAGAGAGGCAACATCGCCAGTGGTTCTCACGCAATGCAGTGAAATCACACAGAAGCTTTGTTAGAACACAGACTGCTGGGCTCCATTCCTAAATTTTTCAATTTTAGGAGGTTTAGGGTAAGATCTAAAAATCAACATTTCCACCAAGTTCCAAGAGGATGCTGCTTTTGCTGGAAGGAGGAAAACACTTTGTCAACCATTGCTCTACACTACTTAGTATCTTTTAAAAATCAAAAAATTGCTTATGCTCGAACGTTTCTCCCTTCTCTTTGCACTCTAGAAAAGTGAAGGTAGCATAGCTTTATTTACATGGCACTTAATGCCTCCACTGTCATCCCCCTGAACAATCCACCCCACATTCAGAGGAGACCCTCACAATGCAGAACTGTGCCTGCTAGTAGCATGTAATAATAGTGGAGACTCTCAAACCTGGTAAACACTAAAGTAGACAGGTTACACAGTAATTACCCCTGGAGCAAGGATGTATAATTAACAAGGCTTTGTTAAGCCAAACAGAAATACTGATTCCATATGGTAAAAGCTTTTTCTTCCTCTTTTCATTAAGTAATTCACCATAGAGTTTAATCACTGGTTCTGTGCTGTGTATTTATTAAAAGCATTGGTATTCACTATGCAAGGAGAGATTCCATATGTGATATTAGTCACATTTAATTCATACTGTTACTAAAATTATATCACCAAGAAGGGCTGACTTCATTCCAGTTTTGTTGTTGGGGAGCATTATATTCCTCTTGGCAGTCAGCAGCTCTGTCTACTCACGCTCATGAGTTCTGCATTAAGATTCATAATTAAGAAACTGTCACAGTCAAGAGCCGCTGAAGGGACCATTACCATCCTAGAGAAAGGGATAATGAGTAGGGGTGTCTTCCCCAGACTATGATTAAAAGGACAACAATCTCAATTCTATTATTGATGTGAAAAGTCATGGATTCTTATTCCCCCTGTCCTCAGACTGTAAGATGGGAAGAAAAATAATTACTTCTTCATAAGGCCCTTGTAAATTTCTGGATGAATAGCAACAAGTAGGTAGTTCTAATTTATTAGGAGTATATGCAACACAGAGCTTTTAACTGAGTTGTTATTATTATGATTTTTGTTAAGCAGGGGTAACGTGGACAACTTTATCACCTGGTTTGGCATTTCAATAAATCCCTTCTTAACACATTACTGACTTGCATCGCTTACTTGATGTTGTCCTTTAGAGGAAGGTGCTAATGCAGCTTAACTGGATGGGAAGTTTGGGCTATGCTTCTAGCCCGGGAGATAGTGGGGAGCAAATTTATACTCATCCAGGCCCACAGACAGAAATGTGTCAGCCACATAGTCTGTGACAATGAAACAGACTGAGGGTACTTAACCCAGAGCGGGAAACAAAGACAGAGCCAGGCCTTGAGAAAATGAAATGCTAACCACTATATTCTTTAAAAAGTCACACTCATAAGGCTTAGTGCTACCTAAAGGTTGAGCCGGAAAATGGGGAAAAGTAATATTTATTAACCAATCAGCTATTTTGAGACAGATACCTATTATATGCCTAGTTCTACAGTAAGCCCTACATGGAAAAGTATTCTTAACAATCAGGACATGTAAAGTATGGATTTATTTACTGAATGTATTGGCTAAATAGAGCAACAGCTACTATGGTGAACATTACTTCATATCATCAAACAGAGCTCTTTTGATCTTTTTTTCAACATTGAGTGACAAATTTCCTGGACATGCAAAAATTCTGGCTGCTTAAAGTGTTCTTGGCACACGTCAGTGGAGGAAAACATCATCACCCTGCCAGTGGTTGGAGCTGACGCACTCGAGGTACTCACCCTGAATGGCTGGTCCGGGATGAATGGAAAGTAAGGGATTGCTGACTGCTCTTCACCCCTTTCTCCATTTATACAAGAATTTCTGAGTAGCTGCCGGTCTGTGAACACAGCTTTGAGTTCAATTGCCACATCAGCTGGAGGATCTTCCGAGTCACCACAGGTCAAGCTGATGGCAAAGCTGGTAAGAAAATATCTCATTTATTCAGGGTTGGATATAACAACATTTAACAATGATCCAACATCCCACATTTTCTCTCTCTTCTCAGGGTTTGTCAGCTGTTGATTGGGCACTACTCTTTATACAGGAGGTTCGACTAAGTATGGAGATTATGATCAAACCAGTTACAGTATTTTGTTACATAAAGGAGGCTCTGGTGGTGTCGAAAATGATGACATTTGGAATTTCAAATACCCCAAACTACCCACACAACTGTATCTTAATCCATTTCAGAATTCTCAAAAACACCCCTAAAACTGACCAGGGAAAATACTATCTTGTAAATTTGGTTCTCATTTATTTGATAGTTCTCGCTCTAAGCATCATGTTTAAAAACCATTAAAAATTCTTTTGGCTTCCCTAAGGGTCAAAGAGAAAATGATGTGGGCCTATATTTATAATCTCTGATATAAATAGCTGTCTGGAGAAATGATGGCTGGGATTCATACACATTCTTTTCATGGGAACATGGTACTTTCTTGGCACTTCCAACTAGCAACACTGGCCACGGGGAGAGGAAGAGGAGGAGCAGCAGTAAATAGCAGTGTGCAGGACCTTGTAACTGCCTGATAGCTCTTACCTCTCAGGGTTAAGGTCAACGATGCCCATCACTAACACCTTCTTGCCTGGTCTCATGCCCCCTTTAATATGCCCACAAAATGGAACTATCTGCAAAGAATGAAAAGGGAAACAGGACATTTACAGCCTGTAAGGGAGGAGCCAAGCCCTCAGATCCTGAGGTCCTGACCATTAGAAAATGCAAGTAGAAAAGGAACAGGATGCAGGCAGAGACACAGAGCACAGAACAAAATCATTTACCAGTCGTGGGAAGTACACGTCGGCTTGAACTGGAGAGCTCAAGGAGTTGTTTAAATGTCCACCATCTAGTTTCTAAAAATAGAATCACACACATTGTCTTTCCAAAAGCTCTTGTTTTGGAGAGTGGGGGTGCGGAGTATGGGAGAATGCCAGGAAGAACCTACACAGATCTGCTGTAATCCAAAAACCCTTACAAGAATACTGGCAGCGTCTGCAGATGCTGCCGCCTCACTGTCCATTGAATAACCGCATAACCCCCCCGGAACAAAACCCGTCCTTTCCAACTGCTAGCTAAGTCTCTGAAGATAGCCAAATCTTTCAGATCTAGCTCAAAATCAAGGTCGAGGCACACCGGAAAGCTGGAGCCCAGCACGGAAGAAGGGCAGGCCCCTCTCCAACCGCAAACGCATCTGCACCCCCTGTCTCACAGGCCTGTCCTCCCAGACGCGCTCAACTTCTCCCGGGAGCAGCCGGCGCGGACCCATTTCCAAGGGGGAATCCCCAGCTGGGGGGTGGACGCAGGGCGCGCACCCCGACACACTCACGCACGCGCACCCACACACGTGCAACGTGCACACACCTGGCTGGGGGCTGCACAGCGAGAAGGAGGCTGTTAGTTACCCCCATTCTGTCCCCAAACACCCTCGCCGCCAGCAGCGCGGCACCCCCTCCCCCCCCGTCGCCGCCCCGCTCAGCCGGGGGCACCCCTCCCGCTCTCACGCCGGCCGCGTACAAGGGCTCTTGCTAACAGGTACCCGGGAGCCCTCCCACGCTGGGGGCGCCAGGCTGGGCCTCAGTTTCTCTCTGCCACGCTCGGCTGGAGCAGGCGGCGCGGCTTAGGGAACCTCAGGAAGGGGGCGCCTCGCGTGCTCCCAGCCACACTCACCACTACGGCATCACTGTCTGCCACCGATCCCGCCATCTTCTTGCAGAGCGCGGCGGGCTGCACGGCTGTAAGCCGGGTGTCGGGGGACTAGAGACTCTGCGAGCCGACAGAGATCCCGGGGTACTCCTGCGCCGGGCGGGGGCGCGGGTCCGAGAATGGCTCGGGCGCGCGCACACACACGGGCGCGCGCGGGCGCGCGCCTGGGCCCCAAGCCGACCCGGTAGGCAGGCGGGAGAGGTGGGGGAGGGGAGTTGGAGGCGGCGCCCGCCAGGAGGTCGGAGGTGGACGCAGCTGCCCTGACCGCAGCTGACCAGTCGGGCTGCCTTCTGCCGCAGGGTGCTGCTGTCGCCGCCCGAAGAAGAAGGGTGGCAAGAGCTGCACCGCGCCGGCCCTGGGCGGCATTTAAAGGCCGCAGGGGCCCACCTTGGGAACCGGGAACAGGGCGGGGACCCGGCCGGGCTGCCGCGGCTTGCTCAGCTTGCCTTGCCTTTCGGCCATTGGACGGTGACAGGAGGCTGGGGCGGGAGGACCGGCCTGTTCGGGTAGGGGTGCGTGGGGGTGCGAAGATCAAGTCAGCCCTCCTGGGAGTGAGGGTGGGTGGGGCTGGGGTGGTCATGGGGCAGTGAGGGAGCTTACCAGGTGACAGGTGCTTGTGACATCCCCGCCCCTCCCTTACAGCCAACCCTCTTTCTTCTCCAGCTGTGTTCTGGGGCACGTGGGGCAGTGGAGGCCGAGGTCTATGGAAGACTGGAAGTGTGGGTGTTATTCCAGAACTCGAGATTTCAGCCAGAGAATTCCCCCCCAAAAGTGGGAGGTAAGAGCCTTTCGGCTCTCTAGGGTAGAAAGATAATGAAAGGTCTGTAGGCTTGCATAAGTAAATATTTGTCCCAACAGCCAGAGGCAGAGGGGATTCACCGTGGGCACTTTCGTATCCCAGGAGATGAGATACAGAGCAGACTTCCGTCTCTTGGGGATCCCTGGAGGCTCTTTCAGGCAGGGGTCTGGCTAAGTCTTACCAAAATGAACTGGGCACAGCGACTGTCCTCAAAGAGCCTCTGTTTGGGCCATTTTTACAGGAGACCTGCCCCGTGTAGGATAATAAACTTGTCACTGAAAAATCTTTGTGGAGTAATTTCCAGGAGGTACACCCCTCTTTATTCCAAGGCACAAATTCCTTTATGGCAGTTCCACATTAGGGTGATTATGTAACTTCTCAGATAAAACTGTATCAACATACCTAATGGTGACATCTTGGCTTAAACGTTCCATTAAGTGGAATCATCAGGGTGTTTTAAACTAATAAGTACAGAGCACGTGTGACCTACTGCAATCCCAGAGGGGCCCTGCCAGCCACTGTTGGTGGCTGTGTGGCCTGGAACATCATTGCGGCTTTTGTGTCTTAGCTTTCCCTTTATGGACCAGAGCTAATTGTGGTAATCTCAGTAGAGAAGGGAGAATTACCTGCACGTGCTTGTGAGCCGCAGTCATCTGTGTGTTTTCTGAATTAGGCACTGAAGTGCTTCACAGTTGTTCACAGTTTTGCTCTTACCAGTCTTAGGTCAAAATCACACTTAACTGAATACTTTAAAAATATTAGGCAGCTTTAGAAAACTATTGAAATTGTAAAAGTGTACTTCGGTATATCTCAATTTCTGAGAGGCTGGTGTCACTGACGTTGTCATTAGCTAAGCTAAGTGACACAGTACATCATGATGGTTAAAGAGTGTGCATCATGGGTTCAAATCCTGTCTCTGCTATTGACTAGCTAGGTGATTTGGGGCAAGTTACTGAACTTCCCTGTGAGTCAGTTTCTTCATCTTGGAACCAGAGGCCACAGTGATGGTGGTGAAAATAGTGCTTATCTCACTTATTGGGGAGATTAAGTTGGGTCCTGTACCTTGGAGTAGTGCCTGACACATAGAAGCACTTACTACAAAAATATTAAGTGCCTGCCATGTGCCAGGCACTGGGGGTCCATCTGGGATGTTTTTGGTTGAGCTTACATTTGAGTGGGGAAAGGTAGTCAATAAACAAATTTATAATATGTCAACTGGTAAAAAGTTTTAGATAAAAGATTAAAGCAAGTAAAGTGGGAGAGAGAGCTAGACAACAGGGCATAGGGTGGTCAGGGAGGCCACCTACAGAAAAGTGATGTTTGAGAAGATCCCTAAGGGAGGGAGGGAGTCATTTGAAGTCCGAAGAAGTTGCTGGCAGAGGGAACTACAAGGGCCAAGACCTAGGGGAGAAATGTATGAAGAAAGTGTTGGGTGCAGCTGGGAAGTAATTGGAAATGGAATAGGCCGTGTAGACCATGGGAGGACCGGCTTTTACTTAGGAGACTGGGAAGACATTGGAGGTTTCTCAGCAAAGGAGTGCCACAGTTTGCCTCCTGTTGTCTATGCACACCTCCCTCTGGCTGCTGTGTGGACTGGCCTGCCTTTGTGGGCAGGGTGGTGTAGGAGACAGGGCAGAATCAGGCCTCAGCAACTCTGGCACAGTCTGAGTGAGATATAATGGCGGCTTTGACACGTTGGACGTGGTGAAGGTGTGAGAAGCCAAGGGCCCTTGGTAAGTCTTAGCTATTGTCATTAGGTAGCTTTGAAAGTTTATGTTGACTTCTAAACCTCAGTTTCCTCACCACACAGCTAAGGGGTTGGGCTCGTTCATCATTCCTTCTTGGATCTTGCGAAGTTCTCCTAGTTTCTGAAGAGCTGTGTAAGTAGCATCTACATTTGGGTTCGAGAGTAGATGCTGCTGAATGAAAATAATCTTGGATTCAATCTTTTGATAAATGGTTTTGTGGGGTGAAAAATAACCCTTTGATTTCTTTTGTAGAGGGATTTAAAGATATTTAGATTGCATCAATGAGTTTCTTACATTTTGGGAATATAAAGAATAGAATAAAAAGTACCAAACCTGCACAGAATATTTTTACATGGAAAATCGCCTTTTATTTTAAAAGTGCTCCACTTCTTCTCAATCTATGGAATGGTTCGCTTGGAGAGCAGGGAGAAAGCCTAAATGAATTTTTTTGTTAAAATTAAAGCTAAGCAGAGTCAAACTTCCCTTTACAGGGAAAAAGTCATTAGCAAGTTAATGAATTACAGAACGTAAAAACATTTTCCTGGTTGTACAGTGATGGATAGACAAACTTTGCTCTGTGCTTCGATTACAGGCATTTGTGTCTAAAAACAATCACTGAGATTGTGACCCTTTTATGACATGCAATAATAAAATTTCAAAGGACTGCGTGGCTACTGGAAACTGCTAAAAAGGCCAAAGAAGGGGGAGGTGGCCGAACAGATGACTAGCAGGAAAAAAGGAAGCATAAGCAGGCTTTTCAAAATAGACTTTGCCAAATGACTTTCCCAGGTAGCAAGAGTAGATCACTTCCTTTTTCCTTCCTAGTTCATGTTGTGTTCAGATGTACACATGCAGAATTTCTTATCTAGGGAGGAGACTACAGCACTGACATCCATGCTGAAGCCATTCTATGAGTATTGCTGTGTGCTATGATATACCATGGACCGAAAGAGACATACTTGAAAATGCATTGTCAAGTATTGTCCTTGAGAAGCTTACAGTTCACTCTGGTGACTGAGGCAGAAGGTAGTGGTGGGTAAAATAATAAAGGCCTCAGACCTATAGCCTTAGCACTGGGGGTGGGGGGAGTGGGGGCTGGAGAAGGATTCACCCCCATTTGGAGGACTAAGTCAGCTTTCTGGAGGACACAGCATATTTCTGACCACATGCATACCAGCAACTTCCAGAAAACCCACAAAAGCAAGTCTTCGAAGACCATATTGCAGCTCTGTTCATGGTCTGAACTCTAAACCTGTTCTTCTCTTGACCTGGCAACCAGCTGAGCTCTGTTCCCAGAGGCTGCCTTTTGTCCCCTGCGTTGGTCCAGGTAGACTTGGCCTCCTTCCCTGTACCATCACTGTCTTCTTAGGCTTCCTTTGCCAAGGCCTGGCTTTGACCTTCAGACCACTTGCTTTCTATGTGTGTGTATATGCACATGGACTAGAGCTGGGGTTCTCAAACTCAGCAATATTGACATTATAGTCTGGGAAATCCTTTGTCATGGGGGCTGTCCTGTATATTATGGGATGTTCAGCACTAGATGTCAGTAGTATCCCCCTCCTCGGTGTGACAACCAAGAAAGTCCTCAGAAATTAACAAATGTTGGGGGCGGGGGAGGGCAAAGAACCAGTTATTTCCATTATTCATATTTATACAAATGACATGAAATTTATTCAGGCAAACCTAGAGTAGACACTTGCATATCAGAAGCCCCTTCCTTTTTGTTGGCAAGTCATTGTTTCCTGACACAATACGAGCACTTCGCAAACGTTCCACAAGGAATTCCTAAAGCGAAGGAGGACCTGTGGCTGTAATGCCTTTGTAATATTGAGAAATTTGTGTCAATTTGGCATTCCGTTCCTCAATATTGCCATGTTTATTTTTGGTAAGAACATAATGTTCTCTCCACACCCATAAATACAGTACAATTAAAGCATCCCAAATGTTTACCTTCTTTATCCTGTGGTTCGATTCGCTCCCCAGCCCAGACCCCAAAGCGTGGTTATAGTACACTCTGAGGAACAGGGCACTGCACAGTTTTATAGGCCAGCCAGGCTTTCGACTTTCCGTCATTGTTTTTGTCAGGCCAGTCTCTGCTCATGATAAATATTCATGTAGGCCACAAACTATACAAACTCAGCACTCTTTTGTTTACCTAGTTAGGTAGGAGGGTAAACATTTATCAAGCTATTTTCCTATCTTTCAATTCATGATTAAAGTTCTTAATTATTTCAGGAACAATGGTCATGGTTATCAAATCATTATGTTGGACACACACAAAATTGTGTTGTAGCAAAGTAATTAGGGGACAACCATAAAACTTGGCAGTCAATGCCAGCTCCTAACATTTCATTATTTTCGGTTTATTTATGAGGAAACTAGAACCAGCCTCCTGCTTGTGTTTTAATTACTTAGCGCAGGAAGGATTGATTTCAGCAAACCTCCGCGCTGAAGAATAATGAGCCTCCTCCCAGGAGGAGTTCAAGGTTTCAAAGGCATGCGCTGCTTCCTGCCCCAGGGATGTCACTGTGGGCCCATTAGCGTGTCTGAGACATCCACGAAGTGCACCCCCTCCGGAGAAAGCTCACTCCTGTGAAAGGTAATGAGAACCCTCGATGACGGGAAGCGGAGAGCGTTCTACTCCGCTCAGGGTAACAGAAAGGACACTGCTTCCAGCTTTCAGAACTGGTGGCATGAATGAAAGATATTTTAAGATTCTTTCCAGCAGGGCTTTGTGTGTCTACTGAGAGCCAAGATGTATTTCTTCTGCGCTTCTCTCCAGCCTCACCTTTGGCGATTCCAAGAGGCGGGTCTGTTCTTCCACCCGTCCTTTGCCAGTGAGGAATGCAACAGGTCTGGATGGCAGTGCCCCAGGCCCAGTTTCATTTTTCTCATTGTCCATGGTGTTTCTGTTTTCATCTGCTGCTTTTTAGTTCTCCTTTTTATTGCCCCTGTGATTTTATCTTCTCGTTGTTAAGTGGCATGAAGGGTTTCTTAGTTTCGTAGTTTTAGGAAAACTTGCTGGGTAGAAGGAGACCAAGATTGGATCTAAGAGTCAGGTGGAAATTCTGACTAATGCGGAAGAAAACTCAGGAGGCATGCAGCCAAGGTGCCAATTTGACTTTTAGAGGAATCACATTTGGGCGACTTGAAAGGAGAACACAAAGTCGGGATGAGCACCACACGGCTTCTGCACAAATCACTAGCCTGAGAGACCTGGATTTAAACTTGGCACCCAAATTTGATGAACCAAACTGATAGAGAAAACAGACTTTATTTTACTTTCTTTAAAAACAACAACAACAACAAACCATACACACACTCGAACTTAAAGTATTTGCCCTCCTTTTAGACATGAGTTTTTAAGGATTATCTCATATTATATATCCCTCCCTGTCCATTAACTCTTCCATCTAACAGCACTCAGAATGAATGGGTCCAGAGCTCCCCCACCAACAGGCAACATAGCCCAGAAAATAGAAATCAAATGTTCTGAATTCAGAGGCTGGTTCTAGTCCACCTCCAATCAGATAACATCTTCTATCTAAATTTAGTTTATCTGATATGTGTTGATTTTAGACGTGAATTGTTCCAGTGATTGATTTATCTCATAGAGAAGATTAAGTGAAGAGTTAAATGTTTTAAATTGCAGGAGAAGTTCAAAGAGCAGTCTATATTAATTAAAGTTATTACATTTCATTCATTCACGACTTTGGTCTTGTTGGCTCGGCGTTGCTTCCAAACCTATGGATTAGCTGGCATTCTGTAAACTCAGGAGGGTTTGGTTGGGCGTGACTTCTCCAGATTGCCGTGTGTGTGTGTGTGTGTGTGTGTGTGTGTGTGAGAGAGAGAGAGAGAGAGAGAGAAAGAGAGAGAGAGAGAGAAAGCGGGGAAGAGTGGGGAGGGAGGGAAAGGCAATCCTCATTTTAATTACCAGGAATAAACAAATGTAACTTGGGGAGAGGAAGCAAAGTAGCTGCCTGTGCTGGTTTTTGATTCCATTGAGTGAGTGTGAGGGAAGGCTCCATCAAGACAAGAGAGGAAACACGTCTTTTTTTTTTTAGACGACCGAAGCAGAGATTTAATATCTATCCTTTACACCTTTCTCTGCTAATAGTTGCTGTCTTCGACACCAGTTTGGAGTCTTCCCACACATGGCTGGACTCCTGGCCTGTACATCAGTTGCAAGACACTTAACGATCCCAAATAACTCATTTTCCCCAGTAATCCCAGCATTTCTCCTGGACAGGTTGGCCCGCTTCACTTCTGTCTCTTCAGCCTCCTCCCTACCCTTCCATTAGCTCTGGACTCTCCCCCATACTTATGTTCGGTGAATCAGTTCTCAACCCAAGAGAGAAAATTAAAAACAAACAAGCCCCTTTTACCTACTTTGGCAGGAGTTTTTGTCTTTAACCAGGCCAGTATTCACCCTTTTCTTTTTAGTCACCATCGACAGGCTTAATGCCACAGCCAGGACAGACCGAAGAGCGAGTACCATCCCATTTCAGGCCAAAGTGATACAGCTGACAATTACTTTAGAGAAGTCGCAACTAAGGAGAGAAGATGGGTAGAATTTCTAACTATGGGCAAAAGGTTTTTTTTCAGGTCTGGTGATAGTTTTGTTGATGTTTATCCTTAGTGCCCTGATAACCACTCATAAAAAAACATCCAGAGGTTGACCCAAAAGCCCTTAGAAATTTTTATGCAATGTTAACATAGAATATCACCCAGAAGTTTGTGAGTGTCCGCATCTTTTAGTAAATTGTCATTCAGTCCCCTTCAGTGTGGAGCTTGTGTTTAGTCAGTGTGATCTTTAAAAAACACAAATTGTGTGATGTCAGCCCTCCTTAAAACCATTTTGTGGTTCTCATTGTATTTAGGATGAAACCCTGATTTCTCTTCATGGCTTTTAAAGCCCTGCAGGATCTGGCCCTGTCTGTCCAACTTCACCTGGGCGCCACAGCCTCCCCGGCTGACTGCTCGTCAGCTGAGACTGGCCGCTCTGGTGTTCTTCCAACAGCCGAGCACACTCATTTCATTTGCTGTGCCTCCTGCCTGGAACATGGTTCCCCGGGCACTTCTCTAGTTTTTCATCCTTAAATTCTTAACTCAAATATCACGTCTCGCGAAAGGCCTTTTTTAATGTAGGCCCCTAGCCTGGGCTCTTTACTGCGAAGTCATCTTCTCCACAGTATTTACCCCATTTTAAATTGTTCTCTATTACCTGGTGTGGCCTTTCCACACCAGTGGGTAAGAGCCTTGAGAGGAGGAGCTGGCCTTTCTTCTTCACAGCTGTGAGAAGCGAAGACACACTGACTAAATGAATGAACTGGTGAATAATGCACAGCCACAGATCTGTAGAGGAAGAGCTGTTGAGGAGTCCCCTTGTGGCCCTCCTTTACTCAGCCTGAGAATAGTCAGCCCTCCCTGGGTTGACATGTGATGACTGAGAAGTCTGGGTTGTAGATGCCATAGGGGTTATGTGTAAGTTCATGTTAGGCAACAGTCAAAGTGGTTGAACCTAAATTTAAAATGTTAGAAAATACTCTTGTAAGTGGTGAAAATTGAATTGGTAAGATGAGCACAGAAAAGATAAAGGTGGGGGGGAAAAGCCCAAAACACAAGTATAGCAATACAATAGCTGTATTAGTGGTATTATTGTTTCCCCGTCCTGATTAATAGACTCTGAGGCTCTTTGAAGTAACCTGATATTGAACATTAAGAGGGATGAGCAATGAAGGGGTTGTCTCTCCAGATTTCTTCTTTAATCTTACTTAACAAGCACTTACATAGTGTTCATTATGCTCCAGGTACTTCTCTGAATACTTGACAATGCCTTCTCAGGTTAAGTTCCCCGGAAGCAGTAGTTGAGACAGAGTTTGGGATGTTTATTAGGGACTAACAATGCCTTTGAAGAGAAGGGAGAGAAAGCAGGGAAAAGTTGCAATACTGGCTCAGCAAAACCTCTCTGCCAACCTGGCAGGAAGCTGGGGACAAGGGCTGCTTGGCAGGGTGTCTGCATCAGACTGGGGTGGCCCACCTTTATACACCCACGTTGCTCCGTCACCAATCATAGGCATCCCCAGGAAGGGCATGGCCTCCTCGGGCCGAGCAGCTCTCTGCAGCTGAGACAGACTGGAGTTGCCCAGAGCTGGAGTTTGTCTGCTGACCATCTTCCCTGCAGCTGCGCAGCACATCTCTGTGTCTACTCAAATACTAACGCATTTAACTCTCGTGACAACCTTATGAGGTTGGTCCTTTTCTAGGTCCCATTTAACAGACAGGAAAACTGTGCATGGAGAAATTGGGTAATTGCCAGTCCTCAGTCAGGTATTAGAACTGAGATTTGACCCAGGCAGTGTGGTTCCAGAACCAGAGCTCTTAACTAGCCAGCTTTGCTGCGTTAGCTATTACTTCATAGAGAGAGTTGAGAATAGCCTGATAATAATAACAAAACAATATTGGTATTGCACTTTGACACTGTAAAGTGCTTTTGCATTAGTGTTTTAGTTTTTTATTTAGTTCTTACAAAAGTGGTATGTACAAGTGTGTGTGTAGGCCTCACTTTGTATTGGTGCATTTATTAAGAATAATACCAAAAGGTGATCATTTGGGGCTGTCTACTTACTGCCTTCAAATATCAACCCTGCTTGTAAAAATTTAAGAATCAGGACTAGATGCCGAGGGGCAATGACTGGGCTTGAATTCCTGCATAGGAAGAAGGAAAGGTCCCTTTGGAGTTTAGGGAAGGAGTGAGTAGGTGGAAGAAAGGAGTGAGTAGGTGGAAGGAGTGAGTAGGTGGAAGAAAGACTAAAATGCAGGGAAAGGCCAGCCAGTTTTGTGCTCTGCAAGGCACAAGAGTGAGATATTAGATAAAAGGGCCTGAGGGCAAAGCAGGTGGCACCTTAGGAAAAGGGTAAAGGAAGGAGAAGAGGGTTCAGCAGGTGTGAGCAGGGTGGGCCCTGGGCACTCTTCAGAGGGTCTCTAAGGTAGTACAACACTGTGATGGTCCAGGGGGGCATCAAAGGAGTTGAGGGACAGGGGTCTGGGCTTTTCCTCAAAGGGAAACGTGTGGACTTGGACAGAGGTGGGGAGGAAAGAGGGAACCCAGTGAGAGCAGAGCATTTTTTCATCGCTGTTTTTGGAACTATATATTTTTTTGAAAATTAGACTTCTTGTTTCTAAAGACCAGGCTTAGGTAAGGAGGAAATCCAAGGATAGCAAGTTTTTTTTTAAAAAATTTAATCCTCACCCAAGGATGTTTATTGATTTTAGAGAGAGGAAGGGAGGGAGAAACATTGGCGTGAGAGAGAAGCATTGAGAAGTTGCCTTCCCTAAGCACCTGACTGGGGCTCAAGGCATGGAACCCAGGCATGTGCCCTGACCAATTTGGTTTACGGGACAATGCTCCAACCAATTGAGGTACCCGGCCAGGGCCAAGGATGGTGAGTGTTGTCTTGGATGATTCTGAATACACATTTTCCCATTTTGCAATTCTATTTTTGTCTAGAAGAGATCATGCAAGAGAAGTCATTCATTATCTTTAAGATCTTTAGCTCCAGTGGGATTCACTGGTTGCACATTCCTTTTCTGGAGTTTGGTGAAATCCCCTCTTTGAGCCCAGTTGAGAAATTCTGTTTTAAGCCTGCACTACTTTACTTGTATATGAAAACATGGTCCAAAAGGCTGAAACAAAACCTTGGTAGGAAGTGCTGTCTGCAAAAATAGTAAGCAGGGATAAAATTCAGCAACATGACATGTAAACTTCCCAGCAGACCAAATGCGTCCTGTGAGCTAGAGGGATTAAAGGATTCTACTTGGGATCTGAATAAAGGTCATTCTTGCTACTGAACGGATTATGTCACTGTCACTGACCCTTATGTTAACAGGTTCTTTCCCTTGTCACATACTCTGTCACGTTCTCTTATGGGTGTTTCAACACACTTTGCCCATATTCATACCACATAAAGCCGTCTTAGAAACTTGCCCTATAAACCCACAGAATAACAATACTCTACATAATTCACAAAGCAAAGCAAATATGAAGATGTTAGAATCTAATTTACAATTACAAGAGAACTCATGATGCAGACTTCAGAATAGATACTCAAACTGACTTATTACACTAAACCAAATGGGAAGAATGTGAAGAGAATGTATTCATGTATCTGGAAAGTAGAATATTTTAATGCCATCCTCTTGAAAATGAACATGATTTCAGAGAAACGCAGCTGTTTCCTGGAGTAAATGGTTTGTATTTGGAATGGGAGACCAACAAATATTTTATGAACTCTGGGATTCTACTAAAGACTCTTTTCCTAAACATGACAGGCTTATGAAAGCAGAAGCAGGGATAAACGTGGAGGGTCACCGTCGAGCAGTAGTGAGCGGAGCAATGCTAGAAGGGAGAGGAGGTATCTTGGAACCCTTCAGGCGCCCCAGTGACCCATTGCCAATTCTGATCTGCCTTTCCGCAGGTCATAGTGCTGGTCGTAGTTCATGGGACCCAGTGAAAATGAGCTTTATCTCAGAAAGCACTCAAAAGGTGGGTGGTTTCAGGACTTTGAGGTACCTACATTCAATCCTTAGACACTGCCTTTGGAAGCCATCTTGACTTCTAGGACATTTGTCTCTACCAAGATTCAGTATCAAAAAATGTACTGTTTCGTAGAATGCTATGCATACCAGAAAAATCGGGCACGTTCTTGTGAAAAAATCAAAGCATTTGAGTACTTAGAGGTGACACTTCTCGATTATAGGGTATGCGCATCTAATAGTTTTGTAGATACTGCTAGATTTCTGTCCAGAGTGGCTGGACCAACTAAATACATTTTTCCATTCTCATATGTGATGTATCTCCACATAGCTGAACCAACCCTAGGGCAAAACATCCAAGTCACTAAAATTTAATCTCTAGAAGACGTTTGGTCACAGATAGAGCTAAAATGAATTGGAAGGGCACTTGATATGGGTGGACCCTTGTCCCTGTGCCTCTCCCCTGTGATGCAGGCCGTACACATACTCTTCAGCCTGGTGTTGTCCTAGAGTTAACTGTACACTTCTTCCATGAGATGACATTCAAGCCACATGAAGACAGCAAGGTCAGGGAGGGCTGGAAGAGAAAGTGAGCCTGGCTTATAAAACCAAGAGGCACTTACAATTTAACAAGATTAACAAGTGCTGTTGAAAAGAGCTACCCGGCCTGAGTCACGGGGGAAGGATGCCAGCTAGTTCTCTTGGCATTGCTGTCACATGACACCATGGAAAGCTCTGGAAAGCCTTGCTTGAAATGGCAATAAAGTTTTTTGGAAAATGATTATATCTTTAATGATTATTTCTCTTGCACCTTTATGGAAGGAATGAGTTGTTCTTTTTCACTGTTTTTTGTTGTTAACATTTCTTTTGTCTGCCTTACTGGGAAGGTAAAGTCTGAAGCCGTGCAGGTTTTAAAATCCAAGTCACTAAATGCATAGTAAACGCGCATTGCACTGTTTTGGAAAAGCTTCAACTAAAAAACTGTGGTAGGTTCAGCAACAGCAAGCTGAGGAAGACAGTTCTTCCCTCTTCAGGCTGTGTGAAAAGTCATGAATTAGTGGGGCAGGGCAGGTAGACTGGTGTTTCTATTATGTCAGACACTTGTAGTTGATTACCTATTATCCAATTCTCCCTTGGTTCTTATCCCAGAACCTATTTTGGGGCAAGTGGCTGCTTGCCAGCTATAAAGCTCTATTCCCTCAGACTCTCTTGTTGTTCTGGAAAATCATCATGTAACAGTTCTGGCCAATGAAATTTAAATAGAAGCCTAGATAATGAGGCTTTCAGAAAAGCCGCTGTTTTCCCCCATGAAAAGCTGGCCTGAGCCTTTTGATCTTTGGTCTTCCTCCTTTTCTCTTAGTGAAACATGGACATACTGAGGGCAGAAGCTGCATGTGAATCATGGCAGGGCTTAAAATGGGGAGGAATCTGGTCCTTGATGGTATTGAGGACCCTCGAATGGCTACCCCTGGAATGCTGTCTCCACAGTTTTCATGCAAGAGAAATAAAGTATTTTTTTAGCCACTAGAGTCAGGTTTCTATTTCATGCAACTGAATCACTTATGCATATTGCCTAATTTCCTCAGAGTGGGGTGCTTACCTAAGGAGCCCCAGTTCTAAACTAAAGTGGCTCAGTTGCCCCAGGAAGTAACTGCACTTAGGATTTGAGAAAAATAAATTTTCAAATATCCCAAGGAATTGATTAACCAAGAGAATAAAATAAAAGTCTCTGAAATTTCTCTTAGTCCTCGAGTTTCTTTCAATGGTCACTTCGACCAAAAAAAGCAAGATGGTGTTTATCTGCAGAGATGTAGTGGGGGGTTTAACTCGATGAGATCCATCTGGGTGCTCCTGGTGGCAGTGATGTCATAGGTCCCCCTCTCCCAATGGTCCCAAACGTAAACTTGTTTACGTTTCTCCAGTAAACAAGTAACATCAAGAACAAAAGTCAGTTTCATACCTGGAAGCACCAAATGATCAAGACTTCCTTAGTATGTGTGCATCTGTGCATGTACATGTGAACTTGTGTGTACATGTGCATCAATGACATTGTTCTTTAGCAAAGAAGGGAAACGTAGACTTATTTTTTCTTTCACTCTAAGATCTAGTTTAAATTATGTGAAAGTATATTTTATGTTGGTAAGCAGAAATGGGCCTATGAATTGAGATGACAAGAATACAGAGTAGTGGACTCCTGTTTGGCTTTCTTAATAAAGCCCCTCCACAGTGAATAGTTCAGTTGGAGTGGGGTGCTTGACACCTGTGTGTGAACGAGCCTGGGAAGGTAGACTGTAGGGTACTTTGAGGCCAGGTTCGGAAGTTTGGAATTTACCCTGGAAGATGGCTTTTCCCAAAGGCTTCATTAGAACCGTGAAACAATAAGATGTTTCGCAAAAGGAGAGTTCCATGGTCAGATAAATTTGAAAACTATGCATGCTATACCCCTCTCAAAAACTCACACTTATAGTTACATATTAAAGGCTGAGTTCTGCATTAAAGGAGGTGGTTAAACTTCATTCAGGTTGACTTCCCCCTCTCCTAATACCTGTTAGCAAGGATTCATACGCTGTGAAAGATACTGGAGGGGCAGTGGGGAGCCATTGCAGGTCTTCGAAAAGAGTAATATTACCATATGCTGTAGAAATAATTCTGAAAACAATATATATATCCTGGGTCAAGATTTAGGGAAGAGGGTGTTTGAAGGAAAAACTAAAGGTAAGGGATCCTTAGGCCAGAGGCTCCTCAACCTGGCTACGTATTAGAATCACTCGGGATTAAAAAAATTTTCTAGACTTTATTGCACTTCTAGATTCAGTAGGCGTGAGTTGGGCCTGGAAGTGTGTGTGTGTAATATAGAAGCTAGTGTTGGGAATTTATGAGTTCAAATTAATTATGAGAATTATAATAGTCCACTTAAAAGTTAGTGAGACTAGTTCTTGGATATAGGCAGTGGGAATAAAAAGTGGGAAGGATGAAATAAACAAAGTGAAGCAAAACTCTACATGCCCTGGCAAGAGATTGAATGTGAGGCTGGCATAGAACAGGGAGGAATAAAAGAGGTTTTAAGCACCTCTTTGATTCCTGGTCTATTGAGGATGATGAAGGTATAACTATTGGAGGTTGAAGTTAGGGGACAAGTCAGTATTTTGAGAGAAGAGGATGTTCTGGCCTTGGACACTTTGTTTTGTTTTGTACAAACATCTCAGCAGCAGCACATGGAGAGCCATTGCTGAGGGCACAGGTCTTTATTGGCGAAGTGGTGTGGGCGGGGCATTAGGAAGTTTCCCTCATTCTAGGAAGATGAGAACAGTCCTGGCTGCCCCAACAGTGGGATGTATGGGATGGGGGCGGGGGGTGTCTCCAACCAGACCACACAGTCCATATGGAAGATACCAGTCAGTCACAAAGTCATGAGAGTGTCACACAAGCCTGACTATAGGCCCAGGCATCACATAGGAGCCTGGGTGGCTTTGGACATGTTTTGATTGGGATGCCACATATGTGAAGGTTTACCAGGCCATTGGAAAGGCAGCTTTCCAGTGCAAGAGAATGAAGGAGTCTAGACCCATGGAGAAATGGTGCTTACAACTTGGGATGCCAAGTGTTCCAAGGAATGAGGTGTAGAGAAGAGGAAAGCCAGGACTAAAGCCATGGGAAAACCCATATTCCAGGCTTGGAATTCAGTAGGAATGGTCAGAGAAGCAGAACAGCCACGAACTGTATTGTGAATGTTCCGGAGGAAGGCATCCAGAAGCATGCATCGGTTCAGTCAGGGTCCTCTTCTCCCAGCCAGACCTTTCAGCAGACAAGCCTGTCATGCATAAGTGATTCAGTTGCTGCCGGCTTTGGGCCTGACTCCCAGCTCTTCTTCTTTACGTTGTGTTCTTGAGCAAGTATACTCAACCTCTCAGAGCCTGTTTCCTCATGTGTAAAATGAGGATTCCATTGTCTTCATGCTATAGATGAGTGCCTAATGTAATACCGTGTAAAATGGTAGATAATGGTATATGTGTTACACTGTATTACATATTATTATTATCTTACTGAAGTGTCCTTGACTCTATAAAAATTAGTTGTATGGATAAAATAGGTGAGAAAGAGAAATAATCAACCATATTTCTATTATCTTAAAAATCAATTCTTTGTATTTAAGTTGCTCCATTTAGCATCATTACAATTTTGAATGCTTTTAAAGTTAACTTTATACCCTAAGAAATTCCTCTCATTGTTACTTAATTTGCTTATTTATCAGTTTACTTACTCAATAATTTTTTAATCAGTGGACATTTAAGTTGTTTCCAATGTGGTTGCTTGCTTTATTTAAAATGATGATCTAGCAAAGATGTGACAATGGAAGCAAAGATCAGAGTGAAACAGAGCTTTGAAGATGCTATGCTGCTGGTTTTGAACATGGGGAGAGGGGACCGTGAGCCAAGGAATGTGAGTGGCCTCTAGAAACTGGAAAAGGCAAGGAAATGGATTCTCCCCCAGAGCCTCCTGAATGCAGCCCTGAATACACCTTGATTTTAGAACATCTGACCTCCAGAACTGCATCTTGGTGCTGAATTGAGAAGTCTGTGTTATATCAAGAGAGCAATGGAGAAACAAGAATTGAGATAAAAGAGTCTGTTCATGACCAAAATATTCTCATTATACAGACAATATCCAGAGATGTGAATACAGCGGTGATAGAGTTATTGATCATGGCTTACACACTGAAGACTGTGCCAGAAATGTTATTGGAATCATTCATCTTTCCCCCCCAGCCAGAAGAGCAAGATGAGATAGATGGGATAGATAGGTGTGCAAGATCCTAGCACCTATGTTGGTGAAAGTGGGTTTAACACATTATCATTATGGATCTTCATCAAAAGGAAATTCAAAGCATTTTCAGCTGCCCCGTGGACAATCTTAGAGCCTCACCTTTCCTGCTTCAGTGTAACCAGTATGAAATTCCAAGTTACAGAAATGTGGTCATTGTAGCTAAGTTTCCTAATGCTGCAAAAAAAGCCAGTCATCTTCTGAGAGACTGTCTGGGTTTAGCTTTGACCCACGGAGAAGCTCAGTGTGCCGTGCTGGACATGAATGATGGGCGTCACTTTGCCCCAATGGTCAAAAATGTTACTTTCTATCCTAGCCTGGAGTTGTCATTGATGATGTTCAAAGAGAAGCCACCAACAACCGTAGTCTGAGACATTGGTAGGAGCATAGTAATCATGATGGATGACATTATTAATGATGTGGAAAGTTTCACTGCAGCTGCAAAGATCCTGAAAGAGAGGTGCTTACGAGATCTATGTCATGGCCACTCACAGTGTCCTTTCTGCAGAGGCCCCTCGCCTGATTGATGAGGTGGTGGTGACCAATAATGTTCTTCATAAGATGCAGAAGCTACAATGTCCAAGATAAAAACTGTAATATCAGTTTGATTCTTACTGAGGCAATTTGGAGAATCTGCAGTGGGGAGTCCATGGTGTACCTTTTCTGAAACATCAGTGTGGATGACTAGCTTTCACGGTTTCCTTGACCCGGCACTCCTAAAGAAGACAGTGCCAGCAATTATGTACACAGTGTTCCCTTTCAAGGGAGTCAGTTAGTCAAGAGGGAGACAAAGACAATGAATAAATGGCCTGAAATGTATGCTCTCATCATTCTGTTCATTAAAGAAAAGTCCCAGGCACTTTCCTGCAAAGAATCTGAAAATATTTTGATATTGAAAAGAAGTTAATGGCAGATAAAGGTTTAACTCTGTAATTTTCATTCGCTTGTGTCAACTGCAGGGAAATGTGTTAATATTGAACTTGGTCAGGGAAGCTGAGTGTTCTGGCACTGTTTCCATGCCAATTGTCCTCTCCTTAGTCAACCTCACATACTTATTTTACAGAGAATCATATTTTTCTCTGAGAATCTACTGTGCCTGCAGCCATGGAACAAGTAAGTGCTTGTAGTGTTACTCCCCGGCAAGGACGCCAGATTAGAGGATAACACCCTCACTGGGTGTCTGCATCGCTCTTCAGTGCAAGTAAAAGAATCTGTTGTCTTGAAAAAAACCCATAAAATGATTATCTAATTAATTTAAATGTTAATATAGCCCTTTAATTTTTATTAATTATTTCCTTTTGGATGAACTATCAGCAGGAGAATTATTGAGTCAAAAGGTATGAACAGTGAATGATTTGAAAATACATTGCCGATTTGACTTTCCAAGAGTTGTATCAATTAGCATAGTTTCCAAGGGTTGTACCTGTTAACAAAGTCTGAGTGTGCCAGACTCACTGTCCTCTCCAGAACTAGCGATCTAATTGTTTTTTTATATTTTTGCCAGAGTAATGGAAACTGACTCACAGAAAAAAGTTTATTGTTACTTAATTTGCCTTTTGATTACAAAATGGAGCTAGATAATGAATAATTTCCCATATGTTTATTTTACTAACTATATCTTCTCCTGTAGAAAAGTCCTGTTGATATTAGTACAAAGGTAACCTTGTTGATGACACATTTGTTCACTTTTAAAAATTAAAGGGTGAACTATAAAAAACAGTATATAGGGTCCTCAAAAAATTAAAAATGAAATGCCTTATGACAGCGATTCCACTTCTGAATATTTACCTGAACAAATCCAAAACACTAATTCAAATGCACCTCTATGTTCATTACAGTGTTATTTACAATAGCCAAGATATGGAAGCACCCTCAAATACATATAAATACATGAATCGATAAAAAAGTTGTGGTACATATATACAGTAGAATATTCCTCAGTCATAAAAGGGAATGAAATATTATCATCTGTGACAGCATTAGATGGAACTAGAGGGTGTTATGCTCATGAAATAAGTCAGTGAGAGAAAGACAAATACATGTGATTTCTCTTATGTGTACAATCTAAAGAAAAAAAATAAACAAACAAAATTGAAACAGATCATATATGCAGAGATGGAAGTGGTGTTGCCAGAGTGTAGGAATGCTGGGGAACTGGGTGAAAAGATAAAGAGATTAAGAAGTACAAATTGGTAGTTACAGAATAGTCACCGGAATGTAAAGCACAGCATAGGAATATCATCAACGATATTATAATAATAATGTACGGTGCCAGGTAGGTACGTGAAACATCAAGGGCGCCACTTTGTAAAGTATATAATTGTCTAACTACTATGCTGTACACCTGAAACCAATATAAAATAATACTGAAAGTAAACTGCAGTTGAAAAATTTGAAAATACATAATTTTTTTAAAATTAAAGGCTTATGGAAGTTGCCCTTGGAAAGTTGAAAGAAAATGAAGAAATGGGTAGGATATTCTGTCAGTCAAGGTCTTAATCTTGAACACGGTGAGGGAGGAGCATTTAATAAAGGGGATATTTACAAAGTCAGGGTAATGTTAAGAGAAGCTAACGGGATGATGCCTTGCCCAGGACTGCCATCAATGGTGCCATGTCTAGGCCTGAAGTGTTAAAGAGAAGGCCCAGGTAATAAAACCCAGAGCAATAGTTACAGGAAAGGGCTCCCTCTGAGGAGCTGCAGCTTTTGAAAGACACAGTCAACCCATGGTTACCTGGGAAGAAGGGAACAGGGTATGAACATTTTGACCATAATGATTTCTCCGATCTCCTGGGGTGCCTCCCACTGCCCCTCCTCCCCGGCCCAGCTGTCAGAGGGCAGTTAATGTAATCCAGAAAGGTCAGTCTCCTGAAGCCCTGAGCAGGATGAAAAGGAGAGGTGAATGTGTTTGGAAGAACAAACGGGAGATATTCAGCACAGGTGTTCTGGCATTAAGGTGTTTCAGAGTGGCTAGGTAATCTGAGCCTTCACAAATTGATTCAAGATTGTGGAGCGAAGGTTTCACTTAATTCAATTTTTGAGTATTATTAGCAGACTATTTAGTTTGTCTAATTTAGCCTTCAACTAGAAACAAATTAGAATGTTAATGCTGTTACTTGATCTTTTTTAGGAATCTGAATAGTAGAATTTATTCCTTTCTTGAAGGAAATTTTATTGGGTCAGAATCTCAGAAGCAGGTAAGAAAGAAGCACTACAGATCTCAGGAGTGAGTAAGAGGCAAAGGGATAAGCAAAGGGGAGACAGTTCAGGAATGTTAAGAATGAAAGGGATTACAGGGAGTCTACCCCAGCCTTTCTAATTCAGTAGGTTGGGCGGGTCTTGGAAATCTGTATTTGTAACAAGGATTCCAAATGATTCTGATGGAGCCAGTGGACTGTCATTTGGAGCAAATGAACAACAACACAAGGTTAAGAAAGAAGCTTCAAAATCTACAATCTCAGAGACATTCATGAACTCAACCCTCATGGAAATGCCAAACTTGAAGGGGATCAAAACTCACCAGGGGCGAGGATTCCCTTGTCTTGAAAGCCAGTGTTTGCAGCCCCAACTGTGTATGACAGTTAATAACGATGGCGATTCTAACAATAAACACATCCTACAGGCTGAGCCCCGTGACAGGCATTTGATGTGCATTATCTCACTGAAGCCTCTCAACAACCTCATGAGGTGCTATTAGCATCCACGTTTTATAGAAGATGAAACTTAGGCTCATGACGATTGAGCATAAACCTCAGGTCCTGAGGTTCCTGGTTTGTCTTCCTTGTTATCTCAATCTTTTATAATTTTCTTATATTTAGTTTATATATCATATCCAGAGTTTTTAGCAGTACCTAATGGGATGAATAGGGAAAAGTATGCTACTTTATCTTCGTAGAGGCAGAAGTACTTTAAACTATTTTTTAAACAAAAAGGATCATTATACTTTACTCTAGCAGAGTCATTGGTCTCATGCCTCCACAGCTCCCCAGTCTTTGGCCATGCATGTAAATATTTCTAAGAAGTTATAACCACAGTTCATAGTATTGTGGTGGAGTACTTAAGACTTTGGGCTTTGGCCTGAGTTCCGACTCCACAACTGACTAACTGGGTGATCTAGTGTAAAGACCATACGGAAACCCTGGACTTCTGCCTCTACCCACAGTACCCCTTCCCCGCTTGCCGAGGAAAAGTCTCAGGTCAATATCTAAGTTCCCACCACCAGAACCTAGGAAAAGAAGAGCAAAGTAATCCCAAAGCAAGCACAAGGAATGAAATAATAAAGACAACAGCAGGAAAATCAGTGATACAGAAAACAGAAAGACAATGGAGAAAATTGATGCAATGAAGTGCTGGTTTTTCAAAGGCTGTGTGTTTGATAGAACTGAAAAACTTCTATCAAGACTGACAAAAGAAGAAAGAGACAGAAGGTGCAAAGGCCATGTGGTGACCCAGCAAGAAGACAGCTGTACCGGCCAAGGAGTGAGGCTCCAAGAAAAGCCAAACCTGCTGATACCTTGATCTTGGATCTCTAGTCTCTGCCACTGTGAGAAAATAAATTTCTGTTGTTTAAGCCACCCAGTCTGTGGTGTTTTATTATGACAATGCTAGCAGATGAATACATCTGCCATCTGGAAAGGGTCCCCCTCAACCACGGAAAAGACACCTCATGATCTGTAACTCTGATGAGCTCCATCTGCCACCCGTGACACACTTCTTCAACGACAGCCCTGGGCACTTGTGAGCCCCTCCACAACAGAAGGTCCTTGGCCCCAGAGTGGTGGGGATGGTGTGGAAGGGGAGAACCAGCAGAGGAACTTGAGTGGGGCCAGACTAGGTGACAACCTTTCTGGTCACAGGTGTAGAAGTCCTTCATGGCTGACAGGGCTGCCTCTTGGTAGGTTATGATTAACCTGCTTGTGAAGGGGCTGAGCCTCTGGGAGAAAAGGGTGAGGGGAAATTGGACTGTTCCTCTCACAGGATTCATTGACTTGGTGGGGACCTGCCTTTTCTAACCAGGCTGAGGGTGGCCTGGAGAGGCAAGATATGGAATGACAAGTGACCAGCAAAGCTTCTGACAACAACCATCCACATCAAGACCCAGGGATTTGCATTCCTGAGGAGTTCTAGAAAGCCTTGGGTGGAGGATTCATTGAAAGGCTTACCTCCTGGGGTAAGTACTTCAGAGTCTCAGATACTATTTTCAGGCCCCAAGGCAAAGGGTGACCTCTCAGTGTGGGGAAGTGAGGGACAACTGGGGGACAAGAGAGGCTTTGTGGTGGTCTGCATTTTCTCATTTTGCTCTGAGCCTCAGCTACCACAGCAGCCTTATCCTTGGAGTTTTTAGATCTGAATTTGGTGCTCAAATTGAAAAATAAATGATGAATTTGTATATGTTACAGCAAAAGGAAGCCCATGGTTTTATGCATGGGTAATGAGCAGAAGCAAGAGATTCCTTCCTTTCTTTAATTTTTTTTCGACTTAAGTCAAAACAACAGTTGCACAGATGAGGAAGGGAGGGAGATAAAGGGGGAGAGAGAGAGAGAGAGAAGAAGAGATACCGGGGCCAAAGTCTTACCCAATGTGGATATTTCTAAAACCCAAGGAGAGGCACAGTGTGGGTTTCCTTAGCACTGAGATGTGAGGAAAACACTCCAGCCTGGGAGTGAGAACACACACTCCTACTTTCAGCTAACCCCCAACTTCTTTACCTATCAAATGGAGAGGTTGGATTAAATGACTACAAAATATTATAAATCTAGGATCTGTAATTCCTACTTAAATTCTTAAAGGGGTTTCCATCAAACCCTGTCTCTAGGTTCCCCTTCCTGAAGGTGAGATGGCTGTCTGTGTGTTCAGTGTGTGTGTGTGTACTGTGCATGTATAGTGTGTGTACGTACATGTGTGGTCTAGGTGTAGCGTACACATGCAGTGTGTGTATGTGTTGTGTGTGGCATATGTGTGCAATGTGCATGTGTTATGAGTGGGTTCTGTGTATAGTATACATGTGTTTGATGTGTCCTGCACTATTTACTCTTGCTATCCAGAGCAACCCCCTACATTGCCTCATCTATACTGGATTTCTGGATCCTTCAGAAATCCTCCCTCCCACACCCAGCCAAATAAACAAGAACACATGTGAAAAGCCTTTCTTATTTCAGTGCCCCTTGAGATGCAGCCAAACAGCTGGAATTACATGCTTTGTAGAGGGCCAGAGACGTGGCATGGCAATGAGAAATTCAATTTGTATTTGGAAGCCAAATTCCTTTTCCCAAATCTGAGTTGGAAAGGATGGGTACAGGCTGGGCTGTCTCTTGCTGGTGGCTAAAGGTGTGTGTGTGTTTAGTGTGTGTGCAGGGGTTATCTTTCACTAAATTCTCTGCCTTCTCTAGTGTTCCCCTATTTACGTGTGCATTTGCATCTCAGACTCCAATTTTAAATTCAACCTCTTCTTCCCTCTGCATCTCTTCCTCTGGTTTTATTGCTACTCACTTATTTCTCCAGCCCCCTTGCTCTGTCTTTTTACTGTGGACAGTAGCTCATGGGTTGATTTCCTGCATGGAAGACACCTGAGGTCAAAGCAGGGAAGACTAGAATGCTGTACAATTGCTGGATGCCTCAGAGCCTTCAATACTTCTATCACCCTGGTTACGGGAGGTTTTCCTCTTGGTTCTGGGGACTACAGAGCTGCTAGGGTCCGGTTTACCATTCCACATCTGTTCCAGGCATGTATTGCTGTTTAATAAACCACCCCCAAATTAAGCGACTTGAAACAACACTCATTTATTTCCCTCATGAATCTGTGGTTTGGACAGGGCTCTTCTGCATGGCACTTCCTGGGGTGGTTTGAAGTTGAGGGGTACTCCACAACTGGAGTCTCGAGTTATCGGAAACTTATGTGTCTGGTGTTTGTTACAGGTTGTTGGCTGGGACTTCAGCTGGGATTGTCAGCTTGGACACTTACATGTGGCTTTTCTATGTGACCGTTGATCGTACTTTATGGTGGCTGGTTTTCAAAAGTGAATGTCACAAGAAACAAGGTGAAAGTGCATATTATTTTTATGACTTAGTTTCAGAAGTCATTTAGCATCACTTCTGCCATACTCTATTGGCTGAGGCAGTAACAAAGTTCTCTCCAAGTCCAAAAGGGGATGACATAGACTCCACTACTCAATGGGAAAAGTGTTCAGTGCCACATTGTACAAGTTGTGTGTGTAGTATATGTATGCACAGTATATAGCAGCAATGCAGAGTACATATGTATTCTTATAGTCTTATTGGCTTAAATTTATAGACAGAGATGGAATTTGTAATAAGGGTTGTCATCACAGGGGTGCTAAAGCTTGCACTTTTGCTTGAATCATGTGATAGGCAGAATGGCGTCGGAATGGAGCCAAAGCTATCTGCCCCCTGTTGTATACCCTCTATAATCCCCTCTCCTTAAGTCTGGGGGACCTGTGAACAGGATGGGTGTTTAGGTTACATAAGACGGCAAAGGATAAGGGATTTTGCAAAAGTAATTAAGGTCCCTAATCAATTACTTTGGATTAATCAAAAGGGAGATTACTCTTGGTGAGCCTGACCTAATCAAGTGAGTTCTTTAAAGGTAGGTTCAGGTCTTCCCTAAAGAGAGAGATTCTCCTGCTCACTTTGAAGAAGTAAGCTGCCACACTGTGAGAAGGCCATATGGCTACAATATGAGGGTGGCCTCTAGGAACTAAGAGCAACCCCCCCAGACAACAGCCAGCCAGAATATGGGAACCTCAGTTCTTCAATAGCAAAAAAATTCTCCAGCACTTTGAACTTGAATTTGGAAGAACTCCAGATGAGAACACAAGATGGCTGACATCTTGATTTCAGCTGTGGGACCCTAAGCAGAAAACCTAGCTACTCCTGACCAACAGAAATTATGAGATGATAAATGTATTGTCTTTATGAGATGATGATGTATTGTTTTAAGCCACCAAGTTTGTGGTAATGTGTCATACAACCATAGAAAACTAACGCAAGTCATAACCATGAGCTCAAGTGGCAAGAAAAAATTATTGAGTAATTGGAGAAATTCACAGCAGATCCAGTAGCAAGACTGTGCATATGCTTTAAGACCTGCTCAAGTGGCACCTCCGAGATCTTCATGGATTCCCTTCAGCTAGAAGTACTCTGAAACCCCATAGCTTTGCTTGTACCTCTTTTGCAATACTTCCATATTCTACTTGTATTTATCAATGTACATGCTTTGTCTCCATGAATAGATTGTGAAGTCCTCTGCGTAAAAATGTTGCCCCAGTTATTTTTATGGCACAAAAGTAATTATCGTAATTCTTTGCATATCGATACATGTTTACTGATAATTTACTGGGTAATTTTCTTTTTTAAAAAATATTTTTTTATTTATATCTAGAGGGGAAGGGAAGGAGAGAGGGAGAGAAATATCAATGTATGGTTGCCTCTGCCGAGGACACACAATATATCGTGTGTCCCCTGCCGGGAACTGGCTTGCAACCCAGGCGTGTGCCCTGACTGGGAATCGAACTGCGATCCTCTGGTTTGCAGGCCCGTGCTCAATCCACTGAGCTACACCAGCCAGGGCTGGGTAATTTTCTTAATGATGGAACTTCAACTTTTATTTGTTGAGTCAGTTTGAGAATACATTTTGATATAAGGAAAATCAAGAGGTGAGCTTCACTATTTTTAAGGTACTAATTTAAAATCTAAAATCTAGCTAAGCATTCTGATCTTCATTTGCAGTCAGTGAGAAAGTTTCTGTCACTTGAGATTCTGAAATTAAGCCTATGAACGTTCATCCAATAGATTCGGGTTCCCAGACTCTGAAACTCTCTGCCAACACAGAATCGCAGATCTGAGTGGTCTTTATTTTTATCTTAAAAACGAAGAAGAGAATTTCCCTCAACCACTGGGACAAGCTGCTATGTAGCTATCACCTCCAGAACAGGGCCATTATGCTTATGAAGGTAGGGATAACGTTTCTTCTTGGAACACTAAACCCAAGTCTGCTTAGAGAGACAAGTAGCTCATAGCTCTTTTGAATTTAGTTTTGAAACGCTGAATGCAGAGGAAGCAGAAAGGTCAAAGAGCATGAAATAGACATGCTTTTAGGATGGTAATACTTTTTTTAGCAAAAGAAACCAGCAGTTCCTGAGGGTTGGTTGGTTTGAGCCCCAGGAGGCTCCTCAGCTCTCAGGGAGCCCCATCAGCGCTGTGCCTGAAGACCTGCCCATCACAGGAAACTGATTTTGCAAGCTCAGTTATTAATAACAAAAAATATCACCATTAATAATCTTCCTCATAGCTCTTACAAAAGTAAAATAAAATTGTAGTGCCAAGAGGAATTCTTTCTGGGTCACATTATTAGTCAGGCCCATGATTACATGCTTTAGGGGAGTGCCAACTCATTACTCTGGGCTCAAGAATATCTTTTGAGGACTTCCAGATCTGGGCCTTCTATAAATAGTGAGGAGACAAAATACTACGTTTATATTGAGAATTTGCAGAGTTTCATGTACCTTATCTCACTTTACCTGGGGATGGTAAAGCTGTCCTCTCCTAATGTGGGCTACTACGGGTGGGTGAACTTCAGGAACCATAATTACTGAGGACTCAAATGGCATCCACTGTGTCAGGAAATTAAGAGTGTGTGTCCTGCTCTGGTTGCCAGTCTCACGAGGTCCCAGACATCGGGAGCCAACAGAGCAGATCACTACTAGTTAGCATCAAGCTGGTGTTAAAGGCCTGAGTCAGAAATTAATCTCGCCCAGCCATTCTCTGGTTCACACGGTGGTTATCCTCATGGTCAATAATAAAACTGGATGTGACAGGTCCAGATTTTACATTTCATATGGAGGACAAGTCAACATTTGTGAAACCTACCAAGAATTATTTTCCAAAATCCTGGCATGTAATCCAAGGTCTATTTGCTGTTTAGATTCTAGGCAATCCTTGAAGCTCAGTGGATATTTATTCTCATAATCTGGAGGGAGGTGGGACGGTAAGAAGCTGAGAAGAGAGCTGGTATCTGGCACTTCCTCTCCCAGAGTTATTGGGAGGTGGTGGGGGAGCTAAGTGGAAGGAGGAATTGTAGGATTTGAGGAGCAAGAAAGTGGGGCAAGTAAGCTGGGCCAGTTCATCTCTGCCTTAGCTTCACTTGGAAAGGTTTTTAAAAATGCAGATTTCTAGACCCAGCTGTAATGAATCACAGCCTCTGGGAGTTGAGTCCTATAATGTGCATCTCAAACAACTAGGTAATTTCGATGCACTGACTGGTTTGCAAACTGGTGGAATAACAAATAACAGACTACAGGCAACAGTGTAAAGAGCACTGGACTAGGAGTCAGGGTCCTGTATGTAAGTTCTACCACCAGCTTGTTGTGTGACCTTGTGAAGACAGTTTTGCCTACCTGGGTCTCAGTTTTCTCATCTATAAGGTGAGTGGTAGACCCAAAAAGTGTACCAGCACCCACATTAGAATTCAAAGACTGTCTATGACACAAATTTCTGGAGCCACTTAGGGGTTCTGTGGAGATCTCTTTGTAGGGGCAGAGAGGACAGGCGATGGGAAAGAGAAGCATGACTGTGACAGGCAAAGGGGGAAAGAATCCCAAGCAAGGGACCTCTCCTTCAAGGTGGATCCTGGTCTTGTGGAGCCTGACTCTTACTTAATTTGAGAAGTCCTCTTTAAGAAAAAGAACGGAATCACCATTAGAATCAAGTATAAAAGTGAGTATTTAGAGTGATAAAGGAAATCACAAACTACCTATTTTATAAAAAATATCATAAATACTGAATCCAGAAAAATAATATAACATTTTTATTAATTTCTTCCTTGACACACCTTTATAATACTTTTTCCTATAGTTTTGCTATGCATAACTGTAATTTTTTCTTCATGTGACAGTAATTTCGTACTATCACTTTCTTTGGAGAGAACAGAAAGGCAATGATTAAGTCTTTCCTTTAATGTGTTTGAAATTTGTTTTTTAAAGCTGTTAATAGTTTAGTAAACTTGTGTGTATTTTTAGAATTGTAAATTGGATCTGGGAAAACCTTAATCAAGTTTCTTTAATATCAAAGCTGTAGGAGTTGGAGAATTTTTTCCATAGACTACCTTCTGGCATCTAGATGTTAATTCTTGGCTCTTTCCCCCTCCATTACCTGACTAGTTCTGATGGGAGCCACAGGTCCCATTCACAGCACAACATCCCCTCTGCGCCTCCACATCAGGACAATGGAAGAGCTGGCAGAACAGGTAGTTGAAGCTGTTCCTTCAGTGGAATGGCTAACCATCCCTGAAATGCACATGGACGTGACCGCAAATAAACCCTTAAGTCCATACCAAGTGTGTCTCCAACTTGAATTCTTCTTGGCCAGATTCTCCAAACACCCATGACCCCTCCAGGGCTGGCTGGCCTGGAAGGGATGCATGAAAGAGGGGGAGGAAGAGTAGAAAGGGGCTGCGTAATCTTTAACTAGAGCTGTTAGAAATACAGTTGCCCCTCAAACAACAGGGCGGTTAGGGGCACCAGCCCATGCAGTCAAAAATCTGCATATAACTTTCGACTCCCCCCAAACTTAACTATTAATAGCCTATGGTTGACTGGAAGCCTACTTACCGATAACATAAACAGTTGATCTAACACATATTTTGTAAGTTATATGTATTATATACTGTATTCTTACAATAAAGTAAGCTAGAGAAAAGAAAATGTTATTAAACAAATTAGAAATGAGAAAATACTTTTACAGTCTCGTACCATGTTTACTGATGCTGTAAGTTTGCTATGTCTTATTTAAAAGATAAATTACTTATCAGTACCTACATCAATATTGTCCTATACAAACACTGTAGATGTTATATGTATCACTAATGCTAAACATCAAAAGTGAAAAGATAATATGTAAAAGAAGTTTATATTTATTTACAGATATAATGATCCATGCATTAATAATGAAGAAGCAGATATATGATTACTTTATGGGAGCCTACTGTAATTGGCACAATTGCTTCACCGTAGTCTAGCCTATACACTAATAAATGGATTGTTACAACATTTTTATGGCATACAGTATTATAGTCATATGTGTCATACAGTATTGGAAACATCGTTACATTTTTCAAAAAACCACTTACCTGGGATGGTAGGCTAAAATGCAGTTTCTTTGATAATGAGAGAGAGGCATACTATACAGTAATGTAATTCTTCAAAAGAAAAGTTCTAAGACAAAGCTAGAAAACTAAGATGTTGTTTATTTTATATCAAATATTACTCACTTTATGCCTATGTAACAATAGGCTATCCACTTTCATAAAGTCTTACATGTGCTGAGAATACAATGGTGATGATACATGATGAATTGGTACTTGATGACGATAACGACGACGACGATGATGATGGTGATGAAGGCCCCAAAACATCTCATACAGTTCTTGCCCTATAGTTTCAGACTTTTACATGAAGACACACACATACACAACAGCTTCATTTACCGTGCAGCATAATGATTATTTAGTATTCATTCAGTGAACGTGGATAAAGTCCTTCCTTGTTGTCTTCTCACTGAGTGTACTGAGGAAGAGGAGGGAGAAGATGGGTCTTGCTGTCTCAGGGGTGGCAGAGGCGAAAGAGACGGAGGAGGGAGAAGGGGGGACAGGAGTGGCAGGCACACTCACTGTAATTTACAGAAATGCTTCGTAATTTCTGTCTGATTTTTTGCCTTTTCGTCTCTCTAAAAGTGCTTCTATATGGTATCATTCCTTCTTTCACCATTCGCTTTAATTTCAGTGCACATATCATAGAAGGGTCCACGTCACAAAAGAAGTTAAAAGCAGCCTCTTGAATAATGAAAACCTTTCTACCAGGTTGTTCAATGTCAATTTGTTATTGGGCGATGCTTCTTCTAGATCTTCTTCCTCATCGTTTGTTCCTAACTGGGGAGCACTCATCTCCATCAAGTTGTCTTCTGTAAATTCCTCTGGTATGGTGTCGATTAGCTCTTGAGTCTTTCAAAGATCTGGATCTTGAAATCATCCATCCCCCACCTTTTTTTTCATATCATAATCCCTTTCATGATTTCCTTGATTGTCTTTGCCATAAATCTTGTGATGTCATACACCACATCTGGACATAGTTTCCTCCAGCAGGAATTTATTGTCTCAGGCTTGATGGCTTTCACAACTTTTTTTTATAACAATGATGGCATCTTCAGTGGTGCAATCCTCCAGGCTTTTGTGATGTTCTCTTTATTGGAGTTCTCTTCCATGGTGTTGACAATTTTTTCCATGGAGTACTATGCATAATAAGCCTTAAAGGTCCTTATCACCCCCTGAATTAGAGACATCATGTTTGGGAGCAAGTAGACCACTTTGATGCCTTGGTGTTGAACCATGGGGTTCTGGGTCACTGGGGCATTGTCTAATATCCTTTCTAAGGCAGTTCTTTAGAAAAAAATTAATGAGAATAAAAAAGTGCTGTGTTTACCTTGTGAAGAAGAACAAGGTTTTTGGTGCTAGCTGTTTTTGTCACCAGACTGTGGCTCATCCTTTCATGAACACTCACTTCACTGAGAGGAAACTGATCCAGGTGAACCAACGAGGGGCACAAGATGGGGAGGGCTGTAGAGAAGGCCACTGGTCATGCCCGGAGCTGGCAGTGTGATGAGGGCCAAAATGAAGGAAGGTGTGCGTATCCAACAGAACCGGGAGTTGGTGCCCAGGATGACAATGAGACCCTGGTCACTCTGGCGGGAGAAGAAAAGCCAACTTTCTTTGCAATGAATATTCCCAGTGCTTTGTCTATGATGTTATTTTATTACCTTTAGAAACCAAGTCCTAATCTTGTTACAGCTGTTTCACTGGGAAGTAGATTAGTATTAATATCAATTAAAAATGAATCTTGTTGGAAAAAATAAAGAATAAAATAAAATAAAATAGTTTCTCACTGGCGAGGTACTTCCCAAGATCTGGAGTGAAGAATCAGTGGAACCAATCCAGAAAAAGTGTTCTTGTTGTCCAGGCCTTCTTGTTGCAAAACCAAAAGACTGGCAGCTAGTGTTTGTCTTTTCCTTCAAGGCTCAGCAGTTAACCAGCATCTAAACTGCTCTGTTTAGATGAGGGCTATCCTGATCATAAACCTGATTGCATTTGCATAAAACAGTAGCATTAGCCTATCCCTTCCTGCTTAAATTCTGGTGCTCACTTCTCCTCCTTACTAATAAATGTCCTCTGTGGCACTTTTTCTCAGAATAGGGAAATTTTGTCTGCATTCAAAACTTGTTCAGGCAGATATCCATTCTTTTTTTAAAAGATTTTATTTATTTATTTGTCTTTAGGGGAAAGGAGAGAGGGAGAGAAACCTCAATGTATGGTTGCCTTTCGTGCGTCCCCTGTTGGGAACTGGCCTGCAGGGAACCTGCCTGCAACCCAGGTATGTGCACTGACTGGGAATCAAACCACAATCCTCTGGTTTGCAGGCCTGTGCTCAATCCACTGAGCTACACCAGCCAGGGCCCAGATATCCATTCTTTTCAATGACTTTCTTAATGGCATCTGGGAACTCACCTGCTGCTTCTTGGTTAGCAGAAGCCATTTGTTTGGTTTTTTTTTTAAGCCAAATTGTTACCATGGGGTGGTTGGGTGGGCCACTGGGGCGTCTCCCTCATTGACTGGGAAAGCAACAGGTTGAGGTTCTTACACTGAGCACTTGAAAAGCCCTTCTCCTGGCCCCTCTGATACCAGATTGGGGGTGGGACTAGAGCAAGTCAGGAACATGCTCCATAGAAATCGAAATGGTACAGGGGAGGTTCTGAGCCAAAGAGACCTGTCATTCTATCCTGGGGAAAGAAGGGATTGGCTGGGAGGTGGATCCCCCAAAGTACAAAGCATGTGAAAGTTGGGAAATTAATTGGACATTTTGAGAAAGCACCTGGTCTGTCCCACATTCAAAATTAATACAGTCCCAGGGGAACAAAGAAACACACACACACACACACACACACACACTGTCTCTCTCTCTCTCTCTCTCTCTCCTCTCTCTCTGTCTCTCTTGCTTGTGGCTCACTGGCTCATGACCTTCACTTGGATGGTGGAGTGGCCTGTTCTCTCCATGGGCTATGTGGCTGCTAGGGCCGCCTGGTTTCCAGAAGGGAGCCTCTCTCTCTTTCTTGACCACCTGGTGATGCATGACCAGTGCATTTGTGTGCTCTCTCGTCTGGGGGTACTGGCTACCACCAGCCCTAGCAGCCACATGGCCCCTGGCCTCCAGAAGGGAGGCTGAGATGGACTGCATCTGGGAACGAGCTAAGTTATAAGGATGACTACTTAGCAGCCGGCTGTGGGCTCCAATCAACTGTCCTGTAAACCAGAGCAGGAACTTCAGCTTATGAGCTGTGAGACGGGGAGTCTGCCATTCTCCCCGATGGTGTGGCACCTGAACAAAACCTCTTTGCTTTTACACCAGCACCCACCTCACAAGTCTGGCTTTTGTGGTGGCAGGCAGACCAGCATCCATTTTTGTTTGGTAACAAAACCTCTTTCTAAAATTATGAAATCATCTTTTGCTGTCATTAAATTCTCCAGATTTAGATCTTTTATCTTCCTTTTGCGTTGTCACATGATGACTTTGCTTTTTCTTGAATCATATTAGTTTATAGCAACCATGCATTGACATAACAGCTGCATTTTCAATATGAGAAAAAAAGGTGTTTAGCAAAAAGTGCAAGATTTTCATGGCTGCTGGCGTCACTGCTGTGATGGCCTCATGAATTCCCTTTCCCTTTATTTCACAGTGGTCTTTACCGTGGATTCATTTATCTTGCGTGGCTGGCTACTTCACCTGCAGGCTTCAATGTACAGTACAGATCAAGCAACTCAACTTTTTCTTGTCATGTCATGACTCTTTTCAGTTTCTTGGGCATTTCCAACATAACCAGTGGCACTTCGTATGAGTCTCATGGTGCTATTCAAAGTTTGTGGTGTTAAAACTAACCACAGTGAAAAATACGCGAGAACCACAAGAGATCACTTTTTACCCTGATAGGCAATTTACTGGAGAGACAAACTGCTCACGTGGAGATGATCAGCCTCACACCATGTCTGAAGTGGAGACTTACAGCACTTGAGCTCATGGCAATAGTAACAGGGGTGGCTGTGAAATTATGACAGTAGTGCAGTATGGGCCACGGTTCATTTCATGCAGTGATGGTTTAGTGCTCCATCTTTACTCTGGTTTATATTTCTCTTGACTGCAAATGGAGACATGTAAGGCCTGGAAGTGATTTTGTGCATGAGTTCTGATAAATTTTAACTTTTTATAAGAAACTTGTGACTATTTTACAGTAGTAAGTGGTAAAATAGAATAATAACTGCACATATTTTATGCATTCATGACATACCTAACTTTTTCTTAATTTTTCAATATCTCTAGGCTACATGGTTTCCAAGTTTTTTCAAATTGTCGATTAAAAAAATTCATGGTGTAAGTGAACCCACACAGTTAAAATCTGTGCTGTCAAAGGGTGAATTATATATATTTTTATTTATATATGTATACTTTATTATTTATAATGTACATGGTATAATGTATGTTACAGGTAGATTCTATGATTTCCACATAATACATACCCATATATTCACTACATATATCCACTATATATTTATTATACATTATGTGATATTATATATCATGCTATATACATATTCTACATGCATACATATATGTTGCCAATTTCACAAAAATTTATGGCCATATGAACCCATTGCTAGGACCCTTCAATGGCCATGGAGGAGCCAGTGCAAGGAGAGTCCGTGAATCTTGCATCTTCATGGGCTTTCCAGTAGATCCCTGCTGCTCTGATGCAGGACACAGACCAGGGCTGCCTGTGGGAGTCACGGGGCGGAGATTCTTTCCGAGGATGCTGAATGTTTTGAAAGTTTTAGACACTTGCCTCTTGGGTAAAATGCTGTTACCATGACAGTGACATGGGTGTGGGGTTCATCTGTATTCTCTCCCTCTCCTCCTGTCATCCCTCACCTGGGAATTAAGAAGGTCAGAGTCATGCAGAATGTGTCTACCACATTCTACTTCATATGTGGTTTTTTTGTGCAACCTGATATATATGAACTCCATGCATATTCATAAGTCTACCCATGGTTCATTCTTTTTCATTATTGTATAGTATTTCTCTGTGTGAATAGACTGCAATTTATTTATCTACTCTGCTACTAATGAATAGTTGCAATGTTTCTAGTTTTGGGTATTATGAATAAACTGTATTAAATATTTTTGTACACATCTCTAGATAAATATATGCATTCGTTTCTCTAGGGTATATGATTAGCATGCTAAAGTTTTTTCTTCTCTAATTTAATTCATTCAACACTTATCTACAGAGTCTTTGGGGCAATTTAAAAGAATCATGATTTAGGACTGGGCTGGCAGATAAAAGAGAGGTTGCGTTTTGCTGTGACGATCGAGATTCACCTCCTCTCCCCTTGCCAAGGGATCAGATCCCTATTTTATGAAAGCCTCCCAGATGATTCCGCGCCTCTCCATTTTTCCTTTCAGCAACCAGTTAAACAAAAAACAGCAACCACTCACCCTAAACTTGAGAGACTGCATTGTGGTTGCTAATCTGATTTCAGAGGGGTACAGATTCCTAGTTCTCAGGGATACGCTTTCTCTGCTCTTCTCAGTGCATGGCTTCAGCATGCACACACTCACCTGAAAGACCTGGACAGCCGAGGGGCCCCATGGGAGCATGTGGAGCCCTCCAAGGGGCTGGAACTTAAATCTGTAAACTCGGGAGGACTGCCAAGTGAAGGCCCCACTCCCAGGTGAGGTTTTCCTCGTCCAGTGCAAGAGAAATGGAGAGATTCAGTCATATATGTGTTTAATCTATCTCTTCTTTGCCTCCACAACTCAGCTCCAAAATCCTGCATCATTGTTTCTGGGATCCATAACAACGGCTACCACTTATTATAAATATTCACCATGTATTGGGAACTATATTAGGCATAGTATGTGCACAATGTCGTTTAATTTCAGAATATTCATGAGAGGTAGATACTTTTCAACCTACCCATGAGGAGAGTGAGGCTCAGAGAGTTTTTGACCTTGCCAGGCCATGCAGCTTATAGTAACAGAAATGAGATTCAAACCATTTGGATTTATCAAGGCCAAAGTCTGACATTCTAGTGGGGAACTCTGGTGGTCGGTTGATCCTGCTCTAGTCAATTAAGAAGCATGCTGCAATCCACTGATGTGATGATTTAATGGTGGAGAGCTAGACGTGATTTCCACAGGAAATTGCTCCTGCTCTTCAACCACTGCCAGAAAAAAACTATTCTGAAAACACAACTGTCATTTAGGCAGCATCTTGGAAATTTAATTAATGTGCATCCAACAATATGATACAACAGGTCAAATAATTTAGTTCCTTATAGGTATATTTTCTAAATAATTTATTCTGGTATGATCATTCTTTCATTCAGCTAGTATTTACAGAGTACCTATAATATGCCAGACACTCTTCTGGGTACTAGAGATATAGTCATGAAAAAGAAGACAAAGTGCCTGCCCTCATGAACTTATATTTTAGTAGGAGAAATAGAAAACAGGCAATAAATAGATAACCAGACAAAGGGATAAACAATTATTTATTTTTAAAAAGATTTTATTTATTTATTTTAGAGAGATAGGGAAGGGAGGGAGAAAGAGAGGGAGTGAAAAATCAATGTGTGGTTGCCTTTGGCACACCCCATGCAGGGGATGTGGCCAATAACTCAGGCATGTGCCCTGACTGGGAATCAAACTGGCGATGCTTTGGTTCACAGGCCGGAGTTCAATACACTGAGCTACACCAGCCAGGGCCGGGATGAACAATTACATCTGAGTGCTATGAAGGAAGTGCAGAGTGCTGTCATAAAAGAATAACAGGGGTGGAGGGACATTTAGACATGAAGAGTGAGAAAGAGACAGCCATGTTATGTACAACAGGAGGGAAGTTGAAGGCAAACACATCACGTGTACAAAGCCACTGAGCTGTAAAACAGTGGGAATTGTCCCAGGATCTGAAACAAGTTGGGTTTGTGTGACCGAGGAGGAGAGGAACATGAGATGAGATTGAAGAGGTAGTCTGGAGCCAGATTATATAGGGCAAGGGGTTTGGGTTTGCTCTAAGTGCAATAGAAAGGCACTACAAAGATTCAGGCAGAGGAGTGAAATAAGATTTATGTTTTTAAAAAGTTGCTCTAGCTTCTCTATGGAAGTGAATTGGAGAGGGGCAAGGAGGAAACTGGAGAGAGTAATTATACAGTTTTTGCATCCCCTTTACTCTTATAGTAATCCAAGTGTTATAAGACTTGGATTACTTGTATGGTAAAGTCCTAATGCTCAGTATTTCAGAACGTGACTATGTTTGGAAACAGGTCTTTAAAGAGGTGATTAAGGTTAAATGAGATCAGCAGAATGGGCCGTAATCCAACATGACTGGTTTCTGTATAAGACATTAAGACACTGAGAAGCACAGAAAAAGAGACCGTGTGAAGATACAAATAGAAAATGGCATCTATATGCACAGCAGAGGGGCCTCTGAAGAAACCAACCCTACCAACCTCTTGATCTCAGAATTCTAGCCTTCAGAGTTGTGAGAAAATAAATTTCTCACAATTTATACAATTTTTTCTCACAATTTTCTCACAGCCACCCTGCCTGTGGTGCTTTGTTATGGCAGCTTTAGCAAACGAATACATGAAGCTAGAGATGGTGGGTTTGGACTAGGGTGGGACCAGTGAAGAGAAAGAGATGTATGTGGACTGAGATCTGTTTCTGAGGAAGAATTAACAGACAGATTAAACATGAAGAGTGAGCATTTAAGGGTGACCCGTAGAACTCTGACACATACAACCAGAGTGGATGATGGTGCCATTAACTGAGATGGGCTAGGGAGACGCATATTTGGGGAGAGAAATCAAAGCCCCTGACCTATTAAATTTGAGATGCCCATTAAATATCTGGGTGGGGATGTAGAGTAGGCAAATGACTGCAATAAGTCTGAAGTCCAGAGGAAATGTAAGAGCTGGCAATATAAAGTTGAACAGTCCTATGCACATCAATGTTATTGAAAGCCCAAGGGAGTGGATGAACTCAGAGAGAAAGGGTAGAGAAAAGAGTTGAGAGCCTTGGAAGACACTCACATTTTGGATATCTGGCAAAAGAAGCGTCACAAAAAAAGAGAATGAAAAAGAGTAGCCGGCAAGATAGGAGGAATACCAGGATTTTATGGTATCAGTCAAAAGAGAAGTTTTAAAGAATGAAGAGATGTTTAACTATGCCAAATACTGCTAACAGGTGAGTGTGATGAAGGTAAGACAATGTTCCATGAATTTGCTAATGCAGAGGCCATACTGCGCTTAATAAGAGCACTGGATGATCTGGCTGGTGTGGCTCAGTGGATTGAGTGCTGGCCTGTGAAGCAAAGGGTTACTGGTTCGATTCCCAGTCAGGGCACATGCCTGGCTTGAGGGCCAGGCCCCCATTAGGGGGCGCTCAAGAGGCAACCACACATTGATGTTTCTCTCCTTCTGTTCCTTCCTTCCCCTCTCTCAAAATAAATGAATAAAATCTTTTAAAAAAAGAGCACTAGAGTGGCAGTTGCTGAGGCTAAATGAAGTGGACTAAGAGTGAATGGGAAGTAATTAAGTGGAGACACTACATGTAAATATTGTCTGAAATTTTGGTTTCGGAAAAGGGGAAAGAATGAGAGCTGGAGGGGTTGAAAAGCAGAGTGAGGAAGAGACTGGTATTGCAGGAGAGGAAGGAGAGATCTGACGCAATAAAGATCCTCTTGAGAAGGGATGAGGTCTCTGTGCTGTTGGAAAGGGTGGGCTTTGACAGAAAAGGAATAGTTCCCTTCACATGGAAGGAGGTGCTGGTAGACTTAGGCTCACCTGATGCTTTCCATTGTCTCAATAAATCAGGAGACCAGGTCATCAGCTGTAAGGGGGAAGAGAAGGGAGTTGTTGAGAAGGGAGAAGAGGGAGGAAAGAGCCAGTTTAAAGGATGGGGTATTGGCCTAGGTTCTACAAGAAGCAGATGTCAAGGTGGGAATGAACATACAATGATTTTGTTAGTAGAGTGATGTGTGTAAAAATGGGGAGGGAAGAAGAAAGTTTGGGAGAGCTGTCAGACAGTAAAGGAGAGAGGAAAGAAAGGTTGAGTGGAAGCGTACCAGACAGAAGCATACCAGACTTCAATTGCCATGAAATCTAGAGAAGGTTTTGCAAGAACAAAGGGGAGGCAAAGTTGGTTGTCAGAGGAATCACCTGTTTCCTTGTTATCCCTGCTGAGCTCAGCCATTGGCTAGGAGTAGCCCCTGGGAAGATGGCCTTAAGCATCAATGCGGTGATGGATTTCAGAGCACAGCCACTTGGGCCTTTGGATAATTGTGCTCCCTGAAAGGCATTCTCATGGCCCCAACAACAGGGAAGATGAACTTACTGCTGCCAGGCATTGCTGGGTACCCATTTGACATCTGTGATTGTGAATTTAAAGTGAAAGCCATCTTTCCTTGGAAAGTATAATGCTCCAGTTTAAATATTTCATGACACATGACTGAGCTCTACAGCTCTGGGTAGATAGTTGGTAATTCCCAACATGAACAAATTTTAAGCTATCATCAATGTGGCTAGCTATTCTATAGTTTTGAGATCCTGACTTCTCTTTTTAGTGTGTTCTAGATTGGTTTCAGAAGTATTTTCTGAGAAAAACTTCATTCATTCAAGAGTGCTGCCCCAGGACACCTTTTGGACAGAGATGCAATTGCCATTGTTCATGAGAAAATCGTGGTCAGGTCCTTAATTCTCATAACAGGTCTCAACAGGTAGCTTCTGACAAATTGATGTTTATTATTATTTTTCTGATAGCACAAATAGTATATGTTGAAAATCTGGAAACCACAGTGTTGGTAATCTGTGCATATTTCTCAACCTGTGCTAGAGGATCCCCCCACCAGTGGGTGGACAGTTCCCTCATACAGCATGTCAGTGGCTTCCTTTCTTCAGCACCTCCATCCCCTCCTTGATGACTTTCTCTGGCCATTGGAGCTTATTTGGCCTGCACCAGGGCAGGTTAAAAGGGCCTGGAGTGAAGGCCCCAGGGAGCAATTCTCAACAATGAGAGATGAGAGTAGGTGGGTGAAAACCCCGCTCTTTCGTGGGGCAGTCCTGAGAGATGTTCCACAGCGTCTCTCGGAGGGCCCCTAGGGAGATTTAGTTCCTGTTGCTGATAGTAGTAACCCACTCAGTGCACTTCTTATTGGCTTTCTTCCTTTCTCTGTTTTACTTCCCCACCACCTTCTAGTGCTTCCTGGGATTATCTCAGAGTGTGATATTTAAACTATGACCAGGACAAAGTGGTAGAATTCTACCACTTAGAGAGAGACAATTAACATTTTACATTCTTCCATCCCACCCACTTCTCTTAATTGGCTACTTAGAAGTAACCAATTAATATTTTATGTCCTTCCTTTTTTTCTCAGTGTTTCATGCTGTACATTATATTTTGCTACTGATTNTATTGGCTTTCTTCCTTTCTCTGTTTTACTTCCCCACCACCTTCTAGTGCTTCCTGGGATTATCTCAGAGTGTGATATTTAAACTATGACCAGGACAAAGTGGTAGAATTCTACCACTTAGAGAGAGACAATTAACATTTTATATTCTTCCATCCCAATCACTTCTCTTAATTGGCTACTTAGAAGTAACCAATTAATATTCTATGTCCTTCCTTTTTTTCTCAGTGTTTCATGCTGTACATTATATTTTGCTACTGATTTTTTATTTAGCTGTAGTGTTATAGACATTTGTGAGATCACGAAAGTTACTAGATAGAAAGTAATTGTTAATGGCTTTCTAGAATTTCTTTAGATATGTGTTAGATTGACTTTTAAAATTACTGATCTGCCTTTACATGGGTCTAGAAAATTGCTCTAGCTGGGTTCTTTCCAATTGACTAACTTCTGAGTACAACACAGTTTGTAGCAAGCACTGTGGAGGATTGCTGGGAGGATGTCAGTCCGTTGTTTAGACAACGCAGATTTTATCCTCAGATCCAGATCAGGTACGTTTGGCACTGCGGGTTGATGCGTTTGGCCTTCCTTTTCTGACACCTCACACAACTGCTAATCAAGCTTTGGAGTATCCACAGGGATCCCATGGAAACCTCCATGGAAAACAGTGCTGTAAAGATCGCTGAAAAGCTGCGGGGACAGCCCAGGGTTCCCCTTTTGTGAGGGCTGGCGGGTAAGAGTGCACTCAGGACTCAGAACAAGGGAAAGGAGAGCTGTTCCCGAGGAACTAGTTTCCTCTTATCTTTTGTACATCGTCAATTTTGTTTTCATTTTCACTTTGTTTCTAGGAAGTTCAGAGTCTAATTCAATTCCTACTTTTGTTAATGTTATAAGGCCATTATAGATCAGTGAGTTCTAACTTTTCCCCTACTTAATCTTCTTTCTTCTACCTCTTCTTTATTTTCTCCTTTCATGATTCCTTTATCAAGCCCTTCCCCCCCAAAAAAAAATCTTACGTTCGGTGGGTTTGGTAAGTCACCTCAAAAGACATTTTAATGGTACGCTGTATGTATATGGCTTCCCCTTCCCACCACTCTTTCCCTTTCCTGCATGGAGTGTCAAGAACTACACTTCTGGGGTATTTTTAGGGGCGGGGGGAGCAGGCCTTTCCACACAGCCAGTCTGGATAGGGCTGCCTGTCTCAGGCGCGCCTCCTGCTGTGGCGTGACCCCCAGCAGCGCTCAGCCAGCAGTGACAGATAACTTCGCCCCACCCACCGAGACACTGAAAAGCTTCTGATCAGGTGTGGAGATCTGCTCGTGGGAAAAAAGAGAAGTGCGTCGCAGGTGCAGACACCGTTTCTGCTGCTCAACATCCAAGGTGCCGGCAGTCCCTCACGCGGCCCTTTCATCCCCAAGGCCGTGCCTTCCTCTGTGCCATCCCTCAGTGCCCACCCCTGTCCACACCGCTCATGGGGAAGGAGGAGGAAGGCTTCTGCAGAAGGGCTGTCCTCTGCCCACCCCTCTTTTCTGTTCTCTTCTAAATTCACTTCCCAGGAGCCTTGCCAACTGATTCTCCAGAGCACCATTTGGACGAAAGGGAAAAAAAACCACCTACTGAATATTAACTGTGGTTTTCTCGTTACATTTCTGTGAAGAGAATCATTATTTTCTTGGGAAATGTGCAGGCTTTTGCTGGCTAGGGGAGACAGAATAGAGGAAGAAAAGCATAGTTATCTTACCAAGGTTTATATGGCTGAAATGTATACATACATATGTCTTTTAAATGTGCATATGTTTAGAATATTTAAATATCTTAATTGATTGATAGTTATATGTAGTGTGTGTTAATACATGACTATATATGTGTTTGTGTGTGAGTCTATGTATCAGATCCAATTATGTTATACCCAGCTTTAAAAACCTTCCACAGTTCCTTTTTCTTATTATAGGATAAAGTCCAAACTCCCCCTGGCACAGCCTCCACACCCTCTGGCTTCTCCACCCTTCAGCCCCAGCTCCCCTGCAATCAGGCCGCCTCCCCACACCCACACTGCGGCTCAGACCATGGGAACCACTCACTGGCCCTGCCGTGAACTTTGCTCCTTCCCACTTCATAGCCTTTGTACCAGCTGTTTACTCTGACTACAAACTCCCCAGTTCCCTTCTCACCAGGTGCCTGTCTTGGAAACCGATTTTCATTCATTTTGAAGGAGCTCAACGTCTCCTCCGAGGTAACACTTTGAGATCCAAGCACCTAGCACAGTGAAACCAGCACTAGCTGAACTGTCAAAGGCGGCCCAAGGTGGAGGCAGGAGTGCCCTCCCATCTGCCTCCAGACCACCCGGCTCCTGGGGCCCTCCTGAGAGTGTTTCTCAAGTGCGCCCTATTCCTGGTGGTGCCTGTCTGTCCCATTACAACCCTCAGGGCGGGACACATGCCTCTCCTCTCAAAGAGCATTCCCAGTGCCCTGCACAGGGTCTGGCACCTACCCAGAGTATGTTTTTTGAATGAATGAATGAATATCTATAGGTCACAATCCGTGTGACAGGTAAATGGGAAGCAGGGAAACTGAAAGCAAAATGTTGGAGGCATTGCCCAAGAATAATCATCAGGAGCGGGAATCCAGTCTCCTTCCCGCTCACCCCCTCCCAGACGACTAGTTTGCTGCAGGGAAACTGAATTTGATTTGCAGAGACAGGGACATCACCACAGCTCTTAAGGAAGGTAGTGGCTGTTTCTTTCTCCCTCACTGTCATTGTCAGAGGCCTGCAGGTATAATAATGTCACAGCTCCTACCACAACCAGAATGACAGCAGCAGGCACATAGGCCAAGGGCCCCTCCTGAGTCTGAGGGAGACCCTCTGACTGCCAACCGCTCTGAAGACATCCGCAGAGGGGCTGCTGCTGGCTCCAGGGTCTGCTCACCGAAGCTTCAGATGGCTCACCTCCTTCTGCACCTGACTTGGGGGAAATGCAAAGCCACATTTCCAGTTTCTCACTCCCATTAACCATTGCATTCTGGTCTGGGTTTCTGGCTTTCCTGATTGCCAGATCTGGGTTTCAGGCCTGGTGAGCCCTAGACGCACCCAGAAGATTGCAACAGGGCCAAAGGCTGTTGTCATTTTCTGGAAATGAGAAGCCTTCTAATTAGTCTCTTTATTATCATTTTCAACGACTTCATATTCCTTCCTTCCTTCTATTGCATTTCTAACATCCATTAGTACATATAATTCACAAGGGCACAGTACTGTGAACAGTAGCTAGTACATAGTAGATACCTTTTAGAATAGAAAATGAATGAACAATGGCAGTATGAGTGAATGAATGAGTACCTTCTGCTTAAGGAGTGGTGTGTTAGAACTAAATGAATGGAAGCAGTAGATACGCCTTTGGTTGTTTCTTCAACAAGGCTATATCCTTGTAATCTGTGTTGGTTTGTCTGGCCCTGTCTAAGGGAGGGATTAGGACTAGAGAAGCTGGTCTAATGCTTCTGGTGTGAGGATTCTAGGACATTGAGGCAGGGGGAGAAGGTAATGGAAGGAACTGAGGGAAGAAATGGCTGAAAGTTCTTCTGGGAGCTTCAGTGATGGTTCAGTGAAATTTCCTCTGGAAGTTCCTCCCTCCTCCCCCGCATTGGCCCAAAGCCCATGCCTGCCCCTCTCACAGAGGAAGTTGCTGTGGTTACATTGTGGGCTCCAAACAATGAAGGGAGGAGGGGCCCCTCCATGGGGCCAGAGGTTACAAGAGGGGTTGAAGGTCGAGGAGCCAGGGCTCCCTGTGGCATCCAGTTTTAAACAACTCTGTTTAGAAATAGAAGAGAACCTCTCAGGAAAGATGGGAGGCCTCTGGCAGGCCTCCCAGGGCTGAGAAACAGCAAGTTCCTGCCAGCTTGCGACGGAAGTGGGAGATTTGTGGGCAAGGGCACGGAGGGAGCAGACACAACCCAGGAGCATTTTTCCTGGTAAAAATCAGGATGGTTTCTTATTCTCCCAGGCTGCTGTGCACATGGTCTGCTTCCTGTGACTGAAATTACTGCCAGGTGTGTGTGTGTGTGTGTGTTTTCAGAGAAGGGATATTAGAAGCTCTCTGTGGCCCCTGCCTGAGAATGCTGTGGAATAATGGAATGCAAAAATCGGCTCTACCTCTCCAAGTTTCTCAGGCAGGATCAAGTCTTCTAGGTTCTTCATTCCAGGACAGGAAACAAAAAGTGGGAAACACCTTTTCTCCTGGGAAGCTCCTTTTCAAACTAGTAGTGCCAAAGGACCCCTTTGTACTCCGAAATACTGTATTATTGAGGACCTCCGATAACTTTTGTTTAGGTGAGTTATATTTACAATATTAGAACTTAAGACAAAGTATTCAAAAATTATTAATTCATTTAAAAGTAACAGTGATAAACCCCTACACACTAACATAAATAATGTCTTTATTTTTTAAAAATAGCTATATTTGCAAAAGCTATATAAAGCAAAACAGTTTAGTGAGAAAGATGGCATTGTTTTGTAGTTTTGCAAACCTGACTTCATGGAAGGCAACTGGATTTTCCCATCTGCTTCTGTATCCGTGTCTTGTGACAAAGCATGTCAAGTAGCTGATGGAAAACTCCATTGTTATTTGTGAAAGTAAAAAGCAAGTAACATCCTAGCATTATTATGAAAATAGTTTTGACTTAACAGATTCCCCTGAGAGGATCTCAGAGGCTCCCAGAGGTCCTTAGAAAGCACTTTGGAAACTGCTGCTCCAGAGAGAATGTTACACTTCTTTCCAAACAGATGTGTACAAGCATGTTCATAGTGGTTTTATAAGTAAAAACAAGCAAAAAAACAAGGTAAGTATTTATAAATAGTAGGATGGGTAAATTGTGGTATACTCATAGTGTCAATGACTCTCAGAAAAATATTTTATAAAAATAAAAATGGATCTCATATTTATAGAGTTCAAAAACACACAAAATATATTATTTATGGATAGGAATATGTGGTAAAACCTTAAAGAAAAGGAAGGTTAGTGTTGTCTCTCGGCAGTGGGGTGGAGGGTACCATTGCTGAAGGATACACATAGATTCAGAGATATTTCTGTTTCAGTTATGATGGGCTAGTTAGGCTCCAGTAACAAACATCACCTCAGATCTCAGTGGGTTGTACAATAAAGCTCTGTTATGGGCAAGCTAATAGGCCTCCATCAATTGGATGTCTCTAGTAGGTGTGGCAGGAGAGGGAACATAATAAATCATGCACTGGTTCTTAAAGTTCATCCAGAAGTGGCACTTTTGCTTCTGCCTACCACATTCTGTTGGCCAGAGCAAGTTACATAGTCATGTGTCACTTCAATGGAGAGGGGTGTGCAACATGTCCCGGGAAGGACAGAAGAAGGGGACCTGAAACATTGGGGTCATTTGGCATTGTTCTACTGCTTAAGTTGATTGGTGAACTCATAGGTATTTGCTTAAGTATTTTATACTATGTATATTTATAGATGCATAAATTTATGCTTACCATATACCATACATGTATATATTATTTAAACACATGTATACAAAGTATAAAATGTTGGAAAGAAAAAGAAAAAAGAATAGAACCTTAACTGTGTTGAACACATTCACATATTTAGATTTTAACAAATGTAGTGGTCATGAGAGGAAAGGATGAGAGCTGAACTGAGAAGTATCTGGAATTCCTGGAGCAGTGGTCTTTAAACTGGGAAAAGCATGCTCCCGGGGTTCATGAGGATGCTCTAAAGGGTCGCAATACCGATGATATTAAAGAAACCAGTTTCTTGATGCTCACTCCCAGATGTCCTATTTACCAAAACTGTTCTCCCTGAGGCGCTGCTGTTCGGACTGCCCTCCTTTCCTCTTTTCTCTTTCACAAATGTTCTCTCCCCAGTTTTTACAGAAGAAAGATGTCATCTTGTTACTGGTAAACATTTCCAGACTTCAAAGAGCCAATTCAAAGTTCTTGGTTCTGGCCAAGAAGGTAAAATTACTCTAAAGATTGGATTATAAATCCTTTTGCAAGACGGATATTATCTCATTATTTTAACAAAGGTGAAAGACAAACTAATGAACATTTAATATCAGATGACAAATCACTGATAATCTTGTCAACATGAGTGACTGTTGGCACACCAGTCAGAAAAAGTACAAAGAATCAGATAACACCACTGCAATAAAACCCCTTAATTTTGAACGAGTTTTCTTAGCGCAGTCCTTAAAAGTGAAAATTAAGGGTAGAATTGATGCTGAAGTCGCTTTCATTCTAGAAGAAGTAATACACATACACACATATTTTAAAAATTACCAACCACATCATTAAGAAAGGCATATCTAATCTAATATTACTTTTTGGATTATAATATTATCAAAATGATTAATAATTCAAAATGTGCTATATTTCTTCTTAAAGAATTGTGTGTTACCATTAACGGTAATAATAACTGATTCCAGATGAAAATCTTTTTACTCCATAGGCTCATGCTGTTCAATAGAACTTTATGCAATGATAGATTTCTATTTACTTTGTCCTATATTGTTCCATAAGTCACATGTGGCTGTTAAGAACTTGAAATGTGGCTAGCATGAATAAAAAACTGAACTTTAAATTTTATTTAAAGAAAAAAATTAAATAGCTACATATGTGTGGTGGCTACAATATTGGACAGCACAGTTTTAAAACTTTATGGCCACAGAAAAGACAAAAAATTGAATTTGCATACATTTTAAGAGAAATATGATAAGGTGACTAAGAGATTTTTATCGTAAGTGTCTATTAAGATAAAGTTCTTTGGGGAAGAAAAATGAAAATACAAATTCAAGGAGAAAAAGGGATAGTGTGATATTTATGAATGTTAAATAAGAGTGCATTCATTTTTTAAAAATTCTCGCCCAAGGATATATTCATTGCTTTTAGAGAAAGAGGAAGAGAGAGTGAGAGAGAAACATCGATCAGCCTCCCATGCGTGCCCCGACTGGGACCAAACCCCCAACCTACACATGCACCCTGACCAGGAATAGAACTCGTGACTTCTTGGTGCGTGGAATAATGCTCCAACCAACTGTGTCACCCTGGCCAGGGCTCATGGTATTTTTAGAAGGATAATGGAGGATATCTACTGCTGTAAGACATAAGTTCTATTTGGATAATTTTAAATGAGTGACACAGGTTGTTTAAAAATGTTTAAACTGTTAAGATGTTTCAAAGTTATAGTGAAATTAAAATTTTTTAGCTATTTAAACTTAAGATGAAAAATTTTAAATATCAAAACAAGAATGTTTAAGGGAAGTGCATAATCATTCAATTTTTTAAGGGTTATTCAAGAAAAATTCTTGAAAACCCCTGGATTCATGGCATTTACTGTTCCTTTTAATTCTTTGGAGTTTGTGGATATGGCCTAAGAGGTCACTTTACTGAGGGGACACTGTAAATGGAGAAACATTCTCAAATGTAAAGGCTCATTTACAAATTAGGGTTCTAACAAAAAACAAAATTCAAACCAAAAAGCCCAAAATATACCCCTACCCCATCTCTTTCTTACACACACACACACACACACACACACCTCCACTGATATCCCCCACCCCCCTCATCCTACACTGGTGATTTTAGTGCAGGAGTTTCATGAAACACTTTTTTGAAAAACATGAGCTTGGTTATTAGCTCATGAGTGCAGACATTGCTTGGTTAGCAATGGGGGGTGATCTGGCCAGTGAGAAATCTCTGGAGGTCAGAGTGGCCTCAAAGAAGTTCATTAAAGATCAAAAACCCATTTGAAGTTGTTCCCATTGCCACAGTGTAAATCCCGTTGGCCTGAGCAGCCCTGGGCAGAGTCTGCTACAGACACAAGCCTTACATGGGAGTTTGGGTTGGTTATAATGGACTTCCAGACAAGGTCCCAATTCCACATCTGAGTGCAGACACGGCACAGTGCACACAGATGGCAGAGTGACTCAGACTGAAGGAATTCAGTGGAAGCAGAAACTGGGAGCCAGAGGTGCTCCCAAGAATATGAGTCCACTCTATCCCTCCCAGCCAAAAATATGCAGACACCCGGACACATTAGCCTTTCCATGGAAGTGGACCTGAGGTAAGAGTCTGTCTGCTTTGCATTTGGCAAGGCAAGATAATCCCAGCATGGTTTTATTCATTCTAGCATGGCTTCCCTGTAGTGTTGCTCAACTCAGGTGTTAGGATTAGCTCTGCCCATTCCCAGTGGCAGCGAGGGGGCAGGAGGGACAGAGGAGACTGAGCAGGCAGGTCTCCAAATGAACTCAAGTCACCACAACAACCAACCCCCTTAGGTGCTGAAGGGAATGGAAAAATATTTCTAGGACCCAGTGAGCACTTCCAATGAAGGCGAGCACTGGCAGCCAGTGAGGGCGAGGGTCATCCTGGCAGCAAGGAGAGATTTGTTATGTTGTGGGAGCTGGAATTCCAGATTGGCAGTGCTGAGTCAGCCTCTGATTGGTGAGGGAAGGTCCCCCTTTCCTAAGGTTTTCCACCCCCAACTGGGCCCTGCTCAGGTCAGGCGGACCCAAGGGGCTGGAGCTCAGCACTGGCCTTGGGACCTGCTCCAGGGAAATAGCAAGGGAAGCTGGTGGCCTTGGCACTATTTCAAAGGCTGGCTTCAGATGCTTATCAGCTGGCTTTTGTACAAGGCTTAGGCTGTGGCTGCATCAGAGACTGAAAAATGCAACAGAAGCCAGAACTTTCTTTAAATGGGGCTCGGACGATAGGCAGGGTGCTTATCCTCCACTTTGGCCTTGTAAAGGAAAATGCAAACCTTAACCCAGGGTGGGAGAAAAAAACAGACACCTTATAGGAAGATGGAGGACCGACTCCAAGAGAAGCCAAGAGACAGGGAATGCAAAGGAAGGCAGGGTCTACACTTTTACTTTTCTTTGAATGCTGTGCTGTTACCTCTGATTGCTGCAGAGCCTGGTGTCACATCACATGGTAAATGCCCAGGTGTGGGGGGGGGGTGGCTAAGAGCTGAGAGCAGTGTTATGACCACTGCCAGAGACTTCTGGATATTTTAAACCATAACGAGGAAGAGAGAGGCAATCATACATTTAACCAACATTGAACCCCTAGAGGGAAAAATCTATAAAAATCAATCATTCTTGATCTTTATTGTAATGGAACTCACATTACCATTACCCTCACGACTCACTCCTACGGACCTTACCAGATTTTGACACAACTGTCAAATTTGTGTGCAATTCCTGGCTCCCTAGCTTTAACTCCATTGCTTCTTTTCCAATTTAGGAGCACAGGAAGAATGCACATAAGAGTATTGTTATTATAAGATAATCTAGAATTGCTCAAATTCATCAAAACACTAAATTCTTTGAAAAATTAAAAATGAAATGAGGTTGCATCTCTTTGATCACTTATATTAGTCTGGCTCCAGCCTCAGCCTCTCTACTGCAAAGATGGCCTTCTCTCCCTTCCCAGTGTCCTGTGATGAGCTGAAGAAGTCCAAGTTCCCAGATGCTAAGGTGAAACCCAAGCATTACTCCTGCTCTCTTAGGTGACTAAGAGAAGCAGAACTGGAACCCCCTTAGAGGCCTGCCTTGAGGTTGGGGGCTCCTCAGTCACTGCCAAACATAGGGGTCTTGGACTCCTGCCAAAGTCAGTGGCCAGAGCCTGAACAACCAGCTCCCAAAGCTGTAATTGATGCCAGTTTATAATTCTATGACCCCACCAAAGCCCCAGAGCCTCCCCTGGTTGCTCACACCTCCTCCATGCCCCTGAGGCTGGGACTCCTCTTGTTGCCCTTCTTGGAATTCATGGCACAGCCAGCAGCCCTGGTACATTTCCCACTGGCAATTGTTCTTTGAGCACAAGACAGGACAATCCCTGCCCCCTTCAGTACAATGTTCAGCTAAGGCTGCTGCCCAGCTGGAACCACAAGGAGCCACTTCCCCTGGGCCCAGGGTGGAGAAAAGCATGTGGAGATAGGTTCCCCTGTCTGGAAACAGAGTTCCCTCTGTCCCTGTGGTCTTACAACACAAGCCCACACCCAGTTTTTTTTGGCTGAACAAGTGATATGTCTTTAAGGAGACAAACTCCTTTGGGTTTTCTTTCCTCTGTAACAAAGTCCTCAGAATCCATCTCACAGTCAAGGATTTTGACTCAGTCTTTGAGAACTGCTGAACTCAAACATGGGTCCTCAGCACAAATGTCTCCTCAGCCCAAAGCAAGCCAAGCTCTGGAACTGTCCCCATCTTGTTCTCAGGGGACCATGTTGCAGTGCTACCATCCTGTGGCATCAGCCATGAACACTGGCTAAATGTTGTGTTAGTGAGTAGTTAGAGTTCCACTGACTGCTCTAAAAAAGTGAACCCCGATTTCAGTGGCTTTACACATTAGAAGTCTACTTATCACTCACAGAGGAGTCCAGTGCCAGCGTCCTAGTCAGCAAGTAACTTCCGTTGTGTGACTCTGGACCTGGAAATTCTGTTTCTCACTGGCAGATGTAGAGAAGTCACATACTCTTCTTTTTCTTTTCATTGTGGTAAAACACACATAAAAGTTACCACTTTAACAACTTTTAAGTGCACAGTTCAGTGACATAAAGCACATTTACACTGTGCAACCCTTACCACCTGCTAATGCAGGAGATCGAGTGCAGAGATCTTGACTACTCCTTCAGATCAGTGGAAAACAACCATGGGGAGGACCAGATGGAGTGGACGGAGCCTTCATCACTCTTGTTACAAGAAGCAACACCCGCAGCAGATCAGCGAGGCAGGAGTGCACTTCCCTGACTCCAGGACTTGTTTTAAGGGGTCCCAGACAGGGAGGCATGTGTCCTACCCCAGTGTGTACATGCAAAATGAAAAAAGGACAAGACATAGGCACAGGACAGGAAGCCACTCCCAAAAGGGGATAAGGAGGGAATTATAATCCATTTCCAAAACAGGACACATTCCTGCTGGCGGCGGGCGGGGTGGGGGGGGCCCTCGGGCCAGCCTGCCATTACGTGTGTCAGAGAGCCACGTCCAGCACCACCCACACTACCATCCAGCTCCAGAACCTTTTCATCTTCCCAAACTTAGACTCGGTGCCCATTAAACACTAATTCCCTATTCCTCCCCACCCAGGCCCTGACAACCACCATTCTGCTTTCTGTCTCTATGGATTTGGCTACTCCAGGCACCTCATATGAGTGGAATCATGCAATATTTGTCCTTTGTGATTGACTCACTTCCCTTAGCATATTGTCCTCAAGGTTCATCCATGTTGCAGCATGTGTTAGAATTTCATTGCTTTTTAAGGTTGAATAATATTCCATTGTATGTATATTCCCCATTACATTTATCTATCCATCAGTAACCACCTGGGTTGTTTTTACCTTTTATCTATCCACACCCTTCTCTTAACCATCTTGACCTGCAAATGACACATGTCATTTCTGATCACACCAGAAATTTCCCTGTAAGAGGGCCATGTCATTTCTCTGTAAGAGAACCTACTGCATGGCCTCACCTCCATGCAAAAGGAGCCAGGAAATGTAATTCCTGTCTGGACAACCACTTCCCAGAAACAATCCAGCCCATGGGAGGTGAGGCACAATTTGTTGCTACCTGTCCTTGCCGCCGTCCACCTTTGCAACCCCTGTAACTGGTATTTATCATTTAAAATGTCTTCCCCCCCAGTTTCAGTTCCTCACAGGACAAAAGTTTTCAGGTCTAAATACACTGCCAGTTAATGGATATAGCTATCTGTACTCTTCTGCAATTTCCAGCTCCTTTTCAGGTGGCATCATGGTTCAAGCTCTGATTCTGTCTCTACTGTTTTCTCACTGGGTGGTGTTTGTAGAGCCCTTAGTGCAACAACAAATTAAGCAAATAGTAATTATTAATATTCCCAGCAACACAAGGTATGCATTATCTCCTCATTTGTATGGATGAGAATAATGAATCTAAGCGAGATAAAGTAACGTGTTCAAAGTTATCTGGGATGTAAATGGTGACTCATCTTTTTGTCTACCCTGTTCTCCTAGGCAGCTATCACCATGGTTTGGAAAAGAAACCTTGATGCTGTTCAGAGAATACTCTGAGTCCCCAAACCAACAATCTGCTTTCTGAACGCCCTCCTTGTACTAGAGCGGGGGACTGTCCTGTCCCGAGCTGAGTCCCCCTGGAGAATGCAGTAAGAGAGGGAGAAGAAGTCGTGTCATTCAGGAGCCTGTCCTGTGCTCCTGGCCCCAAGAAGGTTCTCAGTCCCCTTGGTGCAGAAAACCAAACCAAACCAAACTTTGCTGCTGCTCCTACTTTTCAACTACATTCATTGAGCCCCTCCTTTGTCTAGGCCCTGGGGATGCAAGTAAGAACAAAAAATGACCCCGTCCCTCCAAAGAGTGCATTTATCCAACCAATGAGATGGACATGGGAACAAATACTCTCATATCATGTGACAAGCAATATGGAGTGATGTACAAAGTGCTATGGAAATCCGGCTGAGGGAGTAATTAATTTTGCCTGACAGGTTGTGGCAGGCTATGACAAGAAGGTGACATCTGAGCTGGGTGTAGACAGCCAAGAGAGGATTTGGGGGAGAGCTATTTTAGATAGAAGAAACAACAGAGTCTCAGTGGTGTCAAAGAGCATGGTTGTTTGAGGATAAAGAGTGGGTACGGTGAGGGCAAAGCATGGGTGGAGACAGGGTTGGAAAGGGAAGGGGTGAGGCCGTGGGTAAAGGGCCATTATTCTGTAGAGGAAGCAAGTTTTTCCCTTTTTTTAGAAATTATTTTTAATTACTCCCTGGTTGGTGTGGCTTAGTGGATCAAGTGCAGGCCTGCAAACCAAAGGGTCACTGGTTTAATTCCCAGTCACGCACATACCTAGGTCGGGGACCAGGTCCCCATTAGGGGGCACATGAGGGGCAACCACACATTGATGTTTCTCTCCCTCTCTCTCACTCTTCCCCTTTCTAAAAATAAATAAATAAAATCTTTCAAAAATTATTTTTAATTACAATAGACAGACAATATTATATTACTTTCATGTGTACAACACAGTGATTAGACATCTGTGTATTTTGTGAAGAGGCTAGGAGATTATTAATTGGAGGCTAATATGACCAGAACCATCTAACACAAAGCTTCCTCTTGCTGGGGGAACAAAGGGAAACTAAAATGATTAGCCCATTTTATTCTAAGTCCACTTATTCCTAGAGGGCAGACCCATCTCAGACATCTTGGGGTCAGAAGAGAGTATCCATATTGCCACGGTGACACTTTCCTCTTTGTAGGTGTTGAGGGTCTTGTGGTAGACTTTCCTCTTTTTAGCTTATAGGGTCAGACTACGGTGAACCTCAAGTTGGCCGTCGGAAGCCAGGGTCTCTGTCTGACAACTGCAAAGACAGAATTGAAGGCTGAGGATGCCAGGACCAGTGTGACTTCTCTCCCCTCCCTCGGACTATGTGAAAGAGGCAGGAGAGACCAGGGAGACCGTGGGAGGGGGGGCAGTGGAACAGTGTCGGAACCCAGTTCCCGACCATGGCAGGCGATCACCAGCACACTCCTCACATGAGCACTGCCTTCCCCATCCCCCAACATCAGAATGTGATTCTCAGATTTGTTTCTCTAAGCAATTTACAAATAAAGGCAGAGAGCAAAGGAGCTCTGGGTTGACAGTGGACCTGTAGTTAGACGTCAAGACCTGAAGACAAAAGCTGCTCTGCCCGATGAGCCAAAGCCCATTGTCTCACAGGAGGGTGTGGGCTGGATGCACTTGGTCTTGGAAGGGCCCTGGAAGCTCAGGTCCTCCCTGCAAGGACAAGGGCAGGCCTGGGTTTGAAGCCTAACTCCTCACTTCTGTGTGATTTTGGGAGACATTACTCTATCAGCTTTATTTCCTGAAAAACACCTCACGGGATGGCTGTTCTGATTAAGTTACAGCATGTAAGTGTAGAACTCCATTCCCTTGATGCTGGAGACCATTTGATTCGGATTTAGTGTTGTGGTTAGTAGTGCTCTCTGGGCCAGGAAACCTGGGCCTTCAGGTACCATACCCTTCCGGCTCTTGCTGCCCAGAGCTCAGGAACCTGCAAAGGAGCTTCCTTCAGACAGTTGAGAGTCCTTCTTTCTTACTTTTCCTCCAGGCCCCTTGATCTGATGGCACTTATGCCAGCAGGAGTGTGGAAAAAGTCAAAACGGTATCAAGGTTGATCCCTGAGCTTGGCAGGGCTGAGCTCAAACATACCATTCAACACATACTGATGTAGCTTTAGCAGCTACATGGGGTGCCATTCACTTGTTATACATGCTCCCAAGAATTGCTGACTAATGTTTTGTAAGTTGGAGCGTTTTAAAAGTTGTAGGGAAGTTCATTGCTAAGAAGGGCTATGTAGCCAACCCTTTTCCAAAGTAACCAATTCTCTCTATTGTAAATCTTATCCTGATCTAGACACTGACGTTTTCAGTGGAGGATGTGTTCCCTTATGAATACAGGCGTGCTGAGATGCACAGCATGTGGTTAAAGTCAGAACACATCTCTGATTAATTCCTCTAAACTGATAAAATATCAGGGAGTGAAAACCTTTTATGAAACATTTGCTGAGAATCTACCTGTGCCAACTCCGAGGGCACAGTGAGGAAGGGAACCTGCTTCCTGTCTCTGAGGCCCTACAGTCTAGTGGCAGAGACAGGCAGGTACCCAGCTCGCTACGGCATAGCACGTCAGGTGCCACGCGTTGTGTAAACTGTGATTAATTCTAAGTTCTTCATGTCTGGTCAGGATCCTGGGTTTTCTGGCTTCCTTTTCTGCAAATTTGCCTTCTGTGGAATCCACGTCTATTATGAATATCACACAGTATCATTATGAATGAACCATAAATGACACTGTCAGTTTGATACCAAATCTAGTCAGATAAAAAATTCAGATTCTCTCACCAGCATATGTCAGTCACTATATTGGCAAAAGCTTTAATTATTTCATTTTCCTCTCCAATTTTGTTCTCATCTTCAAGGCAGCTTTGTACAACAGTGTACTGGCTTCCTTAATTCCCCTGATCCCAGCAGGTCTGGGGCTGTGGAGGTGTCCAATAGTGGGGCAGCCAAAACATTAAAAAGTCAAGGCAAAGCCCGTGATTGGGTTTCATAATAAGCCATGAGTCTGAGCTAATGGTCAACATAACTCAGCACAGCAAACATTTTGAGAACTAGAATTTATTTTGAAAGAGTGAAGTTGAGGAAGTTAAGAAATGACATTGGGAGACCTAAGGCTAAAAGGATCTTTGGATGAAAATGACAGGAAAGTGGGTTTGGAATAAAAAAATGAAGAGTTTATTATATTAAGACTTGGAGTCATCTAATATTGGTGGAAGCAGTGGGCTCCTGGTGTGGACAGGGGCCAAGCCATAGTGTAATGATGGCCGTGGGCTCCTCAGCTGAGCGGAGGGTTAGATCAGATCAACTCTATAGCCCTTTGTACTGAACTTAAGTCCTGGCCTCTGCTTTCAGTTCATGGAACAAGCCAAACCTGAGCCAACAACACCACCTCACCTATTTTATCACTGCTTAAGGGGAAACAATTATCAGAACCCCCTCTGGCCACTATGAGTGAATCCCAGACCCACAGCCTTGGACTTGGAGGTGAGTGATCACAGTCTTGGGCCTCTAGATCCCTCAACTCTATCTGGTGACTCAGACGTTCCTTCAATTCCCCAGTATTGGAGAGCAGCAAGACTGGTTTGTCATGTTCTAATTATTATTTAGATGACTATTTGGCTCATGACTGAGCAAGTCTTGAGTCAAGTCAGACCTGTTAATTGAATCAAGATTATATAATCATATTTGGGCATTTAGATACTAACCAATTATGTTGGAGCCCAAACATCTTATACACAGGAGGGAGTTTTAGTAAGTGTCAGGAATGTGTGCTAATACACCAAGCCTAACTCTCAAAGTAGAGGGTGGAGCACTCCAGGGCACTCCTGTTTCGCTGAAGTTGTTGTAATGATTATTGCCCCAGGCGCATTCTGGGAAGACGATGGAAACATCTCAAACAAGTATGACATTGATGTCACCCCGGCTCCTTGAACCCATTACATTTGGAACATGTCTGTCTGTAGCATTTGGCTTGGCTCATGAATGCATTCTCAGAATCCAGAGGAGGCATGTGCAAGGAGGCCTCCCTTCCCTTGACAAACATATGCCACAGGGACCAAGTAGGCATTTAATTCTTCACTTGACCTCTTTCTAGTTCCAGTCTCAGCTTCTGTGCCTCCAAATCTTGCACTCCCCAAATACTGGCCCCACTCTACAAAGAGAGAGGAAAGAAGGGAAGAGGCAGCAGAGAAGTCACTGGTGAGTTGCTTTGGGGACTGGCAGCATGAAGCAACATATTAGGAACAAAGCACCAGACTGGGTTTGGTGTTTGTCCTTAAACTCATCTGAATTAACCAGTTTCGGGGCGGGGGGACTTTAGCCTGTAGACTCCCTATATATCCTGCTCTCCTCACTTGCACAGTGACAGATGAGATGTCCAATCTCTACCTGGCAGGATTTGTAGAGATATTCCAGCCTCAAGAATAACCAGATGCCACTGCTGGAGACAGCACACTCCCAGAGAAAGCCCTTCCTATTCTCACACTCTGTCTGTGTCTCTGAATGAAATCATTAGGCACCTTTGAAGAGGGCCTTGTGAGGGAGAGTTTCATCTTCACCACTAGGGAAGCCTAGCAAACTGAGAATTGCAAAAGTCAGGGAGGGGCAGCTAACTGGAGGTGGGGTCCCTGGGGTAAGTTTCATTGTAAACACATGGCTGAAATGTGTCACAGGTGAGCAGGCATGCTAGTGTGTCCTGAACACAGCCTTTGGACAAAGGCCACTGACTTCAACAAGGCCAAATGAAACAGCAGGGTGATTTATTTCAAATAGGTTTCATTAGGTCCACAAAGGATTAACCCTAAGCCTCATTTTGCATAGCACTTCTTTTCTCTCCCTTTCTTCCTTTCTTCCTTCCTTTCTTTCTTTCTTTCTTTCTTTCTTTCTTTCTTTCTTTCTTTCTTTCTTTCTTTCTTTCTTTCTTTCTTTCCTTCCTTCTCTCTCTCTCTCTCTCTCTCTCTCTCTCTTTCTTTCTTTTCTCTCTCTCTCTCTTTTTCTTTCTTTCCCCTCCCTCCCTCCCTTCTTCTCTCTCTCTTTCTTTTTGGCAAGAATTATATTAAATGAGTCTATCTGGGACTAAAGGTCTATGTTCTGAGAGTCAACTATGAAGGGCTCATATTCATTCCAGGTCAGCCCTTCCTCCCCCTTCCTCCCAGGGCAGCTGTGACACAGATAAGCCCAAGGTGTCTGGCAGGGCTGGCAGGAGTATGAAGTCGAGGTGGGAATGTGGGTGTTAGCACATTAGAATAAACCTGAGAAAACATTCCAAACCAACCCTTGCACCCTGGGAACTCAATCACTAAGAAACAATCAAGATAAGGACAGTAGTTTCACCTCTCAGAGGAAAGTCCAGGTTATAGGTCACACTGCTCTCTGCCAGGGATCAGGGGAGGGAGGCTTAGCTGGGCCCAGATCGTTCTCTTGATGGACTTCCACAAACACTGCTCTGGAGACCAGGGCATGCAAAGGGGAAGGAAAACACCACCCCCGCCCCGAGCTCTGGGATGGTGGCAACAAGCCCCCAGGATGCCTGTAGAACTGGATGGCGGGGAGGAAAAACCCAAAGCTGGAGGACTTGCACTACTTGATATCAATACTTATTATGAAGCTACTGTAATTATGATATAGTGCTATTTAAGTAAGGATACACAGATAGATCAAGTGAACAGGCTAGAGAGTAGAGATACAGCCATACATATCAGTCTCATTTTTTAACAAAGGCATCATAAATTTTCAGTGAGGAAAAAAATCTTTTCTTTTTAAAAAGATTTTATATATTTATTTTTAGAAAGAGGGGAAGGGACGGAAAAAGAGAGAGAAACATTTATGTACGAGAGAAACATCTATTGGTTGCCTCTTGCTCACCCTCAATGGTAGATCTGGCCTGAAACCCAGGCATAAAAAATTATTTCAACAAATGGTTCTGGAGTAACTGAATATACTAAGCTCAGTAAGATGAACCTCAATCACTACCTCATACCACACTAAAGTTTAATTCAAGATGGAACATAGATCTCTATGTAAAAGCCAAAATTCCAGAGCTTTAAGAGAAAACATGAAAGGATATCTTCCTAACTTTAAGCAAAATTTTCTTAGATGGGACATGGAAAACAATAGTTACAAAAGGAAAAGGATAAATTGGACTTTGTAAAATTTAATCTTCTGCTCATTGAAGGACACCATTAAGAAAATAAGTAGGCAAGATAACAGAGCAGGAAAAATATTCATGATCCATGTATATGACAAAAGATTTATATCTGGAATATATGGAGAATTCTCACAAATAATAACAAAAAGATAACAACCCAATTTTTAAAAGATGGGCAAAAGATCTGAACAGACCACTCATCAAAGGAGATATATGAATGGCTAATAAGCACATGAAATGGTGCTCAATATTATTAGTCATCAGGGAAAGACATTAAAATCACAATGTGATGCCATTTCAAACCCACCCAAAAGGCTAAAATTAAAATTCCCCAACAATGGTGAAGATGTGGAGCAACTTGATTTCTCTTACATCCCTGGTTGTAAAAAGGCACATTGAAAAGCCATTTAGTGATCTCTTACAAAATTAAACATAGACCTACCGCTATTGACTGAATATTTGTGTCCCCCAAAATTCATACTTTGAAACTTAATCTCCAGTGTGTGTTGGTAGAGGGAGGTGGGGCTTAGGTCAGGAGGGTGGAGTCCTTGTGAATGGGATTAATGCCCTTCCAAAAGGGACCACAGAGAGCTTCCTCATCACTCCCACCGTGTGAGGACAGTGAGAAGACAGTCATCTGTAAATCAGGAATCATGCCCTTACCAGGCACTGGATCTGTTGGTGACTTGATCTTTGACTTTGGAGCTTCCAGAGCTATGAAAACTGAGTTTCATCCTTGATGGGCCACTCCGTCTGTGATACTCTGTTCCAGCAGCTCGCATGCACGTAAGACTCCTACCCTATGACCTAATCACACTATTTGTGGACATTTGCCCAAAATAAATCAAAACAAATACCTTAAAAAATAATTTTGTAAAGTTGTTCACAGAAACATGATTCATAATGGCCCCTAAACTGGAAATAATGCAAATACCCATCAAAAGGATGGGCAAACAACTGTGGAATGTTTATAATGTGAAATACTACTTAGCAATCTCTCTCTTTACACATACACACACACATGTACATTTATTTTTATTGCTAAGTGTGTGCATATGGAAAACTGTGAGTTCTCACTGATGCCCACAGTTCTGATCCAGCCATTGCAAGTTTCACTTTTTTCTCTTTCCATGTTGGGAACCCCCTTCTCTGACAGTGATATCCACTATCCTTAACACATTTACAAGTTGATCAACATCCCTGCATATCATCAGTGTCCTAACTCTCCCTGAATGCCCTCTTCTCCACACACAGGCTCTGGCATCACCTTTGGGCTGCCCCTCTGTGTGGATGTCCACCTTACTCTGCGGGGGCCCGACTACACTGCTTGGGGCCACCAAGAACCCCCACCATGGACACTTACCTTGTCTCGTCCATCTTGTGGCTTTAGGACCAAATAAATGAATGGATGCATTTAACTCTTGGTTATTATTATTCATTTATAATTTAAGGTCACTTTTCTCCCTTCTAAACCATGTCCCAAGTTGGGTGGGAAGCAGGGAATCAAGGAATTTTCTTAGACAGAGGGGCAGTCCTCTCTCTAAAAGAATCTCTCTCATTCTGCTAAGGGCATTTATCTAAGAGTTGCTAGTTTTAAAAATAATTGTCGTTTTCCCCCCTTTCTTCTCACTGTCAGTAATATCAGCGAACTCTTTCTCGGTGCCACATGACAGGCACATTTTTATCTGCTCTGACTCCTCTGATCTAGGTTGTTCTCATTTTACAAATGGGAGGTTTTGAGTCTCAGAGGGATTAACAGAGTAGCTGGGACTTGCAAGACAATTTTTCCCCTCTAAACCTCATATTTTCCACCATACTGAACAGCTTTCTTATAACCTACCAAGAGGCCAACGCGCGTGCGTGCACACACACACGCACACACACACACAATTAACTGTAACACAGTTGAGAAGAATCATTCTGATAATCTGGGGAACTCAGATGAGGGGATTCCATAGAAAGAAGTTCTAGCGCAGGCTTCCTGGAGGAAGGAACGTCTGATCAGCCAGAGAAGTCCTGTCTGGCCCAGGAGGCAGGAACAGGGAAGTCACACACACCCAGAGGTGTATAGGGCTCTCTTTGTAAAATAGCAGGTGTTCAAACATAGTATCTCCATGATTCCATTAAATTAGCACTAGATTTAATTATTTGCTTTCAATTTATTAGAGATTCCATATTTAATTTTTAAGATGTAGTGACTTATTAGGCACACATCAATCAGCCCTGGAGGATATGGGAGATGGGGGGGAGACAGCTGGGTCATGAAAAACTTCAATATGAACTATTTGAGAAATACAAAAACTCTCTTTATTGAATTATTACTTTTTTGCTAAAATCAACTCTATTACAAATTTGGAAACCATTTAAATGTGGGTTCAAAGTACCTGCATACTGAATATTATGGATACATTTATGAAATAAAGTTCTTTTCCCCAAACATTCTCTTTATTTCCCAGATTTAATCCCAGTTTTAAATACCCACCCCCAAATCATTCTGTCCTTGCTGCCACACTCCACTTTTCATGCTCACAAAAAAGAAGGAGGCTTCGAACACTTGTAGGAATGTCAGATATGATTAGGTCATCCATGCCTGTCACGGGAACAACTTGTAAGGGGCAGAAAGCAAGCTACAGTGGGTTGAAGGGGGGTTGGGTACGAGGAAGTAGAGAACTCTCCTGCAGGCTTCTTTCGTGAAGTGTGGCATTGAAAAGAAGTTGGTGGTTGGATGTGGGCAAGCTTACTGGTTGAGAAAGAGCCAGGGCAGAGAGGAAATAACCAGGCCTGGGAAATCTGCAGCGGAAGCGAAGAATGGGATCAGGAACGAAGGGCAAGCCCTGACTGCAACAAGGGACACCTCCTTTTCGTCGGAGTGCAGGAACCAGAATTGCGTGGAGATGCCAGAAGGTTTATGGGAGCAGGGCATTGAGGAGCTGTACCCTGTTTCTTGGTGGAACAAGTGACAAGGCAGTTAGCGGAGAGTGAGGGAAATGGGGCCTTGAGGACAAGAGCACTTTGGTGTGGCCCCTTTGGAAAATGAGAAACAGAGGCACAGGAAAGGCATTACCGAGCAGTAACTCCCAGGAATGTGCTCTTAAGATTTAGCCACATTATTCATTCCTAACTAATTCTAAAAAGCAGCCCCTGTCTCCAGCATGCCTGCCTGATCCTGGCCCATCTCATCTTGAGGGGAATGGCCAACATCCTACCTGTGGGAATAGTTTAGGGACATTCTTGGCTGGAATTAGTAGAAAGCAAGTATGGTTTCTTTCACCAGGGCAGTGATTAGAAAACAGTGTAAGCTCTAGATTGACTCCTAGTTCCGATATATACTAGCTGTGTGACTTTGAGTAAATGACTTAACCTCTCTGTGCTTCAGCTTCCTGTACTATAGAGATAATAATAGTGTTTATCTTATAGGATTTTTGTGAGGATTAAATGAGTCATGTATATGAAATATTTTAGAAACATTTCAGTGCTCATAAAGATTAACTTATTATTGTGAGATCTTATTCTGATATCCCAATTTGCCTTGAAAGAGACAGAGAATGATCTGGCTGAAACTATAATAGACCAATAACTCATGGGAAGGCTCTAGAAACCACTTACCATTTTTAACCAGCCAATGTAGATTTTTTTTTTCTAGCAAGGGTACTATCAGTTATCTGCTAGAAATAAAGAGGGAAAGGTTTAGACTCACTTCTAAAGACTGATCCTGTTGTCTTGAAAATTCTTAAGGTGCTCACAGCTGCTTGTCAAGGTTCCAGAGAGCCAGTTCTGAGAAGTCTGAAGAGCAGTTGGCACTTCTCTTGGTTCCTTCAGCCAGGACTCGCCTAGAAATCTTTCCATTTTGCAAATTCACCTCTTCTATTGCCAGGACTCTTCCAGGTACAAATGACAGAAAAACAATAAAACAGGGCATTCATTTTAACACACATAACTCAAAAATCAGGAGTACAGTTTATCTCTCCTGAGACTTTTTGAATTGTAACTAGGAGAAAAAGAGGCAAAATCTCTTAGGACTCATTTGCTAGGAAGTAACTCATCATCTGTAAATGATGTTTCTGAGCCTAGACTTCTTCTTGAGTCTGCTTGGTCTCCTGTAACGATGGCACGCCAGGAAGCCGAGGGTTCTCTCATGTCTGTGGAAGCCAGCTGTACCACAGGTGGACCTTCCAGCTGTGGTCACATCGCCAGAAAGTGGAGATCACCGTCTAGGTCACACACCAGTGCAACCCCTATCTAGCATATAGCACAGTGCCAGGCCTGGGTGGACACTTAGTGTTGTGGAATGCATAAATGTGTATTTAATGACATGTCATCTCATGTTCTTGAGACATATTTTCACATTTGGGAAACTTCCTGCTGGCCCATGGCCTGAGTGGAGCCAGGACAGTGCCTTCAGAAGCAATCCTTTCTCTTGGTCCACAAGCCGGAAATAACCAATTGTTGGGTGTGTATGAAGATGCCCTGGGTGTTGTGACTGCGTATAGCCATCCTACAAAAGCCAAGTGGCCATGTAAATGAAAAGTCATGAAAATGTGCTCTCCCTCCTGAAAGTTCATCCAAAAGAAAAAATACATACACATAAAGGAGTTAATCACCATGATAAGAATAAGAAAAGAATTTGGACCGGGAAGGGAGAAATTCCTTAACATAACACAGAAGGTGCTTGGCTTGCCCTGAGCTCTCCTTGGACCCCATGTGTTTTGCCTGAGAAAGGGGAAGACCTGCAGAGAGAGGAGTGGGTGGATTGATCAGGGCCAGCCAAGCATCCTGGGTTGGAATTTCCTCCTGTGACACCTCAAATCCTTGCTTTGTAACAAACTTTTAAACTGAAATGGAGTAGAACATATCCAGTGTACCAAACTGCACATATCAGGGGTAAACTGTGTGGTGTGTTTTTACAACATAAACACGCCTGCACAACCATCTCCCAGATCAAGATGTAGGACATCACCTGAACCCCCAAATCGCCCTTGTCCTTCTTTCCAGTCATCTCCCCTAAAGGTAATCACCGTTCTGACATTAGTCACCGCAGACCAGTTCTGCCTGCTTGAGAACTTCACACAGGGGACCACAGGTCGCACCACTTGGTGCTACCATCCTCCACTCCACATGAGGACTGTGAGCGGCCCCCGTGTTGTGTGTAGCAATGGTTTGTTCTTTTTTATTGCTGTCTAGGGTTCCATCACACAATCACACCATAACTGACTTATGTACCCAAGGCTTCATTGAAGTTGCTCATTTAGTGGTTTGATGTGAACAGATGAGAAGTACCTTGTGAGCGTGAAGGCAGAGAAGCTTGAGAAAATGCATTGTTCGGAATTCACAGGATTGTAGTGGGTGTTTTGAACTCTCAGGAGCCTTGGATTGGACTTTTGGGGGAAACTCATTTAACTCTCTGCAGAGAAGGAGTGCCTCTGGGTTACAGTAACTATGTGGCAGGTACTCTGCTAAGAGTTTGACCCTCTGTACTTCAATGAATCCATATAATGACTAATCTAGGTATTACTGGCCCCATTTTAAAGATGAGGAAGCTGAGGCTCTGTGAGGTGAGTGACCTTCCCAACAACTTCAATGGGTATTTAGAAATACAAAGAAGTACATATATAAGTGGGAAAAAATTGAATAAATTTGTAGATAAGCTGATGATTATGACTACAAATACTAGAAGGGATGGATACACAGAAGATTTGTTAAGTTGTTAAAGATTAGGGAAATTACAGGGTCTTATTTTTTCACTATTATATTTATTTTTTGAATGAAAAGAGTGATTTGAAAAAACACTTTGAGCTCTGGCTGGTGTGGCTCAGTGGATTGAGTGCCAGCCTGCAAACCAAGGGGTCGCTGGTTCGATTCCCAGTCAGGGCACATGCCCTGGTTGTGGGCCAGGTCCCCAGTGGCGGGTGTGTAAGAGGCAACCAACCACACATTGATGTTTCTCTCCCTCTCTTCCTCTCTCCCTCCCCCTCTCTCTAAAAATAAATAAATAAATAAAATCTTTAAAAAGAAAAATACTTTGAATCCTTTGCACCTCCCAAACCACCATGCTTAAACCTTTCGATTCAGTTTGGCCTCCCCACTCTTTCTTTTCCCAGACTTCAGATCAGATTAGATTGCCTATCTAGTTTCTCCCACGATCTTACCAGTATACACACACCCTATTTTTGTGAGATGTGGTGTCTTTTTGGAGTGTCAGCTCGTTGCTTAGGAAGCCTTGCTCTGGTTTGATAATTTTCTGTTGTGCACTCATAAAAACTATGGGGCATTTATGGTTCAACACAAGTAAAAACATCATTCGTTACCTTGCTATCTTGGAGGTTGGTCCCTCCTCACCTGCAGCCTGTGGGTCTGGTTTGTGCAGCCCGTGAAGTGGACTTCGGGGAGCTCCAACCTCACAGAACCGGAACTGACCCCTTGGCACGTCCAAGCTACAGACAGCAGCTGCTGAGCTGGGGACAGGTGGCTGTGCGGCTGGTAAGCCTCTGATTTCTGGATTGACTTTGCCCACTGTATCAGTACAGGTGTCAACTCAGCTGTTTTAATTAAGACCACAAATAATAGAGGGTTAAACCAAACAGAAGGTGGTTTCTTTCTCCCCTAAGCAGGCCAGGACTGAGAGAGGGGCTCCATCCTGTCAGGGACCCAGCTTCCTTCTATTTTACTGCTTTGCTAAATTTTGGGTTTTGCCCTCATCTGTTTTCTCCTGGATGACTCACCACTGCACCGCCATGTATCTCAGCCAAAGGGATGGAAGAAAGGAGGAGGGGGGCATGCCCTTCCCTTTAACATCGTGACCAGGGATTGCCCGCATCAACCCTGGCATAGTGGGGAGGGCTGCACAGCAGGAACATGGCCACAGAAAGTAGTGGTTAAGCATGTGGACTTCAGGGCCTGACTGCCTAGGTTTAAACTCTGGCTCTGCCACTTACTGGCTAATTAACCTTGGAGTAAAGTATTCATCCATTCCATGGCTCAGTTTCTTTACTTATAAAATGGGGATGATGATGACAATAATATTACTCTCTTCTAATCATTGCTGAGGCTTAAATGGGCTATTATGTGAAAATGTGAGGCTGTGTATCATTTACATATAAATTAAATGTGTATAAATCATATATACATTTATGTATTAAATATAAAGCTTTTCTTTTTGGCTCACTTGCTTCTCTCTGTCTCCCCCACTACATGTAGATTCCATAAAAGCAGGGACCTTGCTTATTTCTCCAAGCACCTGACATACTTGAACGTTAGATGCTCAATAGATAGTTGTTGAGTGAATGAGTGACAATTCAGAGCACCGGCGAGAAGGTTGGAGAGCATCACCTCCAGAGAGTTCTGTTTGTCCATTCTTTCTGCAGGAAGAAGGAGCCATTGTATCGGCTGCCCCTGCTGGGTGGGGGTAAAGAAGAGATGTGGATTGTTTCAATTTAGCTCCAAGGTCAGGCTTTATGATTTATTTATTTATTCATACCCCACCTCATTCCACAAATTATTAGATGTGGTTTACAGGAAATACACTGTGCATTAGTGAAATATAAATACAGAATAGAATTAGGGCAAGGTAAAGGACCAATCAGAATAGATAGTCTAGACAAAAGGTCTTATATGCCTGGAATATTTGGGTGGCATATGAGTCTCTGAGTGCCAGTGGTCAAAAGCAGAAGGCACAGAACTTCCGATGAAACAAGGTAAGGATACAAAAGGGAAAGTGGGCCTGTGGCTGCTGGAAGAATGTAGGTAACTAACTCACTGTGAATCTCTTGAGAGAAGTTGGGTTGGTGGATCTAGTCTTACATTTCCTCTGTTCCAGTTTTTTGGGGGTGGAGAGGAAGAGATGGCTAGGAGGGAGGACTCACTGTGAAATCCCAACTCTGTGAATGGCCACACCTCCTGTTTTGTCTAACTCTGCAAGCTGGGCCTCAGCAAACCAGCCAAAGGGCCCACCTTGAGAAATCCAGCCTTCTCATCCCCTCCCCAACCTTCCTCCTATGAGACATACATCACCCACATTCCATTCTCTGGCCCAAGGGTAAGTTGGAGACACTCAAGACTGTTATGTTTTGTTTTATTCCCTTGTATTAACATGTCTGACCTAAACTTTGTCTGAAGTGGAGGTTCCCATCTTAGCCTTCAGTTGGTTCATTGTTTTGGAACGTGGTAGACAGTTGGAGTCCAATTCAGTTTGCTAATTACAGAAGGGCCCTTGTTCCAAGAGCAGAGTTACTCACTAGGGTGAGCTGAAGCGGCATATCTGGACAGGTCTGTTTGGTAGTCAGTTGTCAGAGGCAACAGTGACTGCACCTGGCTTACTGGTTTCTGACTTACCTTGGTTGCCTTTCCCTTAACATGGTTGCTGCAAACACACACACACACACACATGCACACACACACACACACACACACCAAGGGAATCCCAGCCTCTAGGAAGCTAAACAGCTCCTAGCAAAGTCTAGCAAAGTCTAACACAGTGGTTTTGAATTCTGCTTTAATAGCTAATCCTACATGGACCCCTACAGTATCTGGGAAACACATGAGAACAGAATTTAAAGTCACAGGTAATGGAAACAACCTAAAGTCCATCAACAGGAGAATAAACTGTGTTCATCTATACAATGGAATTTAAAAAAATGAACTCAGAAATAAAAAAGAATGAGCTACTAATATACACTGTAATATACACAAATCTCAGAAACATGTTCAGTGAAAGACCACCATAAACGAGAAAATAATGTGTAATTCCATTTATATGAAGTCTTAAAACCTATAAAACCAACACATGGTGATAGAAGTCAGAACAGTGGGTGCCTGCGGGGCTGGGCTCCACGGGAGAGGGAGTGAAAGAACTTTCTGTGGTACCGGAAACAGGTCCTGACTTGATGGGGAAGGTGGTTGCATGGCTGTAAATGTGTATCTGTTAAAACTGATCCGGTTGTACATTTGTGACCCATCACTGTCACCATATGTAAATTTTACCTCCAAAATTAAAAAATTATAAAATAAATAAGTAATTATTGATCTTGGAAGGTAGTCCTGCTATACTCTTTTTAAAATATATATATTTTATTGATTATGCCATTACAGTTGTCCTATTTCCCCTGCTTCATTCCCCTCCACCCTGCATACCCCTCCCCCACCATTCCCCCGCGTTAGTTCATGTCCAGGTGTAACAAGTTCTTTAGCTTCTACATTTCCCATACTATTCTTGCTCTCCCCCCTGTCTATTTTCTACCTACCATCTATGCTACTTATTCTCTGTACCTTCTCCCCCCTTCTCCTCCTCCCACTCCCCTGTTGCTAACCCTCCATCTGATCTCCATTTCTATGGTTCCACTCCTGATCTAGCTGTCCTCTTAGATTGCTTTTGTTTTAGGTGTGGTTCCTGCTGTACTCTTGAGTTAAAAGCAGATCAGAAACATCGTGTGCTCTATAACTACGTGTATAGGTATATATGCCTATCTACAGCAAGTAATATTTGTTTAAAAATCACCCAGCTGAACTTGTCCACCGATGGCTTCTGAATGTAAAATGAGATCAAATTTGCAATTCCCCAAGTGAGAGGGAATTGCTGGATCTCAGTCCCTATCGCCCAATTACTCCTGCCCACTGCAAAGTGTCTTCTAAGAATTTCTGGCAGTCCTTAAGGAAATACCACATGTGTTCACAATGCAGCCTGTCCATGGCCATCACTGTGCAGAACCTACGTGATTTCTCTCTCCCTTCCAGCCACCCCTGGAAGGGGTGTGGTCTCCACCCTCCTGTAGACACCTCAACACTGCCTCTTCCCAGAGATGCTCAGTACCAGGCAGAGGCAGGGAGACAGCATTTCCCTACCACCCTCAGACCCAGGCAGGTGGGGCCCCTGCCACTGGTACAACCCCTACCCCCTCTGCTTTCGGACGGCTTCCTCAAAATTTGAGGTGGTTTCCAGTAAAGCACCCAAGCGTTGCAGGAGTGGCATGGAAGTCCTGTACCCTGTGACACACCATCTTTTCTTCATCACTGTCACCACATCTGTACCAAAGGCTCCAGGCTATGAGTCCATGACCTTTGTGGCCTTGTCTATCTCCTTGAGAGATTGCTATGCAATGCTAATGGGCCTTTCTGATACATTTCTTTCCTGGGGGGTCTTCGGCCTTATGGGGTAAGGACTTGACTTTGTGTGAATAAAACTGATTTTCTGGATCTGCCTCTGGGTCCCTCACTCATTCTCCCTGCTGGTTGGTGGTGTCTGAAATCGGGGAACTTTCTCCTGAAGAAAATCACATTCTAGAAATGTGGTGATCGTGGCCTAACGAGTTTAAGAGAAGACAAGATGGGAAGGTGCTTTTCTATGTTGTAGCTATAAAATGCCTATAAAAAATTTAACATGACCAGAGAACAATGTACTGTTTACACGTTCCCGCGTACTCTGAATACGACTACCATTTGTGGTCGTCATCAGGGACGCCGAGAATAGATAGCCTTTGAGAGAGTGGCCGGCGGTGGGCAGCCTGATGGGTGTCGCAAGGTCATGAGTAATGGTACACGAGTTAAATAGTGGTGATAGGGACCTGCAGAAGTAGGAAGGTCTGCATTGCTTACTTACAAAGGGCTCCAAGGTGCCGTGGGTCTGTGAGGAACACCAGTGCGGCCGCCTTGATGGCTGCTTGAACTTGATGAGGAATCTTCAGGACCATAGGTTTACTGACGGGACAGTAAACACACACAGAAGCACCTGTTTTCTACCCATCATCCCAACTCTTTATAGCTAAATGGCCAGATACAATGCAGACCTACAAGTTTAGTACTGTGTTTTAAAATCATACAGTTTCTATAGACAGAGGATCCCCCCAAATACTGCCTGGGCCTCCACACTCTCTAAGGGAAGCCCTGATATCTCCTCTTACCTGTGCCGTTTGGGTTCAAGAAGCAGCTGCCCACAGCCAGGTCCCAAAATCTCCCCTGAAACCATTCCCTCAACTTCTGCAACTGGCTCTCAGCCCCGAGAAGCCCATCCGGTGGTGGAAGTCCCCACCCAAGGTGTACCCTTCCCCAAGAGTCCTCCTCTAGAGGCTAATGAGCTTTGCCTGGCACCTGTAAAACAAGCATCACTTTCTGGGTTGTTAGCCCCACCACATACCCACTCTGCTCCCTTCCCTGTTGCTCCCATTTTAAAACCCTTGAGATCCAGGTACAGCTTAGCCACCCTGTGTATGAAAACAAGCTTTGAAATCAAAAACACTTGTCTCAAAAACTAATCACCACCTTCTAAGCAACTTTGCACAAGCCGTTTAATGGAAATTTTGATTTCCTTTTACTTCTCTTTATTTTGTACAAGTTGGTTTGAGAATTAAATGTGTTACCACAGAAGCACCCAAAACAGTGCCTGCCACTAAACGCTGCATATGCAATGAACACTGGGTCCCTCGTCTTTCTTCTCTTTAGCAACAGCAACTTAAATTGCTTCTCATCAGGAGATATTTACCTATTTGGATCATGGAAACCATGCTTCTCCTGAAGGTGTTTTACATCTGCTGGGTCCCGCTGGGTCCCTCTGGGTCAGGTTCTGGGGCAAGTGCTGGGCTGCGGGATCAGAGGTATAGTTACAAGGGCTGAGGGAAAACAAATCCAGAATGATTTTTCTTTTTTCTTTTTCTTTTTGACTGAAGCTTGCTGAGACAGAAGCAGAAAAATCCCTGCTAATCTAGAAGATTCAAAGCAAAGCATAGGAAACATTAAAACACCTGCTGAACAATCATGCTTCAGGAGATGGACTTTTCTACTAATGCAGAGGTTCTCCAGGCTTATACTCTCTCCATGACGGGACAGGGCCGAAGGCAGCTTACGGTAGATATATTGTAATAACGACTCCCCTGAGTTCACCCCTTGAAGGTTCGCCAAAGCAATTCAACCATGCTTGGTCCTACAACTGCCTGAGTCAATAAATCGTGTATTTATCTTCATCCCCAAGGAAAACTTGAGCCCTGGTTTTAAAAATGCCACTCTTTCTGCTCTACCCTCTGCCCAGTATAACATTCTTATTGTATTAATTGGGTAGAAGGAACTGTTTCTGTTTTTTTCAATTGTACACCAAGCTCAAGAGGATAAGTAGATAAAGTAGATAATCCCTGAAGCTATTAGCAGGAGAGAAGAGGCCCAGTGGGACGAACTAAAGTGATAAAAAAGGGCTTTCCCTTCCTCAGGAGATGCTCTCTTTCACCCGGATGCCACTGAGAATGAAGTTACTCCGTGGTGACCAGTCACAGTGGAAAAATCAGTCTGCTTCTTTTGTGGCGTCTAAAGGGATAATCAGCAAATCTTTGCAATGCAAGGAGCCCTGGAGTTGGCACGGCCAACCCCCCCAATGCCACGGATGATGTCCCAGATAGTGATGATCTAGCCACCGTAACCACTCCCCGATGGGGACACCCCCTCCCTCACAAACAGCCTCTTCCTTCTAGGGCAAGCCCCAGTCACAGACAGGGCCGGCCTAAGCCATGGCCATCTCTTATGCCTCCCAACTCTTATCTTACCTTTGTCCTTTGTAGCAGTGCGGAGTAAGAAAATTTCCCTCCAACAGGACACTTCTATAAGGTGACAGTTATGTCCACCTAATTTGTTTATCTTCAGTTCCTGGCACGATTCCTAATACAGCAGGACATCCACATGCCTTAGCAGCCTAACTGTGTTCCTCAGGGCATATTTTGGTTGGTCAGGGTCCATCTTTGGCAGATTCTGTTCATTGGCTAACCCAGCAATTGTTTGTAATCTTTTCTCCTTAGCTCCCTCCAACATAAACAATAGAAAAACTAAACACTTTCTCACCCAATCTTTCCTGTGACCAGGGACATCCATGCGACCCAGTTCTAGCCAATGACACATAAGCAGAGACTTAATAGAGGGCTTATGAAAAAGCTTTTGTTTTTTTAATTGAAGTGATAGATGCTACTGGTACAGTCATTTTATCCATTCTTGCTCCCCTGAAAGTAGATGTGATGCCTGGAGCTGGGGCAGCAATGTTATGACTGTGAGGGAGAGGTAAAAAAATATCCTAGAGCCCTGGCTGGTGTGACTTAGTGGGTTGAGTGCTGGCCTGTGAACTGAAAGGTTGCCAGTTTGATTCCTGGTCAGGGCACATGCCTGGCTTGCAGACCAGGTCCCTGGATGGGGGCATGGAACTGGCAGCCAGCTGATGTTTCGCACATTGATGTTTCTCTCCCTTTCTTTCTCTCTCCCTTCTCCTCTCTCTAAAAATAAAATCTTTAAAAATCTTAGACTCTAGCAATGAAATTGTTAAAGTGCAGATTTAGTGCTACCAACTGCCTATTTCCAGCTTGATGTGAAAACTAAACCCTTATTTGTTTAAGGTATTGTAAACTAAGTTTTATGTTATTTACAGCTGAAAGCACAACATCTGATACACCTTAAAGTGTTGTAATCAGTCCCGAGCATGATGCTCCGAACCGGGCGTGACCACGCAGTGCGTGCCTGAGCGGCTGTCCATCTGGTACCGCCCTCAGACCCCCATTTCGGCAGCCTCCTGTGGCCGGCTCCTATTCTTCCAAATAATAACAGTTAAAATTGTCATTGACTGAGGGATTATTATTTGTCATGTATTATTCGCTTATTTATTTAAAAGTATTTGTTGATGCTAGACACTGTGCTAAGAATATATTAGTAAATGAAATAGGTAAGTTTCTGCCCTTACAGTCCAGTGATATTATTCCCAATCCAATAACACTTCGAGCTATATTATTTTCATTGCTGTTTTTGTATGTATCGAGTTTGTATCCAAATAAAATTCTTAAATGCTTTACACCTAACTTCTGAGAAAATAAGGTTCTCCATTCTGAATTTATTTTTTTTAACTTTGGAAACAATCACAAGTTAACAGAGCAGCTGCAAGAACAGCATCCTTTCTCCCTGCAACAACTGAGTGTGTGCATGCAACACGGTGCCTTGTCCGCCCCCCCCAATATTTTAATGTGTATTTCCTTTGGAAAGATATTCTTTTACATTATCAGTGACTGAGGATTGCTGCATTATGACCATCTAATCCTTATACAATATTCAAGTTCGGCTGATTGTCCCAAATACGTTCTTCACAGTGAAAGGAGTTACACTTAGCAGTCGAATCTCTTTAGTCTCCCTCATTCTGGGACAATTCTTCCAACTTTCCTTGATTTTCATAACTGTGACACTTTTGAAGATCTCAGGCCACTCATTTTGTATAATTTGAGTTTGTCTCATGTTTCCACACAAACAGACTCCTGTTAGGCATCCTGGGTGGTCATCGTATCTCAGTGCTGATGCTGTGTTCCAGGCATTGCACTTCTCAGGTGGCCTGCGGCTTCGATTTGCCCCATTGCTGGTGATGTTAACTTTGAACACCTGATTAAAGTGGTGTCTGCCAGTCTCTACGCTATGAATTATTATTTTTTCCCTTTGTAAGGAATAAGTATTCTACAGGGAGGTACTTTCAGATCGTGGGAATACCTGGCTTTCATCAAACATTCAGTTTGTTCATTCATTTATTTATATCAGCATTGACTCAAAGATTCCTATCTTATTAACTAGATTAAATTCATTGCCATCATTCTTTAGATGTTCAGATTGTTCTGGGTATGTCCAGTGGGAGTTCTCACAAGCTGGCTTCAGTCTCTTTTGTCATGCTCCCTTCATTCTTTGAGTGCCTTTTTGCTCCCTGGGACAAGATTTTCCAGGCTCGTGTACTTCCTCTGCTCCAGTCCTAGAACTGGCTTTTTCCCAAGGAGCCCTGATTCCTCCTAGAGGAGGATGGAATGTACAAACCAAGACCGGAGTCCTCCTTGTCCTTGCTTCCCATCCCTCTAACACAGCAATTTTCAGCCTTTTCCATCTCATGACACACATAAACTAATTACATAAATTCTGCAGCACACCAAAAAGTATATTTTTTGCTAATCTATCAAAAAATATAAGTATGATTTTGATTCATTCACACTAGACAGCTATTGTTGCTTTGGCTTTTGCCATTTTTTTAATTTGACAATCTAAGAGAAAAGAGGTCAGTGCTTCTGACTAAACAGTCAGGTATTTCATGTTTTAACATTCTTGCCGAATGCCAATTGGAAATCTCTGGTCTAACGTGACACGGGAACAGGCTGAGGCCTGGCCATGAGCCTGGCGGGGCCCCAGGTCAGGGCTCACGTGCTTTCAGTATTGCCGTGGAGGAGCAGTCCCGGCCCTCTGTCCACTGGCGAAGCCTAGGGTTGCAGTGTGGGCCCAACCTGTAGAACCAAAGGAGCTCCAAATCCTCTATCCAACCCCCACCTCCACCCCCTAGGGGAGCCAAAGGGAAGCCTGCCCAGTTGGGGGCTTCAGAATTAAACTTGAGAGGTTCCAACAATCCAAGAAGAAACCCTTCATTTTTGCCTCCTGTCAGAAGCTGAGAGGGGAGCTATGAAGAGAAAACTAGGGGGAAAAGGGAGAGGGAGCGTCTGAGGTCTCCTACGTGTGCCTTCACCACATCAGACAGACTGAAGCTGGGGAGGGCCCCTCACCCCAGCAGGCGCTTTCCACAGTCTTTGCTTAAGTGCCCCTCTGTGCCGGGCACTGCCCCCAGCTAGAACGCTTAGTTTCAGCTCACAGCCTAGCACAGGAAGACCCCAAAAGGGAAAGAAATATTACATAGAAGAGCAAGGGGGAATTGGAGCCAGGCCTGGTCAGGAGTTCTACCTGCCATTTCTTAAGGCTATAATAGGGGCAGAGGGATCTTTCAAGCCCATCCTTGTCCACTTCCTTAGGAGTGAGCTTCCTAAGAAATGATCTTGCTAGACACTGGTAAGAAAAGGAGGAAGACCAGGAGGAGTGGATGGACAAACCAGCACTGACACCTCTGTCCAGACTGACTGGGGCTGCTGCTCACTAAGGGTGGAGGATTCAAGAAGGCACATGGGAGTTACTTTCTCAATGGCCGTGACAGGCCATAGGTCTCTAATACTATCAGACCACCCTCGGCCAGAAGACGAAGGCATGAAAAGGGGAAGATGCTGCCTTTTGAGACTTCAAAGACTAGATAGAACATTTCTGGGCAATAGAGGACAAGGAAAACAAGGCTGTCAGGTCAGAGGCTAGATTATAGGAAGTTTCTGTATGAAATTAGGAAAATATGCGCCTTCTGGGTACACAGCCCAGTGAGTGAGGGGTGCTTTTGAATAAAGGAAAAAAGGGTGTATACTGTCCCACACCAGAGTACACAGCTTGGCACCTAGAGCCCTGGCTGAACTTCAGCCTCCGCTCATCCCCCAGCAGGGTGTATGTGTGCACTGCACAACCTAAGCATCTGTCCACAGCTGCCCTAAGGGTTGAATGAGTTATTATCGAAAGACTCTGAACTTGCTGCTTTTCCTCAGTGGAGGGAAATATACCTGCAGGGACTCCATCTTTCCCGCTGAAGACTGTCTCAGCTTGAGTTTGGCAGTGGGGAGAAGTACCCGGGCAAGTTCTGACAGAGGGAGGAGGATGGTGCACCCTCTCTGGATCTTCCGATACTGAGAGAAGGAAGCACATTCCTGGTTCGTAATGGATAAAACACCCAGGAGTGGAGGATGAACTCCAGCGAAGACCACACCTGCCCCCCCCCAGGGAGGGAGAGTTGCCACAACTTTGGGAATGAGGAAGAAAGCAGGAAACGGCATCCCTTCGGGGCCAAGGGAGAAACTCTTTCCCACCAGAGGTGGAACAGCTGTTGTCCTGTGAAAGCCGTGGAGGGAGGCAGCTGCATTCCCCTGGCAGCAGGTCACATTCCCTGAGCAGGTGTGGATGGAGAGAGTTGAGGTGACTCGAGCACGGGAGTGGCCTGTTGCTGTCAGGCAGGTCTCAGAGCCCTGGGGTGATTGCTTTTTTACTCCCAGCTCCACGACTTTTCCTATGACCCGAGCTGCGGGTTATGTGTGTCAGGTTGCCAGCTAGGGCTCACTCAGGCTGGGACTCAGGAGTCCAGAGTCTGGCTTTACAACAGGTCTCTAAACTTGGTCACCTGCCTTGGCCCAGCAGGCTCTGACTGAGATCAATGCATGGAGGAGAGGATACAGGAGGGTGTGTGGGTGGGTGGTGGGGGATGCAGAACCTCCATAAAGGGAGTCATATGCACCATGCATCCTTGAGCATCCTTACCTGAAACTCAGGAACATGGCCTCTTGGGTGAAATAAACCCTGTGGGAATCACCACCTACTCTCACCTTAGTGTGCTGTGGTTCATAGGAGTAGGAGGTATTAAAAAGAGAAAGGGCTTGTATTCGGTGGCTGCCCCAGGCACAGGGTGAGGGCTCTGCAGCTGGACTAGAGGGTCTGACCCTCAGTGAGGGGGCTGTGGCTGCAGTCCCAGGTCTGGTTCTGTTGAAGGAAGCAAGTCCTAAGAATACCTCCTCCTTGTCACTTGTTTCTTCCCCCAGGGATGTTTTTTTTCACCCTTCACTTATCCATCAGGAGCCACCTCATTTCCCCTCCTCTGTTCCCAATAACTCAAGCTCCTCACAGGCTTGTGATGTGGGAACGAGCAGGGCTGAGGCCAAAGTTCTGTCTCTGAGACTGAGGCCATGGCCACCCCAGCAGTTGCTCTGAGCAGCAGGCAATCCTGTGGGAGGAGAAGGATGGCCATGTCCCTGCCCTGCCATCTGGAATCTCTCCCTCTTCCTTTAGGGATTCTTTGACCCACAAATCTCCTGTCAACTCAAGTCAACTCTCCTCAGAGATGTCAGTGGCACTTCACAGCTGTACTGTCTAGAGTCGGGTTCCTGGGAGTAGACTTGGAGATGACGTCTGTAAGTACGTGACTAAGAAGGTGGTGCTCCCATGAGAAATCACAAGGAATTGAGGAAGCAGACAGGGTAGGCGTAGTAGAGGAGCCAAGCATGGCTGCGACCTCAGGTGATATATGTCATCAGCCTGTCCCCCTGAACAGTTCTGGAGTTGAAATTGCACCTTAGCATTTGTACCACCTTGAGAGAAGGTTGCTGAGCTTTCATACTGTATCAGCCCTGGCTACAAGTGACCTTCAGGGGTTTATGAATTTCCAGGCACTTCTTGGTCCCAAGGGGAAAGTGGTTCCATTGGCCCAAGGACAGGCCTCTGAAGAAGTTACTGGTGCAGGTTGTTCATGGCAAAGCACACACAGCTGGGAGGAGGGCTCTGAGAGGATCTGAGCAGAGCATCATAAGAGAAAACAGAGGCGAAGTGGTGGCCAGCACCTCACAGGAATCGGCTGAAACAGGCTGGGCCTGGGAGCAAAAGACTAAGGCCTCCCACAATGGTGGCAGAGTGGAGAGACTGGGGACGGCTTTTGAGATCACTGCAGGCATCCCCTGTAAGTTCTCTCAATGTCAAGCTCTTAGTGGCACCAACGGATTTCCATGACAGAGTTTAAGGCTTTCATTTCCAGAATACTTCCCCTTCCCTTTTCACTCATTCTCCTTCTTCTTATATCTGTTCTTTTCATTCTTCTGAATTCCTATATCGCTCCTATATGATAGCATTTGTACCATTCCCAGGCTGCTCCAATGCCTGGTATCCTCATAGGGGTAGCTCACTGTAGTGGTTACAAGCATAGGCTTTAAAGATGGACTTGGACTTGAAGCTTCAGCTTAACAACTCACTTACTGTGTGACCAAAGGCAGATTATTGAACTCCTCTGAGCTTTCCTCTCTGTAAAATCTAATGGAGTGCCTACTCCAGGTGTGCTGTGATCACTAAAGTGGGTGATCCACGTGAACTGCTCGGCCACGTATCTGGCGTGGTCCATGCTCAACAAACACTAGCTACAGTGCTGAAATGATCATTGTTATTCCACACTAAACCGCACTCCCCTTGAGAGCAGGCACCAAGTACCTTATATACTGAGTACGTGCTCATTATGTGTGGGGTTTACACAGAGAAAATCCTGGGCAAGGGAAGAAGACAATGAGTTCAGGCCCCACCACCAATTTCACAGCAGAGTCCAGTGCTCGGAGTGCAGGATTCCCATGCTCCTCACGGTGAAGCTAAATTCAGGGCAGAGCGCAGCCATCCCACCCTTTCACTATCCCAGCATCAGGGGGCCCCCTGCCAGCCCTCTGGGAAGGGATACAAGTTATGTGAGAAAAAGCCATGGAGAAGAAGGCTTGAAAATCTCCACATTGGGGAGGGCCGGGAGGGAGGCCTCCATGGGTTACGGTCTCCCCAGGACAGCTGGAAGCCCAGTGCCCAGCTTGTTGGAGAGCAGAGAGCCAGCAGGCCAGCCCATGCTGACTTGGACATTACTCAGCCCTGGGTGTGGTCACTCCCACTTCTTGCTGAGCCTTAGAGCCTAAGCACTCCCTGGACTAGCTTCCCAACTTCATTGCTTGCTTGTCACTTTTTCCACTGCCAAGGGGAATGGGGCCAAGCAGGCACTGGGGGCGCTGGCTGCGCCAGCTGCTGAGCCTCTTGGGAAGGGAAGGACAGCACTTCACTTCATCCACAGCCACTGCTCAGGGAGGGACAGGTGGGGCGTGCATCTTGTTGAAAAGAAACCGGCCCTGGCCAGGAGGAAGGGAGGACATAGAGTCGTATGAGGAGTTTGAGGCGGGCAGGGGCGGGAGTGCTGGTCGCAGGGGTTGGTCTCCCTGAGGAGATTCCTGCCATTTTGAGTGAGCATCACAGCGCCCAGGGCAACTAGGACCTGCCAACAGGGACAGGCCCAGGAAAAATGGACACGGCTGCATGTGTGAGATGTGACACACATGCTCAGTGTGAGAGGACCACGGGTCTCTCTCTCTCTCACACACACACACACACACACACACAGCATAAGTACAAGATGGGGGGGTGAAAGTGGCCCTAATATACTCTTCTACCCTCAAGTTCTCAGAAAACCAAACAACACTTTGTCTCTTTCTGTGTCCATGGAGGCCAGTCTCACCCAGACAACTTCATTCCAGACCTTTGAGCCAGAATGATGTGAGAACTCACTCTCTCAAGGCCTTCTAGGAACCGCGGGAAACTGAAATTGTGGGAAGGAGAGTGAGAGCTTGATGGGCCAAGATTTTGGCAGTTTGACGGGCAACTTTAAGAATCTGAGGAAAATTAAGGGGCTCTCTTTTTAGAGAAATGTGCTCAAATAATACTCAAACGTATATAGAATTTCAGGGGTTTATGCTTCCTCCTCCCCAAGACCATCTATCTACCCTGGGTTAAGACACCCCATTCTGAAGTGTTCAGTCCCAAGGAACAGAGCAGCACAAAGGCAAATCACAAACAATGTTGGCCCCACCAGTCGCCACACCTGGACTCCTGAGCTAAATGATGTCATCCTAAGACTCAGACAACAACAGGTGACAATGTCAAACCAATGACCCACCCCAAAGAGAAACCATCCCTTATGGAGTACTTGCTTCTGAGACTCCCAGGAGCTCTCTCAGAACCACCTGCTAGGTTCCAGTCCTTCCAGCATTCAGGGAACAGTGTGCCTGGGCCAGTGGGAAAGCAGGCTTGGAGTGGCTGGGTTAAACATTCTGGGGTGACCATCCCCCACTGCAGCAAATAGGGAGCCAACCTATTGTGGTGAGTTTCCCCGCCCTGAAGAAGGAGGCAGAAGCAGAACAATGGAAGAGAGCAACACGACTGCACCGGAACCTGGGAGACAGGCTCTTAGAATGCATTGTGATGCAAATTGCACGCCCAATGTGCAGCAGAAGGTGCAAAGTCTCCAAAGGTAAACACCAGGGCATGGGGATTGGTGCCAACTGGCTACTTCACCTTGCTTGGGACCTTCATGCGTTCACTAAGCTAACATTTGTTGAGTGCCACGGTGTACTGGATGTGGAGAAACAGAATCAACGACATAGCCCCAGTCCTCAAAGAGCCCACGGTCCGTAGGTGGAAAGAGAGACCTACAGTGAACACTGTGGAATGATGCCATATGTGAGATGCAAGCCTAGGGTTCTCTGGAGCTGAAATCCTACTGCGGGAGATGAAGTGTGGGCAAGAAAAGCCTTGGGAAGCTGATGCCAGTGTGGCCCAGAGTATAGCACCCGGCCTTGGCTGTGCATCAGAATCACCCAGGAAGCTTTGAAAACTATCAACAACCAGGCCACTGACTTACCCAGAACGAGTGATTCAGAAAGGTCCCAGCCATCAGCATTATTTAAAGCCCCCCAGGAATCCCACTGTGTAGCAGGATGGAGAACCACAGAGCTTCACGCCCCTTGCATTTGGCCTTTCTTTAAGGGAGTTAGGACCTTGGGGGACAGGCAGGATAGGAGATGGAGGAATGAGTGAGCTGACAGACAAAAATGTTTTCGGATGTTGTTTTACATTTATATAACTCAAGGACCTGCCCACTACTAGAATCTTCAATGTTTCCAGGCATTGAACAGAGAGCAGAATTAGGTTTCCACCTCTTACATCTAAAGCCCAGAACCAGTTTTTTGGGGGTTGAGAAGCACTGAGAACATCTCTTTCCTGCAGGGGAAACCCTCTCTCCACTCCCCACATGAAAGGCTATGGCCTGGCCCTGTGGTCCCAGCCAGGCAGTCCTCAGAGTTTATAAAACATTTTCCAAAATCTCAGAAAATATATGGAATATGGACTTTTGTTGGTTTTGGGGTCATGATTCAAAATATAGACCCATCAGGGAAAGGCAGATAGTTCAATAAAAATAAGCCCAGGGAAAGTGACACACTGCTGCCTACCAGGACACTGTACACATGGTGAGTAGGAATAGAACTCTAGCTGCCACACACACACACACACACACACACAGATTTTATCAGCAGCCATCATCATTCAGGATGAAGACAAGAATAAATTCCTTTAATTCTAAAATGCTCATAAATACATATTATTAATTGCTTTGGATTGGTTAGACTTGGGACATCCATGAGACACTCAATGGGGAGAAGCCACATAAGCAAGTAAGTAGTTCTATGAACCAGTCTTGGGCTGGATGGGAGATAGCTACAGTACACGTGCAAAGGACAGAAGTTAAAGTTTATTCAACTAAGCCATGAGAGAAAATATTTCTCGGATCTCGCCCCTGCTCCTCCCACAGAGGTCTGGTGTGTTGAGAAAAACTTAGGAGTCAACAGCATAAGAGTGCATTTCAAACCCTGGGCACTACTGATAAGATGACCCAGGGAGAGGGTGTAGACAGAGGAGAGCATAGCCTGAGACAAAACCCTCCAGATGCCCCGACATCAAAAGTGGATGGAGAGACTAAGCAGATGAGGGCAGGGAGGGAGGAGAAAAACCAGCTGAGAGGACCCGGGGCCAAGCCAGGGTCCAAGAGGAGGAAGTGATCAGGTGGGAGAAGGATTAGGACAAAAACACAACCACAGGACTTGGCAGCAAGGCGTCACTTGGGCCCTTGACAAGGGCCATCAATATCAGTGGTACTGTGAAGGCAGAGCCTCAGCCTCAGCAGTGAGCAGAGAAGTCATTCTAGAAATTTGGGGATGTCGGGGAACAGTGAGGTGGGTTATAGCTGGGGATATGGGAGTAGGGGTATTTTTCACATTTATTTTTTATGTAAATTGGAATGACTCAGGAGAGAAGGGGAGGTACTGAGGCAGCAGAAAGGAGAAAGAGGGTTACCCCAAGATGTGATGTCCTGTGAAAATGGGGAGTCACCTCACAGGAGGGAGGGACTGACATCGGTTAAGATGGGAGATATCTACAGTACACGTGCAAAGGACGGAAGTTAAAGTTTATTCAACTAAGCCATGAGAGAAAATATTTCTCGGATCTCGCCCCCGCTCCTCCCACCAGGTGGTTTGTGTTTATGGGGTGGGCCTGGGAGAAATCGCCTTTAACAGCAAGATTCCTGGCAGTGGAATGTAAGAGATTCAAACTCCTGAGCTAATCGGAATTTCGAAAGGCATATTTAGATGTACACATTTAATCAGAAAAAGTATGAGTGAAGCATGGGCTGTTCACCACTATCTAGGTCACACTTATTAAAATATAGAAATGTGAACTCTGTTTAACGCATAAGATGAAAACAAATATTTCAGGCCAGCAGCATGTGTACAAAGGAATATTCCGTCAGTGTGGACTTGGAGTTGTAGAGTTTTAGGAAAAGTACAGTGAGTGTCGCAGTCAAAGTCAGGAAGCCAGAGCAACGCACCTCCACCCTGTCACCGGCTGACTTCACGAAACAACGTTCTTGTCCTTACCCCACTCACTGACAGAAGGGTGGCCAGTAACCTTTAAGAATAGATGTGATGATTATTTGTGAAAATAGAAAGTGTTCCTTAGCCATAGCACAAGAGAATTATTGTATTCCATCTCCGGAAATAGACAACTAGTTGGGGAAATCAGTCTTCTAGAGAAAAAGTTATTTGTATTTTTAAAACCTTATATCTCTCCTCAAAAACCTAGGAAGAGCTATCCAGGGAGACAGAAAAGTACAGGGGTGGGGCAAAAGAAGGTTTATGGCTGTGAGTATGTCAAACACAGACTTTATTCCTGTGTTGTTATTTACCAATTTTTGTTCCCTAGGAACAACTGTAGACCTCCTTTTGCCCACCCCTGTATGCAGAGAAATACGTCCTGTTAGTTGATTCCTTGATGCCCATAGTGAAGTAGTTGTGAGCAGGCACAGCACAAACGAGGGCAGCGAGAGGCTTCCCTGGGTTTAAGGAACGTAGGGAAAGTGCTTGGGATCCTCTTTCATCTAATGACCTCCCTTCAGAAGCAACCGGCCCTTGCCTCTCCTGCACACGGACTTCCTTTGGCTTTTACGTGTTTGATCTTGGCTATAATTTCACAGGCTATCTTTCCAGAACTCTCTAGACATTCCCTCTTCTCTGAACACTGGCCATCACTCTTTGCCCCTCCTCCCCAATGGAGGAGCATCACTCTGAAATTTGCCCCTCCCCCCCCAGCAATCATCACTCTCCTGAACACACTAATTAACACTCGTTGAAATGAACAAAAAGTGTGTCTGTTCCAGGACAGCTCAACAATGGTGTGCTGCCCTAAGGCAGAACCACACATTTTGTTTGGTTTTCCTTTACCCAGTCTAGCCTCATAGCCTCCAAAATGCATATGAGACAGAGGACCTAGAGAAAGCAATGGGGTCCAGTCTGCTTTCCTTGTCCATTTTGCTCAGGACATACCGTGGCACCTGGGAGGTCACACACCACTTGAGTTTTCAGCAAAGTTCCCAGGCCCCTGTGAAGGGTGGGAATGAGTGTAGAAGTCTAGGAGGGGCCCCTGGGCTCAAGGCCAGGGGTTGAGAGTTTGCCAGCAAGCCTTGGAGGGTGACTCAATGGGAAGCAGCTTTATAGAGAAAAGTGGTGAGTAGGGTTGTGGCCAAGAGAGGCATGAGGGGAAGACGCCTTTGACAAATTATAAAGGTGATGTGGCATGGTGGCTCAGTCAGCATTTCTCCCCAGTTAGTACTGAGATCTCTCCCAGCCCAGCTTCGGCTTACGGTCCAGCTCTGAGCCTGGTGGAATCCTCACTCGTAAGGGGCGCCTCCCTCCCACTCTCTCAGTGATGTCCTCAGCCAGAATAAAGAGAGCAAAGGAAATCTGTCGCCTTTGGAACAATCATATCTTGAGGGTACACGGTGACCACAAAAACAAATAGTCCTGTTTGTGGTTTGGACTGTCATTCCCATTGTGAGGGTGCGAGTAATCCTGAGTATGCAGAAGTTTGCTTGCGGTTGATGGGGACAGATCACAAACTCTGTCATGTGTTTCTAGGAAACACTGATACCCTTTCCTTTGGGGATTATTTTTAGACCAAAGATGTCACGGGAGGAAAACCCCAGCCATGCTGATGGCCTCAGACCGATCCCCGGCTGGCTTAGCTCTGGGGTATCCAGTAGCGCTGACATTGGACACGATGCCAGTTTGCAAGAGAGGCCCGATTCCTCTGCCTGTGGCTCTGATGACACCCAGGCATGACACAGGCTTGGAGTTGCCAGTGTCAACCACACACTCATGACAACTTTGCTCAGCACCCTGCACCAGCCAGACTATCTCTTCTAGAAAGAGTTGGTGAGTGAGTCCTCGTCTAACTCATAAAACCTATTCTAATATGACTTCTAAGGAAGCCCCAACTGCCAAGAAACTACTAAAAGTCATTGCCTATTTGTGAGGAAGGGGAGAGCATAGAGTGAAGGTGGGAGAAAGGTTTCTCTTTTTATATCTTTTTGAATTTTGAGCCATGGGAACATATATAATAAAAAATATGTGGAAAAAAACATGATTACCTCAGAAACCTTCTTCAAGCCAAAAACTCCTAGTGATTCTTAAAGTTTCAAGGCCTAGGTTCTGTATCAGGAATGTGCAATGGGGCCCTTGGCCTTTGATTCAAGGTGACTCCTCCCCCCAAACTAGCGACCCCCACAAGTATAGCAGTAAGGGTAGGATAATGTCGTCCCCAGCTTCCAGTAATCTCACAGCCTCCGAGAAAGTTGTGACATGGGGTGAGATGACTCCCTGCACCCCCAATTCTAAAGGGCAACCCCAGAGGGACAGACTTGCAGACTGAGGGGAGCAGCATCCACAAGAACGCCCCCCGCTGTTTGACACAGGCATGGCAGGTTCCAGACGGAGACCGTCCATTGTGGTCAATTTGCCGCCAGAGCTGCGGGGGCCACGTTGGAGTCCGAGGCAGAAGGAAAGCTAAGCATCCCCATAGGCATTATTTTAACGGTTAATTTTTCTAAAACATTAACATAGTAAAAAAATGGAAAGATTGATAAGTAGGTGTATTAAAACTCACATTATTTTAAGTTCAGAGACTTGATTTACACCTAAATAGAATTTACTATCATTTTAATTCTGCTTCAATTCATTAAAATTATTTAAGATTGTCACTTAGTAAAGAGAAATTGTAAGATTCGGCAATTCCCTCATTAAAAATGAGATAGGCAGAAAAGGAGATTTTAAAAATATGGCCGATGAGTCTGTTTTCACCAAACCTAAGGGTTCGAATTTCTCCTTTTGCCTCAGGCTCCAATACAGCTCAGCCCAGCACTGGCCTTTATGTAAAATTTCCATATTTTGTTCATTATGGGTTTTTTCTTTCTTTTTTTTGGTATTTCAAAAATATGGCATTAAGATGGTTTTCTTATTGCTGAGTTGTATTGTGTCCACCTTGTCCCTGCCCTGTTGACCACAGTGGCCCAAAGCTGACCTATGCCCTGTGAATTGCTTCCAGGATCGCTGTTGTCAGACTTGCACTCACATCCTGCCCAGCTATCAGCAGTCCTGCAGTGCCCGAGACTAAGGAGCCGCTCTCCCTCAGAGTGCCTGTTCTCTGCATTATATCCTCATTACTCAAAACCCTAAGCCCTGGAAACAGTTTCAGTGATTCTTCATTTTCAAGTGTGAAGCTGCTCTGAGAATCACCAGCAGTTTTCTTTCAGCCTCTGGCCAGATGCAGTATACAAATGAGATTCTCTTAACCCCCTGCCAGACCCTTCATCATTCAGAATGCCCTTGGTGTGCTGGTAGAGCTGCATCCTGACGGAGCCGGTACCAGCAAGAAGGGGCGACAACAACAATGCAAGGACAACTGACACCCACCTCCTTCCAAGCCTCTTCTGACTGTCCCCATTCCTCCTCCAGATGCCGCCGTGGGAGAAGGGGCACTGTACAATGCCTCCTTTTCATTTCCCCAGCTGACACACTCCCCGACATTAGATGGTTTACAGCTGGAAAAGAGAGGTGGGCAGTTGTTTCCTTTGTAAAGAGCCGCAGCACGAATGTAATTTTCCACATGCTGACTCATGAGACTGTCAGTGCCCTACACTGCAGCACACGGTTCCAACTCCTTGCTGACTTGGGTGGCAGAGGCAAAGACAGGACTTTGATCTGGTGATTTAAGCTGCCCCTTGCCTTGGTTTTCCCATAAGGAGAACATTTTCTCCCTTGTGCAGGCAGGAGACAGACTCGGTGACCTCTCACTGTCTCCTCCAGCCACAGGATTCCGTAGGGCTATTATTAGCATCATCTGAACAGAGCTGCAGTGTGAAATGAGGCTCCTGGGTGTGCAGAATGAAATGAAAATGTTTATGGGTGTTCTGGTGCACCAAACCATCTCTGACTCTTTCAGGTGTCATTCAACTTTACAAGGGTCATTTCTCTGAGCATTTCTTTCCATTAAATGTTTCTGCTTATTTTCCTCCCTCTGTTCATTTCTCTCACATTTTTCATCTTGACTAGGTTCCACTAGCACGAAGGCAGGGGAGCCTCACTGCCGACAGAACCCGCCACCGTGCCCCACACGTGGGATGCAGCAGGTGAGAGCATGGCGTTCGAGGGCAGGCCGACCGGGTTGGATCTCTGCCTGTTATTTGCTAGATGGGTTACTGGGCAGATTACCTAACTGGTCTTTAGTCCCCAGATTCCTCCTCCATAAAATGATGATACTGTGTAACTCAGAGAATACTGTGAGGGTTATAGAAGATTAGTGTGAAGCATACTGTTCAGCATCTAGCCAAGAGTCCAAAATATTAGCTGCTGAGTGCAAGTTTGCATGATTGAAAAATAGCTGCAGGAGAAATACCAGTGCGTGCCTGCTGTACATAGTCAAATAATACAAAAGTACACAATGTAAAAAATGAAAGAGCCCATTCATTGACTGCTCCTCCCCACCTCCTTTCCTTCCTGAGCATTAATAATAGTTCTTTCTTTCTATGTCTCTCTTCCTGTGGGGGGAAGGAGTTAGTTATTGGATATGCGAATTTATCCTTACTGTAAAGATCCACATGTTCAGAAGCATATCACCTCTCCAAATGTGAAGTTTCCTCTTATCTCCTCTTTCACTCTTACTTCTGCCTCTGGAGGTAACCACTCTTTTTCTTCTAAAGATTTTACTTATTTATCTTCAGAGAGAGAGGAAGAGAGGGAGTAGGGAGGGAGAGAAGCATCGATGTGTGGTTGCCTCTCACATGTCTCCAACGGGGGACCTGGCCCACAACTGAGGCATGTGCCCTAAGTGGGAGTCAAACAGGTGACCCTTTGGTTCATAGGTCGTTGCTCAATTAACTGAGTCACACCAGCCAGGGCTGGAGGTAACCTCTTGATAGAGAACCAGTTAATTATGGAATACGTGAATATATTCTTAGTGTACAGGTCCATATGTTCAGAAGCATATCACCTCTCCAAATGTGAAGTTCCTTCTTATTGTCTCACTCTTCCTTTTGTCTCTGGAGGTAACCGCTCTTGATAGAGATCCTTCTCATCTCAATTCTATTAATTTACACATGTATAACACATCTACACATACAGTTATATATCTTTTTAGAAATATATCTTTTAAAACATTTTATGTAACAAAATTAAACTATATTTTCTATTCTGAAACTTTTTTCTAACTTAACCGTAGTTTAGACATTTTTCCATGCCAGTACACATAGATCCACCAAGTTATTTAAATGGGAATATAGTATTTTATAACATCATGTGTACCCCAACTTACTTATTCCCACTGGCAGACATTTAAGTTACTGTGAATGTTTTACTATCATAAATAAATATTTCTAACCTTTGCAGGCCGAAGACTGCCTCATCCGCATCGCTGGCTGTCCCCAGTGCAGCCTGGAAGCCATCAACCTCCTGCATGGCCAAAGAAGCTCCTTTCTGGGTGTCAGTGAGGGCCCCCATAAGACCTGAGGTCACGCAGATTCTTGCACCACCACCTAAAGCCATGCTGGTGGCTGTCACCAAAGTCCAGTTCCTCAGAGGCCACAGGAAAGAGCCGAAGCCCAGACAATCTACGTGCTCCACAATCGGAACATAGAGAGAGGCGAGATGCCTCAAGGAGGCTGGGCTCCCACTGGCTTTGCTTCCTTGAAAGACTAGCCAAGGAGCTGTAAGTGATAGACAGTTTGCACTTCTCAGGTATTTGAAGATCTTAAATGTGAACAAATGTAGATTTTCAGTGTGAACCATTGCCCAGCTCTACACATTACAAAACCCTGAAAGGAACATCACTTGAGCGCAATGCTGATGTGAGAGCAGATGGTGGAGGTGTGTGCTCAGCATGTGTTTGCACATTGTAGGTGCAAAGATCAATGGAATGGAGGAATGCATTTGTCTGACATGGGGTCAACTACGTTTCAGTTTCATCTTGGTTTTCCTCTGAAGTTTATCTCATCAGACTTTCCCAGAAACACAGGCGTGACCAGGAGATGTCTCATATCCATAGTAGCCTGAGATTCCTCCTCTTCCAGGAAGCCTGCCTGGGTCATTATCACCAAGGGACACTGTCACTCTATACGCTCCCAAAATGGAATAAGTAATCTCAGTCATAATTTGAATATATTTTAAATATTGCTTTCAGAGTGTTTCTATGCTCATGTATCATTAAGCTTGTAGAGGCCTCTGAGGTAGGGGTTGTTTCATGTAGAACTGAAACTATCACCTAATATGACAAACCCACATTATGTTAGCACTACACTGCATCTGTGAGAGACACCTGGACAGTGTCCAATAGAAGCTCATCATCCTGTTGTGGAGAAACTTGCTTCACATCTGAAACGACCGATGAATTAGGTAGTATACAATATGGTACTGTATCAGCCAGGGTTCAAGTCAGGCAAATAGGACTCACAATAGGTGTTTCAAACAGAGAGGGTTTCATACAGGAAACTAGTTACAGATGTGCTGGAAAGGCAGAAAGAAAAAAAGATAAAGTAACCAAAGACTAAAAATGATGTGGGTTGGGAAAATGAGCCCAGGGGGCAAAAGCTGTCCAAACCACCAAGCTAAAAGCTACTGCATCGTGACCCTCTATATGAATTACAATAGAGCCATGGGCTGTGCTCTCACTATATGAATTACAATAGAGCCATGGGGGCTGAGTCTAGCAATCCTACCCCACCCCAGCACCAGAGGAAGACCAACTCTGAGAGCAGGAGGTCTATGGGTGGGTGGTCACGTAACAGCACGTAGACCAGGCAGCACACAGTCTCTGGCACTGAAGAGATACTTCCTATTATGATGCTGTTCTTTCCCCCCATGCATAAACTGAGGAAGTTCACTTCATTTAAGATCTTTGGTTAATGCTTTTGGTGTTAATTTTTTTGAGGGACACGTCTTACTCAGTGGCTGTTTCTTCCAGGTCCCTGAGGCCCACGGTGATCCTGGGGTCTCCTTGCCTTAGGTAAAAGTCAGGCCCCAACATCAGCGTCTCCCACACAGTCTGGCCTGCACCAGAATCATCAGTTTACTTTTCTGCCCTCTCTCCAAGGCTCTCAGGGCTGAGGAAACTGGTGAACCTGTTGGACTATGAACAACCAGCCTGAGGGGCCACTGTGGCTTCCTGGAGGGGGCTCCTGCCGGGGTGACCTGAGCTGTTGGCAAGAACCTTCTCCTCCCCACCCCAAAAACTGTTTCACCCTGGGTCTACTGTTGCCTCAGAAACTAAACCAATCCCCTGCTGGAAAAAGATTCCAGGCAGTCTGAGGTTAGTAGATGAAATAATAAGAACTTAACAGATATTAAATGTTATTATGTATCAGTTCATTTAAGCACTTTACATTTCTACAGGAGCCATCTGAGGTGGGTACTATTATCTTCATGTTACTAATGAAGAAACTGAGGCTTAAAATCTGGTAAGTGAATATAGGAATTTGACACAAGCTGTCAGGGCTTCTCCTGTTTTGCCTAGAAACCACTGAGGTCTTTGGTTCTCCCCAGCTCTCCTCCTTTTCCCGTTCCTAAGAAGATGAGCGCACCTTGGTCGCTGGGGACCACAGAGTATTTAAACAGGAGAATGCATGCATCTCATCTACTACCGAGCCTGCCACATAGTGGGCACTCAACACACAACACTCTCCACACACCCTGTTGCTTCTCAGATCCCATCCTCCCCGTGTATCTTCTTCAACTGAACTTTTGGCTGTTAGTGAGAAGTGGGTAAAAGAAGTATCCACTGATCTATTCACTCAGCGATGCTAACAGAGCACTTGCCCCGTGCCAGGCTCTGTGCCAGGAGCTGGAGATAAAACATGAACAAAACTACTTTCTCGGAGCTGACAACCTGCCCAAGGTTTTGAGACAAGCAAGTATCTCATTTCCACAGAGAATGATGGAGGCTGGCACTTGGATTGGAGGAGGGGAGCACAGGATGGCTCAGCATAGTCCAAGAAAGCTTCCTGGGAGCTGAACTCTGATGAGTAGTGAGTAAGAGAAGGACATTTCAGGCAGAGGGAACAGCCTGTGCAAACACACAGTAGTGAATGGATAAGAATAAGCAGGAAGCTATGGAAAAAAGAGCAATGACCAATGGCTAAACCCACGGTTCTCAAAAGGGGTGATTTTGTCCCTAGGGGACATTTTGCAACATCTGGAGATTTTTCTTTTTCTCATCACACTGTTTTTGTGTGTTTGCATCTTTTTTCTACCAGGTGAGGGCCAGGGAGGCTGCACATGGCACATTGCACCGTGCACAGGACAGCCCTCCACAGCAGAGAATTCTGTCTGGCTCAAGATGTCAATAGTGCCAAGACTGAGGAACCCTGAACTAGGGTGACAGATATAAAAACATCCATAGCACTTCGATAATTAGAAGCTTCACAGTACCACTACATAGATAAATAGACCAATGGAACAGGTCAGGAAGAATATAAACATATTTAGGACACAACAAAGGTGGCATACCAAATCCAGTCACTAATAAATGCTGTTGAGATTCCTGGGTAGAAAAAAATTAATTTGGACTCATACCTCACGCTATATACCAGAATAACGGCCAAAGAGATGAAACATTTCAATGTAAACAACAAACCCACAGAAGTAATAAGAGGAAACGTGGGTGAATTCTTTCACATCAGAGTGGGAAACTTCTTCCTAATGATGACTCAAAAACCACAAACTATAAATAACAAATTGATAAATTCAGCCACTGCAAGTAAAAAAAAATGTTTAAAGCTTGTACATGTCAAACTAGCAAACAAACAAGCAAGCAAACCTGTGTACGTAAAAAATAAATGAAAACCAGGAAAGAATATATGCAGCTCGGCAGAAAAAGGGTTAATTTTTTACATTTTAATGATGTGTAAGCAAATAAAAGACTAATAAAAACATGAGCAAAGGATATGAGAAGACAACTCACAGATTTAAAAAATACAAATGTCTGTAAAACATATGAAAAGATCCAACCTTCCTCATAATAAGAAAAATTCAAATAAAAAGTGCGGAGATGTCATTAAAAAATCTACCAGACTGTCAAAAACCCAAGTGTGTAAATGCACACTTGGCTATAAGGACACAGATATGCCCATAAACTCTAGGGGGTGTGTCAGTCGGTACAGCATCTAGAAGGGCATTTTAGTGGTGTTGATTGAAATGAATATATAGGTATACCCTCTGACCCAGCAACGCTCCTTTTTACAGCTCACCCGCGTGTGTGCCCACATGTGAAGTGATGTTCGTGCATGATTATAAATTATAGCAAAAGATTTAAAACAATGTAAATGCTCATTAACAGAGACCTGGTTAAATAAATTAAGTGTTGCCAAATTACCACTAAGGGGCCAAAGCTGGCCCTTCGCCTGATTTTGGAGAGCCTGCAGCTAAGAATAGTTTTTAACATTTTTAAGTGGTTGAAAAAAATTAAAAAACTATATTTATGACACATAAACATTAAGTAAAATTCTAATATCAGTGTCCATAAGTAAGGTTTTATGGGAACGCAGCCAGGCCCTTTGTTTACACATTATCTACTGCTTCCTTTGCTCCAGGAGACAGCTGAGTAGTATCCATAGAGACTGGATGGTCTACAGCACCTACAATAATGACTCCCTGGTTCTTTCTTTCTTAATTTTAAAAAAGATTTTACGTATTTTTAGAGAGAGGAGTAGGGAGGGAGAAAGAGAGGGAAAGAAACATCTCCTTCTCCACAATGTGTGGTTGCTTCTAGCACACCCCCACCAGGGACCTGGCCCCCACAACCCAGGCATGTGCCCTGATTGGGAATCAAACCAGTGACCCTTTGGTTCACAGGCCAGCACTCAATCCACTGAGCCACACCAGCCAGAGCTACTCTCTGGTTCTTTACAGAAAGAGTTTGCTGGATTAGAGTTTATCCATGCAGTTGAATGCTGCGGAGATACAAAAATAATGAAAGGTCATTGGTATGGAAAGGTTTCTGGGATATTAGTAATGAATTTTTTAAAAAGAATTGCAAGTTATCATTTGGGTAAAAAGGAGAGGATGTAGTGGTATTTTATTGAATATGCATATAATTATCTGGAAGGAAATACAAGAAATTAGTAAACAGTGGTTGTGTTTGGGGGAATGGGGTTCTGTGTATGTGTGTAAGTGTGCTCTCCACTCCAAAAAGTAATTAGGCCACTGCAAGTGGTTGGGCCTGGCTGGCACTGAGCTCGTGAATGGGTTTGGAGATGATGAGGCTGCACATAGCTGTGGGCCTGATGGAAAGGGCCGCAGCTTGGGCGGGCCAAGGAGCTTGCATTTTTGTATATCCTGAAGACAAAGAGGAGCGAAACAGGGTCCACTGGTGCTTTAAAAAATGAAATTCTGGAAACCAGCAAAGGGCGATTGGTAGAGGCCTGCGCAGGGAGGGAAGGAGGCAGACTGGAGGCTGGGGATCAGTGGCTGCCTCTTGGGGAGACCTGGCAGGTGGGAACCAGGGGAGGAAGGTAGACTTACTTTCTACTATAAGTTCTTTTTGTTGGATTTGCGTGTGTGCATTTGTCTCCATGTGCATTTATGCCTATAAAAATAATGGTGTTTATTTTTGAAAGAAACCCCTTCAGGGCAGGTGTGATGAGGCCAGAACCAGGCAGTGACAGAGAGGGTGGAGGAAGGGGGATATTCAGGATCAGGGGTGCCAGGACTCAGTGACTCGCTGGAGTGGAGGTGATGGGCCTGGAACTCCGCTCACGTCTCTGAGGACCTGGGGACAGAACTGTGTGGGGTGGAAGGCTGGAGAGCAGAAAGTTTTCCTGCCCCTGGGTGATTTCTCTCTGACTTCATGGGCTACAACACAAGCATCCCTTAGACACAAACCATCACCGAAGCACTCTGGGCCTTTGATTTTACTCTGACCCCAGCAGGACAGCTAGAGCCTGGACATGACCTAGGACAAACCTCATCTTACATAGACGATAAAGTATAGCCAATGCCACCTGGAATACTGACCAGTCGCTTCCTTCTATCTCCTCCCAACCCCTCAAACCTCTTCCCTCCTCATTGCTCTATAAGGAAGCTCTGCACAACTAAGCTTGGATATTGAGTTTCTAGACCCTTACTAGGACTGACTCATTACTTTTCTTTTTATTTGTATCTACTATACTTGTCCCAATGACACTGCATATAAGCTCTTAGGTGCAAAGACTTAAAGAACTTTGTGACCCCACAGAGGCACACCATTCTGTATGGTAGGTGCTACCTGTTCAAGGTGTGTGGGCCCCACACTTCACAGGAGGCCGACATTCAACCTGTTAAGGTATAAAGTGAAAAAAAGGAGTTTATTGATTGGGGCAGCACCACTTGAGAAGATGGGGAGGGGTACCTTATAGATTCCACAAATCCATCTTAACAGAGCCTGGGATTCAGGCATCTTTTATATCAGGGTTAGGGAGGAGGGGCGGGGCAAGAGGTGTAAGTCATCCAGGGGCCAACGGGGATCCAAGGAAGAGCATAAAGTCTCTAAATCTCTTTGTCCCCTGTTTTGTTGAACTTTAGTCATCTGATTGGGTCTTGAAACTACTGCAACGCTTTGCCAAAAGCTCAAGCCTCGAGCAGAATTCCTCTAAAATTAGCACACCTATAGCAAGAGCTATTTCCCTGAAGGTCATGGAAAAAATGCAGACTAGAATTAAGAGCTGGAGAGCCTGAGCATTTCACTGTTACCTGTCCACAAACGTGCTGATTGGCTGATTAGTGGGGATGTCCCTACAGCCTTCTCAGTAACATTGCCAGTACACCCACCCTCTCCAACATACCTGCCTGCCCACTCTGTGGAGCCCAACCTCCCCACCACGGGCATCCCCCAGTGCCCAGGCATTCACTTCTCTGCAGTGGTTCTCCACATTCAGCCTTTCTTTGTCCAGGTGGAATCCACCAAAACCTGTCTTTGCACAAATGTTCTGATTGGTCTCTTGAACATCAAAGGGAACATAGCAGTGAAAATGATAATAAGCAACAATGACCATCATCATTTCAAAGAGACAACATCAGGGCCAAAAGTTCCAGTGAGACCCTGGGGTGTCAGTCACTCAATCCGCAAACAGAAAATGCAACTCACCTGCCTCTCCGGGTGTAAAGAGAGCTCATGGTGCTTAGCAAACTGGAAATCATTATAATGGCCACTATTTTTACTGTCTGTCAGACTTTTAGGATCACAGCAATAGGGATTCCAATATGCTCTCAGTATACACGAGGGTGTGCTCTCAGCACAATGAAATTGAAGGGGTATTTATGGCAACCTCAGCCCAGATTCCTGAACGGAAAATAACACCACAACTCAGCTCCTCCAGGGCACTGAGGATCCTGGCACCCTGAAACAGGGCGCCGCGGGGAAGGAAAATGCTTGGGGTCAGGGTGGAAGTGGGTCAGCTCAGCCCCCAAGGGGAGGGCAGAAGTTGGGCAGCTCTCACAAAGGGGCCTCAAGGATCCGCCTCTTTGTTTTCTTCCCCACCTCCTTCACAAAAGGAGAAAGGTCTTTTCCTTCCTAACCCTCTGGGAAGAGCAAAAACTCAAAAGGGTTACTTGTTCCTAACGTTATTTTTAGCTCAGCCAGTAACTGCTGGGTCTCCAACCTCCGGTCTAGAAACTGCCTTCCACAGCTACACCCGCACTTAGTCTCGGTGAGCAGCAAAACCAGGGGCGATCTCCTGGTGGCGCTTTAGGCTTTGGTATAAACCGAAATAGCCCCCCAGGTCTCTAGAAAGGAGGGCACTTAAACGTTTTTCCAGAAAAGAGTGCCTTGTTCGAGTTGCCGGAATAAGGTGGGGTTCAGCGCCACCTAGTGTCCATAATAGGGTTTGACGTGCGTCCTGCTCTCTTGAGTTTTTTGGAAATTGGCTCTAACCACAAGAGGGACTGAAATGAGGAAACAGTCCTTGCACACAGGGCCGCCCTCATGCACACGACAGGGACTAGGATTTTGGTGGAAGAAGCTAAAAAGCTAGACTCCTAATACAGAAGGGGTGTTGAGTGAGGGGGTGGAGGAGTCTTTCTCTTGGAGAGAAGCTGGGGTGACTCACAAGTAATATTTAGAGTCTTAGGCCCAGAAGATTGGCTTGGATTTGTCTGCTTGCTTGAATATTTTTGCTCACACTAAGAAAAAAATACTGGTGCTATTTTATGTCTTTTATGCTTTTCAAACCAGTTTCTCAGCGCTCCCCCAGCACCAGCATACGGGCTATTTACAAAAGGCCTTGCAAGCTGTTTCTTCACTGAACCAGCTCCTGCTCCTCCCTACTGTCTGCACAGGGCAAGTTGCCCCCTTTTCATCCTCCCACTCCCTGGCTGCCTCAAACCCCCTATGCATGATTCATTTAAACTTCAATCAGCCCAGAGAGTGGATATTAGTATTCTCATTCTATACTACCTGAGAAAAGTTAACTTACCCAAGACCTTGGAACTAATAAGCAGAGGTGGGGTTTGAAGCTAGAGCTATTTAGCTCCAAAAAATTGTTTATATAACCAGACTATTCCATCTGCAACATGAGAGGGTATTGTAGAGGGAGCTACAACATCCAGGGAAGTTCTGGAGGAAACAAACACACCCGGAGCTCAGAGGACACTTCCTACTTTGGGCCAGCCCCTGGGACCCCAGTGTTTGGCTGGACTGTTGGTGTAAACACCTTCCTTCTTCAGGGCATCTGTCCTACTGCCCCGTCCCCCAATACAAACTCTCACGTAGCCTACACTTCTGCCCAGTTGGAAACCATCCCAGGGGAATAATAAGAGCAAAGCGCAGGGATCTTTCAGAATGCCAGGAGAATCTCGGATTTGTCTCTGACTCCCTGGGCCTCGGCCTCACCCAATGGAAAACTGGAAAAATTCCCTGCTGGCTCCACACTTTCCCTCCCTCCAGACGCCCTCTACCATTTCCACCTCCAGAGGAAGGTTAAGTAAGGCTACTCTCTGGATCCCTCCGAAACACAATTCTTGCTTAAATATATAGTTTCAGAACTAAAGTTTAAATGGAGTCACTTGCTGCAGTGGACGCAGGCCCTGACCTCTGCAGATGGGGTAAATGTTCAGGCTGCTAGCAGGCCATGGGAAGTGACTTGTAATAGAATGAACATGGGATTAAGAGACCTAGACTTAAATCTCCTGTTATCACTGACTGAGTGACTTTGGATAAGCCACTCAACCTCTCAGAGCCTCAGTCTCCTCATTTGTAGAATGAGGGCAAATCTTTTCTTACCTTCAAAGTATTAGATGAGCAAGTGCTTTGAACAGCCTTGCAGGGTGGGAGGCACCATGTGAAAGAACAGCAGGCATTTGCAGGACTTAGGAGGGAGATTTTTATTCACTTTGCCCCTCCAAAGGATTCAGTCTCCTACAAAAGGGATCTTACACACACACACACACACACACACACACACACACATGCAGTGTCCAAATCCCTGTGGGCTCATCACCTTTTTTTTTAGAGTTAAATGGTCTCAGAAAAAAAAAAAAACAGCTTTTCCAATAAATACCCAGGGGCAGGGACCTCTGGAAGCATGTTCTTTAAAGGAGGTAGAAAAGCAGAAGCAGCAGATCCGTGACAGCACCCATTATGTGCAAGGGCAGGGGAAGGCCAGAAAGGCTTTCCCTCGTTAGGTACCAATAAAGACAGACATTTGTGTCTGGCACAGGTGTGGAAACATCCAAAACAGCCCAGCAAAGGGGAGAGGGGAAAAACCCAACGAAAAGTGTGACGGAGTTGGAGGTGGAGTGTGACATCCTCTCTCCCCAGTGGTGAAGCCAGTTTGAAAACCTGGCTTCCTCACAGGCCCCATTTCTAATTTAAGGTGTCTCCACCCAGCTTGGCAAACTTGGTGCCTCTCCACGAGGGAGGAAATAGCTTCATCAGAAATGCTCAGAAAAAACAAAGGCCTCATTAGGATCAATCACTTATTCTAAGTACACATTCCCAAGAATCTCAATTGATGATCTCGGGTAGAAAGGAAGTGGTAATTAAGGATATAATGCAAATGATCTTCAGTTTAGTAACTCCCCTCGTAATTGAAATTTACTAAATTAAGTCTGAGATTTTTGAAACTAGGTCTTTTAAAAAAATTTCCCCGATTATAATTACCCCCTCTCCTCCCTCCCACTCACCCCTCGGTAATGTAATTAGTTTAAAATAAGATCCATGATGCGGAGGACGGTGCACACAGCCTACGGATATGTTAAAGTGGCGCTTGCTCTCTGAGACGCTGGTCTACAAATCGTCCCCAGGAACTGAATGAGGAGAGGGGTCTCGCATCCATCAGGTTGCTGTTGTGCGGCACTGTCGAATGTAGGACAAGGAAACTGGACACGGGGCTGGCGGCACTGGTGATGCTGGGCATGGAGAGGTTTCTCAGCTTCTCTCTCCTGCACCCTCAGATCTGGGGCGAGCTGAGGACCGTTCAGAGGAAGAAGTGAATAATTGCTTTACTGGGGAAGGAGAGGAATTGGAATCTTTTTGGGTCCTGGTAAGGTGTGAGCACGGGAGATAGATAGGTGACAGGAGTCAGCAATCTGTGTTTTCTTAGAGGCCAGGGAGCCAAAGCCAAAGCCAGGCCAGTGGAACAGCCCTGGGACTCCTCTGAATCCTGTCTTCTGCCACCTGAAGTGACTATCCCTGGCCTGAACTCATTTCTCCTGACAGGCCCCAGCAGAGGGCTGCCCCCACGAACCTCAGCCTGCCTGCTTGGAGCCCCAGAGGAGCTGTGAAGCCAGAAACTTGGACTCAGGAGGTGCTTCAGCATCCTCACCTTCACCTCAAGTGTCCGGAGGATGTCTACTTCCAGAAGAGTATATTGGCCTGTTTCACTTAATGCAGTTGAAAAGACCTGTTAGTCTTTGAACTCACACCCCAGTTTCCTCCAGCAACTGGCAGAACTGATGTGAGAACAGGAGAGAACCTCCCACAGCCGGCTGGCTTCATTCTTCTCCCCACCCCTTTATATTTGCATTTTTTATTGAGATGTAATTGACATACAAACGTTTTAGTTTCAGGTGTACAACACAATGGTTTGATAGATGTTTACATTGTGGAAATGATCACCATAATAAGTCTAGTTAACATCCGTTGCTACACAGTTACACATTTTTTGTTCTTGCGATAAGATTTCTCTCTTAGCAACTTTCAAATATATAATACAGTATTCCTGACTATAGTCACGGTGCTGTCTATTCCAGCCCCAGAACTTACTTATCTCATAAGTGGAAATTTATCCCTTTGGACCCTCACCCCTTTCCATCCTGTGTGTATTTTCCCTTCATCAATTCACGTCACTAGTGTTTGAAACTTTGGCGAAGGGCTAACCGCACACTTTCTGACAGCAGAGACATCAGCAGAGTTGTTTTGGGGGAGCGTAATAGTGTACGTTCCATTAGTAAGTCATATTTCTTTTTGTTTTTTTAAAGACAGACAAGAGCAATCCTGTCTCCAGATAAGATAAGCCTGTTCTTAAGACGTTGCCCCACACTAATGTGGGTGTGTTTATTGTTTGGATCCCAGTGCCCATTGTGGGGCCTGGCACGTGATAAGTGCTCAATAAATACTTGTTGAAAGAGCCGGCTCCTATTCAAACACTCTCCCTAGCTTCTCACTGGTATGGGGAAAATGTATAGAATCTGGTGTCTAGGATCCTGCAATCAGATGCCAGCCCACCTTGCCTGCCTGGCCTCCTCGGGTGCTGTCTGCACTCTAATTGCACTAGGCCATCATCAGAGTCACCTGCAGGGCTTGTTAAAACAGCCCCGCTGGGTCACAATGCTAGAGTTTCTGAGCTCGTAGCTCTGGAGGGAGGTAGAGTATTTGCCTTTCTAGTAAGCTCTCGAAAATGTTGAGGCTGCTGGTCAGGGACCACACTTCGCCCATACCACTCCATTTCCAAAGGGCACCCTTCACTGCACCCCACCAGTTGGTCAAGGTCCAGCCCAAACGCTATCAGGTCAACAAAACTGAACATGTCAGCGAAACTGCACCACGGCCCTCCCTTGCCTCCTAACTACTGCAGCTTCCTGTACCTGCCAAGACACTTACTTTATCTGTTCCGCTGTATCTCCCTGGCCTTTCAGGTCTAAAGTTCTTGCTTATCTTGACCCGGAGCTGCCTGATCTTTGCTCCACTCTCCACATTCTGGAATCTAGGGCTGGTCTCACACTCCTGGCCTTTCCAACTTCTCCAAGGAGAGCACCACCTGGGAACATGGATTAATTTCTCCTACTCTCAGTTCCCACAGAAGACCAATTTTCTCACCTCCCTCTCTCTAATGTAGCTCTTTGAAGCCAGGCCTTGTGCCTTTTCAGGGTATCCTACAGGACTTCAACCAGCATGGCCTTATGACTAGAATGAGCTGAAGACATGCTGTTTGCCTGGTCAGATTCCATTCCCTTCAATAAGACTTTAACAGAAAATTTAATGAAGTACAGTAACTCCTCACCTAACATTGTCCATAGGTTCTGCAACTTTAAGTGAAATAACATGTAACCAACCAATTTTTACCATAGGCCAATTGATATAAATAAGAGTTAAGTTCCTACGGCATCTCAACATTATAATGAAGCCCAATGAGTTTATTGAAGGACCTGCTGTACCTGATGCTGTGTGTAGCCCTGGGGGGGTCCAGAGATGACTAAAACGCAGAAATTGACCTGGGGTTAATATCTGTTTCCCAGTGTGCATGCATTGCTCACTGTGGTCACTCTGCTTTCCTTCCACCACTGGCCTGGGTCTCACCTACATAAGTGAGAGGTCCCTAACACTGAATCCCAGTTGTAGGTTCTAAGCTTTTTTTTCTGAGACTCAGAAGGCAGGCATGACTTTCCGTGGTAAGCCACATGATGCGACTCAGCCAGGGCACGTGAGAGGAAGGTGAAAGGAGCTGTTTGGCTGCCTGTTTAATGTCAGTGACTGAGACCCAGGGGAGGCACTGGGAACATTCTTCCTGCTCAGTTGCGGGCCCCTGAAAAGGTGTTGCTCCTACCCTCCTGTCATGTGACTACAGATCCCTGTCCTCACATCTTCATGATCCTAACAGTACCTTACAGAAACCCCACTCAGACTTTTTGCTCACCTTTGTGACTTGGCCCATAAATTTGCACCTTCTGTGATTTTTGCTCACCTTCTGTGATGCTTACAGACTTGAATAAGGGTTAGGAACCAAAGCTGGTCCAGGTATACCAGGTTCCTCTCTCTGTTTATTCTGGTCTCAATCTCTGCACATCTTTGCATGTTGGCCTGACTCTCTCCTGCTGCAGGTGGGAGAAAAGTCAGCCCAGTCCAGGTTTGTCACTCAGCAAGGCCATGTGGAATGGGAGGGGGACAGTACCCCAAAGGAGATATGGGTGCCAGACAGACCACCACCAGATATCCACTACAAATGGTTAGCAAACGTTGTCTTTATGAAATGTCAGCCACTGTGCTAAGTGTTTTATGTACACGGCCTCATTTGGTCCCCACGCTGACTCTATGAGGCAAGTCCTACGTAAGACACTTGCCTATCTTACAAATGAAAAGTCATCTAGGTCCTTTCTGCCAGCTTCAGTGCTGGGCTTGGGACACTTAGAAAATAGGATCTAGATGTGATAATAAATTTTCTTCGTAATTAAATACATTTCTTAGGAAGAGGGTCCAAAAACAAACGTTTTAGCTCTGGTTTTCTCTATAACAGTAGCTAAGAGGCCAAGACCATAAATGTTTAGCCTCTCATAAATGTTGTACCTTTCTTGTGGTTAATTCTGGATAATTTAGATCTCTCTACTAATCAAGATAGAAGAAGCCACTTCACCACAGCGAGACTGGTAGGGGGTGCAGAGGAGGCTTGAGAGGGCTGGCTGGGCTCCCAGAGGTGGCAGCTAAAGTCCCAGAGGGGTATTTCAGTGTGTGTTGGGGGGGGTTCCCTCTGAGAAGTGTGGAGTTTAAATCCCAAGCTGGGCCCCCTAGCCTATAGCAACAGAGCTGGAAAGGAACCCAGATAACATCCAGCTGTGAAAAGCAGCGGGGTTTCTATCTGCCAGGGAGACACAGCTGAAGATGCAGAGAACCTCTTAAAGGGCCAATGCACAAAATTTCATTTATAGCCACTTACTGTGGGCTCTGGCAGAGGAAGGGCAGAGTGGACTAGAGACACTTGAGGGCAGTCTGGGGTTGGTGTCCCTGGGAGGGAACTGAAGGAACAGCCACCAAGATCCCTGTGCTGAGTCATTCCCCACACTGCAGAGGCCACCTCTCTCAGGCAGAGCACTCCCCTCCAAGTGCCATCAGCCTGAGGGGGAGCAGTAGCCCCACTCATAGGAATTACTCTGCCCCACACTGTGGTGCTTAAGCAGGGCGGGCTGTGTACAGCTTAAGGCTATAACACTAACTAGTTTAATAGCTAAGGTGGAAAATACAAAGTAGCCAAAATGGGAAGACAAAGAAATAGACCCCAAATGAAAGTACCAGAGAATTCTCCAGAAGAACTAGATGAAATGGAGGCAAGCAATTTATCCGATAGAGAATTTAGGGTAATGATTATAAGGATATTCAACAGCATGAAAAAAACATAGAAATCATAAAAAAGGACCAGTCAGAAATAAAGAATGCAATATCTAAAGTAAACAATAAATCAAAAGGAATAAACAGTAGGTTAGATGAAGCAGAGGATTGAGTCAGTGATTTTGAAGACAAGGTAGGAAAAAAAATACCCAGACAGAGCAACGAAAAGAAAAAGTATTTGAAAAATGAAGAGAGCTTAAGAAACATTTTGGACAACAAACAAATGTAACAACATCTGCATAATGGGAATAGCAGAAGGAGAAGAGAGTGAGCAAGGAATTGAGAATCTACTTGAAGAAATGATGACTCAAAACTTTCCTGATCTGGTGAAGGAAAAGGACACATAAGTCCAGGAAGCTCAGATAGTACCAAACAAGTAGGACCTAAAGAGGCTCACACCAAGACACATCATAATTAAAACAACAAGTCTTAACGACAAAGAGAGAATCCTAAAAGCTGCAAGAGAGAAGCAGAGAGTTACCTACAAGATAGCACCAGTTAGACTGTCATCTGATTTCTCAACAGAAACATTTTAGGCCAGAAGGGAGTGGCATGAATATTCAAGGTGATGAAAAGCATGGACCTACAACCAAGGCTACTTTATCCAGCAAGGCTATCATTTAAAATTAAGGGAGAAATGAGGAGCTTCCCAGAAAAGAAAAAGCTAAAGAAGTTTGTTAACACCAAAACAGTACTATAATAAATGTTAGAGGGTTTGCTTTATGAAGAAGGAGGAGGAGGAGGAGGAGGAGGAGGAGGAGAGAAACCAGAGGAAAATAGTCTAACAACAAAATGGTACTGAATACAGATCTATCAATAGATCTCTCTACAAGTCCACCATCTCCCTGTGAATCTACATTGAAGGGAAATAAACCCCATCATGAAAAATCAAAGGGGCTTCCTTTCTTATCTCGTCTAGCCAAGAATACACATCCTTTGGAATAACGTTTAAAAGGATGGACAGTCAGATTAAATCAGGATAAGGCATGGGATTCTCCTTCCCATCTGCCATTGAGAGAAGTTTTCATAGGTCCTGGGATCCCACCCAAAGAACGACCCCTCCTCTCTGGATTTATTTATTTATGCCTGTATTTTCTCCAAGAAGAAATGGGTTTTGAGACTTATAGTTTTACCACTAAAAGAAAAGGGATCATATCAGACCCTGGTCGCCGCCTGTCTGAGTGGCCCTATGTCCCGTCAGAGGTGTGGTTCCTTGCATGCCAAGATTCCCCAGGGCGAAAAGCAGCCCCTCCAGTGTCCTGTTACATGGGGAACTTGATGCAGTTGTAGACTCTGCCTTTTCTGCTCACCATCACGTCCCGACTCCCAGCACAGTAGCTGGCACACAGTAGGTGCCCAACATTGAATACGTGAATGATATTTCATTCCCAAGTGATGCCTCAGGTAACTATTGCAATCAATTGGTATCAACAAGCCAGGGTCACAGTGCTGGACACTGTAGTTGTAAGTAGCAAGGACCATCCATTCTCGGGTCTGAAATAAAGACCCAAGTTTGCCAAAGACACCTATAGTATTTCTCCCTGGACTGCCTACTTTTGGTTTTCATCAGGGCAAAGGCCAACTCTTTAGGTAAATATTGTCATAAAATCTTCTATATTATGCCACATATTTGTTCAATATCAACATACTGGCCACTGACTTCAAATCTGACATAAAGAATATTCAACTGAAATCATGTGACCGAGAGCACCAAGCTGTATGGCCGCTAGCAAGAGCCAATATTTACTGAGCACTTACTATGTGCCAGGTACTTTTGTGTATGATCTTATTTAATCTTTAAGAAAATGCTATGTAAATGGTGCTATAATATCTCCATTTTACCCATCAGAAAACCAGGGTTTCTAGGCATCAATACCTAGTTCAGTGCACACAGCCACACAATGCATAATTTGTTCAAGGCTCAAACCCATCTGTCTGACTTCAATGCCAGTGTTCTCAAATCACTCTACAGTATTACAAGTCATTTAACCTTCAGAGCCTCAGTTTTGTCTTCCTTCAAATGGGGACAGAAATCATCTCATTGGATAAATACTATACTGATGCATGGTATAAACTATAAAGTACTCATCTGTTACGTTAACATTGCTAATTCAAAGCAGAGGGTTGGAAGCCAGCACCGACTGACAAAAGCTTTTTTTCTTTTAGTTATTTTGCCAAAGCTTCATTCATCAACAAGCTGTCAAACAGCTACTTTGTGTGACTCACACCGAGATGAGTAAGAGGTGTCCTTGCCCTCAGGAGGCTCACAGTCTTATGAGCATCTGGGATCTACATTGACCAGGAGAGTCACCACTGCCTGACGGTACGTGTTCCTCTGAAAGAAAAGGGACAGGGAGGCTTGGGCCTACTGGTCAGAGCTCTGGGACACAAAGGCCAAGAAGTCAGATAGACAGTGGAAGTAAAGGCCACCCTAGTTTTGGGAGTCACACTCCAGGGAAGAAGACACCCTCCATGCCGCACGCTCCTACAGATGATGGGGTACCAGCGCGGTTATGGGTTCAGACAGCTCATTGCCTTCCTGGTTATACGACTGCCAGTAAATTACTGCTCTTCAGGGCTCACTTTCCTCACCTCTTAGAGGAGGCATTAGGGGTAATTTTTGTATAAAATGTGTAAAGAGTTCAGTGCCTGACACATAGCAAACGTTGGCTGGTGTACGGCCAAAGGCAGAGGGAATGGTCAATACTGGCTACCGTGGTGACGAGCACGTGAGCAAGCATTCACATCATGAACATTTCCCTCCTCCTTCCATTGCTCAGAAGAAGGGAAAACTCTCCAGAAAGGAAGGAAGGAGGAGAACCCCTACCTCAGTGAATTAGGAGCGGGCGTTTGGAACCAAGCATCAATGTGTTGAGAAAGGCTTCACTTATTTAACATAGCCAAGAGAAAAAAGGTCCAAAAAACCCAAGTAATTAAATCTGAATGCCTTTTCTACACTGAGAACTGTTGTTTGTTCTCAGGTAAAGAATATCAGGTATTTGTGGCATGCTTTCAAATTCATTATCTCATTAGAGCCTCAATACAATCCTAGGAGGCAGACAAGAGGAAAAGTATCACACCCATTTTGCAGATGGTGAAATTGAGACTCACAAGGTGATGCCATTTGATTAAGGTCACATTGTTAGAAGTGTGGAATTGAATTACCACTGAGTGCTCGGTGTAGTTTTTTCCAAGCAAATCTTTGTGGAGAAAATGGAAAAAATGTGGATGCACATCTGAGTCACCTGAAAAAGCTTAGAAACTGCGAATTCCTGGGCCCTCCTGAGACCTACTAAACAGGAATCTCTGTAGGACCCCAGGGAGCTCCCCCAGGGGAGCTGATGCAGTCAGGCTGCCATAGTGGGTTGGTGTCTGGAAGCCAGTCACAGACACAGTAATGCTCTGTTTGCAGCTGTAAGAGGGTTTGGAGGCACAGGCCAGCGTCAGGCAAGCCTTGTCTTTTCTGACCAGGACAGCTGCAATAGCCCATTAGCTGGGGGTAGGCCCATCAGCAATGCTGCCGCTCCTCTTTCCCAACCCACTCCTCCCTCCAACTGCAACCAGAGTGAACGTGTCTCCGCGTACTCACCCGCATGCTCACAAATCCTGCTTAAACTTTCCTGAGCTTTCCCAGAACCCTAAGTCAGCCCTGCCTGACCCAACTGCAGTACCCACCATTCTCAGTTCCCCAGCCCCACAAGGCTTCCTTCAGCCCTTACGAAGGCAGAGAGAACCTCCATCCACAGTGTTTTTGCACATGCTGCTCCCGCTACCTGCAATGCCCATGGCTCCTCTTCCCGTTGTCAATGCTGCCTCCTTCTGACCTCAGCATCATTTCCTTAGGAAAGTCTTCCTCATCTCCCTGTCTAGGGCAGAGTCCTTTGTTACATGTTCTCTTAGAACCAAACTCCTTTCCTCAGTGATTACCCTCACTAATTACTATTATGCTTTGAAGAGTGTGGCTATTTTATTTAGGTCTATATTCTTCACCACCAGCAGCGAAGAGGGGAGACCATGGAGAGCAGGGACCATGTCTGCCCTGCTCATCAATGTCTTCTCGGTGCTTGGCACTCAGTGAACGTGTGTGGAGAGACGATGCGTGACACGTGCAATGGTACAGGCCAGGCACCGTGCTCCTCCTGCTGCCTCCTCCTCTCCATTCCCAGGAGGCAGGGAGTTTGAAAGAGGCCAGTCTGATGAAGCCATTTGGCTATTAATGCCCCTGCCAAAGTGCAAAGTCACCAGGTTTTATAGCCAAATAACATGCACAGCTGACACTCCCAACTTTGTGCTGCCCATAATACCGTGAGGGACTCCCACAGTTTTCTTGATCTCTGGGTTTTTTTTTTCAATTTTTAGAGTGTTCCAGAAATGGATAAGGTTCTAAGGCTACATTAGTTCTGTCTCTAAAAATCATAATTTGGAAGGAAGTATAAGGTATTTAATGTGTGTCTTTTAATGAAAGTATAGAGAAAGTGCTTTAGAGAAGCACTGGAAATTTCACTGAAGTTTTTCTGGGCATTCGAAAGTCAAGAAAAAGAGATAATGTTATGGTTCACTGGGTTCAATGTCTTCATTGCCCCCAACACCACAATGTGTCGCTAACTTTAAAGGATGAGACAAAGAATTTGAGAGGCAGGACATTAAGATACCAGGGAATCCTCAGAGAAGGAGCAGCCCCTCACAGTCTTGTTGACGGCACTTTCTGAGATAAGCAAATGGAGCAAATGTAGGAGCCTGGTTCTATGTGCCAGGTGGTGCCAGGCCCCCTCCCTGACTACATCCTCCCTGACTCCTTCTTCAAGCAAAACCTTGCCCTATGGGAAGGAAAGCAAAATGAACTGAGATTATTTGGTTTTGTATGGCACTAGTACTTTTAAAAACCCAATCAGGAGTTGTTTTTTGTTTGGCCATATCAAAGAATTACACTGAAAATGACTGTGCTTGAATTTCACCTCCCTGAAACAGTGCACCCCCCTCACCGCCATAACCCTAGATTCTGGCTCACTTTCGGTTTCTCCGTCGTGAGAATCTCTTCGATCACTTGGTTGTTAGAAAGAAACATCAGGTGGCTATTAAAGAATCTATGCTTCGGGTTGGGTCTGGAGGACACAGCAAAGCCTGGGTTGACAGGGCAGAGCAGTTAATAACGGCAGAAGAGCCAGAAGACCCAGCTCCAAAAGTGTCAGATGATTCCCGTCTCTCTCAGTGTCCGTAAATCTTAACACATTCAAGTAATTTTTCTCCCTTTACCTCTGGTGGGCCAGATGCAGTGGGACCCACTGACTCAGATTCACCTACTGCCTTGCAGTTGAGTTTGGAGTGCTGGAGGGGGAATGGGGATGGAAGGAAGAAGTTTTAAGTACAAAAACAGATTTTTGGAGAGTTAGAGGAATTCGTACTTCCTAGATTCAATAATAGAGTCAGCTAGGACTGGCTTGCCGATAAAAAAGAAATGTATAGGTTGATATGCCCTCAGTTCTCTGCATAGAAATCTGTAAATGTGTGAATCAGCCCTCATTCCGAGTAGCACATGTGTGCCATTTGATAATTACTCTATTGTTTGGGATGGACAGATGGATGGCTAAACACTGTAATCTTGGTATCATCCATCATGGCAGACATTATTGGTGCCTTGCTCATATTCTCTTTGCTCTCACTTCTACATACCAAAGACTGCTTACTTCACACACCTGCCACTCTGTCTCTTCAAGCTTGATCTAACCAAAAGACAGCATATTAGGCCTGAGAGCCGAAAAAGCAGGGTTAATATCCTGGAAGCAGCCCTCACATTGGTGGAGGCCCACTGCTTCCTTGCATCTCACTAGCAGTGACTGAGGAGGTCTAGAGAGAGGGATTAACCCCGGTTGCCTTCAGTGGTAACTGTTTGATAACATTCTTTCTGCCATTTTTTAATTTTCCTGTATACCTTCTACCTTTCCTGTCCAACATTTCCCGAGGTCACCCTCCAAATGAGCAGCTTGTCCTCAAACCTTTGTTTAAGAGCATGCTTCTGGGGAAGCCACACTCACACACCCATCTCACTGACTGCTCTGGACCCGACAGTCTCCAGATGTCACCCTTACCCCTCTGTCTGCTCCCTAAAAACAAAGACTCCAGCGGGAAGAAAAGTGACGTTCAACTCACACCTCTTTGGAATTAATCCTGTCAAAGTGCAAAATCTTTTGGTTTTACAGCCAAGCAAGGTGCACGGCCCACAGTCCCCGCCCGGGTGCCGTCAGCAGCCCACGCCCTGACCAGGAGAGACCCTCACAGTCCTCTTTCTCTCTGTTTAGTTGGAATTTTTATAAGGTGCATTATTTAACCCACACCTAATTGGAATAGTACTAAACTCATTTCTGATTAATTCTCTCTGGGAAATTTCATCTTATTAAGTATTTAACAGAAGTTCAGTTTCATTACCGAAGCTGATTGGATTCTGTTATTTAATAACTGAAAGGAGGATGGGTGTCCTCAAACCCGTTTTTCTGGTCAAACTTCCTTGACAATGCACTTTTCCTCACTCTAAGGCAGTCATGTCTGTTAAAAGAACAGCCCTTATAGCTTTCCTCTGATGATGAAGGATCTAAATTCTCTATAGATGCTCAGAATACCTGCAGTCCTTTTTAGCCACACTTGAAAGTAGTGGTTCTCCACCCTAAGTGTGCCCCGGAACTCCCTGGGGGGCTCCTGTTTTCTGGGACTCCTGGGTCCCACTTCAGACTCGTCAAATGGTGGTGTCCAGGCAGCCGTAGTTTTAAGGTTCTCCAGGTGGTTCTAATGTGAAGCCAAAGGACAGAGCTTCTGTGAGGCTCTGAACACCAGTCACCCCAGGAGATGCAGCTCTGGAAAGAGCAGGAAGAGCTAAAAGTGCCATTGGTGGCAGCCCCAGGTGGCACAGCACGTATCATAATAATACAGTCACTGCTGGTGCGGTCAGCTCCGTGCTTCGCTGTGCCCTTCACTCACGTTTCACTCCTTGCACTCGAGCCAAGAGGCTCCAGCAAGCCCCTCATCCACCCACGCTCTAATGAGAAAACATGAACCATGCAATAACCTTTTGTTCCCATAACACAGCAAAGAACTCTCCTCCCCAAGGAGATTTCAAATCAGGAATTTTATTTTCTCATTTGAAAGTTCGGCCCGCCGAATCTCATGCATTTCCATTTTCTTATCCTCCAAACTGGGTGATTTTTCGCTCCTTGCTGAACCCTGGGGCATTTTCTCAGCCTCAGTGGACGTAGCTGCCTTCATCCCAGGGGTGTAATTCTAGAGAAAGAGTTCCCTGTGTTCCCAGAAACAAAGCAGTGAGAATGGAGCCTACGTTATGATGCTGCAACATCAGTTTATGACTGGCTTCTATTAAGTCTGGCCCTTAATGACATTGGGAGCCCAGAGAACTTCTCTAAGCCTGACGATGCTTTCTCATAAAATTTAAAGAATGCACAGTGACCATTTGCAGTGCCACACCAAATGGTAACATAATTTAATTAAGTCAGTCCATGAACTTTCTAAGACGCTTGCCTATTTTGGTGTGTACATGCATTTTTCTGAAGAGACAGGCTCAAATTTTCAAACAGGTATGCAATTCCACGAAGGTTAAGAATTAGCAACTTCATGCTTTCCCCCTCTTCCCTAAATGCCCAAACATATATTTGACTTGAGGGACTATTGTTGAAATTTTTATATACCCTTAATCTACTCCCTCATTCTACTATATTTTCTTCTCTTACTACCTCCACCTGTCACTGTTCAGGGACTCTGGAGTGTCACAGCATGTAAATTCCTGGTCTTGAGAGATGGGATCTAAGGTCACAGGGCACCCAGGAGTCAAGGGTCAAGGAAACAAGGTGATCAGTCTGTCAACCCCCAGCAGTTCTTCAGAATAAAGTTCCAGCAGGGGCCCCCATGGCCCATGAGGTCTCCAGTTAGCAAGACTAACGAACCTGCGGCTGGAGGCCGGGTTAGCTAGGAGGACCTCCCTCTCTCCTGCAAGTGTATGTGATTGTTTTCCTTCCACGCATTCTTAAAAAGGCAGGAGGAGGTTGTCGTCTGTCATTGTCAGGCTTTCCGCTGCATCACAGCAGACACCTAATGAACTGAGGCAGAGAGAACTGGGATCCCCTCTTCTCGGAAAGGCCAAATCTCCTCACTTCCTGTTTCGTGATGTGGGGGGACTAACAACGGTAACAGAGGACTCAGTAACTAAGTTACATTAAGAAGGGGGGGGGGGAATATGAGTGTGTGTGTGTCCGGGGCAATGACAGAGGCACAAGGGAGGGAACTAACATTTACTGACTGACTAGTATGTGCCAGGTGTGTGTTCTATCCTTTCTCCTGGACATTGCTGGTGACCAGCTGCTGGACACGCTCCGGCGAGGGAGTAACTACAGCACAGTCACACTGGAGGGCTGGAAAACGCCCCCAACCCTGAGGACTTACTCTTGTAAGGGGCAGAATACATTTTTATATTGTATGTGACAGTGACAGCCAGCTGTGCCCCAGTATTGCACCCTTTTTTCTACAGCAGCACTATTCAGTAGAACTTTCTGTAATAATGAAAATATTCTATATCTCCATCAACCAACATGGTCGCCATGAGCCCCGTGTGGCTATTCAGCACTTGAACTGTGGCTAGGCTGACTGGAAACCTGGATTCAAATTCTATTTAAATAGTCACAGGTGGCTAGTGGCTGCCATTGAACTCTACAGTTCTAGTGTAGTCCCAGTTTTTAGCTGGGTGCATGGTCACCTGAAATAAAGACTCTCTTGCAGGCATGTGATTAAGTTTTGGCCAACAGATGTGAGGGGAAGTGATGTGACTTCCAGGTTATACCCTACGGGGAGAGGCATGTGCCCCCTGTTGCCACCCACTCGTCCTTTCTGTCTGGACTGGGAGGTAGCTATGTACCCTCTGGAACCGGGTGATGAAGACGACACCTCAGGGATAGCAGTGGAGTAAGATAAAAGAAACCTGCATCCCCAAGAATGACTTCAGGTAGTGGTGTCCCAATTCCAGCTCAGACATCTACAGGTGAGAGAAACTGAAATTCCGTTTCATTTAGCCACTGTTTTTTTGGGTCTCTGACATTGAGCCACATCTATGCCCTATTCTAACCAATATACTGCCCTCCCCTCACTTATATAGACTGTGGGAAATGAGAGTCCTGTATGATTCTGATCATGTGATTTCAAAGCTTCTATCAAGTCTTTATGCAGCCCAAGAGCAGACCCCCAGAGTAAGGGGCCTTTGCTTAGCCAAGTGCCCTGGTGAGCTAGCTGGTAAGTCTGCAAAGGCAGATCTGGGTGAGTGGGGAGCAAGGGAAGGAGAGCTACATGTCATGCAAACTAATTTGGAGAAGAAGACTGACCCCTAGAGAGGGAAGAAGGGCTTGGAGAGGGGAGAAGGAGGAACCTGAGACAGTGGCAAAAAAGACGGGCCTAAGGGATGATATGGCCAGCAGGAAATTTCCCAAGGTGACAGCAACTGATGGATTTGCACCATGGTGCTGACTATTGTTCCTGTGCCATGTTGCAACTTCCCCCTAACACTGCTACTGCTCCAAACACTGCTACGTGCTACAGCCTCATGTTGGTGGTGCGTGGAGAAACCGAAGGAAGTAGGGCAGCCTCCAGCACGGGGGAGAGTGGGGCAGTCCTAGGAGGCAGACACGGGGTTCGATCAAGAGCGTAGTGCAAACAAGGCATTTGAGCAAAAGGCGATTATGAGATGAATAAACTCCTTGAGATTACCCTGAGACTTTGTGGGGAGGGGTATGCTTGTTCCACCAAATGTGGAATGGGGGTTCCTGCCACTCAGCTTGAATGTTAGAGAAAAGCATCACCCCAGAAGTCTGTAGAGACCACACTATGCAGACAGCTGACACTCGGTTTTGCAATTCCCCATGGCACCATCTTCTATCTGGCCAGCTTCCAAAGACCTGACAGCCAAGCTGGGGAGAAAAACAAATGTTTCTTCCCTGCTTTCCCTGCATTGGCCTGCACTAAAGGACATCTGCTCCCCTTAAATCTAGAGTACACAATCATTCGGAGAAGTGAGAAAATCTGTCATTGGTCAGAGGGCCAAAATGGAATGGTAAGCCTGATGGTTAGAGTCATAGGGAGTCATTGGGAATTCTGGGTTTGAGGTGGGTCAGCACCCTGTAGCTCAACTAGCTCCTGAGCCAGAGCACGTAGCACTTGCAGGAAGATGTTTTCTGCGTTACTGCTAATAGTAACACTTCTCAACATCCAAATATACTCTGTTTACCCTTGCTCAAGTGATCAAATTTTAGGAACTGCACCTGGGACAATAGACCAGCAACAGGTGTTTCTATGGTAACCCTCCTAATATGGTCCCGTCACTTCTTCAGTCCATTTAAGGCATAGCGTGAAGGTTAGGATCCACTAGGAAAAGAATATTTGGGAACAATAATCATCGACGTTTATGGAGTGCCTTCTATGTGCCAGCGTTATGCTACATTCATATATTCTTCACAGCAATTCTATGATGTGACTTTATTTGTATATTAGCAGGTAAGGAAACTGAAGTTGAAGAAGATTAGTAGTTGGGCCAAAGTCACACAGCAGGTAAGTGGTCTGGCAGGTTTTGAACCCAGGTCAGTTGCCATCAGTCCCCACACTTCACCACTACTATTTTCTCCCCCTTTGCTCTGTGGTGTTGTACCTGGAGCTCGGGTGCACCAGCCATCCAGGGCCCTCCCAGAAGCACAAAACCTGGAGCAGAGGACTCTAACCTTAGACGCTGAACGTCCTGGGGTGAAACTACGTAGCTATTTAGATGCAGCCTGGAAATCTTTGTTTGTGTAGTTATATACATCTCTTTATCAACTTAGTTACTAGTCACATAAAAACCATAAAAACAGATTGTTTCCAAAACATTTCTGTTATTTAATGTTCTAGCAGTTTGGATTCTAGGCAAATAAGAATTTATTGTAATTTTAACAATAAATGGTCATTTTTAACCACAATTTTAACTTTGCTGAACACATAGTTCACTCATTTTGATTGCCATGGCTTGCCAAAATGACACATTTTCACTAAATCTGGCATTTAGTGGAAAAACTATATGTAGCAGTCATATTGCATATAAACCTTAATGAAGCTCATTTTAAAACATAGTAGAATATCTGATGGAGATTATAGGCACATAACTGCCAGCTTAACTCTTTTATTGCAAACCCTACTCAAGTAAAACAATACATTTAATGATCCTAAAAGAAGCAATTTCTTCCACTTTGAGCTAACATCTCTTACCTTAGAACTGAGAATTTGAGGCTTATCTGATGGTGACTGTACATGGTCAACAATACTTTCGTGTTGTGACATTACTTTTTAAAGGGGAAGGTGCAGGGTTGTCCTTCTGCTTTATTAAACTCTGTATTTAAATACTGGATGCCTCTTTTGTTCTGTATTTTAGTGTATTTTGAACCTATATCACCCGATTACTGGAAAGCAAAGATAGAATTTTCAAATTTTCCGTTATATTAGCAGTTACATGAAATGGGATAAAGCAGGACATGAATGAAGTTCAGCAGCTTGTAGAAGTATGGGCTTTGATTTTCCTTTTGGCTGATTTATAGAGTGATTTTGAGGGCTTAACCTTGTCCTTAAAAGGCACATGAATATGAGAAGTGTGTCCGTTGTATTGAAAAGGTCCTCAAAGGAACCTCTCCCTGCAGGATGCACAACTTGTGCGGCATCGCCAGCTCGTCTCGGTGTCACTTGCGAAATCTGGCTTCTCAGATAAAACAGGATCCCAAGAAGTGACATTTACAAAACATGGCTCTAGCCAGTTTAGAGCAAGAATTCTCACGTTCACACTACAGTCCTCACTGCTGGCAGAGACCAAATTGTGAACATTTTTAGCACGAAGAGCTGGCACTTGGCTCTGACCCCCGAACCCGGAGCCTGCGGAGGAATAGATAAGGGGGTATATGGTTAGCTCCCAGTAACTGTGTTCTCTTGACATTGTGAATTTTGGCACAGATTTACCCAGAAGTCATAACAAAATGCTCTTGACTGCAGTAAACCACTCGTGTGAGTGAAAGCAGTGGTCATAGGAGAGATCAGAGTCTCCTCCTCCAGTTTTTGGGGCAGACTTGAAGTGTCTTCCCACCCAGGGAAAAACTGCTACAACACGTAGGGAGAACAACTTAAAATTTGTTTATGCTGAATGTGAGTCATGACAAACCTAAGGATTAGAACCTTAAAAAGAGGAACACTTAACTGAGTAAGGATGGTTGCCAAAACAACTCGAAGCAATATTGGAGAGAAAATCCTGTTGTTCTGAGACTTGTTAGACTTTGGGTGTCCGGCTCTGTCCCCTGCGCCCACCTGCCTCCCCTGGTGGGCTGCCGATGCCTCACACTCTCCCACCAGTCTCCTAGGTGAAGGCACATCTCCATGAGGTAGAAAAATGTTATCTAGAAAAAAGGATATGTTAATTCCACATTGCTGACTTTTCAAACTGTCGGCATCCCTAAGGAAGAGACTAAGGGTGAGTAAGTTTAGGGTGTAGGCACTCGGTGAAAAAGGAAATGGAATCAAGGAATGGGTTCCGAGTAAGAGATGGAGCAGTGCCAGCATGAAAGGAGCTCTAGGTAGCTTACATTTTCAGAGTAGGAGGTGGGATGGCAGCAAAATAATCCCTGGCTGCACCTCCATTAAATCCTCAGTGACTACGACACAGCTACATGGATATTTTAAAACCATTTTCTTCCTCACCTGTTGTTATGCCACACTTGCCTTCGTCAGTCACAAAGCTGGCAATTGGCATGACTTTTTTTTCATCACGGCTACGCAGCTCTGGGTTCAGTGGTTCTGCCAAAGGGATCGTTCACTTCCGAAGTGCTCTGGGTGCTGGAGCAGCATGGGTGACTGAAACCCACAGAGGTAGAAACCTCATTGGCCCATCAACCCTAACCTGCTCCTACGGACTTTTTCATTAGAGCTACCATCACAGCTAAATAGGCAGGTTGCATTCCCCCCCTGTGGCCATACTATGCCACCTCCTGCCTTCTAAGCAGGGCAGGAGGGGGAAGTAAAAAGGTCATCAAGCCTGGATTATCTTCCACCTGGACAATAAGCCCTGGAATAATCAAGAACTGTTTGGATTCCCCTAGATATTTGTTCAGCATCCTCCCCCCATGCTCTGCATTGCAGACCTCATCACCCAAGGGGCCCTGAGTCATGGACGATTTACCAGCTATTTTACCAGCTGAATTACTTCACAGTGGGTAGAAGCTTCCAATTGGCCCATAGCCCTCCAAAGCTAAAAAAAAAAAAACAAGCCTATTTTCTCCCATGTAGAGCTTTTAGGCTCCAGCTAGCTTCTAATGTACCTAAGCCTCAAAGGGCATCCTTAAAATAGGGCGGCTCCAGATAGCAGCCCTTACCGGTGGACCTGTTTCTTGCCTAAATTAAAAATGTCTAAGTATTTTTCCCCCTCTTTCTGGGAAGCTGACCTAAACAAGTCAGGATGTGCTATAAATGTCTTTCAAGACCCGACTTGTAGGTGCTAATTATAATTAAGACTATAATAACATTACCTTGTATTTTCACTGCACCTTTCTTCCCAAGTGTTCAGAGCACTCTCAGCAGTGTGAGGGCAGGTAGGACACGTTGTGTCTACTTGCAGAGTCTAATTATACCTTCTTTTGATTCGGGCTCTAGAGTCATCTTCTTTCCCAGAGCCTGGAGCACAAGGGCGCACCAGCAGGCCTAACTTTCCTGGGCGTCTGGCCTGCCTTCCACCCTTGTCATCTGTTGGAGGAGCTTTTCGCCTCCCTTGCCTGGCCCCTGGTGGCTGGGCCTGATCCCTGGGTATCACCAGAAGCCCAGCGCTGGCTCCACCCTCCTTTCCCCCACTTCCTCACCCTTTCTGCTAGGAGCCTGGAGCTTGTCCACAACCAGCTTCGTTTCCCAGGCTCTCTGGTGCCAAGGAGTGACGTAGGCTTCCTGCCTCCGCCCCCAGAGAAAGGGCTGTCCTCTAAATGCGCTGGAATCCTGAGCCTGCCCTCAGTGGACTCTATGCCCTCACCCTTATTGTCCCAGTGCCAGGGCAGGTACAAGCTTGGTCTTGCTTACGTCCCTGCTACAACATGTCAGCGTGACTGGGGCAGGTATCACACAGAAGCTTGGTTTTGTCTTCCAGACCCCTTCGAAATGGCACTGTGGAGAACTGGAGATGGGCACAGGAAAGTTCAGGGTGGACCGTCTCAGGATTTGGCCTGTACAGTTCAATCTTTTCCAGAGACCCTCTTCAGCATTAGTGGCTTCTCTCCCCTGTGATCCCTGGTTCCTGGCAATTTAATGGCATCTCTTTTTCTCTCAGCTGAGGTCTTTCACCCTGGCCTGCTGTTGGCATCCTTTGCCCTGCGCCCACTCACCCAACCCTCTCTCCACCCTCTGCCATCAAGGCTGCTAGCCAAACCTTTCAGGTTTTCTACGTTGGCACAATCCGCCATGCCAATCCGCCATGCCTCCCAAACTGAAGGCAACAATGTGAAATCCTCCTTAAGCGCCTCTTTTGTGAGAGGAAGGAGATGCATCCTTCATTTCCCCCACCTGTGTGCAAAGATGTTGGTGGCCCTCTGCATACTATTGGCTTTCTCCAAATTCCTCACTGAAATCTTACCTTTCAGCTCTCATCTTCAATTGTTCTTTTTAAATTTTCTTTTCTTTTAAAATTTTTTTTATTTTAATTGTTGTTCAAGTACCGTTTTCTGTCTTTTACTCCCATCCCAGCCCACGCCCCCAGTTCTCCCCCCGACAATTCTGCTTTTAAGTTGGATGTTGAGAGGGGATTAAAAATAATCTGTTTTCCCCCTACCTTTTTGTACCTTGTTTGTTCACATCCTTAGTTCTTTGGATTTAACCCAGTCTGCTAGCAGAGGAAAGCACAAGCAGAATCTTACCTGGCCCCGCTTTGGGGCTTTAACATCACAGGCTCCCAGGAGCCCAGATTGTTAGAACCCAGATTTGCTGCACTTCCAAATTGGAGCCCATAGTGTAAAATCTCAGAGGAAAATGGAATCGGGATTTCTGTGTGTTTCTCTGTGAAAGCCAGTGGATCTAGTCGTCTCTGGCCTCCACCAAATTTCCTTAGGCTTTCCGACCAGGGCCAGAGAGCTGTGCTATTTGGGCTTACGTTATGAACGCATCTTCTGGGTGGCTGGCACCCAGAAGGAGTTCACTCCACTGAATCCCAATCCACTTTCTTAACTGAGACAGCTATGGAAAAGCATCTGTATATTTTGAAAAATAATGGTCAAAGACTCTACCCAATGTATTACCTTATCAAGGTAACTAAATTACCTGATAAAGCATCAACTAAAATTCAGTACCAGAAAATATTTCTATTCACACTCAAACTCTCAAACTTCAATGCTTCCTTTTATTTGCCAACAAGAACTATGTGACTTGATGTATTTTTCATTTTGCTTTGCCTACCAGGAAACTCAGCACGAAATCTAATGTTTCACTGCAGTAATCGTTTCATCCTAGGAAGCTGGTATGCCAATCTCATTCCACTTTTACTGGGTTTTCATTCTTTTCTTTAAAGTTTTAACATGTTTTAACATTGTAAACTACTACCAACCCCTCTTTCTTTTGGCCATCTGGGTAAAAATGGTACATAAATAGGAACAAATCTCTATTTATTCATTTTTTTCCAAAAATATTTATTGATGACCTCCTATGTGCCCTCCACACAGCAGAGGAAGGGGGTTGCCAGCAGACTCTGTGAACAAGGGAAATACATTCACATTCCGCTTTCGAGCTCTCAGTTCAAGTCCCAGCTAGATTTCTGCTGGTTGCTTTCCTTATTCACCCTGCGTTAGCTTGATGCATCTCGAGGATGGCTCTAACGACTTACAAAAGCAATCTACATTGTTGTTTTCATGTTGTAAGCCTAAGAAATGAGGCAAAAACTTCAAGGCAGATAGAGGGGCCACATGAAGTGTTTCCAAATTTACTTTTCCAATGGATGAAAGAAAAGTGATAACTTTTGTCAAAATCACTGTGACTCAATCCATAATCACAGGATATTTTGTCTACTCTTCCTTCTCCACATGCACTTAACTTGTATATCACATAAACATTCAGTTCACTCCAATTTAATGAGATTTTTGCAATTACTTACATTTCTCTCTTTGTCTTGGCTGCCAGGAAGCTCATATTTGGATTTTATTTTCAGATCCTGCAATCTTCTTGAATTTTTCAGTTGGCATATTTATTTACCCACTTTCTTTTACTGTTTTTGAAATTTTTTTGCTCATATTTTATCTACTCCCTGTATATGACATTTTTAAAAAATAGGGTAGGGAATAAATAAAATCACTAAACATTTATGCACTCCTCTGTTTTATGAATTCATCCTGCTTTCAGCTTATACTCATTTGTTGTACAGGAAGGATCTTTAACCTATTTTCAAACACAAACTCCTTGCTATTTTTCTGGAGACCTCAGGTAGGGGTATGTGTACTTATAATAAGGCACATTATCACACGAAAGTTGAGAATGTGAACTCCAAAAACAGATTGCCAAATCCACCACTGACCAATGGGTGACTTACAACAAGTCCCTTAATTCTGTGCATCTCAGTTTTAATTATGAGAGTAATAATACCTCATGATCTGATTGTTAGCACAAAATGCATATAGAATAATGTGTGCAAAATGCTTAAAATGGGCGCTCAATTAATGTTAATGACTATTGTTGGTCAGGGGTGGGGGTTGCTGAAAATCAAGTCCCTCTCCAGAGGTGGAGGGGAGGTGGCACTGCTAGCTGCCCTACCTCCTCCTGGGACATTAGCCAAACTGCAGAGAAGAAAGAGAGGGCTGGGCAGCTGCAACTGGCTTAGAAATCACTCTTCTCTGCTCAGCAGGCTTTAGTTTCCTGCCCAAGGCCCTCACTCTATCCGGTCTCATCCAAATTTCCCTGCTTTATTCATCAGACAAAAAAAATTCCAGAGGGAGCTGTGTGTATTTCTCCATTTAATCCATCTCTTGAGCTTTAAATTCCAATGGCTCTATTTTTTTAGTCCTAGACTTTCTATTTGGCTTTTTGTTATTAGTCAGTCAGATAGTCAGTTTTTATTTTTATAAAATTATATATGCTAATTATTCAAAGAGACAAATAGTCCTATAAGGCAATCATCTGCTTGCCTCCTCAGAGAAGTTCCAACTCTTGCAGCTGATTATCTGGGATTTACTGCTCTCTCTCTCTCTAAATAACACACTTGTATTGCTGTCTTGTCTGTTTATTAGTTTGTTTTGGTGGTCGGCATTATACTGCAATCACACTACGGAAAGTAGGGGTATAGTTCTCTTTTACCTTCATGCTCCACCACAGTCAGCCATCCTCCCTGTATTTCATCTTTTGAAAGTTATATTCTAATTTGATTAGATCCATATTCAGTGCTTAGATTGTTGCAATTATGCAAACGCCTTGGATTGCTGGGTCGCATAGTATGCGAAGAATGATTTTCCTTTCCTGTAACTGTTTGTTTTCCATGGAATCAATAGTTGTTTTTTCAATTGCTTAGTTTTATATGAATTTATCACTAACTTAATCCCAATGTTCTAACAGTTGTTTAAACCTTCTCTCAGCCTGCTCATACACATCAGGTATCCTACCAACCTTCACCTTCCTGGAGGACTTGCCTGGCGCCTTCTGACATGCCCTAGCTTGGCTCTCCTCTCACTCTCTCATGAGATGCCTCTGCTCGTCTCTGGAGTCGAATCCCTCATTGTCCTTTTTCTCGGTTGAATACCTTGTTTGAATGAAGCATTTCCTCTAATAGCTTCTTGAGAAAGAGTGTTTGGAAGATAAATTTTTGAGACCTTGTGTGGTGTTGTAGAAAGATATTTGGTCTTTGTTCTCAGTTCCTGACACAGAGCTCCTAAATTCCCTGTAATGTCCTGAAGGATAGGGCTGATAGGAGCATCTTTAGTTTTAATGCGGCAAACTTTCAAAGACCCCCAGAATGGCTTTTGGATAGGGGCTGATGGCCAGAAAGACCAAGCCTTGATTAGAGAAGCCTGGAAATTTCAGCTCCACTCCCAACCTCTAGGGCTGGCGATTGAGTTAATAATTGATCATGTCTATCAACTGACATTTCCATGAAAACCCCTGAAAAATGGGGCTTGGATGCTTCCTTGTTGGTGGACAGGACCATGAGCCAGGATGATAGTGCACCCCATGTGCACAGGAAAGGAGCTCCGACGCTGGGACCCTTCTGGACCTCGCCCTATGTACCCCTCCATCCGGTTGATCATCTATATTCTTTAAAATCTTCTTTATGATAAATCAGTAAGTGAAAGTAAAGTGTGTTGCTAAGTTGCCTGAACCATTGTGGCAAATTATTAAACCTAAAGAAGGGGTTATAGGACACCTCTGTTTATAGCCAGTCATCAGAAGTATGGGGGGCCCAGATTTTGATGGCATCGAAAGTGGAGTCAGTCTTATAGGATTGAGCCTTTTACCTGTGGGACCCACACTGACTCTGGGTCGTTAATGTCAGAATTGAATTGAATTGTAGGACACCCAGTTGGTGTCTGAAAATTCAGAAAATTGGTTGTTGGTGTTGGAAAACGCTCTAGACCTTCCATTTATAAAATATCTTTATTTCCCCCTCACACTTGATTGATAGTTTTTCTGTGAGGAGAATTCTAGGTTGGATATAGTTTTCTTTCACAATTATAGAGGCATTGTTCCACTGTTATTACCTTCTAAAAATATGAAGATATTCTGATTCCTTATTCTTTGTATGTGACTCTTCCCTTTCATTCTGGTAGCTCAGGTCCTTCAGTTTGGGGAAATAATTTTACTATGTCTTCCTCATTCAATTTTTCTATTCTCTTTTTGGAACTTCTCCCAGCTCCCGCCACCCACCATTTTTTTCTTCTTTTTCAGATTTAGGATCTCCTGGACCGGTCTGGTCAATTTCTTCTTTCTTTCTTTTTTAGTTTTAAACTCTTTATTCTCTTGTTCTACTCTTTGGAAATTTCCCTCAAACTTTACCTTCCAGTCTTTCTTCTGAAATTTTCATTTCTGCTACTATGCTTTACATTTTTAAGAGCTCTTTCTTTTGGTGGTCTGAATGTTCCCTTTCTAGAACCTCCTACAGACTGGTCAGATCCTTGATTCTCAACTTTGGGAGCTTTAAAAATTTCTGATGCCTCACTCACAGAGATGAATTGGTTTGGAATTAACCTTTGCATTTTTTTAAAGTTCTCCAGAGAATCCTAATATGCAGTAATTTTTGAGAACTATTGACTGAGGTCATGCTATGGAAACAACAACCCAAAGTAATAGTGACTTTCAACAACAAAAGATTCTTTCTCATTCACGCTTCTTATGTGCACCACAAGTTGGTTTGGACTTGTTCCACACCTTCTCACTCAGGGGTGGAGGCTGACAGAGCGAGCCTCCAGGATCTGAAATATCACCAGTTGCTATGCTATTGGTAGGAAATTCTGTCCAACTGTTGAGAGGAGAGGAAGGTTGGGCAAGCAACTGTTTAGAGTATGTCAAGCTTCCACTCACATTTCATTGGTCAGAACAAGTCTCATCTCTACACACGGAAGTGTGATCTCTACCATGTGCCCAGAGGAAAGAGAACTGAAGAAGTTGTCAATGACTTGATGACTCCTGTGTTCACCCTCTTTGTACAAGTTTATCAGTCATTTTGTTTCCCCCTATGAAATGATACTCATGGCTTTTTGCTATTTTTTAACCAAGCTGTCTTTTTCTTATTAATTCAGAGATTCTTTTTATATTCAAATTACTAATCCTTTGCTGGTTATTTTTGTTTCAAATGTATTTTTCTCTCATTTTATATTTTATTTTTCACTCTTTTAATGATATATTAGAATAAGCAAAAGTTTTACATTTTCATGTGTTTAAATTACGAATATTTTCTTTTGTTTTTACACATTTCATAATGTTTGAATAGTTTCCTTACTCAGTAGTCATAAAACATTCTACAATTTTAATAAAACATTTGTTTTGCCTTCTCAGTATTTAAATATTTAATCTTCTTAGAATTGAAATGGTATGAAGAAAGAAATTTCTCTCTCTTTTCTTTGTATGGTTAACCAATTGTCCCAGCTCCATTTTTGATTGCTGCATTACTTTCTTTACTTATTTCCTTGCTCTGTTATGAATCAAGTTTTTCTCATATGGTGCATTTATTTCTAAGCACTCTCTCACTCTACTGCAATGGTCTCTTTGTCTACCGGCTCTCTCCTTCCCCCACCTCCCATCAGCTCTCCCCTCCCCCATTTCTAAACTATGAGAATTTACAGTAAATTCTTGCCATCTGGAGGGCAAGTCCTCTCCTTCCTTCTACTTCTTCAAAACTATCTTGTCTTTCCTGACCTTTGCCCTTCCATGTACATTTTATAAGCAGCTGGAATTTTTCTGCAGAATATTCACAAAATGTTTCCATTGAAATTACAGATAAGCTGGGGCAAATTGATGTTCATAATATTGGGTCTTCTTATCCTTGAACACGATTTGTATTTCATTTTGGGATCTTTTTAACCTATCTTTCACTGAACTCATATTTTTATATCAAGGTCAAGACAAGGTTTCAACATTAATATCACAGCTTGGGTTTCTACATTCTATAGATAATGTAAATTTAGATCTTACTTTACATACGGTACAACTCTTTGCCTCTGACTTTGAGCTCTTTGCTTCTGCAACAATGATTTCCCTTTCTTGACTCCAGGCTTAGTTATATATTGAAAACATTGTTATTGTTTTTTTACCCAGAAGTTAAGTTTTGGAGTGAGTGAAGAACTTCCATTTGTGTGTTTATCATCTTTACCTAAAGTCCCTCCTGACTCTCTGTAGGGTATCAATCCCAGTTTCAGGAATGAACTAGAGCTTTGGAAAGTCTGATAAAGAAGGTGTAATGTTTTTCTGGGCTTTTCCCATTCTTGTTCACATTTTGGGCTTCCTTACTTGTTCAGATTGGCAACAGGGGCACATCTACTTGTTCAACACTGCAGCGATTTTTAATAATAGCAGAAGTATACCTATTAAAATCTGACTTCTGTGTTTGCATAAGTTTTATTAGTCATTTCCTTCATAGATGGAAAAATTCAGAAACATCTATGGTAATAGCCAATAGCAAAACTTTTCTGGACTGCAGATACAGGTCTTCATCTCTTCTTGCTTTCCCCTCCTCAAAGTAAACAAAATGCTCATTAAGTCCAGAGGCTAACAGACAAATGCATATCACACTGACCTTGCTTGCCTCCTTTAAGAAAAATTGCATGCTGTTAGAAATAATCCACCGAGCTGTGATCCCAGCCAGCCAGCAACTACAATGCTCGTTTTCAGCAGGCTCCTGCTGAGTAAGAAAACAAGATTGAACAACATTGGTGAGAAAGTCAGATGTTTTACATATAGGCTCCAGGGTCGTGTTGCTGGCTGCCTTCTGCAGAAAAATCCCAAGCAAGCATACGTCCGCTCTTCAGAGGGTCAGACTCAAACAGACCCACTGTCTCTCCCTCCCTGGTACACAGTGCAGTCGAGTGAAATAACTCATAGATGAGTTAGGAAAGTTCTCTAACAGAGAAGGGTCAGCACGGGATATTTCACTGAGAATAGCAGCGAAGTTAAGCACTGTGCTGTCTTGAAGGGAGCCAGAAACCAATACATTAAAATTAAGAATTGGAAGACAGAGCTCTGTTTCTCAATGGATCTGAGCTAATTTCTGTTCTATGGGTTTAGATCTTCATTTGCTGTCAGAATGAATGGGATTGAGAGTGTTCATGACTCTCTAAATAAAAATATGACAAAAAGAACCCTAAATTTCTGTGATAAAATGATATCCTGTTCCAAAGTAAAATTGGTAATAGAAAACGAAGGTGAGTTAAAAAGGAAATGGCCCCCAGTGGAGGAAGACTACTTGGTGTTTGGAGGAGGAGGACCTGAAGCAGCCCTCTCCAGCTCCCTCTTGCCTTCCAGGAATAAAAGACCATCCCTGAGTTGGAGAACAGAAAGATGGGTGAGGCTCTGGGAGTCTCAGGGGCTCTCAAGTAGTAGACTCCCTGCTTCTTTGCAGTCACCCAGAATGATGTCTCAGTCTCAGAGCAGAATAGCTGGGCAGGGACCTGAGTGCTAGAAACGGTAGCTTCTAGCCACTGCAAACACAGTGAAACTAGCAGAGAACGCACACAGGAGAGCAGCCCCTCCTGAGTGCTTGGGCACTGAGCACATTAGGGAGTGACCAAGCTGGGCTGAAGGCCAAGTGTAAGCTCCCTCAGACCTTCTTACCGCTCGAGGAGAATATTCCAGCTCCAATAATGAATATGATGTAGAACAAAGAGGCTCAAGGTAAGATGTAATGGGGTTTAGAAAGGAATTGGTCAAACTTTGTGCCCAAGTGTGGTGTTTGCAAACACATACCTGTCACAAAGCCACTTCTTTCCTTAACATTTACATGCTGGGCACGGAGCTGAGTATTTTTATACTTCTTACAAAAATCGTTTCAGTGTGTGTATTACTATCGCTTTAAACATAGCTTGGAGGGGGAACAGTGTCTGACATCCCACATCCTGGAGAGCAAAAATATTTTATACCGTTGAAAACAAGGGAGTGTGTGGATTGCGTTATGGAAGTAGGGTGACGTAAGTAATGGAAGCCCCATTTCTACTTGTGCTTTTCGTGTGCAAAATAGCGAACTTTCCACTAAGATAAAATATAAAGACTAAGAAAAACAACAAATACTGTCCTCGGAGAGTTGAACGAGAATCAGCAGAATCCTGGGTTTGAGAATGGCTCAAAAGAAGCGAGTGCTTGGAGACTGGATGAGATCTGACTGCGTGGGGGCTGCCCTCCAGCAAAACAAAACACTGCAGTCTCACCACCCATAGGACCAGCCCCACTTCATAGATGAGGGAAATGATGCAGAGAGAGACTGAGCAGCTGCTTAGGGTCACACTGCTGATATGAAAGAGGCAGGCGTTGAAAGCAAATTTAGCTGATTTCGAAGTCTGAAATTTTATAGTAGTTGAGGTCAATCCTTCCCCTCCCTTGCCTCCCCATGGTGTTGTGATGAATTTCTTAAGCTTTGACCACTTTCCTTAAGACTATTCATTCTTTAGTCATATTCACCACCAGGAAGAACGGTATCTTGACCCCTGCAAGGACACTGCAGATCTGAAGCAAGAGAAACAGCCACAGAAACCACACTGACAGCCCTAGATTTTTTATTCTTCTGTCCCTTTTAAGCCTAGAGCTTTGGAAGTAAGGTGGTGTTGGAGGCACTCAGAGACACAATGTCTTCAGCCTACTGCTCCCAAAATGTAGTTTCAAAGCCACTTCATCCCCCTCTCTTCCCTCTTCTAGCCGAATGTCCTCCCCGCCCAGCATGTGCTGGCCATGTGCTGTTAAGCTGCCTGTCCCTAGCACCTCTGCAGGGTTGCAACAGCATCCTTCTATCAGCAATCAGCAGCAGAAACCTCACTGTTCATCAGAACCCCTGCATCTTGAGCTAGAAATAGCCCTGGAGTTTCCATGTACCATGGAGAGTAGAATAGGAGTAGATATGGATAATTTTTTTAAAGCTGTGTGGCACTAAATTGTTTTTCTATTAGGCTGCACACGTGAGTTCTTTCCAGTGTCAACAGAGCCTATCCACATTCTGGGGAAGAAGCCTTATACTGCCCGCCAGTATAGAGACCTGGACAGACAGGCTAGCAGCCCTGTTGTCTGCCACTCCAGCCCCCTTCGCCTTCAGGGAAGCGGGGTGTCTCTTTTCCTCTTGTTGACAGCTTTGGTCTTATATATCCTCACATTTCTCCTGCTGACACTAGAAGGTGCCCTTTATCATTCTGAGAACTAAACGTGCCAAAAAAGAGTTCAGGGGAAGGGATAGGTTGGGGGGCAATGGTGGACAGTGTGAGGACATTAAAGAGGGCAACATTCTACCTCACTGCTTTCTGATTAAATGCTAAGTGCAGGTTCTCTCCACAACACATCCACTCACCCTTTACTTTGCCCAGAACCTGAGGACTCACTGGTCCACCTCTGGTCCTAAGGGCACCTTTGACACAGCCTCTTCCCAGGGTCCATTGCCAGAGAGAAGAGCCTGGCTATGTTGCAGCCCCTCCTCACTCCCTTGACTGGGTGTCCATGTGGAGGGCACATCCTGAACAGCTGTACAAGGAGTTTCTTGTCCTCTCTGCCCAACTCCTCCTGGTCATTTCCCACATCCACTTCTGCTTCCCATGGTCAATTTCCTCAAGTCAGTGGATCAGCTGCATTTTATGCACTATTTCTCCTGAGCAGCCACCAGAAAAGGAAGATCCCTAGACACCGAAGAGCTATTGTACATTACAGGGAGAATTCTTTTTATTATTATTATTGCATGGAGAATTCTTAGTTACCAGGTTCTGCTAGCTCAGGCACCTGTCACAGAGCCTACAATTTCCTAACATTGTGAAACATTAGCCACCTAGCTTTGAAAATGTATTTGTTGTTGCTTGATTCTCCTGTAATAATCTTTTATGGGGCAGGATATGATAAGGGTTAACTAAAAACAGAAGAAAGACAATTCTAAGTCTGAAATACAAGATCTGTCCAGAAGGTATCCATATAACATGAAAAATTGATTCATTTATTGAAGAAGATACAAGAAACATTGTACATAGGAAAATGATGTCTCAGTCCCCTTCAAAATATGCACCTTGGGACCTCACACAGTTCTCCCAGTTGCCATCAGCTGGCCTGCCATATTTTCCTGAATCTCATCGATGATCTGAAGTCTATTCTCTTTCAAAGGTGATTTTAGTTTGGGGAAAGGCAAGAAGTCTCAGGTGCCAAATCTGGGCTCTATGATGGCTGAGTCACCTGGGTGATTTGATGTTTGGCCAAAAACTCTGCATGAGTAGGTGTGTTATCATGATGAAGCTGTCAATCACCAGTTGCCCATAGCTATGGCCCATAGCTAATGCAAAACTTCATGCAGATTTGTTGTTCTATTCACTCAGTCATTTTGAATGCAATAGCCACACAGTACACAGGCTTACTCAATGGCATCTACTGTCCCCACTGACTAGTAGAGTGAAGTTGTCATTGTTCACACATGCATATTCCAGTCCACTTCCCCCTGGCTTCCAGGTTACATGGTGTCATGCAAACAGTTCTTATAATTTTAATAATGGCTACAATTTTTCTGGACAGACCTCATAGACTGAAAGCCTTTTATTCATCATTTGTCACTAAATATGTAATAAGTGCCCTTGTGTGCCAGGAACCTGCCAGGTGCTAGGATACAAGAGTGAACAAAAGACATCATTTCTGCAATTAATAAATTGACATAATCGGGGACAGAGACATTAATCAAAGAAATGCATGTAATTGCAAGTTGTAAAAGTTGTGTGAATTCACAGTACTCACTGCCTTCTGATGACAGAGAGTATGTCTTATTTGTCCTGGTATCACCAATGCCTGTTATTTATTTCAGTGCTAAATAAATATTTGCAGAATCCATGGATGCATGTATGGATGACTACAAGCATGAAAGAATGATTGCGTAGCATAAGAATCATCTAAAGTCACATCATTAACAAGAGGTTGTGAGGATTAACCACCATTCATCCTGGGTAATTTTCTCACCTTGGCTACTAAATTTTTATTGAAATCTCAGATTATCAAATCTCTTATTGGTCAGCTATAAATTGTAGTGGTACGTGGAGTTACAAGCATGCAGCGTCTCCTCCCCAGAACTTCTTTGTCACTCCCTAAAATGCTTAGACTATATGTTTCTAGAAACCAAGTAAATTAAATAGTCACTCAGTAAAGAGAGGCACAGCCTGTAACAGGCAGTGTGATTTCTACCACACTTAGTCTTCATAGCCTTTTTAAGGTTTTCCTTGGGCTTATGGCTTCAGAGATTTTATTTCCTACTTGTCTTGGTTGAGGAGACTTTCATTACAAGGTACCAAAATACATTTAAATGGACTAAAAGAAGAGGAATTAGAAGGCAAGAGTGGATTTCATGGAGCCAGTTTAGAAACCAAAGGTCTTCTTTCCGTGCCCCTCCCCCAACAACCCTTCTTCATTCTCTCTGCAGACTGACTTTCTTTCTTGGCCAGATTTCTTATTAGGATTGCATTGAATCTATAGATCAAGTTGTGAAGAACTGACATCTTAACAATATCGATTCTTCCAGTCCATGAATATAGAAAACCTCTCCCTTTATTTAGTTCTTTGATGTCATTCATCAGAATTTTGAATATAGATCTTGCATATATTTTTAAAATTTATATCTAAGTATTTCTTTTTGGGCAATGTTAATATAAGTGGTATTTTGTGTTTAATTTCAAATTCAACTTGTTCATTATTGGTATGTAGAAAATAATTGACTTTTGCATATCAACCTTGAATCCTGCAATCTTGCTATAAATACTTTTAGTTCCCAGAGTTTTTTGGTTCATTCTTTTAATTTTCAATATAAATGGTCATGTCATCTGTGAACAAAGACAGTTTTATATCTTCCTTCCCAATCCATAAAATTTTATTTTATCTTCTTACCTTATTGCACTTGTAAGAACTTGCAGTGTGATGTTGAAAGAAGTGGTGAATGGGTACATCCTAGTCTTGTACCTGACCTTGGTGGGAAAGTTTTAAGTTTCTCACAATTAAGTATAATGTTAACTGTAGGTTTTTTGTAGATAAACTTTATAAATTGAGGAAGTTATAGCTTTTGTTGACAGATCATTTTTTCTGCCTTTAATTACAGTTATTTCTTTTTTAATTTTTTTAAAAACATTATTGTATTTTACCATTTAAAAAATATTTTATTTATTCATCTTTAGAGGAAGAGGGAAGGAGAGAAATATCAATGTATGATTGCCTTTCATGCATCCCCTGCTGGGAACTGGCCGCAACCCAGGTATGTGTCCTGACTGGGAATCGTGTGGTTCATAGGCCCCCGCTCAATCCACTGAGCTACACCAGCCAGGGCTTAATTATAGTTATTTCTGTAAGCATCTTCCCTCCCTTGGCTTATGCTGTTCTCCCTGGGTCAAGTGCAAAGGCTGGTTCCCATTTATTATTGGCACTCAAGAATTCCATATGTTCTTGGGAGCACAACCCCTAGGTCAGAAGCTCTGAAGTTCTCTGCTGAATTAGAGTTTTTTGGGACAGTTTCTTCTTCACTTTGGTCAGTCACATCCACCATAACATTTGATTGTAAATGAGGGTCCAAAGGGAAGGTCTGTTTTTGTTCTCTAGTGCCTGAAGGAGATGGTACTGGCCTGCAAAAGCCAAGATGGAAGAAAACTCCAGAATGAAATAGAGGAGCTCCCTCCAAACCTCCAGCTTCTGTGGACAGCATATAGATTAGACAGAAGATTCTCACAATGAATCTAAAGTAAAGGACTGTTTGGAGTATTCTTCTGGATGTCAAGCCTATACCTGGCCAGCTAAAATAAACTGTGGTACACATTTCTTCCTCTAATAGTCAATAGACTCATTCCCATTTTCCTAGGAGGGGACAGACCTCAGGAAAAGGGGTCGGAAGAAGAAATAGAAAAAGTACATTTCACTACACATACAAACAGGGCATTCCCCCTGCTCAATTACGCCAAGCGTGGCCCACCAAAGCTGGTTAGCCTGGCTGATTGCCACTCCAGGATGGGGAGTGGGTGCCATATAATGCCATATCTATATTCTAGATATAGAATGTCTAACACTGCCTCGCCCCTCCCTCTCCCTCTGCTACAGCCACCCAGGCCTTTGGTCTCTCAGTACACCATGTTCCTTTCTACAGCCTAGACTTTTTACATGCCATCCCTTCCTCTCCCATTTTCCTCTCCTCTTCATTTAGGTAACTCCTAGTGTTCTCTTAGATCTCAGCCTAAATATCACTCCCTGGTCTAGTCTTTCCTCTCACAGACATCCGTGGCACTGCACCCGCTCCGTCCCAGCATACAACACTGAGTCACTTTATATTAGTTTGATCACTGTCTCTTACACCAAAATGTAAAGTTCCCAATGGCAGTGACTGTGTCTGTTTTGGGTCACATGGCAGCCCCTGTCCAGCATAGAATGGCACCTCGAAGGCTCAGATAATTGGCCTTCCTCCAGGTCTACATAATTGACCTGGAGGATGGGAGGTTAGGTAAGAAGCCAGTATTAGGGGATAGGGGAAAGGCTGAGGTGGAAAGAGGGTGAAGTGGAATGGACAAAGCCAAAAGTTAAGTCAGGGTACCGAAGAATGAGGAGTAGGGTCAGAACACAGAGAAGAGGGTCCAATATTTGATAAAACATGGGGAAGCCCCAAGGCAGCTCTGGGGAGGCAAAGAATAAATGCAGGGGGTCAAACAGTGACAGAAATAAAAGTGGGGAATAGCAGGCTGAGCAAGCAAGTGGAAGGAGTCAGCAACCAGAGGCCACTGCCCAAGGTGGGTTTCTACATGCCTGGGTGGGCAGACCACATTTAACAGGTGAAGGTTAAAGAACAGATGGAATGCGATTACTAGGCTGGCTAGAGCAGTGCCTGGTAGTACATAAGATGCATTTGAATCAGTGCGGGGTATTTCTGAATGTGAAAGCCTTGGGCTCCATATTCAGAAACTCTGACTTTTGTTTGTGTTCTAAAGGCAAGCAGAAGCGATTGAAGATAAAGGATGCTCATCCACATACCTGTGCATGCGCGCGCGCACGTGTGTGTGTGTGTTCATGTTTATTTGGATAACAGATTGGAAAGATCAGTTTGGAGGTCATTGGGCATGTGATTCAAGAATAGGTATTTTACAAAAGCATCTCATGAATTTAAAATATGCAGTAGGGTTGGGAACCACTGTTCTAAAACAATAGTCTTTAGTCTTGGCTACACATTGCATTCATCTGGGGAGTTTTATAAACTACTGATGCTTGGACTTTACACCCAGAAATTCTGATTTAATTGGTTGAGTGTTGCCTGCACATGGGGATTTTTCAAAACTCCTCCAGATGTTTTCTAAAGTGTGCCCAGGGTTGAGAATCACTGTTTCAGAAACTTGTCACTCCATGGGTAGTCTGAAGACCAGCAGTATAGACATCATTCTAGGAACTTGATAGAAATGCAGAATTTGAGCTTCCACCCCAGACTTAATCAGAATCTTCATTTTAACAAGATTCCTTGGGTGATTCTTGTATACAATAAAGTTTGAGAAGCAGTTATTCTCAAAGTGTGTCGCCTGGACCAGCAATAGCCAACATCATTTGAGAACTCTGCAGGTTAAGGGTCTGGATTCTGATTTACCAAGCCGTCCAGGTGATTCTAAGGTACATGCTAAAATTTCAGAACCATAATTTTAGAGGGATAAGGCAATAATTTCAGATGGCGAATCCACTAGGGAGTCTGGTCAGCTGAATATTTTAGAGGTTTGGGATTAATTTACTTCCCTAACCTCTGTGTGTAACTTTGGCTTTTAATCAAAAAGACTGGGAATGAATAACAGTTTCTCTTCTGTGAGACCCACCTTCCTCCCATCTTGGGACACATCCGTTCGGAACAGTGGCTTGACATTTTTCTCACGGCCTCTCTGATCTCCTACTCAGGATCTCTGCCAGGGGCTACAATGACTCCTGCCTGAAGCCTGACTTCCTGATGAGTTTCATATGAGACAAAGAGAAGATGGAGCAGAGGGAGCCAGGCCGGGAGCAGCACAGCTGTGGGACTCAAAGATGCAACCCAAGAAAAACTAAAAAGCAAACACTATCTTCTCACAGAAAGGGGGTCTTTGCTTTGTGGCTCAAAAGCACCGTAAGGTCTGATATGTGGAGAGGCCACACCGCACAGACTTCAGGAAGGAGAATTCTCTCTATCGGTGCATTTCCCGGGCTGCCCCCTCGGTGTAACAATGTGCAGCCACAGGTATGATTTGCCCCTGCATATCCAACTCTTTTCTCTCTATCCTTTGACTGTGGGCAAGTAGCAGGCCGTAGTAAGAGTACAGATTTTGACAGTGGAAGGAGAAGCTGATATCTCATGCTAATGAGATCCAGGGTGGGCTCTCCCTCTGCCCTCGGTTTTTGTGAATTTTCAAGCTGTGTTCCGGAGGATCTGTGAGAAGGATTATGGGACAAGCTAGAGGGCTGAGGCTCTACTTAATATTTTACAAGGTACAGGAAGAAGTTTGTGTCCTTATCACTCCCCTTCACTAGCAGGAAGGGAGAGTGTTTTGATGAGGCAGAGTAAAGGCATAGATACCTCACAGTGTAATAATGAGGTTATATTAATGGGGGTATATGTTTCTGTAATGGGATAATTGAGATATTATTTTGAGGTTTGTTTTTATTATATTTTTTCTCTCCCATTCCAAGAAGGCAAGTTTAAGAGGTTTCATTCTTCCAAAAAGAAAATTTGTCCAAAACTTGGAAGTAGGCAAAAAAGAGTAATACTGGATGTTATTTTAGTGCAATGTTAGAGCTCGTTTTCTAGTTACTAAGGCATTTTACAACTCCTTAGGGGTGAGGCTAAATTAGATTTTTGCTGGGTAGAGATGCAAAGAATTTCTGTCCAGCAGAACAGATAACCCCCAGAGTTATAATTTATGGCCCAGTTGGACATGAACAAGTTTTTCATCTGACCCAACAATCTACTAAGCTGCCTAATATACAAGATTCTCAAATGCCCTTCGGGCTGGTTTTAATGTCTTAACCAGTTCCCTCATAAATCGAAGTGGAATACAATCTTTGACATGTGCTCATTTTATATTTACATGAGAGTCATACTTCTAACCTTTTGAAAATTTGACACAGCTCCAAAAATGGTTTGTGTTATAGACAACCTCTCTTTCTGGTGTTTGTTTTTTCAAAAGCCTGAGCTTCGTGGTAGGTTTTGCAAAGTGGAAAGGAAAAGAAGGCAGTGGGGCTCCCCACGCCTGGGAAGATGATGGGCCCACAGCTCCTAGAGGGTGTGTTGACCCCCGGCCTGCTCCCACACAGAGCCCTGGAAAAGTGGCAGGTTTCCAGCGGGGGCTGCTGCTGCACAGGACACCCAGGAGGCTGGATCCTAAGCCAGCCAAGCCCAGCCTCCACAAAGATTCAAGTACAGTGTGGCAGCTTCTGATTGGTCACTTGATTCAGGGGCCCTCAAAAAGGGACTGGTGTGAGCTAAAGATCTAAGGGTCTTTGGGAATTTTACACCATCCTGGAGGTATTAAGATGTCCAATCATGACTGTGCTCAAATTTCCCACCAGGTTGGTGGGCCAGAGACTTAGAAGCCAAAGTACAGAAAGCAAATCCATGTGACATTCCTCAGGCCCCTGGATAGTGGAATAGATTCTTGCCTGCTATGTTAGCCGGAGAAAGGTTTGTTTATCTTAAGACTAGGAAGTACCTGAAAGACCCGATCACCCTCCCACAAAGGAGAGAACAGAGCGGCTGGTGGGGAGGGGTTCCTGGTGTCCAGGATCAGCCTGTTCAAATCCATCACCAGCGCTTGAAAAACGGCTCTCACCTCCCTGGGGGCGGCAACTGGTCTGCTGAAAGGTAGCGTCCATCAAACATGTGGTCAAAGGAATGACATTAGAAAACATTTGGGAGAGACCAACTTCAGCACAGAAACTTCTTCAGTCACAGCTTCATTCCTTCAAGTCCTCAGACTTTCAGGTTTTAATACAGATATTCCTGGGAAACCATGAATCTAGGTGTTTGCATTTAGCTTTTTTCAGGTGTGTTGAGTGAAACTACCTCAGTCAGAATCAGGCGGGAAACTTAAAAATGTGTCTTCCTGCCCCAGCCCTACCAAATCAGAGCCTCTAAGGGATGAGAAAAGGGGAAGGGTATCAGTATTTTAACAAATGCCTCAGGTGACTCTGACATCCTTTGAATTCTGAGACCCTCTTGGGTAGGGTTGGGGGCTGGGCAACAATTGATAATAAGCATGTGGGGCAGGGTTGACCTCCTGGGGTGGCAAACCAGAAAAGAATGGCTCCCTGTGGATATGTGATATGAAGGGTTTTGCCAATGAGCCGATAGGTCTTTTTCAGGGAAGAGAGATCTTGACCCCCATCAAGTCTCTTAAGCCTTACTACACAGAGCATGGTCAGAGCAATGCAGCCTCAGCGACACCCTGGAACTTGTTAGAAATGCTGACTCTCAGGCCCCACCCAAGATCTACGGACTCAGAATTTGCCTCTTAATACAATCCCCTGGTAACTCTCTTTCAAGTTAAAGTTTGAAAAGCACCGGTCTAAGGCTGGTGGCAACACCATAAGATTGTTTTTGCGTGTTGTAGCAGATGCCCCTGTCTGGGGCTATTGCAGATCTAAGAGCCCAGGTCTGCTCCTCTTTGTGGTTCTGCAGCTCAGCCAGCCTGGGCCTCACACTGAGCAGACAAGACTATCCCCTGTCCCCTTGCTTGCGGCTCTCCACCTATGAGGTGAGGTCAATGTGGGGGGTGCAGAGGTGCCTTCAGCTGCAGCATCCCCCAGCAGCTGGCAGCTTTGCCCACCTGTTCCTGAAGAAAGAACAGGAGGGTGCAGAGGCAGTCACCCTGGTTTGGCAGAACTGAGAGGTAATAGGACAAATGAGTTAAACTGTACCCCCACCCCTTTGATTGCAGACTATGTAGGTAAGAGTCACAAGGGAGAAGCCGGGCTTCATCCCTTAGCATTTTCCCTGCAGAATCCTACTGAGTTTACTCCTTCTGAAGTTGGTCCTGGCTGCCCACTTGCTGCTTTAGCGCACACCCACACCATCCTTCCTCTTCACATGCCTGCCAGGAGATTTGTTACTCTGCTCCCAATATGTGGCTGGCCAGGGGCCAGAGTCTGGCTGCCGACAGACTGACTAAGTTAGCCAGAGCGAGGGCTCCCCACTCCATGAGCAGCAGCTGGCACGGGCTCTCTGTCCCATGGGCTGCAAAAAAGTTTCTTGGCACATCTTGGCCTGGGCATGGCTGGGGGCTGCTCTGGAAGTGTGCTTCAAAGTCTTTTTGGTTCCATTCTCTGTGCATCACTACATTCCTGTCTGTTCTCTCTCTTCCTCTTCTTTCTTTATTCATCTCTTTAAAAATATGTGTCATTCTATTACAGTTGTCCCTGGTTTTTCCCCTTTGCCATCCTCCACCTAGCACTCCCCCTCTTCCCACAGTCAATCCCCACCCCACTGTCCATGGCCATGGGTCATTCATGCGTGTTTTTTGACTGATCCCTTCCCTTCTTTCTACCATTATTCCCCTCTCACCTTCCCTCTGGCGGCCGTCAGTCTGCCCCATGTTTCCATCTTCTGGTTACTCTTTTTTCATCTCTATTTCCTTCTACTCTTCTTTCTCCCCATCCCACCCCTCCATCCATTGTTTATGTCTATATTTAGATATACTGCAGTCTCACACAGCTCTGAGACATCCTCCTTCAACCTCACCTACCCTTTCAGGTACTGCCCTAGTGTTCTCTCCCCCAACACTGTGACTTCTTGGAACAAGTGTCTTCACATGTTATTTCCCATTCCTGACTTTCATTTGTTCCTTTACTCCCTGCAACTTGCCTTTATCCTCACTGCTCCATCCAAATGGCTCTGACAAAGGTCCCCAAGCATGCCATGTTATAAATTCTGCGGTCATTTCAGTATTTCTGTACTTGAGTGCTCAGTAATATGAGTGCTCAGTGACAAGTGCTCAGTGACACACCCTCAATCCTGAAATGCTCCTATCTCTTATCTCAGGAAGCACCCCAAACTCCCTGCTTTCTTCCTAGCTCCTTCTTGGCTGCTTTTGTCTCCTCTTCGATTTGACCTATAAATGTGGCAATTTATTTACACTCAGCTCCGGGCCCTCTCTTCTTCTCCTGAAATTTAGAGTCTAAATTATTTCATTATAGGAAAATAAAGTCATTTTTTTTCTAGAGCATCTCAGTGTGGGCTGAGACTCATTTGTAAAAAACAAGCAAACATAAATATTTAATTTCAAACCATTAAGTGCTTTAAAGGAAAAATTTAACTAGAGAGACAGTCTAGTGGAGAGCCTTGTTTATAATGATTTATACTGGTAGCGAGGTAAGGAGTGTCTCTGAGGAAGCAACATTTAAGCTGAGACCTGAATGATGAATGGGAGCCGGGCAGGTGCAGAGTCAAAACAAAAACAGTAAAGATTAGTGCTGATGACATCCATATTCTTACCTCCAACCAATACTATTCCTTGTGCTCTAGACTGTTTATACTTTCTGGCATTTCCATTTGGTTGTCTCTAAGGAATCTGAGACATACTGTGTCCAAAACAGAAGTTTGGATTTCCTCATATGTGCTTGTTTTCTCCCCAGACTTCCCTACTTTAGTAAATGGCTCTATTTTCCACTTGTAGCTCAAACATAAACCTGAGTGTTCTTATTGACCCCTCTTTTCCCTCTATTCCCACTCCAATGAAAAGACCTGTTAATTCTACCACTAAAATATGTGAAGAATCCATCCAGTTGCTCAACTGCCATGATTCTGGTTTGAGCCATCATCTTCTCTGATGCAGAGAATTGCAGTAGCCTCTCAACTGCTCTCCTGGCCTCTGGGCAGGCCAGCATCCCATCCATTCTCTATGCAACAACCAATGTGGTCTTTGAAACATGGGGGTTGCTTAAAATCTTTCACTTAAAATACGAATTCTCTGACATGCTCTACATAACCCTGCATGATCTGGCTCCTACTCATCTTCCAAACCTCACCTAGGGCTACCTTCCCCTCACTCACTGCCTTCCATCCTCATGGCTATCTTTTAATTCCGCCAAACCACCCCACTCTTGAATGCTGCTTGTGACAACTCAAGTGATGAAGACATATGTATTTCTCTAAACTGTTGCATTCCTGTTTCACAGAGCAGTGGAAACTTACCTCAGCCAACTGGTTTGCTGGTTTTTTCCCCCCTTTCTGATGTGGTCTAACTCCCTAGACATTTATGTTGTACCAGGTAACTGGGTTGGTAAAGGCCCACTGGTCTTGAGTCACCTGTCCAGGAGGATATTCACTGAGACGTCCTTTGTTCTCCTAATTGTTGGCTATGAAGACATGCAGGTCACCCTTGCAATGAGTTCCTAATCCCTTTGCTCATTCATGAACAGTAGGGATGCTCCTTGTGGCTTTTGTGATTTGTTCAGAAGCCAGGACACTCTGCCTGACTGTGTAAGAACTATTTAGATTCCCTGCATAACCGTTGCCTAACTGAGGCCTTGCTTCCTCTTGACCCATACCCCTCACCTCCCATTGGATCTTCAGGATTGACAACACCTCTGGCTTATTCATATTCCCTCCACCTCCCACATGCCTGGGTATCTTTCCTAGTCCAGGGGAGACACTACTCTCCTGAAACTCCATGTCTCCCAAATATCTCGGCTCTGAACAGAGTCCTCTACAGACACCTAAGCGCTGTTAGGCTTTTGGAAACTAAAGCCAGAGATATTCATTTCTTTCTGTCACATCTGCTTTAAAGCAATGGACACTTGGCACCGAGCAGCCTGACTTGAGGAATGAGCAAAGGAGAAAAATAATAGGAAGATAAAACATCAGTAAAATTCCAGGAAGATCATCCTACCCCATTTCTTCACTGCCTGCCATTCCCACCTCATTAGTTAGGATTTCCAGAGAAATAGCAACAATAGGAGGTAGATAGATGGATGGATAGATAGATAGATAGATAGATAGATAGATGAAAAGTAGGTTTTAAGGAATTGTCTCACACAATTGTGGGGCAAGTAAGTTCAAAATCTGCTTGGCAAGCTGGCAACATAGGGAAGAGTTGATGTTGCTCTTTTGAGTCCAAAAACAGAACTCCTTCCTTCTCAGGGGATTCCAGTCTTTTATCTTAAGGCCTTTAAGTGATTAAATAAGCAGGAATGAAGAAAGATTGGCACTGGCTTTGCTGTTGGTTGAAGCGCACGCTTATTCTGCTGTGTGGATGATTCTGTAGTGCCTTTGCTTCCATGGTGGTGTGGAGTAATGGGAAAGCTGGTGGCTCCCCAGTATGGTAGCCACTGTAGCTGTGGAATCCCCAGGAGGCCAACCTGTCAGCTGCCATGTGCTAACCATGCTCCTGAAGGCCAGATGCTCTCTTGCACAGGGATACAGTCTGTGTCTTCTAGCTGTGCTTTTGGAGCTACAGCTGAATGAGTGTAACTTACAACCCCAGGTTCCTTCTACACAAAGAGAAGTATTATTTGTATAGCAGTGAATATATAGTCAAGAGATTAAGGGATCAATCAAGTAGGAGCTGGGGGCCAGTACTTTAACCATCTCTAGAAGCAAAAATGGGAATTGAAGAAGTAGTTGGTAAGAGCAAAGGCAATAGCTACCAGGATCAATTTACAATCACTTAATTCTCTTCAAGGTCCACTCTGTTTTGATTATTTTAACTAATATCCTAAGGCGCAATGCTAATTCTGTTTATGCTATACTGTATGTAACCAAAAATATAAGAATCAGGCAATTCTGGTTTTAGATTTCACTTAGAATCTCCCATACCTTGCTCACCTGATAGTGAAAAGTACAGATAAGACTAGTTGAACACCCCGATGATGTCTAGAACATAAACAAGTATGGTAGGAATGAAAAGGTTGTAAGTATTCCTTGACTTCTTAAGGAGACAGAGGGTCTGATCAGATGATCACCAGATTTATTACTTCTCCTCCACAGAACTGAGCTGAACCATGCTTTTAGTCTGTTTTTTTTCATTATTATGAATTTTGTATTCCAGAATGTTCTGAGGATTTGAAAGAATTGACCTAAACAGAGTTTAAACATCCAAAAGTTGATGGATCAGTTTGGTTTCATCTTTGACCTGCTAGGGGCAGCAGGCACCTTTGTGTCTGTCCCAATAAACGCAAAGTCATTTTTCCTATTCTAGTTTCCCCATCCCAAACTCTGAAGATGAAATCCAGGTTCTTTGAAATAGTGTAGATCTGATATTGAGATAAGATTTGTTTCCTGGGTGTAGGTAGATACTGAACTTTTGAATTATCCAGTTTTTAAGGTAAACGACTTATAAAATCTAAAGAACATTTTAATCATCAATAATACATTCCAAATTATAAGAATGACAATAATAAATAACAAAAAGCATAAAAAAGCTGTAAATTTATTGGCTAAGATAATTATAAAAATAGCCTAGAACATAAAATTGGACCCAAACTATATAATGCAATTTATACAAATAGCATTTTTTAAAACATGTTCAGGCAAAGAGCTAATAAATTAACTAGATCTTTAATATGAAATGGTAATTTTAATTCATTTCCCTAAGTTTGTAGCAAGCAGATTGATTTCTATTTGAAGTCTTTATATTCACAAATGAAAAAAGCATGATAACGCATCACATCACGCATTTTCTGGCTCTGCTGTTAATAATGAGTATGACTAATGCTTTAAAAGCATTCTTTTTGGAAGTTCTGGTGCTAGAGGAGTGCTTTTCTGTTACTGGGGGAAATAGGGTGCTCTGGAGTGATATTGGTAATAACATGGGCCTGTTTGGTGGTGACACCAGGTAATCTGTTGCCAATAAAAGACATGTAGAACTGGGTAATACTGCTCTACTGCTCTACTAATACAGTAGACTTAAGTCTACTACTTAAGCATATTTGAAAATATTTTATTTTGGACATAAATGACTTTCCCTACCTTCCTGCATCAATATATGAAATATTTGGGCAAAAGATTTTTTTCATGCCAGCAAGTTAAATTCTCTCTCTTAAAAAAAAAGTTAGATTCCTAATAGTCAGAATAGTACTGGCTCCAATTAAGATGTAATATCCAGAGTTTTTCATTTTTATCCACTCAGGGAAATAGTAGGTAATGAAAAACAATCTCAAAGGAAAAAAATAAGAAAGCCCCACTCAAAAAGAAGCCATTCATCTGGAATCAGCTTGGGTTCATTTCGGGGGCAGTGGGGTAGCTCCTCCAAATGTTGCCTTTTCATCTCCTTTGGCACTCCATAACTCTACTGGGGGGCTGGAAACTGAGGGAAAGTGGGAATTCACTTGTGGACTAAACACTGAGAAAATCTGTGTAGAGAAAGAAAATCCCTCAGTATTCATGCTGAGAAAATTGCTAGGTGAGCTACAACTGCTGATTATTTACCAAAATAGCTAATCTTATTTCCCAAGGGTCCTTCTTAAAAAAAAATTATGAAATGATGAAGTACAAGGCGAACCAAGCAGATGCCAAATGCATTTAGCCAGTAAATCTGAGATTGGAAAAAAAGTCTTGCTGTTCTCTTCTGTATCTGCCCTGCCCCAGATATGACTCACTCAAATTCACAGAGCCCAATCACAGAGCAGGCAATCAGTGGCTAACTGTGACTAAGCACTTCAGGAAATTAGTACTCTGGTTTCTCAAATGATGGGTCTGATGATATTTTCACATCTTGGGACCTGCCTCACTGTGGCATGGCATCATCCAAAATGCCCCTCAGCACTGGTGAGGGGCAGACACAAGAGGATCCCCAGCTTGAAAAGGACTTTGAAAGGCTAATTGTGTGGAGATGAATGGTTACAGTCACTGAGCTCTTGAGATGGAATGCAACTTATGAAACAGAGCATTATTATTCCAAAACTTACATTCTGCAGAGGAAGGCTAACTTCTCCAACTGGTTGGTGAGCTTCTCAATTGTTTACCTCTGTGATTCGTTTCCAAAGGGTAGCTTATTTCCTAGCTCTCACTGGCCAAAGGGAAAGACATCAAAGATCCAAGTTACAAAGAGGTATTTGATTTCGGGTACCACCTGATTACCAAGATGTCGACTTTCACCACAGCTCTCAGAGGCTGCTTGGGTGGTTTCTGCCGGGACTCTGAGCTTTCTGGCCCCAGGTGGAGGCAGGCCTCCTCACAGACTTCCAAAAGCATGGACCTGGTAGTTTCAAGCCTACTTACTGTTCCATCCAATGAACCAGAGACCAGTCCCAACTGGACCAGTTGGGAAAGGGCCAGGGTTTATGCTCAAACCCTTTTTGTGATTCTAGGCCTCACTCAAGGCAAGTTCTCCATCATATAAATGAGTTTTAGAGAAGTCTTTTCTTTTCTTTTTTCTTCTCCTTTACATGTGGGTTCTAATCCCAAAGTCCAGAACTTGGAGAAAGGGCTTTCTCAGACTCCTTTGGAGCAAAGCCCTGGTGATTGTTTGAATGTCCCAGGTTCCTGAACCGGGAAGGCAGTTTAGTTCTGGCTGCTGCCTTCATTGTAAACAGGTATTTAGGTGACTTTTTTGTGACAATACTTGCAGTTAAATACAAGTATCTTATTCAAACAGGAAATTCACATTTTTCACATTCTCTAGGCAGAGCGAACATGCTACAGAAACAGCAGCACACTGATTAGGAATTTGTGGAATGTGAACATTCTTCATACCTTTCCCTCTGTTGAAAACAATGCTACTTTCTCCATCCTCTTCCATCCCAGGTATGTCAATGGCCCCCCTTCCAGAGCCTGCCCTGGAAGGTAGTTCATTGTTCACCTGGAAACAGCTGAGAGGACTAGAGCATGGCACAGTGCTATGGAGTCAGCCTTTGGAGTTTGAAACAGACCTACTTTCAAATCTCCAGGTCCACCCATCATTTAGAGAGTAGGGCTTGAGGAGGACCAGGAAGGCCTGGAATCCAGAGAGCCAAAAAAGTGATAGGGTCTGCTGCAAAGTGGACAGGCAGGACAGGTAAGACAGGTAAGTGGGCAGGGCCATGGAGAAATGACTTTCCAGAAGCTTGGCTGTGAGGGAGCTTTTTTTTATTTTAAGAAAGAAGAGACCTGGCCATGTTTATAAGCTTCAGGGGAAAGTTCAAAAGTGGGGAGAAGAAAGAAAAAGAAAGAGCAAAGGCCCAAGAGCAAATGGATTCAGAGTGCCAGAGGGAGCTCTAGGCAAGAGAAAATGCAGCTTTTTCTATGAAAACAGAGAGGGCTGGAAGGTGAGTTTGGCTACAAAACAGCCTAAAGAACTGAGGGTGGATGTTGAGGGAGTTCATGAAATAGAGGCTGTTATGGACTAAATGTTTATGTCCCTTGAAAATTCATATGTCAAAGCTCCTAATCCCTACTGTGTTGATATTTGGAGGTGGGGCCTTTGGGAGAGTATTAGGTTAGATGAAGAAAAAAGGGTGGAGCCTCCAGCATGGGATTAGTGTCCTTATAAGAAGAGGAAGAGACCAGAGCTCTCTCTTACCCTGCCCTCTGCAAAGCAGAAAGAGGGCTCTCACCAGACACCGAATCTAAGGACACCTTGATCTTGGACTTCACAGCTGCCAGAAATGTGAGAAATAAGTATCTGTTGTTTAAGGTACCCAGTCTATGGTATTTTGTTATAGTGGCCCAAACTGAATAAAACAAAAGCTTTGGTCACCTGCTGAGAGAAGTGTGATCACAGCTGAGGAGAGTTCAGGTCAGTGCATTGGTGAAGGTTTACAGTGGCAGCCGAGAGAAACAGGGGAAGAAAGAGCTTGTGAAAGGATGACTGTGCTAAGAGCCCAGCTGAGGTCAGAGGACACAGATTGTTGTCAGAGGACAACAATGTGTCAGAGGACACAAAACCACAAAAATGTGAATTCCTCTGGAGCCCTCCCATAGGTGGGAAGGAAGAAAATACAAGGAAGAAAATACTTTGACCCTTGAACAATGTGGGGATTAGGGGGTGCTGACCCCCTTTGCAGTTGGAAATCTGAGTATATCTTTTAACTCCCCCAAAACTTAGTTTTACCTAGAAATCTGCAGGAGATTGGTTCCAGACCCCTTCAGATACCAAACTCTGTGGGTGCTCAAGTCCTCTACATAAAATGGCATTGAACAATGCACACAGTCAGCCCTCTGTATTTATAAACTCCCAACCATAAAGTGAAAATAGTACAGGTATTTATTGAAAAAAAAAACTTCAGTTCAAACTTATGATGTTCAAGGGTCAACTATAGTTGGGTAGACCTATGGGAAAGGGTTTGTGGGACTGAAACAGAGAAAGAAAAGCAGCAAGAAGGTTGAGGTTGATGGAAAGAGAGTGACAGAAGAGCTAGGTCCTAGGATCCAGTCACGATGTCAGCAATGGGCTAAGAGAAAACAGTGGAGATGAGTGGTGGATGGGCTGGGAAAACCTGGGTGGTGGACCTGGATGAATAATGGATAGGTGTGAGATTAGATGGCTAGATAGATAAATAGAAGCAGAATAAGTCTGAATTGCTAAAGTGGAATAGAGTTGAAGATTCTTGATAAGACATTATCAAATACTGCTTTTAGAAGATTAATTTTCCTTTTCTGGAAAATAGAGGTAAGGTATGACTTAGAAGACGAATACAATGGTTCAGATCAGAGTATGTGGGGCAGCTTCCCTTCTGTGCCCATGGCAATCACCATTAATGGACACCCACCTCTCCTGCTAAACTCAAAATTTTTTTCAACATAGGATTCTAGTAGCTACTGCCAATTAATTGGAATTGGCCCATGAGGTGGAACATGCTCTCAGTTTTGGTCCAGATGAAAGGGAATAAGCTTGAGTTAAGTTTTTAGCAGCAAAGATAAAGTGACAGCAACATAAAGCAGACAGACCCTAATGGAGGGACATCTCACAGTCCAGCCTCAGTTCCTTGGTTCTCAGAACCCTGAGAGAGCCAAGGGTGGCTCTAGGGACAACCCCAGAACTCCGAGTTGCTTTGGGAATATCCACAAACACAGCTTCTACTAAAGCCCCAGAGCTCATCTGGATGTTCCTCCTTGTCCCAGATGGAAATCCCAGGTCGGTTAGCTTTGGCTGGCTTCCAGAGGTGGAGAATGAGGCAAAACTAAATAATCTTCCACAGAGGGATGGATGAGCATTTCTGGCCTCAGCTTGGTTGGAGTTCATGGGAGGAGGCAGTTAGTTCTCTGTAGTCACTCTGGGTCACAGTGTTCTAAAAGCTATACCCAGCCTGAGGCTACTAGAACAGCAGTTTGGGGCCCATCTCTGAGAAACACTTTTCGTGTTAATCCTTTTATCCTTTGAGCTGAGAGACTTCAGTGGCAGGAAGCCTATTTCCTTTCTCTCTGCTGGAACTCCTTGCTTTTAGGCCTTTGTTTTCTTCAGCCATTGCAACACTGACCTCTGATTATACAATATGGGTCACATGCAATGTCACAGTGACCTAATGATAGTGACTGAGACTATGGAATCCCAGTAAGCCCAGTGGTGGTAATACATCAGATATGAATATAAATATTTAGCAATACTAATCCCTGACTTGTCAACACAACTTCCTTTACACTGTTATTAATATTAAACAGGAAAAGTCACCTTTATGTTATTCTGGTCTCCACTTGTTGAGGAATTTTTGTTGTTACATAATGAAATGGCTTCAATGTAAAGGACTTAGGGACTCTTTTTTGCTATTTGTCTCTTTGTTCCTGTTTGTTTCTCTTTAGGCACTCATGAGTCCCAAGAACTAGAGATAGAGGAAAACTTTCACATGTTCAGTGATACAAAAGGGCCTAGATTTAACTGAAATATATAAATGTGTAAAGGCTTATTGAAAGAGTTAAAGGAAAGCACAACACTGAGACTGTGTGTGTGTGTGAGAGAGAGAAAGAGAGAGAGAGAGAGAGAGGTGATATCTCAGCAGAGAGAGGATGAGAGAGTGAAACAGTCTTGAATGAGCAGGTGGAGGTATAACCTGAAACACCTGTGACCAGACACACATCTGACAGGTTTGAAGCGCGACAGTAACACATGCCACATGTTACTCATCACCCTGGCATTTCACGGAGGCTGAACTATATTAGTGTTCAGCTGCCCACACTTTCAGGTGCAGTCTCTTTCGGCTAGGACCACAAATGTAACAACGTCCCTGTCATTTCGGATCACGGTAGAAATCTAGTAATTGATTTAAAAACAAGTCAATATTTAAGATAAATACCAAAATTCCTAAAGCTGAAAGCCACATTCCCAACAGGGCTTTAATGGCTACCTGAGAGATTCCTGTCCTTCTCCCTCTCAGTTTAGCAGAAGGATCTTTCCTCAGCTAGTAGGCATTAATTGAGCATCTGTTGATGAATAAGAGGCTACATGGATTAAGACAAGCTGACCTCAATAAGTTTACAAACTAATTAGGGATGCAAATTAACCCACCATAGGCCTGCTGTTTATAGACTTACTATATATAGATATCCTACATGTTTGGTCTCCCCAAATTCAAGTGTTGAAACCTAATCCCCCATATAATGATATTTGAAGATGGGACCTATGGGAAGTGATTAGATCGTGAGGGTGAAGCCCTTTAAGAACAGCATTAGTGCCTTTATGAAAGAGACTCCCTCACTCCTACCACGTGAGGACAAAATGACAGATGGCCAGCTAGGAAGTGGGCTCTCGCCAGCCACCAAATCAGCCAGCACCCTGGTCTTGGACTTCGTAGACTTCAGAACTATGAGAAATGAAGTTCTCTGGTTTATGAGGCACCCAGTCTATGGTATTTTGTTATAGCTACCTGAATGGACTAAGACCGAACCTCTGTGATTCTATCCATAGTTACCAAAGAGCACGCAAGATGTGCTAGAAGGAAACCTGTGGAATCTAGGGTAAAAAGAAAAATTTCTGAGGAGATGAGCTGTTAACTATTTCCAAAAGCAAAGCAATACAAAGTTTTGGGTTATAAAGTAGCTCTGAAATTTTTAATTGCAAAACGAATAATTTTACTTTAGAAAATACAAGTTAGCACCACCAAGAATTAAATACAAGTTAGCACCCTGCACCCTAGGCCCTGTATTTTTCACCCCCTCCCCTTCCCTTTCTGCCACTCTGGTCTGATCCACTTCGAGCCAAGAAAGTGTCCTCATTAGATTTCATTTCACAAGAAGTTTCTCCTGCTAAAACAAGTTTAAAAACTACTGCTAACCCCCCAGGGCAGTTAAATCTGCCTGAATCCTGCTTTCCTGAATCCCTCACTTTCTGATCCCTCCCCTTAGCCTAGCCATTCAGGCCATTCTGTTTCTGGACACAGCTATCTGTGTACCCTGGTTTCTCATCGCCCTCCTACGAGACTCTGTTTCTAGAATACAAGGTGCACATTCCTACTCCCAATCTTCCGCCCACACCTTTCCACCACAATATGAGCCCAGCTCTTTCCTTCAAGTATTTGCATTCAAACTCTGCAACTCAAGTTTATCTGGCTTTATCGGCCTATGAATCACAGCAGTAGCAGCTCCCTACATTGCTCCATTGCAGTGACACAAGACCTCCAGGGGCCCTCAAAGTCACCCACAGAAATTTCACCTCAATCTGCATTTGACATGTACTCACAACATGCCGAGAACAGGTGGGCCCTGCTATGTTCTTCATTTCCTGCTCTAGCCACTCTTATGTCCCACATTTATGCATCTAGATATGACTGCCACTTCTGCCCATGCCTTCCATGGATCCTGTAAAGTTATTTCTCCTAATCCCAAGACTCAACTCTCAAGGTGCCAGAACTGTGGCCTGTGGAGTCCTCAAAGCACAGGTGTTAGGTCAGCCTCCATTCCCTCAACTCCAAGGGACACTACTCTCAGCCCTGCTAAAAGCATCTCTCTGGGTATTTGCCCTTTTCTACAGGTTCATTCCAGAGTCCTTCTCAGTCTCCTAACCTTGATCCTCCAACGAGGCACCCCTAACAATTCACTTAGTCAAGTGGAGAGCTATTTGCCCAGCAGGCTCATCAGACATGCTTGGGAATATTCTAATCTTGCTGGTGTAAAGAGTTTAAGTTCAAACAAGGATTCCTACTACATTCCCCTGAAGACCCTGACACTCAGCACCAACCTTTATAAAACCTTCTCTGACTATCTCAGGCTAAATAAACTCACAGTCTGCTGTAGCAGTGACAGTTGTACAATTAGTTTGGTAATTAATCACGCATTTCCTTGTGACAGCTTTTGCATTCTCTCATCAAATTGGTGTTAAAATTTTTATTATACTAGAAGATATATATATATATATATATATATATATATATATATATATATATAAAGAATATCTTTCTAATTCTGAGAAAGGAATGGAAAATCAAGCAAGATAGCCTTCTACTCTATCAACCCTTAGGACACAAGAATAACTCAAATAATTAAAAGTATCAGCATTTCATGTTTATATCTTGCTTCATCACTGATGTAAACACCATGGTGTTCATTGTTTTGTATTTGTAACTACTTTGTATTTGTGCATGATATTCAGCAGGCACTCAAATACCAATTGGTTCTTTCATTGTGGGGTTGGGTGGGGGTTAGGTCATTATTGATAGCTTAAGATGGTAAGGAGTGGAAGACAAGACAAAGTACAACAGGAAAGAAAAAATTACACAACACAAAAATGTCCAGAAAGAATAATTGTGAAAAAAAGTACTTTATCATTTTGGTGATAGAATAAAAGATTCCTAAAGTAATCTCCCATTTTATAGGCATTGCTTCAAACACACATATTGAGTATCTTATTCACCCATTCAACAAATACGTATTAAGCACCTACTATGTATTTAAGAAGACAGACAACATCCCTTTACTCCAGAAACTTCCAGTTTGGTGTAGAGAAGCATACTCATCATTTTAGACTATGATAAATACCATAAAAGAAATAAGCAGAATGGGGAATAAAGACGCAGCTCCTTTGAATTAAATAGCCAAGAAGTCTTTCTGAAGAGGTGATATTTGAGCTGAAACAGACAGATGACAAGGCACCAATCACACACAGAGCCATGATAAAAATGTTCCCAGGCCACTACATGCAGTCCCACAGGTTGTATGTGATCGACAATGGTGCTCCCTAGAGTTGTGCAGTGCTGTAGTGCAGAATATTTTAGGCATGTATAAGTCAATTCATTAGCATAATTAATTTATTTTGCTCAAGTAGATTTGCACATCTATCAACATGAACTTAGTCCATCTGAATACAAAGGCAATCAAATTAGGCAATCACCACGTGGTGATTCAGGTAAGTCAAGAAAATGACTCTCAGCAAACTGTAGGCTGCAACTCATTGTTCAGTTTATGACTATACGTTTTCCATTTCTGGAGACAAGGGAAATGAGTCTAGAAATTGGCATACTTTAAGTGGGGAAAGCTTGAGATTACTTTTGGAACCGATCCATTGTCTATTCCTATAGGCACAATGCCAAGAAAAGGAACCATGGGTAATTGCCATCCAAGCCTATAGCTGGCTTTCATGGTGAGAAATCTTCTCGCTTCAGGAATGATCAGATGTGGAATTTTTGAAAATAGCTTCTATAAGCACAGACTGTACTATTAAAGGCATGCCACTCAACCATTTGACTCCATGGCTTGGTGATATCCCATAATGACAGGTTAATGGATTTCATGCTTAATAAAAACAAAAGGGATCATTAGACTTCTAGTAAAGTCAACACTATAGCTCCTTGCTGGCCACAGATCCCCTATTAAACTGGCTTCAAAATCAAATGCACCAAGAACCTTTAAGGTCACAAACTGGTTTAATGGCTTTCACAGTAAGGGTAAGCTTTCTATCAATTGAGAATTGAGGCAAGGGAGACTTAAATAGGAGTGATGTATTGACCTCAGGTCACTCTGGAAATGAGATAGCAGAACTGAACCCCTATTCCCTGAATCCCTCAACTGATTGTACTTCCTCTCTAAACTGTGCACATCAGTTCTCATGTGTCCAAGTCAGTTCTGAGGAGGAAGTTCCAGTCACTCCTTCCCACCTTCTCTGGCATGTAAACCCCAACAGGCAATCAAAGAAAAGGGGACCTGGCAGAAATGCAGGGCATGATGGAGCAGAAGCCATGTTCCTGGGAAGGTGCTTCTTTCTGTTTCTGGGGAGGAACAGAAAGTCATGCCCAACTACAGGGGAATGAAAAATACAGTCCAGTTTTGGCAGATAGTATTATTCAGGAGCCTCCAATTGTAGGAAGTAGGATGGAGTTGTCCATCCACCAGTGACAGGTGGAGCAGGGTTGTTCTGGGAAATCAGACTCAAAATAGGTGGTTAAATGGGTCAGGGCTCAAGACCTGAATTATGAAGGTAGAAGGACTGTAGACTCTGGAACATGCTTTGCAAACTTAACTGTGCATATGAATCACTTGATATGTTGCTAAAAATGCAGACTTTGATTCAGTAGGTCTGGGGTTCTGCATTTCCAATGAGCTCCCAGTTAATGTCAGAGCTGCTGGTTCATGCACCACATTTAAATAGCTAGGGGCCTGATTTCTCCCCTTTTTTCTTAACTATCACTGGCCCAAGAGGAATGGAGAAACCCAGTGCTCTACAGACTGGGCAATAACACCACACTGCTGACAGGACACAGCAGCTCATGGGCTGGGAGCAATCAAAGCCCTCTCATTAATCCCAGGGCGGGGATTGAATAACTGGCTGCTGGATGAGGCTCAGAACAGAAAGAGGGCATAAGGAAATTATCTAGTTAGAAACAAAGATGGGTCATATTTGACAAATCAAAGGGAGAGACTTAAAATCTCTGTTATTCCATCTCCCTGTTACAGTAAGGAGTAGGCCAGACTAGGTAATAGCTGGAATGCATTTCGGCATTTTTAATGCAATTTGGATGATGAGCCCCGAATTACTTTTCCAATGTAAACCAATCAAGCACATTCCAGTTGGAGTGTCTCTACCAAAAATAAACTTCTTTATGAATGTATAAAAAGATAATTAGACTGTCTCCCAGGCATTGAGCCTATTCCCAAAGGTGGAGCAAAGCCAGAATGTCTCAGAATAAAATGAAGGCACCAATTTAATGACTACAGTCTCCCCTCCGCCCCCTGCCCCACCCGTCTGCCCTCTCTCCTCTGGAGTGGCAGTTTCAGTCTTCTCAGAGCTGTGGTTATCATTCTAGGCTGGTCGACAGCTCCAGGCTCCATTCCTAATCTAAATTTGTCATCTTCCATGTTGTACTGTTTGTCTCAGGAGAGACTGGCAAAGAGGATTCGTGTCCTAGGTCAAATCCTGCCCAACTCCTGGAATACCACCCAAGCTCACACCGTAGGTAGGGTGGGTTAGCAGTGCCAGCGCTGAGAGCATCACGCACCTTCCCCCTTGTGCACACTTGACCCCTGAATGAGGCTTGAAAAGGCTTACAAATAATCCCTTTTTCATTTCAAGCACTGTCGCAGCTAAGACTAAGCACCATGCCTCAGCCACCATTGATTCTGAAATCAAATGCTGTCTGCTTAAAAAAACAAGAAAAGCTTCTTCCAAGAATAACTTCAAGGAAATCAGAAGACCATTCACTTCTCAGTCCATCCATAATGCAATTCAAGTGTCCAAAAGCGTTCACTGCAAAGAAAGGAATTGTAATATATAATACAATTTGAAATCAATTTGCATTCAAAAGTGTTTCTTTTTTAATGTTTAGCAACTTCCAGGACACGGGTAGAATGGGGGGGCAAGGAGCTTGTCCTCTGGCTATTATGGTAAATCGATATACTGAATAGCAATAATACACTAAATTTTTAAAAAACGAGTGAAAAACGACTCTACTCACAAACCAAAAAAAAAAAAGGTAGAAATATATGTAGTAAAGAAACTAAGTCAAATAGTTTTAACTCAGAAAAAAATGTCTAAATGTCTAAACAGAACTAAGTCTTACAAAGTTTGGTTTATGGGGTCCACCTTTCACTGTGGCTCTTTGACCCATATTTTTACACCCAATTCGTCGTTACCTCCCCTTCCCCCTTCCACCACACCACATTTCAACTGGTTGCTCCCTTTAAAAGGGTTCAGTTAAATCATGGGTCACATACAATAGCTACCTCTTGTTTTTATAAATAAAAATTTATAGAAAACCGGCCATGCTCATTCATTATGTACTATCCATGGCCGATTTCTCCCTACAATGACTGAGTTAAGTACAAAGCCTAAAACACTTGCTGATTTCTTATAGAAAAAGCTGGCTGGCTTCTGAATCTAGTCCTTCACTGTAAGGTATGACAATTTTAATTACGTTAATCCTCCAGGCATCATTTGAATTTTTATAGGAAGTCACTTCTCAGTCTAAAGAAATTAATGGCTAATAACAGGATTTCAAAAATTAACAGTGGCATATTTGGAAGGTATTTTGGGGTGGGGATTTTTTTAAGTTTAATTATTACCTACTCCACCTACCTGTTAACCCAGTTGTGGGTCCACCTATTAAGTATTTTCACAAAGTTGAGAAGGTTACAATGGTGTGGAGAAAGGCTTGAAAGAGTTTCCTGAAAGGAGTTAAGGGGTGATGCAGATGGCCTTCTGGAGGAGGAAACACACTGAAGAGATTATAATTCATCTCAATCGGACTCAAATGTTTGTTTTTATCATTTATAAATTAACACAAACGTTTTAATGTCTATTTAAAGATAGACAGATTTCTGACTTTGATTTCCCTCTGACCTTTTACCTTTTTACTTTTCACAAATCTTCAGCTTCACAAAATAAATCTTTTTTTATGGCACATAGAAGATCTTCTCTCTGGAGTTCCCATGAGCAGTGTTATTTATTTCTAAAGAAGTCTCCTATAGGCTCTGGCCAGGTAGCTCGTTTGGTTAGAGCATTGTATCTATACGCCAAGGTTGTAGGTTCGATCCTGGGTCAGGGCACACACAAAAATCAACCAATGAATGCATGAATGGATGAAACAACAAATCTACTCTCTCTCTCTCTCTCTCTCTGAAATCAATAAATAAAATTTTTTAAAAATATAAGAAGTCTCCTACAGAAAGTTCAGGTCGCAGCTTTGCTTCCAGAACCTGGAGACTCGATTTGAATTAGCATTATTAAGTAGACTCACCAAGACTTTGAAGTGGCCACTGTTTCCACATAAGGGAAACGGGAACATCTGGTTTGCCATCCCAAAGTGAATCAGAGTCTGAGCTGGCACAGCAGTAATGATCACTCCTAACTTTTGCATTTGTTCAGGATGTTACCTCCCAAAATGTTCTCCAAAACATTCTCTGTTTAATCCTCAAGACAATCCCTTGATGTGAAAATTGTCACCCTTTTTAGAGGTAAGAAAATGAGGGATATGAAGGGTTAACTGACTCACCCTAGATCAAACAGCTGTTGGAGATGAAGTCAAATGGAAGTTTTAAGTCTTAGGAGTCCTCTCAGGGTAGAGGGTTTATTCTCTGAGCCCATGTTGGAGGAATCCTGAGGCCTCATCAAGAGCAGTTATACCAGTACAGTCATTAGAACTCTTAGAGGTCAAGGTTTTGTCATTTTCAGCATAAGAATGGTAACTGACAACCTAAAGAGCCATAGACTTCATTCAGATGTGCCCATGAGCTACCCATGTTGAATACCACGGTACCACTGCATTTGGTTCCTGGACCCTGCTGAGATCGTGGTCACATACCACTAGCACTTTAAGGGGGCTTTATGCAAACTAGAAAAATTAGACCAATTACACAAAGGTGTCCTTTCCCGCAGCTCACCAAGCCTTGGGCCAGGATTCAGCTCAGCAAGCTGGGCAGGCCAAATCCAGCCCCTGCTTGAGCCCTTCACCCAGACAAGGCATCATTGTCCAGGCACAGCCAGCTGGTACAATCATCCTTAGCCCACCTAGCTCAAAGACCTTCCTCCACCAAGAGGGGACTTTACTCAAAAGAAAGAAAACCTGATTGGGAAAACCTGAATCCATATGGGACAATAAACACTACATAGTTTACCAAGAAGGTAATAGTGACAGTCTAAGTTGAGATAGTGACAACAGTCTTTCTGAGCTGGAAAACCAGAGCTGGTCATCTTCCTCTCACTTGGTTTTCCCTCTTAGTTAAGCCCCTTCTATAATCCACCCAAACCCATTTTCCCTATTAATTCAGGTGCTGCCACATTTAATGGGAACACCTTTGAATTGGAAGGAACATACAGCTAGTAAAGGGGTGGGATTATTCTTTGTGAGTGAGTGGGTAGCCATCCCTTTCAACCTGTCTCTGTCACTTTATGACAAGCAATCCTGCTGGGATAGGATACCTCCTCCAAACCTACACATTTCCAAAAGGCCAACCACCATCAGAGCATGCTGAGTCCTGCCCCATTCTCCTTCTAAATGTTCTAGGAACTGACATCATCTCACAGGCCAATGGGCAAAGTCCCACTGAGCTCATTAATCATATTCCAGTGACCTTTCCTGCTCAGAGATCAAAGGCAGCAAGAGCTCACAATCCTCCTTTGAGTTGTATTTTTATATGATTTGAAGAAAGAGTGGATCCAAGAGCAAAAGACCAGCTCCAACTAACCTTGAGAGAGACCAGTAAGGTCAAATTACTAGGTTAGAGCTACCAACCCAAGAAAGTAGGAGGCACGTTGACTGTGAACATAACTTATCCCAGCCATTCCTTCTTCACATGCCACAGCCAAGTAGCATTAAGAACAAGACTACATGGCAGGCATAGAAATGGACCCTCAGGCTGAAAGGTTCAACTGGCACTAAACACATTCATTTTAAAAGTGCCCTGCCTTGCATTTACACAGTGTGCTGAAGGGCCACTGAAAAGATTTCGCATCTTATTCTGATAGCTACTACCACCATGGTCCACATAAAAATTGTCGAGCAAACAAGTTTGTTTCAACAACTTCTTATCACCTTTCCTACACCTCTCCTTTTAAAGCTCTATTTCCTTCTGTTTTCAAATTGGGTTTAAATCATTTTGTTACATGGTCTGAGGTTTAGTTACCACTTTTATGACACAATATTATATGACACATACAGTGGCTCTGGGTCCCTCACCATCAACTTCTGACAAATAATGGAAAACCTTGACATTTTGCCATGTTTTCAGGAGTATATCCTACTCCAGGTTAAGTTGTACCTTTATACTATTTACCTGAATCAATTCAGCCATGCTCAGTTAGGTAAAATACAGCTAAGTCATGTTTTCTGATGACATAAGAGTTCGCTAAAACATATGAGGGTTATGCTTTTTGAAAATGATTATACAAAACCATTCTTTTGATATTATGTGTACGCAGAGTAGAGTCACCACTGGAAGAGTAAATTCTACTCCCCATGATATGGTAAAGATGCCAGCTGCCATAGTAATTGTGCTTAGATTTGGCATAGATCAGCTGGTCATATCCAAATAATCCAGCAGCATACTGTGAATTGAAAGCTGTATTAGAAAACAACCTTTACTAGAAAATTACTGACTGATGTAGAGTCTAAATATAGAACAGAGAATTTTGGTAGGGTTACTGCTTTATAACCAACCAAGAATAACCTGGAATTTACTGATGCACTGTTGCATGTCACAAAAAGCTTAGGTAGGAAAATAGGTAAATATGTAGTTCTGGAAAATATTGACACTAAGATAGTACTTCAGTCAGTTTGAGCTACTGTAACAGAGTACATGGACTGGGATGCTTGTAAACAACAAAAATGTATTTCTCACAGTTCTGAGGCTGAGAGGCTAAGATCAGGGTGCTAACAAGGTTGGGTCTTGGTGAGGGTCCTCTGCTGGGTTGCAGAATGTTGACTTTTCTTTGTATCTTCATATACAAGGCAGTGAGCAGAGGGAGGAAGCAAGCTTTCTCGTGATTCTTAGGCACTAATCTTGCCCATGAGTCTTCATCTACATGACTTCATCTAATCCTAATTCTTTCCCAGAGGCCCCACCTCCTAATACCATGGGGGTCATGGGTTTTAACCTCAGAATTATGGGGAGATACAAACATTTAGTCCATTGAAGAGGGACCCAGGAATATTACAACATGGCGAGAAAGTCTTGATCTCTTTATCCCCTGGCACACTGGGCAAAGAGCAGGTGCTCGGAAAATGGCTACAGTGAACCAACTCACTATTTTCTGTAAATGATGTGGTTATACATCAACAAATTGAATAATTTGTGTGATTTAAAGGCAGATCATATTTTGCTGTTAATTACCTTCAAAATATATCTATAAATATACATAAGCCACATGGCCCTTTTCAGAAGAGTGGATATGTATCACCAAAAACCATCAATGGTACAAAATTATTTTTTCCTGTCTCCAAAGGAAGAGGCTTTTGATTTCCCACAGTGGAAACTAAGAGATAGAAAAAAACTCTTTCGAGGCACTCTTTGGTCTGGGAAGAATCTCAAGATACAGTCAAACAGGGTAAAGGTGGGGGAAGCCCTGCCCCAGCATTGACCCTAAGGCTCACTTCCCATAATTCATTTGGTTCACAGAATTTTCTCTTCTTCCTAGACACCTGCAGGACAGCCGCTTGCAGGTGAGGGCTGCTAGGTTCTAGGAAAGGCTCGTGGCTGTGCCCTGTAGCCGGGTGTATAACGCTGGCAGGTCAGTGCACAAAACCTGTGTTTAAACCACAGGGACTCTGTTTTTTGCTTTCAAGCTGCCTGAGGGAAAATGCTGACATCTCACTACCTCTTTTTCTGTCTCTGTCTTCCTGTTGATCTGTGCGTGCTTTTATAACCTTCTCACTTATGACTCATTGCACTTCATCCTAAAAGAGTAATAAACATGCATAACGAATTCAGACAAACTGTTAGTACCAGTTGAGGTAAACTCCTTTTAATGAAGGCAGCCCAGAGCAAAGAACTCTATTTAAAAAGATGACGGACAAATTAGAAGGTGATTTCTTCACACTATAAAAGTTTTAGAATCCAGAAGGATAAAGCTGAAAAGGAGTCTCAAAAATCTGGTATCGTAACCACCCTCTAACTTTGTAGATGAGAAAACTGAGCCCACAGGGGAAAAATGACAGAGCCAATGGCCATCTCATTCCTGACTCATACTTTTCAGAGAGGAAAGTTCACTCCAGGAATTTTAATTTTTAGAGCAATCAAAATATGATTTTATTTTAAAATATTTAACTTATATACAAATCCTTTGGAAAATACCTATATACAGTAAAGACAATGGCTCATGAAATCAAGTGGGAATTTCTGTGGTGCTACATTTGTATGCTATGTAACTCTAAACCCTTGAATAATAGATTTTATTTCATATACAAATAAGTTTTAGTAATTTTTATCAATAACTTGTGTTTGGAATAAATACATATTATGAACAGAACCATCCAGATGGGCAATTAATAAACATTCTTGGATTATATAGTGACACAAAAACACTTCTAAACCATGAAAGGAGACAAATTATCAACAAAGTCAAGCTCACCTTTTTTACTTTTGATAACCTTTGCAGATAACCTATCAGCTGCCTTCTTACCGCTCTCCAGTGTCATTTCTACCGCCTGCCCAGGGGATTTTTCAGGCAGCAGCTGTGTGAAACTGGTCGTGTACACTTGGCACCCACACACACATACATGCATACACACACAGGACGCTCCTGGTAACAAAAGCTGGCACAGAACATTGACTCAATTCAGTAGAAAAGAAAATGCTTTTCTTTCTTTCTTTCTTTACTTCTTTAAAAAAAAAAAAAACCTTGGTGCAGGCACCATTCTTAGAGGCATGCTGTCACTCTGGGCTTTTGTCCTAGCTGGCTCCTGATTTTTAATGCATGCTGAGAGTGCCACTCCTACAAACACACTCATGGAGGCCACTTGGACTGCCTCCACCTGCCCTCACTTTATGAAGAAGCGTGGATCCATTGCTATTATGGAGCTTGAAGCAGAGCCAAGAAGAAATCCCAAAGGGCCTCTCCCAGACACGTGTTAGTAGATCAAAAATGAGACACAAATGATAGTATGAAGCCTCCAGCACTTGTGGGGTGAAGTGAGAAGCTGTGCTGTAGGCCAGGAGAATGTTCTTGTAAGAGAAAATAAAATAAAACATGTTACCCTTTACATATGAAGTTCCTTCAGACCTATCATCAACAGGGTGGGTTTTCTTCTGGGTTTTTCCCCCCCTCAGAGTGGGAATTGGAATTTCTTAAAGCAAAAGTACATATTCAAGAGCAGTCCAGGCTAAGCTGAGAGGTGTGTCCATGAACTTCTAAGCAACTGGTGTCTCTATCCTGCTTATCAGATAACAGAGGAAGTAATGGAATATACTCATTTATACTAAAATGTCTCTAAGACTTGAAAGAAATGTTATTTCTTCCAGAGGTATCTGCACTCCAGAGGTCCATGCAGAGCAAATAATATTTAACCTAAAGGAATATACAGAAGTAGTGGGAGAATTTTAAACCCAGAGATTTTAAGTCACCTTAACCAGGAAACCATTGATTAATACAAGGGTAGATCTAAATCTATCTGTCTGATGAGGTAACGGAAAAAGGAATATCATACATAGGAAACCTAGAAGGATAAGTCATGACTTCTGCTAGTTTTTCCTCCTTCCCTTATCAATCATTCTATCCCTCATAATGGTCTCGGCAGCGTCATGCTTCCAATCCCATGGAACTGTGACTAAGCCAGTTCTGATGATTCAGCAAAGCATGTCACGTGTTTTATCGATCAAAATAAACTGAATTCTGAGTTGAGTGAAAATGAAATTAGGGGTCAGAAACAAAGCCACAAACAAAGGGTGGAAGTGTTAGGCTAGCACAAATAGCATGCAAAGACGAAGGGATTGCTAATGTTTTTATGAGAAAGAAGAACACTTAAGCTAATGATGCTTGATTGTTTTTTCCTTTTTATTGTGAGAGTGAGAAGAGAGAAAAAACCATTTAGTTGTGTCAGTGGAGTCAGAGAATTTATCAGATATTTGGTGACCAACCTTATCTGGGCGTCTCTCTGTCACTCCTTCAAACTCATGCATTTTACTATACTCTCCAAGTCCAGCAAGACACTATCAGTCATTCAGCATCAGTGTGACTGGGGGAGGGGGGAGGGGTGGTCCCCCGTGAAACAGGTAATCCAGGGGTGTGTGGCCTGTAAAAGATTTAAAAACAACAATAAAGCCAACTAAAAAGCCAATTTCCTTTCTATTATCACCATGACAAGCAATTCTAAACAATGTTATTAATAAAGTATTCCTTGTTGACCCCCCCCCAAATCTCCTGTTGGTCTAGATGTTAAACAATTGCCACCATTGCTGTTGGGTTTTAATAATATAAATGTAAGCTTCAGCTGAAAACATTTTTTAATTGCTTCTCCTTTAGTAACATATTCTATATGGAAGTCAATTCAGAGAATTAACTCCGTGCATCTGTTTTGAGAGTATGTACATAATAAAGCTTGCTTTAATTTTATGTATTTTTACACTCAATTAATTTGAAATAAACAATGATAGCACAATCATTGTAGAGAAACCAGAATTTGAGTTCAATTCTGTCATTTTATGTGAGCACTTAGAATTTTTTATTATGTCTAAATTTTCTGGGAGTTATTGTGAAATGGGATTTTTATATATCTCTGACAAATACATCCCCATATTTAAGACTTTTCCTATTCTTTGCTTCATGTGAAAGAAGCCTTTCAAAATTAAAATTAGTAAAAAGTATTCTTTCATCAAAGAACGTACACATACAGGAAGAAAGACAAGTTTAACAAAGTCATTGACAAATTTGTTAAAGTTAATCACAAAAATAAAAACTGTGAGATTACTACTCTTTACTGTGAAAGACTAATATTTGGGTCTAAGTTTTCATCTCATTCTTTAAAAATACATTAATAAATCAGAAGCATTACTCCATAATATTTTTCCTTCTTTGGATTATAATATTTATTTTATTTTAAATTTTTATCAATATGACACAAAGTTTTATAAAAGACCATTTCTTTTCTGCCATTATTATTGGTTTCATGGTATGATTATTACTAAAAATAATGTCAAATAGGAAGAGGTATTAGTAGTAACCCACTCTGAATGTTAAATATTAGCCCTGGCATCCTAATATATTCCCTGTTCTGTTTGGACCTCCCTGAGTCTCTCTCCCTTCCATACACTTTTATCCCACCCCCACCATCCCACCACCTATCACCCCAATAGGGCCTGTTCATCAAATGTTTTAAAAAGGTAGATCTGATGCACTTAAAATAATTTATGTCTCCTTCAAGGCTCTTCTTCCTCTTTCTTCCACTTTTTCTTGTAGAAAAAGGAGTGAGGTTACAAAATTAAAAAGGTTAAAACTCATTCCTCCACTGCTTCCGCACTTGTTGAGAGTAGTGATAAGCAGAGGCCCCCACTCTCCAGGACCTGTGTGGACTGGCCTGTGCTGGGCTGGGATTGGGGTGGGAGAGAGGGGGATTCAGCAGTCCTACTCGAGCTCTCAGACCCCTGTATCAAGGGGCCTCCAGACCGGAGCACTCAGCAGCTTTCCATCATGGAAGGAACCTGAGGACCCAAGTCTTAGCACCCTGATGCCACCCTGATGCTACCCTGATGCCACAAGCAAACTTGGTCCTATTCGGAGTGATGGGAGGTGCATTGGAAGTCAGTACTGCCTGGAGCCCACATTCCTCTGGCCCTCCATGTCTTATTCCAGCATCATTCTCAATTCCACAGAGAGAAGGAACTTTATATTCTAGCCTATGCACACACACCGCCAACTCTGGTCAGCCTGATGCTCCTAACTCTGAATAATTGACTCAAAGCAGGAAGGAAGACCTTTCTCATCCAAATTTAGCACAGCATCGTTATGGTTCCTAAGTCATCCAACTGTGATTCATTATGTCATTGAGTGTCATATTTCTTTCATGTTGGCGACTGGGAAGAGGTACGATAAATACCATTTTTTATTTTTACTTACAGAATATAATGAATTCCACCGATGACCTATTTTTAAAATCCACCAATTAGATGAAATTGTAAAGTTCGCCATAGTAACAGCTCAGTGTCAGTCGCCCTAGTGAGAACCACACAGCATAGGAGGCCCTGGCCAATCACAGGGCAGAGTAATGTTACCATCTCATAGCAACCAAGAGATCTGCATGGCAACATCAGTTGCTATATAAAAGAAAAATTAGAAACAATATTCTGCTAGGGAAAAATAAAGGTATTAACTGTTAAGTCATACTTGAGTCATGGTTATAAGGACCTATTCTAAAATATCCACCTAAAAATAACTCAGATAATACCTGTGAGATCCAGGAGTCCTTGCGCCAGAGACACTCTACCCACCACCACCTGGAACCACCGAAGTGAGAGAGAATGTGCATAGAACAGACCGCTTTTGAACAGAATAGAAAGAGTCCTCAAATACTAGAACAACCAGGCCTATTCAGAGGGTAAATTACACATAAATCACCACATTTAACCCCGTGAGGGAGGCAGGGCAGAGAATAGTATCGCTAAATTCTCCATCTCACTTCCCATCCCAAATTTGTTTCTCCTCGGCTTTCCCATCTTGATGAATGGCAACTTAATTCTTTCAGTTGCTCAGAACAAAACCTCAGAGGTTATTTTTTTTCTCACACACTTAATCTAAACCTTCAGCAATCCCTGTTATTTCTACTTTCAAGATATATCCAGAATCCAACCACCTCCCTCCACCTCCCACAGCTACACCCTAGTCTAAATCTCCCTGTCTCTTGCCTGGAAGTAATAGCCCCCTAATCTATGGTCCTGCTACCTGTCCTTGCCCACCTACAGTTATTCCAGCACAGCAACCAGAGTGACCCTTCCTTCCAAAACACAAGTTCTAGGTTCACAACTCTCTGGTGAATTCTCATCCTCTCTCAGGATAAGAAACCAAGTCCTCATCGTGGCCTACAAGGCTGCACACAACTTAGCTCCTTCTCATTCCCCTCTGACCCCATCTGCTATTATTGTCTGCTTTTCTCACTTGCTTCAGCCACACTGGTCTCCTCATTCTTCTTCAACACATCAAGCTCGCTCCTACCTCAGGGCCTTTGCATTAGCTATTTCCTCTGTTTGGAACATTCTCTCCCCAGATACCCTCATGGCTCACTTCCTTAGTTCCTTCAAGTGTTCACTTTTCTGACTTATTTTAAAAGTGGACCCTGTGTACTCAAACCTTTACCCACAGTCCCTACTGCCCCTTCCTGTCATAGTGGGCCCTTAGAACAATGCCTGGAATTAGGGTTAGGCAACTCATACCTGATTATGAGTAAAGGAAGCCCTGTTTTGCCAATAAAGTAATTGTGCTCCAGAAGCTAAATGATTTCCTCAGAACATATTAGAGCCCAGACTTGAACTCAGACTTACCAGTGACTCCCCAAATTGTGTTGTACCTATTCTACCATATTTTGGTTTTTCTTTTTCCACAACTACCACCTCTTCTAGTAAATGCCATGAACCCAGCAGTTCCCTGGGAAGGTAAGAGGGACTGCTGGGCTGACAGGGTGTAATAGAAATGGTCCTGGAATCAGACAGAGAGGAACTCCGACTCTAGTGCTGAAATTTGCTAATTGTGGGTCTTTTGCATATCTCCTCCCTACAGCTCTGTCGTCTACAAAATGAAGACAAGAATAGTTGACTCATAGAAGTTCTTTAATGAAGAGTAAATATTGGGAAAGGGCCTACTATAGTGCTTGGAACATAGCAAATGCTGAATTATTATTTTAAAAGTGAAACACATAAACAAATGAACCAAGAGGTGGCCAAAATGAGAAGGTAGCCATCTAACCGGATCACAGTCCTTGCAGAAACTGTCCTAATTAATTACATATGTTTTGGTTTCTCAGGAGACAACTGAAGTGCAGTCCACCCCACCTTCCAAAAGGAGGGAGACATATTATGCCCCCAAGTTTGAGACAAGTCGGCTACCTTTCTCTTAAAATGGAATGTCAGTTTTCTTCTCAACGTACTCAGGGACCAAGCCCCACAGTCTAATGATACTAAACATGAGATTTAGGCCCAAGGTTTCTCTTCTGATTATTCAAAACTCTGCCTCATCTCACTCAAAACATGATCAAGGCCAATGTGACCTTTGTCTCAGTATCCACAAGTCTTCTGTTAACCTGTGAGTCCACGAAACTGTATATATAATCATGATATACATTTCAGGCCATAAATTCTGTTTAAATGCACATATCTAACCAAGAGTGGGTTCGAAGAGTCTTTTGAAAGGTGAAACCCTAATTTTAAATGACAAAACCAGGGCCCTGCCCCTGCTTCAGATGGCGCATTTAAATCATTCCACAGAGCTCTCAAGTGAATTTAGATGGATGCCCTCCAGCCATCGGGAACAGCAAGGCAGGTGGGGCTTAGGACACTTTAGGGCACAGGTGGCAAACACAAGGCCCATGGGCAGAATCTGGCCCTCCACCTTGTTTTATCCAGCCCAGCACTTTGTTTCTACCTGGTAGCAGCACCAAGCTCTGCTACCAGGTAGAAAGCACTCCTTAACTGTTAAGGAGTAGTTACATTTATATAGTCCTAAAATTACATTCGGCCCTTTTGGAGGCAACTGTGAGGCTGATGTGGCCCCCGGAGAAAATGAGTTTCGATACCCCCGGTTCAGAGAGTTTATTGTGAGGAACTTGGGACAGCTTCAAGCAGTGGGGCCTTTGTCTGATGACCGCTGGAAAGCTGAGCATAAACTGTGGAGCTGGGGTTTGGGAACAGGCTAGGCTGACCTGCAGGCCCAGCTCGGCAGTTGACACCTGGGGTGTCCAGAGCCCTCTCTATTTGCTGAAGGACTCAGTAAGCCTGGAGAGAAAAGCAAGAAAAAGAGAACTTTGGAACCGAAGGGGGCTTGGGGAGGAGGTCAAAGATCCAGATGCCGGAATTCTGCCTGGAGGCCCTGGCTGACTGTTGAAGTGGAAGAACGCTTGTAGATGAAACACAGGATAATGCCTCCCAAACAGCCTCTGAGTCAACTCTAGGGCTCCTCTCACGTTCCCCAGAGAGAGGTCTGTTAGGGAATAGAAAAGATAAGTCTGTCCATTCAGAGAACTAATGAAAAGATCGTTAGAAACAAAGCTCACCCTCAGAGCAGATTAAGTCTGCAGACAGCGGGAGTGGCTCCTGCAACAATTACAAAAAAAACATTAATGACTTTCAAGGAGAATCTGAAAGACAAACTGTCCTTAGATGCAGGCATGAGGGGGCCATGGTTTGGAAGGCCCCATGTGACATCAACACAAAGAAGAAAAAATTGTAAAGAACACGTGGATGTCCGTCAGGCTCTGGGTCTCGGCTGTGGCACACTGAAACCCTAACCCTCAAAATCTGCTCTCCTGACTTATTCGCTCCAGGCCCCAGGGAAACCGTTCTCTGCCTCCTTTGCCTTGCATCCAAATGCCATCACAGATTGTGGGTTTTGTGTTTGCAGACCTCTTGGAGATGAACACTGCTTCACAGAGTGAGTAGGATTTGAGCAGCTATGGAATTTAGGTAAGAGAAGAGGACAATTAACTTGGCCCAGTCTTTTTTCTCGATGTAAACGACATAGATGATTGCATAGCAAAATACCATTTTACAGTAGTGCTTAAAGACAATTTTCTTTTTTTTTTTCATGTTCCAATTTGTGGTTCAAAGAACGGCACATATTTTATAGCTTATTATCTCGACTGGAAACATTCAGATAACTCCATTGATACTTTTGTCTCAGCCTCCACAAATGTTAGGAACTTCTGTGTGAGTGACCCAGGATCCTGCCACAGGAAGGAACAGGACCAGAGCACCAGTGGCCCCGATTCTGCTACACAGGGATTTATTGCCAGCCCATCTATTACTCAGTGCTTGCGTGTTCTCTCTGAGAGGGTGCGGCCTGAAAAGGCCAGGGTTACCAAACACTGAAACCAAAATCAGCATATTTGGCAAACATTCTCTAATACTAATGTAGATGGTACCTTTTGACTCGTCCAACGGACCAACTGAGGAAGCACATTTGAAAGCCGACTTGCCACAATAGGGGGGACATTTAGAACTTTTACTCTCTTCTTTTCTTGGGGAATGATGCAAAGAGAACCTCCAACTTCTCTCCCCACCTGCTTGCTATTTTTACCCCAGGGAGGAACAGCTGATCCTGTGGTCAGAACTTGACATTTATTGAGCCACATTCCTAAGGATGATGGGGGCAATTGAGTCTCATAAGAGGAGAAACAGGCTCTGGCCTACATCATTAGATTCTTCTAGCACACCCCTGTGCTTCATATCTCCAGATAGTAGGAAAACCAGGAAGGACCTGTCACAAGGGGAGGACCACCATTCTACTTCTGTCCCTGTTCAGCCCTGGCTGACTCAGTGAGAGGATTTTTAGTCTACTCAGCTGGTTGGATTAGTGATTGGAATCTGTGTCACAGGTCTAGTCATGTGCCTGTGACTTTATGAGTCTCAAGGCTGAGATTCAGGGTCAGAGAGAGGAGATTACAGGTCCAAATCATAACCCCCAACAAAATGTGCCAGAATTTCTATTTTTGAAGGTGTATTAGACAAGGTCACCCAGTGGCTATAAGGGAAGACCCAGTAATTCAAATTTTAGATTTACACAGTATGGAAGGTCCTCTCCCTCATGTTTCAATCTGAGGCTGGCAAATAACTCTGCTCCACACAGTCATTTGGGCCCCAGGCTGACAGCACCTCTGCCATCTTCAGAGTGCTTCCAAGGATGCTCCAGTCTGGCCATCTAGAAGCGGGAAGAAGGCACTCCAGGACCAGAGATTCCTCCTAAGCAAATGAGGAAAGTTGCCCATATCAGTTCCTTCCATGTTCCACTAATGAGATCTTAGTCAAAAAACTTCATGTTCTTTAAAGGAGGGTAAGAAATGGGAGCATGGATTTGGTAGACAGCTAGTGTTCTTCACCACGATGGAGTTATTGAGCGTTGTAAGAAATTTGCAGGCTGCCGTTTTATTCAAAGGTGGACATTCTACAGGAACATACTAAAATGTTTGTTTATATTCTGGATAGTTGACTGGCAGTAGTTGCTCATTAAAAATGTTCAGGCCTCAATCATGTCTTATATACAAATTGGGGCCGAACTCTCAATCGTATAATTTTTCAATTATTTGACCAGCTTCAAAGACTTTAGGATAAAAATAAGTAAATACGGATTCCTTTTAGAAGCTTCATATAGCCTGTCTTCAGATGGAAGAGGATAATCCACAACCTTAAGATTCCCAAGTTAATGAATTTTATCAGTTTCTTTGCCCACCACTAAAGCTAATCAACAATGAGTTTGCGGCCCATCCCTCATAAAAAGTGAGCTGTGGCCCTTTTAGCTAAGAAACACGGCCTACAGGATATATTAGTTTTATTTATTTAAAGTCTTCGATCAATAATCCTAACTTTCTATATTTCTAACTTCTCCAAGTAAGATAATTAGAAAATAATATACCTGGGGCATATAATTCAGTTTCCTCTTAAAAATTAATGCTCTTAATTAACTTTTAAAAATTAAATTTTAAAAGCTATTTAAGATCATTTCTCTCATTAAAAAGTTGAATACATCATCCTTTAAATTACTCATGATTTCTTACGTAAGCACTCATGTAGTAAATTCCTTCCGAAATCCTGCGCTGGATATTTTTCTATTTTCAAATGAAGGTAGTGCAAGAACCATACAATCTACCCACCACTCCCTATTTGTTTAGCTTCTGAGAAGATTAGCACTAAGTTTAGTGATCAACTAGAATAGCTAATTCAGTTCTTGCATTTGAATTCTATGCCCCTGCTTGGTTTATACTTTAATTATCTTTTACTTTGGAATAATTTTAGATGTACAGAAAAGTTATAAAATAGTACATATAGTTCCCATATACCTTTCACTCAGTTCCCATAATATTAACACCTTACTTAACCTGTCAAAACTAAGAGATTAACATCGGTGCATTATTATTAACTAAACCACAGACTGGGTTGCGATATCACCAGTTTTTCCACTAATGTCCTTTTTCTGTTCCAAGATACCACATTGCACTTAGCCCATCTTGTTTTAAATGAAAGACGGTTCATGGTTGAAAAACATTTCTAAGAAATTTAATGACTAGGAACTGTAAAAACATTTATTTAATATTTGCAAAAAATTTCTTTCTCAAAAAACAGTAGAGACACTAATTTGTTCTCAGGAAAATTATTCTTTTGTTCAGGGGAAAAATACAATGAATGGGATGTTCAGTTATACAAATGAAAAGCAAATAACCACTTTTTAAGGCCATGAAATAAACTTAAGTAACTTTCTTATTTTCTTTTTTTAACTGTTGTTCAGTTACAGTTGTCCCCATTTTCCCCCATTACTCTCCCCTGCTCTATCCACCCCTACCTCCCACTTTCAATTCTCCCCCTCCCACCTTGTCTTTGTCCATGTGTCCTTTATACATGTCCTTGACAATGGTGTTCAACATAAGCTAAGTGTTCTGTTATTCAGTTTAGTTGGGTTAAAGCTATGTATATGCTGGCTTTGCGCTTCTAGGTAAGATGACTATCAATAGAAAGATGGTAGTTTCCTTCAAATGAGTGAATATTCCCACTGTCAGTTATCCTAGAAAAAGGCAGAAAATGTGGACTTGGGAAGAAAGCCTTAGTTGGGGCATGTGGGTTCTTCCTTCTCTCCCAGTCTTAGACTTCAAATAGTGAAGACATGTTCAGGGGAAATCCCAGCAGTGGGAATGAGCTGGCCCTTGCTACCTGGAGACAGGTTGAGCACCTCCAATCTCCTAGATTTGGGCCTTGTGGGCTCTAAGAACACCCTTGTATAACAGGAATATCCCCTAGATTGTACTTCCCCTGTGCTAAACTTTCAATCAAGTCTCACCCAAAATTGCAGCCTAGCCTCTGATATGCTGTAGGGAATTAAGGAAAGAGCCTGTGCCAGGTTTAGGATGAAGCTGCAAAGAGGAAAATAGTAACTTCTCTCCCAGTGCCGCAGGCAGAATCTGGCTGAGGCATGGTTGTTCAACAACAAGGCTAGAAAAGAAGCTACTGGTTCTCTTTCTAAATGCACAGGATTCCTCACTCTCAGGACCTCTGAGAAATTACCTGGGGTATTTGATGGGGGTAACTTCCCATAGAGCCAAACAGAGGCTCAAAGTCATCATAAAGTGGGTATTAAATGTGACTTAATTTTGTGGTCCCAGACTACTAAGGTCTACACATATAAGTTGTACAAGTGTTTCTATTCTGGTTTACTTTAACTGTAAGCCAGAATTAATTAACACATTTAAAGTGCATTTATTCATTCATTTATGTTTATGGAGCACCTACTTTGAGGCTGGCACTGTTCTACACACTGGGGGTAAAAGAGTAAAAAAGACAAATCTGACTTCGTGAAAAAGTTTTTGCCAGCACAGGAGAAAATGCATTGCAAGGTACATTATGTGCCTTCTAAATCCTAATTAAGAGTAGGGAGAATTGTCAATATTTTAATTTTTAAAACTAAGATTTAATTAAAATATGGCTTTGCTACATGATAAGGAATCTGATTTGGTTCTTAAAATTAGGAGGATTGAGTCAATGTAGTTTATCAAGAATAATTTGGGGAGCACATCTCCACCCTAATGTAATTTTCTAAAAAGAAAAATGGCCCTCTTAAGACTTTTGGCTCTTCTGTACACCAACCCCAGTGGAAACCAATGAGATTTCCTCTTGGTTTGTGGACAAAATCTAAATACTATCTGGACCATTCACATCTAAAAAAAAACCCAGAATAATAAAGTCTTTAGAAACAGTCTAGTTGCAGATATTTCTTTTGGAAAAAAAGCACTAAGGTAGGGCATCTAAATCTTCTAATTGCTATTGCTGACATAGTCTGTTGTAAAAATACAATAGTGCATAGGCAAGGACTGGAAGATTCCTAACTGTCAAACATCAGAGAGATACTATAAATCATCTCTCTGAAAAAATATGGCTGTCAGAGCCTGTGATCCTGGTTGCAAAGATATCCGTGACTTAATAATGCTGGTTATGGAAATTAGTGAAAAGTTATAAATAAAACACAGTACAACTAATTTCTCAGATGTTTTTGTTCTCAAGTAAAGATCTATTGTACATGAACCAAGTGACAGCACAGCTTTCTGGTGGGTGTAAAACTTTAGAGATATGTTCACTCTCATTTGCTTTGTCTTTTTACTCTATCAGTCTCAATAGCATTATAATTTCTTGCTTTGTTATTCCCCTCTCCGATCCACCTCACTAGCCCATGCTTAGAAATAATTCAGCATCTGTCTGGGCATTTGTTTGCAGGATTATCCTACATGCTGCTTCATAGGAGAGGAAGAGTCGTAATGCTTAGATATGGGGAACTAATGTTTGCAAAGTGATTCTGTCACATGCCTCTGAACTCACACTGCATTTCCTCTTCTAGAGAGTCTAGTTTTATGGACTCAGGCCTGCTGCCAAATTAAAAATAACTAAAATTTGGTAAGAGGATCTACTCCAGTCAAGTGCACCTACAAAATGACCCACTATGCCTGTAATTCCTGGTGAAGTTGCATCTATTTATATATTCAAAGGAAGCAAGTCAGATTGTCTATACACACTATGGGGGGAGCAGAACAGTTCTTCTCCCAGTAAAATAATGGTGATCAAATGCTGTCCTGTTTTTAACTAATTCCACTTAATACCAAAATTTTATATATGTATAGTATGAAAGATTAGGAATGTTGAGAATTTTGTGAACACAGAACTCTGAATTAATTCAACTTTCTTCAAACAGAATTTGAGGTAATGATGCTAAAATTTCAAGGACAACTAAGGCAGTTTAGATCTCAGAGCTAGGTATTCAAATTTGAGATTTGTAGCTGAAACCTTGCTAGTTTACTTCCCACACAATGCATTCTTCATACATTTGGAGGCACTGGGAACTTCATTGTAATTGAAGCAGACATCTAATCTTCTGGTTTCTAAATAGAATTAAGAAAGACAAACTCTGAAAACAGAATGAAGTACATTTTGGAAGAGTTATACTTACATCTCTCTTGACTGACAATGAGTAAGAGTCCACCTTTTCTAAGTTATAAAAACCTACAGGAATCTAGGTCAGGTGTTGACTCAGGGCCCTTTGCACGCACTGTTCCCTCTGGTTGGGATGCTGTTTACTTTCCATGCACAGAACCTCAATTTCCAATCTAATCTCAGTTCACTTTTAGGGCCTTAGCTTTCCTTATACCTCAGAAGAGGTTGAGTGCCCCGTATGCTCGCACGGTGTGTATCTCTAACTCCACTTTTAGTGCTATCACCCCTTTTTTCTTTAGTGACTGATTGACATCTTCGTCCCCCAATAAACGTAAAAAAGCTGAAAGACCGCAGACCCATATCTGTCTTGGTCAACATTGGCTAGCCATGTGCAAGGGAGTTGTTCAATAGGATTTGAGTGGAGAAATCAATGCACGTGAGTAAAAATAACAGCTATCATTTATACATTTGTGTACAACGTGTCAGTCTCTGTACTGTTTTACATATGAAAATGAGTGAATAAATCACCATAAAGATGAGCACCAAGAACATTAAAATCATCTGAACAAATAGTAGATTTAATCTTAAACAAGTTATGCATGAAGCCTTTTTGTTTACATAAAATTTAAGGGAAAGTCTCAAAGTTCAGTATTACATGACTTACCTAACTTGCAAACTAGGTAGAAACTCAGGTTTTATTGGTGAACTTCCAAAAGCAATGCCTGGAAAACACCATCCAGGATGAAACAGTGAAATGCTGACAGTAGCCAGGGAAAAGAGGAGATAAGGGATAGGAAACCCAGGGTAAATGTTTTATTCAGATTCTAAAAGAGGATGTGACCCCAAAAGGATTAGATACTGATGCTGTATATATTATTTTGAGAACTGCATTTTTTTTTACTCAACACACTTTGACCATCTTATTACACCATTAAATGCTCTGCTGCAACATCTTTTCAAGTGACTACAAGAATTCTAGCATATATACTTCCAGCCAAGATGGAGGTGTAGGTAGATACACTTTGCCTCCTCGCACAACCAAAAAAAGGACAACAGCAAATTTAGAAACAAAAAAATAACCAGAACCGCCAGAAAATCAAACTGCATAGAAGTCCAACAACCAAGGAGTTGAAGAAGAAACATCCATTCAGACTGGTAGGAGGGGCAGAGACAGGCAGCCGTGGCAGAGAGGATGTGGATTATAATAATGAATAAAATCACCAGTTCCATAAAAAATAGGACTCAGGGTCTATGGGAAAGTCAGTGTGGCTAACGTTCCTAGAGCAGTAAAAGCTCCTCCAAAGTTAATGCCAGAAACAAATGATAAGTAACCACAATGATTCCACCTAAAGGAAATCCTGTTGTCCAGGATGCATTTCAGCCACTCGGTCCATTCTTACAGTGCAACTGCATCTCAGATAATGAGACACTGCCATAAAAAATAAATAAATAAAACAACAGCTAGTGAATCCATTGAACTCCTTTGTCTAAGACTGCTACTTAGTGATGCCAGGTCTTATTTCGTATCAGTCGTTACCTTGAAAAGCTTTTTTGAAAAAGTGATCCCAATCTCGAAAAACAGTAATAGATTCCCAATCTGTAAAAACAAAACAAAAACCCCTCCCTGCTGGCTTTAATCTTCAAACCTACATGCTCTCAGATGATGAATTTAGTGAATAAGACAAAGCCCTTAAGATGTATTTGGATCTGATAATTAAGAGATCTTGGAGGAAAAAGCACAACAGACAAGAACTTGTCCCAAAAGTTTTATTCCGTTTTCATATTTTTAGTGAAATTTCATTTGCAAAGAAGTGGCTTTGACAGTACTCTCACAGCTTGGGGTGTGTGTGTGTGTGTGTGTGTGTGTGTACAAGTTCAGGTGTTTAACTGCTATCTTTCTCCCAAAATGGTAGTTTTTCTCCCTTTAACCCACTGCTTCAAGTCACTGGGTATCAACTAGCACAGGCCAAAGCTTCATGAAATGAACACTGCTTAAACTTGATGAAATGAAGCATTAAGACCCACGCTGTCCTCTCCCTAGAGACTCAATGAATCCTCCACCAATTCTTTCCAGCAGTGTGGCTCCTGGCTCCCAGGGTTGCTCATTTCTAGCATGCAGAACTTATACATCTTTGCTATGGTACAGATTATATGAAAATCTTCTTCTTGTATATTTAAGGTAACTGAGAATCTGAAACATTCACTATATTAATGTTACCCAAATAGCAGAAATTAAATCAGCCAAATGGAGACTCTTCTCTCTGGTAGGTTACAAGAATAAGAATAAGAATAAGACTAAAAGAATAAAGAGAAAGAGAAAATGCAAATGTACCAATATGTAAAAATACCTTCAACTCCAGAGCCGCTCAAAACAGAGTCCCAGAAAGCTGCCTTGCTACTAAAAGAGCCCAAATGAAAATACAAAAAAAAAAAAAAAACAGTTCTGTAGAATAGGATAAAGTTTCAACCTTTGGAGAGCTGGCTCCAGAAAGGATAAACTCGATCCTGGATTTGTTCACAGCATCTCACAAGCTGGCACAGAGACCAAGGAAGATCTGACCTGGGAATCTCAGGAATGCCATATCTCAGGCTTATGGATGTACTCGTCACAGAGCCCCAAACACATGAAAGTTCTATTGTCACTATCATGATCTCACTGCGGGAAGTGTTAGGTCAGATGCACATTTGAAATAAAAAAAAATATTTCTCTGGGCTAATAGCATAGATCTGTATGAACCATGACATACTCCAACCCAAAGAAACATAACCAGTTCAGCAGAGCAGAAAGAGGTCATTTTCCAAACTGGTTGAATTCTAACAAAATTTCCTATAGGACAAGAAGAAACTATGTCGTATTTCCCTGCAAACAAAGTAGAGTGGGCAAGGATGATAACCACTCAGGAGTGAGTCTTGGCATGGAGAGAAATTAAAGAAACATGTAGCTGGAGATAAAGGCATTTTTAGAGGTTCCTAGAGGTGGGGTGGTATCTCAGAGAGATGCAAAATGAAGGAAATGTTTAGAAAAGAGGATCTGCAGGTCAGGAACACCATGCCTCCTGCTCCACACAATGCAAACACTCAATAAACATTTACTGACTTGAATTAATATGCCTCATCGTTCTAAAACACAGTCTAATGCCTTATTAGCCAGTCCATAAAAGCCCTCAGGAAAGAAGGTGATTCTTAACTTACGTCCATTTTATATTTGGAAAACCAGAGGCATGAAATGGTTAGGCGAATCCTCAGTTCACCCTATGAGTTAGAGGCAGAGCCTAAATGAGAGCCCAGATGCACAAACGCACACCAGCCACCACTGAACTGGCCAGCCACTGACAAAGGCAGTTGCTGAGGAGGCAGGAACTCCACGTTAAGTGGAATTTGAAGTCCAGACTCAGAGAATTTTAAGATTCCTCAAAATTAACTCGCCAAACTCTTCCAAAGGCTCGCTCAGCAACTTGGAGCTTCCACGTTCATGTGGGAAATTATGGAGGAAGAACTCTAAGATGCCACAAGGAAGACTAAGAAGTGCCAAGGTCTTACAGAAAGGGCATGAGCTCTGGAGGCAGACAGTTCTGGCTTTGAATCTATCTTTATCATTCATCACCTATTACTTGAAGCAATTTACTAACCTCTCCAATATTCAGCTTCCTTATCTATAAAATGAAAATTATAATGACTATATTGTAGAGTTGATGTGGAAATTGAAAATGTCATATAAGCCCCTAATATTAAGGCTAGTACCCTCAGACAAGGATTTGATCTCCAAAATATATAGAGAATTCACCCAACTCTATTCCAGGAAGACAAACACCCAATTAAAAAATGGGCAAAGGACCTGAACAAACACTTCTCCAAGGAGGATATATAGAGGGCCCAGAGACATATGAGAGGATGCCATCACTAGCCATCAGAGAGAGGCAAATTAAAACCACAATGAGATACTACTTCACATCAATCAGAATTGCCATCATAAACAAAACAACGAAAAACAAGTGCTGGAGAGATTGTGGAGAAAAGGGAACCCTAGTGCACTGTTGGTGGGAATTCAGACTGGTGCAACCACTGTGGAAAACAGTATAGAATTTTCTCAGAAAACTAAAAATGGTACTGCCTTTTGACCCGGCAATTCTGCTGCTGGGATTATACCCTAAGAATCCCAAAACATCAATTCAAAAGAACCCAATGGTCATAGCAACACAATTTACAATAGCCAAGTACTGGAACCTAAGTGCCCATCAGTAAATGAATGGATCCCAAAACTGTGGTACATTTACACAATGGAAAACTACACAGCAGAAAGAAAGAAGGAGCTCCTACACATCGTGACAGCATGTATGGAACTGGAGAGCATTATGCTAAGTGAAATAAGCCAGGTGATGAAAGACAAATACCATATGATCTTATCTATAAGTGGAACCTAATCAATAAAGCAAACAAGCAAACAAAATATAACCAGAGACACTGAAGTAAAGAACAAACTGACAGTAACCAGAGGGGATGGGGAAGAGAAATAATGGGGGAAAATTGGGGAAGATTCATCAAGGAACATGTATAAAGGACACATGGACAAAGCCAAAGGGGGTAAGTTGTGGGGAAAAATGGAAGTGACTGTATTTGAAGAATAATAAAAAATAAAAGAAGTTAAAAAAAAGACTAGTCCATAATAGGCATTCAGAGATAAACCAAACAAAATGTTACAGTAGTGATTCAACTATGAATAGCAGAGCATTATACATTTAGAGGACATGTGAAGGTCTCCACCAACTTAATAAAAGGATATTTACAATGATTAATAAACACAGGGACAGGGCATTCAATCTGCAGATCACAAGGATAATTTTTCAAGTATGAGAAAAATGCTATCCAGCAGCTCACGAGCAGATGTCACCCTGGAGTAGTGCCCTTGACACAGGGTAGGCTGCCTTTCATTGTCTGTTCTTCTCTTTTTTGCTCTCAATTAGATCTTTCAATATATAGTGTTCATCAAATACACCACATACTGTGTGTTGGCATATTTATATACCATATAGACGGTGATTTTACTACAGACTCCCAAGATTGAGGGTGGATGTCATATGCACTTAAATTTGCCCAAAGACTTGAGAGTTAAATTACTGAATACTGCAGCCAACAGCAGGATTTATGACAAAATTGGTTACTGAGAATGCATTTGGGAGGTTCTTACCCTCTAACTAAAAACTCAATTAAACCAACACAGCTTAATACATTTGGAGTTTTATTTGACAATGTAATTGTTGATATTATTTCTGTCTTTGTATCAAAGGGAAACCATCCCTTTTCCACAAGGAACTGATCTAAAGGTAGTTGCACTTCTGAGAGAGACATACTACAGAGATTTAGCCCTGGGAACCTCCAAAACTATAGGTGTTAGATAGTATCAGTGTTGAAAGAACATCAGTGGCCTGCTGAGAACCTTGAAATACATTCCATTTATACCTCTTTTGACCCATGATGTCAGTCCAGGTGCCATTTAAAGATCTGTAATAGTATGATGACTATTTAGAACAATTTAAGAATTACCTCCAAAGAGCAATCACATGGTGTAAAAAAAAACAAACCAGAGGATAGTGAAGACAACTGATTCCTGTAATGAGTTAAAAATCTTTGCAGCTTTCTCACTCCTTTAAGTTGATATAAGTCAGAAGAGTAGGTTGAGGAAAGCCAGAAGAGCTTTTAAATTAAATTTACTCATATATGAATTCTTTTAACATGATCAAAGCTGAACTTTCACAGAGAAGTTTTCTCAACATAAAGGCAAGCAATTCCACCTTCAAAGACATTTTAATGTATGCTCAACAGCTTTGGTTACATAGTACTCTGTTTTCTTCAAAATTAAATCTAACACTTATAAATTTTGATCAACAATACAGTCCTAGTTTTCCAAAGTTCATGCTTAATCCTAAAGGCCTAAGGGGACACTGTGAAGTTAGGGAAGTTTTTAAGGGCTCTGCTTTCTCTGCTTTTCCCTAAATGTTGAGCTTTCACTAAGTTCCATCTTTTTATCTTCCATCCTCTTCTTATCCTACTTTACAGACTTTCTCTGTGTGAACTTGTCTACTTCTCCTTACATGATGATGACTCCCAACTCTCTACTAGCTGTAAGCTCAGGCCTCTTTCCTGAACTTCAGACTCATGTATCGAAATGCCTTCTGGACATCTCTACCAGGATATCCCATTCTCAGATTCATTATGCAAATTATGAAAACTTTTTCTACCAAATGTACTCCCCTTTCTCATTTCCCTTACTCATGACAAGATCCATGCAATCACTCAGGCCAGAAATCTGACAGCACAGTGCTATAAGAGCACAGGGGAGATTTTTAAGCACAGTAGCAATTGACTGCAGCATAGGAGAGCAAGCAGGCATTCCAAGTATCATCATATAAATATAGAGACACCAAAATGAGAAAGACCATGGCACGTGTATTATTAGTCAGGATAGGATATCCTCTGCTGAGCTCATAAAGAAACTCCATAATCTCAGTAGCTTGTTACTTTTATTAAAAAAATAAACCCATGCCTTTATGCTTAATTAACATTTGACAAAGGAGGCAAAAACATACCACGGAGTAAAGACGGTCTATTCAATAAACAATGTTGGAAAAATTAGACAGATAATATGCAAATAAAATGAAACTAAACCACCTTCTTACACTATACATAAGAATAAACTCAATATCAACTAAAGACTCAAATGTAAGATTTGAAACCATTAAACTCCCAGAAGAAAACATAGGCAGTAAAATATCAGACATTTCTTATAGCAATATTTTTTTCTGATACATCTCCTCAAGCAAGGGGAATGAAAGGAAACATAAACAAATGGGACTACATCAAACTAAAAAGTTTTTGCACAGCAAAGGAAACATCAACAAAATAATAAGATAATCCAATGAATGGGAGAACATATTTGCAAATAATACAGATGAGAAGAGGTTGATATTCAAAATTTGTAAAGAACTAAAAACAACTCAACACCAAAAAACCAAACAACCCAATTTTAAAAGTGGGCAAAGGACCTGAATAAACACTTCTCCAGAAGGAACATATAGATGGCAAATAGACATATGGAAAGATGTCCGACATCACTCATCATTAGAGAGATGCAAATTAAAACCACAATGAGATATCATCTCACACCTGTCAGAATGGCTATCATCAATAAATCAACAAACAGGTGTTGACAGGTGTTGGGGAGGGTGTGGAGAAAAAGGAACTCCATGACTGTTGGTTGAAATGCAGACTGGTATAGCTACTGTGGAAAACAGCATGAAGTTACCTCAACTATGACTCAGCAAGTCCACTTCTGGGAATATATCCAAAAAAAGCTAAACACTAATTCAAAAGAATATGAATCCCTACGTTTACTGCAGCATTACTTACAATAGCCAAGATCTGGAAGCAACCTAAGTGCCCATCAGTAGATGAGTGAATAAAAAAGCTGTGGTATATATACTTAATGGAATACTACTCAGCCATAAAAAGAAGGAAATATTACTTTTAAACAGCATGGATGGATCTGGAGAGTTTAATGCTAAGTGAAGTAAGCCAGTCAGAGAAAGACTAGTACTATATGATTTTACTCATCTTTGGAAGCTAATGAACAAAATAAACTAGTGAACAAAATAGAAACAGACTCACAGATACAGAGAACAGACTGACAGCTGTCAGAGGGGAGAGAGGTTTGGGGGCTGGATGAAAAAGGTGAAGGAATTAAGCAAAAAACAAACCTCTTAGACACAGACAACAGTATGATAATTACTAGAGGGAGAAGGGGGTGTGGAAGGTAGAAGAGGATAAAGGGGGTATAAATGGTGATGGAAGGAGACTTGACTTTGAATGAACACATAATATACAAATGATACATTTCAGAATTGTGCACCTGAAACTAGTATAATTTTATTAATCAATGTCACCCCAATAAATTCAATAAAAATTTTTAAAAATCTGATGCCAATTGCTCAGCTTTACTGCAACAGAAACTTGGGATTGCTGCTTTGGTCTTGCAACCCACTGTCTTCAGCTTCTGCACTTCTTGGCTTACAGAAAACAGAATGAGCATGAAAAATTCAGACCCCTCTCAGCTTCCTTGAACCAGAAGTGTATATCCCTTTTGCTCACTTTTCTATTATCAAGAATTTGGTCATTCTCAATCTAACTGCAAGAGAAATTGGGAAATATCTTCTCAACTGTCCAGGAAAATGAAATGAGGTAGTGAACACATAGCATTTGCTTCCACAAGATGTTTAGGAGGGAACTGTTAGAAGACTGGCTTACCTAAAAATCAATTGAGATGGTGGGGGAAATGTGCATGGTAGGGAAAGAGGGTAGACAGTGCAAGAAAAGACAAGAATGTAGGTAAAACTAAAGCCAGCATAACTACCTAGAAGTACTAGGTGCCATGCTTGGGATAGTGGGATTGTAAAGATCAAAACAGTGCAAAGACGGGGAAATGTGGTCAGTGGAGAATCGCAGATCACAAACTTCTCAACCTGAGATATTCCAAGCAAAGGGCCAGCTCCTGCTTCCAGGGCCAGCCTGAGTTTCCTATTGCTGTAAGAATCAGTGGAGTGTGTAGGGGCGACTTTCCTTGCAAGTCCCCCCGTGTGCCACAGATGAGAGTAATCATGACTGAATGAGACATGATGTGATCTGCTTGGGGAGGAGAAGTGGCCATTTTCCCAGAGGAGAAAAAGGCCTCGAGCCCCCTCCTCCAGGGCCTTTCATTGGGTTGTAATACACAGGAACACAAGGCGACAAGGATCAAACAGTAGATAACACTTCAAAGAAATCTGAGGACTTAGTCTGAGTCCCAGTCTGTCAGGAACAGAGTTTTAGGGTTTCCTGCTTGAACCCTTAACATATGAATGAAAGCACTCTTAGCAGAGCAGATTTCACAGGTTTATCAGGAAGTCTTTGTGACGCCAGATTTTTCCCCAGGACTCGCTCTAGCAAGGCGAGGAGCTGCACCTCTCCCCAACAGGTATTCAGGCTTAAGGGGATTAGAACCAGGAAGCGCTTCTCCCAGAGGACATGGGGACTCGGGCTATGTCAAAGCGGGATGGGGGCGGTGGCGAGGGGGGGTAGAGTCCATTGCTCTTTGTTGCAGCCCCCTGAGTCCTTCCATGAAGGCCTCCCAAGTGATCAAGTCTGGCTTAGGTTGCCCCCTACTGTGAGCAGTCTTGCCCATCATTGACTTCCGACCAAGCTTTGGGGGCAGGGAGAGGAAACTGAGGCAGCATTTGCTACCAGAGACAAGCTTTGTCTCCTGCAGCTGGCACTCCAAAGGTCGTCCCTCGCCCTTAGCCACAAGGGGTCGAGATACAATTCCTAGAACCAGGCAGAGGGGTCTACAACAGGAGTGCAGACTGGGGTCTGGGACTGAGCCTAAGTATAAACAAATGAAAAAGCTTGTGATACCGTGTTCACTATCTCTGGACACTGTGTGATCCTTCCTCAAATAACTCTGTTCCTCTACTTCCCCCATGCCACTCCCATCTTAGCCACCTCCTAGCTCCCACTGCAGGCTCACCTTCCAATGCTCTCTGGTTCAGCCTGACTTTCTTCTGGACGTTAGTGAATGAGATTTCTTACTCGCTTTGCATCTGATGGAGATCCGCCTCCAGCAGTATGTATCCCAGCTGATTTCCACTCTGTTTTACACTCAGTCATCTTCTGCCAGTCTTGTCCAGTCAAAAGATAAAATGGCAACAATAATGCTAACATTTACTGAGTATTTAAAACATGCCTGGCAATGTTCAAGCTATATAAATATATAAATATATGTACGTATGTTTGTAAAATACATGTGACCACCATAAATAGATATAGATGTAGATCATTTCATTCTCAGACCAATGTCATGTAGTAGGTGTTATTATTGCCTCCAATGTACATACAAAGAAACTGAAGCAAAAGAGGTTAACTTGCCACATTCATATGGATTATAAGCAGTCAAATTGAGATTTTAATTCAGGATGTCTGGCCTTCACCACTATGCTATACTACTAAGTGAAAATGATGGAGGCAGGAGAGAGAGAGACAAGATGGCTTGATGATCTTTAAAAAAATATGTGAGAAGCAGTTGTGATTAGCCCTGAGAAGGCAGAAGAAAGAATCCCCATTGGAAAGAATTGCAAAGGAAGAGGTGCCACCAGTGGATAAAAAGCCTACAATTATTCACACAAGGGGTATTTGTATTCTCGAAAAAGGACTGTAGAGGATAATGCCTGAATTTTTATCAATGGAATTTCACATGCCCTGGCAGGTGGGTGGCAGGGACATTTAAACCCCTTGAATTATATCTCCTGCACCCTGCCTCAGAAAAGTCCATTCGTCTTGGCAAAGCCCCTCCCACACATACACAATGTGAGGTCTCGAGCAGGCTTGTGCCTGGACAGCTTGTCAACCCAGCAGACAAAATGAGAACTGTTTCTTCAGCCTGCAGCTGGCTAGCCCTTTCAGCTGGTCTCAGCTGCCAGGAGCTACGCATGCAGCAGGGCCACACCCCTACATGAATATTAATGAACCTTGGGGTTGAAGATGGGGATTTCAAAGCCTCTAAAGGGATTAAAGAAACCTAGAGACTTCCAGATGGGGTGGCAGAAGGAAGGATAAAGCCTGGTTTCACCAGGACATGACCTAAGCAAGGTCAAATTTGTAAAGGGAGCTCATCACTCCTTGCAGTTTATCGAGTTTTTCAATGTCCCTCCACACAAACAATGTGCAGTTTCTGGTGCCTCATTGACAAGCTCTCTTTCTAACACTAGAAAATACGAAAACAACTGAGAGTAAGCTATTAACTGGGTATTAAGTGCATGCTTTATAACTTTTACCCAGGTAAAACACTGTGAACCAGAAGAAGGAAATAATTGCCAAGAGGGACTTGTAGTTAATTGGGCTTAAATTCACAACCAGAGTCTAGCAGCCATTGCCCCCAGAAGCCTCTCACACTCACTGCATTTCAGAAAAAAGCCATAGGCTGAACTGTGGGCCTTCTGCAATGTGCTCCCACAGTCCCAGCCCATCCTTATAAAGAAATTCGTTCTTGGAATCCTATTTTGACCAACAGGCTGAGACCTGACCCATCCAATTGGAGCTGTGTAGCTCTGCTCTCATTTGCATTTTTTACCAATCTATCAGAGCATTTCTGTAATGACTGATCAGAACTCACAGTTTTGATCAATAATGACAGTGCTATTTGGACCAATCAAACTGTGCGAATTTGGAGTCCTCATTTACATAAACATGGACCAATCAGGAACCAGGGCAAGCATTTTTTCTCCCCTTTTTCTCAGGGGAATACACTTCCCATTTAAACAGAGGCTATGTTTCCCAGTTTGCAAATTGTTCATTTACATAAAGTTTCTCCTCTTTCTGCACCCCAAATTGGGGAATCCTATTGGCATCATGTTGCTTAGAGCAAACTTTTGTTGACACAAAAGTTTTGTTGAACTTTTGTTCAACACCACCCCCTCACACACCATCTTATGAGGTATGTTAATTTGCGTGATTTCATGATTAAATCTATGGTTTTTATATGATTCTCTGTCTATGTCATAGACTAGGAACTTTAAAATAAGCTTTGAAACACATATACACTTTGATCTTTGGGGGGCCTAATCAGGTAATTAACTGCACCTATAAATACTTACACTTGGCTCTATTATTTTTATTAGTGGAGAAATTTCCCAGCACACATCATCTGAAAGAGTGAGTAGTACTCAAATGTATTTCACTGATTTATAAGATAAGGCAGGCTTTGGGGGAGTGCATTCTCTGTCTTTTGTTGGTGGCGAAGCAATAAGAGGTCACTTTAGAATTCACTTAACAGAAATTACTAGAAACTTTGTTGAGTGTGCCTATTCCATCAATCCTTCCATTAGGAGGGATACTTTCCTACAAGTTAGAAATAGAGGAAATAACACTATTCGGGGGAAATCAAAGAATGAAATGAGGGAATATAGCACATAGCTACTTTAGATGAGAGCAGACCCTTCCCCAACTCCACTTCCACCCCAGAGAACTGAACCAAGTGCAGATGTAAGGGGAGAACCACTGAGAACATCAGTGAGATGTTATGGGAAGTAGGGCAAGGCCCAGACAAAGTACACAAGCAAATGTCCCAGTAATCATGGATTCTGGAAATTATAGTCTAATAAACTTGCCAATAATCCCCAGCAAAGTTATAGATTGGGTAGTTAAGCTGGCAGCTAGTAAGCACTTAAAAAAAGATGACTGTGAGGAACCAAGAGAGTTCATCAGAAACTGGTCAGACCAAAGTTTACTTTTTTTTTCTGTTTAGTTCTTAAGTGAAGTACTTGATGAGCACATCAGAACGCTAAAATCAAAGAACATCTTGACAAAAGGACACTCTATCTCTCTCTACCTTTTTGGGATGGATTCAGAATTCAAAATTCTCAAATTTAGCATTTGGCAGACAAAAGAGAATAAACTCTATGGCCAGAAAAAGCTGGGTTTCATTCCTTACTCTGCACTCTGAGTTTCAGTTTTCACAACTGCAAAATGGGAATAGAATATCTACTTCATAGATATAAAAAATACAAATAATGTACGCAGTACAGGTACTCAAGAAAGGGCAGTTACTGTGAAGAAACAAATTGAAAGGTAAAATTTCAAATACAAACTCAAGAAAAAGAAGAACTGAATTGAGTAGTTCATATAAAATGTGTTTTATTTACTCTTTTTTTCAGTATGAAATAACCAAGTAACATGTTTAGGTGCAAACTGAAGCCGGTTAACATAAGTATGTATGTCTAAGCAAAAAACAAAAGAGTCCCAATTAATTTCAGTTTGTCAGATTCTATCTAAAATCTTTTATCCCTTCCTGAGTAGCACACTTGAAAAGTAGCAAAGAAAAAGTTAAGCAACATTCAAGATGTTGGGAGTCCCAGAAACCACAATATCTGAAAAATATTTGAAAGAAAGGAGCTATTTATCTAGGAGAAGAGATTACGTAATAACTATTTTCTGATACCTGAAGAGCTATGATGTGGAATATAATCTTGGTCTCTACAGCTCCAAAGGGTAGAACTGGAACAAATTATTGGAAGTCTCAATGAGATAGATTTTTGGGTTCAACATGTAAAGCTGTTCAACAATGCAATGAGCATTCTTCAAAAAAAAAAGCTCACAAATACTGAAAATATTGCTGCAGTGAGTAGAGGCCAGCTGTCAAAGACAATGTAAAAGAGATTACTGCACTGGAAAAGAGAGTAGCCAGGTCTCAGATTAGAGTTAGTAATGTAGCTGTATGCTACCACTCCCAGCCATTGCAAGAATGATGAATCAACGATAACTCTTTTTCCTGATTAACTAAATTTAGCCTGACAATCTTCTAATGCTGTGCTCCAAGCCAACTAACTAACATCGCCAACTAACATCAGTGTTGACAGCCCACCCAGATGACCCCTTAGAGTCTCTAAGATCCAATGACTTAGAAATTACCCCCATAGTATAAATATAAAATGTCCATAAATTAACTAGAAGAGTCACAGTTAAATGCAAAAATATTCCCAGATATCAGTGTATGTGTGTGCCTATATCTGCATGTGTGCTTTTTTGTGTATATGTCCCAAACCAGAGTCACATGAGGAAAATAACTCCTTACCCACAAGAGCCCTTACATGGTGAATCTCAGTGGGGACATGGCAATAGTGAAGGGTATTGCTTAGTGAATACCCATCCATTTCTTATATACAAAATTCAAAATTTTTCTTACCCTGTCCCACCCCTTATAAAATTTCAAACTCATTTTGTAAGTTGTAACTTTTGAGACACTAATGACAAGTTAGTATAGAAAGAGAGAATTTGGGGGGTTGGCAGAAATAGGGCTGGAACACTTAGTAAACCCTTAAAAAAGGGGATATTTTATGATTAAGCAGAAGTAACCAAGGAGAGGTCAATAAGAGACTAAATTACAATGTCCAGAGATACAGCAGACTAATAGCCCAAGCTGGTGGATTGGCAGCAGGAGCTTCCTGGAATGGGTAGTAGTTGAAGACAGGAGACAAGAGATCCTCTCTTGGTGGTTGGGATTATTTTCCTGGAACCTCCTCTTCTTATGTCAGGCTTAGAACAACTTGCAGCATATTTCACTTTGATTTTCCATGGCTTCACTGTGACCCGACATTCTTTTAGCACTCCTACATTGCGAAAGCTGAACACCATCTGTCATCTGATCAGCGCGCAGCAGTCCCTCAAGAGCTTAGTAAATGCCTTTTCTATGAAGCATCCTTCCCTTTTAAGCATAATGGGATCTTATAATTTAACTTTCAAGATCCACTCAGAAGAGATAGGATGATAAAACAGGTCCATACGTAAACATTCTCTCGCTGGGCAGCACGACTATAAATATACCAGGATGTTCCTTTCTTGAACTAACAACAAATTATCTAATGATCTTCCACTGCCAGGCTTTTTAAGATCCCTTCTCTCAAAAAGAAAGGATGGTGTGTTGGTTTCTGCATCATCTCTTTATGAAATGGTCATGAACTATTATTCCAAAAAAAGATTATTTAAGTCACACAAACTGATCCAGGTGAGAATCTCCTTTGCCCTCCTATTTTCTCAAAATCTATAGGGTAGAGTCATAAACTACAGTGGGTTTTACTAATAACAGCTCACCAGAAGGACAAGCTATTTGGAAATTAGGTCACATCTTAGGGCTTCCTGCCAGACTCACACAGGAATAGTAACATCATTGCCAGAAGTATCTTTGAACACAAAGAACAATGGCAAATAATGTTGTTCTGCTGGGAAACGCTGAACGGCTGGATTCTTTATAGGGTCTCTTGGAGCAAAAGTTACCTAACAAAAATAAAGGGGTGTAGGGGAATGTTTTCAATGTCTGCCTTTTTGAAATAAGCTACTTCTCCGTCCATTTTATTATAATGTATATTCCCTGGCATAGAGCAAAGGATTAAAATGTGTGGATAGAGAAATGAACAATTTATTTTCTTTCTCTATTTCTATTACCCCCATATTGCCTCAGAGAAACACATGAATAAGGAGCAGTGGAGAGCTCAGGCTCTCCCTTTGGTTTCTGTTCCTGATGTTTGTGGAACATTTGGTTAGGGCTTTGTGTTATCAAGTGGCCTCTAAGTGCTTAGCATGCTGCCTGTCACACCACCTGTCCTTCTTACCTTGGACAGGGGTGAGTTTAAAGTTTTGCTCCAGAAAACACCTGGAAGCGTGTTAGAACTGTAGAGTCTCAGGTGTCACCCCAAAGTCAGAATCTGCATTATAAACGGACCCCTGGGAGACTCATGTACACATTCAAGTTTGAAAAGCACTAGTATAAAGCCTGCTTAGAGGATGGATCCTCTGAATACCAACTACTTGCTAGACTCGAGATAGATAACCTCAGACTGAATTTCAAGTAGACAACTGTTTCCAGAAAGAAAAGAAAGACGAGGAGCCCACCAGACTTCCAGTGCTTGCAAAGTGACATCAGTCCTTAGATACATGGCAAGGGACAGAGCATCTTCTTCAGGGTTCCCAGACTCAGTCAGCACAGGCAGGCAAGGGGCAATCTCTACTCTACAACTCAGCAAGAGCTGAAAACTATCCAGGGCCTCTACTTATTTTTCTTCTGGGTGCTCCATAAAAATTGTTGCTAAAGCATTTCAAAACTTAAAATTACAACTCATTGCTTAGTTGTCTATTTAAAGAATAAAGCTCTTTGGGAAGCGTAAATACTCATTCCAGAAGAAATCAATAGAAAAATTTAATCAGTTAGTGATAAATTATTGTACGTATTGATTACCGTGGCTTTCAGGGCTCTTAGTGGCAACAGGAGAAAGGCTAATCTTTCTGGAATGTGTGTGCACTTGGAGCACAGCCTCCTGGGAGCAAGGGAGCTTGCCTATCCATCAAGAGTGCATTATAAACAAATTGTAGGTGAAAATGCCTTTATCGTGATAGAGCTCTCCATTTCAGCTACTCTTTAGCATTTACAGGGCAGACAATACTAAGGAGGGAACAAATGTTTAACAGCCATCTGCTTTGCAGGCAGAATTGGACAGGCTAATTCACACGTAGGGTGGTACTCTAATCATCCTTTTATAGTGCTGCCAGCGGCATTGTTCAGCATTGTACTGAAATACTTTTCTTCAGTGCAAACTCGAAAAACATGCCATAACAGCTCTACCGCTGGTTATGTTTTAAGAGACTGACACATGACTGATAATGGATGAGAGAAAATACTGGAAACCAATATGTGTTCCTCTGTGCATCGAATTTCACCTCTGTCAATTTCTTCACAGAGCTCCCACTGCCCATGGCCCCTCCACCCATTTTCCCTGGTTAAACCCTACTTGTTCTTCAGGAAGTTCCTCTGTGTAACCTTCTCAGAGCTCACAAATTAGAGTTCTCTTTTCTTCCTTTGTGTTCTCATAGCAAGTTACGTGATCTCCTAGTGTATCTTTCTCCCTTACGTTGTAGTTGTTTGACACACTTTATCTGTACTGCTTGCTACACTGAATGCATTTTTAGAGGTGTGCCTTATTAGTTTTTGTGGCTTTCCATCTAACACAATGCTAGGACCACACACATTTTGTGTGGTCCTCAGCTAGTTATTGATTTGAACAAATGAGAGTTTATTGAGTTTTCATTATCCAGTGTCTCATGGCCCAGAGTGACCACAGAACAATCAATACAGAAAAGGAAATGTTAGGAGGAAAGTAGTCGGGTTCCACTAACGTCTTAATTCTCTTTGTCAACCAGTCAACAAATATGTAACTAACACCTATAGTGCACTTGAAAAAAGGAAATTATAAAACAAAGAGGAGGAGGTTACAATTAAGTTACAAAGGCAAAATTTTTAGGGCTAGTAAAAGGCAAAAATATAAAGCAGTGTAAGTTTTAATCATTATCTTTTGTGCACGATCTGTCCCCTCCCTCTGATTTCCTGCTGTCCTCAAGAGTTTTTTTTTTTTTTTACTGCTTTGCTATGTCCCTCTATGTGTATCAAGTGTAGCTTTTCTCACTTCATATTATCATTAAATCAGGAAGTTAAGCTTGGGCCTAGGCTATAGTTGGGGTTCAAGTATTTCTATTTCCAAGCAATGACCCAAGGACCATGCCTGAATTCTTACAATAAGGAAGTGAGAGAGAATTTGAAAAATGCTGTGATCACCAAGAATTGGGAAGAGAAGTGGCCCAGATACCTCTGCACCAAGACCCAGAAAACAAAATGAAGCACCCAGTGAAGCTTGGGACATTCTCCCCATGGAAGACAGCTGGGCTACAGTGAAATATGGATTGAAGGACTAACAGTATTTTGACACTCATTCATTCACTTACTCATTCATTCATTGTTAACATACGTGTCGAGCTGCTAGCAAGTGTCTGGCACTGTACTGGGCCCAAAGATGACAACATTAAAGAAAATAGACAAAGCTTCTGACCTCTTTCAGCATATTGTTGCTATGTGTTGACAAAAAGTCACCATCTACAGAAAGTTACGTCTTTTTAAAATTTTCCCCAGAAAGGGGGTGGGGGAGAATGGCAGAGCTGAAAAAGGAAATGTGGTCTCAGTCACTCTCCTGGTCCATTTTCCTCCTGCTGTTTAACTCTGCATTGCTTACTGGGTTAAATTAGCATTTTCCTTTTTGGATTAGGTCAGTCTGGAAAACAATAAGAATTCTCTATTCCAAACTGTTCTAAACACACTGGCTGCCAGTCAGGCTGCCTACTACAGAGATTTTTCCTCTGTTAAATTCTTTTCTAGGATTATTTAAAAACAATATGAAATGCTTTAAACTGATCTAACAAGTAGTATTGCTTTCCACCAACATTATATAAAAGTTTTGAAAAAAATAGACACTTGGCACTCGGAGGCTTGAAAGCAGGAGCAGAGCTGAAATGGAAAAGCATGTGGTCGGTGGGGGAGCCCATGTGAAAAGCCCGGCAGGAAGCTAAGTGTCTACGTATGTAAGTGGGACAAAGCCTGCAAAATCCGGGCTGTTTCTTCTAGGAGGACCATGTTTGCGTGATTCGGGTTCCACTATAATTTATTTACTTATTTTTCTCCTTTTCAACTACAAACATACTGGTAATAGGGACTTAATCTCACCAGCACCTAAAAGAGTGATAGGTGTGCATTAAGCATAGCTTGGTATCTAACAATAATATGAGAAAGGAAGGAGAACAGGAAAAGCCTCAATAATTACAAATATTTAAGATGGATCAGGTTGTTTTTTGCAAGTGGAAGGAGTTCATTTGGAGCCACGCCTGTTGACAATGTGATAGATCTCCATCAATGCCAGATATTGAGATAAAGTGGGGAGATTGGAGGAATTCCAAAGCCATATTGAGAAACTGAAGCACTATTGGGTTATAGCAACTGCATTTAATGAAATACACTGAATATCTCTGAACAGTGGCAAATGTGTTAAAAGTCTTTTTGATGCTTTGTAGTCACACCTCATGCATCACATAGTGGACTGTGTATTATTGACCATAGGGCCTGCAGGAATTCAAAAAAGGAGCTCATTATTAAGAAAAGTTTTCATCTGGCTAATTTTTTAAAATGCTAGTATTACATCTTGACACAGAAATACTGGACTAAAGAAGTGGGGAATCAAAAAGAAGAAATGACATACTAAAACTGATCAGCATCTCAGCCAAAAAACGAGTAAAATGATTAAAGAGGTCCCCAAAATGAAAATCTATGAAGAACAATGAGGATGCCATTGTTGATAAATAGCAAATAAACTCTGACCTGTTTAAATAACAAAGAGGACTCTCTGAGGAGACACTGGCAGAGCGGTCTTCAGCCAACGTGCTCCAAGAGAGCTGTCTGACATCTGTGTAGTTGGTGAGTGTTCATCTTGCACACTTGGTGAAATATTTTGGCCATGAGCTCTGGACAATGGAGTTCCTCATAGACTTCAAGAGCAAGATGCAGCTGGTCCTTATAAATGGATTAGAACCCATGTATCATGTGTGGTAGTTTTGACAACAAGTAACAGAAAACTCTGACCCAAACTGACTTATAAGAAGGGTTGGAAAACAAAAGCCTGTTTACTGGAGCACATGTACAGCCATTCACATATATGCATATGTGTTGTGTAGGGCTGTTTTGGAGCTACAACAGCACAGTGGATTAGCTATGACAAGACTTTACAGCCTATGACTCTTAAAATATTTACTCTCACACTTTTAGAAAAAGTTTGGTGACCTCTGACTTCATTAGTAGGTCATTTTTAGTCTAATATACTAGAGTGCTCACAAATGTCATCAAAGGCTCCAGCTTTTTAGAATTTTTCCCGCTGCCATCTTCAGTGTTGCCCTTCTCCCAGGATGGTCACCCTCATGGTGTCAAGAGAACCGACAACAGCAATCAGGACTGTATAATTCCTTGCTTATGTCCAGCAGGAGAAAGCATAACATCTCCTCTAGACATGAAATATAAATTTTCAATCAGATTGGGACAATTTAGGGTGTGTGTCCATCACTAGATTAGTACAGTTGCCAGGGAAGTGCATGCACATATTGTGGCAACCCCCGCTGGGGATGGGTGGGTCCAGAACAACACCAGCATTGCTTAGAAAGAAGACAGTGGAGGCTGGATAGGAAAGAGTAAACAACAGTGTTGAGACAGCCATGTATGAAGGACTTGGGGAAATCTAGAATGCTCTCAGCCCTCCATCTCTAAATCTCTGCTTCTCTCTTTGGCTCTGATTCATTGTCCTTTCTCATTGCAGCCTGTTTTCTTCTACTTCTCTCAACACATGGTGGAAAAGAAAGCTTCCAATAGCTCAGATATTTGCTATTACAGTCTTATGGTTCAAAGAGACAAATCTCTTTTTCTCCATCTTATTTTCAAGTTTCTGGGGAAAGATTTTGATTGGCCCAGGCTGGGTCAGGAGATCATCTTTCAGTCAAAGGACACCTTATGTTCTAGAGCCTGGAGACTCTCACTCTAACTATGTGAGTGTGGAGAGAGTGTCCATTGTAGAAAAGGGTGTTGGGCAGATGAGCCAACAGGTGTTGCTACAATCAGTTTGTTTCTTCATGGCAGATTAAATAGATGTTTTTCCTTTTGAGAAACACAGACCCAGAGAAGCAGTCATTTAAACAAGATAGGTTATCTTTCTTTCATATAAAGCTGCAAGTTAGGCAAGCTGGTATGACATTTCCACCCACTCATCTGCTATGTTGCCCTTGTCATATCTGCTACAGCTCCTGCTAGCGTGTCCACCTAGTCCTTTGCAAGGGAAACTGGGAAAAAGCCCCTGCCCTTTTTCCTGAATATTTGTATGTCCAGCTTAAAAATCAGGGGTTCTATTGCTATGGAAGAAAACAGAATATATTTTAAGGGACAAATACAATAGTGATCAGTCTCTGTATAGTGGTCATTTCAGAATACACAAGATTTTAAGCTAAAAAGATTTCTTTTTAGCTCAGAAAGAAAAAAATTAGTCATCATTAAGGAACATAAAGGAGGCTTGAATAATACAACTCATGTCTTCTACTCCCATAATTGAAATTTAAAGGCATTAAAGTAACAGAAAAATACACAGAAGAGAGCCATTGTTTGTTATATGTGTATGGCTTTCAGATAAAGGCTATGCTGTGTCCTAATGAAGAATAGTCTCCCAGACTATGACAAATTTGTATCATTTTAGACAAAATTCTGTGGAATTCTATAGTTGTTGTGATTTAAAAGAAGGCAGATTACCATTCCTTAAATTCAGACTTAGACTGGGAAACATGAAAAACTATTAGTTAAGCCTAGGAACCTTTTCCCACCAGCTAACCTATCAAAATGGAAATGTCCAAAATGGCCAGGTGTATTTGCTCAATGAAAAAAGTGTTCCCAGTTCTACTTGCTGCAATAATAGCTTGTAAAGTGTCCATCAAAAGGATTTTTAACTTCCCTTCCAAATTATGATTGATGGCCTATCTTTTCATAGCCAGTTTCCTATGGGAAGAAGATTCAAATAGTATTCTCCATGTTACCATGATCTGTCCTTAATGGTGACTACATGAGACTGACTCAGTCCATTTACATTTAGAAAAACTAACAAAGCTCAGGTCTCTAGCCTATGAATGAATGGGGGGGGGTGGGGCGGTGCATAGAGAACAAGATTTTTAGTACATATAAATTTCCTGCAAAATTGAGCCTTGTTGCTGAGGGTGTTATCGTTCAGAGCAACACCCTTCCTGCAATCCAGGAGTACAGAACTTGTATTCAAGTACTATTTGGTGACAAAATAGAACATTATTCTGAGCAATAAAGTGTTATCCAAATTCTACCAGAGAACACAGATGCTGTAACATGGTAATTATTCTAAGGCAGAGTGTTTAATTTAGAAGTTAGCTAACCTTTTTGGTTTCTTTTTTTATGACATCTGTAATCTAAATTAGCAACAAACCTGTGTCTCTGAGGCTTGTACATCAAACTCCAAACCCAATTTGCAATTTTATTTTAGGATCAACAACCTGTTGATTAGCATTCAGTTAGTCTCAGAAATTTAAGGCCAGTCTGGTTCCAGGTAGTCTGCAGACAAAGAGTGAAGAAGTAAAAGGAATTAATGCTTTTGCTTTCAAGCAAGTCAGAAGAGTAACTGTGTCACCACTGGCCTGTCCCATCCTCCCTATGCTGCTCTTAGAGGTCAGGGCGAAAGTGGAAGTCACGGAACAGCTAATGTTTGTCAAGTGTGGGGAATTTGGCCTCTCCCTGTGAACCAACACAATAATTAATCTAATATTTTAGATCCTCTGCAAATCCACTTATTAATTTATTATTCTGGCAATGATTTTTCAAGCACTCATCCGTACTAGGTCCTATGCTAAACTATGAGTTTATACGGAGTGATCAGTAAGGGTCCTCATCCCAAAGGGTTCCCACTACCACCCAGTGACAGTGGTGTTCCTTTCAGTTTTAGGAACAATTGTATGCACACAGGAAATGATTAACAGAGAACATGTATAGATGATCATGGCAGTTAGAAAGAATTATGGGTAGTTTTTAAGATTGTCTGAAATTTATATTCTCCTAATGCTTTTAATCAAAATATACAAAAGTAATTTCTAACCCTAGTGTTTAAAATGGAGTGATAAATTTTGATCTATTCAAAGTTACTTTAAGTAATAGGATTGTCATGACAAGTGATGATTGCTTTTTAAAAAAACACAAATCAATTATTTAATCATAATAACTGATTCTATCTATCACATTCATAACACAGCTATTACAGCAAACCCACTGAGGGTCTCCCTGGAGTAGGAAAAAGGGCATGGGTGGACACTGGAGGATAAAATACCTTATACTAGTTTAGGACTTCCAATGAGAAAGAGAGTGAGGTGAATGACCCTTTTTTAACCTCTATACCAACCATGTTGTCATTTATTAAGCACTCATGATGCTGTGATTAAGCTTATCAGAAAACACTGTTGATCAGCCTCAGAAATTTTGTCATTAGCACACGATCTAACTCACACTACCAAGAAAAGCGTTTCTTGAAATGTCTCAAAACGGGAAGTATTAACATAAACATGTAACAGCTATGTAGTCATCAGTCCTGAACCAGTGATGTCAACAGTTTTACCCACAAACCAACTTGCTGTCAGAACCCTACCCACTTTTGGCTAAGAAAATAGGTCACATACATAAATTCAAGGCCCCTCACAGGGCTATGAATACTCTGAGTACTATCCAGACAAGGGTCATATGCGTTATTCTTCAAAAGCAATACAGAAAAAATACTGAGGAGTTGTTTGGACCAGAAAGCCTGGTAAATTCTATCCTTCAGTTAAATGCTTTTCTGATGCCTTCAGGGCAGAAATACCAGATATCTGAGTATTTGAAAGGAGGCTTCCCAAAAAGAAGGGATAGTAGAATGAGATGCTTATCGAGTTCTTTAAAAGCAGCAGTTGAAATGAACAAACTCTTGTGAGTACTTTTAATTATGCAAGTTTACAAAGTTATGTGCTCATTTTCATCATCAGAAAGAGATAAAAATGTCTTCTAAAACCACCAAATCAACACATATATGATCTTCATGGACTTTTCTCATTTCTGTCATTCCTGTCTCTGAAGATTTAAACTTTCACTCATTAAAAAATATTTATTAATTCCTTACCCTGTAGCAGACACTGATCTGGTGCTGATAATAAATTAGTGAACAAAATGTACAGAGATTCCTGTCCTTATAGAGATTACATTATAGGTGAGAAAACAGAAAATAAGCCATAAACACAGTAAGTAAGTAATTTTAATAGACATTAGAAGGGATAAGTATTATGGGAAAAGGAAATAATAGACCAGGTTAGATAATCAGGAGTACTGGGTGTGGAAAAGGGAAGGCAAGTTCAATTGAAATAGGCGGCAAGGTAAACCCCACTGAGAAGGTGAGAGTTGAGGGAACATGTAAAGAAGGTGAGGGAGTGGTTCATGTGGCTACCTATTGAAAGCATTCCAAACCAAAGGAACAAGCAAGTAATTGAATATTACTTCCACAATCACAGGTAAAAGTCATCTCTAAGTAAAAGGAATACCTTTTATCTTGTATCTTTGCACTGACATGGGTCATCCCAACTCATCTAGCTATATAAGTAATTTCATTTGGTAAAACTAAATTTTAAAATTGCACTAGTAACTGCTAAGTTCAGCATTATACGTATGCACAAGACCTAAACCCTGATAGCAACATTCCAGGTGTGTTGAGCAGGATGTCCAAGAGCACCAGCCCTGGGGTCAGCAAAGACTGCAAAGGTTCCGGGCGTGCCAGTGAGGCTTTTGCACATCACATCTTTTGGCCTGGACCCTGTGTGACACAGGAGAGGCAGAGTCATACTGCACTTGAGAAGCAGATCATCCCCCTCACCAGCTGCCTTGTTAGCCCCTGAGGTCGTCTTCCTCTGCTCTTCTGCGAGAAAACAGTGGGAAGAGCAGTGACATTCTGCCATTAAAAGGAAAGGGGATTTTGATTACAATGTGTACCACTGTCTGGGAATGAACAGTGAGAGATGGATTCTTGGAATTCAAAAGAGTTTTGAAGTACTGGATTTAGGAAGCCTGTTGTTGTTTTTCTCAAGCATAAGGAAAGCCTAAATCCTTCATTGCTTACTTAGCCCCCTGAAATTGCAAAACCACTGAGTAAACACACTGGCAACGGTGAAAAGAAGGAAGTTATGGTCCCCTCAGCACAATGGAGGGGCAGCACCTCCTTTACCAAATATCACTTTCTGTTGGGCCAGGGACCTCTGTGCCGTGCCTCCTCCTTCCCCAGCACTGGCATCATGCTGGTTAGGATCTTGTTCTCTTTCTACTACCTTATTACTTAAAATGATAACTTTCGTTTGCTTTAAAGCTACATTTTCCTAGTGATTAAAAAATAAAGTAAATGAGGTTTGCTCCCCCTCCCCAATAAAGCCACAAGTAGGAATCAGACAGGCCAGTATTTGAATCTCAGCCCTCAACTTACTAGTTAGGCAGCTTTGAGCCAATTATTAACCCTTCAGAGCCCTGGTTTCCTCACTGGTAAATTAAATGAGAATCATTTTGCCTACCTTCATGGGTAAGGATCAAGTGAGTTTATGCAGGCAAATCACTTGGTGGCTGGTAAATTCTCAACAGTAGGTAGTAGCTATCAGAGTTTACTGTTTGAAAGAAGAAGATATGGTGAGGAGTCCTCCTAGACAGAGCCTGGAGAGGAGGAGCTGCAGCAAAGGGCAAGGGGCATCATAGCAGCAGGAGCGTCTCCCACTCCTTGGGAACCCTTAAGAACAGCCACATCAGTCCTGGTGCTACCCCAATACCCTCACCTGTACTAATTAATAACTTCTCTGGTGGAACCAGAAACACTTGGAAAATTTTGCAAAAGTCAACTTGTGGTCATGATCTACCCCGCTAAGAACCTCATACCATAAGATCACACACACACACACACACACACACACACACATTGATATGTCTTAAGAACAATCAAGAATCAAAGAGGTACAGCAATTCTAGAACATTATTTTCCCTGGGCCAGAGCAGAGTCAGAGGTTTTCTGGGAATTGTCTTTGGAAAAATTATTTCTAAGAACCTCGATAAAATGAACAAGGCTAGGGTAGGAAGCAGCAAGTTGAAAGCACTGGTTAGATAGAAGGGTTCTCTAAGAAAAAGAATGAAGTAATTGGTTTGATTAGAGCTTCTTTTGTATATTGCTCCCTACCACCTCCCAGGTCAGCAGGTCTTTCCAGGTCATGCTAAAATGGTGAACAGAAAGCAAAAGGACCTGGCAGGTGCATAGAGCTAAGCTAGCAACACTGCCCCCTAAAATATTTTCACTCCTTATTGAGGAAGGAGGAAGCTGCTTCTCCTCAGGGTCCTTCTCACTGCTTTGCCAGTAATAGCATCTAAAAGACTTATGAAACAAATGCCAATGTCGGTATAAATTTATAGCCGAATAAACATAGATTGGGCTTTGGAATCCCACAGCCTTGAAGGGCTGCCTAATACCAGCCAGGAAAATTTGGATAAGTTACCTAACCTCTCAGAGCCTCAGTTTGCTCATCTGTCAAATGGGTCTTAAAAAGGCCTACTTCTCTGAGTTGTGGCCAAGATCAAATGAGAAATGTATGAAAAGTTCTTAGCACTGTGCACAACACACAGAAAGCACTCAAGAAGTGGTACTGTCATTAAGTAAAAGGAGTAATGATTCTTTAATGGTTTCTTTTAACATAAGAGTTTCTATCCATACCAAATACAGGCAGCTATTCTAATGAACCAGTCATTTGGGGCATTTGTGATTACACTGTCCAAACCAAGTTCCTGTAGAATGTTTAGAGTAATCAATCTGAAGCCCTCAGCAAAGGCCTTGGGCCTGATCTTCAATCCAAGTAACTGGAGGAGGGGAGAAAAGCATCCCTTCTTCCTTTTTTCCTAAAGCCTATTTGCCCCCCTGATAATGCTTCAGTTCTCAGACAGCAGAGACTCTTGGGAAACAGGAAGTAGCCAAATGCCTGTGAGAAAATCCCCAGATGAAGATCAGTAATGTCTCCCCCAGCAACAGTTTAGGTCAGAAGAGGGAAATTCCCCACCAGCCCTCAAAAACAGTCCCCTCAAGAAAGCCTAGAGAAGGTTAATTTGGGAAATCCCCTTAGAAGCAACAGAACAGAAACGGAAATCTGCTTCTTAAGAGAAATCTGAACTGGAGTTAAGCCAATTAGTGGCTGCCTGGGGAGCACTCTGTGTAAAGCCATCCTGCTGTTCCCATCCAGCTTCCCCTTTTCATGCTTATCCTGATGGTAACCACAGAGGAACCCAGTTGCCAGAGCCACTTGATACCCACTCTTCCCAGGCTCCCAACTCAGGGGAATTAATGCTGCAACTTCTAGCCTCTTGACATAAGCTACTGCTAAGCCAGATTCACTTCCTGTTTGGATCTCCTGTAAACCCGCTCCTGTCCCTGCCTCTGATGGTAGAATACCAAGCCACTAGCTTTTACTGAGTTCTAATCTCAATGTGTCCTTGGGGTCACATTTCTTAGCTGTTGCTAAGCTCCAGGAGGCAGGGAAGAATCCTTCCCACAGGGAAGGAAAAAGGTCACATAAACCTTGTCCTATGTAGGGCTTAGAATGGAATATCCGCTGATGAGTGACAACAGAGACAGAGTATAAACATTTGCAAAGAGGCCTGTTGGGAACTATTGACTTTGTGGCTCCCTGATTTCCACATACAAATGAGGCCCAGGTCAACCAGCTGTCCACGAATCATTCCCAATCTTCAAAGGACTTTTTGTTTATTTGATTTTTTTGGAATATTGACTTAAAATGACCATTTCAGGTAGATGACAAAATTGAGATTTTTTAGTAGAAGAGAAAGGAAAATAGACTCCTTCATTACAGCTAAGATTTCCTTTACTATGTACTTATCTAAAAAAGATACCAAATTTTAGTAAAAGGAGTTTTTTAAAGATGAACGTACTTTGGGTTTAAAACCTTATAAAATAGTATGCTTTACTAGAATGTGTGCCATTTTATGTAGTCGGGACTCATCATTGTGTGATTCACAATTACAGGTTCCATTTTCAAATATTTTTTGAATCCTGGAAAACAACTCTGTCAAGAATCACTTTCTTTGTATCTTCAAACAAACACAGTTCTTATTCACTTCAATTCACGTGGATTTTTGTTAAGATTCTCCTTTCAAAAGCTGTCAAGATTCTCAGCCACCTACTTTTCCCCATGCTTGGAGTAAGCCAGAAAACTCCTGGCTTTGGGATTGCATGTTTCCAAGCAATTAGAATAGTCATTAAAGTCATTCTGTGTACACAAAAAAAATAATTTTAATAGTTACAATTAAATGGCTATCAAAGTCTCCCACACTGGCAAATTCTAGGTAGATTGTCAACATACTCTCAAAAGGTTTTATTCCATTTTTTTTATTTGGGAGTCTATGAGGTATTCAATTCTCAATTTCTACCAAAACCAAGAAATATTTTTTTTATTTCAGGGGGAAATTTTTATCTGCTCTCAGCCTTTTCATAGTTATGAATGTGAAATCAATTAAATAATGATGCACATCAGCAAAAAAGCAAAAAACAAAAACAAAAAAAAACCCTACCCTTTAATGTAGGCACAGATGAAGCAGATTCCAGCACGGATCTGAGAGTAATAAATAAACTCATAAAAAAGGGAAGCATGGAGCAACTCTGATGGAAGTAAGCTGTTTGCCTTTGCCCTGGAAAGTTTATAGTGTTTTAAACAATTGTAAACATGTCAGTATACGTGGATACCGTCTCCATAGCAGCATAGCAACAGTTAAGAGTTTCTCCAAACATACCCAAAAGGAAACTAAAAATAGCTTGTCTTCAATATCAAAATACGTACATACACAAATTCAGACAACAGTACACAAAATGATTTGTAATTAGAAGTTCTACAGATAAAACCCTTTCACAAAAGCATATCACAGGTAGCTTTAAAATCCAATGAGTCTTGTACCTTTAGAAATGGGGTAGAGAACAGAGAGTCCAAGAGGAGGAAAGGCAGATGCCACCAGGAATTCTAAGGCCAGAGGCTCCTGACCCCAAATGCTTCCAACTATTGCTTTGTCTCCTCCACCTGACAACTCCTTGACACGAAGGACCCCTACATCCTATGTACCTTCAGTTCTTACCAAGACTGGAGTTAAGTATATGATACATACTACTATCTCTACTCATCACAGTATTTGCTCATCTTCTTAAGTTTTCTAGCCAACTTATTCCATTCTCCCTATAGAGATTGAACAGTTAGTTGCATTTTTTAAACCAATGTGAAACCAACATCACACTTTCCCAATGATCTTACTTCAACTGATACACCATGATAGAAATAGGGATCCCAAAATGAAGACAGAGTGTCAGTACATTTTTGGGGCCTTCACTGTTTGTACTATTTATTTATATCCAAGAACTACAAATATTTCAAAAACAATATCTAGTGTGAAATATTATTTTGAGAGTATATATAATGTATCAGCCAAACTAGGACACTTTTGAGAGTGAAAGTGATGCTATTTATAACTACATTGGGAAAACAGTTGTAAACCGAGGCTATTCCAGGCAGGCCCGGACAAACGGTCACACGATGTCACGTGCAAGAGTATAAGCATCTTGAGGGCAGGGATGATGTTTTATTTATTTTTGTATCATAGCACTTATTGCAGGGTTTTACACCTAGAAAGAGTTCAATAAATGCTTGTTAATGAATAAAGTTTATAATTAGATTATGTTTTGTAAAACTTTTAGAAGTATTTTTATATGTAATACTAAGCTCAGCATTTTTTTTTTCAGTCCACAGTCCATGTGTTCGGCTTAAATAAGATCACACATAGCTGTACTGGGTGAATCTTACTTCACCATCTGATCTTCTCCTTGAAAATAAAGAGGATAAAAATGGAACAGTAAAATATATCTATGAGTCATAAGAAAATAATTCTATCAGTCTGGGGTGGTTTATGAAAGCACTAAAGAAAAGCTAGAGTGTAAATTCAGATAAGAAGCAATTTCATAATCTCCACAATGGTTATTATCCTGGTTTCATTTTCTCTGCCAGGAATTTTGGCCCCAGGGGAGAGATGTAGAACAAGTATGAAATGAGTATACTCTGACTGGAAAGAATGCTATTTGTCTTTTAAGATGAGACACTGAGAAGAGTACTAACCATTGGTGAACTCCCAGGAGTGAAAGTAAGAGCCTCTTCACTTTCTACCTGGATCTCCCAGGAGCACAGGGAATGCCTCACGCAAGTCACTTATCTATTTTATGGACCACTAGTTCTTGGCTTACGAGCTGCATAAAAGGATTACCGTGGGAAGTAATCATCACACTCAAGAGGAGCACTTAGCCATCCTCCTACGAAAAGCACAATACTTCTCCCTACTCCCAGTGGAGAGGCAGCAGAGCCTGGGAGGCAGTGCTGTCTGTCTTTAGGGTCTCAGGATATGACCCTGCAGTCATGCTTTTTGGGTTTACGGGATGTTGCTTAAACTTTCTGGGCCCTCTTTTCCTCATCTTTCATGAAGAGAAACAATAACTGTAGCTCTTTAAGGGGTTATTTGTGAAAGCTAAATGATATTTACACTAAACACCTTAAACATGACTGTAAGTTATTATTCTTATCCAGCTCTATATTTCTTTGGGCATTTGGCAAGAATACTGTTGGAAAAACATACTTAATTAAAGGCAAAAATTATGCTTTCAGGTTTCCAGTCCAAATCAACCCAATGTATGTACCTAAGGCCAGAAGGAGTCTGCTAGGCCTAGGCCACTTATAAACTAGATCCACATCTTATTCTCATCTTTCTCCCCAGAATTTAATTGGTTTTTACTCTAAGGAGAATTTGAATTATTATTATTATTGTTATTATTAATTCAACTTCATCAAACCCAAGCCAGTTTGTATGCTGGGCCATAGACAGCCACTCCATTTCAGGAAAAGCAGAAAGCCTGCACCAAGAGAGTGAATTTTTTTCTTTAATATCTAATTTAGAGGCTAGGAAAGTTCCAGAGAAGTATTTCTTTACAGAATTATGCAAGGTTTTATAGTTAATGAATTTCTGGTGTCAGAGTGGAGGTGGCCCTGTATAAGTATCCAACCACAGTGGTATCTACAGAGAGTGCACCAGTTGGTTAAATAAAGTCAAATTCTGTTCAGTTTGATAATTACTGGATCTGACATTCACAGAGGTTCTTTTTAAATTCTGGAAATAAGAAATCTACAAACTCATTGAATTATGAAACATTTCAACTTTCTTATCCTAATAAAATCACCCATGGACTACATTGCCACAGGAAGTCTGGGACAGCTCCTAATGTTTAGAAAGACTCAACAGCAAGGATTCAATTTCTGTAAAAGCCACCACAGTGTGGTTTTAAAAAATGAAGCACCTGATTTAGAGTTATAGGTGACTATTCTAAGGAGAGATATTGTTTCACACCCAACACGGAATCTTCTGTTCAACAAATCCATACTGGCCTTCAGAATGAAGATGGGCAAAGGGACCCTGTTTAAGAATGTTTAGAGGCTGGAGAGTTGGCCACAATATCTGTTTCTTTTGAGTAATAATAGTGTACTTATCTAATAGTATTACCATTTATTTATTAGCCACATCAAAGGAAATCTAATTATTTCCCACAAAATAGGGGTATCTAATAAAACTTTTATTAGTCAATGCACTTAATAAATAATAAATGCCTAAATAGATCCTAGACTTTCTTAGTCTGTAGAAACTCTTAATTCTTCATATCCCACCTAAAATGTTCATGTGTCAGTGCCACAAAATATTTCTTACTTATAAAGGGAGAAGATACCTGTAAAATGGAGACATCTGTCAGACACCACCTTAATCTAACAATTAAACTTAACATCATCAGTAATGGTCACATCATGATATAATGTGACCCCATCTGTGCCTGTAACAGGTACATTAATGATTCTAAGCATGATTTCTCAAGAAGCCAGGGAATAGCCTCAGAATCTTTCTCAAGACTGATGGCATCAACTTAGAGAAGGGTTTGAGAGCCCAACATGATGCTGATGCCATCCCACTTTGGCCTGCAAGTACTGGACATAGCATTAAGTAATAGGAACCTGTAGAACATCTCCTAGGTAGCTCCATGGTCCTTGGTGGAGGAAGGATTGAAGATCCTGGAGCCTTGTGGATGGGACAGTCAAAATGGCTTTAGAGGAGAAAATTAATTGTCTGTATTTGTTTCAGCCAAAAGAAAAAAATGTCTGTTACCATTTGATCAGGGATCAACCTATTTACTATCACAGATTATTTGTAGTAACTGATGTCACTTTCAAAGCCACTTTGTTGATTAGGGTCACACTCCTATACCCTACAAATAATGCTGTGGGAAAAGTGGGCTCTAACCAGTTCACCGAAGCTTCAAAATTGTCCTCCAAAATGTAAGATTATTTGTTTGAACACCCCTAATGGTGACAAGTAGACATCCTTTAATTTGTGCTTGGATGTCACTTTTCCCATCTAAGATGGTTTCTGCTTGCTTCTTTTTATTTCTCTATCTCAGCTCCTTATCTGTTTCCTTCATACAACTTTTCCCAAGTGGTGAGTATTTTTTTTAATTCATTTGTTAGCATGATGTTGTGGGGGTAGTTTTGGTCTGTCTTTCCAATTATGTCAGTCCCAATAGCGCAGGGACCATTGCTGAATCCTGAGCTTCTAATGCACAGCCTGCCACACTGGGGCACTCTATGGATATTTATCAAATAAATAAATGAAAGGATGAATGTATAAATGAATAGATTTGATTTCTTAATATCCCAAGTTATTTGGAGTTAAGTAATCAACCTTCTGTGTCACGGCTAAAAATTGAGGTGAAAGGCTAAATGTTTCACAAAAGCCAACCTTGGCTCTAAAGGCAACTGTAAAATAAAAAGTTCCAAAATGCTTTGGGCAATGGTGTCTTTACTAGGTTAAGTATGTCTCCCAATATGACTCCTTGAAGGATAATACTAATTTGAATGTGTAAGCTGTATCACTTTTTCAGTTGTGTCATTGTTTAAAGCAAGTTGCCTTCGAGTCCTACAGAACCTGAATATCTTACATAACACAACGAGAGGAATGTTCTCACCATGACCTTCACTGTAGAAAACTCTGGTTGTCAGCTGAAGCCCATGGACAAAGTGTTCTTTCAGTGCTGAGCAGGACCACAGCCGAACAGCAGATCAGATTAACCCGTGCACCATAGCTGTGCTGACAGCCTTAGAAACACAGGAGTCCTCACTGAAAAAACAAAGATCAATATTCAGCTTCTGATATCCCTTCTGGGTGTTCCATCACTTTTATGACCTTATGGTCTACTACTTTCTTCACCTCCAGTTTGCTCTTCTGGGAAAATAGCAAGGTCAGACTAGTAATAACAGTAATACAAATCTAGAAGAACTTTCAACAAAATATAGAGTTTGAATCACAATACTTGTGCTTTGTTAACATCAAGGTTTGGGGTTGTTTAAATAAATCTTTAGCTGCTGTATTTTCAAACACTTCAAAATATTTTTGGCAGAAACCAGATGGCCTTTACTCTCTATTAACTACCTTCCAGGTGAAAGAAAGAAAACTTATTCCCTAATTATCTTATATCTATTTTATTCACTGAAACCTGCAATACTAAGCAAGGCACAGTTTAATCTTTGGCCTCAACCAAGATATTCCCAGATACAGACTTCACACACTGCTGCCAAAGCCTCACCTCGCACAAAACAGCAAATCCCTAAGTTTCACACAGATAATTTCATTTTTTAATAAAACAAAGAAGAAATTAAGACTAGTTTTAGAATAATAAAATTTAAACTGCTCACCAAAATACTTTTGGTTTGGAGCTGATGGTGTAGTCTGGAATTGCTGGTAGCCAGGGTAACATGAGGTAATGCCACTTTCAGAGAAGAGCTAAGCCATGTCCTGGTCACAGCAATGTGCCTTTACTGTTGAGAATTCATTCACTGGTTCTAAAACTCAGTTTCCAGTGTGGGGGAGGGGAGTTTCCCCCCACACCAACAAACAATTGTCAGACACTCTGTTGATGTTGGAGAATTCAACTCAATTCGGACACTCTACTCGGAGATAGGATCAGATTCCACAGGTTAAGGTTTTAATCCTACAAGACTGCCTCCACTTTAGATGCCAGTCACAAGCCCAGGCTGAGACCAGCTGGCTATAAATCAGATGTTCCCACAGCCCCCTCCTTGTATTCAATTAATTTGACAGAATAGCTCGCAGAACTCAGAGAAATATTTTACTTACTAGATCACTGGTTTGTCATAAAAGTATGTAATTCAGGAACAGCCAGATGGAAGAGGTACATAAAGCAAGGTATGTGGGAAGGTGTGGAGCTTCCGTGCCCTCTCGAGGCACACCTCTCCCAACCTATAAGGTCTCCAAACCCTGTACTTTTAGAATTTTATAGAGAGTTCATAACATTGGTAAAATTGATTAAATCATTGGCCATTAGCAGTTGATGCAACCTTGAGGTGCCCTTCTCCCCTCCCCCGAGGTGGGTGGCACTGAAGGTTTCATCCCTCTAATCATATGGTGGACTCCACTGACAGCTAACCCCATCCTCAGGTAGGTACAAAATGTCACCTCGGTAACATAACAAAGGACACCTGCCTTGCTCTCCTCACTTAGTATATCTTAATTAAGGTTTCTAGGAGCTGTGAGCCAGGAACTATGGACAAATGCCAAATATGTATGAGAAATATATTTTAGTAATTGGAAAGTGTCGCGGATATCCATTAACATGAGCAAGAATCTACCAAGTTAAAAAAGATCAAAAGATTATTGCCAGGGTAAAAAATGGAAATTATCTGCCAAGTAGAATATGTTGAATGAATGTTCGGTATTACCTGAGTGAGACCACAGCCAGAGGACAATGTGGCAGAGCCGATCAGATTTTTAAAACAGCTTGGTAGCACATAGCACTGAGTACAAGACTTGTTATTCCACATTCCTGTGGCGGATTCAGTGGAGAGCACAGAGAATGGCAGAGCTGATGGTTGCAACCTAATGCCTTCTGCAACTCAGTCAAACCTCATTGAGGATCTTTTTATTCTCTGGTTTATGAATAATCATTTTTATAACTTCACTATTTTCCATAAACTTAGTGTTTATGGAAATAAATTCTTTGTCAGAATAAAGACATATAACCCCCCCGCCAAAAAAATGACAGCCTTTTATTTTAACCTACTAGAGCATATTTTCTTTTTTTCCTTATGACCAAATTTGTTTTGATGTTTTTTCAATTAACTACTTCTTCTCAGAAGTCTAACCATCCTGTTAGGCAAGAGAGAGAGAGATAAAGTACCTTGCCCGGGATGCCTACAAACTAGCTGGTCGGGCCTCTAGGCAGCTGTATCACTTTGGCTCCATCACATGCTTTTCTTTCCTTCCTTTCCCAACCCCAGCCCCACACACCACCGGCATGCCTGTCTCCAAAGGTCCTGCAGCTCCAAAATGACCTTACCTATTTCTTCTATAGCCTCATGCAAAGCGACCACTCACGTGAGGGGACCAACCTCATGCAAAAATGACAAGTTGAAATGCTCCTTTTTTTCTACCCTGCCTGCACCCTCTGGTAACCCTCACCTCTGATATGTTATCAAGGCAGCAGGGAGGCTGAGCAGGTGTTTCTTGGGTTGCAGGAACCTAGGAATTTTTGTGGGATCATCTGTTTCTTTGGGCTTCAAGCTACTTTTTCAGAGTCTGCCAAGCACTTTTGATTAGTAGGAAGAGTCCACTCATTTGGACCAAGGTGGTCCACTGGCTTAATGATTTGTTATCCAGTTTGTACTTGAAAATGAATTTATTGGTTTGCAGTTTCACCTCATCGTGAATTGTTAATTACTATTTGATAAGACTTTAATTCCATTGGAGTATTTTGTTTAGCCATAATTTTAAAAAATGTTTTATGTTATTTTCTTCACGGTTCCCTACTCTCCAGTTTTTCAGACATTTAATTCTTCCAAATTCAGGGTATATATTAGTATATAATGCTATGCTAGGTAAGTATCAAAATGTCAGTGCACTAGTACAACATATTGGTCAGCCTCTGCTAAGTCAGACAAGTCCCTTATCAACAGCAAAGGTTTATATGTGGCTCATGGTAAATGTTGGCTATGTGTTAGCTACAGCTCTGCTCCATTTGTCATCTTCATCTGGGATCCGGGCTACATGGCTCTAGGCTGAAGAAGCAGCTTCTCCCTGAAGCTTGCTGTTCGTGGGATAAGAAAAAAAGAATAATGGTGGAGTTATGCCACAGGTCTTGACTTTTCTGCTCAAATGTGGTCTAGGTCATGTCTATGTCACTCTGTTCATATTCCACTAGCCAATGCAAGTCATATGACCAAGCCCAATACCAATGGGCAGGAAGTGTACTCTTACTCCAGGGAAACTGACCACCAAAGACCCCTGTAGCTGTACAGGCAGCAGACCATTGGGTGCAAGGATACAATCTACCAAACAATAGAATTTTGTTTCTCATTCACATAACAATTTGATACAAATGTTCCTGGTTTTTAGGCAGTTTTCCTCCTTGTGATCATTCAGATTCGGGTTATTTTCATCTTGTGGTCCTACCACCTGCACCTAGCCAGCAGATGGGCAAGAGAGAACAGAAAAGCCCCACTCACTTCTTAAAATCCTAGGCCTAGAAAAGTCATATATCTCTCTGTCATATTTTATTGATGAGCACCTGGATGCAAGAAGCCAGAGATGGGGCATGGTGAAAAATACAGCCTCTGCCTAGGCAGCCACCTCCCAGCATCACCTCCACGATGGAAGCAAGAGGATAAAATTCTGGTGATCTCGTAATCACTTCTGCCACACAAAATTTCAAGCTTCATGTTCTGGATAGGTTTAGGCTTTATTTCCAGACCCACTTCTACTGATATTGGAAGGGCCAAAAAATATTCATGGTTCAGTTTTATTTCTGTTGTTGCTGTATGGATATAGAACCTACTCACTCAAATAACGAGGCATCAGCTACTTAGAAAATTGCTCTGTCCCTACCCCACCTATCAAGTACCAAATTTTATTTCTTAACAGTTCAGAAGGAAAACATTAGTAATGATTTTCATAGTTTCCCTTTAATTTTCTGTTTCCAGTTTGAGGTTATACAACCACTAACACAGTTGTTTTTGTCTCCAAACCCCTGAATTTGCACATGTAATCACTTATTTGCTTAACTACCCAAGTGAAAAGAACAATGGGTCGTTTATAAGCCCAGATTTACAAGTACAAAGAGGGACTTCACCAAAATTAGAGATGTAAATCTATAGACTAAAATTGGAAACTGGCCTCAATGATCACAAATAACTAATTAGAAGCAGTAGACTGATAACCTCTTTATTACCATACCTCCCAACTAACCGCCACCCACTCCCTATCATGTGCCCTCTACCTTCTGGTGGCGGCCCAGGTGCACATATGGGTCAGGAACTCATTTGCAGCCATAGCCGAGGACTCCCAGAGAGCTTTGTTTCTACCTCTTTAATAACATAGTCACATTCTGTCTAGCACCTTAGTGGTTTGTATACAGCCCTTCTCTCTGTGTCTAGATAATAAGTGCCTTGAAAGCAAGATCTCTGCATGTTTATCTTTGTATTTTCCACAACACTTTCCTGGCATATAATCAATGCTTAATATATATTTATTGATGTGAAATGTGATCGTTTCAGATGAATATGGAGCCAAACCTACAACTAAGGCCACATATAGATGGTGCTTTTGCTAATTAAAACTGCTGGATGCTACATTGCATTTGCTGGGCAGGGTATCTTTAGGCTGTAAATTCCCTTCTCACATACCCTCCACTTCATCTTCTTTTCAGTAATCTTGCTGATGCCATTGAATTTTCTTTTTACATCTCAGATTGCTAAAAGAGGAACTAAAAAATGAAAGGGAAATCTTTGTCCAGACCTCACCAAAAGCTTCCTAATTTCCTTTCTTGGTTTCCATTGTGGTCATGTGGCAACTGTAGGAAAATGTTTTCGAGTCCTCACTGCGACTCCTGAGAATGTAGAGACTCCGGGCCTCTTCTGTGGCCTCTTCTCAACCGCACATTCAGAAGCAAAAAAGGTCATTCTGTTTCCTTTAGTTTTTCAGAAAACCTAAACCCAGACAGACCTTTCAGATTTATATCTACAGTGAAATTTTACACATCCCTGTAGTATCTGTGAAGAAACTAGAATTCTACCATACAAGAAAGGAAAAGGAAGGAACCGTAGGGAGCAGGAATGATGAGTGGAAAGAATCGTAACGGCAGGAATCAAAGGACCTTGGGTTTGATCTCGGGCTCTTTGCATTTTCATCTGGCTGACCATGGACAAGCCAAGATTTTATTTACCTCTGGATCTCACTTCTCAGTATAGAATGAGCAGGCTCAACTAAGGTACCTCTAATGTCTTTCTCAGGTCCGGAAATAGGAGTCACTATTTTGGCAAGTGATGGCCATTATAATGGAGCCACCATCTCCAGCCTGCCACAGGTGTAGCTTTCAGTCCAAGCACCTGCCATCTGCCTTTTTAGGTGTTGGCTGCCAACCCATCATCACCCGGGTTAGATATAATATATTATCTAGTGACTTAATTGATATATAATCCACTTCCCACTTAGAAAAGGCATATATATATATATCCCCCTCCCTCCCTAAAAAACAGATTTTCATTTTAAAAATGTGACTAGGAGGACAATACATTCCCTAGCACTAACTACCACCTGGTAATATCTCTCCAGGTGTTTACTTTGGATGGGAGGAGAACAAGTCCTAAATGACCTCTCTTCTGTGTAGAGCTCAGTAAAGGAAATAATGTCCCCATGTAAAGGAAAAGCTTTAATTTTCAAACTCTAGTCACAGTAGAGGACTCTGGTTTTTGGCAAGATGTTCTATTGGGCTTCTCACAGTAGGAGTCAGGGCATTTTCTGGCAATAGGAGAAAGGAACTGAAAGTATTCTGTGTAAAAAGTGTAAAATTCTATCTCCCTCATAGGTGCAGAGACTTGAAGATGTGTTTTTATTTAGAAGAAAATAAAAAGGGTTTCTTGCTTTGACGTTTAATTGAGACTACTCACTGAGTGAGAAGTATTGTTTTTGTGTGTGTGTGTGTGCCTGCACATGTGCATTTGCAGTATATGTGTGATGTGGGGAGGGAGGAAGTGAAACAGAAATGTTCTCTTTCACTTGCTCCTAGAGCCTACAGGGATGATAAGAAACTTCTGTACATCCCAGCAGTGAAGAAATCTTGGAAGAGACCTTTTCTGGAGGGCTGGAGCCTGCTATATTGACTACCCAAAAGTCCCCATGTGGCTAATTTGTAAATGAATAACACAGACCCTGGAAACTGAGTGACACAGACCTTGGGAAATGCTGTCGGGGTATCATCAGACTACCTGGTCAGACAAAAACATCTGGTACTGAGTTTTAATAGAATTTCCCCCTTTGGCACAGAGTTTCATTCCTGAGGCCAATTGGCAGAGAACTAAGAAGGAAAACAGATTGTTTATGGATCTCTTAAGTGGCCTTATTGTTCCTTTGTCTTTTTCTCACTTTCTAGAACTGAAAGGGCAAAATGGGAAGGGTTTTTTTCCTAAAAAGAGGAGCAGCAAGGAAAAGCAGGACATAAGCACTAGGAAAATTTAGAGAGAAGAGACAAAATGAATCTTTAAAACACTAGAGCAAGGTTAAGAACTAAAAAATGTGCCTACAAAGAGAACTTATGGACAGTTTAAATTGTTTTAGTGATTTTATCTTACTCTACTAGTACACGCATTTTTAATGGGGGTGATATCCCCAAGGGAGCAAAATTGGGTTTTGGTAGATGAAAAAAACTTAGGTATATCAATGATTTATGACCCTTCAAAAGACTATGGAAAACAGACAGGTATGCAGTATGTCTGTCGCTTTTACCTTTCATGGGCCAGGATGAGAGTGGGATGGAACACAAGAATGAAAAACCGTCTAAAAGGTCTCCTTAGGGGGGGTGATAATGAAAAAACAAGAACAATGATATTTCCTGTAGTTTCACATTATTCACTTCTGTTTGTAACTCCCTCTAGTTATGTCTATTGTTTTATTTTAAACACACACAAGGCTTATAAGAGGTGTGAGGAAATTAGGCCTCCTTCACATATCTCCCAGCCAAGGCCACCCAGAGGGAGCAGCTAGAGGCTAGGTTTCCCATTGATGGCATGCAATGATAAAAGCAATGGCCCAAGGCAGAGATGAAAGCCTGGGTATAGAATTTGGGGGAAGGGGGCTTGTTATGGGGACAATATAGGAGCTGATAGGAGTCCAATTCCCTCCGAGGTTCTCAAATTATGGTCCCAGGACTAGCAGCATCCGCATCCCTGGGAACTTGTTAGGAATGCAAATCTCAGGTCCCACATCATACCTACTGAACCGGAAACTTTGGGGGTGGGGCCCAATTACCTGCTTTAACAAGCCCTTTAGGTGATTCTGAAGCTGGTCAAGTTGAGCTACCTGGCTAGAGGCAGGTGACCCAAGGGAGTGGGGAGCTGCCCTTTGGGCGACTGAAGAAAGTAGAAAGGGAGGGTTCGGGACATGAAAAATTTCCACTCTCTAACTTTTAGTCATCTTTTAAATTTTTCTTTAGACCTTAGTAATATAAACATTGCTTATTTTCACAGGGGAGGGAAATAATTCTGCAGTCAACTTTGCTGAGCACAAAGTGAAGGGAAGACTGACTAAGCTGGCTAATTAAGGCCAAGTAAGTAATCAAGGCTGTCAAGTCAAGAACAGTAATTTTGACTTCTCTTGGCTGGTTCTGCTATCATCACTGACCACCAAACCAAATATTCAGCTATCACGTCTTTATTTCTTGCTGGGTAGATATTGACACAATGTTCATAAAGTATTCCTAATCTGTATCAGGAAGATTAAGTTATTTACTCAAGTCTGTACAGGAAAACTCAGTTATCTATTCAGGATCACGTCATCACTGATGGGCAAGATCCAAACTACAAGGTTCTGACTCTAAATATGCAACATACTAAGTTCAACCTTTTTTTTTCTCTTTTAATTCTTTCCTTTCTTATAAACTATGGCAATTTAATTTATAACTTTATATTTTTTCTATGAAACATTCACAAGATTTGTCCTGAAAACATTTTTTTTAATGAATTAAGAGGAAAATGAAGGTTGAACACAAACAATTTGGTAACAACCCACTTCAGTTTAGCCCATTCCGCTTCCAGTTGCAAAATCCTAGGTTAAAACCCAGGTTCCTATCATGCTTTTCTCAGAGTTAATTTCTATCAGAGACCTATTAATCATAGACTAATTATAGAAGGACCATGATAGAATAATGACTTTCCAGTAACCCCAATATTAGTCCCTTAGGTTACTCTATGAAGGTAGACACTTGTAGATATACACCAAAAATTGCTTTCCTGACCGAAACTAGCTGGATCTCTAAAAAACTTTGCTTGCAATGATTTATGTGTTGGATATAATAATTATGCCTCCATGTTTTTCCTGGTTTACATCTAAAATGACCTTCTATCAAGTGTTTTAAGTCCTCTGGTATGGAGGTAGTAAAGATTAACCTAAAAGGTTATTCTTTCCCCTTTCCCCAGGATTTAAATAATTTTAATAACTTCTATTTTACATTGTTGTCCTCCTTCTCCCACTGGGCCAGCTAACATATCACACTTACACACTTATAATAACTTTCCCTCTGTGCGTTCTCAGAAAAACATGTTGTGACCTAGATCACACGCTGAATTTCAGGTTTTACAAGTTCTTGACCATGTAGTCATTTGGAAGCTCATGGCATCTTCCCATGAACTTTTAAATCAAATCCCTTTGTGGGTTGGTACAGAGGTCTGCCTCGAGCCAGCTCTCTCTCTCAAAGCCCAAAAGCAGGCTGACCCAAGACTTAATGAGAATGTATCTTGGCAGAAGAAAGAGACTGCTCTCAAAATGTGTACTGTTTCTTCAGGGTTTGCAACAGAATGTTTTGCAAAGTTCTTTAATTGCCTTTTTTTGAACAGGTGAGAGTGGGCCACTAAAATGTCTTACATTATCATTGAGTACAGATGTAAGGAAAGCCTTTTTTTCTTTCTTTTTGTTATTTCTAACCCTGAATTCACCAAGCAATTCACACTTATTTCTTAAGGATCTTCAACCTTTCCCAGCACAGACATACGTGATTTTATTCAAACTATGAAGTGATATGCGTGGAACCTCTATGATTCAAAACAGCTCTGTCTTGGTACATGCCATAGGTAAACTAATAAAAAAACATCATAAAAGCAAGCCTGAGCTACAAATAAGAGTTAATGTTAATTTGGTGCTTTTGACCAGTTGCAGACCTAAATGTTTTCCATGTACAGCACTACCCCCCTTATCTGTGGGGGATGCATTTCAAGACCTCCAGTGGGTGCTTAAACCCACACAGATAGCACTGAACCCTTCATATGTTATGCTTTTTTTCTACACTTACGTATCTTTTCACTTAAAGAAAGCACTTTACATTTTCTCTTCAGCATATTCAAATTGCCAGGATTACTACTTTGGGACTATTATTAAGTAAAACAGGGTTATTTAAACACAAACACTGTGAAACTGTGATAGTTGATCTGATCACCCAGGGGGCCATTAAATGACTAGCCATTGGGTATCTAACAGATACACTGGACAAAGGAATGATTCAGGTCCCAGGTAGGACCAAGCAGAATGGTGCACAATTTAAAACTACAAATTATTTCTGGAATTTGCCAGTTAATATTTTCTGGCTGTGGTTGAGTGCAAGTAACTGAAACCACAAAAAGCAAAGGAACCTCCACATGGTGCAGTTGGTTGGAGCATTGTTCTGTGCACCAAAGCTGGTTCAGTTCCCTGTCAGGGCACATGAGTAGGTTGTGGGTTGATTCCCAGTTAGGATACTGTATTCATTTGGACTTCACAACCTGATGACATTGGTGCTCTCATTATCCCCATTTTACAAATGAGGAAAGTGAGACCCAGAAAGTTTAAGTAACTTGCCTAAGCTTATGCGGCTGGTGAGTGGCCAGGCCAGCTAACAAGACCTCAAGACCAGGCCAGGGCCAGGCCAGCTAACAAGACCTATATGGCTTGCAAAGATCTCCCCTCCATCACTGCTTTAATCCATTGCCTCTCACTTGCCCTCATTTCCACCCCTACCCCATGCCTTTTATACTGTGGGATAGCCTGAAACTCTGGTTGCCTTAAATCCCTTTGTTATCCCAAACCCAGTTTTCCTGACAGTCACATCACTGCCCCTGGCTGAACATCTGATAGGCATTGGTCATGCCTCTTCCCTTTGGAGACTAATTTCACATGCTTTACTTAGTGATGCAAACAACAGCGTTATCTCCTGCAGCAAGCAGCCTGTAGGGTGTAAGTGTGTTCTCTGCCCGTGGCTAAACTTGGAGAGATAGAAACTTGAGGAAACTGAGGCCCTCTCCGTGCAGGAGCAACTTAATTTCTCAAATGCTTACATTAAGCATGAGACAAGGATAAGGTGAATACATTTGGATTTGTGTTTCAATCTGGTGACTCATTTGTCATGCTGTCCCCTGCCCTGAAACCTTTCTTTCCCTGTGGACGACCTTTTGGTGGGGACTTGCCCAGTCCACACCCGCGCCAAAGCATACTGGCAGAGCACAGCCAAGGCACCAAGAGCCATTTCTAATAAAGGCGGGGGCGCTACTGCTCCTTCCTTTGTCCCCTTATCTGAGTGGATCAAAAGTCCAGGTGCCCCACCAGGTACAGAGTATCTGACCTGAGTCCTACCTTGAGGACCCTGCAGTATTAATTATCATTCACTTCCAAAGCCTTGAGGATAAAAAAGAAAAGATCCCATCCACAAAGAGCAAACATATGGTCTTCTGTTCCCCACCCTACCAAATACTTGCGTCAAAAGCAACTGGAGGTAGCAATTGTTCTATTCAACATTTGTTCAGTTAAGACCATTTCAGGCTCTGCTTTATCTTTGCCAGCATTCAAATCCATGGCTAGTTTTAGGAGGTGACAACACTAGAGCAGATTTATCTTTGTCACATACAACTTGGACCATGTCAAAGTTATTCTCCAAAACTTATTTGAGGAATATTTGCTATAACATCCAGAAGTTTTGGAGCTTCCTTAGGGAAAGCTTTCAGCTTTGAGAATAAGCACAAAGCCAGGCTGATGTTATGTCTGGAGTGTGGAATAAATAGTTCCCCCTCATTCCACAGTCAGCACAGATTTATGGCACCTGCCAGGTGCCAGGCTCTGAGCATGCCAAGGTGAGTGGCACAGACAAAGGTTCCTGTCCTGGGGAGACTTCACAATGGCTTATTCCAGGGGATTCTTGCACACTAATTATTTACTTTCCAAATTCAGTGGGAATTATGTTAATTTAAGAAATAGTCATGACAGCAGGTTCGGGGGCAAACTTCCCAAACATGCTGTAACAAAATTGGCAATTTTAACTAAATCACACCCTGTTCTTCAGACACTTGACTCAGGTTTTTCTTTACTACAATAAATCTGTGTCTGGAACATGGGAGCTCATAAGGACCAGCCACTTCAGCTCAGTCATAAAGACAAATTTTCAGGCTGGACTATACTTTCTAGAAGGACAAATTCTTTAAATATTTTTGTTCAAAGAGGACAGTAATGAAAGCCTCCAATAACCAGAACATTTTAATAGAAGCCTTTCTAGGCTTTTGCACTAGAAAGGTATAACCAATGGAATGAGTAGATTTAGGAAATGCCAGACTTCTTTTTTTTTTAAGATTTTATTTATTTATCCTTAGAGGGGAAGAGAAAGAGAGCAGGAGAGAAATATCAATGTATGGTTGCCTCTTGTGCATCCCCTGCTGGGAACTGGCCTGCAACCCAGGCCTGTGCCCTGACTGGGAATCGAACCGCGATTGTGTGGTTCACAGGCCCGCGCTCAATCCACTGAGCTACACCAGCCAGGGCCGCCAGACTTCTAATAAGGAGAAAAAGAAGAAACTATATACCCTCTTGGAGGTACACTAGAATGTTTTCCTTAGTCTTAATTAAGCACTCAGATTCTGGGTCACTTACTGTTTTGGGTATTTTATCCCTCGTCCTTTATGTTATCCAATGAATACCTATCCATGTTCATCAGACATCACGCACTGTTCTAAACACTTTACTATTATTAACTTTTCGCTTGAGATTGTCCAATGCTTGTGTATTTTATACATTTTTGATGCTGCTATTTCTATTTGTGCCTTATGGAATTTATGCCTTTAGGTATAGTTTTCTACTAAGTCACTAAAATTAGTGTTACAAAAATGTCCCTATGTGTTCTACATCTCTTAAGTAAACATATTAACTTTCTATCAGATCACTGTTCTTTCTGTTTACAGGACAACACTCCAACCAACTGAGCCACACTGGCCAGGGCCACTATTCTTATGTGTTTAAAATAAAAATTAATATGAGCCTCAAATGTTCATCCTTTCATTTTTAACTCTCCCACACTCAAATTCCCAGTTATACAAAGCTGCGCATTTCTTAGGTTCTGTTATATATGATGACAACAGCAATAAGTGTTTGAAAAAAAAGACATTTCCCTTAAAGTTTTGTTTTAAAGCCCTTTCTCTGCAAAGTTCCAAAGAAATTTTGGAATAATTTGGTCAAATAACGAAAGAAACTTTGACAGCACAAGAGATACAAAACTTCCTCTTTTGAATTGAAAAGACCAGGTTCAAATCTCCAAACCCCACCTCTTACTAGTTATGTGTCATGTGACTTTGAGTACGTTACTTAATCTCCTAGACCTTGGCTTCCTCATCAACAAAATGAAAATATCAACACTGTCCTTGAAGTTACTATGAAGATTAATTAGAAAAATACTTTCGACCTGCTTAATCCAGTACCAACTGATAGTAAAGTCTCAATGAGTGGTTGATAACATTATGACCAACATGTAAGAATGCCAACTGTATGACAGGCAATGGAGGAGGTTTCACAAATGCTATTTGATTTAATCTTTCACAATCCTGGGAAACACAGAAGCATTTCTCCATTTTTATAGATTAGGGAGGTAAGAGGCAGAGACATTAAGTACCTAGCTCAAGGCAGGGCTGGCATTTGCAGCCAGGTCTGCCTGGCTTCAAAGTCCATCTTCTCCCCTATGGAAGAAAATGGTTCTTTCCAAATTTCTTTTGCCACTTCATGCAGATGGATCAACATTTTCAAGTTCGTACTAATACGTAGAGAGCTATGTGAAACCACTTCTTTTATCTACATTGTCATAAGAAGCAAATCCATCTCCCACCATATTTAGCTCCTTTATCATTCAAGATAAACATATTTTGCCTAAAGGTTGTATTGACATTTGGAAGAAACTCAAGGTCTGTACTTAAGATCTATAACCAAAAGCCAGGTCAAATAAGAGTAAAGAAATGTCTGTTTCTTTGTTTCCCATGGCTGGGTGCGGATCTATCTTGATCTGAATTCAGATTTGGGGCATTGCAAATCATCTTTGTACATTTCTTCTTTTATTCAACAAATATCAATGAATATTGGATGAATCTGTCCTAAGTTCTGCATTCAAGGAACTGAGGGTTCAACGGGAAAGACAGGATGTACAAAAAGACCTAAAACTTCAGACAAGAAGTGAGAGGTACTAGAAGAAAAAAAAATTCTAGATAGCTTCAAGGAGCCACAGTTTCTTCCTGCAGGAAGAGGAGGTTCAAAGTCGGCAACTGCTCCATCCAGGTGCAAAGTGTTCATGAGTTTGCTTCAAAACGATACAGAAAAGGGCTGGAGGGTCTGGGTGTAGATGAACTAAGAGTGACCATCAGTTGATCACATGGAAGCTGAGTGCTGGGAGTGCAGAGCATCATTACATTAGTGTGTCTGATTTTAGATGTTTGAAATTTTGCTTTATAAAAAGTTAAAGTACTGCACAAGATAATTTGCCGTGTAGTAAACTACATGCAAATAGCTACAAAATGGGTAATATAATGATATGGGCCTGGAGGATTGACTGGATAGAGAGACATGAGTGACCACCAGTGAAATGAGCTGAATTCTCCTCCCCCAAACACTACTCCTTCCTCCCTCCCCATCCACACACAGAAAGCCTACTCAAGAGGAATTCTTCAGTGTGAAACCAGAGGTTAGAAAGACTGTACACAGGGTAATAACAACCCAGAAATCCCCTAATCACATTGACTACCTCTGGTGACAGAGTGAGCACGTATCCTGATGAAAATACAGCCAGTGTGGGTTTATAGAAAATTGAACTTTGCATAATCAACAAAGTTTGGAGGCTTCAGGCTATCTGAGGACTTGAATTATGAAGCAAGGTCCTGTCACTCTGATCACTCATGGAGACTTTACATGTAGGCTCATGGCAGGATATGTGTCAATATTTGTAGGGAGACAAAAGCATTCAAAGCTGCACTGACCTAAGAGTTCCCAGTGGTTCTATGTAGCACCCCCCCCTCCCAGAATGTTCCATAGGGGTGTAATGTAGTGCTTTCTGTTAATTAAATAAAGCACAACATTGTTTGGATGTAGGCAGCCTCTGGCCTAATTCAGATGCTCTCAGGCGTACCAGAGCAAGAGGGGGATGTGCAAGGACAGAGCTCAGCCATCTGGCAGCAGTCCACAAAGCTGAACGGAGTCGTGAAATACTGCATGGGGGAGGGTGCTAGATACACTTTTTACTCTGCCGCCCCCCGCCCCCAGGATGATGGAGTGTGCACTGTCTGGATATTTTACCAAAATTAGGATGTTTTGAAGAGGAATTGCCACCCTGACTCCAAACCCCAAATTAAAATTACAGCGGGTAAAATTAGTGTGCCACATGCTACTTAAATTCTGTGCTGCTGTACTTTAGTGGTTTCTCATTTAGGAGTACATAATTATTTTCAAATTATCATATATCTTCTCTCAGATAAATTGGATTATCAGATAGAACTTCCAGAGAGATTAGAATCCTACATGACGCTAGATTCAGCTTACTATTTATGCTCCTTTTGGACAGTTTTGTTTCCTGAACCCTAAGATCAGTTATTCACAGATAATCACTGGGAAATATTTAAATGGAAGAGATTGGTGAGGTTTCATGTGGCATGTCTCTCTTTCAAGAGACACAGTGTGCCTGCATCAGAAATTTAGCTAGTGTTCAGTAGGGGTAAAGATGTCCAAAAACATTAAAAATCATTCTTTAAGGATATGTAATTCTCCTTAAAGTTCTCTTACTTCTTAAATAGACCTAGGTTTGTATGTGTGGTTTTTTCTATATTTTAGTTCAATAAAAGACAATCTTTTAAGAGCCTCTCTTCCTTTATACACTGTGAGACAAAATGACTCGGAAACTCCCTGGATATACTATGATTAACTGCTCTGTTCTCAGTTTTGACAGCTTCAATGCTTCTAAGCCACCAGGCTCCAATCTTTTTCTTTCTAAAGAGAAACAGTAATTTTGTTTCCATGTGTAGTCAATATCATAATTATCTAAATTTGTTTCTACCAATCTTGATTGATCTCTGCACTGTCAACTGATAAAATCTGTCCCTTTCACAGGACCAAACATCTCTCAGATTCCAGGTCAGAGATCACCCCCTTGGGGGACATAGAAGACCTTAAAAAGGTCGAAAAACCTGGATTTCTTCACAGAAATCAGCCACATGGATAACCTCACAACCTGCACATTTTCCTAATTTTCACCAGCTGGATGAATATTTGGTTGGCCGTCATCTATTCCATGAGGCATCATAGGGTAGGGCTTGGGTCAGTTTTGCTCACCATTATATTCTCAATACCTGAAACAAAGAAGGTGCTTAAAAAAATGTATTGCACTAATAAGCATAAAAATACATAAATGTATTCATGAATAAATGAGTTAATTAAAGAAATTGCTCAAAGGGGCTTTATCAATAACACTTTGGAACTGACCTGTCCAACAGAGTAGCCACTACCATATGCAGCTATTTAAGTTTAACTTAAAATTAATTAAATTTAATAAAATTTAAACTCCAGCTCCTCAGTTGAACAAGCCACATTGTCAATGCTCCATACTCACACACGGTTAGTGAATACCACATTTTACAGTGCGGATTATAGAGACGCCCCATCATTGCAGAAAGTCCTATTGGGCAGCACAGCTCTGGCGATCCAAAAATTCTAGCCCAAGGACAGTACTGTTTTCTCAGGCTCCATCAGCTCATTAGTATTTCCGCTGTTGTTAATACTAACTGTGACTGAATTTTTTTCTGTAAAACTATTCTCCATTCATTGGTTGAGTATATCTGAATCTTTTACCTTTTTTCCTTCCAAAACATGGACATATTATTTGGCTGATTTAATTTGTAAGCGTCCAAGGGTCTGTAGTTCTATAGATTTTCCTGAGGACCCCAAAGAATTCCTGAAATTGAAAAAATTTACTGGCCTTAAAGTGCATTTATTACGCAGGCCAGGCCTCTATGCACAATGACGAGAATAAAAATGGAACAGATATAATGTGCTCTAGAAGTCACCATTAGTGTGTGAGGAAATTGGATTTGTATTGGTTTATTTAATTATGTTAACTGCATGATTGCACATATTCTAAAATTGTAATCATGTGTTAAACTAGTATAGTCTTCTAAACGAATATTCAGTGTTTACTGATATCCTTTTATTTTAACAATTAAGCATTTTTTTAAAACATAAGACTCTAGTTACAGCCATGTTATTCTATACACAATAAGTATATATTTTGTTTTTGAGAGCAGAGACTAGAAAGAGAACAAAACCATAACGTGATCTCACCTTTAACAGGAAGGTAAACAACAAAACAAACAAGCAAGCAAAATAAAAACAAAGACACTGAAATAGAGAACAGGAGGATATTGACCAGAGGGGAGAGGGGAGGGAATTTCAGGGGGAAAAGGGGAGGGATTTAGAGGAACTAGTATAAAGGACACATGGATAACAACTGAGGGGGGTGGAAATGGGAGGGAGGTGGGGAGCACGGGGCGGGGTGGGCTGGGATGGGAGTAAAAGACAGAAAACTGTACTTAAAAAATAATTAAATAAAAATAAAAAAACCTGTAACATTTATGCTTAATCAAAAGTAATCATTTGATTTAAATGCCCACACCAAAAAAAGCATCTTTGGTGACGTGTTAGAAAAAGGTAAGAGAATGGTGAAGATAATATCATGCTCGACTTAAGTACAGTAAATCCTCACTTAACATCATTAATAGTTTCTGCAACTTTAAGCAAAACAACATATAAGAAAAACAGTTTTACTATAGGCTTAGTGATAAAGACAAAAGTTAAGTTTCTGTGGCATCTCATTAATGTCACAGGGAAATGACATAATTTGAGGACCTGCTGTACAAAAATCAGGAAACCTAGCACACCAGGAGAAATTTGCAAATGTGAATTCCTAGGGGGTTTTGTCTCTTATAATAAAAAGCAAGATTCTATATCTTCTTTTAGCTAGCTAGACTCTATACATAATCCCATTTTCTCCATATTTCTATAAAAATAAGGAAGATTCTATGTATTGAATAATATGGTTACCTTAACCGCACGTTTTAAATTACATATCACAAACTTTTGTCCATCTGTACCATAAAATACCAAAACCAGCTTTTGAGTCAAGTACGTTTTACCACATCCTCATTTTCATGTCCCATGTTTCAGTGACAGTTAATAAAAGCAATGGACACTGGCACTATTTTTGACACATAACCGCATCAATGCCAAACATGCTTGTCAATGTAGCCAAAACATTATTATTCATCATATTCTAGTATCATCAAGCGTTGATATCACAGGTGTTCCAAACTACAGGAAATCAAGTATTTCCCTAATAGCACACTTTAAAACCTCAAGCCCTACACTGAAAAGTACACAATTAACCCATTTTCAAGGGCATTTGCAGGGATTGCACGTGTACCTACTTAGGAATGAACTTTGTCTTTCTGCGTCACTCTTTCACTACTTAGTCTTTATGTCTAAGTACTGAATGTCACATTTATAAAACGCATGTCACATTTGGCAAAGGTCCAATTGTATGATGCCACCAATTGGCTTTTGAGCAACTCAGATCTTGCCTCTTAGAAGGGGTGGTCAGAATGTTACACAGGAAGTCTGTCCATAAAGAACTTGAAGAAATGGTTTACAAATTGAGGGGCCAGATGAGTAAAAAATAGAATTGGGAAGGGTTTCCCCCTTCTTCTTTGCTGATTTCATGTGGGAATCCAAGACCAGCCAAACCCTTTGAAATCTGTCTCCAAAAGTCCATAACTTTGCAGGAGTTAGAAGCTCAAAGGGCTTCTAGGTTGAGGCATGTAACACTGAGGAGTGAAGTAAGGCTATATGATAGATAAATGAAGAGAGTGGGAACTGTGTGATGAGCCCCGTATGAAAACATTTAAGCTTTACAGAGAAGTAGTTGAAAAATAGCAAAAGCCCATTGAGTACAATCTGTGGAGGTGCAAATTTGGAGTTTCTACTTTAAGAGACAGCTTGAGGTGGGGGTAGGAGAGAGAGAATTACTGACAAATAATTTAAGGAATTTTGTGTTCCAGTAAAAGTCACAAGGTCATGCTTTAAGAGGTGCCAGGGAGTCCACTTGGAGCAAGTTTTAGGTTGTAAAACTGTATCTAATTATAAACTAACTTTAACCTGTCTTCGACTTTTCTCCATCTCCCTCTGCCAGAACCTCAGCTTTCCATTGGCTTGATCAAAGCTGCTTGCTCAACAGGGCTACATACCAAATTCTTGCTGACCACCGGTGTTATGGTCCAAACCAAGGAGGGCAGATTTGCAATTTGTCCCAGTTTTGTGTAAAACAATAAAAACAGAAAAGGAATTCTGAGATCTTTTGTAAGTTTTAAAGGTGTTGTGTTTCTGAAGATGATTTTCCTACAGGTGGGATTCCCACTCTTAATGGGAGCAGAGTATTTAAGGTGGTTGGGCTTACATGTCTCTGCTGCAACCTGATACCATGTTTAAATTCTGTGCAAGTTGGGGCAAGTAAATAATCTCTTTACTTCAGTTTCTTCAACTTTTAGTGTGGCATAGGGCTGTTTAAGCATCAAATGTGTTGATAAATATCAAGGTACAGCATATGTCACCTAGCAAGAATTCAATAAGTAATATCTATTTTATCATGACAATTTCCACATCACTTACTAATTATCCTGAACACTGCTGATATGTAGCATTGAGAAATTTGGTGATAGTGCTTAGGTAGAAGTGTACAACATTAAAGGAAATGGATTAAAAACAGAGGGGGAATGACAACATTTCTTGGATGCTTACAATGTATCAGACACTGTGATAAGTGCTTTCTTCACGTTTTAAGCCTTATTTACTTTTGACAATAGCCCCATTAGTTGTGAACTCTTAATAACTACATTTTGAAAATGGTGGTTTGTACTGTGAACACCTGGTTAAAATAGACCTAACTTCCTCAGAATCTTCTTCTCTGGATGTTTTGGGCTTGATTTGGCCCAAAGTGGAATTTGCATGACATTTGGAAGGCAGAAGTAAAGCAGAATCCATTGCTCTCTGAAGATCATCATGGTTAGATGCAGTTATGGGCAGGCATAGAGGGGCCAGTAGGTTTCAGCTGTCCGATCTTCTCTACTCTCCATCCTGCTCTTTTTCAGGGACCTCTGGCCCTGATGTTCAAATGCACAGCATTAGATGCTCAAACATGAACCTTCTGAGGCAACAGCTTCCCACAGATTTCTCCACCTAGTAACCTACTCACAGTCCCATTTCTGTAGTTGAATGTGTAGTTGAATATGTAGCTAACTTTCCCAGATGGCCTAATGGGTGACCCCTTTGATTTTCCATTTCCCTCTTCATACCTTCACTTCCCCAGTTCCTCCCCACAATAGCAGTTCAGCTTCCCTCATTGAATTTTGACTGATACAAGGTAGAAGCCTACTGGAGAGATTAACAGCTTACTCAAGGTCGCTGGGTGCTTTGTGAAGCCAAAATTGGAAGCCTTAATCTTCCAGAGCCCATGCTATACAACATTGCCTTGAAGAGAGAGACAAGGAAGGAGACAGGGAAGAAAGAAAAGAGGCAAGGCTTGGAGATTATAAATAAGGAGGGGGGAGACAGAAGATAAAAAAGGCTAGGAGAAGTGAGAAGGATGCAAGGAGGAAATTAGAACTACATGGTAAGCAATGGGAGAGAAGGAAAAAGTGAGAAGGAATAAAAGATAAAGTGGAATGGGATAGTGGCATTCCCAGCTCTACTTGCCCAGCCAGTACTTCCCTTTTACCACAATGGGGGAATTTTAAGAGGGACTAATACATGCCAGAGGACTGCAGAGTTCTGGTGCCCAATTGTTGAGGAAGCAAAAGCCCTTTTGGTTTTATTCTTCTATTAGAAACTGAATCTAAAATGTTATTATAAGTTTGTTTTTAAACAGAGAACTTAATAATTTTCAAATTATTCACTCTTTTTAGCCTTTGTTAATCAATTTTTTACCACCTTGCAGAAGTCAGTGATAAATATCAACTTCTAAACCACCAACCTTTTAGTCAGATTTTATCCATGAGTTAAGATATCAAATATTTTTACACAACAAAATAATGACGAGTAATTAATTATAGATCATGTTCAACTGATAATCAGTTTATGTGATATTCCACATGTGACAAACTTTGTGCATAATTCCAAAATAGAGATATGAAATATTTTCCCATGTTGCTACTTGATTTACCCCAGATGTTTACTATGTATAATATATACCGCTGCCAAAGAGGAACAGAAATTCACTTAAAATCTTGTTGGGTTTTATTTCCTACTGTGAGGCAGTTAAGACTAAAAATATTCTGTATAGGGCTCAGGAAGAGCTCTTCAATTATCCTGATGTGCATGGGGGTGAGAGGACATTATGACTGCCTTGACGACAAATTATCTGGTCCTCGCCACCATCCCATGTGACTGCCCATGCACTGCTCCTTACTTGCATTTTAAGTATTGCTCAGTACGCTTTGGGCCAGACTGTACCGGATGAACAGGTGTATGAGGGGACGGTAATAGAAGATGTAATAATCTTGCCACAAACCATCTGGTCTCTCTGTTAGGCCATGTCTTTCTTCTAAGCTCCATGGTGTCTTGGTCCTTAGTTAAGACGTTAGGCTATAGAGGGACAAGAAGACAACAAACTTGTTTTTACAACCAGTTGTCATTTTTGTGTCCCAAGGTGAGGTTGAGAAAGGCAGGATCCATTCAACACATTGTTTAAAATGTAGTAATTTTAGAAAACTCTTTTCTGGATTTATTTTACTAGATTTCAGTGAGTTTTGCCTCTTAAGAGGTTACCACAGCCTCAGAACACTATCAGAATGCAATATTTTAAAATTATTTACTCTAGCCCTGGCCAGGTGGCTTAGTTGGCTGGAGTTTTCTCTAAATGAACCAAGGTTGCAGGTTCCATACCTGGTCCAGGTGCATGTAAGGGTCAGTCAATGAATGCAAGGATAGGTGGACCAGCAAGTACATCTCTCTCTCTCCAATCAATCGAGAAAATTTTTATTATAAATAATATAGTTACTAATTATGTTATAGTTAATTATTGTTATATTATAATAAATAATGGTTTATTATATGCAATCGCTGTGAATAAGGAACAAGGTTAGTCCCTTGGCACTTCTGGGGCTGGGCCTGGAAAACTACTTTGAACTCATCAGGGTCAACCCTTCAGCAGCCATCATTAATTAAGACAGCACTTGGAGTCCTATCTCTCTTTTCTATACCCACCCTCACACTCCCGCCCCTTATCAGTTCTCAGCCCACCCAGATTCTGGCCTCCTAGGTTGTTTTCCTGTGTGTAGCCTCAGGCCAAACTCTGGTTACCACTCTCTGGTGCTAACTTACGGCCTCTCCCTCTTGAAGATTTACTTTCTACACTTGTTTGACAAAGAAGTTAACAGATGCGGTGTGAGAGCCGAAGAAAAGCAGACTGTGTCCTGATGCCAAAGTTGAAATCAGCTCTAACAAGAAGGGAAAGCTGGAGAGGTGATTTTGTTTGTGATGGACTTCAGTTTAGATCACCCATGCTTCTACAATAGTGTTTAAATCATAGGAGATCATGGGAATCTACCTTGTTTTTTAAAATTGTTTCTTCAATGGAAAGTGTTGCAATTTTTTACAGACTAGATCATTTAGTCCTTCTTACTTATTTGCTTACATAACTTTGTTTCCCTATGAGGTTCTAGGATTCACGGAGGTCACCATGATCCCCAGTGCTTGACAAAAAATAGAGACTCAAAAAATAGTGATTGAGTGAAGAAATACATGAAGGAACAACAAGCAAATTGCTATAAGTCAACAATAATGTCGAGGAGACTGGGTCTCCAAGGCTGAGGCCTTTTCTCTCCCAACATGAGAGTTCTTTCCAGTCCTCTATCAATCCACTTGATAGGACAGGAGCCTCTTTCCTCAAGGCTATAGGGTGCTTAAAGACAGATTCCAACTCAGCAAACACCCACGGAGAACCCGCTACAGGTCAGAACTGTTAATGTACAGCATCTTATGTAAAACATCTAACAAACCTATAGTTATTATTAGCCCCACTTTCTTAGGCTCAAACACGTTAAATGCTTTGCCCATGATCACATCCCTAAGAGAGGGAGGGTTGGAAGCCAAACCTGGTCTCACTGAAAGGTTAGTGCTCACTCCACTCCCTCACCACCACATCCACACAATGCAACAACCCAATGTCTACCATGTAACATACTTCGGTAGAATGTATGCAGACCTTTTTCGCAGCTTAACATCCTGAGATAGGGCTGCATTTTATAAATGATAGCCTCCTAAATTACTTGGAGTGTTGCAATAGTTTTCCAAAACTATTAAATGTACCATCTCTATCACATATTATTACCTCTGACCATGAGGTAATACTGAACTCTATTTTATTTGTGGACTCAAAAGGAAGCTGAAAGAACCTAACTGTGATAATATAAAGAACAGTAAGAAGATATTGCTGATTAAAAAATTTGTTCTACATTTTTATTTTGTCACTTAACTACTAGAAAGTGTTAACTGAATTTATAGTAATTTAATTGGCTTATTTTCTCTTGATCCCAACTGAGATCACTTCAGAGGCAATGGAGTTGAAGCCATTTTGAGAGGGCAGTAGGTTGGGTTACTTTGGGAAAACTAAGAAGGTACTTCTGGAGAAGGTTAAACAATAGGGGCTGGGGTAAGGAATGGAGTTTGAAGTGGAATAAAGATTTCAAGAGGGTAAATAAACACATTCCAAGCATAGAGTACCATACTTTAAAAAGAGAATTTGTAAACGACTATGGCAGGCAGAATGGTGACATTAAGAACAAAGTGAAGCTCTTATTTCATATTTATGAATAAGTTAATTATTCATAAATTTGGCCAGGGTGAAGTGAAATAGTACCTAATTTAATTTCAATATCAAAGCCATATTTAATCCACTGAGTATTACACTGCCCTAAAACAACTATTGCCTTTTGTGCTTGTTATCAACTAAAAAACATTTTCTTTGTTTTTAATCTTTCAAAATCAAATATCTAGTTTGTTTTGCTTTTTGGTTTTTAATTATATTTTATTGATTATTCTATTACAGTTGTCCCAATTTTTCCCCTTTTGCCCCACTCCCTCAGGCAATTCCCACACCTTTGCTCATGTCCATGAGTCATGCATGTAAGTTCTTTGGCTGCTTCATTTCCTATCATTTCCTACTGTACTTTATGCCCCCATGGCTATTCTGTGACTACCAATTTGTACTTCTTAATCCCCTCACATCTTCACCCATTCCCCTACACCCTCCTCCCATCTGGCAATCACTAAAATGCTCTAAGTATCCATGAATCAGATTCTGTTCTTGATGCTTGGGGTTTGTTTTTTTCTTTGGATTCAATTTTAATAGATACATATTTATTGCCATTTTATTGTTCATAGTTTTGATTCTCTTCTTTTTCTTAGATAAGTCTCTTTAACATTTCATACAATAATGGTTTGGTGATGATGAACTCCTTTAATTATTTCTTATCTGGGAAGCTCTTTATCCTCCCTTCAATTCTAAATGATATCTTTGTTGACTAGAGCAATCTTGTCTATAGGACCCTGCTTTTCATGACTTTGAATATTTCTTTCCAATCCCTTCTAGCATGCAAAGTTTCTTTTGAAAAATCAGCTGACAGTCTTATGGGAATTCCCCTGTAGGTAATTATCTGCTTTTCTCTTGCTGCTTTTAAGATTCTCTCTTTATCTTAACCTTTGGCATTTTAATTGTGATGTGTCTTGGAATGGGCCTCTTAGCATTCACCTTATTTTGGACTATCTGTGCTTCTGGGACTTGCATGTCTATTTCTTTCACCAAATTAGGGGAGTTTTCTTTCATTATTTTTTCAAATACATTTCCAATTTCTTACTCTTTTTCTTCTCCTCCTGGTATCCCATGATACAAATTTTGTACTCCTTGAAGTTGTCCCAGAGGCTGTTTATACTATCCTCGGTTTTTTGGAGTTTTTTTCTTCTTGTTGTTCTGACTGGTGTTTTTTGCTTTCTTATGTTGCAAGTCATTGATTTGATTCTTGGCTTCATCCATCCACTGTTGTTTCCCTGTAAATTTTTCTTGGTTTTAATCGGTGTATCCCTTGTTTCTGACTGGAGGTTTTTTATGATGTTGATGTCTTCTCTAAGTGCCTTGGACATCATTATAACCAGTGTTTTGAACTCTGCATCTGATAGATTACTTATTTCCATTTTGTTTAGTTTCTTTTCCAGAGTTTTGATCTGTTCTTTCATTTGGGCCATGTTTCTTTGTTTTTTTTTTCAGCCTCCCTGTGTTTGTTTCTATGTATTAGGTAGAGTTGCTGTGACTCTCTGTCTTGGTAATGTGACCTAATGTAGTAAGTGTCCTATAGGGTCCAGTAGCACAGCCTCCCCTATCACTCAAGTTGGGTACTTAAGGTGTGCCCTTTGTGTGGACTGAGTACACCCTCCTCCTGTGATTGAGCCTTGACTGTTGTTAGAATATCAATGGGAGAAATTTACCCAGGCCAGTTAGCTGCAAGAATGGGCTTTGACCACTGACCACCAACCCCTGCCCTCCCTGGAGGATCAGCTGTGCAAGAGCAGGGTGGTGGTGCTCTGGGTACCACCTGATCTATAGCTGTCTACTGGGTGTGAAGGGTCTGGGGTTTAGTGAGTGGTTCAGGTCAAGGTCAACCCCAACCTGTGTTTTGCCAGGGGCCACCCTGCCTGAACTATAAAGCAATCTGAGATGGCTGCTACTTGTTCTTGGCTGGAGATTCCCAGGTGAAGTCACACCATGAATCTAGGCTGGCTGCTGCAATTGCCAGGCCTGAAGCCACTTAGAAAGATATATGGGAACTAGGGACTCACTGAGTCTGACTGTTGCTTGTTTAAGAAGATTTAGGAAGTTGTGAAGCATGAGCCAAAACCAGCCATTTATATGAAAAAGCAGATTGGGTGGGCCTGTAAATTGGGTGCTTCAGAGTCTCTGAGGATCTTCTGGGTGGAGAAAACAGTGTTAGCCAGGTTGATGGAGTCTCAGACGTGGCACCTGCCTACTGGCTTTGTGGATCTGTGAGGGGAGGGTTCAGAAAAGGGTAATGGCCTCTATTCCCCTTAATTCCAGGCACTTCAGTTCCTCCCTGTATGCCACTGGTGCCTTTCAAGCCTCTACCCCAGTAATGATAGGTCTAGAGTTTCTTCAGTGCTGGAGCTCAGAGGGAGTGAGTCTGAGTAAGTCCATGTGTGGGTTCTTTAAGAGGAACTGCTTGGGGCTCCAGCAGTTTCTTCTACCAACTGAATCCAAACTGGTTTTTGCAGCCAGAAGTTGTGGGAACTTATCTTCCTGGTGTGGAACCCCAGATTGGGGAGCCTAGTGTGGGGCTGGGACTCCTTGTTACCAAGATATCCCTCCCAAATTTTCGTCCACCACACATGGGTGTGGGACCAGCCTGTTTTGTGTCTTTGCCCCTCCTACCAGTCTGGACGGAAGTGGTTTCTTTAATTCTGTATTTGTCAAACTTCCATTCAACTCAATTTATGAGTAATTGCTCTGTATTTTAGTTGTAATTTTGATGTGGTTGTTCAAGGAGGCAAGCTATGTCTGCCTATGCTACCATCTGGACCAGAAGTCCCCCAAATATCTAGCTTTTGATCACCAAGTGCCCAGAAGTCCAAAAATCTCCTGCATGTGACCTACTTTTCCTGTCTCATCTAGGAAGTATAGATCAATGACAATTTTGTCCCAACCTAGAAGTCACAGGTCAATTTCCAGGTCAAGGCTAAGACATTAGTATAACCAGTTTTATGCCCAGTGAGTACAAAAATGGATTAGTAGGCTGACCTTAAGAATTGGTATGCCAGTTTACTGGACAGGCCAACATAATGCCTACAATGTCTACAGCACCTATGTAACAGGACACCAAACCACAGTTCTTGACTTTAAGGAGAGGCCCCAAACTTTTCCTTAAGGATGGGTGCCATGTTTTGTATCTCATGACCTAATCTCACTGTTTTTGCTAATTAGATGAGTAGGCATTTGATTCAAAGAAAACCAATTTGTCAACTACCTAGGAGCCTATGAAGTAGTATGGTTCAAAAGCACTTTCTGGCCACTGTCCAAATTGAACCAGCTAAGTTCTATCTCTTAGAAAGATGAATGACACTGAGACAAAATGATGCAGAGAAAGACATCTGGCAACTGGAAGTGAGAAGAGAAGTCTATAGACATAGAAAAAAAGCAGATTCAAGTGGAGAAGCTAAGTTACTTTAGTGGTAGGATAGTAGGGTCCACAGGGTCCTGAACAATATTCCAGCTCTATTTGCTGAGATAACTAGATATGGTTCCTGTTATTCCTGATCTGTTTTGTTTATTCGCATTTATCCTGAGTTCTCTTGAGCCTTAATGTATTAGTCAGAAATGACTAAGTATTGTGGTAGTAACAAGTAACATGAACATCTGAGCTTAACACAACAAAAGATTATTTCACTTTTTTGCAGAATCTGCTTCAGGTATGGAGACTGTCCAGGGCATACGTTCTTCAATATTCCAAAAGTTTTCTAGCTGAGGATTAATCACCTCTTTTTAAATTAATACTTCTCCTATATATGTAGTTTATCACTTTTACTCTTAAGCCATTGGCTAGAACTTATCACATAATTCACTTAACTGCAAAGAAACTTCAGAAATGTGATTTTCCAAACACTGAGAAAAAAACTGGAAATATAGGTGAATCAGTTACCTAAATTAGGGATACCTTGCTACCATACTTTTAGCCTCTTCTGTGTGCTGTACGTTAATCATTTTAGCCCCTCCTAAGCTTCACTAAAACCCATCAGGTAGAGATACATTCACTTCATTTACTCACCTTTGATTCATCCTCAAACACACCTGACCACACCTCTTACCACTAGTAAATTTGATGCCTCACAATTAATAGCAAAACTTGTAGCAAGCAGGGACTTGCATTATTGAGTAGATGCTTTCAATAGCCTTTTTCCCCCTCCTTCTAAAATAAAAACAGTAGCAGAGAGTGACGGATTTTTGCCATTTGGTGGTGGATGGGTTTGGGGGGGCAGATAATGAGAGCTAATGAGATCATCTCAGTAGGAGATGCAATTTAGATGCAACCTAAGCAATTTAGTTCTTTTAAACTGACAGGGTCCAGAGGGGAGAGGGGAGAGAATCACAAGGGAAAAGAGGAAGGACTCACATGAACAAGTATAAAGGACACATGGACAATAACTAATGTGGGGGGCAGAGATGGGAGGGAGGTGGGGAGCACTGGAGGGAGGGCAGAGCTGGGAATACAAGAAAGAAAACTGTACTTGAACAAGAGTTAAATAAAAATTTTTAAAAAGAATAAATTTAATCTAAAAAGAAAAAAAAGAGGGGAGATAAAATTTACTGAGTATCTATTATGTGTCATCACTTTCCATAGATATTCTCTCATTTATTTACCACCAAGCAGTGTCTATGAGCTAGATATTACTATTTTCCAGCTGATTAAACCAAGACATGAAGAGGTTATATGATTTGCCCAAAGTCACACAACTTATAATGATTGAAAATTCCACTCAGGCTTTCAGACCTCCAAATCTGTGCTTCTCACAATTTCATGAAGCATGAGCAGCAGGAAATTTAAAACACATCCTGGGAGATGCAATAGTACCAGATTTTCTAGGACTATTCCTGAAAGAAATAAAGTTCAGGAAGGATTTAATTGATTTTAGAAAAGCCCCCAAGGCTTTTGAAGATGATGATCCTGTATACAATCATTTATTTATTCATTCAAAAAGATTTAATGAATGAAGACAAAAAGACAAGGTTGGAAATCACTGTTCTCAAGTTGCTCACTATGTTTAGGCATAGACCCACAAGTAAACAGACAATTGTGATATGGTGTGGTAAGAGTTATAGAAATAAACAAGTGGTATTGATGGTCCCAACCCAGTGTTGCTATTCCGTTCACTGAGACTCTAAGATGGAGATTTCCATGCTTGCTTTCAAGATCAACACCTGCAGGGGGAAGTAAAAGAAGCTGAACTGGGAGATGTTGGGCTATGATGAAGTTGCAACAAAACCTCAGCCTTTCCATGGGAGAATTCTGGAGTTGGTATGACCAACAGAGTTGTCCCACCTGAGGCAATGGGAACAGTCCTTTATAATTCTGTATCAGTTACTCATTCCATATGTACTGCCCCTAGGAAAGAAGGCATGGCTTTAAACAAGTGTCTCTTTCCAACCAAGGACAATCTCCAAATGAAATTCATCTGATGTCTATCACTTACCCTCTCAGCAGTTTGAGGAAGGACTGTTTCAGTTCTGAGGAGGTTAGAGGAATCCAAAACATACCATTGCACTCACTATACTGACATTCAAGGGAGGTTTCCTGGAGAAGATGTCCCTGGAGCTGAATCCTAAAAAAATGGGTATATATTAACCAGGAGAACAGTATATGCAAACAAGAGACAGTTTGAGGAGAGTACATTCAGGGCAGCTTATCATGCTTGTAGGAACAAATAATGCAGAAGGAATACAGCAAGTGCTGACATTTGGTGTAGAGGCCAGATCCTACAGCACATTCTAAGGAGTTGGACTTCTTCCCAAATGCAATGGAAGGTATTCAAACATTTTATTCAGAAACTGATATAATCAGATTTCCTTTGTAGAAAGTTCATACTGGCAACAGGTGGAGAACATATTAGATGGGGATAGAACTGAAGAGAAGCAGATTCATTAAGATGCTGTGACAGTGATCCCAGAGAGGAGAATAATACTTGAATTGACAAGTAGCAGTAAGAGTGAGAATGGATAGAAGAGGACATAATATTCCAGGGATAGTACGTGGGCAAAACTGAGAAGACTGAAGAAATCAATTAAATGTTAGGGCTAGGAAAAATTTAAAAGTCAAGATGGAAATATAGTAAATACAAGTTTGAGCATACTGTCTGTAGCACATTCATGCAGAGATCTCCAGCTGCAATGGTTTGTCCTCCTCTGGAGCCCAGGAGAGAAATCTAGGTTGTAGATGAAGAGTCAGAGTCAACCCATGGATGGTTGTACAAGCCATGAAATGGAAGAGTTCGACCGTACACGTTCCAAAATGTACACAGACATGAAGAAAAAGACTATTTAAGGGGGAGAGGAACCCAACAAGAAGTGCTAGAAATGTAGGAGGAAAATCAGGAGGGAGGAATATCTCAGAAATGAAAGAGGGGAGAGTATTTAGATGTTTCATTTGCAGGTGAATGCCACTGAAATATAAGAAAAACAAATTTCCAGAGTATTGAGTAAGTAGGTGACCACTGGTGACCTTGGCAAAGAACATTCCAATGACATGGAGAAGACAAGCCCAGAACAAAGAGGATAAGGGAAACGTGGTTGAGGACATGCTCAAAAAGACATTGTATTACGTGAAGTACCAGTCAACAAAATACAAATACTATATAAGTCCACTTATAAGATGTATCCAGAGTTGTCAAACTCATAGAAACAGAAAGTAGAATGGTGGTTGCTAGGGGCTTGTGGTGAAATAGGAGGAATGGATAGTTATTGTTTAGTGGGTTTGAAGTTTCAGTTTGGTAACATAAAGTTCTGGAGATGGATGGTGGAAACGGTTGCATTGCAATGTAAGTGTACTTTTTGCCATAGAGCTGCATGCTTGAAATGGTTAAAATTGTGAATTTTATGTTGTGTATATTTTAGTAAAAATAAAAAGAAAAGGAGAGAGAACAAAGGCATAAATGAGAGATGAGAAAATGGAAGGACTGAAGGTAGCCCTCTCTCGAAAAGATTGAATGGAAGAGGAGAGATAGGGTAACCGCTAAAGCAGGGTATAAGGTCAGGGGGTATTTTTAGGAGAGAGCCCACAGAAAGGCTTTATGGGGATATCAAAGGTATAGCAAAGAGAAGCAGTACTGTGAGCTGAGCGAGTCAGAAGGATGGTGAAATAGGGCCTTTGGCAGTTGTTGATGAATCTCACTTAGGTGGGCATTGAGGGAGATAGAATGACATAACAGAAGAATAAGTTTTTACCATTAAGGATGGTCAAAAGTCTTACTCTGCCCAGAAGAGGGACTTAAACGGAGAAATTATAGTAAACCACTAATGCTCTCTTTAAGTTTAAAATGCCACATCTAGTTCATTGTCACTGTTTTAAGAGGCTAGTTGTTGCTATACAAGTCACTTACAGATTAAATTGGTGAATCATGTAAATAGCATCATACACAATGAAGAGATAGTTATTACGTTGTGATGTGTAAGTTTTTTTTCCAAATACATATTGGATGATGTTCTGTTTAGGAATGGGCAAAAAACATTTATGGATTTTGAAGCTTACTAAAATGTCAAGAAACAATATTGTCTAAATTTCAAGGAAGAGTATTGTCTAAAAGCTGCACTCTTAAATATTTTTCTATTTAATTAAATTTAAATTTACTATGTATTATTTTATAGTACATTATTTAAAATAACCTACAAGAAAAAGTGTATTCATTCAAAAAATGAAGTCATGGCTTCCCTTGAGTCATAGGGAAAAAATAGTTAAGTAAAAGAGCAAATTATTTTCTTCAGAGTTAAAAAAAGAGGAGTTCCTTTATAAGCCCCGCATTTGATTCACATATTTTTAATCTGTCTTAATGGTCCCCACAAATTATTATCACACACAACAGAAATAATGCTTCAACATTGCACCATATTTTTTTCTTTCTGGACATAAAAATAATGAATTACAAAGATAGGAATATTTGATATATCTATTCATGAACATAACATACATTCACAAATGCTTTTGGAAGATTTCGCTCTTGGCCATGATTATGTGAATTCACATAATTTCTTAGTTATATAAACAGATAGCACCAAGAAATCAAATACAAACAAAAGTGCTCTCTCATTTCCAGTCCCCTAACATGAACTGAGTTTTATGCTCTTTATGGAAGCTTTTGGATTCATTCTTTATGAATACGTGGAGTGTTTTAATGAGCTCTCCTGTTTGCTACATGTGTATGATGCTGTTAAAAAATACTTTCAGGGGCCCTGGCTGGCATAGCTCAGTGGATTGAGCGCGGGCCTGCAAACCACACAATCGCGGTTCGATTCCCAGTCAGGGCACATGCCGGGGTTGCAGGCCGGTTCCTTGCAGGCTAACTACCAGCAGGGGACGCACAAAAGGCAACCATACATTGATGTTTCTCTCCCTCTCTCCTTCCCCTCAATAAATAAATAAATAAAATCTTAAAAAAAAATACCTTCAGGGGTTGGAAAGGGCTATAGGCAAGCTGCTTTGTTCCCTCGCCCCTCCCCCACAGGCAGTGCTGGTAGCAAAGCAAGGAGCGTTGCCTTGCTCTGGTTACCACCTAAGGCCCTGCCCCCTTACTACCTTAACAGGTGTGCTGAGACAAAGAAATATGGCCCAAATGAAAGAACAGAGCAAAGCTTCAGAAAGAGAGCTAAGCAGTGAGGAGATAGCCGACCTATCTGATGGAGTATTTAAAGCCCTGGTAATCAAAAGTCTCACAGAACTGATTGAGCTTTGTTGAAAAATGGAAAAACAAGTGAAAGATACCCCAAATGAAATAAAACAAAATATTCAGGGAACCAACAGTGACAGGAAGGAAACCGGGACTCAAAGCACAATTTGGAACAAAAGGAAGAAATAATCATCCAACTGCAACAGAATGAAGAAACAAGAATCCAAAAAAAAAAAAAAAATGAAGAGAGACTGAGGAATCTCTGGGACAACACGAAATGTTCCAATATCCAAATTATAGCAGTGCCAGAAGGAGAAGAACAGCAGCAAGAAATTGAAAACTTATTTGAACAAATAATGAAGGAAAACTTCCCCAATCTGGCAAAGGAAATAGACTTCCAGGAAGTTCAGGAAGCTCAGAGATTCCCAAAGAAGTTGGACCCAAAGAGGAACACAGCAAGGCACATCATCATTAAGTTACCCAAGATGAAAGATAAAGAGAGAATCTTAAAAGCAGCAAGAGGAAAGGAGAGTGTTACCTATGTTACCTACAAAGGAGTTCCCACAAGGCTATCAGCTGATTTCTCAAAAGAAACCTTACAGGCAAAAAGGGGCTGAAAAGAAGTATTTGAAGTCATGAAAGGCAAAGACCTCCATCCAAGATTATTCTATCTAGCAAAGCTTTCATTTAGAATGGAAAGGCAGATAAAGTGCTTCCCAGTTAAGGTCAAGTCATAAGAGTTCATCATCACCAAACCATTATTACATGAAATGTTAAAGGGATTGATCTAAGAAAAAGAAGATCCCAAATACGAACAGTAAAATGACAACAAACTCACAACTATCAACAAATGAACGTAAAAGAAAAGAAAAACAATGAAAACAAAAACTAAGCAAACAACCAGAACAGAAACAATCAGAGAAATGGACATCATATGGAGAGATTTCAGTGGGGAGGGGGAAGGGAGGAATAGTGGGGAAAAGGTACAGGGAAGAAGAAGTGTAATTGGTAGGCATAAAATAGATGGAGAGAGATAAAAATGGTATAGGAAACAGAGAACTCAAAGAACTTTTATGTCCCAACCCAGAGAGAAGGGAATGCTAGAGGGTAGGGCGCAGGGCAGAGGGGGGATAATGGAGGAGAAATTAGGAAAACTGTAATAGCATAATTAATAAAATATACTTTAAAATACCTTCTGGGTCATAGTATAAGATGGGAATGATGACATTGATATATAACTTTTTGTGCAACTATAAGCATTCATCTTGAAAAAGAAGAAAATTAAAAATCCTTGTTATATAAGAAGCATATCATAACCATCACAGAGGATGTGTAACACAGATATAGCACAAAAATAATATGTCTTGGGAGCCACCAATATCACACTCATTGTGTGTGCATGGTTATGCAACATTGAAAATGAAAGATGAGGCCCTGGCTGGTGTAGCCCAGTGAATTGAGCGCGGGCCTGCGAACCACAGGATCGCGGTTTGATTCCCAGTCACGGCACATGCCTGGGTTGCAGGCCAGTTCCCAGCAGGGGACTCACGAGAAGCAACCATACATTGATACTTCTCTCCTTCTCTCCTTCCCTTCCCCTCTAAAGCTAAATAAATAAAATCTTTAAAAATATTTTTAAAAAATGAAAGATGACATTGTCCCCTGAGGTCTGGAAAACATGAACTAACTAAAATTTCTAAGGAGAAACAGGAAAGGATATTAAAATATTGGTCTTTTCTGAAAAGATGTCAAACTGGAGGAAATAAGCTTCTCTTTAAATATTTTTTGGATAAGCAAGAAATAGGTATGTCCTGTCTTCACATTGCTATGGCTAAAATGTTTTCTTTTCTTTAAAGGGGAAAAAACAGGGCCTTATGTTCTTTTAATGAGTTTACTCATCTAGATGTGCAAAGTACTATTCTAGGCCAATTATTCAACTGTTGCTTTGACAAGGCCTGTCATACTAATTCAATATTTAAATCATTTCTTAGATAATGTAATTATAGCAAATGTTTTTAAAAGTAGAAGTACATTCTCTTACATGATTGAAATGCTGTCCTAATAAAATGACTCTTTCTAATTTACAGATTAATTAGTATATATGAGCTATATGAAGCCTTAAACTAGAAGAAAAATTTGCAGTATCTTTGGCATAATAAAGCTTCATAAATAGATCTCTCTGTTATTATAAACTCATATCATATTTTATAAAATTTCTGAAACCAATGACAAGGTTTATCCAAAATCAGTTACTCTGTATTAATTAAATGCTAAGGTTTGATTGAGTGTGGGACCCAACTTTAAAACTCTGATGCTTATAAATGCCATTTGAAATCAAAGTAAAAGAAAGATTTTCCTAGAAATATTAGACCATTACTCTCTATGATGTCCAAATATTTTGAAACAAAAATAAAAGTGAATGTTTTAATAAGGTTTCAAAGTGGAATATTAAAATTGGAAATGTCTCAGAAAATCTAGAAAAAATAGCTCTGCATCTACAATGTAAATGCTCAAGAAGAAATTTTTTTCTCTTGTACCTTAAACTACATCCATTTGTTTAATTTTTTTAAATTCCCCACAATTAGCAGAAGGACTGGAACAAAACTAATCTTCATGCATAATTATGTTTTCTGTCATTGACATAAAGCATCACTTTTGAGTACACATATCTAGGTCTAAATTAAGTAGTTATCTCTCACACAAAGTTTTTTTGCAACAAAAGCAAAATATTAAAGCTATTCAGTAAAAAGTGCTATTTTTGTTTGTATGAATGTTGTCTATGACCATTAACCAATGGAAAAAATTGTCATAGCTATTTTGAATTATTAAAATTTGTTTATTAAAAATACATCAAACACCTAAGCAGGACATGGGACTTTGAAAGAACATTCAAATCAACGAAAGTAATGCACAGCCCTAGCCAGGTGGCTGAGTTGGTTGGAGTGACGTTCTGTACAACAGGAAGGTTGCAGGTTTGATCCCCAGTCAAAGAACATAAGGGAGGCAACTGATTAATGTTTCTCTCTCTCTCTTTTAACTCAATAAAACAAACCCTCACACAAGGACCTAAAGAAAGTAGTATGAAATAGACAAAAACACAATTTTCTTCTATTTCTAGGAATATTTTCCATAGACATTTTTTTAAATGTCCTCATGAATAGTCTGGAAAATGAAGTTTTCTAATTAATATTTGAGTTATCTCAAAGCTACTAAATCAGCAATGATTTAGTTAGTCAAAAGACTAACTTTTTAAATGAGAAAAAGAAAATTACTCTCAAAATTAAATTGAATATAGTTTTTAGCTATTTTATCTTTATAGCTCAGAGGGTACTCTATGGATCATAATTATCATTATGAGACCAATAATCAATGAAGAACTATAGATGGAAAAAGTATAAGAAATACAGTTTAACATTGCATTTAAGACGTACTATATATGTTGTTCTTTAAAGTGAACCCTTGAATTTTAAATTCAGAGGTCTTTAAAGAACATCTGGTGTCTTTTTCCTCAGAAAAGTACAATATGGGAGGGAAATTACTTCATCATTTTAATAGTTTGAATTTTGATAAATTATAACTTCTAACTTGTAGAAACACTTTTAAAATATGGTATAGTTCCACATTACCACATAATCCAAGGTGATATTAAAGTGTTGGGACTATTTTTGTTGGGCCCTGTGACACAAAATATTATTAATCTTTATTTAACATGTCTATTTGTACTGTTTCCCAATATAGAAAACTTCACCTGGTATCATTAGAAAGGAGATATTCCTTTAAATGGTCTAATCACTATGTTGCACACCTGAAACCAATACCGTTTGTCAACTATAATTTAAAAATTTTTTAAAGTATCTATAAAGATATTCCACTAAGGAGTATTTTCCAGATACTTGAAGTTCATTCTTTTAAATTCATTACTGAATTTTATTTTAATCCTGTCTATTTTTAGACTTTAAAAAATATGCTATACCTTCCTCTGTTTCCTTAAACAGAGAATAATCAACATAATGTAACTGGTTTGATTATTAAGGTCTTAATTTTATACGTTCATTGTTGAACCATGTTTACATTCAATCATTTGTGCACTCAACAAGCCTTTACAGGCTGGGGCGGCATTGTTCAGGGCTGTTTCCTTTTATACGGAGTGGCCCAGACTGAAATGCTTTGCAAGTTCCTGGGTTTGCAGGGTTTTGCTACAGTAGTGAGGCGTAGGAGAAAGAAATTACATTTTCAAGTCAGACAGATCAAGATTCGAACCGCAAGTTCATTATTTACTAATTATGCAATTTGAGAAATTTCAATTTAACCCTTTACAGACTCCATTTCTTTACCCCAAAATTGCTGATGCTAACTTGTAGAATGAGTGTAAACAATGAATGAAATACATAAAAACTGTAAAGTATCTGAAGCCCCCCAACCCTCAGCCTCCTTCCTTGTTTTCCTGTAACCGTCAGTCCTTGCTCCTGCCAGCTCACTTCTCTCACAGTTCCTTGTCCCTTGTAGACTGTGACAGCAGGAACCTCTAGTGATCCATCAGTCACAGCCCCTGATGTCTGCCATTAATACCTGAACTCATGGTCTCTGGTTAAACTCTTGGGTTTGAATCCTGACTTTACCAGTTTATTCTGTGTGATCTTGGGTAGATTTATTGTTCTCTCTCTACCTCAGATTCCTTGTCTGTGAAATGAGGGGAGTCATTATACATACCTCAAAGGATTAAATTCACTATTTATGCAACTATCCCCCACCCACAATAAACACACAACAAATTTTAGAATGAGTGGGGGAAGCCCTGGCTGGTGTAGCTCATTGGATTGAGCACAGGCCTATGAACCAGACAATCGGGGTTCTATCCCTAGAATGAGTGGAGGAAAATAATTTTGCTTTTAATTTGTGGCTAGGGGAATATTATAATCAACTTATTTAAATGATTTTAAATATTATAAAACATTCTACTAATAAAGTTTGGTGAGCTTTAGAATATAGCTTTCAAATCATCTTTTAAATTTTCTCTGCCTTCTCGCCTTCCAGTACCCCATCCCTCCTTCTGCTCCTTCTCCTTTCCAGCAGCTCAGGAATTTACTTTTACCTTTGGGTTAGTGGGTCCATTTTGATTGCTGGATAAATGATCTCAAGATCGTGGGGATTTTTACCACATAGGACTGTGAGATAACCGATTGTTTTTTTTTCTTTTTTCTTACTATGTTACATGACTGCATTATCTCTGTTACATTTATAATGATAGGTCGAGTTTCTTCTAAGCCTGCCACTTTGCCTGTGTTCTCACGTACAAATGTTTACCTTTTACTCACAAGTGGCCAACCATATCAGTAGCTAAGGCCATAATTCAGCATTATCAGTAAAAATTCAAAGCAGTTGTATTTCTAAATCTTAACACCTAACTCATTTCATAATCAAATAGAACTGTCAAATATTTGCATTATGTAGTCCATTTCTGTGTGCTTACGTATCACCTATTTGTCCTCAGCTCCGGCTCAGTCTAATCCTCCAGTTGAATAATCTGTTGGAATTTGGAGATGAAGAGTAAAAATAAGGGTAGATAGTTATAGTTGAGAAGTGACTAGTAACAAATTGTTTATAATAACAAAATAATGTCATAAGTGGTATGTATTTATGGTTCAATTATATCTAGAAATTTAATAAACAAAGGTTTTAACTGAACCTCAATTTATGAAAGGGCTTATTTTCTTATTTTGTATCAGTCTCACTACTCTGTACCAATAGAACAGATTTTGACTGTGCTCCTTTTTATGTCTATCAATCAAAACACACAGTAATATGACTACTGGTCCCAACATCAGTAGAATTCTGATGGCAATTGCTTCTGTTTTTGTTAAGAGTGACACATAAGTGCTAACAGGCACATTATCAACAATGCTCTACTTCTCTTCTGTTCCCTGGACATTTTTGGTCACTCAAGTGATCTAAGGGACCACTTCAATCATGTACTGTTTAGTTTTGTTTGTAACTAGGATTTAGGCATGGCATGTAAGAGACTAGAATTTCAAAAGCTTTCCCACAGATTTCATGAGAACTTGGGAAGGGGGTTATTCCTGGCAGGATCAGAACATCCCAGAAGGTATTTGGCATTTGCTCAATGATATTAACATAGCAGATATTTTTCAAGGAAGAAGATGAGAGGCAACAGTGATGCCAGCTAAAGACTATTCCCAATTCTTAGCTCTAACGCTAAATTTAACATTACTCATAATCACTAATCAGGCCCTTTATTACCTCTCAAAACTTTGCATCAGGCCCTGTCTTCCTAGTGATTTGACCTGTTCTGATTTTATTATTACATATCACCAAGTTATTTGCAACCTCTAGCTCAGTCCACCCCTTCATTTGAATTACCTATTGGAATTTGGAATTGGGAGAGTAAAAGATGAGGGTAGAAAGCTATGGCTGAACTGTGAATAGCAAAATAATCTATGAATAGTATTATAGTGTTCTAATTGAAAAATGATATTTAGAAATTAGGTAAACAAAAGTTCATACTGAACCTGCAATTATAAAAGGACTTACTTTCTTATTCTATATCAAGCCTACTACTTTAAATGTCCAGGACAAGAGTTTTACTGAATTCCTTTTCATTCTTATCAACCAGTAAAACTACTTCTGTGTGAGAGTTTTCTTGAATACTAGTCTTCTGAAAGGTAAGAATTACTTCTCACAGTTTTCCTAATGTTAAGTCTGAACAGTCAGAAAATAATAAAATATAGGTATTTATATAGTAATGATAATCTTCTTATTAGCTAAGTTGCATTATCTAAAAGTATACAAGACTAGTGGGCTTTTTCAGCACCTTTTTGCCCTCTCTATCAAAGAATTTTTTAAAAACTTTCTAGATCTAGTCTTTGGAATTCTTAAAACCAGAGAGAAATTAGTGTGTGCAAGCAAGGTGTCCAATAAAAAAGGGAGACCCAGGCTAGCAACAGATGTTTTAGAACATGTTATTATGAGAGCATCTTAGGAGAGGAAATTACAGGAAAATTTAAAGGAATCCTGGTTGAGATCAGGAAATAAGTCCCTCTTAACATAAGGACTCCATAGTGTGGTGGTCAAGGGTCCCAAAATTACACTAGAATATCTATGTGACTTGACTTTGAGAAGTATCTTAGGCTGGATATCTGAGCTAGAAGGAAATTTTAAGGGTGAATCTGAAACAAAACTCTAGTGGTATATTTTCTATTGTTGCCTCTCAAGAGAATAGTACTATGGGTTAGAGATGAAAAGGGTACTTGTTATACTACTGTTTGGAGAATATGTCCTTTATCTTACATATCCCCTATAGTAACCCCGATCATGTTCCTTACTCTGGTGTTTGCTTAGTATTTAAAAAAATGTCTGATTATTATTTATAGAAGTCTTGGCAGGCATCAAATCTATGTCAATATGTAAATCATAGGCATTCAGTTTTATTTTTATACTAATTTGATATTGCTAAATTAATTAATTAAACTCTTAACAAATTGTTTTCTGAGGTTCACACCCAGGCTAAGACAGTTTTGCTTTGTTTTTTTTTTTACCCATATTCTGAATTCAATTAGTCTATTCTTACTGTGGGTTTCTATACATATAACTTCAAACAGAAGTCAGGATTATTTTCCTTCTCACTGGTGAGGCAAAGTCTGTTCTGTTTGTGCCCCTCTCAACTTCTCAGCTCCCAGGTAAATTGAGTCTTCCACACACCAGGCATCCTCATTAGATAATGTCTCTCATTTCCCTTGCACTGGAGTATCTTAGAACAGGATTCTCTGCCTTAAGTACAAAACCCTCAGTCCTCTCTTCGTTTTTAGTTGGGTTGTTAGATAGTTCTCTTAGATACTTTTGTATTTGTGTCTCTAGACCTCATGTCATTTCCACCTCTACATACCATATTGTTTTTCTCACCTAGGCAGAGTACTTTCTTAGTAAAAGGTAAGCATATCTAATACTCAATTTATTTACTTCTTCTATCATAGCAAGTCATGGTTACCCTTAAATTTATACATATCTGAGGGGCAGGATACCACATCAAACCAAAGTTTTGTGGGAATATAGTCCCATCAGGTTGGCTGAAGCAAGAAGTTCATTATTCCTTTTAGTTGCCCAATTTCTGTGCATTTGGAGCAAGTGAGAACCTCATTATATGTATTCATAGTTGACCTTCAGTATTCATGAAGTAGATATTTGTGATTTTCCTACTCTCTAAAATGTATTTCTAACCTCAAAATCAATACTTGTAGTGCTTTTGCAGGTCATCCATGGACATGTGCCGAACAGCTGAAGTTTGAGTCGCCTGACACTCGAATTCCTAGCTGAGGGTTGAACAAGGCAATGCTCTCTCTGCCTTCTTGTTTCAGCTCTCATACTGTAAAGATAAGTGCCCTTTTGGTGGTGCATTTAGTGCTATGTTTTCCACATTTTTGTGCTTTTTGTTGGTGATTTTATTGTTTGAAATGGCCCCCACAGGTAGTGCTGATATGCTGTCTAGTGTTCCTAAGTGCAAAAAGTCTGTGATGTTGTCATAAAGAAAGTGTGTTAGATAAACTTCATTCAGGCATGAGTTTACAGTGTTGTTGACTGTGAGTTCAATGTTAATGAATTGACAGTTTATGTTAAATAAGATGTCTTTTTACAGAAGTACACATGAAACAAGATTATGTATTGATTAGTTAACTAAAATGTTACTACCAGGTGCTTGCAGGAACTTACCCCTGTATTTCCCCTCTACGAGCAATGATTCAGTATTTATAATGCAGTGTTCACAACAACTTTATAGAACACAGCTACTACAAAAAATGAGATTTGATCATGTGTGTGTTTGTGAATTTTCATGTAGTAAAATTACTGAAAAGGCTAATACCTTCCTAAACAGCATATTATAATTTATAATAAGTCCCTGAAATCCTATAAATTAAATCTAGTGTAATTATATATACATATTCACCCTTTGACCCAACAATCATATTTCTGGAAATCTATCCAAAGTTATACTGGCAAACGAACACAAATTACTATGAATCTTCTAATGGAAGTGTACAACACCACCTTTGAAACAGTCTTAACAAAACTGAACTTTAATCTGATTAGGACTCTAGATTTAACTACCAATTTACAGAAAGTTCAAAGGAAAGAGGAATATGTGAAACATATGTGGATGCAATCAGCAAAATCCAGACCAGAAATCCTACTGAACAACCCCCAACACACACACACACACACGACTTGGACCTTAAAAAAGACTTAAGCACTAACAATACCAAATGTTGGACAGATTATGCAGCAACTTAAAATTTCAAACATTGCTGGTGGGAATGTAAAATAGTAAAAACCCCTTGGAAAAGTTTGCTAGTGTCTTATAAAGTTAAACATAAACATACCCTTTGACCAAACAATTCCATTCCTAGAAATTTATCCGGAAGTAATGAGTCATACCCACAAAAAGATTCATATAAGAGTTTCATACCAACATTATTCTCAATAACCAAAAACTAGCATTAACTCAATGCCCATCAACAGGAGAAAAGATAAACATATTGTAGTAGCAATAGATTATAAGAAAAAAACTAATCCAACAACATGGATGTATCTCACAGACATTATCCTGAGAAGCTTGACATAAGAGTATAAAACTCTGCTTTAGTCACTAATCTAAGGTAAAACAAAAAAAGTCAAAGTATTGGTTTCCAGTGAAGAGGTAAGAGGCACATGGGAACAATTTAGGGAGACCTACATGTCATATGTGATGATACAGTTATGGGTACGTTGGTATATCCATTTGTCAAAATTATACAGTTAAGATTTGTATTATTATAAATATTATAAATATATGTTCACTTTACCTCAAAAGACTGTAAAAAATAATGTAATGAAAATTAGGGAGTAGGTGGAAGTATAGCTGGTAAAGAATGAATGTTAATCACTGTCAAAGCTGTATTATACATGTATTATTCTGCTTATTTTGTTTGACATTTTTCCTAATGCAAAGTTTTGTTTTATTTTTTTAAAGAGAGAGATACTTAAGAGATATAACAACCAATGGCATGTATATTCCTTTTTGGATCCAAATTCATAAAAACTGTCTGGATATTTGAGAATATTAAGAAACTTTTCAGGGCTTTTATCTTTAGATATGATAATTACATTATAACTGTTTTTAAAATAAAGATACCCACTTTTCTAGGAGACACATATGAAAATACAGATGAAGTTATATGGCATCTGGGATTTATTTTGAAATAAACCAGTGGGTGTAGTAGAGTAGATATAAAAGAAGATCTACCAGGAGTTGAAACTGTTGAAGGTGGATATGAGTACATGGGATTCATTAGGCTATTCTCTTTCCTTCTGTATATTTTGAAAATTTCTAAATTAAAGTAGACTTCTAAATAATGCATTTTAGAAATACATTTTCATGAACTGAAAATCTGTAGGATGGCTAAGTCTAGTCAAATGGATGAAACTATATCTCTGCTGATGGTACAGTGTTAATTATATCTGAGAAGAGACAGGCCGGGGGTAGGAACCTGGACTGGAAACACTAAAAGGGGGCGTGTGGTGACTCAGGTTGGGAAGCTGGGGGCTTCATACAGTGACACAGTGGGGTAGGGTTGGAAAGAAACTGATCTCATAGAGGTAACTGTAGAGGCGGGACAGGCAGGAGATACAGATGATTAAAGCAGGATGTGAAACTGCATGGGGAAATTATGAGAAAATATTAAGGCAGGACCAGTTTGGGAGAGCTAGTTGTAAGGAATCAATCTTCAGAAAGGATGTGCTCATATAGAAAAATTCCATAGGTAAACATAGCTTGCCTCCTCATACAACCACATTAAAATTACAACAAAAATATAGAACACTCAGAACTATCACAAATTGAGTTGAATGAAAGTCTGACAACTACAAAATTAAAGAAACTACATCCATGCAGACTGGTAGGAGGGGCAGAGATGCAGAACAGCTGGTCTCATATCCACGTGAGGTAGATAAAAATTTGGGAGGGATATCTCAGCAGTGAGGAGTCCCAGTCCCACACCAGGACCCCCAGCCCAAAGTTCCAGTGCCAGGAAGATAAGTCTCCATTACTTCTGATTGAAAAAATTAGCAGGGATTAAGTCAGTGAAAGAAACTTCTGGAGTCCCAGATAGTTCCCCTTAAAGAACCCACACATGGACTCACCTACTCAGATTCACTCCCTCTGAGCTCCAGCACCAGAATGGCAGCTTGAAAAGGCACCAGTGGCATACAGGGAAGAACTGAACTGTCTGGCATCAAGGCAGGAGCTGGGGGACAGCTTTCTTCCAAGACAGAAAAGTGTGCAGACACCATTGTCACTTTTCTGAGCCCTCCTCTAACCTCCCATAGAGTCACAGAGCCAGCAGGTGGGTACCATGTCTGAGTAACAAGAAAGGATAAGAGCAAGAAATTGAAAATCTATTTGAAAAAATAATGAAAGAAAACTTCTCTAATTTGAAGAAGGAAATAAACATACAAGTCCAGGAAGCACAGAGAGTACCAAACAAGATGGATGCAAAGAGGCCCACTCTAAGACACATCCTAATTAAAATGCCAAAGGTTAAAGATAAAGAGAGAATCTTAAAAGCAGCAAGAGAAAAACAGTTAGTTGCCTATGGGAGAATTCCCATAACACTGTCAGCTGAGTTCTCAAAAGAAACTTTGCAGGCTAGAAGGGATTGGCAAGAAACATTCAAAGTCATAAAAAGCAGGGTCCTATAGGCAAGATTGCTCTACCCAGAAAAAATATCACATAGAATTGAAGGGCAATTAACAAAGCTTCAAAGATGGGAAAAAACTAAAGGAGTTCATCATCACCAAACCATTATTGTATGAAATATTAAAGAGACTTATTTAAGAAAAAGAAGATCAAAACTATGAACAATAAAATGGCAATAAATACATATTTATCAACAATCAAATCTAAAACACAAACTAAGCAAACAAGAAAAACAGAGATAGAATCATGGATATGGGAAAATTTGTATGGTTGTCAGATGTGAAGGGGGTATGAAGGAACAGGTGAGGAGGTGAGGGGATTAAGGAATATATATAGGTAATTACAGAATAGCCATGTAAATAGGATGTAAAGTACAGTACAGGAAATGGAGCAGCCAAAAAACCTATGCATGATCCATGGACATGAACAATGGTTGGAGGATTGCCTGAGGGAGTGGGGGATGCTGGGTGGAGGGGGGCAAATGGGGAAAAATTGGGACAACTGTAATACCATAATCAATAAAATATAACTTAAAAAAATTCTATTGGCAAAGTTCAAGATTATCATATTCAGATCTACAAATAGATTTTTAAAAACTGAGGTGCTTAGGGAGTAACTTGTTACTTTACTTATTAAAGTCATTCAGAGAACTAGAGAAAACTAACAAGGAAAGACTGGGCTATATGTGATGTATCAACCTAGGTGAGTGGATGAAATAGTGGAAATAAAGGAGTATTGTGAATTTATAGTCCTGTAGCTTTACCCTAAACCCTCTCTCCACCCTATCCTGGCTCCCCAGTACTCCCTAACCATGTAACACGATTTTTCATGTCACCACTCTAGAGATTTTAATGCTTAACAGTCGGTGTATTTCCTTTTACTTGAATACTAATGAAGTAGTATTTTAGAAAGTTGGGTGTGTTCTTAAGAGTATTGGTACAAAAGTTTTAGAATAGAATATAGATAGTTATGAAAAAGTGTTTGGATTAGTTTTCAAAAATGATTGAAAAACAGGTTACTATATTATGGCCAACTGAGCTAATCAGAGCCACCTCTTCTGATACAAGTACATAGACACACTGGGTAACTATAACAACAGAAACAATAATGAATACATAGCAGAGTTTGAGAGAAACAAAGAGAAAAATCACTGCTGTTGCTGCTGCTGCAAAAAAATCAATCTTGTGTTTATGTGATACCCGAATCTGAGTCATCAAAGGCTGAGGGCCAGGGCTTGAGTGCCCACACAGGGACAGGAGATGTACCCTTGCACCTGCAGTGCAGAAATTAAAACTGGGACTCCTGCTATTGTTGGGACTTTCAAATAGCTGTACAGTCAGTGAAATGACCAAATGACCAATATTCTTTTAAAAAGTTGCTCAGTTTCATTAATCAACAGAAAAAAATGTAAATAACTACAGGGGGATACTATGTACTCACTGGAATAACTAAAATGAAAGTGACAGAAATCAATAAAGATTGGTGAGGGGGTGAACACATAAATATAAAAAAATTATTGTTAAAAATAATAAAATAATGATGAAAACTAATTTAAGAAGGTTAAAAACAAGGCAGAACCAAATACTAATGACAACAATATGGAAAGATATGATCAGAATCTTTCTATATTTCTTGTGTTGCTTGGAAGTTGCTTAAAAATGTTGATTAAACTTTATTAAAGTAAGTATACCATGTTAAAAATCTAAAAGTAGCTATTGAAACAATGGGTATTTTGCATGTATTACCACCACACCAGTCAATGTAAATGGTGTTTTGAGTGAGACAGTTCTCCTTTAAGTGCTATGAAATGCCAAAGGTAATGCTTAGTCATTGTGAAAACCAAAAAATGTCCTCACACATTTCTAAATGTCCTTTAGGAGATTGGTGATGCCACTAATTGAGAAGGATATTATTAGAAGGATAAATGGTGAGAAGAGAGATAAAGTAAATGTGACTAAATTGATGAAAACCAAGAGAGAGGTGGTGGAGAAAAAGCAAGAAAAAATCAACAAAAACTTTGTCACATCTATTGGTTTTATTTCACAGATTCTTAGATTTAGAAGATATTTTATTTAAAAGGACTTTCACTTACCATCTGTATTTTCACAAGAATATTTTGTTTGCAAAAAAGAATCTAGTTTCCTATATATCAGTCATAGGTACCACTCTTTTCCCATGAAACCCATTCTAAAAAATTGGACCGACTATGATCTTATAGACATATATTTTTAGTAATGTTTCCATTAAAATCAGCAATTAATAATGAAGTATCTCAAGGATCTAGAATCATGTATTAACGATCACCCTTAACTGATCTGAATCCATAAAGCAACTGAATTTCCAACACCAAATAGTTTATCGGTGAGACCCAGATCTAATTTTTTAGTTTTTATCTTTTATTAAATTTTAAAATCTTGAATAAGAAAATAAAAGTTTTTGATAAATAATATTTTTAAATTCCTTATTCCCTTGCATTGCAAATAATGAAATACTGCAAAGACACTGCTTTGGAAAAAAACACTACTGACCTCTTTGTTGCCAAACACAATGGACTCTTTCAAACCTCATCTTACCCAACTTCCTCCATTTTAAAACATTTTCCTCCTTTGGATTCTATTCTAATGCATTAAGTAATAAAGTAAAGAAATAAAATGGAGTCATTAGAGTCAAGCTGCTAAATTACTAAAATCAAGTATCTGAGGTATGAAGAAATAATTTTATTCTTGTTTCAATTAGCCTGGGAACTTAAGCTTTTGAACATTCCAGTCCCACCTCAACACCTGGACATACATCAGACCTCCAGACAACCCTCTGATGATCTCCTGAATGACTCAGATATTCAGACCACCTGACATCTGACTGCTAACTGTCTCGCACAAATCCAGAGGCTAAGAATGCAGGAGTGGTTCTTCTCAAGAATAGACATTTTACTATAATAACTCTTAGCCCTTTCTTCTTCAGAGCACTCTGGGTATTGTTTAGTTGTATTTCTGGTTTGCAAACCCTAAGACCCTTGAATAAATTTTTATCACTTTACTTCTAGCCAAAGCCTCTAAACTCTTCTTGAGTTTGTTCAACAGCATAATGGTTTTCTTACTACTTCTCTGCTGTTCCTTCTGTTCCCTTCATGGATACCTCTTCCTTTTTCTTGCTAGCCTTTAATGTTAATAGTCCTTTAGATTCTTTTCCTGGAGCTAAAGCATCAAGCTCTGAAACCAAATAAACTGGATTTGAATTCTGAAGCCACAACTTTATAGTTGATTAATTTCAGGCCTCTCAGTTTCTTTAACTGTTAAATGGGATAAATACTATATTAGTCACAGTTGTTCAGAGAAAAACAAGCAACAGGAGAAATAAATAGGTGAAAGAAGGAGGAAGGAAGGAAGGAAGGAAGGAAGGAAGGAAGGAAGGAAAGAATTTTTTTTATAAGAAATTGGCTCACATGATTATGGAGGTTGGCAAGTCCCAAGATCTGCATTCCACAAGCCAGAGACACAGAAGAGGGAATGGTGTGGTTCTAGTTTTAAAGCTGACAGACTCAGAATCAAGGAAGAGCCAATGTGTCAGCTTGAGTCCAAAGGAAAGAACAGGCTGATATCCAGACTTGAGGCAAGTCAGTCGGGCAGAAGAATATTCTTTCTTAATTGCAGGAAGGTCAGCCTTTTTATTCTATTCAAATAGGCCATCAATTGATTGGATGGGGGCTACTAATATTAGGAAGGGCAATCTCTTTTACTAAGTCTACCAGTTCAAATGTTAATGTCATGCAAAAATACCCTCACAGACAGACACTGAATAATGTTTGAAAAATATTTGGGTACCCCATGGCTCAGTGAAGGTGACACAGAAAAGTGAATATGCAAGTACTTGTATGTGGTAGTAGCACATATAACTTATATCTAACACTTAGCAGATGCTTGGCACAAGTAAGATCTTAATAATGAAATAAATATTAACTAGTGTCATCATTATTAACTCTATGAACTTTTCCTGGGTGATCTTAGCCACACTCTTAGGTTCAGTGATTGGGTGAATCCTTATTATTTAACTCATGCCTACTGGATAGCATCACATTCACCTCCAGCTCACCTGTCCAAAGTGAAATTTAGTATCCTTCTCTACAAAGTTGCTTCTCCTCTAGTGTTCACCATATTAATGAATAACTCCAATATATAATGCTCAGTTACACACCCAGGAATCTCAAAATTATCCTTCCCTCTTCTTTTCCTCAATTCTCATATCCAATCAGCAATCAAGTCCTGTTCATTCTACCTTACTTAAACATCTTTGGTATGTTTTCTTCTTTTCATTCTCCACAGCTGCTTAGTTTGTCCATAATCTCTCACCTGAATTGTTGCATATTATCTTGGCTGATCACTGTGCTCAAACCTAAGTATAATTTATATCAATCATCTGTTTAGAATCTTTCAATAGTTCCTTACTTCCAAACTTCTTGGCACAGCATGGCATAGAAGGATGTGTGATCTGATCCCAGTAAACGTGTCAATCTCATCATTCAGGGTGCCCATCTCACACTCTGGGATCTGGCCATACTGACCTGCTACTAGTTCTCCAAATGAGTCCAGCTGGTTCACTCTTCATGTCTTTTCCTACAGTGCCACCTCTAATGAAATGCTTTGGAGCACCTACTGGTGAGCACCTACTCATTCTTTTTAGGACTCCGCTCAATCCCCACTTTCTCTTAGAAGTGTTTTCTGACTGCATGGTCTTGTAAAATTGATTATTCCCTTCTCTATATTCCCATTACTCCCTGGACCTACTTCTAGAAAAGCACCTATAAAATGATATTGAACTTATCTATTCACTTGATTATAAGCTTCTTGAGAGCTGGGAATATGACAAATTAATCTTTGTATGGACCATAGTATATATATGCTCAATAAGGATTTAATGAAAGAATGCATGCATGAAATTTGAGCTACTAAAATATGTCATTATTGTGTGAGCTAATAAATCAATAGGGTTGAAAACACAATTTAAATCTTCTCTTCATGAGTTTTCCATTTTTCTCATTATGCAGTATTTTTTACAGTTCCCAATAACTGCTTGTATACATGTTGGTTACACTAATATTGAGAATATATGAGCTGAATATATAGGCTGATATACAAGCAAATTCTTTTAAAACATTAAAATCTTAACTAGCTTGTCTTTGACATTTTCCAAATATATATAAAATGTCAGGGCCAGCATTTAGGGCTTACGAATCTTTTGAGCGAAAGCCCAGGCCTTCAAATTATGTGTCATTCACAGGTTTAAAATAGGAGCATGTTCCATGCTGCCTATGAGCTATTTGGAGATTTTGAGGACATTAGAAGATAATTTTATTTTGTGGAGGGATGCTGGAAGATAAGAGTTCTGAGAGATAACCTACTTATTATCAGAACGTTAAAATGAACACATACACACACTCACCTTTATTACTCTCAAATCTGAAAATCTCAATAAGAATTCAATATGCAGCTTAAGGTTTTCCTGATCCTAAAGGGAAATCTGCCTGAACTTTTAGTAAAATAAAACAAAACAAAAAAACATTTCAAACATGTGCATTAATATAATATAATCATTTGTCAGTATAAGATATGAGAAACTTTGACTACAATGAAAAGATATACTTACCTGCAGCAGATGAAACATTTTCAATAAAAGGAGAAAAATAAGTTTGCAGCAGTTTCTTTAAATCATAAGATTGATGTGTCCAGTTTCCTCTGCATCATTTACTAGCAAATTAGATTTATTGCATGATGATTTAGAGAAAAGGGTTAAAAGTGTAACTTTCTTTATTTCATATCCTGACTACGTTTTTAAATGTATGTTGATTTTCGTATAGTCAGACGGTGGAGGAAACATTAAAATTTACTGAGCAACTTCCTAAGATCAAAAATGTTTTTATAATTTAAGAAATACAAAAAACCTAACTTATTAGTCCCCTAGGATTCATGTTCTTATTGAAATGACTGTACCAAATTTGAAAGCAGAAATACAGTTGCTTTGGTCAAGGAAATGTAGGTATTAAGCTAGATATAAAGATAGAGCTGGTGGTAATTGGAGGCTTACTCATTTTCTATAACTGAACAATCCTGAATTCAAAAGACTGCAGGTTTTGAAGAACTATACAGAACTGTATGGTGGAGGTAAAGTCCTAAATGCAAAAAGAGATCCACAGCTTTTGATGTGTAAATGAATGCCCCCTTGATTTTCTACACCTGACTTTGGATACAAACTCCAATATCGTATGTCTCAATTGAGGCATATCCACCTTATTATTGTGGCTCAGTTTCAAAGTATATACACTGACTGCGCACTTACTGTATTCTCAGGACTGCACTAAGTACTTTGCATATATTTACCCCTTCAAGAAAAACTGAGTGAACAAGCAGTAAGTGTTGTTCATTCAAAAGATGGACTATCCCTGGAATTTTAGTAACAAATATGTGAATCTCAGAACTGTGAATCTCAGAAAATACTGTATAGACTTGTGGCTCTTTTGATTAGGTTCAGTTATACATAACATAGAATAACAATGGTTTTAAACAAGATAGATGTTTATTTCTCTCTCACTTAAAAGATGTCAGGAAGTGGAAAGTCCAGAGCTGTATGAAGCTTCCTGTCAGCTCCATGGTCATTAGGGACACAGATTTTGTCTATATTTATGTCTCTCCCTTCTAGCATATATTTTAGAATTTAACTTTACCTCCACTGTGGATTTACTAGCTATACCTGTTTGTTTTATTTTTGATGGCTGTTCTCAGGTTTAGAATACTCATTTTTAGTTTATCACAATTTAATATAACATTTCATGTATGACATAAATTCTAACAATTCCATTTCCCCCTTCCATCCTTTGAAATAGTGTTGTCAAACAATTTACTTCTGTATGTTATGAATTCTATAATAGTGTTATAATTTTTGCGTTAAATAGTCAATTGCCTTTTGAAAAAAAATTTTGATGAGGAGAGAAGTGTTTTATACTTACTCATATAATTACCATTTCTGGCACTTTTCATTCTTTAGTATAAATCCAAGTTTCCATGTGGTATTGTTTTTCTTAATGCTAAAGAAGTTGCTTTAACGTTTTTCTTTGAAAGTAAATGCAGTTTTAATTGGCTTACCTGAAATAAGCCTAAATTATAAGTGAAGTGTGTTCCCAGTACTTAAAATCTATATGCCAGCATATACCAACAATGAAAAGGGGTATAAGAGGGGTCCTGTCTTAATTTGACCTGCTGTACAAAAAGTGGTCAAAATGCAGAAAAGTAGCCCCTTTCTTCCCAGGTACCATCTAACAAATGACATCTCACTTAGAAAGCTATTCCATGCTCAGTGCTGAATGAAGACGACTCTGGGTCTGAAGGTCATGGTCATTCATGAATGATACTCATCATCAGATATCATTAGAAGGGACACTTGATTCAAGATGAAGTTTTTTTTGAGTATTTTTCAATGGAACTTGAACTATAAATGTGTTATTTTATCATACATTTCCCCTCCTTTAAAATGTAGATTTGAAGAATGCATACACTATCTTCTCCTCTTTCCCAAATTCTTTTTTATAATATATTTTGTTGACTATGCTATTATAGTTGTTCCAATTTTCTCCCTTTGCCCTCCTCCACCTGGTACCACCCCCATTCCCTCTGGCAATCCTCCCCTTAGTTCATGTCCATAGATCATGCATATAAGTTCTTTGGCTACTCCATTGCCTATACTGTTCTTAACATCCCCCTGTCTATTCTGCAGCTACCAATTTATACTTCTATAGCCCTGCACCTTTTCCCCCAGTCTCCCATTTTCCTCTCCCACTGATAACCCTCCAAATGATCTCCGTATCTATGGTTCTATTTGTGTTCTGCCAGTTTGCTTAGTTTGTTTTTTAGATCCAATTATTGATGCTTGTGAATTTGTTGTCATTTTAATATTCATAATTTTGATCTTCTTTTTCTTAAGTAAGTCCCCGTAACATTTCATATAATAATGATTTGGTGATGATGAACTACCTTGTCTGGGAAGCACTTCCATTCTAAATCTTTTCTTCCATTCTAAATGATAGCTTTGCTGGATAGAGTAATCTAGATTGTAGGTCCTTACTTTTCATCACTTTGAGTACTTCTTCCCAGTCCCTTCTAGCCTGCAAAGTTTCTTTTGAGAAATCAGCTAGCAGTCTTATTAGAACTCCTTTGTAGGTAACTTTCTGCTTTTTCTCTTGCTGTTTTTAAGATTCTTTCTTTATCTTTAATCTTTGGCATTTTAATTATGGTGTCTTGGTGTCTTGGTGTGGTCCTTTGGGTCCATCTTGCTTGGGACTCTCTGTGCTTCCTGGCCTTGTATGTCTATTTCCTTCAACAAATGAAGGAAGTTTTTTCCATTATTTTTTCAAAGGAAGTTTTCAATTTCTTGCTCCTTCTCTTCTCCTTCTGGCACCCCTATGATGTGAATGTTGGTACATTTGAAGTTTTCCTAGAGGCTCCTTAGCCTATCCTTGTTTTGTTTTGTTTTTTTTTTAGTTCTTTTTTCTTCTTGCTGTTCTGATTGAATGTTTTTGCTTCCTTATGTTCCAAATCATTGATTTGGTTCTCAGCTTCATTCACGCCACTGTTGTTTCTCTGTAAATTTTTCTTCATTTCACTTAGTATAAACTTCATGTCTGCCTATGTCTTGTTTATGCTGTTGAAATACCCAGTGAGTTCCTTGAGCATCCTTATAACTGGTGTTTTGAACTCTGCATCTGATAGATTGCTTATCTCCATTTTGTTTGGTTCTTTTTCTGGAGTTTTGATCTCTTCTTTCATTTGGTCCATGTTTCTTTGTCTCCTTGTTTTGGCAGCTTCCCTATGTTTGTTCATATGTATTAGATAGAGCTGCTTTGATTCCTGTTTTAGTAACATAAGCTATTGTAGTAAAGTGCACTGGTAAATTGGATCAGGCAGAGTCTGGTAATCTCCAGGGTGGGGCAACTTCTGTGAACCAGGTTGATGGAATCTCCTATATGGTGTGGCCGCTCTTTGGCTCTGTGGGGGGGGGGGGGAAGGCTCAGAAGAGGGGACATGCCACTCTCTGTCCTCTGGAGCTTTGTCCAGTAGGAAGCTGTCCCCTGGCTCTGATGCCAGACACTTCAATTTCTCCCTACATGCACTGGCACCCTTTCAACTATTGCTCTGTTGCTAAAGCCCATAGGGAGTTAGCCTGCATAAGTCCTAAGTATGTTATAGGCCCTTTAACAGAAGGCTCCTGAGAATCCTGCAGTTTCTTCCACTGCCCCAACCTCCACTGGTTTTTAGTCAGAAGTTACAAGGACTTATCTTCCTGGCACTGGAACCCCGGGCTGGGTGGTCTGGTATGGAGTTGGGATCCCTCACTCCTGAGGTATTTCTCCTGATTTTCATTCACCACCCATTCCATTTCTCTGTGCCTCTCTGCACCTCCATCCCTCCTATTCTGTCTAAACCAACGTGACTTCTTTAATTCCTTGGTTGTCAGACTTCCATAGAGCTTGGTTTTCTGACAATTCTGGGTGATATTCATTTTGTAGTGTAGTTGTAATTTTTGCTGTGGTTGTGCAAGGAGGTGAGCCATGTTTACCTACACCTCCATCTTGACCAGAAATGTGCTTTAATATTTCTAATAGTTCCATTCTAATGGCTTTTGTTTTCATCAGCATTCATTTTTAAAAGACATTGTCCCTAAATGTGGGATTCTAGGTAACAGATTTTTTCTTCTTTCAGCACTTTAAAAGTGCCTTTTCATTGTCTTCCGACTTGCAGAATTTCTGATTAGAAACTTACTGAAATTGAGCACGGGCCCGCGAACCAGAGGATCGTGGTTCAATTCCTAGCCAGGGCACATGCCTGGGTTGCAGGCTGGTTCCCTGCAGGCCAACTCCCAGCAGAGGACGCACAGAAGGCAACCATACATTGGTGTTTCTCTCCCTCTCTCCTTCCCCTCTGAAGATAAATAAATAAATAAAATCTTTCAAAAAAAATAAAAAAGCTATAAACTAAAAAAAAAAAGAAAGAAAAAAAACTTACTGAAAATTGCCCTGGCTGGTGTAGCTCAGTGGATTGAGCGTGGGCCTGCGAACCACACGATCGCGGTTCAATTCCCAGTCAGGGCACATGCCTGGGTTGCAGGCCAGTTCCCAGCAGGGGACTCACGAGAGGCAACCATACATTGATATTTCTCTCCTTCTCTCCTTCCCTTCCCCTCTAAAGATGAATAAATAAAATCTTTAAAAAAAAGAAACTTACTGAAAATTTGTCTTTGTTTATGTATAGATTATACCTTTTCCACACCAATGACTGCTTTTAATATTTTCTCCTTATTACTAGTTTTCAACAATTTAATGATGATGTCTTTTGCAGTGGATTTTGTGAATGTGTGTGCATGTGTGTGTTTACCTAGCTTAGGGCTCTTTGAGTTTCTTGAGTCTCTGAGTTATAATTTTCATCAAATATGACAATATTTTCAGCTACAGTACTTTAAATAATTTGTGTCACCTCCCCCTCTTACTCTTGTCTCACCTGGAACTGCAGTTACACATATTTCAAAATGTTTGGTGTTATTCCACAAATCACTGAGGATCTGTTTTTCTTTCCTTTTCTTTCTTGTTTTTGTGTTTCTAGGTTTTTGTTTTCTTCATGTGCTTTATTTTGACTAGATTTCTATGGCTATGCCTTCACTTACTAATATTTTCTTCTGAGTACCTAATCTGCTTCTAAGTGTTCATTGCCTCCAGTGACATTTTTATTTCAGAAGTTATCATTTTAATCTCTAGAACTTCCATTTTTATGTCTTTAATTTCTATCTTTCAGCATATGGAGCATATTTATAATAATTGTTTTAGTGTTGTTGAATGTTAATTCTACCATCTCAATCATTTCTGGGTTTGTTTATATTGACTAACTTTCCTCCTGATTATAGATTCCATTCTCCTACTTCTTTGTTTATCCTAGTTCTCTTGCTAGTTCCCAGGTGTTTTCATGATTTTCTTGCCTACTCCTTGAGTGCTGCTGTTCCCAGGGTGTTATTATTGACTCCTCCTTTTCTGCTGTGCAGACCCTGGGTGACCTCACCCATTCCTACAATTTCAACTGCCATCTATATGATGGTATATTCCAAGTGTACTGTTTTCAGTACAGATCTCTCTTCAGAGCACTAGAGTCATATAACTGCCCAGTCCACTTACTCACCTAGATGTGTAAACTCAATATAAGCAAAATAAACTCATCAAATTCCCCCTCAAAAGCTGTTCAATTTCCTGTATTTCCTAAGTCAGTGAATGGTATCACTAGCTCATAGTCACACAAGACAGAAATCTGAGAGTCATCCTTCTTTTTCCTTGTAGTAGATATTGTGGTCCCTACCCCCACCCCATTCTTAGCCTTAATTCTTCTTTTAGGTAACCTCTTTGACTTTCTTTGGGATAGCCACACCTCCTCAACAGAGCTTTGTTGGAAGCTGAGTCATTTGGGCCTAGGGGTAGGCATATGTTTTTATCCTGAGATAACCAACCTCATGCCATCCCCTGGGCACCATTTTTCGTTTATGTAGACACATGAATCAATTCTTGAGGCTTCTGGGAAAGTAGTTTTCTCTTCCTTCTAAAAGAGTTTTCAAAAATGACTCTGTTCCTCTCTCTTCTTTGACCTAATGGCAAGACTTCAAGCCATAGGAATTGTTGGCAACTGTCATTTGACCATAAAGTTGATACTTAAGGAAAGAAAAACAATGAAACAAGAAAGAAGTACGTTCCACATGACATCATTGAGTCCTATAAGGCCATCTTTTCACTGGACTTTTTATCTAGACAGGTAGTACTGGTTTATTACTTAAGCCAGTTAGACTTGGTGTTTTTGTTGCTGGCACCCAAAAACAGCATAATGGATAACTTTCCTTCACCCTTTACTCTTCAGCCCCAAACACTTTTAATTACACACTAGGTTCTATTAATTCTAACCCTCAAATGGTTTCTAATTACCCTCCATCTGCCACCTGCTAGAGTCTTAGTTCAGGCTCTCATTTTTCTTTAAATGCATAAAATACATTTCTAAAATATATATCTTATCGAAATTTCATCTGCTTACAATCCTGGCAAGGTTTTCCATTGCTTCCAGAGAAGAGTACACATTCCTTAGCATGCTATATTAGATTCTTCATGATCTAAATAGTCTCCTTAACCTTTGCTATGTCTCTCTTTGCCACTCTCCCAGCCTAATTCTACCACCAGCAATGTTCAACTCTTTGCTGAAGCAAAACACTCTTTCATCTCATGCCTCTATCACTTTGCTCTTGCTGCCCTCCATACCTCCCTCAATGCTCTCACCCACTTATCCCTTCCCCCTCCTCCACCAAACACACTAACTCCTAGTCATCCTCAAGTTCAAATGTTCTTTGAAGCATTTCTTAACCTTGCCTGAGTTTGGGATAGCTATGTATTAAAGCATCTAGTGTGTTTCCCATTACAGTACTTATTACACTGATTCTGTTTACTTACCTGTCTCCTCTGCACAGTAAGCATTTTGAAAATAAGGAATGTTCTTTACATTGTTGTATCTGTTTCCGGGACCTAATAAAGTGCCTAGGATTTACTATACTCAATAAATATTTTTAATTGAATAATTATGGGGTCTGCAAACAAAGATTTCTGATCTTTAGACTATTTGAAAACCTCAACTTTTCCCACTCTAAATGTGTTTCTGATTTCTAAGCATTATTTTTTTCTTCCAGAGTATGGGGTTCTAGGTAGGCAGAGAAAGACAACAAAAGATCTTCAGACAGGGTGACTTTGGTCAGTCCTCTGGAAATTCAGTAGCATGCCCTGCCTCTCACCACCCTCCCCCACCATCTATGGGTGTAGACTTAGCTGACCAGACCGACAGCATACTGAGACCTTGGTTCAGACTTCTCTTATTGCCAAATGAAAGTTTGCCAATACATATGAAGTAAACAGTTTTCAAGTTTCCACTTATCTTTTGAATTTATGCTTCATGAAATTTATGCTTGTTTCTTAAAAATTGTAGGTCTTAAAAATACTCTGGATTATTTTACATTGATCAAGTAAAATATAGTGATCTTAACTCTGAACTCTACCTTTGCTGGCCTTAAAGTTATATGTGACTGATTAAGTGAAAATAATTAACTGTGGGATAGAGTGATATCACTTCTAAGAGTGATAATGTTGCTAACAGTTTTATAATCAAATTGTTCAGTTACTTCAAGGAACTAAATTTCTACAAGTCTTAGGGGAAAAAAACAGGAATTTGGGGCAGAAAGCTTTTGCTTGAAGGGGAATGAATGGGTATTTTGCGATTCAGGATTTGTGGAATAAAATTAAACAACAAGAAAGACCGAAATTTGTGGAGGAAACCAGATTTCACAGGGCACTTATGACTGGTGAGGCTAAGAGTTGGGGTGGAGCAAAGCAGGAACAACTAGCCGAGAGCGGGATTCCTAGCAGCACCATAACACAAGAAAGGCCTTGTTCAGTTACCAGCCGCACGGAACACGTTCTCCTTCTTCAACGTGTCGGTGACCATAGTAACAGTAGCGGCCGAACCTCTTTCTCTCCCCAGCATGCGCAGTGCACTGTGAGCAGAAGCGTCCTCAACAATGTAGCCTTTTTTTTTTCAGCGAACGAACTACAATTCCCAAGAGACGCCTCGGCGCCGCGGCACCGCCTCCCCGGGGGCCCATCCCTGTTCCCTCCCTCAGGCCCCGCCCCCTTACTAGTTCCCTCCCCTCCCTCCGAGAGTGTGTCAGTGACCCAAGGCGGTGTGAGGCACAGAGACCGTCGGGGGGCGCCGCCGCCGCCTCCACCAGCAGCATCAGCAGTGCCGCGCGTTCGGATTTGCGTCGAGCCTGCCGGGAGCGCACCACAAAGCGGCCCCGCGCCTCTGCCACTGCCCGCATCTCCTCAGTGCTTGTCTCGGTGGTCTACTTCCTCTCGCCCAGCTTTGCCCGCTGGCGAGGAAGGCGGCGGCGAAACGCCGCGCTGTCTTCTCGGGCGCCCCGCGCACGCACTCTTCATCCCCCTCGCTCCAGGTCTAGGGGCTGTGCTGGGATTCCGGCCACCAGCAGTTGTCCGGTGAGTGGCTTCGGCGGCCCGCGGGAGGAGTCGCGGCAGGGCCAGCGAGGGGTGCGGGCTGGGCAAGCGCGCAACTTCCTCGGTGTCTTTCTTGGGTGGCGAGCTGGCTCTCCCCGCCCGTCTGCGCGCCCCCGCGCCAGAGGCGGCGGGGAGCGGAGTTTGCGGCGCCTGCCTCCGGCTCCCTCGCTGGGGGAAGCGTCTTTGTCAGGAGCTGGCCCGGCGAGCCCTCCCCCCTCCGCCTCGGAGCGGGGCGCGCAGTGGCCAAGTCCGCGCGCCGCGGCAGCCGCGTGCTGCGGGAGGTGAGCTCGGTGGCTGGGAGGAAAAGAGAAATGAAAGAGAAACAAAGGAGGCGGTGGGCTTTTCTTTTGTGTGTGTGAATCTGATAACTTCTTTCTCCTTCCTTACGTAACGCAGACTTCCAAATTAGTCATTCTTTTTATTGTTATGATTATTGTCATCATCTCTGCGTGTCTCTCGCATTTCCTTTCATCTCTGGATCTCAGAGCATTTTAAAACACTAATTAATTACACCTCCGGGAACCCTACGAAACAAGTTAATACTCTCGTTTCCGTAAGTGGGTAAATTGAGGCTCGGAAGAACGCTCTAATTGATGGATACTCTTGATCTTCCACCGCTCCTGGTGTCTGAGGACCTGGAAGCATTTATGAGTTGAAACTCGTCCTCCAGTGCCCCGTGGAAAAGTTAAACATGCTCATTTTACTTATAGGTTAACTGAAGTCTAAAAGAAGTCTGGGTAATTGTTAGGTAGTTCAAACAATAACTCTTCTTACGTAGTGTTTGAACCTTAGAACCTCAAAGGACTCTTTAAAAAGGCCTTGAATGGGGAAAATACAGTAAATCATAAACTCACGTCACCATCTACTCTAATTTTGTTCACGCTGGTCTGTTAAAGGCGAGAGAGCAATGATGGGAGAATGGGAGGACAGATTTTTTAATGTAGATTTAGCAAATTTTAAGCACCTACACACAGAGAAATGTGTCTAGGTTTTAACAGCACCCAACAACCTTCCCATCGGTAAGTCATCAAACAGTATATCAAACAAATAATCAAATAAGCACTTTATCCATAGGTGCTGATTGTGCTAAGGACTGAAGCTTTAAGTGCATGAAAAGGTCATCTATTTGTTTTGGTTCAGAGGCTGGGTATTTACAAAATGTCAATTTTGTTTTCATAGTAGCTGATCTTTTGTTTCAGAACTGGCTTTGTCTTTCTACATTGGATATCTATTACTTTTATCATTGAGGAGAAACATAAGGGTTTTTAAAAATTGTTTAGTTTGAATAGTGTGAATTTAAATTTTTGACTTGTGGAAAAGATTCAGTTTCTACATCTTCCGTTTATATTTTCTTCATAATAAAAATGTTTTCTCAGAGCGATCAGATTTACATCTCTCAAAACATTGTCCTTATTGTAGAAATACAGCATGTGAATTCCTTTTTTAATTTTTTAGAAGTACCAGCAGCCTCTTCTGGAGGAAAATACTTAACTGTGAGGACAAGTTTATTTATTTTGGTAGTTGAACCAAGCTGGATGGTATCATAAATTAAATCCTGCATCTTTTCTACTAGTTTTTTCTGAGGTGAATAATATCAGAACTGTAGTAACTGTGTATTTTGACTTACTCTGAATTATCTTGAATTTAATTTTGTATTACTGATTTGTCCCCAGATTTTCGATTCTGATGATTCCATCAAAAAAGGAAAGTGAGATGTTTGTTATTTTAATATTGCCCACCCTGCCCCAGTCCTCCAACTGGTTCCCTTTCTGTAGTATGTTAAAAGAGGTCTGGAGTTTAAAACAGATGATTGGAAAATAGAAGTTAAATTTATGGAAGTTGCTTTTAGTGAAGTGGTTATAATGCCTCGTCTAATAAATGTATGACTTATATTATAAGGTAAAAACTCTCACCTAGATTTTTTTTTTACTGTTCTAGAAGTACTGCAATGTAATAATAGTAGTATTTACTGACTTGAAAAAAGGGGAGCTGAAAATTGTCTTAGTGGCAGATTTGGGGAGGGGGGGTTGAAATCTGTGCTCTCCTTAAAATGATCATTTATCTTATAGCTGGTTATTTTGCACTTTTTTAATTTAGCATTTACCAAACTTCCTAGAGGCATCTATCTGTACCTTTAAGGAAGTTACTAGCAAAATTCCTTTGCTCAGTTACTAGAGCCCAAATGCAGAAGTTAGTATTGACCAGTGAAGGCTGGCACTGAAGGTTTCCCGATTTCTTTGGGCCCCCTTAAAGAAAATGAAAAGTACAGGGTAGGGAACTGAGCCTCTAGTACTGTTCAGTGATGCAGAGGCAAGTTTCAAGGAGAAGCCTGAGTTTGTTTCCATTTGACTTTATTTCATCTTTCAGGTTGTCAAAATGTCACTTGTACATTAAGAGTTGTGTCATTTCAGAATATACCTTACATTTGTCCTATAGGTCATATGATAAGGACTAGAGTAGTCATACCTGTGAACAACTGTTTTCAGACAGAAGCTTCTGTGGCTGCTAAAGATTTTAAACCAAAAGATTTAGAACTGAAAACTTCTAACATTCTTACATGCATACATCTTACACTGGCACATCAATAGGAACCTGTCCTAGTGTTAAAATAAAAAGGCTTATATGGATTATTATATACAGTTTAACTATATATTAAAATTTAATAATAAAGAATTAATTATTATTATTAATATGGTGGCACCGAGATGATTCTAGGAGTTTCTTTTGAAAAAATCAGGTTATTCCAGAAGATACATTAATGTCTTTCAATTGATGAGAATAAAAATTTAAGAGCCAGGGAAAAGAAAGAAGAAAATTCACAGAATGAAGGAAACCTGATGAAGATGTTATTAAATAGTACAACATTAAAGAGTCCTGACAACATCATATAACAGACAAAATTCTAACTAAAGACTGTAAACAGTGAATTCCATTCAGCACTTTCTGTTTATAGGCTTCTAGCCACCTTTTTCAGATTTTCTCTAAATAGATCACACAAAAGTAGTAAATAGAAATCATTCTTTCCAGGGAATTTTAGGTCCAGGGTTTTTTAAAAGTATTTATTTATTTACGTTTAGAGAGATGGGAAGGGAGGGAGAAAGAGAGGGAGAGACACATCAAATGTGTGAGAGATACATTGATCAGTTGCCTCTTACATGCTTCCAACTGGAGGCCTGGCAGGCAACCCAGGCATGTGTCCTCACTGGGAATCGAACTGGGTGACCTTTTGGTTCACAAAGCCAACACTCAGTTCACTGAGCCACACTAGCCAGGTGAGATTTATTTATTTATTTTCTTATACATGTGGTAGTAGGCATTTTTTCTTGTGTTTCTTTAAGTTTGACCTCTGCCAGAGAAAAATTTATGCAGCCTAATGTATGGGAAACTCAAAACAAGAAATTTTGGTCACTGAGAGAACTAGATATAATCAATTTCAAGTTACACCATTAACTTTTTAAATGTTGCTTTGAAAGACCATTCCTCATAATTTCTCCTTTAAAAGGTTAAAAATAATTGCCTAACATATTTGTTGCTACTGAGTGAATTTGCAAGTAATAAAGAGAAAGCACGAGATCTCTTGAGTGATTTTTTTTCATTTTTTTCCATACATCTGATTGGAACATTTAAATATCTTAGCTTTCTTCAGAAGTAAACCGAGACGAAAAGAGCTTCATCAGGTAATTTAAGAGAAATGAATTGCAAAAATAATCAGTCTAAGACCTGATTTTTTTCAGAATATTGTACATGCTGTTTTATTTTTTTGTTTTTATTTTTTGCTACAAAAACTCTATTTCAGAATTTTAAAGTTTTTAATTCAATACACATGTAATTTACTTCCATTACAAAAAATGTACTGCTGATTTTTATTTTATAATGAATCTCTTGGGATGTTGCTAATTCTAAAAATATGTGGTACCCCCAGTTCCCCATCTTCTATAGTTTCTTTAATTTTTTTGATATAATCTGCTTTTTCCTCTAAATTGTAAAATAAGCTAAGTAATGTTTAAACATACTTGAAAAATATGACAGTCAGTAATTGATTATGCTAAACTTCAGCTCAGTTTCAACAGGTATATTGAATCTATTTTGGAGATAGAAGCACACTTATTTTGAAGGGGGCTAAAGCAGGGATAACAAATAGATTTCACCTTGCTTACCAAATCTGATTGCTTGGTGGTATCTGCCTAGGTCAGACTCAGCAGAGAAGAGTGCTATGATTAGCAGTTTTTGCTGTTGGGTGGGCAGTGGACCTTTTGGCATTAATGCCACATATTCATTTAGTAAGGATTGGATACCTTTTACACGTCAGCACTGATCTAGATGCTGATACCACACGGACTAAAATCCTTGCCTTAAAGTGTTTACATTCTAATAACAAGACTCAGACAATAAATGTAAGTAAAATACTTCATTTTTTAAGGACAAATGACCAGGATTCTTCAAGAAATAAATAGCAGGAAAAAAACATGTAAATAGGAAACTAAAAGTTTAAGAAACATAGGAGTCATATCTATCAAATACAGTGTGGGCCTGAGGTTAGATCCTGCTTTGAGCAAACTAACTAAAAAAGACATTCATGGAAATTTGGGGAAATTAAGACATTGACTGGATATCCAATGAAAAGGAATTACTAATTTCTTAAGGTATGGCAATGTATTATGTTTTTTAAGCAGGAGTCCTTACTTTCTAGAGATATAATATACATGAATTAAACTATGATATTAGGGTTTTTGCTTTAAAATAATTTGAAAGGGAAAGGAGTGTAGATGCAAACAACATTGGCCATGTTATTGAAAGTTGTTGAATGTAGATGATGGATACATGAGATTTCTTATATTCTCTCTGCTTTTGTGTATGTTTGAAAATTTTCATAATGTACAGTTATATGCACAGATACATACATAAAAATAAAACAGAAGGGGAAGAGAGAAGATGTGGGATGGGAAGAGGATGCAGAAAAGACCTTATTGAGAAGGTGATAGATACAGTATTTGAGTAAAGACCTGAAGGAGGTGAGGCAGTAAGCCTTGCAGGTGATCTTGGGTAAGACATTCCAGACAGAGGGAACAGCAAGTACAGTGGCCCTGAGACAGGAGCTTGACTAGAGTGCAAAAAAACTACAAGAACAGTGTGGTTGGGTTAGAGTGACACAGTGTAGCAGTAGATTAAGTCAGAAAGTTAGAAGGGGTGGATAAAGGAGAATAGATTGTGTAGGGCCTGATTATCAGTCCTTGTTTTAAAGTAAGGATATTTATTGTATATATTTATCTAAAACAAGTCAACATTAGTCACCCTGGAAGCTATATACTAATTTTAACAATACTAGGTTAAAAAAATTTTGGAACTTCTTTTTTAATTGCCTTCTAAACCAGTTTAAGTGCCACACACGAAAATAGCTCATTACTACATATACCTTTGTATTTGCTCCTTGTACTTAAGGAAAGGGGGGAGGATTAACCACATGATATCTCATTTGATTTATTAGCTATGACTCAGAAAAGATTTTGACAGAAAGAAAATAGGAAGCAACTTCAGACTATAGCTAAGAATCAGATCCACTCAGAGAAGACAATTACTGTTACTAAAAATCAGATCCACCCAGAGACTAAAAGTAGTTTTAATAATGTTTATGACAATTATAGCATATTTGGAATAAGAATATAACCTTACTGACTAATATTGAAGAGACTATTAGATTGACTGACTGATATGGAAGGGACTGTGCTTGGATATTCAAGAAAATTCCGATACATTAAAACACATACACACCAGAAGACCATGCACATTTCTTAATACTTAAGTACTCAAAAACAGTCATGCAAATAAGTTTCATTTGTATTATGCATTCAAGACTGCAAAGATGGCATTTATAATGTAGTGAAACTATAACTTTCTTGTTGCTGTCGATATACTGAGGAACTGAAAGACTAGTACACTTTTAGCTAAATGAATCTGGCTCTCAAGTCTTGTATATATGCTTCAATTCTCAAGTTTGTAATTGTTTCAAGAACATGCTGATTTTGATTTCCCATAAGGAACTTTAAAAAAATCATTATTAAAATTATGGAAAATTTGGGTTTCATGCTCTAAATGTTTGAAAGCACCCCTGCCAAAACCCTCATAAATACGGATTTTTTAAATCTACTCATGGACCCATATACACATAGAGATTACTAGGTTTGAATGATTTTTTGTAGGAATTATTTCTAAAAATAAATTTTCTAACCTGAGAAACTAAACTTATTTGAGTTTTACTGTACTGATAATATTGATTGAAGAAAGTTATTGTTTTTCTAGTTACTTATGCATAATAGGATGAACAATATTTTCTTTAGTATTCTTTAACCAGTGATTTGTAGAATTTAATGGAACGAAGTAGAATTTGTGAACTTCTACTATATAATAAATTTCATAAAGTGGCCACTAAGAATATTAGGTATGTAAAGTTTAAAAGGAATGCTTTAACAAAGCTTCTTACTTTAAGTATTTTTCGGAAAATTGCTAGGAATCTAATTCTTTAATTCACTCAGACTAGTTGTCCCTTTGGTGTATATATACAGGGGATGGGCATAAGTGGGTTTGCAGTCATTCATATGGAAAATAATGCAATAATTAATAAATAACAATACAAGAATAAATTCTGTTTCTTGTATCTGCAACTGTGAACCTACGGGGGCAGAGAGAGAGAGAGATCGAGATCCAGACCCTTGCTTCATATACCCCACATATTAGGATTGCACTGTTAGGCTGGATTATTTAATGTGCTTTAAACACTAAACTATTAGCATGGAACACAGAGCCCTTGTTTAATTCCTGGGCTTTCTATTAACTCTGCAAAGTATGCATCTGTAAAATAAAAATGGCAGCAGTTTTTCATAAAGGAATTTGAGATTCTGTAATGGTGACACCGTAGTGAAATGTGGCTCATTTTAGAAATAGTTTTCAGTCTGTTGATTTGGTGGTAGGATTATGAATCTGGTTTCGTTTCCATTTTTGTGGAATAAATAATTTATGGTAGGGGAAGAAGGGAGAGGAGGGGAGGAACAACGGAAGCAAAGAAAAATTTGCCTCTCACAAAATAGTAAACAGGACCATGGATAATTCTTGTAACTTGGATCTAAAAGTGTCCATGACCTAATAAGCTATGATGCAAACGTATAAATTAAGAATTGTAATAATAATACAGCTTCCATCAAGAAAAAAAAGTGGCTTTGAAAAGGGGGCATCTTGTATTTCATATTGACTTAAATATTACAACCACTATAAAGCCTATACCTAATTTTGGAATTAATGATGATGATGATTAACAATAATTAAAAATTATTTAAAAATTCAGTTTATGACTTCAGCTCCATACATTTTTGCAGCATAAGATTTCACGATGTTCTTTTAAGCTTATGCATTGCAAGATACTTGTATTCTACATCCCTGCCTCTCTCACTTCATCTCCCTCATGTTCATGTCTTCATCGCTCTGCTACTAGCTTTGTTTATCTTCCTTTGCCAGTTTAGTAGTGCCCATTGTGCTTCCACATTGTCATTGTTTTCTACATTTGTCTTCCATTTTGTGTACTTATAAATTAGGCTTGGAATGAATTAAGAGCCCTAAAAAAGTTACCTGTAAAGGGAACTTTTCCCATTTGGGTCTTACCTACATAGTTTCTTTGTTCTCTTAAAAAAATAATTATTTTTAGAGGGAGGGAAAAGTGGGAGAGAGAGATCAATTTGTTGTTCTACTTACTTATGCATTCCTTGGTTTCTTCTTGTACTTGACCTCTGACCCAAGATTGAATCAGTAACCTTGGCATATGGGGACAACACTCTAACCAACTGAGTTACCCAGCCAGGACCTGTGTAGCTTCTTTTTATCTTTTCTTGCCCTTGTTATTGCTGTGTGCTCTGGTACCAGAGGTGGTATATTCCATCCAGCCATACACTAAGAGATAACTTTATGACCTATAGGATGCAATACTTTTTGAACTGAATAATGTCAGGAACAGTAATAAACTTAGTGATTTGAAATCCTTGTGAGTTAATCCTGCATCTAATCCTGTACCTAAACTGGCAAAATTTGATAATGGAATTAACAGCATCATGAAATTTCAAAAGCTGTTTTCAGCTCTTGATGTATGTTGTCTTTTCCAAAAGTTTCAAATAAAGAGGGTCTTCATCATCACTGCAATATTGGCTTAATTATAAATGGGCTTGGGGAAAAACTGTGCCTGGGCTTCTGTTGATCTTTTTGACAGTCTAGAGGAAAGGACAAAAAGTAATGTGGTGAAGAAGTTTATAAGTTCTCCTTCCTTCTGTGGAATGAATTACAAGGTCCTGATTTTTTGCCAGGTGGTAGGTGCTCATTGTAGTGTTCAACATAGTTGCCTTAATTTTTAGAAAGCACATTAATTTTAATTTTATTTTTTAACAGTAATTGAAAACAGTTGGAAGTGCTCTGGTGGTTCTTCAAAACCTTAGTGTTGTATTCCTGGTTCTCTGTAGATACCATCCACAGTACTTCATGTTCCTCAGGGGGTATACTGGTTTTAATGGACTGCATTTATTGGAAACACTAAAAGCTAATCTCTTTTCATTTTAAATTACAGTTAACACAATTGAATTTTTTTCTGCAAAATGATTCTCACTACCATACTTTAAATTCCCAAAAGACCAAAATTAAATGATAACATTACAAAAATCCACATTACAAAACTAGTTAACTTTATCATTTGTGAGCAAATATGTTAAATGTGTGTCTTTTTTAAAGTACTGGCTGCTTCTAATTAGAAACCACAGTCCTATAGACAGACTTCATGTAATTGAAAACTTCAAAAATTTACTTAATGCTTCACTGTAATTTTCATTTAAAATGGGATGATTCAGTCTCCGGACTAGTTCTGTCAGTTCACCAAAGGATCAATGAATTGTGTTCTTAAAACTGTTTAACATAGAAGAAGTTTGTGACTTCAGTAATACCAGACTTTTTTCCAGTTCGTCATTGACACTTAACAACAAAAAAAATCATGATTTGCTAAACTTCTTTGTTGTATCTCTTTTAGAAATGGCACACCAATTTATTTGCGTGTAGTTCAGCTCTTACAGACCAGTCTTTTAAGGCTTTAGCTAGAATTTGCCTCCTAAAGCTCTTTAAAATGGCTGCCAAAAAGCATTTTGCTAGGTTTTAGAACTGAGTAGGCTGTTAATGATTCAGTATGCCCCCTCATTCTTCTCCCACTTCTTAAATTGAAAGCTCCTTCATGGCATCTAGGTGCCCTGAGTCATCATGGCTAAACTCTAAGGAATTGTCACATGGAAAAACTCACCATGAAGTAAAATTGTCAGAAAACAATTTGAGTCTGATATTGATCACAGAGATACAATCTTTAGGTGGTGGGCCTTATTTAAATTTATTAATGTACTTAAAAGTACACGTAAGTCTTCATTATAGGACTTGTAAATTCTGAGGACCTGTTTATTCCCAGTTAAATTTTAATTGCTTTGATTTTTTACTATTTGTTACATGAAAAAAATTCATTTTTTTCATTGAACAAATACAGAGTCTGTCTAGAAGCTATCCAGCCATGTACTATGGAAAATAAAGACATTTCTTGAAGAAGATAGAAGATACAAGAAACATTGTACATAGGACAGTGATGGCTTGTTCCCTTTCAAAGTAGACACCTTGGCACCTTACACAGTTCTCTCAATTGCCATCAGCTGCCCTGTCGTATTTTCCAGAATCTTATTGATGATCTGAAATCTCTTCCCTTTCAAAGGTGATTTTAGTTTTGGGAAACTAAACCCACTTCTGGCTAGAAGTTGCAGGGCACCAAATCTGGGCTTTAGTGGGGCCGAGTCACCTGTTTCACCAAAACACTACATGAGATGTGATGCACAATTGGTCGCATTGTTGTGATGAAGCTGTCAGTCACCAATTGCCCATAGCTGTGGCCTTCTGAATCATCTGAATAGTTTCCGAGAAGGAATGTTCAAGCTTAATGCAAGGTTTGATGGAGATTCATTGCTCTACTCCCTCAGTCATTTTGAGTGTGATGGCCACACAGTACACGTGCTCACTCAATGGCAGCTACTGCCCCCACTGACTAGTATAGTGAAGTTGTCATTGTTCTCACACATGCATTCCAGTCCATTCTCCTTGGCTGCCAGGTTACATTGATGTTGAACAAACTATTCTTGTTATATTAACAATGGCTGGACTTTTTCTGGACAGACCTCGTATATCTGAAACAAGTGGTATGTTTGATTCAGGATAAAACCCACTATTCCAGAAGTCAAGAGACTTAGAGTTCTGGTCTATTTACTTAATATGTGCCTCATATATTTCACTTAACTTCCCTGGACTTTAGTTTCCTTATTTTGACAAGGTCAGCAACTTCATGATAGCCCTCTTTGGGATCATCTCGTGGCAGATACAGCTAATAGCTGATCCCAAACCAGCTTCAGACTCTTTTGGCACAGGAGCTATAATGGTCAGGAGCTATAATGGTCATTATTTTAGATGAAATGTATCTGTCATCTCAGCCTTATAAAGTCTCTACCAGCTCTGTGATTTCATGACTTTAAATGATTTGCCTATAGCAAGTGTCTCTCATGTTTGAGTCTTTACTATTTCTTCAGTTGATCATTATGGGATGAAACTTACTGTGTGAATTGAAGAATGCTTTGTAGTCAGAGATAGCTTGTTTATATTTCATATATTATTATAGACTGAATGTTTTTCTCCTGAAATTCATATGTTGAAATCTAATCCCTAGTATGATGGTATTTGGAGGAATAGAGCCTTTGGGAGGTAATGAGGTCATGAGGGCACTGATTAGTGAGTTTGTAAAAGACCCCAGAGAGATCCTTTGATCCTTTTGTTGGGACAAAGCAAAAAATAGCCATCAAACCAGAAAGCAGGCCCACACCTGACAGGAGTCTACCAGTGTCTTGATCTTGAACTTCCCAGTCTCCAGAACTGTGAGAAATAAATTTGTTTATTAGCCATTGAGTATATGGTGTTTGGTTACATTAGCCTGAATGGGCTAAGGCATGTTGTGATGTTAAAAACAAATGATTGGAGAAAGTTCATGGGGGCCCTTAAAATTTCACATGAAATGAAAACAAGTCAAAATGGTCAGGAAAATTTGATTTAAATTTATTTCGGCTCCTAAATATTTCTTTTTAAAAAAATATCTTATTTATTTATTTTTAGAGAGAGGGGAACAGGAGGAGAAAAAGTGGGAGAGAAATATCAATGTGTGGTTGCCTCTCATGTGTCTCCTACTGGGGACCTGGCCTGCAGCCCAGGCATGCTCCCCGACTGGGAATCTAACCAGCAAACCTTTGCTTCACAGGCCCGTGCTCAGTCCACTGAGCTACATCAGTCAGGGCTCCTAAATATTTCTAAGGCAAAAAGCTCAGGTTAATGAAGTTCAAAGTGATGTGTTGTGTCTGTTTGGGGGGGTATATGATGAAGCACAACAAAATACTAGACTGAGAGACAGGAGGCCTGAGTTCTGTTTTAACCTGGTTATTGTCTTTATCTATGAAATGGTATCAGTCAGTGCTTCTCAAACATTAATGTATTGTGTAAATTACCTGGGCATCATGTTAAGATGCATATTTGGATTCAGTAAGTCTGAGTGGGCCTTGAGATTCTACATTTTTAACGAACTCCCAGATGTGCTACTGCTGTGTGCCATGAACCACACTTCATAAAAATACATTATTGTATGAGATTCCTTCTTGCTTAGAAAGTGTTTAAATCATAACTCAACTTCTTTTTCTCCAGCTCTTTTCCAAGTTTCACTGAACTTGTTCTTTTTGTAGCCTTTTTTCCTAGACTCATTCTGTATTCTCTCAGTCTGATAGCTCTATCTATAGTTTTGTTGTTTTCCCCTTGCCAGAACCAGCTTCATGGGTGGTCATTCAAGTTAGAAGTAGGGTAGTATTATAGAAAGGGGCTTTGGATTCACACCCTTCCCCCCACTGATTAGCAGCTCTGTCCCCTTGGGCAGTTGACTCAGTTTACTTAACCTCTCAGAACTTCGAATAGCTTCCTAGTAGGGTTCTTGAGAGGAAAAGACATGATATAGAAAGCCCTTAGCACAGTGTCAAGCATAAAGTAGGTGCTCAAAAATTGGAAGTTATTTTTATTATTAATATTGGCATCCTGGTTTGATTTGGTAGAGGATAAAGAAGTAAGGGAAACATCTGTCCACAGCCCAGGACCTCCCTCCTGTGCTTCACATTTAAAATTCCAACTGCCTACTAGACATATTAACTGAAATTCTTCAAACTTAACCATGGTCAAAAAAACCTCTTTATTTTTCTTTCCTTCGCTGTTCTGCCTCCTTCGATCCTGAAGGAAGTTAATGTTTCACTCTCTACGTGCCCAAGTCAGGAACCTATTAGTTCTTCCTTGGTTTTTCAAGTACAGTGGTACCTTAGTACTCATTGTTCATTCATTCCGGAACTTGTGATAAGTGCCAAAACCTACAAGGGCTAAACGATGAAGCATTTTCTCTTGCGGGGTTGTGTTGTGACTCATACAAGTTCGAGCAAGTGCAGCAAGTCCCAAGCAAGTGCCGAGTGTTGAAACATTTTTTTCCTGTCAAAATGCCACGCATATAGAGTTTGATGAGTTCTGAAGCCAACGAGTACCGAGGTATGACTGTACCACTTTTCTCTATCCTCACTTTTACCATCTTAGGTAAGATAAGCTCTTCGTAATCTTTTACCTGGGCTGTTTTTTATCTGATCTTGCTCTTATTAGCCTCCTCAGGTTTCTCACATTCTTCTCTCCCTTTTCCCCCTCCTCCTCACACACACCCCATACTGCTTTCATTTTCCTAAAAATCCTTTTTTAAAACCAAAATTCTTGAATGCCTATTATATAGAAGGCACTGTGTAGGCACCGAGTATACAATGAGAGAACAAAATGAGACAGTACCTTCCTAATGAAAATCACTTACTAGAGATGGAGATAGATAATAAAAACAAGTAAATCAGAACAAGGTGCTATGAGAGAGAATAACAGGATTATATTGGGTGGTCAGAGAAAGCAGTTCTTAACATTTGAATAGTTAAGCTACTATCAAGAATGAGGAGAAGACAGCTAAGCAAAGAGTGAGTTAGTGTTGTTCTAGGCTGAGGGTACAGCAGGAGCAAAGATCCTGCGGTGGGGGCACTGAGTATGTTTTAAAAGTGAAATGCTCAGGACATAGTGATGGAAAGATATGGAGTATGAGAAGGCAGTATTAAGAACTTCCAGGTTTCTAGTATGAGCAGTTATTGGGTTAATAGTGGTGCCATTTACTAAAGCAGAAAGATTAGGAGTAGGACAAGTTGGGACAAGGGATGAAATCCTAAGTTTAGTCTGTCAATTTTGAGAATATGAAAAAAATCAATGCAGTTATGTCAGTCTCCTCTCTGGTTCCTGATTTCATACAAGATCTGTTCCAAATTCTCTTTTGGCTAATAAGGTCCTTAAATAGTTGGACTTTTGACCCTAACTTAACCTTTCTAGCTTCTTCCTCAGCTTCCCTTCATTGCTGTGCTTTTAAGCCATAATGAAATTATTACTGTTCTCAACAGTTTTCAGCCTTTGCATATGTTATTCTGGAATAAATGCCTCTTCATCCTTCAAAGCCTTTTGTGAATATTATTATTCTATAGAGTCTTTTCCAACTTCTCCAGGTTTAGATTAGGGTCTCGGGCCTTTTTACTGTCATTTGGTTAATACCTCCGTTATAGTACTTATCACATTGTACAATATTAGAATTTCTCTTTTAACATATATGCTTACATTTCACTAAACCATGAGCTATGTGGGTACAGATATCAAAGCTTACTGGTTTTGTGTTCCCAGAATCTAGCATATAGGGTACATTAGTACTGGTCAGGAAATGAATGAGTGGATATTGTTTGTCCATAGGGATCTGACCTGACTCTACCCCTGAACTGGAATGAGTGTTCTTTGCATCCATAGGGTCCAGACACTACTTTTATCATTATTACATTGACAGTAAGTTTTTTACATACATTTCCTAAGGACAGGAACTAAATACTGTTTTTCATTGTCTTCCTAGTGCCAAAACAGAACTTAACTTGCCATCAGGAAAATGCTACTAGACCGTAGTTTCACTATGGAACATCTCAGCAATAATACCCTTGGTGAATGCACATTATGGGAGCTGGAGACAGTGGGAAGGGAGAGTCAGTATAATTATCTCTATATCTCAGATGCTTGCTTGCTTTTCTTGCTAAAAAGATAATGTAAGTATGCTCAAAATAAAATAATAAAATCTAGTTATTTCTTTGAAATAGCTGTGGATATCACTAATTATCTCCATATTGTGAAATACAGCAACACTTTTTCAGTATTCATCCTAACTGACCTCGCAGCAGCATTTGACATTGTTGACCACATTGTTTTCTATTTTTTTTGAAATATTTTTTCTCACTTCCAGGATAGCATACACCATATGCCGATACCTCGATGCTGTTACTTTTTTTATTTTAGGAGTTGCTGCTTTGCTTTTTCAGATAACTAAATTTTTGAATTCCTCAAGGCTTTGTCTTAGGCTCTCTTCTCTATATGCTTTCCCTAGGTAATTTCATCTGTAAGCTGAAAATTTCCAGATTTATATTTCCTTTATCTACAAAGTAGGGCAAAAGTAGGTTTACAGTTGTGAGCATATGAAACAGTTTATTCTTATATTATTATTTATTAATGTATTATTTTCTCTATGAACAACTGTAAACCTACTTTCGCCCCACCCTGTGTAAATATTTCTAACTTTTCCCATGGATGTTTCAAAGGTAACTCAGATTTCCATGTTTCAAGGTCAAACTCATGGGAGCCTCAAAAGTACCATACTACAGAAGGTTTTGAAGAGTGATTTATTGCCCGTCATAAAAATTATTTCAAGCATTCTCCCCTTTCCCCCAGAATTCTGTTTAGTAGGAAATCATTTTCATACTAAAGAAATAATTTCTAAATAATTGATAATATATAACTATTCAAATAAATAGAAATGATCAGAAGTACTGTAACAATAAACCTTTATTGAGCTACTATTATGTGCTAGGTACTTTAATTTTCATAACAACCCTTGAGGGACATAATATTATATTAGTGAAAACTAATAGCCTGTAATGATTATAAGTATATAGTCTTAATAAAGACTTCTCAGATTCCTATCCCAGATGTCAGCCCTAAAATTTAGTAGATGTGTGACCTCAGGTAATTTAATGATCTAGGCCTCAGTTTCTTCATCTATAAAACAGATGATAATATTTCTCTACTAAGAATATTATTAGGAGTTAATTGTAAAGATCTTTATAAAATGCCTGGCACCATTTATGATAAGCGCTGCATACCTGTTAACGTTATTACTTACTATCTTAGGTTTATAAATAAGGAACATTGGTGAAGTTGGTCCAAGTCTCACAGCTATCAAATGACATCACAGCTATCAAGTGCTGGGAGATAAACACAGACAGTCTGACTCCAGAACTCCCTTAACCACTCTGTTTTACTTTATTTCAACTAATAAATTATCTCATCCTCTTGCACACAGACTCCATATTAATGGTCTCATTGTGATCATAAGAGTATTCATTGCAGCTCTTACACCTGGTGTTTAAAATGTAGGAGATCTAAACTATGTAGGTAAAAGCTCACTTCAGTATGATCTGAGAGGCAGGAGGATATACATCTCAATTCTGTTTTATTCTATGTGCATTGCTTGTTTTTCTCCCTTTCTTGTTAGCAGTTAAGCCACCAAAATCCCCAGAAAGTGGAAATACTGCATACTTTTATATTATTCATAAGAGTCTTTAGTTGTGATTTATGTACTTTTTTAAGTCATCTTTTTCTAAACATTTTCAGAATGACTTGGAGGCTCAGTAGCATGTTACATTCATATAGAGTGCCTAAAATAAATATTTTTTTATTTGTTTAACTATTACTTCTTTAGAAATTGTGTAGTGATTTGTCCATTTTTAAACGTCTAAGATGTTTCAATTTTCCTTCAAAATTCAAAGGAGTTTTCCTTTGAATTTGAATTTTATTATCTGCTTTTTGACTAGGAACTTTGATTCTAGTATTTTGGTGTCTTTGAGTCTGTATGTATTTGAATCTGCTTAATTTCATAAGCTTTAGTCTCTGACTCTCATTTAGGCCTTCAGTAAAAAAGCACATCGGGTTACTGTTTATAGTTTCTATAGTTGATTTATCCCCCATCCCACCTTGCTATTTCTTTTTCATTGTTGATTTTTTATTCTTACTCATTTGTGGCAAAAAAAATTTATCTTGACATATAAAGGCAGAAGATGGAAAGTCTTAGAGCCTTTGAATTTAGCAGGAAGGAGTTCTCGAAGAAGAGAAGACTTTGAAAAACCAGAATCATCTGTACAGGAAGAGTCCGTTTTTACCTTGTTTTGGGGACTGCCAAATATTTTGGACTGTAAGACACACCAGACCATAAGACACGCACCTTGGTTTTAGAGGAGGAAAATAGGAAAAAAAATTTTGAAGCAAAAACTGGGGTAAAATATGTAATAACATAGGCCACCCCCTTTCCTCCCAAATTTGGAGGGGTGTGTATCTTATAGTCCAGGGGGGGGGAAAAGATTAAATTCTGTGACCTAGTGTATTTACTCTTACAGAAACAAATACAGTTAAAATAGTGTTTCTGTCAGTTAAGACTGTACATGACAATAAAACTCCACTCAAACCGGCTTAAGTGGGGAGAAGAGCTAATGGTTTGTACCATTTGGTCCAGATTAAGTGTAGCTTTAAGAATGGCTCCACCCAAGGCTCACACAATGCCACTAAGACTAGATTTCTATATGTTTCATTAGCACTGCTGCCTCTGTGTTAGCTTGATTCTTCAGCCCTACATGAGCAAAAGATACCTTAAGTCCCTTCAGCCCCTAAATCCTCACAGTGTCATGTGTATCTGGAAAGAGTAACCCTCAGATTCCTAGAAGCCCCAGCAAAAGTCTTGCTGTGCCTCATTGACAGATTGACAGCTCCCCTTGCACGGAGGAGAATGGGAAGCTCTGACTGGGATTGAGCCATATGCCCAGCCATCAAGTTTGAGGGGGTAGTCAGCTCCACCAGATACATATAAACTATTTCCAAAAGGGGAATGAAGATACCATTATACCACAGGAAGGGTTTATGTTTGTTAGGCAGCAAAAAGTAGATGTCCTTAGCACCTGATAGTGTTTTCCTTTTCCATTTTAAGGGTTAGCACTTAACCTGGGAAAGACCAGTTTTGATTGTTATTGTTGTTGCTGTTTAGTGTTTACTGCTAATTTGGAATTTGTATGAATTCACTTCCAAGCTATTGTTTTAAAGCAATATATAAATGGGAATTGCTGCGACTTTCCGCTTCTGAAGAGCTATGAGAATGTATCTGTATACAATTTGGTGCCACTTTAACAAATAATCTTCTATAGAGAGAGGAAGGGAAGGAGAAAGAGAGGGAAAGAAAAATCCATCGCTTGCCTCTCGCATGCCCCTCACTGGGGACCTGGCCTGCAACCCCCTTGCCAGGCATGTGACCTAACTGGGAATTGAACTGGCAACCTTTTGGTTTGCAGACCAGCACTCAGTCCACTGAGCCACACCAGCCAGGGCTCTCCTAAATTTCTTGACACTATAGGAATATTTATGCTTTAGTCAACAAATTAAAGTGAAGACTTCATAAACTCTACCTTAAACATATCATATATTTAACATTTTCTTTTATTATTAAGTGCTGCAAATTGAGCAAGGCATAGTTTTCCCCTTGATTTTTCAGCTTTGATAGGAGATAGCACAAAGTCATACATAACTACTGTATTTTTAGCACTATGAGATGCATCAGACCATAAGACGCACCTAGGTTTTAGAGGAGGAAAATAGAGGGGCACATTTTGACGCAAAAAATGTGGTAAAATATTTAATAACCTGTGACCTTGCTCCACTGCCCGCCCCCCCGTGAGCCAGGTAACGTACATTTGGACTATAAGACCCACCCCTATTTCCCCCCAGATTTGAGGGGTGCGAGTGCATCTTAGAGTCTGAAAAATACAGTATAATGCAAAGCTGGCTATAAGGCTAAGAGGTTAGGGGACGAGAAAGATTTACTGATTTGAAAAGACGTATAAAATGGATTTTGAAATGTTAGCAGACTGTTTTACAGGTAAATAGTAACAATATTAAAATAGTTACTGTTTACTGAACATTTATTATATATTCAGTCTTGTTTGTGTCAAAAAATGTGTGATACATGTGACATAGACGGGGATAGCCATGTCACTTTAAATAGGGGGGAGAGTTGGAAAAAATACAGATTATGTTAGATCCAGAAGACACATAGTTTAAAACTTAAAAATCAAAAGTAATAGAGCTTATTAGGACACATCAAATGAGGAGCTTTCTATTTCAGCCATCACAATAATTCTTAGTAGTATAATTAACAGTTGAGAAGCATTTCTAACAAAAATTAGGATGTTTCTAACTTCCAGGAGGATAATCAGTGATTTGAATAAAACTTAATAGTATATACATTACCATAGAAGGTGCTAGATTAACATTGGAGTCATTAAAGAAATTCCTGTGGCTTTGTATGGATCAGCAATATTAGCAATTGTTGACTGTGTTCTATCTCTTTTAGAATCAGCAATGTATGTATTTGCTTGGTTTTGATATAGGTGTTGGTGCATTCTACAAATATAAGATGGTTCACTTAATTTTTTTAAAGATTTTATTTATTTATTTATTTTTAGAGAGAGGGGAAGGAAGGGAGAAAGAGAGGGAGAGAAATACCAATGTGTGGTTGCTTCTCACGTGCCCCAATTGGGAACCTGGCCCACAGCCCAGGCATGTTTCCTGCCTGGGAACCGAACCAGCGACCCTTTGCTTCATAGGCTGGCACTCAATCCACTGAGCTGCACCAGCTAAGGCACAAGATGGCTCACTTAAAGTGAACCTTCCAAAATACAGTATGACTTTAAATCAGTGGTCTTGGAAAGTTTAGAAATAGCCTAAATATTTACTGAAGAAGATTTTCACAATCACCATAGAAGTACTAAGAATAGCAGTTAAACAAAACCTATTTTAATTGCAGTTTATTGAAGTATTGGTTATATGAAAGAATCCAAAAGACAGAAAACTATACTTGAACAACAATTAAATAAAATTTTAAAAAAGAGTCCAAATTAGTTTGAACAAATAAGATCTGAATTTATGGTATTCAGAGCCTATTTTTTAATTGAATGTCAAGGGTATATTAAAGTGCTTACATTTATCTTTCTCTATAAAAGATTGTTCTGACAGTGAGTTTAAGTCATTTTCACAATTTATTGCTGTCTAAAAATTTTCCTTTACTTCATATTTTGTTCTGAATGTCTTGGTTTCTTTCCTCCACCTACGCAATGTTGAAGGAAAGTGAAGCAAGAGTTGCAAAGTAACACAGTGAATTTGAGAACCTTGGCTTTAAAAAAAAAGATACATAAACAAAATAAGCCTTTACTATAAGATTGTTTTTTATTGATACCCAGAAAAGAGCTTTTGGCAAGTGTTTAGTAAATGTGTGAATAACCTGATTGATTTAGTTAGAATAAATAGGAAGCGTTGCTAATTGTTCTTGTAGATATTTGGCTCAGTAAACACAGTAATAGACTCTATGGTCAAAGGTAAACAAACAACAACAAAAAAAACCCCACCAAACATAGATTCAAATATCAGCAATTTTATATCTAAGGGCTTCAAAGAGAAAGAACAATATATTATTTGGAATCTTGTTTATTTCTATTATGAAAAATAATTATGTTAGCTTAAATCAAACCCAATGCTTTGACAGCTGTTAATATTAATAGAGGAGATCCTTGCTGAGAATTTTAAGGTGTATGAAATTCAGAGATATCTGTAAAAGTTTAAACATACTCTTGTATACTTACAATGAAACTTTAATAATCAAAGATAACATAAAAGCAAATGAAATAAAAAAGAACTCACTCTGAATATCACATTAGTTCAACTCACTGTAAGTGAGTTTCTTACTCACTGTAAGTTTGGTTAAAATGTAAAATTTTAAGAAATTTTTGAGGTCCTGCTCATTTTTTTCCTTAAGTGGGACAGAGATAAAAAAGATGTTCATGGCAATAAAAAAGTATATTGTACTTTGGAAAAATACATTTGCAAATCTGATCACTTTGTTTTAAAAGCATAGGAGTGTATCATTTATAACTTTACTTGCTTAAGACTCTTTTATCATTAAAACAGGAAATCTCAGAAAAATAGTTTTTTTTTAAATTCTGGTAGTTGTGTTAAAAATATTTCTCATTTAATCTTTGAATTTATAAGTCCTAGCGGAAGTACCTGATCCATACATACTAGGCACTCCATCAATGTTTATTGAACTAACATCAATTTTAGAAATTTCAGGATAGGGTGGTATTACTCTTCTGGGCTTTAAAACCACATCCCCCCTTACCTTTGTGTATATACTCCCACACCTTTGGATCTCAATTTTGATATAAATAGGTTCTCAGTTTTGAGTGTGAAGAAAACTGGTTATTTTTTATCTACCCAATTTTACCCTATGCTGAAATTACTTGAAAGCAACTCAATTTAACAGCATTCCTTCTTTTCAGGTATTTACAGTATAGAATATAGATTCTGAATTATGTGAATGGGAAGAGCTTGTTTTTATCTAGAAGATTGATTGAGGAAAAAGATAATGTGGAAAATCAGTTTGAAGAAAATAATCTGTTCCTGTCTAGTGGTTAGTCCTAAGAAATGTAGTTAGAGGGAGCTAAATTTTGATTTTCAAATTGTAACTGAGGCTACCATCTAGATTTTCCAGGTTAGTTCCTCCAAGCAGGTACAGTATTACTTTGACCACGAGCTTGGCAAATGGCAATTGTTGCAGTCAAGGGCTTACTGAAAAGAGTTTGAGAAAAACAGTTAAAAGAACATTAAATGAATACATTTTTAATTCAGTAAAGTTCTAGAAGGCATCCACGTCCAAGTCAAATCAGATTCATCCATGTTAAAAACCTGACTGACTGCACATTGTTTAGGAAACTTTGCTATGATGTCATAATTTACTAAATTATGATCTCCCTACAAATTTTTATTTTCTCTATTGTCAAGATATAAAGGGGAAAGATAATTGTCATACTTTCTGTTTACACTGAACTGAGTTTTAAGTGAGGTTTTACATTTTGTAATACAAATATTAAACAACATAATCAATTAATAGTTTCTTTAGTTTTCTTCTGGTGCTGCCCACCTAGTTCCTTATCCCTAAAGGTAAATTCATTCTTAGTCAAATTTGCCCTGGTTCTCAGTACCTAAAAATATACAAACCATATTCAACATCAAATGGAAATTCCTCTTGGTCAGTTTTGTCCTGGCTAGTGTTAAATAGTTTGAAAGGCATTCTCCAGCTTTGTGTGACAGTTTATTACTTCTTTTACATACTTGCCTTCCATCTCACTCAAGAGAGAGCCACAGTAACTGGTCTGCTCTTGATCCTTTCAACCTCAGGAAAAGGAAAGAAACAAACTCATCTCTGGTCACCTGATAGGTCTTCTACCTTCCTTAGGATGGAGCCTGCCTTCTGAGAGAAATTGAAAAACAATATACACAAATGCTGAGGGAGCCCACACTAGCTATCCGTATTCACCAATATAAATTTTCATATATAAACAGTGAAAGAATTACCAAGACAATATGAGGAGAAAAAGTAACTAGAAAAAGGAGCCATGCCATGCTTCCTGTGTCTTTTGTGGGGGTGTCCTATGCTTACATCATCCATTTGGTCTAATGCATTTAGCATGCATTGGGTTGGCCCAAAAAAAGTCCATATGGTTTTTTCTGTAAAATAAAAGACATTTTTCAGTTTCACCAAAACTTTATTGGTTTGGATATTTTGAGTATGTTGGCCATTTCCGGCGTGGTATAATGTTGATTGTTCTCAGTTTCTTAATTTGATTGCTATCAACTTCAACTGGTCTACCCAACCATGGAGCATCGTCCAGTGAGAAACCTCCAACACAAAACTTTGCAAACCACTTTTGACACATTCTGTCAGTCACAGCACTTTTTCCATACACTGCACAAGTCTTTTTTGCATCTCAGCTGTGTTTTTACCTTTCTTAAAACAATAAAACATTAATTCTGAAAATGTTTATTTTCTCCCATCTTCAATATTAGAATGGCTACATAAAAATTCACCAGTTTTGATATTTTTTAAAAAATGCACACTGATATGATAACTGTCACAATGCAGCCTAACAAAATTGTTTTGAATATAGTTAAATTAAGTGCTCCCAGAGCCATTTCACAGAAGAAACTAAACAGACTTTTTTTTTTAAGATTTTGTTTATTTATCTTTAGAGGGCAAGGGAAGAAGAGAGGGAGAGAAACATCAATGTATGGTTGCCTCTCCTGCATCCCCTGCTGGGAACTGGCCTGCAACCCAGGCATGTGCCCTGACTGGGAATCGAACCTCTATCGTGTGGTTCGTAGGCCCATGCTCAATCCGCTGAGCTACATGAGCCAGGGCTAAACAAACTTTTTGAGCCACTCACTATTTCCCTCTCCATCTTTAGATTAACTTCTCTTATATTGTTATTAATTTGGGGGAAAGATAACTCTTTGATACAACTTCGTAAGAATCCCTAAAGTGAATTTTATGTGTTTACCATAGCCTATTTTCAGTCAGACTATCCCAATATTCCACCCAAATTTGGCAAAAACCAATTTTACCGTAATGTAGTAATAAAGAGACTAAACTTTCTAATTTGATATATTTAACCTAGACATTGCTGTTAGACATACCAGTATTCTTTTTTTTTAAAGATTTTATTTACTTATCTTTAGAGGGGAAGGAGAGAGGGAGAGAAACATCAATGTATGGTTGCCTTTTGTGCGTCCCCTGCTGGGAATTGGCCTACAGGGAACCGGCCTGCAACCCAGGCATGTGCCCTGACTGGGAATTGAACCGCGATCCTCTGGTTCGCAGGCCTGCGCTCAATCCACTGAGCTACACCAGCCAGGGCCTGACATACCAGTATTTTGGCCCTGGGTTGATTAACTATTGCTGTGTAGAATGGTAGAAAGAACATGGTTAAATTCAGATCAGCTTTTGCCACTTAATGTCTAAATGACGTTAGCAAATTTCTTTAGCCTGATTTCCTCATCTATTGTAAGACAATTGTGAAGACTGACTTTAACAAATGTAAAATTCTTAGTATCTGCTATATGGTAGATAAGACATGTTTGTTTTCTTCCTTCTCTGAAACCTTGGGTATATATAGGCTTTTGATTGACTCCAAAATCAAGTTCAATCTCTTTACCCTGGCTCTTAAGGCCTACTGTATTAGGCACTTCTTTATCTTTCAGCCGCTTCTCATTGATTTATTAAATGTTTATTTGATGCTTGCTGATAGGCACTGAGCTTAGAGACATTGACCTTGATTTCCAAAGACTTACTGTTTCTTACTGTTTCTCCTAACCAAACCCTTCACTCCAGGGAGCCTGCTAACTTTCCCCTTTCCTTTTGGAACATAAGGACACAATAAAAAAACATAAAGCACACAATATGTTTTTTCCCCTTTGCTTTTTTTTTTTATCTTGGTGTACGTTGTTTCTAACACCTGAAATGTCTGTTCTCTTATCAAAATTAATTTGTCACCCAGGGCCCAACTAAGATATCCCTCTTTCTATGAAGTTTTCCCTGGATCCTCTTCCACTAAAGTAGTAGTACCTTACCTATCTGTCTGTCTGTCTGTCTGTCTATCTATCTATATTTATTTAGACTCATAGCACCTATGGTTTTTTGCTTTAATATGGTACCTGTTCTATACTGATTTGGGTTGGGTTGATTGATTTATAACTTTCTTTCATAACTGAAAGTAAATGAGTGGTAGTATAGGGAATCATACCTTTTGCATTAGTTTGAATACTCCTGTGGCTTCTGGCATTATAGTAATTTGTTGGATTAGTAACTGCATTATTAGTGACTCTAGACGCACAAAATTAAAAGGAGACTACAGCCCTCAGCTTGAAAATTGTTCCAATACCTAAATTAATTAAACTGCAAGAGAAGCCCACAATTGCTATTGTTAGTAGAAGAAATCATTAACAAACATTTAATGGAATGTACTAATCTAGACTATTGGAAAAAAGGTGGCTCTTCATAATCCTGCTGTGAAGAGATACCATCTCATAAACTAGAAGTATTAGTTTTATTTGTTTTTTTAACTATTTTTAGCTATTTAGCCAAATAGAATTCTAAGGTAATATTTTTCCTTTATAATAAAAGAAAAACATAAGTAAAGTGTTTTTCTGAGTTGCGTGAGCTGTACTAGTAATTATGGAACATGAGGAGGACAGGGGAATTCCTGACTTACAGCCAGTCTGTCAGAAGTAAGGGTGGCCTGGATGTGTGACTGGAACCTAGAGTGGGGCAGTCTTGTAGGACTGAGCCCTTTAACTTGTGGCATCTGAGGTAAGACCAGGTAGTGTCAGAATTTAGAATTGAATTCAATGGTTGGACACCCAGTTGGTGCCAGAGAATTGATTGCTTGGTTGGCGTTAGAGATGGCAACCCTCAGTTGCGTTTATTTAAAGTGATGTAAGATATCAACAGAAATCTATGTCTACAGTTAAAGGTAGATTGAAACAGAATATGAGATTAAAAATTCCAACCCTAATTATGAATTTTGTAATTTCTGGTACAAAAGGCAGTTGGTTTGGGAAAGTATTCAGCTCTGTGAAAACTTACATATCTTATAGAATGTTCAAAAGATTGTTCCCTCAGTCTGGTTTTACAAGAAGTATAAACATCTAGATTTTTTTTAAACTTACATAAGTTCTAAAGCTGCACAAGTTTTTCTGATGTTTTGTTCTTCAGAAAAAAACAGTATTTCAATTCCAAATGTATGTTCACAACCAATGATCTTAAGTTTATGGCAGATTTTTTGAATGTGATAAATGCCCTCTTTGTTTATTATAACAGTTTTATTGAGATATAATTTATATATAACACAGTTCACCCACTTGTGTACACCTCAGTGGTTTTTAGTATAGTCACAGAGTTGTGCAACCATCACTACAGTCAATTTTAAGACATTTTCATCACCTAAAAATCCTATAGCATTTAGCTGTCACTCCCCAATCCTCCCAGTCCCTACCCTACCCCAACGCAGCCCTAGGTAGCCACTAATATTACTTTCTGTTTTTTCCTATTTTGGACATTTCATATTAATGGGATCAACAATGTATAGTCCTTTGTGACTGACTTCTTTCACTTAGTGTAATGTTTTCAAAGTTCATCCATGTTGTAGCATGTATCAGTATTTTATTCCTTTTTTATTGCCAAATAATACTCCATTGTTTGGATATACCACATTTTCTTTATTCATTCATCAGTTGATGGACATATGGGTTGTTTCCCTTTTTTGGCTTTTATGAATAATGTGCATTATGAACATTTGTGCACAGGTCATTGTGTAGACATATGTTTTTATTTCACCTGGGAGTGGAATTCCTGGGTCATATGATAATTTTATGTATCATCTCTTGAGGGACTGCCAGACTATTTTGCAAAGTAACTGCACCATTTTGCCTCAAGTTTGCAACTTCTCTACATCCTTGTCAGTACTTGTCATTGTCTGTCTTTTTGATCATGGCCATCCTAGGGAGTGTAGAGTGTATCTCATTGTACTTTTGATTGGCATTTCTCTAATGGCTAATGATGTTGAGTATGTTTTCATGTACTTACTGGCTATTTGTATTTCTTCTTTGGAGAAGTGTCTGTTCATATCCTTTGGCAATTTTTAATTGGGTCATTTTTTTTCTATTAGTTAATTGTGAGAGTCCTTATATATTTGTATCTAGATACAGATTTATCTTTATCAGGTGATTTGCAAATATTTTTTCCGTACTTTGGGTTATCTGTGGCACTACATTATTTTTCTTTTGAAAAATTTTGTTTTTCCATTATAGCTCACATTCAGTGTCATTTTGTATTAGTTTCAAGTGTACAACATGGTTAGACAATTATAAACTTCACAAAGTGGTCCCCCCAATATTTCCGGTACCTACCTGGCACCATACACAGTCATTAGAGTATTATTGACTATATTCTCTATGCTGTACTTACATCTCTGTGACTGTTTTGTAACTACCAATTTGTACTTAATCCCTTCACCATTTTCACTCAGTTCCCCAAACCTCTTTCCCTCTGGTAACCATCAGTCTATTCTCTATATCAATTAAGTCTGTTTCAGTTTTGTTTGCTGATTTTGTTCTTTAGATTCCACATATAAATGAAATCATAAGGTGTTTGTCTTTTTCTGACTGACTTATTTTGCTTAGCAAAATACCCTTTAGGTCCATCCATGCTGTTGCAAATGGTGAGATTATATCCACAACATTTTTATCCAGTCATCTATTGTTGGGCACTTGGGTTGCTTCCATATCTTGGCTATTATAGATAATGCTGCAGTGAATGTAGAGGTTTGTATATTATTATGAACTACTGTTTTGGGGTTTCTTCAGATATATACCCAGCAGTGGAATCACTGGGTTATAAGGCAGTTGCATTTTTAACTTTTTGAGGCCCCTCAGTACTGTTTTCCATAGGGGCTATACCAATCTGCATTTCTACCAACACCCAAGGGTTCCACATCCTCACCAACACTTGTTTGTTAACTTATTGATGCTAGCCATTCTAACAGATATGAGGCAATATTTCATTGTGGCTTTAATTTGCATTTCTCTGATCATGATTGATGTTGAACATCTTCATATGTCCTCTTTGGGGAAGTATCTGTTCTGGTCCTCTGTGTGGCAGTACTTATGGTATATAGATTTTTTCTTTTGTTTAAGGAGACTTCCACATTAGCAAAGTCCATAAAGTGGGAGTGTGAACAGCTAATTTGGGGAGGCATGGCCTATCTGGTGAGCAGAAAGAAACAAATCTCCATTATTTGCCAATTATATCTTTTATTTGACTTATTTTCAGCTTTCTCTTTCTGGTATAAAATTATAATAACACATAACAAAGAACAAAGCTAGAGGTGAAGATTTGCCCATCTTGTGATAATATTGTACTTATTTAATACAAGGTATGAATTGTTGTCAGCCAATTGTTGGCTGACTGCTCTGTTCTTTAGAATTTATGTTATTGCCTCCAAAACTAATAAAACTAGTATAGTAGTCAGAAAGGTCTATTTACTTAGTCCTGTGGCCTTCATCAGTAACGTACCCTGTCTGGATATAGATCATTTTCTCTTCTGTAAAATAGAGGAAATTGAAAGGAAAATTGAGCAAGTTGAATAGGTTATTTTTTAAGGTTCTTTCCAGCTTTAAAATGTGATATGACGCAGTTAAACCAGTGAGTTTTTTTTTCTTCTTCCTGTCCCAACAAGGAAGAATTATGCCTTACTGAAAAATCTTAGGCTTCAGTGTACAGTACCTTTTCCTCAAAAAGATTAGGGTTAGATGGATTGGGCAAGTAAAAACCTTGACACGTGTAGATATTCTGGAAAGAATTACTGCAGAATAACAAATGCTTTCTATGTGAGTTTACCTTTGGGGTTAGAGGAACATGACCTAAGTGTCACCAGTGAGGTGCAACTAAAGGATGGAATAATTTACACACCTGCTGTGGGTGTGGCTAGAAGCAAAGGGCCTGTGAGGAATGAGTGCTTCATTGCTTCCTTAGAAGTACTCAGACATCATTAAAGAAGAAGCAAGCTCTAGGTCAGTTGTGTTCAAGGGTAAAATCAAAACCTAGGCTACAACTAAATAAGAAGAAAAATAGGACCATAAGAAAAAGAAAAGAAAAAACAACTGAAAAGGCCTAGAAATTATGGGGTAAGTGTACAGTTGTGGGGAGGGAGGGGGAGGTTTGTTTAGTTTTTTCTGGAATGATTTTTAAACATTTTCACGGTATGTTGGAAGTTTATCATTGTTCCCTGGCCTCAGCTGAGGTAGTTCCCAGAAGTTCAGGCATTGTAGATGAAGACAAGGAAGTTTTCAGACACCGTTGAGCCAAGCCAAATATGGGAGAAGAATACGGGAAAGGTCATTTAGATTTAGGTTCATTTGATCAGGTTTGGTAACTGGTTCCCACCAGCCAAGAAAGCTCATTAAAGTTTTGTTTTTGTATTTGACTGACCTCCATGGTGTTATTAATCAGACATCACTGTAAATACAGCATATGTGAAAAGCAAAAAGAATGAAGTTCTTGACCAAAAGAAATCAGAATTCAGATTGGGAAAGAAAAGCTTAAAAATTTAATTCTAGTCCTTCTCTTTTCTTGTCCTCTCGTATAAAAATAGTTCACATTCTCCCAAAAAAGCAGTTTTGTTTTTGATGTATTAGAGATCTTTAAGAAAAATATATTCCCTTAGTAGATAGATTATTTTTTATAAACAGAGCTTGGTATACATAAGGAATCTTCATACTCTTTGCTTCACAGGCCCATGCTCAATCCACTGAGCTACACCAGCCAGGGCTGTAGGAATCTTCATACTCTTAATGCTCTTCTCAATCATTAAGGTAGTTCATGTGAGCTATTGATACCTTGGTTGCCCTAGGAGTTGAACAAGAATTACACTCCTACAATTAATAAGAGAGTCGGTGTATTGGTCTAAAGAATGGCAGGTCCTCAGATTTTGTTGTGGCACAGTCACAACTACATTCCGTTTAGTATGAGTATTGGACCTGTCATGTCCGGCTTCTTGAGCAGTTTCAACAGACTAGAATCACATGACCAAGGCAGGCTCACCAAACACCAAAATCAAAATCTATGCCTAGATCATGTGTATGAATGTGTTTCTTGGACTGGATGTGTATCTATGTCAGACAAAAACAGGATACCTGAACAGATTTATGCCACAGTAGCCTCTGTGGGCCTGCTGCCAGCAGAACAAGCAAAAGAAACAAGCAGATTTACTGAAGAACAGCTTCAGGGGTTGTGACACAGTTGTGGAATGCTGGGAAGCAACAGAATTAAACTTGGTGCTGTGAAGTGGAGGGTAATTCACCTTGTGCCAAGGCGTTAGGTGACAAGGTATTAGACTTAGGACCACCAACACTATGTTTATATAAGAGAATATCTTGTGTAAAAGATAATATCTTATTCAAGTTGAATATGTTTAATGGGTAGATAGTATAGATCAATGATTTTCAACCAGTGTGTTGCAAGAATTTTTAAAACATGCAATACTATTTAGTCAGGAGCACTGGCCACTCTTCCCTTACCTTGTGAAATAAAAAGATGACAATAGCCATCCAGTGTGAATGCCCTGTCCTGAGCCATAAATATATAGGTCATATAATAGAGTTGCATCTTATTAGTCATGTCCCATAATACATTTGTGTTTGGTTAATTCTTGTTACCAGGAATCCTCATGTATAAGTTTGGACACCTGATATTTTTAAAAGTCACTTTAGAGCAAAAAGGGTAGGTAATTCCTTTTTTTGTGTAAATCAATCAAAATTATAACTATTTTTTGGTCAGGTCGGCAAAAAATATATTTCCTGGTGTGCCACAGAATTTTAGTAATATTTTATGTGTTCCATTACATGAAAAAGGTTGAAAATTACTGGTATAGATGATTTGCGTATGCAGCTTATTAAACAAGCATGAACTAGTATTTACTTTTAGGACTGAATTTAGCATGCTTTTTAAAAAGTCTTAAATGTAATTAAGCACAAAGCAAGTTAATCTTTGGCTGTGTAAAAGAATCAACTAGTTTTTTAAAGTATAAAGCTAGGAATAAACAAGTGTGATCAATTGGAAATGGGGTTGAATTTTCACTCAGTCTTATGCATGGGATATACAGTGTTTTATATATAACAAAACCAAAATATAGGATTCATTTGGTAGTGCTGAAGGGGGCATTCTTTCTTCACATATGAATTGTATTGATTCTTGTGGGGGGTATTTTGTTGTTTGTTTGGGGGTTTTTTTTGAATGGAGTGTTTCTTAACAGATTATACTAAATCTGTTAAAATAGGCTAGGCTGTTACACTATCATCAAAAGGTAGGTTAGTGTCGCAGCTACACTTCTGACATTTATAGAGCATTTATATAGTTAATTAAATCAGCCTTTTAAGAAATAGAATAATTCCTTTTAAAGTATCTAATTCCATAACTTCAAAATAAGCCTGTGTTAAAAATTGTTCTGTGCTTCCTGCTCACTTCCGTTTCTTCCCTTTTGGGCCACAGACTTCCTTAAGGAGGAAGTGAGAGAGAAGTGAATTCTCACTTCAGCCAATAGAGTCTCGAATTATATAGTGTTTACCTATTTTGCATAACACAGGCTCACCCACACACATTATGAGATGCTTAAGTGAAAGAACACTGAGCAGGCAGCTTATTCAGTGTGTGATTCCAAGTGTAATTGGGAGATGCTTTAAATACTATCTGGATTTTATGTTGTGGTGAGAAGGTCATTTGTCTAGCTTGTGATAAGCCACAGAATAAAGAGGTAGGTGTTCTCTGGTTTAATTTTTAGTGTAGCTTTGTCAGTACTTCAGGTTAAAGGTAAGCTTGTAAAAGGAATGATTTGGATCATAATTAATCAGATCATACCTTATATTTAATTGTTTCACATTTTTTCACATTCAGCTTTAGAAATGTATTAATGTATGAATTGCATTTCCTTTCGTTTTAGAGAAAAGGCTGAATAAATCTCAAGTTCCAAGGCTTTTGTATTTTTAGGGAGGCTTTACACTGACTCTCACCTCCTGTCAGTATTTAAGAACGCATAAGAAAAATAACTGAGTGTTTATTGCCTGTCAGCTGAGCTGAAAACTCTTCATTTGTAATATTTTTCCAATCTAAGCTGCAGTATTTGCATATATGTTTTATACATGCTTTGGAACTTAATGTTGTCTGTTGTTTTCTTTTGAGTTATTAAATTTGAGAATGATGGTGCTGCTATTGTATTTTGGTGCTGACAGTTTATTCAGAATTGAGTTTTTGGTGGGTTTTGTTTTTATCATAAATCTTCTCCTGAGTTACTCTCAAAGAGGTCTAGACCTTTGGGATAACTTCAGTCTACTGTTTAAACATTTTCACAAGGTAGGGGAAAATGTAAAGAATTTTTTGATATTGAGAGTATTACTTTATAAGGATTTTAACTAATGTTCCTACCTGAATATTTTTTTCTTTCTCTGATACGTTGGGAAGAGATTTAATAATTTTAGATCTGGTAATTTACGGGAACATGAGGGGGTGCTCTTTCTGCTAAAAAATGAACAATGATAGTTCCCAGCAGTTTTTTTCCTGAGTCATTTTATTTTTATTAAAAGAAAGACATAATTGAGAATGTTTTCTTTCTATAGGAAATTCATGAAAAACTGAATCTGTTTGTTAGAATACTGACGTGTTGCCCGGTGGTGTATTCTTTTTTTATCATTTTCTAATCTGTGAGGAGGAAACGTTCACTCTCTTGTATATGTATAAAATGGCAGTTACTATAAGTCAGTACAAGAAGAGTTGCAAATTATGATCATAATTTAAATTGATCATATTTACCTATTGATGTATTTGTAATGTGAAAATACAATAATAGTTAGAGTAGAGAGAAAATTTGTAGAAATATCCCAGCAGTATGTATGTACTGTTTTCCTAGTGGAAGAGTTAAATATGAATACCATGTGGATTTGAAATATTCACTTAGCTAAAAAAATAGATGTACTTAGCCTCTCACAATGCCTGTAAATTACTGTTATAAAAATTTATGGAGAAAACATTATTATTTGGTCAAAGAAAGATGAGCTCCTACTTGCAGAACTTTTCATGAACCAAAGAGAAAACTAGAACTCTCATAAGATGAAAACTTTTGTTTGTTGGTGAGATTAGTAATAGTTATCTTCTAATAATGATTCTCTGTTGGTAGCTAACTTTACTCTTAGAGGCAGTATTGGAGATTCAATTGTAATTTGAATTTTCAACTACATTTTTTCCCATACCTTTTAAAGACAGCTTGTAGTGGAATTGTGAAACTATTAACTTTCCTATAAGGGCAGGATCTGCATATACTAAATCTTATTTGATTTAGCTGCACCATTTTTTGCCTTAATCAGAATCAGACATTTGTACAGCATTCAACCTTGAAACTAGTCGTAATGATTTTTAAGACCTTTGATTATATTTCAAGGCCTGTTATACATTAGAGCAGTAGAAAAACTAGAATTTTTTACATTGTATCTAAGTTATCTATAAGGAACAGATTATAAAGATTTCTTTAGATACTGAGAAATAAAGGTGAATCTCTGAGAAAATAATTAAATCTTAAGTGATGGGTCAGCATCACCATAATTTTGTAAACACATATTAGGTATTTAACAAACACTTGATTTTTTTTCACATTACATTTGTTCCTTGAAAATTACTGGCTTAACTTGCACAGTTTGAATAATTGCAAGAGACCTGGAAGTCTTTGACTTGTGTATTTAGTGAGTGAACCAAGCAGGTAGCCCAGCATCCAGATTTCAGTGCAGCTTTGGTTCTCATTCAGTCCTCATGACAGATTCTATGAGGTGTGGGAAATACTGTCACCATTTTACAGGATGAGAAAAATCATGTGCCTATACAGCTGGTTTTATAGGCTTGGTAATTCATGAAGGACCCTGTACGTAGCCCACAAGGGCCAGCGTTCTCAGAGTTGACCCTAAGTCCAGTTGTTGTTTTACTTAGTCCTTTATAAGTATCTCCTCTAGCTTGAGGAAAGCATTATCACAATGAAATAATTAGTGAATAATTTAGGAAAGTGTTTGGCTTTCTGGCTTTTTAAAATGAAATATCAGAATTACCTGGGGATGGTGCTTCCTCACTTTTCTTCCTCCCAGGTCCCTCCCATGTACTCCCTTTCATAAACTTTTTTAAGAGCAGAATTCCGGTAGTTAGGTAGACAGAACTCAAATAAATTCAAATATGATAGTTAAAGATTTCAGTGTATAGCATTAATTCAGAAGCTGTTATATAATTGCGTATACAAAGTATTTTCTGATAAAAAAAACTACCTATAACATTCAATAGTAAAATTGCCCTTGTATCTTTTTTTTTTTTTTTTTTTTAGTTTTTTTAGTTTTTTTAGTTTTTAAAGAAAAACCAATGAAACATGGTTTTATCAAATTCTGGTCAATATGTTGGTGGATTACTCTAGATATTGTTCAGTCCAGTGGGTGGCCACACTTGTGTAGTAATACTCTCCTAACCAAAGGGGCTGTGGATGGGGCACTTGCAAATCAGAAAGAGGGCATGAGACGTGGAAGATCCTGTACTGACAGGATCAGTACAGCTTGGACATCTTGTACCTTTAGGTGGTAAGAAGGCTGAAAGGAGGCAAACTGAATCTTGAATTCATATTTTAATCCCTTTTATTAAATTCAAAGGGCTATTTTGTTTTTCATTATTACTTTTACTTTTTATTTTCAAATAATTAACCTTATAGGAAATGTGGGAAATAAAAGGAACTGAGTTTATATATGTTCTGTAGTCAGCTCCCTCTAAAGTTTAATAATCTTTCTAACCAGAATATATTTATCAAAACCAGGAAGTAAACATTGATACAATACTGCTGGCTAAACTGTAGACCATATTCAGTTTAACCAGTTTTTCACTAATGTCCTTTCTCTGTTCCAGGATCCAATTCACGGTGCTATAGATCCCATGTAGTTGTTGCATCTCCTTAATCTACTCCAGTCTGGGAATTTCTTTGTTTTTTTCTTATGCTTCATGACCTTGGCACTTTTAATGAGTACTGATAGAATTAATGAGTACAGAACATTTGTCAATTTGGGTTGTTCTGATGTTTTCTCATGATTAGATGGGGGTTATGCATTTTTTTGGCAGCGTACCACAAAACTGATGTGTTCTCAGTACATCATAATCAAAGGATGCATGATATCAAAAATGTCTCATTACAGATTGTTCAACTTGGTCAGTTGGTTAAGATGGTATCTACCAGGTTACTCTACTGTGAAGTTACCGTTGTCCTCTGTATAATTAATAAATATCTCTGGGGAGGTGCTTTGAGGTTATTGTTGTCTTTTAAAAAAAATCCACATTACTTGGTCAGTGTTTTATAAGGACTAAAGAAAACCCTGATTATTCTATTTCTGGGGGTAATTTAACTGTCCAGAATAATCATTACACAATACTTTTTTGGGAAGAGCCCATAACCTACGTAAGATTGATATGGTTTATTCCTGGAATAGAAAAATACGACCATGGACTCAGTGTTGTGTTTTTTAAATTATTATTATTTCATAAGTTGGTATAGATTTAAAGTGTTTGGAAAAAATGAGTAAAATCATTTTTCCAAGTTTAAATTTTATCCAAGGAAATTTTAAACTCAGCTTTAAATGACTGAGTTACTGAGAAAATTAAAATGGTTAGTCAGTATTATAGAAGTTTATTCCCATATTAGGGCAATAGCATTTATGTAAACTCTCACTGTTTAATGCTTTATCCCTAGTAGGAAAAGAGTTGGGGATTTTCTTGTTTGTTGTTTAATTTCCCAAAGTAGTCCTAGTCCTCCCAACCCTGTGTATTTTCAGCAATTCCAGAGTGTTAAATGGAGATTGAAACCATAGGTTTCTTTTCTATAAAATGAGTGTTATAATAGTCCCTATCTCATATAGTTGTTCTGAAGAGCAAATCAGATAATACATGTAAAGTGCTCCTAACAATATTTTTTTTGGCACAGAGACAGAAGGCCAGTGTTAGCGCCACTATGAAAGAAGGGCAGCAAAGCATGAGCTGACTGCCAGTGTCAGATGCTGACTTTATAAAATGATAAAATTTCCCATGAATATATTTTTTGTTCCAAATAACTAGGTAATACCACCAAATTTTGTGCTTTCTGAGAAGTATATTCTAGAAACTTTGGCAATCTAAAAGAATTGAATGCAGGCCAAGCAAGCATGGGTAGGTGCAATAAAAATGTTTTAGTCTTTTGTTGTGTTTTTTAAAATAACATTTTCTAGATGTGGGGAATTAGTGATCATTTTGGGGTAGGGTGGTGTGGTTGTATTTAAACGCCTTCCCCCATCAGGAATACTAACCGCTCTGCAGTTTCTTCTTGGCTGTCACTTTTCAGGGAATACACGAAGCTTTGTGTTCCTAGGCTATCTGGACTTACTTCTAATACAGTTTTCTTCTTGGTGGTACCAGGAATTTGACTTAATGTAATACCCTGCTTTTCCCCTGGGGTTCCTTTCTCCACATCTCATTTTTTATTTTTCTTTTTTAAAAAAAGATTTTATTGTTTATTTTCAGAGTGAGGGGAAAATGAAGAGAAACAATGATGTATGAGAGAAACATGCATCGCTTTGCACGCGCCCCCACCAGCAGACCTGGCCCACAACCCAGGCAACATGCCCTGACAGGGAATCAAGCTGGCAGCCTTCCAGTTCGCAGGCCAGTGCTCAGTCTACTGGGCCACACCAGCCAGGGCTCTCCACCCCATTTTTTAAACAAACATGCAAAGTCCCCTTCATTTACTGAAGCTTTTCTTGTTGGTCACTACCAGGAAACAGGGTTGACAAATACAATGGGCACTGAGGAAGTGACAAACGTTCAAATCTCAAAAAGTACTAGTCATAGCTGAATAGTTGTTACAAGTCTATGCTGGAGTATAACTTGTTTAGGGTTTATTTTACACAGGTATACCTTCTGTTTATAGTCTCTTTCCTAAATGGTCCCATCATAGAGTCTCTCATTCTTTTTTAGGAATCAGCCCCACCAAACCTTGTCTGGGGTGTGATTATTGGTATCAGAAAACCCAGACTAATTAACTTCTAGGAGCTTCATTTTCCCACTTATAAAATGGGGATGAGAATTTTATTTGATGTAGTTGTGATAGAGCTAAGTGAGTTAATGCATGTTAAATCAGTATAGGGGATTTAGTTCTAGTTCTGCCAATATTGCCTGTTTGGCCTTGAACTAGTCACTGGTGTTTCTGACTGACATACTGAGTTCCCTTATCTAGAAAAATGGAGTTAACAAGACTTTCCTACCTAATTCACAGGGCTGTTGTGTGAGGGCCAAATAAAATAATCTTATTTGAAAGCACTTTGCTAATTAACAGTCTGTGCAAGTGTACCATAGACCTTAATCCAATATTGATTCAGATTTACACTCCTTTTGATTTAAAAGAATTCCTCCCTGCTTTCCAAAGCCTGCTTTTAATTTTTCTGGGCATGGGTCTTCTGGGTCAAGAAGATATGTCCTTATCTGGCCTCTACAGCTTAATGTTTCTCTAAACATCAGTCTACCCAGCATTGGTCATGTAGGTACTTTCCTTCAGTCACTTGAGAGAGGTTGTCTCAATATTAAAATATTCAAGTTCATAGGAATATTAATAATTAATCACCATCAAGGTGTGTTGATAGCTCTCCCATTCTCACTCCCAGCCACTCTTTCAGTTCTAATAAAATACTGAAACTATAGCTATCTTTAAAGCCATTGCCTTTACTAACACAAGGGTTAGTGAAAACCCTTTAAGACATCAGTATGATGTTAGTAAGAAAACATTTTTTAAATGCCTTACTATGTGCCAATCACTATGTCAAAAATAGGGCAAATTACTCTCCTGAAATCTAATTGTCATCCCCAATTCAAGATTTAGAGCGGTGTTTCTCATAGGGTGGAGGGTGGGAAGGTGAGACATTTTTGACTAGCACAGCTATAGATGCTACTGGCATCTAGTGGGTATAAAGGCCAGGGGCACTGCTGACCCTTCTGTAATCACAGGTCAGCCCCTCACAATGTCGAAATGTTAGTAGTGCCAAGGTTGAGAAAGGTCTCTGGTGTATAGGAACAAATACTGTTCCTGGGGAGGATGTTAATTGTTTTTCTATCAGGATGAAAATAAGTTATTCTAGTGGGTGATGGACTATCACAAAAGCCCTGTGAACTAGGTAGGAAAGTCTTATTATCTAGTACGTCATTTGCCTACCTTTTTGCCCAGGGAGTGAGTGCCCTGTGTCATGGAAAGAGGAACATGGACAGTGCTTCTTTTACTGCTGTACTTGGAAAGCTAGAAGACTCTGACAAAAGTAGTAACTTCATACTCCTGCTTCTGACACTGTTGTTTCTCCTATCCCTTCTCTCCTTTGGTGGAAAGATGCTGCTTATTAATCCTGTTAATTGTGAAAGAAGGAAGAAGGTAATTAATTTTTCACTCTTATCAATAAGAAACTGCTATAAATTTAACTTCTTTCAATCGTCAGCTAACTTGGTTTCATAAAATGGCTCTGCCACAAATATACCAAAAAAGTTTTTTCTGTTTTAGTCATCCTTTTGAAATCAACCACAAAGGAACTCTAGTATAGATGGAAATCTGTTTCATCAGAGATAATGTATGCAATCCACATTATATTTTTATCATCATATCATTTTCATATTTTAAAGTTTTTTTTCTCAGCACTTCTTTGAGCCTACTCACTTGCCCACCGAAATAGAAGTGTTCAAAAGATGAATAGAAATATCTATATAAGGTCTGTTTTGTCCCTTGTTTAGTATTTGTTTTGCTTCTTTTTATTTTTTTCAGGGCAGGAATTTTGTGTTTAGTAGGTAAGCAAAAGGCTGCCTGCAATGTAAATAATAAAAGAAAAAATATGTTATGTTGAGAGAGCAGTTTGAGCAAAGATTGACTTTCCAGTTTTCCTTCTTTAGGTGAAACCACTGGCCTTTGAAGAACAAATTGGTCAGAATGTTGTATCGGTCAAAATGATAAGACTTTCAAATTAATACGTATTTTATAGCTAACTTTTCATGTTTTTCCACCACACACCGAAAGTAATGCCATTCCAGAATATACTTGTTTAAAAAATATTTTTAACTTGGGAAGATTCCTGCTGATAGAGCAATGTGATTAATTTTCAAGGATCAAGTTCAGGTTCAAAGTTACTGATATTTATGTAGAAAACAGCCTTATTATCTTAGGAAGATTTTTCTCTAATATTTTTCCCTAGTTTCAGGTAGAATTAATGGTGCTATTTCATGTTCTTTGTGCTACATCACTTTGAGATAGAACTGAATATCGTGGGGGTAGGGGGATGAGTCTGACCAACTAACTTAATTGCATACCAACCACTGGGCCCAGTAATTGAGGCATTAGAATGAACTTGATTGATGTATGTAATCATTTCAAGTCATCAAGTATATGTCTTCAGAAATTGATGTTGAAGAATTCAATATCTTATCCAGATTTTAAAACAGAGAATATATAAAGAAAGTGTTACAGCAGTGTAGCTGCTAAGATTCTACAGTATTGTGAGGAGCATTAATCTTTCTTCAAAATACAGAGATTACAACAACTGGAATCGTGATTTATAACAGTCACCTGCCAACATGTATTAGAACTGCAATGAAAGGTTCAAGGAGAAGTCTTCGGCCATACCACCCTGAAAGCGCCCGATCTTGTCTGAAAGGTTTAAGGAGAAAAAGCTGTCATGGCACATTTTATTCATAGTTTAAGATGCCAGTTATATGTAAATTGATTATATGCCATTTTAAATTTAAGAAAACTTTAAATTGGATTATTTTAACCAATTGGTTATTATAACCAATGTTATCCAAGTGTTTTACTATAGCACAGGTGGCAAACACAAGGCCCTCAGGCCTAATCCAGCCCTCTACCTTGTTTCTACCCAGTGGCAGTGCCGAGCTCTCTCATAACTGTTATAGAGTAGTTACATTTATACAGTCCTAAAATTACATTATGCCTGTTGAAGGCAACAAATTGTAACAAATGTCTACATTAATGTCTACATTACGCCCTTTGAAGGCAACAGCAGGGCTGTGGTGGCCTCCCAATGAAAATGAGTTTGGCATCCCTATACTGCAGGTTTTCAATTATTAGATACAGAAATAGAACCCAAGTTTGAGTGTGTTCCTGTGATTGAAACTTTGGTATCACCGATAAAATATCCCAAGATCAGAGCCCAAGCAGAATGAGTATAATTAGAAATACATTGGGTTTTTTTGGCTAATTTGGCCAAGGGCTCTAGAAAGTGTAGAATAGTGGGAATATGCCAGCCCTAATCCAATTCCTTGGCTAAGGTAAAAATTGTTTCTTTTTCTTTTTTCTATAAAGGTAAGGACTAAATTATTGTACTATGTGCACGTTACTTATAAATTCTTATTTTAGGACCATTATAGTGTCATATATTTCCAGCTCCAAAATTCTCTTCAGCCCACTTTAGTCCCTTAATTTTTAGAGATGAGGAAACATACTGCTTTGTTCATAGAGAGCTCAAACTAGAACATGAGCTGATACTTGCTAGCCATACAGTATACTAATATCATCCAACTATGAGCATTCACATATCACTTTCAGATTTTTTGCCTTATCTGTGTGATACTATTTATACTATTCAAATGTACTTTAAAGAAGCTTTTTTAAAGGAAATTATTTGCAACTAAAAATGGAAAAGCATCGCTTCCTAAATTCTAAATAGAAATCCAAATGTGTAGACTAAGCAGTGTTGTTAAAATTTAATTTAAAATTTGACTAATTAATTCTTGAGATTTATTTAGGAAGATAAGGGGATTTTATAGTGTATTTGAGTGAATGGAGTGTTTCTTAAAATAATACTTAAATGTGTTTTACTTTAAAATTAATTTAGTAAGCATGTTTTAACTTAATAACAATAAAAGTTAGTATGCTGTCTGAATTGCTAATCTGAATGTTTATGTCAGTTAAAAGGAAATAAAGGGTCAAACTGGCTAAGTCTTCTTCTTTGCTTGTTCTTAATCATTGGGCTGCAAAGACTGTGTTTCTTTCTCTCTGAAAGTGTACTTATATATAGGCCATATTTTACTGTACAGAAGAAAAAACAAGTAGGTATTTTTTATTCATAAGTTTCCTATGAAATCCTTTGGTGGAATTATAAAACCAGGACACTTTTATGGGTTAGTGTAAGAGTTGTGTAACAAGCCTTAATAATAGGAAGACTGGGGAGAGAAACAGACATAGGAAATACCTAATCCCAATGAAATGGACCTGAGAGTATTGTGGTGATTATTTATTATAGTGATTTTTCTGAAAAATCACTTATCAGAAGTGTCAGGCTTTTGTTTTTTATATTTATGTCAAATTAATATTTTTGTAATTGAACTTTTGTTTTTTTTAATCCTCAGTGAGGATATATTTTTTTAAATTGATTTTAGAGAGAGAGGAATTAGGGTGGTGGGGGAGAGACGCATTGATATGAAAGAGAAACATGGATCCACTGCCGCTCATTCTTACCCCAGCCACGGATTGAACTTGAAACCTAGGTATTGCCCCAGCTGGGACTCTAGCAACCTTTTGGTGTTTGAATGACGCTCCAGCCAACTGAGCCACCCAGCCAGGGCTTAATTAAACTTTTACTTTGAGATGATTGTAGATTCACATGCAGTTGGAATAAATACACATTCTCTGTGTCCTTTACCCGGTTTACTCCAATGGTATAATATCTTATAAAACTTAATATTCAGTAATATATCCCAATCACAATATGGATATTGTTAAAGACACAGAACACTTCCTTCACCGCTTAAATCCTTCCTATTGCCCCTTGTAGCCACACCTACTTAGCTTCTATTCTTGCCCCCTCCTTAACTCCTGGCATCCAGTCATCTGTTTTTCATTTGTATAATTTTTGTCATTTCAAGAACGTTACCTTTGAAGGTTGTTAGCTTTTTTACTCAGCATAATTCTATATAGAGATTTCATCCATGTTGTTTCATCTAACAGTAATTTGTTCCTTTTTATTTCTGAGAACTAGTCCACGTAATAGGAATAAAGCTGCTCTACACTTTGTGTACAGAAGCCTTCATTTCTCTGGGATAAATGCCCAGGAGTGCAATATATATATATATTTACATATATATAAATGTATCCAGAGTGGATCTGCTAGTGACAAATTCTCTTAATTCTCCCTCATCTGAGAATGTCTTGATTTCTCTTCCATTTTTGTTGACCGTAGGATTCTGGGTCGACAGTTCTTTTCTTTCAGTGCCTGAAAATTATATGTCAGTTTTTGGGGTTTTTTTGACTTGTATAGTTTTTGGTGAGAAATACACTGTCATTCTGATTGCTTTTCCCCTATAGGTAAGGTGTAGTTTCTCTGTGTCTTCTTTCAAGATATTTTCTTTGCCTTTGGTTTTAAGTTTAATTATGTGTCTTGTCATGGATTTCTTCAGATTTATTCTGTGTAAGGTTTGTTCAGCTTCTTGAATCTGTGGTTTTGTTTCTCTTTCCAAAGTTGGTAAGTTTTCAGCCATCATTTCTTTCAGTACTTTTTCATCTTGATTCTTTTTCGCCTTTCTGGGTTCTAGTGGTACAAATATAGATCTTTTGTTGTGGTCCCACAGGTCCATGAGACTCTGGTTTTAAATCTTTATATCATGAATGATTTTCTGTTGAAACCTGGGTATTTTTGTATTATGTTCTGAGACTGAAGATATTAACTACACCTTCTGTTTCCACTGACTTTACATGACACTACTTTGGCAGGGGAATAGGAGATGCCTCCTTTTTACAGCCAGCTGGATGTAGAAGTTCAGATTCCCTACTCAGCCTCCATTGACACCCCCCTGCCCCCAGGGAAGATGATCCATCCTTTTAACTACTGTGGGTAGGGCTAGAAGTCCAGGCTCTCCATGTGATCTTCCCTGGCACTGCTAGGGTAAAGAGGGGGCATGTTATCAACCAGCAGGGTGGAAGTCCTAGCTCCCTATTTGGCCTACCCTGACACTACCATGGTTGGGAGGTTGGGCCTTCTCATTAGACCTCATGAGGTCAAAGTCTAGGCTGCCCACACAGCTCTTGCAGCTCAGGATAGAGGTAGGGCCACAGTGTTTTCTGTGGTGTTTGACTGCAGTGGGTCAGTTATTGTAAAAAGTTTTCAGTCTAAGTCTGCTCCTTTCTTGTTCCTTTGACTAGAGAGACTAGGCTTTTGTTGGGCTTTGTTTTTTTTAATCTGCTAGTTGGAATTTCAGGTTGCTGTATTCAACTCCAAATCTGTTGTATTGGGCAAAAAGAAAACTTATCATTGTGTTATTCCTTGGCTCCTGAGTTTCCTAGCTGGTTGCCCTTCTCTCTACTTTTCAGAGTCTTCCTATGCTTTATATTTAATGTCCAGGGTTTTTAGTTATACTTAGTGGAAATAATAGGGAAAAATAAATCTATTCCATCTTCCTGGAAGTAGAACTCCCCAAATTTACATTTTAATTTATTTAAACAGCTGAATCAAATACATAGCCATTACTGGGGGAAATGTTTCATATTTTATATTATGTGATAATTTGCATAATATTTTTGCACCAGACAGACTAGAAAATATCTTTATTTAAATTGAAATTTATTGTTCACATTATTAATGAAAACTTTTTCCCTCTAGGAAATAATGCAAAAGGTGTCCCAAGGCTCCTGACCAGTGAACAAAAATTTGAGAAAAACAGCCAAGCTCATGTTTTCTCCTGATCAAGAAAATCATCCATCCAAAGCACCAGTAAAATATGGTGAACTCATTGTCTTAGGGTAAGGTTTCTTCACCTGATGACATAAAATTGAATATTATATAGTAACTTTATTATCTAGGTTAAAAGTTGGTTTTTTGTTTTGTTTTGGGTGTTGTTGTTGTTGCTTTAGAATTTATATCTTACCTATTTACAGAAAGGATTTAAAGATACAGGGTAATATTACCAAGTAAGGAAACTCTTAATTCTCATTTTTATGCCATCACTTATAAGTGCTCAAGTACTGCATAAATTTTGCCTCACCCCCACCCCTAGATAGGACAAAGCTTCTTGAAGATGAAATGAAAATGTATTGTCTAGAGCTGCATAATTATTTTGTCTTCACTATTTCTTGTTTTAGAAAATTTGCCTTGGGTGACTTTATTTTTTGTGAAGGGTGGTCAATATAATTGTTATATATGGCACTCTTTGAGTAAACTCCCTTCTCTTCCTTGTTGGCCACTAAAGTAGGCCATTTTACATTCACATTCTCCTCCAGCCTCAAAACTGTCCCTATTTCCTGCCTCATTTCCTCCCAGATTAACCATGACTTCAGGATGCAAGGGGGAAACAGTGAATGAGGCAAGATTATAATGAAACTACTGCCCGTGTCGTAATAAAGCAGTAAAGAATGAAAAAAAAAAGCATGACAGCACCTGGATCTGCTTTGCCAGTGTCACATGTGTGACCTTTGGAAAACATCTTAATTCCTCTGAGTCTGTGAGGAACTTCATTCCTCTGAGGAATAACTTAATTCCTAATCTGTAAGAGCAGAGAGTGATGCCAATCCCGAGAGTTTTTTACGGGAATGGATTAAGTATGGTGATGTATGGGGTGGAACCCAAGAGTGCCTACTACATAGCAAGGACCCAGGTGTTTTGTTTGGAACTTTTCTCCTAGAAGTTCAGTCCTTATAATGTTATCATGGAGAAAGTCATAACTTCTAAACAACAAAAGTATATTTAATAGCTATTTAGCAGACATTTCAGTTGGACAGGTTTTGCCAACATAATGTGAATGTGTATGTTTACACTTGGGTGGTTGAGACCTAACAAAAAAGTCTAAAATTCCTCATTTCAAAAGTTTGGCTATTTAAAGTGTTTGGTTAAAAATTAAAGGAGATTCTATTTTTTAAAATTTCTATTGTACTTTTAAAGATTAGATTAGCACATACAAACATTGACCTTTAAGAAAAAATAGAATGAGTCATAAGGAGTCAGATATGCCACACTAATCAGCTCTTGATTATCTTAAGAGGGAAGAAAAATACAGCCAACTCAAAGTAAAGAATGAAACAATGCATGACAAACACCAGGATCCAAATTCTAGCTTTATATGTATAATCCAAAAGGTACTTCTCTGTCACTTAGAATGTGGCCAGACAGAATCTCATTTTGTTTTATACTCGGGCATCTGGGGATCAGCAATTGCTAAAAAGAATTTAGATACTTAGAATGTGGTAATAGATAATTAATTGGAATTGATCCCATAAGGCAAAGTAACACATCTGTTAGAATTGTGTAGTTCTTATGAGAGATCACCTAAACCTTTTTTTCCCCCCAATCAGGTATAATGGGTCTCTCCCAAACGGTGATAGAGGAAGAAGGAAAAGTAGGTTTGCTTTATTTAAAAGACCTAAGGCAAATGGGGTGAAGCCCAGCACTGTGCATATTGCTTGTACTCCTCAGGCTGCAAAGGTAAAAAAAAAAAAAAAAACCCTGTAAATTAACTTGTAGAAATTGAAAGACTTGTGCATGTTGTTCATGTTCTCTTGCATTTTCCCCTTCACATTTGATACCAGAAGTTTCCTTTTGTGTTGGGTGGGTGAAGAAAGACACTTTGGAGATGTGATATTTGAAGGGCTGCCATATGGAAGAGCTTTGGACTTTTTTCAATGACAAACCAGGATCTGTGGATGGAAATTAGAAGGAAACATTCTCTTATTAAAAAAAGTGGGGGTGGATCTGGGGCTTTTTCTAGTATTTAGAATTGTACAGCTGCCTGCCCTGAGAATTACGTGTTCCTGCACTTGAGGGCCCTTAACTAGGCTTGGCAAGGAGTATGGTGTGTAAGAATTATATTCAGGTACTACAAGCATGCTTAGGTGTGGTAATTTTTTTAACTAAGGGTCTTTCTCAAAGATTCTATGGATGCTCTTTATTTTATTTTATGATCCTTATAACTTTTAGCATAATGCCTTGAAAAAAGTAGACCTCCATAATTATTAAGTTGAATCAAAGCTATGAAAAAGCAAATACTCAACTGTATCTACAGTATAACTTCTCAGTCTCCTTGTCTGGTGCTTTTAGTCCCTTTTTCTGTCCCTACCAAAAGTCTCTAGAACCCAGGCCACCATTTCAAGACACTTGGACTTTTCTTAGATTGATAGACAATTAGAGGGAATTTTAGATCATCATATTTCCTGTGAATTCCTGTATTTCCCATTGGAGTTCCTTGGCTTATGGAAGTACATGTTATCTTTAGCTAAGCAACCCCAGGATACACATTAATATTATACCATCTGAGTATATCTTTGTAAGTTAAATAATAAGAGACAGAGAAATTAGTAAATGATTCCTTGTAGTTTCAGTTGTAGTTTCAGTCCCCAAAGTTAATTGGGTTTTGGGCTTGTTTTTATATTCAATGTGATGTCTAAAATAGAGTCCTCATGCCTTCACCAGGCATCATCATCTATTACTGTTTGAGAGCCAGTGAATATAGGAAAGGGACAGTTTCTTTCTTTTTTTTTTTTTGCTCCTTTGAAGAGAATGGATGAGCTAAGTAGGTAGTGGAAGTGAACGGCTTATTGATCTAATCTGAGGGGCCTCTTTCCAGTATTTCCCCACAGAAGTGCTTTGGCAACTTGGGTGTGCCAGTTACTCTTTGTGCAGGGTTGTCTCACCTGTTGCAGGACAGTGCCTAGTAAGCCCTCAAATCATTGTGGCAGCCAAAAAATGCACCTGCATATTTCCAGATGCCCCTCACACAGCTAATATGCCCTCTAGTTGAGAGCCATCATCATTGGGAAAATATTTCTAATCCCTGCCTCTGTAATATTCTGTTCTTTTCTTTGCATTTTTACTTTCACACCTGTAATGTTTTCACTGTTAGCTTTTTTTCATCTTCACTGGACAACAAGAATTTTAGGGATCAAAGACTGCCTCTTTTTCCATTTTGGAGGAATGTAGTATGAGATCATGAAGAAAACTGTTTAGTCTGGCAGTTGTCTGGGGTGAATGGTTAAACCCTACCTTGCAGTCCAGTGAGAAGTTAACTTGACACCGTTCTTGCTGTGAATCCAAAAGTAGGTTTAATAGCTAAAAACAAAAACAAAAAAACAGGGTTTACAATCTCAAAGTACACAAAAATGCCTGTTTTTAAAGCTCTTTAGCCATTAAAAATTAACTTCCAAAATACTGAGCAGTTATTTGGTTTAAAAGTCAGTTCCTTAATGCTGAATTAAAATAATTTGTATATTTTAAAACCTGTAAAACAATTATACAACATTTATGAATACAGCCCTGGCTGGTGTAGCTCAGTGGATTGAGCACAGGCCCGAGAATCACACAATCGCGGTTCAATTCCCAGTCAGGGCACATGCCTGGGTTGCGGGCCAGTTCCCAGCAGGGGACTCACAAGAGGCAACCATACATTGATATTTCTCTCCTTCCCTTTCCCTCTAAAGATAAATAAATAAAATATTTAAAAAACATTTATGAATACATAAGTGCACAGTGAAAAAGAACATGTGTAGGAATGATCTGTGCTGTTCTCGAGGTTGGATGCCTCTGAAGAAAGGGGAGTAGGGAGGAACATGCAAACAGTATTGATTGTACCTGTAGAGCTTAATTTCTTTTAAAAGATCAGAAGCAAAAGTGACATTGAATTTTGATAGAGCTGTGTAGTTAATGCCCAAGTGTATTTATTCTCTTGGTATAGTATATGAAAATTTCACAGTCTTATCTCATCTTAAAGCCACTATTTTAAGGCTTTATTTGTTATAGATTGGCTATAAAATCAGACCAAGTAAAATTTTAAAATGCCAGAGCTCTAAGTAAGAACTTTACTTTTTTTTTTCATTTAGCCTTCCTGTGTGTAATCATTGTTTTGTGTCTTGTATGTTTTCCTTTTACGCAACCTGTTTCCACTTCCTTTGTTTGGGTTTTCCCCCCTCTGGTATTATCTTCAACTCATATATATATAGAGAGAGAAAATGCCTGAAAACAACTCTGAAAAGTTCTTTTCAGCAATGTTTTTAGTTTGGTACAAGTCAGAAGTATAGTCGTAAGCATTATATCCATTTCCTTTGGTAATGTGTAATCATTCTATGAATTTTTCTGTATCTAGCCCAGCATGTGGCAAATATTTGTCATCTGTAGTCACAGAATAGTTAGAAAACCAGTTAACTCTGCTTATTGGTTAACTTTATAACTCTTTGAGTTACTTTATAAATAAGATTCCTCTTATTTTACAAGATTTTGTATTTTCTTCTTACCAGAGTAGTACTGAGTACTGTTTTCAAATTCTACATGGGATTGCTTTTGATGACTTTATAATTAAATACTTACAAGGCAGCCCCAAATGTTACTGTTTTTATACAATGAAAATATGTTCTTACTCTGTAACTACTGCAGAGTATTTTTCTACACCCCACTCATCTTGAGAAACTGCTGTCACAGCTGAGGTTATGCAAGACTTACTAATCTTTAACCTAAATTTCAGGGTCTGGGGGAATATGTCATATATATGATAGATTACCTTTTTTTTAAATCTGGTTTGATTGACCTGCCAACTAGTTTTTGCTATTAATCTTTTCTCTCTTAGGCAATAAGCAACAAGGACCAGCATAGCATATCATATACCTTATCTCGGGCCCAGACAGTGGTGGTTGAATATACTCATGACAGCAACACTGATATGTTTCAGGTATTATAATATGTGGAATTTTTTTTTGTAAAAAAACAAAAAAAGTTAAAACCTATTTTCAGTGACTTTTGCTCTGTTCAGATTAAAGATTATTGTATTTTCATATATTTTATTAAATACATATTGTTTTCTAAACCACATATATAGAAGGTAGTATAGCTTGGTTAAGAGATGGTCTCTGAAATCAGAACTCCTTTAAGCATTACTTAGCCACTTGTATGCCTCAGTTTCCTCCTCTAAAGTATACAGTTAATAAAACCCCCCTCATGTGACTGTTAGGAGGCTTATAATGGTTTAGTACATGTAAAGTGCTCCGAGTATGCCAGGTAGATGGTAAACACTTAGGTAATAATAACCTAGATACAATAGTAACTCTGTTAGCTATTGTTATCAAAAAAAAGGAACCAGGAAATACTCTGCACACACATATCACCTTTTTTTGCCACCACTTTCCCATTTTCCTCTGTAGACAACAGAAAGTACAGGCAGTTCTGTGTCTAACATATGTGAAGTCAAACTTGTTTCTCAGCACATATTTGGTCAATAAAAGGTGTTTTTTCCCCCTTCATTCTCTTATACCAATCCATGGCATAAAACAATGTTTATATAAACTGATAGTTTATAGAACAGCCAAACTTAAAGATGTATAAACAGAATTCATAGTATCTTCTCCCTTAATATTGGGATTTGTGAAGACCTGGGGTTCTCTGATTTAAAAAAACTGAAGCACCTAATAATGTTGTTTTTACAATTATTGCCCCAGTGACTTTTTAATGTTCTCTTCATTTTACAAGATTAAATGAATGTGAAAGCTACTTGCAGCCAGAACATACTTTTGTGTGAACAGAAATAACAGGAAATTAGGCTGGATTGGTAGATAGGAGGCAAATTGTGGCATCAGTTTCTAATTATCAGAAATAAGAAACTGGTAGGTTTAGTTAGGTTGTAGGGAACCACTGAAGTTTTTCGTGAGGGTGGGAGAGAATGACATGAGAGAAGATCTGTATTTTTAAAACTAATAGCAGAAAGAGGTGGAATTACTAAAGTTTAACACATTGATAATTTGCATCCGAGCACAGTCATGTAGGTTTTCTCTTCATAGGTACTTAAGAGTTCTTCCTTCTTACCTGTCATTACCAGTATTGCTTTGATGTCTCAAATCTTCTCCAAGTCCCAAATCAAATACCAGATCTTCTGGAACAATCTCTCTTCCCAAATAAATGCTGCTTCTGAATGTCTTGATTCTGAATATCACTTCTCTATCCAGTCCTTGGTCTGCATCTTTTGGCTCTAAAAGAGCTTTTTTTATTTTTGGAACTATTTCAAAGGTCTGAGATTATTTCCTTTGGATATCATTTATCTTTGAAATAAGGAAAAGGTACATTCAATCTTAAATTTGTTAACCAACCAATTTTCCCTTAAAACTCCAAACTAAATAAAGACTTTATACTTGACGGTAGGACAAAAGCACTGAAGAGTTTTATCCAAAAGTATCATGATATGAGGAATTCCTGAGGCTCAGCCATGCAAAGAATGACTTTTAAAAATCATCTTTGTAGAGTCAGTATTTTCTGTCAGTACCCACATTATTCAGTTTTATATTACTTTATAACAAATACATGGACTGATTGTTTTTAAAGGTTTACTTTTAAAACCCTGTGACACTTGTCGGTTTTGTCATCCATTGCACTGATTTCCTTTTCTCCTTTTTAACTTTCTTTTTTCAAAATGAAATTAATTTATTTGTTAGCTAATATTCTGAAGTTGTTTTTAATTCTCTGACACTTCACCGCCAGAACTCTTATCTCTGAAATATGGCCAAGAACAAGGAAAAAATAAAAAAAAACATCTAGGCATATAAAGTAAATGTGAGGTAGGCCAAGCACTGAAATTTCTTTTCTGTGCTTGCTGGAGAACCCCTTAGGCTCTTATCAGTAACCTTTTGAAATGCTACTCTTTGAAGTTTGGTTATGGTATTTGATTTCTCAACCCATACCAGAGTAAGAGTAGCTGGTAAAGGAGGGATATGCTGCTAGAGACAAGTGTGCCCAGCAGCAAGAAATCATACCTGACAACCTGACAGAGACAAAAAAAAATTATCTATGAAGTATACATAAGACCTCAAAGCAAGACTGTATAAGCCTTTAACATAAGGATCGGTGTTCTTATATGCCTTTATAGCACCTGAAGACATCAGTGTACTTCAGCTGAATATAAATGGTATTCATTGTGTAATATCCTGGAGTCATCAAAAAAGATTTACTTATATGTTAACTGTATTCTGTTAAAGAAGGCAGAGAGTAATACATGGTAGACATATTTCCATTGGCAGCCATCTACAAATTTCACCCGTCTTGACCTCTTTATTCCCTGAGGGTTTCATATATTCAGGATTGTAAATTCCACTTAATTCTATGCTCTAAGTGATTATTACATCAGAGCAAGTCTGACAGATTAGTTTTCAAGGGTATAGATGCTCTCAGAGTTAACTATGATAAGTTTAAGCTCTAGAAATTTCAGAGGCTTAATGATTGCACCTTATTGTGCCTTTGTTGAAAGGATTTTCCACTGTGTTCCTTTGAACAGGTTTATAGACATTTCTTTTTCCCTTAGATTGGTCGGTCGACTGAAAGTCCCATTGATTTTGTAGTAACTGACACAGTTCCTGGAAGTCAAAATAATTCTGATACACAGTCAGTGCAAAGTACTATCTCAAGATTTGCCTGTAGAATCATCTGTGAACGCAATCCCCCATTTACAGCACGGATATATGCTGCAGGATTTGACTCATCAAAAAACATCTTTCTTGGGGTAAAGAGCTGTTTTCCTAAACGATGCATTATTTTAATAATCACTTTTATTTCTAAATTACAAATAAATGGAAGCTCACTCTTCTTACTTCAACTAGGAGAAGGCTGCCAAATGGAAGACATCAGATGGACAAATGGATGGCTTAACCACTAATGGCGTTCTAGTTATGCATCCACGTAATGGGTTCACAGAAGACTCCAAGCCTGGAATATGGAGAGAAATATCGGTGTGTGGAAATGTGTTCAGCCTGCGTGAAACCAGATCAGCTCAGCAGAGAGGGAAAATGGTAAGTACTGAGATGTAGCTTCTTATATAGCTACAGTAAACACATTGGGTGAGTTGGACTGAGTACATTACATATTCCCCAAAACTCTTAAGTCTCTTGTTGATACATAGTACTAAGTCTGATTATCAAACACTGACTACTAAATACTATACTATATGATATTTTCATGTTTTAATTTGGACACTAAAAATTTATTTTTTCATATTATGTTCATATATTTTAAAACCTAAGCTTTCCTAAATTAAATAGCACTTTGTATTTTCTACTTATATCCATATTATCTTTGATCGTGATATTTATTGGAAATATTAGACCTACTGATTAACCTTGGAAAATAAGCACACGTGGACATAATGTGTTCAGAAGAGACAATTCCCTATTGGTCCCAGATATTGCTTCCTCATGGTGCTCATACTTTATATGCAGTCTATCCCTTTCGTTTGAATCATAAATTATCTTAACAATAAGGCTGAAAAGAAATAATGTTACTGCTTAATATTTTATCCTTGATTTTCAGACTTGTATTTTTATGACTATCATTCAAGTTTTTAAAATATTTAGTAACAGTTGCAGAAAATGTTGGTTCTGTATAAGGAACATGTGAGACAACAATCTTACGTTAAAAATCCAAGACAGCTATGAATGTGTTTTTTGATCTTATTTCTTCTAGGTGGAAATGGAAACCAATCAGTTACAAGATGGCTCATTAATTGATCTCTGTGGTGCAACATTGCTGTGGCGTACTGCAGAAGGCCTTTCCCACACTCCTACAGTGAAGCATTTAGAAGCTTTAAGACAGGAAATCAATGCAGCACGACCTCAATGCCCTGTAGGGTTCAACACACTAGCATTTCCTAGTATGAAGAGGAAAGATGTTGTTGATGAAAAACAACCATGGGTATATCTAAACTGCGGCCATGTCCATGGCTATCATAACTGGGGAAACAAAGAAGAACGTGATGGAAAAGATCGTGAATGTCCTATGTGTAGGTCTGTTGGGCCCTATGTCCCTCTGTGGCTTGGATGTGAAGCTGGATTCTATGTGGACGCCGGCCCTCCAACCCATGCATTTAGCCCATGTGGGCATGTGTGTTCAGAAAAGACAACTGCCTATTGGTCCCAGATCCCGCTTCCTCATGGTACTCACACTTTTCATGCAGCCTGTCCCTTTTGTGCACATCAGTTGGCTGGTGAACAAGGCTACATCAGACTTATTTTCCAAGGACCTCTAGACTAACAGACAGTTGTCCTCTTGGACTGAATTATAAATTTATAAGCTAAGTGAGTTGGGTTTTTCAACCTGTTGTCCATGTCTTGGTTTCTCTAATCTGATCATTTGCATTAAGATGAAGAAGTTTTTTAAACATTTATAATAAAGAGTAATTTTTGAGCAAAAATCTGGGAAACCCAAGCAAAGGAATTTCTCAAAGTACCAGAGTTCTGAATTCTGAGTTTTTTAAATCTATTTTGAGGAGAAAAAAGACAGTCTAATTTTATGCCTTCATTTTAGTGTTTTTGAATCACCCATCCTCAGTGTTGAAAATCGTTTTGTATAACTGAGGGTACTGTTGGTTCAAACTACGTTAGTTTACAGTTTGTTGCAAATATTGTAAAATACAGCAACATGTATATTAACTTTTTTTCTATTTATCTTTATTATAGAAAATATCTTAGAGTGTTCTTGATCGAGTAGCATAGTAACGATGGTGTCACACTCTTGGTGTGAATGGTAGGTTAGTGAGCATAGCTCAAGGATTTGCAAAGTTAGGAAGAAGGTTAAGAGAGCCTCTTTCCCCACCCCATCTAAATATGGAATTTGGTAAATTAGAATATTTTATAAAACCAAATTCATTTTAATTACCATTATGTAAGAAGTGTTTGTTTTTAACTACATTGAAAGTAATCAGAAAACATTTTTTCCTTAATGTTTCTCTTAAGTGTAGTACTATAACAAAAATTTAATGCTAAGAAACATTTTATATGCTCCTTTGAATATGCAATTTAATCTAGATTATCTATTTTTCTCCCGTGATAACTAATCTGTTTTTAGTATCAGCAACATTTGGCAAGTTTATTTTTTAGATATAAACTGTGGTTCATCTGTTCACTGTTTCTAGAAAAAAATCATTCTCATGAGAAAAAGCAGTTTCTAGAAAAAAAATCATTCTCATGAGAAAAAGCATAAATTAACAAGAAAGGAGAGTGGGCTTGATTTGCTTTTAGAAAATTAAATGCTTAATTAATTAATTATTCTGTTTTTTGGCCTTATCCAGATATCAAGAAGTCTAGAGAGATACAAGGGGTTGAATGACAGTGTATGCCCCCCCTTTTTTTAACCTAACAGACCAGCCCTAACTTTGGGCTTGAATACTAAGGAGAGTTGCCAGTGTGGCTCCAGGAAATGTATGGTTAGCAGATGCACACTGTTGACAGCAGAGTTGGAGGAACGTATTTGCATGGTCTGTTCATTCTCTAATTCCAATAAATCCTTTGCTCTCAGAAGCAAGAAAAGTTTCTTCTCCCCTTCTCTTCCTGCTCCCTTCTTTTTGTAATGCACCACAAGGAAAGTATAGACAGTTGGCACTACATCAAATCCTCCGTGGCACTTGTAGAAATCAATACACTTTCAGATTAGACAGAATTATTGTTTTAAACTTTTGATTTGTTTTCCTTTAGTTTGAAAAGTTGTATAATAATTGACTTCTAGCAAAATTATGTATGTGTAGCATAGCTTTAATTTATCCTATTACAGCACTGTTCTGGATTTTCTTTTGGTTTAAAAAAACCCTGTTGCTTAGAAGCCATGAACTATTTTTATTTTACTTCAACTTGTCAACATTTTCTTGTTTTTAAAAATGATCATTTGGGTTCACTCAGGAAATGCATGTCAGGAAATTTGTATTATAAGTTTACTAGTTGTGATGTATCAGTAACTGCTGTTACCCCCTTTTCAAAGAAATATAATTGATATTGAAGTTTTCTAGATTGTCACATGTTTTGTGACTAATGCAAGGAAATCAAGTCCTGTGTTGTATTTGTTTTAGTCATTTCTATTCAGTCTATATATTGTAGCTAATTTTTATTTGCAATTAATTTATTCAAACTAAGTAAATATTTTCAAAATAGATATTTGAATTTGTCTCTGCATTCATTTTTACATAACTGAGAATGGGAAATCAGAAATGATATCTTATGGACAAATCTACTTCACACTTCTAAAGTATTCACTTGAAATAGATGAGGAGTTTGCATTTAAGGTACAGTTTCAAATCTCCGATCCTTTTGGGAATGCATGTCGTACTTATTAATGGTTGAATAATTGAGGTCCTTTGCTAAGTCCTGCTAGAGTTGGCTCCTTGCAAGTTGCATACTAGAGTGTTTAAATAGTGACTCCGTTACCATGAAAGTTTCTATTCTTCCCAAAGTGTCTTAATTTCCTCCTACCAGCTGGGAAAATTTAGTTCATTTCTTATCAAATTCATGTTTTGAAAACTCAGGTAATTTAAATCAGTAGTCAGGTGTCTTTCTGTTCAAGCATTTTGAATATTTTTTCCATCATTTTGCCAGTGCCAAATGGAACTACTTTTACTTTACTCAGTTATATAGGGGAATGAATGCCAGTGTTCTGGCCAAAGAGGAAAAAGTTATGTTCAGGTCTCCTAAATGCACTCTCAGAGAAGACATTCTTCATGTCTTAAATAACTCTTATAAATATCTAATATCTAAATATCTTAATCTCTAAATGTTCCTGAATTTTTACAGGGGATTAAATTTTCCTTCATCTAAATGTTAGGTTATCTTCTTGAAGCTGAAATTGCTTATTTCCATCACAAAAATCTAATACAGGTAAAACAGGATAGGAATAAATAATAATGTAAATATTGGGTTGGCCAAAAAGTCTGTTTAGTTTTTTTTCTATAAAGTAAAAGACTTTTTTCCATTTTCACCAATAACTTTATTGATTTGGATGTTTTGAGTATGTAAGCTATCTCCCACGTGGTATAATGTTGATTGTTCTCAGTGTCTCAATTTGTTGACCATCAACTTCAACAAATCTCCAGCATAAATTTTGCAAACAACTTTTGACACATTCTGTCAGTGACAGCATCTTCTCCATACACTGCACAAATTTTGTCTTTTGGTTGTATTTTTACTTTTCTTGAAATAATAAAGCATGGTATGCCAGAAATGTTACATTTTCTTCTATCTTCAATACTAAAACAGCTACATAAAAATTCATCAATTTTGATTTTTTTAAATGCATGCTAAAAAAATTAAAATACATGCCGATATAACAGTTGTTACAATACAGTCTATCAGAATTGTTTCAGAGGAAGTTAAAGACAACTAAGCACCACTGGAGGCATCTTACGGAAACAAACAAACAAACTTTTTGGCCAACCCAATATATTGTGTAATTACATCTAACATGAGTATTTCCCCTCCGTTCTCCCTCAGGATACCTCAAGAACTATCTGTGAACCATGCTTTTCTGAAACATAAACTGAGTAAGGGCACCATGGAAATTCATCCTGTATTTCTTTAAATGTATATGATAAGTAAAATTCTAACACTTTGGCCCCTCATCCCAATGTATCATCTTGATATGTGCTACCCTACTTTAGAGACTACTGGCTAAAAAATCGGTGATCCATTCCTTTGTGTTTATGTTCTAAGAATTAACCCTGTAGCAAATTGAATCATCAAAATACTGTATAACTCCCACTCCCACTTTCAAAATTACTATTATATAAATATACTTTAAGGCCATGTCCTCAAATTTTATCCTAAAATAGATACTTGAATATCCATTGTGCACCAAGCCCTGTTCTAAACATAGAATGATGTAGCAAAAAAAAAAAGAAAGAAAAATGTCTTTCATGGGGTTTGTATTCTATTGGGGAAAATAGAAATGAATAAGAAAAATAAAACATAAAGCATAACAGCAGTTTTGAAAGGACAAAGGAAGCAGGAAAAGGGAGATGCAAAGTGTGCACGCATGTGCTTGTGTGTGTAGAGAATGTTTGCAGTATCAAAGAGCACAAGGGAAAGCCCCGCTGGAAAGGTGATACTTGAGTAAAGATCTGAAGGAGCTGAAGGGTGTGGCTGCTTAGCAAAACATTTAGCCAAAGGAAACAATAACTGCAAGGATTCTAAAATAGAAGTGTGTAATATCTCAATAATAGCAAAATGGCCAGTGTGGCTCTGTGGTATGAAAAAAGGAGTATGGCTTGAGATCAAGATGGCAGGTAGGCAGACATGGCTTCACAGAATCACATCAAAATTATAACTAAAATAAAGAACAACCATCACTAAGAACTGTCAGAAATCGAATTGATGGAACTCTGACAATTATGGAATTAAAGAAACCACATCCATCCAGACTGGTAGGAGGGGTGCAGCAGATGTGGAACAGGCTGGTCCCTCATCCACGTGTGGTAGACAAAGCTTTGGGGGGAGGGAGCAAGGAGTCACAACCCACAATAGTCCCCTAGCCCAGGGTTTCAGTGCCAGGAAGATAAGTTCCCTCAACTTCTGGCTGCAAAAACCAGTCGGAATTGAGACTGTGGAAGATACAGCTGAAGACTCTTGAAGAACCCGCTCTTAAGATGCACCTACTCGGACTCACTCACTCACTCTGAGCTCCAGCACCAGTTTTGCAGCAAATCTCTAAGCCCAGTACAAGTAATAGGCATCTCAGACTGCTTTATACCTCAGGAAGGGTCCCCTCTCCCCAGGCAAAACACAGGTGATGGCCTACCTTGTCCAGTACTACCTGGGAAACCCCAGGGCCAGCATACCCAGTGGATAGATACAGACCATGTCAGAGCCCTACCACCATGCCCATGTACTGTTGATCCTCCATGGAGGGCGGAGTTTGGTGGTAAGTGTTCACAGCCATGTTATCAAGAGGATAACATGTTTTGGCCGGAAGTCTCAAGGACTTTTTTTGATCTGGTACAATTTTAAAAGTTTAAATACACAGAAGTGGGAGCAGAGAGACCAATTTGGAGGCCAATGCAGCAATCCTGGAGAGAAATGATACTGATGTAGGCCAAAGTGGAAGTAGTGGAGCTGGCTTGAAAAGTGATTGGAATCTGGGTGTGTTTTGAAGGCAAAGCTGACAACAGTGCTGGTAGATCAGGTATGAAAGAGTTGAGGTTGATTGAGCTGAGCCTAAGCAACTGAAAGGTTAGAATTGCCATTTATTGAGGTGGAGAAAATTATGAGCAGAATGGTTTGCGGGGGGTGGGGAGGGGCGGGGTGCGCTGGTTGTGGAATCAGGAACTTAGTCTTGAATGTTAGGTTGAGACTCCCTTTAAACAAGATGTTTGCCAAAGGTAAACTGTTTCTGCTTTAAAAAAAGAAGTTGTCAAACTTTTTAACTGTTGTGATTAGTGTTCTCCATACATTCTATCCTAGTTTAGAAACAAACCAAATATTCCTCCTGATTAATGGTGAGCTTCCTTTCTTTGAAATAAAGAGTTGGGACACCTCTCATGTTTCTCTCTTTGTTTTGGCCTCCCTCTCAGGAAATGAAGGTCTGTTTTCAATTGCAGTAACTTCCTTTAGCCGACGTGTTCTGGTATAGTGTTTCTCCCTTCTCACTCATGTGCTCCTTTTCCTTAGCTCTTGCATTTATTTTTTTTAAGTCCTCAGTTTTGTTGACTCTTAATATTTTGCTGCTTCAAATCCTTTCTGGTAGTGGCAGAGCACATGTTGTGTTTGTTTTTTAAAAAGAGCACATGTTGTGTTTGTTTTTTAAAAAGAAGTTAATATTCAAGTATTTATGGAGAACAAAGAATTCTTAAGCCTATTATATAGGTCTAGATTTTAATATCCAGTGCCCCTTAAGGAAATATGGCTGGATTTGATAATATTGTCAGCTGAAAATGGTGTAAATGAGATCAAAAAGAATTTTCCTTATAAATTATCACGTCCAAACAGTCTGTTAAATGATATGATGGAAATGGTGGTTTGTTTAAATTGACATTCAGTTGTTTATCCTGCTATGTATGTTAAAGCTAAAACAGCATAAAATAATTCCAACATTTGAGTGTTTGCTATGTGGCAAGCACTTTTCTATAAGCACTATTCTATGTATAGGGTGGGGCAAAGGTAGGTTTACAGTTGTGAGTATTTGAGTTTACTTTTGTATTATTTATTAGTTGTTTCATTTTCCATACTAACAACTGTAAACTTTTGCCCTGCCTTGTATAGTACTGATGTTATTTAAAATTCAAAACACCCTGTGAGATAGGAACTATTGTCTCCATTTTACGGTAGAAATCAGACACAGTAATGTCTAGTAACTTGCCCAAGTTTCAAGTAGTTTATGAATAGTGGAGTCAGAACTTGAACTTTGAAGGGTTGCTCCATATCTGTGTAGGCAGCCACCACATTTTGCTGCTTCCTCCAAACTCTTTTTATAAGTGAAATTTAATATCTATTTCTTTATCAGTTTTCAAAAATGATATAATGTGGCTTACAAAAATTATAATTAAGCACCAACAGCAAAAATTTTCGAAAGAGAGGAAGAAAACAGTTTGGTATTATAACAAAAGACAGAACCACAAGTGGCACGAGTATACAACCAGATTTAATGAAGGCCTGTAAACTTGCTAAGTCACAAACCAACTTAGCGTAAAGGTGTTTAGTAGGTCATTCAACGAGAGAACGTGATCAGTTTCAAAGTCTATGCAACTGCCTGAAAAGTAGCAATGGATACGCTGGTGCAGACACTCATAATTATTTCTGGTTCTTCAGCCAGAGAAATTCACATCCAGGAAGTACTGCCATTCCTTTATATAGTAGCTTCATGCAGTACTTGTCTTTCTGTGACTGGCTTATTTTGCTTAGAAAATGTCCTCAAGGTTCATCTATGTTGTCACATATTGCAGAATTTCCCTCTTTGAGGTTAAGTAGTATTCCGGTGTATGTATATACCATGTTTTCTTCATTCATCTGTTAGATATTTAGGTCGTTTCCACAGCTTTGCTCTTGTGAATAGTGCTGCAGTAAGATGGAAGTCCTAATATCTCTTCACGATTCTAATTTTAGTTCTTTTGGATAAATAATCAGCCATGGACTTGCTGGATCATATGGTAGTTTTATTTTTAATTTCTTGGGGAACATCCATACCATTTCCATAATGGGGCTGCCCCATTTTGCATTCCCACCAACCATGTACAAGGGTTCCAATTTCTCTACATCCTCACCAATACCTGTTTTTTGTTTTTTGGTAATAGCCAACCTGACAGGTATGAGGTGATATCTCATTGTGGTTTTGATTTGCATTTCCCTGATGATTAGTGGCTGAGTATTTTTTCATATATATATTGGCCATTTGTATGTCTTCTTTAGGGAAATGACTATTCAAGTCCTTAGCCACTTTTTTTAGGTTATTAGGGGGTTTTTTGTTTTTGTTTTTGTTTTTTACTGTTGAGTTGTAGGAGTTTCTTAGGTATTTTGGAGGTTAATCCCCTGTCAGATATACGATTGGCAAATATTTTCTCCCATTACTAAAGTTGCCTTTTCAATGTTTGTTTCCTTTGTTGTACAGAAGTTTTTTAATGTGATGTGGTCACACTTGTTTATTTTGCTTTTGTTGCCTGGGCTTTTGGTGTCATATGTGCTGCTGTCCCATTTTAACTCTGGAGCACAGTGAAGGAATCATTTCCAAGTTGATAAAGGACTATCATGGTGCCTGGCACAGGTCAAATACCCAAAAACTATTTCTTAGATAATTATCGAAAACTGTTAGAGCTTTGAACCATTAAGATGCCAAAACAGTCTCTGAGTAGTAGCATGAACAAAAATAGTCAAAATAATGAAGGTTACTGAAGCTATTTATCTGACCTGAAAAATGTGTTTTCATTGGCTAAAAAGACAAAAAAATGGAAAAGGTGGAGGTACTGCAAAAAGTGGCAATAAATAGAAGGTTTACAGGACAAGAGGTGAAAATCCATAGGCAATGCCAGGAAAAGAACAGAAGGATTATACTGAAGAAAAGAAAAGAAATATCAATTATAGCCAAAAACGTATGTCATCCATAGGTACAGGTTCCTGAGCCTGCTCTTGGTTAGGAAAGGCACAGAAGTCAGCCATGATTGGAAAGGAAAATTAAGATTTACCGACCTTAGAATTTTCTAAATTTGTAACATATCATTACTGTATAACTATTAATAAAAATAAAATATAAACTAGAAGGGATCTTGGCAATTGAGTTACAGATGAGACACCAAGGCCTCAGATAAAGTGGCTACTGATTGATAAATCTGGTACAAAACCTTGGTCCCCTATGTCTGTGCTGATACTCTTGATTATAATGAACCTGAGTCACCAAGAGTCTGTTAAATTCCCATGTTTTATTTGTTGAAACAGAGATAAGTTCGTTACACTTTAATAGTTTTTATTTTTAAATTAAAAGTGTCAGCAGGGTCAAAACATCAGCTAGCATTGCCATAAACAATGGCTCCCAAATGTAGGGGACAGTCTGCTTCAGAATTCTTCTTGGTTTGGAAGTGAAATATGAATAGGAAAAGAGAATCAAGGGTGGTTCAGCAGTTTTGCTTAGAGCTCTTTGGTACTCTACCTGAGTCATTTAGTGAAGCTGAGTGTTCATTCAATGATAAGGCTCTTCTTATGATTTTACTCTTTTATTTAGCACAGTTGTTTTGCATACCACACCTCTGCAAGAATGCAATGCATTCAGATATTGGACTTTCAGTTGCCTTCCTTGTCAAATGATCTTTGGAAAATGAGTTTTTTGCAATATGGTGATTGTAATGTCTCGTTACAATGTTAAGACTACTGTATTGTTAAGCAACTCAGAATCTTTCTTAGTCCACAATATAATTAAATAATAATAACCCAAACTCCAAGTGCCCATAAAGACTAAATCTTGAGTTATGAGGGGCAGATCCTTATGTGGAGAGACAGGGGTTAAATTGAGCTAGGGGTACAGGGGCAAGAAAAGGAATTTCCTAGAGAATGGACTTAAGAGCTCCCAAAGTGGGGACAGAGCAGGTGGCAGCTGAGGGGTAATGGGAGGAATTCCCTACTGAGGGTCTTGGTAACATGTTAGGAACCCTAAAGTAATTATTTCTAAAACTGAGTTTGCATAGGGACTCGGGTGGGGGTACAGCGTTAGAGAACTTACTGTGGTCCCATAGTAATTATCTAAATGTCCAGGTGTGGAAATTATAGGAAGGAATCATACCAAGAGACAACTTGGAGATCTCTCTCTTTCACACACACACACACACACACACACACACACACACACTAAATGGCCGCTCCTAATTTTGGAATAAGTAGAGCTTTTTAAGATGACTTTTTTAAAGGAACAGTGTTCACTTGACTGTGTAAAGTCTAACAAGTTCATTAGCGTAATTCACACTGCATGAATAAAAATATTAATTATATTCTGATTGATTTTATTCAAAGAACTCAACCATAGCAATAATCCCTGAGTCAGGTGTACTATGCAAAACTGGTATCTAGCTGCAGGGGTAACGTAACCGTGAAGTTCTATTTGTGATGTGAAGAAACAAAAGTCTGAGATGTTACCCTTGGGACATGGCCTTTTGCAGAGAAGCAGTAAAAGGCTTTACTGCTTTAGTATACTATAGGATTTTGAAAGTTTCAGATTTAACAATCAAGAGTTTGTTTGAAGGTGCTTTTGTGGTTTCATTATGGCTACTGACTTCAAATATGGCCATATTTATTTACCAAAGTGTTTTAATTCCTTTTTAAATACAAAAGGACCATTGAAAATGTCCTTGTGGAATTTCACAAACAGAAAGAATTCTTCAGACAAGGCTCAAGTCCAAGCCTTAATTCAGTCTGGCCTCAGATACCAGTCCTTAGATGTTCCTTTATCAAAGTAGGTAACAATGGGCATTTATTCAGTGTAAATAAACTAGAGACTGAGTGAGGGGAGTTAAAAAATATCAAGATAAGCAACCCCCTTCAGAAAGGATCGAGTTATACTGAAGCCAGCATTTCCTGTAATTTTGTAACATACTTTTATGTTACTTCTTAGCTTTATTGGTGGTCACAAATCTTATTACCTGCCATTCTATGGAAACAAGATAATCCAACTCTTTGGCATTGATGAATTAATATGTGTTGTATCTCGTTTTAGTTTGTTAGGATTTTGGTGCTATTCCTATGTAAAAGCAAATGGTCTCAAACTAATAAATTTATTGCCTCTTAAATTGGAGAGCTCAGAAGCCTCTTTGAAATGTAACAAAATCAGAGAATCTTAAATTAACTATAAGGTTATCTTCAGGCTAAGGACCTGTTAAATCATTCAATGGCAAATGGAAAGGATATTCCAAATTATTCATACCTGAAACAGTTCTGAAAAGGCATAGTTTGGGAGACAGTTCACAGCAGTGACCCAACATGTCAAACTCCCTAACAACAAATTCAGAGGAACAGTCCCATCAGCCTGTGTTGGAATTTATTTATATGTTGACACATGGCACTGGTTTGAACATCTTTTTGATTTGCAAAAATGTTTGACTGTAATGGGAATTCAAACAGAAAGTTGATCTTAACCTTTTCATGCATTTCTTTGTTATGCTGAATTAAGCCTGCTTACCAATGAAAAAACTATACTACAAGATGGGAGAGGCATGAGTGAAAGGTTTGATGTAACAGGTAATAGGTAAAAATTTTACTCTGAGAATATCACATTAAGTTGCTTTTGTCATTATCGTTGCTCATTATGGATGAAAATTTGAACTACCAATTAACCTGGATTCCCAAATACCCTTGATCTGATGTGTAAGTATACCTGTAACCACAGGACCCAGAATTTGCTGCAAAAGATTCACATACAAACAAGAAGGTCACATCTCATTAAGTAAGGACATTTTCAGAAAACTGTTGGTGACAGAAGTCCTTACTTGGAGAACCAGGTATAAGTAAACAAAATGGAGTCTCATGGCAGCATCATCTTCCTGGCTGGCAAGAACACATCAACTTTTAAGGCTTTCTTTCACTTGCATCTGTTTGCATGGTTCGTGTCCAGCTAACACCATTTCTGAAATGCCACCATTTGCTTTTTGCTTTCTGGGTTTGTTTGTTGTTGTTGTTGTTGCTATTTTTTGACTAAGCAAACTAAACTTACATGGATGGCAACAAGATGATGTTTTCTGCCTACCCACCCCCTGCCCCCACCTGGAAGTTTAGGAGATCAGTTGTCTAAGTGAAATTGGAGATAATGGAGTCAATATATTAATCTAAAATTTGATCCCCTTCCTGGAAAAATTATTTTCTCGTGCAGAAAAAATACTCTAATCAGCAAACATGTACCAGGGACTAATATGTACTTGAATGAATGGATATGAGGATATAGTGAAAATGGTGCAATGCAGCATGATAAATATTGGGTTGGCCAGAAAGTCCATTCAGTTTGTCCGTAAAATAAAAGACACATTTTCATTTTCACCAATAACTCTACTGATTTGAATATTTTGAATATGTTGGCTATCTCCCGCTATTGGCTTATAGTGGGGAGAGGCCAGGGGTGCTACAGAACATCTTCCAATGCATAAAACAGCTAGCTACACAGAATTATTTGTGTAGAATTATTCTGTGCAAAGAATTATTTGGCCAAAATGTTAACAGTACCAAGACACTTTACAAACCACTTTTGACACATTCTATCAGTCACAGCACCTTCTTCATACACTGCACAAATCTTTTTTGCATTCAGTTGCCTCGTTACCTTTCTTGAAATAATAAAGAATAATATGCCAAAAATGTTGCTTATTTTCTTTCAACTTCAATATTAAAATGGCTGCACAAAAATTCACAAATTTTGATAATTTTTTAATCCATGCTGATATGACAGCTCTCACAATACAATCTCACAAAATTGCTTTGAATAAAGTTAAAGACAACTGGTCACTATTAGAGCCATCGTACAGAAAAACTAAATGAACTTTTTGGTCAACCCAATATTATTAGAAAAACAGCTCAGAGCAAAATTATTTTTGGTGTCTTGAATCAGTATTGTGGTTTGGACCTGTATGACTGGGACTGAAACTACTTATCTGATTTCATTCTTAAAGGCCAGGGGGTCTTCAGCAACAGAATAAGGACCCCTTCCTGGAAGCAGGAAGATCTATGCCAGAGAATAAAATACTTGGAGGAGAAAAGTTTTGATCATTTATAAAACCTGGGAAGATAGTAAAAAATAAGGGGATGTCTTACATATAATCAGCTCTCAGTTAAATATTCATTGAATATTTTAGCAGAACTGGACTCTTCATCCTTCATGAAGTATGAAGAGCTATTTTTAATTTTCTAACAACCATGAGATCACAAAGTAGGAGAGAGGAACTCTTGAGTAGAATGGCAAAGTAATGAGTGTCTTTGCTGACAATTGTGATACACTTTTTTCTCTCTCCTTGTCCTGTGGGAATCCTGGAGAAATCTCAAAGAAGAAAGCCTGGTGATGACTTAACATAGAAAGTGAGAGCTGATTTTAATTTGATCTTGAGTTTCTTTACATGAGCCTCACAATTTATAGCACTCTTAAATTTAGTGATTTCATAAGAATTAAAGAGGTCTGGAAAGCAGGATTCTTTGTTAGTTCATGAGACTGGTTGTTCCGCTGAGTATCTCTTAATTCCCTGCTAGTCAAATGTGTTTATCTACTTGGAAAGGGAAGCATGTATTGAATACTGAACACCGACTTTGGGCTCATTTATTTAATAAAAATATATTGAGCATCTACTAAGTGAGAGGCACTGGAGATACAAAAGATGAATAAAATAGATATGGTGCCTACCCTCACAATGCTGAAAATCTAGTAGAAGAAAGGGGGTAAATAAGCAATTATAAAATGATGTGTAAGTGCTAAGACGGAAATAAAGATCCTTTGAGCATACGTAGGATGGGCACTGAACTGCACTTGAGAGGTCAGATAAGGCTCTGTAGATGTAATACTGGGCAGCAGAGGGAGGTAGCCAGGAAGAGGGCAGGGTGATGGAGGACAGTGGAAAGAGGAGTCCCAGCAGAGAGAATAGCTTATTTTGTGGAGAGACTGAGCACAACAGAGAGTAACACATGTTCGAGGAACTGAAATAGAATGTAGCAGAGCAGAGAGTAAAAAAGGGGGAGTGGTGAGAAAAGAGGTCAGAGACACAGGCAGGAGACATTATCAGTAAGAATCTTTGTAAGAAAAGCCAAGGTGTTGAGTTTTTATCCTATTAGCTATAAGGAATCAGGGAATGATGAGATCAGAGCTGCACTTTTGATAGATCACCCTGCACTGTGGAAAATAGATGTGCAAGACTGGAGGCAGAGAATGAGTGCAGTTTGAGATCACCATATGATCTCCATGATGCTGTAATGTCTGTGACCTATGACAGACAGGAACATTTACATATAAGAGGTAGGGTAGAAGGAAAGAAACCCATGACAAATACTGAGAAAGCAATGTCAGAGGGGGGAAAGACAGAAAAACCACAAGAGATCAATGCCATGGGAGCCAAGAGAAGAGAATGCATCAAGGAGGGATGGTCTACATTGAACATTACTGAGGAGCAATGGGAATTGAGGACTGATAATATCCCTTGGATTTAGCTACAAGGAAGGTGCTTATGACCTTGGCAACAGTATTTTCACGGAGTGGTAGGAGCAGAAGCCATTCTTCAGAGGTTTAAGAAGATCCTGACTGAAGAAGAAGTAGAGACCTGGAAAAGTGAGGCAGTCTGGCTATGGAGGAGAGGAGAAGGAGAGGAAGAAGGAAATGAAGGAAGGGAAACTGGACAGGATTGCACAGTTGAAGGAAAGTTTTTCTGTGTGTTGCTTTTGCGTATTGGAGCTGTTTGATGATGTTTGGAAGCTGAAAGGAAGGATCCATGGTATAGGGGAGGAAGATAATGAATAGCGGATAGTTCCTGAGTAGGATGGAGAAGATTGGATACATAATACAGGAGGAATTATCTTTAGACAAGCTAATTTTATTGTAATTGGAGGAAAGAAAAAACAATGGGTAACCTTGGAGGTAGGCAACTGAGGGGGATAGTTATTATGGTTTCCTATAACTTCCCGCTGATATAAGCAAACATCAATTGCCAAATGAAAGAAGGAAGAGTGTGAAGCTTGAGGAGTGTGAAGGTTTGGAGTGGTCGTGGGAGAGAATTGGAGACACTACTTCATAGCTTTGAGGACCCAGGTAAGGTTGGAGAATGTATTGGATATTGGGCACTGATCTCCTCCTTAGTCATGTGATTTGACCATTAGTGTTTAGAACCCCCAGTATTGGTGTGGGGAGATAATTATATTGATCCGATATTGTTATATCAGTATGCTTGGTTGTAAGTGACCAAAAAGCCCAAGTAACAGATGCATAAAAATGAATGAAGTTGATTGCTCTCTTACATAAAAATTCAGGTAGACTATTAAGGCTAGAATAGAGTACTAAGGTGTCAGGAATCAAGATTATTTCTTGCTTCTTGCTTTGCTGTCCTCAGGATTTGGCTTTCATATCATGGTCCAATATGGTTTCTTCAACTCCATTCGTTTTGTTTGCATTGTAGCCAGCAGGAAGAAGGAAGGACTGGGAGAAGGCCATATGCCACTTCTACTTAAATCCATTGACCATAGCTTAGTCCCATGGCACATCTAGCTGCAAGGAAGGCTGACAAATACAATATTTATTGTGGATGGCCATAATACAATTATGGTCATAATGATAGGAGAACTCAAGTGTTAAAGGTTTGGCTTTGGTTAGAGTTGATAGGCTTAAGTGGTTCGTGCATGTAGAAAGCTGTTTTCTAGGAACTAGAGTTCATAATTTATGTGATTCTGGGAGGCCCACAAGCAACTCAACCTTTGTGCCCCAGGAGGTCGGCTAGTGATCAGATGGTGTGTGAGCCATTGTGTTCCAGGAAGGGAATGTCAGTGAAGCAGATAAAGAATTGTTGATCAGTAGATAAAGAAGTAGTAGGAAAATCACCTCTGGCCTGCAACTCTTATCTGATGAACCTTTTCCCAAACCCCTTACCTATCCTTTTCTTCTCTTTATAAAATGGTCAGCTTGAGGTAAGATTCAAAGATGGTTTTTAGGGTACATAACCCACTGTATCCTCAGATCACCAGCCTCTTAATAAAGTGCCCATAAAGATTCAATCCTTGTCTCCACTAATTTGTTCTGCCAGTGACAGGCAGTATGAATTCTGACTTTTCCAGTTTCAATAATAGAGATTCATTTTAAATTAAAATTTTGAGCTTATACCTTGGGAGATACAATATATTTTATCTGGGTATGTATAACAGAATGGGGCTAGGAAGTAAATTATACTGTCAAGAGGGATTTAAGTAAAGACAGAAGGGAATAAGGTTAGGAAGGCGCTGAGTGATCTATTCATTTTTGTTTAGGTATCCATTTACCCAGCTGTGGCTTATGTGCTTCTGGGGAAAGTGAACCCCCAGCTTCAGGAAAGGGGTGTGGTGTCCTGATGGTCTAAGCCAGTAGTTTTTGGCAGGGACACTATTGAAATTTAGGGAAGGTGAATTATTCATTGTATAGGACTATCCTGTGCATTGTAAGACTTTCTCAGCTCCTAGCTCCCACCCACTAAATGCCAATGGCACTGCAGCTATAACATTCCCAAATATTTCTAAGGAGGCATTGGTTGAGAAACACTGGCCTAAATTAATCATGGTAATTTCACCTCCTTTCCACTGCAATTGGCTCGAGGGTGAATAATATAGAGCTCAATGAATCAGCACATGGCAATCTCCTAGCCACCATGATTGGTCCATGCTGTTCCAATTAAGGGAGGCCAAGATTTTTGTGTGATGGTTATAGATGCACTTCCTCTAGATATTTAATGAGGAAACATGTGGGCCCAGTGGCTGCTGACATCCAGCCTATAACTGCTAGGGAAGCCAGTCCCAGAATGAAGCTGACCCTGAGGGTGATGGAGTGGAAGGACAAAAAGACACCAAATTCTTGGTACCTCTGAACTGCAACCAACCCCTTGGGCCTTGCCATGACTGAGTTTTCATTCACTGATTCAATAAATGACCGTAATGTTTAAACCAGTTAGACTGGAGTTGCCTGTTACTTGCAAATGAAAACATATTAATAAAAGCAGAAAGCAGAGGAAGGTTGGGTCAAGGGAGTGAAAATGTAGGGAAGGATGTAAATGAGAGTAAGGGAAATGATAAATGAATGGAGGGGCTTATATCTTGGGCAGAAACCAATGAAAACCAGGAAAGGGGTATGCTGAGTTTGGTCAAATGTAAGATTTTACAAAAGTTTGTCTCTGTTCTCTTGAACTAGGGGTTGGAGGTAAGCAGAACTGTTCTAGCATTGTGCTAGGATAACACGATGAGATTTACATTAACATCAACATGTTGAAGAAGAAACTTGAGACTCACCCAAGACCCAAAGCTAGTAGCTGGAAGAGGTTAAGTCCTAGTGAGTTTGACTGCAGTGCCCAAGTTCTTTCCACTACTTCCTCGTTGCTACTTGGTGCCAAGGGAGCAGAAACAACCAGAGTGGAGACAAATACCCCTCACCAATCCCTTCCACACCTCACTCCAGGATGGCAGACAAGACTGACTGGGTCAGTAGGATTATTTTCTCCTGTGGAAGGGATGGCCTACCTACAAGATGTATAGTACTGTGTTTGGGGTACAAAGCACAGGTGGGTCATGGGCTACCTGGAGAGGCAAGATGAACAGCTTATAAAACCAAGCTAAGTACAAATGAAAATAACCGTGGAGGGCACTGAGGGAAGTGGCTCAAAGATTTCTGGTGAGACAAAAGTATTTAATTCTAATTGTCAAGCATTAAATATCAGATTGCATCTACACTCTGTAGATCAGTGTGCATCCACATTTTTTTTTCATTTCAGAAACTTTTAAATTTATGTTTTGAAGAGTTAATGCTGACACATGGTACAAATGCAAAAGGTACAAAATATGTACAGTGAAAAATATGTCTTTCTCTCTCCTCTGTTCCCCAGTTACTCTCCTGGGAGGCAACCAGTTTTGACAGAATCAATCCTTGCCCTCCCCTTTCCTCCCTCCCCTCCTCTTCATTATTGGCTGAGGTACATCAAGGCAAGCTCTCTTTACTGAGTAATGATACACACCTTCCTTTTTATATGCACTAGAAACATCATACACACACATATGTGTATATATATATATATATATATATATATATATAGAGAGAGAGAGAGAGAGAGAGAAACTTTATTGTCCATAATAACTTCTTGCTAAAAAGCCCCCATTCCTGAAAACACTAGATCTTGCCGATTAAAAATATCTCAGTCACTTGAGGTTTAAAATAGTCTCTCAGGAAATCACTCAGTCTCTCAGTGTTTCTCCCTTATCCCAGAATTCTCCTCTTCCTTTTTTTTTTAATTCATAAAGGCAACATACTGTCTTTTTAAAAAGATTTTATTTATTTATTTTTAGAGGGGAAGGGAAGAAGAGAAGTATCAATGTATGGTTGCCTCTCATGAGTCCCCTGCTGGGAACTGGCCTGCAACCCAGGCATGTACCCTGACTGGGAATCGAACCACGATCATGTGGTTCACAGGCCCACACTCAATCCACTGAGCTACGCCAGCCAGGGAGGGATCTCCTCTTCCCTTTCCCCTTTCCAAAATATGGCCCAGGTGGAGGAGAAGCTATCGGGGAGTAACAGGAAAAGTCAGCCAACCTCCAAGACTTTGCAGCCTCCCTTGGTGAAGAAATTGCTCTCTCTGGCTTTGGGCCTACATTGATTCTAGCTACTGACAGTCACGGTCCCTTTCACCATCCTCAGTGGTCAAGGCCACACCTTGTACTTTCTTGACTCAAGGCCAGGCCTCTTCCAGCCCACTCATCCTATCAGCATTCTCCCACTGGATCCCCTACAGACCATGCACGGTCCCCCAGGAGGGCCTGCCTGACTGGAGGCCCTGCCTGAAGGCCTCTCATTGCCTAACTAGCACTTCCATTTCTCTGTATTTGGCCTACTTCCAAACGGAAATGGGGTACATGCTTCTGCTTTAGGACTCCCCCACCACTCATGTGGGGCAACCCTGTGCCTATACCCTCTGAATCACCTCCCTTCCTGTCTGCTGCTTAAACTTTTATCTTCCTTTCCAGTCATGGCAAAATGGCTCTGACATCACATCCTGTGTTCTTCACGGCACCATCTAAGATGTGTTCAGGGGCGGTCCTCCAAGCTCTCTCACACCAGGGTATACTCTCTCAAGTATATATATTTTTTCTTTCAGCAAAGTCTGGCTTTGGCTAATCATATGCATTTGATTTCAAACTTTTCTCTTGTTATGATTTTTTTTAAATTCTATTTTGAAACTCAAAGCTAAGTGATAACTTTTTTCCTTGCCATGACTCAATGCATGCCATTGACTCAGTGGGTGGGGAGCCAGGGACAAGGGTTTTGTGGGAAGGCAAATTGTTGGTTGAATATCTCACAAATGTGTTCTCTATTACACCAGCATAAGGTTTCCAGTGAGGGCTGAAGGGAAGCCAATGTCAGTGTGCTAAATGCGACAAAATTTTTATGTTGTGACACAGGTACACCTTCACATGAAAACTTCATGGTCTTCAAAGTGAACACATTAAAAACTGAACTATTGATTCTACCACTATCCACATAATCACTTGGGTACAAACTTGAGCCATTCTGGATTCTTCTCTTTTTTTTCACACCCCCACATTTAATCCATCTGCTCCTTAGGACTACTAAAGGGAAGGGGAGGCATTTAACAGTGGCCTCATTGAACTCTTAGGCCAACCCACCAGTGTCTGTCACTGGACTTCCACCATTATCTTCTTTCTGGTCGCCCCATTGCTATGTTTGACATCTTATCATCCATTTTCTACGAAGTAGCCAGGCTTGTCTTTTTAAAATTCAAAATAGATCACAGATTTCCCTACTTTAAACACTTCAGTAGCTTCCCTTTGTCCTTTGACCTGGCCCTGCCTCCCTCTTCAGCCTCATCTCCTTGTTTTCATTCCAAGCCTTCCTTCTTCCTGTTCCAGCCACACTGCCCATCTCTTTGCCTTTAAATACACCAGGCTCGTTTCTACCCCAGGTCTTTGCACTTACTACTACTTTGCTAGTAGAGCTCTTCTTTAGATTGTCACACTGCTGCCTCCTTCTCAGCCTTCAGGTCTCAACTCAGATGCCATCAAGTAGCCTCACCAGGTACCATCTACTATATTACCATATTTTATCTTCTTCATATTGCTCTGTTACTGAAATTGTATGTTCATTTGTTTACATATTTATTAGCTATCTCTCCCTCACTTGGAATGTACCCACCTTGGACAGATACTCAGTTTGCCTTCTTCAGCATTGTATTTTTTTGCATTAAACAGTGCCTGGTGCATAGTAAACAATCAGTAAATATTTGTGGACTTAAACCAACTAATTTTGATCAGAAGGGAAAAAGAGGAAGGCAATATTTTTCTAACTCCACAAGCTCTAGTACCTTTTTATTAGTTTATCATTTAGAAGAAACCATCCAATTCCACTAGTTTCTTTTGAAGAGAATCAAAAGATTAATGTGGCTTTCTAGTGAAAAACTTGGTGGCAGGACAGAACTATCATCTATATTTATGCCAGAAAAAAAAGCAGCCTTTTCAAATAATTGAGTCAGATCAAAGTATAAATTGTTAGTGTCATTTGCCAGGTACAAAATTTGAATGATTGCATGTGTGTTGGTGTGTGCTAACCTGCTGCAGATCATCTGCTATTTTAGGGTCCCTGATTGCTAAAGGTTATTTACTTGATTTCTTTCGTTTCAAGTGTGGCTGAAGAGGCAGAGCTGATCAGAGGCAAGATGGAAAAAGAGAGATAATGTTAATGATTTTTCAGTCACATTATGAAACATTTACCAATAGTCTTTAGGTATTTCTTGTACTTTCAAAATTGAAAACTAAGCTCTCCTTGAAATGTGCTAAAAAATTCAATAATTAATATACTGGAAAGTCTTGAACAGCTACATAAACCCTGAAGCAAGGACTTTAAAACTCTGCTCTAGGTGACGTTTTAGAAAAAAGATGCAGGGAAATAATGCCTCATCTTGGTCAGAATAGAGGAGGCCAAATATACTTCTTTCCTGGTGTCATAGAGTCTGAAATTTCTACCATTAGGACTTCATTTTTTATCTTGGCATTCTCTTCTAAAATACATACATTCCTGGAAAATATGTTAGACTAATTTATGAAGATATTGAAACTAATTAGATCCATGTTCCTTCCAGTGGGAGAAATGACCAGTAATCAAGTCCTGAAACAGAAAGGGAGAGATGTATTTGGGGAGACTAGAAACACCAACTGTATTTTCTCTGAACCTAGAATTGACCAGTGCTGTACAGCAGTTGTTGAATGACTTTGGATAATAATATTATGGGGAAAGTGATTTAAGAGTAAGTTTTGTGAAGTGAATTACTTAATTTGAGAAAATGGATTTAAAAAACTCAAGGGTTGCTATGCAATATGAATTTTAATGGATTTTTTCCCAGTTAGGGTCCCAATAGGAAGCAGATGGCATACTTAAATTAGTATAATTTGAGGAGTTTTTTTCCAAACTGATTATTGACAAGAGGTTTGGTGTATTGCAACAGAAACCAAAAGGATAGTCTAGGAACTAGATGCTAGAAGCAGCAGCCAGGGTGACGCCTTTAGGCCTTGAGGGAGAGATTATCAGAAGTTGGAAGAGAAGTGTCATTGGGAGCAGACCACCATGAGTGGAGCCATGGCTTTAACAGAGCCAAGCAGAGGCAACCTCACTGGGAAAAACCCAAGGGCATGAATACCTTGACCTCTTCTCTCTTCCTCAAGGGCCTTCTGCAAGGGCTCCCTGCTGGCCAAACGCCACTGGATGTGAAAGGGAAAAGTAGTACATCCTTGAAAGTTTAGCCTCCCCAGCAGAGAAAAATATAGAAAAGAGTAAAAAGTGCAAATGGAAGAGGTCTGGCATGATGATAAGAGGTGCTGAGGAAGAGCCATTCCACATGCCTGCCCCTTCCCATTGCAAACTTTTAGAGGAAAGCCATTTAGGCCTGGAAAGTAAAGGATGTGTCCTAACATCAGATAGGGGGTTTTGATTGATATCTTGGACTTAATCTATTTTATGCATCAAGACTATATTTCTAGCCCTGGCCAGTGCAGCTAAGTGGTAACTGAGAGATTGCGGGCTCAGTTTCTAGTCAGGGCAAATGCCTAGGTTGCAGGTTCATTCCTGGTCTGGGTGCAGCCTGTGCCACCCCTGGTTCCAGCACGGATCCCCAGTCTGGGTGCATACAAAGGCAACCAGTCAATGCTTCTCTCATAGATGTTTCTCTCAATGTTTCTCTCTCTCCCTTAGCCTCCCTCTTCCTTCCTCTCTCTTTCTCTGAAAGCAGAGGAAAATGTCCTCAAGTGATTGAGGATAATAAACAAACAAACGAAAAATAACAACAACCTGTGTTTCTAACTAAAATTGACAGTTGATGATGTCAAGGTAGCCAGATAATTAAAGGTCCTGTCAGAATTTATATCCCAGAGCAGAGAAAGGAGAACTTGCTCTCCCCAACACACACCCTACTTTATATATATACAAGAGAACATTGGGGACAAAAATAGATGAATAAGTTTGTGTTTTGATTAGATCAGAGAATTGCATTTATTCAACTTACCCCTTATAGATATTTACCAACTTTCTTACTTCACAAGTAACAAAACTGAATTCCAGGGAGTTTGATTCACATGCCCCATTGCACACGCCAATCCAAACTAGAAGTATGAACCGAGACATCTGTAGGATATGTAGCTACAGGCTAACACATTGGGGTGAGTTTCAACAAGGTGACAGATGTTGATTAGCAGCCGTTACCCTTAGGTGACACCGTAAATGGTGAGTGGGGAAGTCTCACTGGCCAGACCAGGTGTCCTTGGTACAGTGACTTGTAGCTCTGCAAGGTTTAGATCTTAGCTTTGTGATTCAGTAACTCAGTTACTGAGTTATTTCATTTATTCATCCAAGAATAACCAGGTCCTGATGAAGTCATGTATTTGCCAACCTCACAACCGATTTACTGGCAAATCAAAATGCCTATTGAATCACCCTCAGAAATGGTATTGTCAAAAAGACAAGCCTGGTGTCAGCTGGTCAACATTCTATAATGGAATGTTTGGAGAAAGAATATAGACAAATCAGATGTTCACTTTTATTCTCAGGAAAATGATTCGAAGTATAAATTCCACTGATAGTGGATCAAAGACATAAAAATCGTATGTAAATGACAACATATACAATTAATGTAATGCTTTACTGACCAAAGGACCTGCACTTTTACAAATTCCTGGGTATTTTTTTATAATCCTCTCCTGAGGATATGCTTTATTGATACTAGAAAGAGAGGAAGGGAGAAAGGCAGAGAGAGAGACATTGATGTAAGAGAGAAACATGGAAGGGTTGCCTCCCATATGAGCTCCAACTGGAAATCGAACCCGCAACGTTGTTGTGCATGTGACAGTGCTCCAACCAACGGAGCCAGCTTGTCAGGGCTCCTGGAGACCTTGATGTGTACATTCTGCAGTGTGATCAAACCTTGACATCATAAAACTTTGATTCACCAGAACTGAATTAGATCCCTTAATTTAAAAGAATTTCTTTTGGTACATGTTCCAGTTATTAGTTTATTTCTTCCCAACTCCAAATCCACCCGCCACTGTCTTGCTTTGTGACACCAGAGCTGAACCCTGTAAACATGTGTCCTTTGCGGCTGCAGGGATGCTCTGTCTGTAAAGAACGCGGATGACCACTGCAGGAGGAAAGTATTTCTCCTCTCTGTTCCGATGTGCCCGTCCTCTGGCAAAGCAAACAAATTGCCCAATAGAAACTGTTAAAGGAAAAAGTACACAATGACACTTTGTCAATGTCAGAAACATCCAAACCTGTGGAGAATTTTTGTAGCTTATTCAGTCAACCTGACAACATATGCTGGCGAGTAAAATCTCAAGTGCTCCAGAGAATAACAGCTTTTGCAGCTTCTTTTATGCATTTGAAATTAAGGAGGGGGCCTAACAAAGATAACATGGAGAAAAAAAGGTGGGAGAAAGAAAGATGGGGGTTGGATTACAGGGTAGTTAAGATTATTTGCTCTCTGGAGGTGGTTATGTCTTAGAAGCAGAGAGAGGATCTGAAAGTATGGTTCGCACATTAGAAGGAGGGGTCTGAAAAGAGGCATTTCAAAGATGTGTTAACCTAGATGCACAGAAAAAAAAATGGACAGGGCAAAGACAAAGCAAACTGAATTAGATCCCTTGATTTAAAAGAATTTCTTTTGGTACATGTTCCAAAGATAAAGATCCCTTTATCTTTGCTTAAGACAAAGATAAACCTTTTACTAAAAAAGTTATATGTGGAGTGTGATACCTACCAAATAATGTGTGAGGTTAGTTTCTATAGAACCCTTTTTTCATCCACAGCTTGTTAATGATGGTAAGGCAGACTTTCTTCAGGCCCTTCGTTTTAGAGCCACCACTGTAATGGGACTTAGCAGTGGGGGAGGGAGACAGGGCTCAATTCCGAAACAGTGGGCAAGTGGGGATTTATAGACAAGGAGCTGGGTGGGGGTCAGTGAATGGGAAATTACTAAAAGGAAACATCAGGGTAAAGAGACCTAACAGGATTCTTACTGAAGGTAGACTGGGTGATCCGACATCACATAGGGGATTGTGGAGGATGAGGAATCTGATCAGATATTGAGGGTGAGCAGATATTGAGGGTTGGGGGTGGGAGTTCTGGTTAAATTGACTTAGTAGGGTTCTTGCTAAAAGTGAATTTTCCAAGGAAGTACTGTACTACACAGATGGACCTAGGAGAAGGTTCAGAAGACTGACTGAAGTTTGGTCAAGCAAAGAATCTCTGTCAAAACACTGACAAAGCATATGAATAGTCAATTCTCAGAAGTGGAAACCCAAATGACTAAAAAGGGTTGAAGAAAAGTACATCACTAGCAAACAGAGAAATGCATAGTAAGACTATTTGGGATACCACCTCACGCCCACATATATGAAAGTTGGACAATGATCTGGCAGTCTTAGCAAAACTGTGGGGGAAACAAGAACCCTCCTGGGCTGCTGATGTGACTATAATTAGATACAATTATTCTAGAGAGCACTTTGCCAGTATTTGAGTGTGTGTGTACACACATGCTCACATGCAATCAGTGACGCAGGAATCCCTCTCCACACAGGTGCATAAGAAGAAGTGTATGAAGATGTTTATCACATAGTTATTTGTGGTACAAGGGAGTTAGAAACAATCTAGATATCCAGAGCTAGAGGAATAGATATGTTAAAAGTATCGGACACATAATGCGGAATCTTATGCAGCCGTTCAAAGAAATGAGCTACATGTGCATAAAGAAACATGGAGAGAACTTAAAAACAGCATTGTGTAAAAAAGCAATAAACAGAATAAGAGTCTTTGAACAACACAGAATTGAAACAGATACATTCATAGAAAGGCATTACCTAAAAAACAACCCGGGCTTTGTGAGCATCGAAGCGTGTGTGAAATACATCAGAGTAGCTGCAGATACTAGAGATAAAGAAAGAAAATAAGAAAATAAAACAAGAAAATAGTAAAATAAAATAAGAAAAAGCCTCATGTGTGAGGAGGGTGATTAACTCAAATCTTTGCACTTAAAGTTCAAAAGAAAAGAAAGAACTAAATCTTATCTTTCTAGAAATCTTTCAGTCCTTAAGTGAGATGTGATGCCTGCTGTTTAAGATAACGTAAACTGCTGTGTGTGTGGCTTATCCATGTAGCCAGTTCTTCCTGGTCTCTGGGGACACTTGAGCAAAGCACATACCTGTGAAAGGCCAGAGGGTGGAAATAAAATAAAGAGAGTGGAGAATACACCTGTAAATTGAACTCTATAAACCAAAGCCTCAGTGCAGCTTTCTTTATGAAACTACAAATGCATCTACTAAGAATGAACATGCTGTGGTATCAGATCAGTGAGCCTAGCTTGGTTATTTCCATCAGGCAAAAAGAAAAGTTATTTGAAATATTATCTAACTATGAAAATCAGAATAGAGACAAACAGGTAGCTCCAAGATATCTGCAAAAGCAATTTAGTTGGCAAAGGAGGATTATTTGGCATCATCAGGCAATATAAAATGCATCTACACATATGTATGTGTACATATATGTATGTATGCATATATACACATATACACACATACATCTTTTTAAACTGATCATCTCAGGATTCTGTTTGCTTGAAAATGCCTTCAGTCAAACAGGAAACACAAATCCTGGTTTGATTCCAAGACTCTTTCTTTTTGAGACCGTCAGGTTTGTTCTCTTGCAGGGGCTGACAGTGACCAAGGCTGGATATTTCTCAGAAGGGCTTGTCTCATCCAACCCTTGCAGCTGCAAACACCACCTGTGGAACAAATCTGGTGCCCTTTTCCAGTTCATTGACTCTCGTCTCCAACTGCCTGCCTAGACAGATGATGGCTGGGAATTTGCCTGTCTTTTGTTTTTCATGAGCTTTAAAACTGTAGTCCCCTAACTATAGTCCCCTAACTATTTCATTTGGGAGGGAAGTCACACTCCCAAGTGAGCAGAAACTGCTTTTTAATGAAAGCCTGAGAGGTAGGAACATGAGGGAGGAAGGGCAAGAACACTTCATTCTTTGGTGTTATATTATCACTTGATCCTTCCTCTGAGTTACCTTTTGTAATTTAAAAAAATCATTTTATATAACCATTAAAGTGAATGATTCATACACTGTATTCACTCAGGACACTAAGATATTTGAAAACATTTTGGGTTGCCATTTTTATTTGGCGATCATTTTATAGTGGACTCACCTATAGGTTTAACTAAAAGAACATCAAGGTATCCTTTAACAGCACACCAAATATTATTTATCTTATAAAGAAAATTAACTTTAAAATGTATACACACCGAAGAGAATATAACTTTTTAAAAGTATAGAAAGACATGCTACTAAAGTAAAACTATCACAAAATCTCTTAGAATTTTATAGGGGAAAGAACCGTACTTAGCACTCACTGAGCAGTTCTCAGCCTCTTTACCATTTCCTGCCTCCGTTCCACCACACTTCGAAGCATCACTCCCACACATGAGTCTCACCTGGGGATGGCAAACATGGTGTAGTTTGAAAAGATACCCCTTTTCTTTCCCCATACCAAGTTTATTCACTTTTAGAGACCATTTGGTGCTAATTCTTGGTAAAAGTAATACAGGCTCAGTTCGTTTGACTGTGCTTCACTTTATTACGCTTCAGAGGTATTGCATTTTACAAATGGAAGGCAAGACCCCCCACCAGCAAAGGTTTCAACTGGCTTTATCACTATACTTGCTTTATTAACGGAGGAGCAAACCCACATATATCTCTGATTTTGCCTGTAGTGTGACTCACAGACTTTCCATTTTGTCAACCAGACTGTGCTTCACTTTGAACTGGATAACGTAAGATAGCCGTCTACGGGGCCATGAACGCAAAACAACTGAGTCTCCATCTACAGAGAACCAGTAAGTACCTGGACATTGTTAATTTTCCTTTTTAACCTTATAATTAAATTCCACGTTTTTCTGCTATTGATTGAAGTATTTAACATCCAATTTAAAAGATTTTGATGGGCTATTAGTATACAATATTTGCTATATTATCAAAAGCCAAAAACGTTATTAATCAATTAACAATTTTCACAATGTAGTATCTGGCTTTGATTTAAAAAATTTTATTACACATACTCATGTAGAAAAGTTACAGAATACAGCTGAACAAAAAGAGAAAACAATTTTTATGATCTTACCACCTAAAGAATCAGCATTTTTCCATACGTACTTCTAGTCTTCATTTTCATCTTAAACAACAATATTTTACTTAAAAATTTTCACCTAAATAGACTTGCTTCTACAAAGGTGAGCTTCTGAGAAACCCATGTCCTTTGTGCAGACAGTAGATTTTGCTTTGGGGGGAAAGGAAGTGGCTCACATCCTGGCTAACAGGGGCTCATTGTTACTCTATCAGCATTGGCACAAAGCCTTCTTCAGCCGGAGAAACTATTATGTGACAGAGAATTCAAGACTTGGGCCTGTCTTAGGAGAAAGTGGATTAAAAGACAGTGTGTGCTAGACATTTTCCAGGTCTTCTCTCTAATTATTATTACCCAGTACAACCTGTGTTTGAATCCCAGTTGAACCTTCCAAGCCAGGTAACCATAGAGCAATTATGAAGCTCCTCTCTGCCGCAGTTTTCTTATCTGTCAAATTGTGATAATAATAGTACTAACCTTACTGAGTCCTTGCAAAGAGTTATTATGACAGAGTCCCTAGTGCCTGGCCTGCGGTAAGGTTTCAACAAATGCCGGCAGCAGTGCCATTATGGTCGTCGATTGCATGAAATACTCCATTTGAAACTCCCACCACATGTAGGAATTATTATTACAATACTTAAGTATTACAGGGAGGGTTTGTTCTTACCCACCCACCTTTTCACTTGGCAGTGCTCCCTGGTGTTCTCCTGTAGCTCGATGCTATTCAGTAGAACTTTCTGTGATCATAGATATGGGCAATAATCTGTACTCTTCAATATGGTAAACACTAGCCATATGGAGCTCTTAAAGTGTGGCTAATACAACTAAGGGATTTAATTCTTAGTTTTAATTTTGTTCAATTTTAATTAATTTAAATAGTCACAGCTAGTTCCTTGATTTCTGCCTGTTCTTACCTCTCTTGTCACCCCAATTGCCTTTATATGCAAAGCAAATCCATCTGTAAGGACTTTAGTAAATGGCTCCTCGTTCACACTGAGTTTTGAATAGCAGAGTTCTCTACATAGTACCTTCTTGATAAATGGTAAAATATAATCTTATTATTAAGAAAATAGAAACAAACTGGATATATTTCCAATGTCAAGCTTCTCTGCCAAGTCCGGTTTTCCACTAAACACTTTGCAAACTTGAATGAAAAGAATTTAATAATTTTTCCAAAAAGCATTTGGCAGAATAGCTTAAGAGGCTGTTTCACAGATCTGGAATGAAAGGGGGTTACTTCTGCTACCAAACACCCTCCCTCACAACACACGGCTGGGTAATTCTTGCTCTGCTCAAATTCTATGTTTTGGGGCAAATTCTACTCCTCCCTGTGGACTCTTACTCAGAGCCCATTCTGAACCTCAGGCTGACGTGCCTTCACCCACCACACTTGGTGTTGAGTCGGAGTTTCACCAGGTTCTCTGAGGGCAGCCAGTGAGGAACTCCGAGCCAGTGGGGCTGGGTCTGGGAAGTGAGCCTACACCCTCTTTTCCAGGCTCCAGGGTCCCTCTGTCATGAAGCCAATCTTAACTTCTGGCCCTAGATAAACCAACTGACAATTATATCAAAGAAAAGCTGTAGCAATTTTGCATTAGGTAAACCTAGCTCTTCTCTCCTGAGGAAAGGCTGCCACCTGCTGTAATACATTAGCATTGGGCTTTTCCAAGGTCACCGAACAACCACTTCCTCCACATGAAATTAATGTATGCACAACCCCACCTGCCTTCACTTGTGTGTCAGGAATGTAAAGAGGAGCGCAAACTAGGATCATGCCTTTTAATTCCTTAATGTATGGCAAAAAAACCAAACTCATTCATATAAAAGATGCCCAGGAGGAACTAGCATCACTATCTCTGGATATAAGGGTGTTCTTTTCTCACAACTCAGCAGTACTGTTTCTAAATTAGCACATAGTAACCTTCATAAAATCTCTGCTAAGAGGCTTATTATTTCCTTGATCCTTCTAAGTCTGTGAATCTTTATCTATTCTTCACAGCTCTGGTAAGACTTTGGTAGGTAAAAGGATAAGAGAAAAATAACAATTGATAGTTCTCAGGGGAGCACTCCGATTTTCTGCAAAAATTCCTAAACTCTATTTCCCTTTCTCCACCCACACCCTGCTTCCATTTATCACCCACCAGCTGCTGTGGTCTACTTGCACACACACACAATTTTCCATTGGTTTTGCTCACCATTGTCTTCCCAGCAAAAAGTGCTCACCACTCCCCTTCCCTTTCCCTAAATTATGGCTTTATATCTGGGGCCTTACCATACAAAGAGTTGCTTAGGGGTTCCAATGTTGACTAAACTCAAATATAAACAAGCTGACATTTACAACAAAAAATCCAGTAGCCCAAACATTGGCAATATGAGAAAAATAAAGCCTGGCATCAATAACTTTTAAGCAAAAATAACGGAAGGAATAGCTGGTTTTCACTTTGTAGAGTCTGTGGCACTGACATGGCTGATACACATATAAAATGTCTGGATAGCCATTGCCAACCTCTTCAGGAAACTTTTCCTCACTGCCTCACTGCAAGTCACTGGTGAGCTTTGGATCGCCCCCCAACATCTCCTGGCCACATTTACAGGCTGAAAGAAGCAGACTTTGGAGGCAGGAAAGGACTGAAATATTTTTGTTAGTGTAGGAGAAGGCTTTTAAAAAGTTGCATCAATATCAAAAGAAATGAACCCTTGTAGTATCTGATGTTTCTGCATATTTGTGTGTGTGTGCTTTTTTGAAGTAAGTTTTTAAAGGCATTTTATCTATTGTAATATTATAACAACACTAAATGTGTATAATTCCACTTCCCTAGCTTTTATTTTATGTTAGCTTTGACAGTTTTTTCAGCTGCATTCCTTTCACATACAATTTTGTAATCTATGCAGAATTTTTAATGTCTTGAATATTTCTTTGAATTGCTATATCAAAATTTACATAATTATTCCCAGTAACTAAGGATTTAGTTTCCCAATTTTTCATTTTAGTTAATTCTGAACTATCTTTGAGAAAATGCTGTTTTCCTTCTTCTAAGTTAACTCACCATCCATTACAGTGCAGGGGCATGTAGTAAATGCTTAGTAAATGTTTGTTGTAGAAGCACATTACTGATAATAAATTTTTAAGAATGAAAATGTAGGGGTCAAAGATTAAAACAATTCTGGCTTATACAAACTTAATGTTTCTTTTCTCTTTGCAAGATCATTTTATTTACTTGCAACACAAACTTAATGTCTCAATACAGCTTACTACACAACTTTCATCAGATAAGAGTTCAGCATATCATTTCTATCGATACATCTTTTTAAATCTTGTTAATTAACGAGAAGTCAAGGTATGAATAGTACTGATGAAGTCAAAGGACATAAAGGGTCTGAATCAATGTGGAAAATGTAGACCATGTTCTTTTAAAGTCTATACTTGACTATAGTTTAATTTTTCATTTCTTCAGGTCCAATTTCTAACTTGCAAGGCAGAACATGTAGTTGGGTCATTTAACCTCCCAGATTAGAACACTTTAGGTGGTTTGAGGTTATTGACTTTAACTGAAAGCACTAACATTAGACAGAAATGGCCAGGGTGTCCAACCTTTTGGCATCTCTGGGCCACACTGAAAGAATAATTCTCTTGGGCCACACATTAAACACACAAACACTAATGAAAACTGATGAGCAAAAAAAAAAAGGTTTTAAGTAAATCTATGATTTTTGTGTTGGGTTGCAGTCATAAATATTTTGGGCCACATGTGGCCCATGGGCTGAGGGTTGAACAACCCTATAAGGGTGAGATATGAGCAAGAGAGGAAGGTCAAGGTCAGGAGGCCCTAGAACTGGGCTACTCAGACTGAAGTGTCCAGACCAGCTGCATCAGCATCACCTGGGAAGTTAAAAATAAGTGCAGATGTCAGGAATGCAGAAGCCTAGATCTACTGAATCCAAATCTGTAGTTTTAACAAGAGATCCAGGTGATTGTTGTGTTCCTTAAGTTGGAGAAGCAGTGCTCTTGACAATGAAAACTGCTGTTGCCAGTTGTCTATGGGCTTTCACAGAAAAGAGAGCCCACTGGGAACATTAGGACATAAATCTAAAGACAACAAAGAGCCCACTACAGCTTTAATTTGGGTGGTTCTTTTGGAAACATTCTTGATAATACAGCCTGGCTTTTAAAGAAATAAAATATTTTATAGGGAGCTTTAAGCATAAGCTTATTCATGTCTCACAGCAACCCAGACTTTTTCTTTTTAAAAAAATGTATTTTATTGATTATGCTATTATAGTTGTCCTAGTATTTTCCCCTTTGCCCCCTACCTGGTACCCCCATTCCTTCCAGCAATCCCCTGACTTAGTTCATGTCCATGGGTCATGCAGAGAAGTTCTTTGGCTACTCCATTTCCTATACAGTTCTTAATATCCGCCTGTCTATTTTGTACCCACCAATTTGTATTTCTTAATCCATGCACCTTCTGTCCATTCTCTCAATTTCCACTCACATGTGATAACCCTCCAAATAATTTCCATATCTATGATTCTGTTCCTGTTCTGCTTGTTTGCTTAGTTTGTTTTTTAGATTCAACTGTTGACAGTTGTGAATTCGTTGCCATGTTAATGATCATAGTTTTGATCTTCTTTTTTTTATATAACTCCCTTTAGTATTTCACATAATAATGGCTTGGTGATAACAAACTCCTTTAATTTTACCTTGTCTGGGAAGCACTTTATCTGCCCTTCCATTGTAAATGATAGCCTTGCTGGATAGACTAATCTAGGTTGTAGGTCCTTGCTTTTCACCACTTTGAATACTCCTTGCCAGTCCCTTCTAGACTATAAAGTTTCTTCTGAGAAATCAGCTGACAGTCTTATGGGAACTCCTTTGTAGATGACTCTCTGCTTTTTCTCTTGCTGCTTTTAAGATTTTTCATCTTTAATCTTTGGCATTTTAATTATGATGTGTCTTGGTGTGCTCCTCTTTGGGTCTATCTTGTTTGGGACTCTCTGTGTTTCCTGGGTTTGTATATCTATTTCCTTCAGCATATTAGGGACGTTTTCTTTCATTATTTTTTAAAACAAGTTTTCAATTTCTTGCTCTTCCTCTTCTCCTCCTAGGACCCCTAAGATTTGGATGTTGGTATGTTTAAAGGTGTCCCAGAGGCTCCTAAGTCTATCCTTATTTTTCTTTGATTTTTTTTTCTGTTCTGATTGAATGCTTTTTTCTTCCTTATGTTTCAAATAATTGATTTGATTCTCAGCTTCATCCCCTCCATTGTTGATTCCCTGTAGATTTTTCTTTATTTCACTTAAAGCAGCCTTCATTGCTTCCTGGGTCTTTTTTTGTGCTGTTGAAGTACCTGGTGAGTTCCTGGAGCATCCTGATAATCAGTACTTTGAACTGTGCATCTAATAGGTTGCTCATCTCCATTTCATTTAGTTCTTTTTCTGGAGTTTTATTCTGCTCTTTTATTTGAGCCATATTTCTTTGTCTTCTCATTTTGGCAGCCTCCCTGTGTTTGTTTCTCTGTATTAGGTAGAGCTGCTTTGACTCCCTGTCTTAGTAGTGTGGCCTATCATTGAAAAGCTCACCTGTAAGTTGTATAGGATGAGGCCTTAGGTAATCACTGAGGCAGGGCAATCCATGTCACTGCTCTGATGCTTTGTGTAGGGGATGGCTCAAATAAAAGAGTCCACTCAGAGAGTGGACAAAGTTTCTGCCTGGCCTCTGGAGTTTTGCCAGGAGGAAGCTTCCTCTCAGCACCTGCCCTGTTGCCAGTCACTTCAATTTCTCCCAGTATGCCACTGGTACCTTCCCAGTGTTTTGCCCTGGTGCTGAATCCCAGAGGGGTAAGTCCTAAATCCACTCAATGCCCTTTAAGAGGAGTTTCCTGAGAATCCTGCAGTTTCTTCTTCTGCCCCAACTCCCACTAGTTTTTACAGCCAGAAGTTATGGGGACTTATCTTTCTGGCACTGGAACCCTGGGCTTAGTGGTCTGGTCTGGGGCTGGGATCCCTCATTCCCAAGGTATCCTTCTCTATTTTTGTCAACCACACATGGTAGTGGGACTGCTCATTATGTGTCTCTGTGCCTCTCTTAACCCCTACACCTCTCACCTCTCTATGCATCTCTGCCTCTCCTACATGTGACTTCTTAAATCCTTGGTTGTCGAATTTTCATACAGCTTGATTTTCTGAAAATTTGGGTGATAATCATCTTACAGTTCAGTTGTAATTTTTGCTGTAGCTGTGTAAGGAGGCGAGGCATGTTTACCTATACCTCTGTCTTGACTGGAAGCCCAGACTTTTTCAAGTATAGATTTTATTTAAATCATCCTAGCAGACAACAAATTATCTGATTTCTAAAATCCTCTAGAGGTGATTTTTCAACAACCTTTGCTAAAACTCCTCTTGCCTCCAATTAAAATAACTTGGTTCTCTATGAGATTTAAGTTTCTTAAAAGCAAGGAACTTGGTTTACTTATATCAGAGGTTGTCATAATTAGCTCTTTGATCCACTCGCATCAGAGTTGTCTATCCTGGGGTAACTATTTTAAAATGTGCAATGATTTGGATCTTAATTCAGTCCTCCGAATCAGAATCTCTGGGTTTGGGGCTTAAGAATCTATGTTTAAATAATCTGACCAGTCGATTCCAATGCACAACAAAGTTTGAGGACCATAATCTTTCTGGTTTTAGCAGAAAGCTGGACACCTGAGCAATGATTTTTAAATTTGAATGGACAATGGAATCACCTGGAATATTTTAAAGAAACAGAGATGGGTGGGATGCTTTCCCAAAGATTTTTATTAAATTAGCCTGCTGTAAATCTCCTGGGCATTGAAAACCACTGATTAGGTGCTTCAATAAATATTTATCTCATTGTACATGTCATTCACTTTGTGTGGAAAGAGAAATGGCAAGAGGTTAAAATATACATAGTGTCACAAGCAGGGGCAAAGTCCTTGGCCAGCTGGTCAGGGAGTGAAAGAAGAAAGATTGGAAGATCAGGGATGAGATCGATGGTGGGATAGCCAGATGGGAGTGGGATATGAAGTAGGTATGAATATTGCATGTTAATACCCACTGGAGATAATCTACCATACAAGAGACATTAAGCAACATACCAACAAAATAATTCAGCTGGTTGACTTCAGTCAGCCTCTATCATGAGATTCTAGTGCTAAATGATAAACATATAAACAGAGCAGCCAGGGTGGCAGCATGGAGGCCAGGCAAGGGCCCCAAGGCAGGGGCTCTCTGTGGGGTCAGCTGAAGCAGCTGAAACTGCATCACAGTCCCACTTCTCCGTCTGTCCAGTCCTGCCCACTCCTTTTCCCTTCTGCAGGTGTTGACCCCAAGAGCACCTCCTAGTAAAATCCCTGCGTGGTAATCCCTGAGTCTACTTCCCAGGGAACTCAACTTGCAACAACTGGCAATGCCAAGTATTGATGATGATGTGGAACCATTATAATTCTTATAAACTGCTTGTGGGAGTGTAATTTTGTACATATATTTTAGAAAACTGAGAGAACCTACTAAAACTGAACATAATCATACCCTGCTATCCAGTGATGCTACTCCTAGGTATATACAGAAGAGAAATGCAGATATATGTGCAGTAAAAGACGTGTACAAGAATGATCATAGTCACACTGTTTGCAATAGCTAAAAGTTGGAAACACCCCAGATATCCATCAATAGAATGGTTAAAAACCTAAGGAATTTTCACACAACAAAACACTCTATAGTGACGAGACCAAACAGATTATTATTATGCATGACATGGATAAATATTACAAGCATAATGTTGAGTGAAGTAAGCCAGACACCAAACAATATGCTGTCATTTATATATGTAAAGTTTGTAATGTAATTCTATGTATATAAAGTTCAAAAACAAGCAAAACTATTGGGATAGCCAAATAGTTCTTTTGGTTTTTTTTCTGTATGATGGTTCTAATAGTGCTTAGTTGTCTTTAAATTCATTAGATTGTATTGTGACAACTGTCATATCAGCATGCATTTTTAAAAACTTATTAAAATGGGTGATTTTTTGTGTGTAGCTATTTGAATATTGAAGATGGAAGAAAACATGCAACATTTTTGGTATAATATGCTTTATTTTTTCAAGAAAGATAAAAAAGCAACTGAAATGCAAAAATAAGATTTGCACAATGTATAGAGAAGGTATTATGACTGATCGAACATGTAAAAAATGGTTTGTGAAGTTTTGTGCTGGAGATTTCTTGCTAGATGATGCTCCACAGTTGGGTGGACCAGTTGAAATTGATAGCGATAAAATCAAGACATTAATTAAGAATAATCATTGTTATACCACATGAGAAATAGCCAACAACTCAAAATATCCAAATCAATAAAGTTATTGGTGAAAATTAAAAATGTGTATTTTATTTTATGGAAAAAGCCATACAGACTTTTTGGCCAACCCAATATATATATATATGTATGCATCAATAAAAAGTCCTTACTTGTTAGAGAAACATACTAATGTGTTCGTGATAATATGATACCTGAAATTTTCTTTTTTAAGAAAGCTTCTCAAAAATGGTTAGGTATGGTATAGCTGCCACTAAAATATAGAATGTTAATAATTCTTAAGCTGTATGATAAATGCATGGAATTCATTATTCTATTCTCTTTACTTTTGTATATTTGAATACTTTTATAATAAAAAGTTTTTAAAAATTATGGGTGAAATGTTAATCTTAGGGTGGAGAAAGGCATAAAACCCAAAAGATATAAATGAAAAAAAATTATTATGGCTTCAACACCCATTCCTTCTTGCCTTCCATCTTAAGGCTGTAAAGTAAAATGCTGGCGTTGCTAGTCCCCTGGCACTGAGCCTGTCTATGTGACCTAATGCTGGTTACTGAGGGGTAGGGAGAAATCATACATTGTAGACACATACAAAGTAATACAAATCAAATGTCAATGAGATGTCATCTATTTTTCACCCAGTAGATTGATAAAGATCAAAAAGTTTGTTGATACCATGTGTTGCTGGCTGTTTAAGGACACAGTTGTTCCCTTACACCAGGGGTGTCAAACTCATTTTCACAGGGGCCACATCAGCCTCACAGTTGCCTTTGAAGGGCCAAGTGTAATTTTAGGACTGTGTACATGTAACTACTCCTTAACAATTAAGCTAGAGCTTAACACAAATTGTACATTTAAAAATAAATAAATAAAAGAGAGCTCAACTGTTAAGCGCTGCTGCTGGGTAGAAACAAGGTGCCAGGCTGGATAAAACAAGGTGGAGGGCCAGATTCGGCCCACAGGCCTTGTGTTTGCCACCTGTGCCCTACACAATTAATGGAAATATAAATTCATGTACAAATTTTGGAAGGGTAATTTGGAACTATCTATCAAAATTCTCCTGAAAGCTAAAGCAATATTTGAGTGGTAAGAGGGAGGATAGAAAGGTGGGGCAGAATGATGGGGGTAAGTTCTGAGAAATGTGTCATCTTTAGGCTTACAGCACAAAGTGCACTCAGAAACCTAGATGGTATAGCCTCCTACACAGTGGGCTAGGATGTAGCCTATTTCTGCTAACCTACAAGCCCGCATAGCACGTTACTGTAAAAAGACAACATGAGATTAAATCAAGCACAAGAGAAAATGATTCAATCAAGGGACAGGAAACACAAGGCATATGAGGCTGCTGCTGGTGGAACACAGCGTACCACTTCATAGGACACCTTTTTCGTAAGTAGAGCAAGAGTATATTCTAAAAAACAACAAAAACTATAGTGTAGTAAATACATAAACCAGTTACATAGTTGTTTATTATCAGTATCAGGTATTATGTACTGTGCATAATTGTATGTGCTTATACTTTTATATGACTGGCAGTGCAGTAGGTTTGTTTGTACCAGCAGCACCACTAACATGTGGATAATGTGTTGTGCCATGACTTAAGACAGCTCCAATGTCACTAGGTGATAAGACTTTTCTATGGGACCTCGGTAGTACATGCTGTCCCTCGATGATCGAAGTGTGATGCAGCACATGACTGTAATCACATGACTGACTAAATGTGGAGAAAAGGATTAGGCAACTGGAATATTGTTTTTGCAGTGTGTGACTGTAATTATATGACTAATTAAATGTGGAGGAAGAGGTCCAAAATTATTAGGGACATTAACAGAAATAGGGAGTAACTTTTTTTTTTTTTTACAAATATTGGGAAGTAGATGTGAACACAGTGGCTTTCTTCGTCTTCAGAATATGTTTGACATACCACTTTGCTCACCGTGCAAATTTGCTTACTTATTATAATAGCTATTATTGTGTTCTTCCAGCAGAATCTTCTGTGTTAGCTCATAAGTTCTTGGACTCTAATCATCTGAAATTTCATTTTGTTGAGTTTGTCATTAAATACTAATATGTATGATTACTCAGTTAAAGGCTTATTTCAACCTTTTCCCCCCTGCCCCCCTTTGCATTATGAATAGTACCCCTTTAAAAATGCTGCATGAAATCATACTTAGTTCTTCCATTAATATTAAACTTTATTTAAAATTCTCTTGTTCCTGTATAGTTCAATCAGATTATAAGGAAAAACAGATCAATTTTCATGTGCCCTCTTTAACTGCAATTTTCAGTTCCTTTATAGTCTTTTCTCTTTTGCAGGCTAAATAATCACTTTGAGTCAGTGGCTGCAGTGAAACTTGAAACCTGACTATTGGAGAGCCCTGCAATTTAGCAGAAAGCAGGGCACACACCAGGATCTTCTGCTCCAGCTGCACATTGAGGGTTCTGGTCTTTTTTTTTTAATACCCTTAAATTTCTAGTTAGTTTAGTTGCTCTAATTCTTTCCTTAAACAGGTGTGCAAGGTTGTTTTTTTAAGGAGTTTTTACAGAATATTATAGTTACCCCCAACTCCTAGGCAGTTCACTATAGTCTTATGACATATTACTACTTAATCACAATTGGTGGGAAATGACACGTGTTGGTTAAATGAAATTACTGGTTAAACCATTTTATCTTTCAATCTCATTGCATGATTCAGATTTTGAGTTGCTTCATTCCTGGAAATGATGCTATTTTAAGAGGAGGACACATGGTGCTACTTGCTGTTTTGAACACACCCCTGATAATATTTGTGTTGCTGTTGTCATTTGTCTCTTTCTACTAAAAGCAAATCTTTTCTCTCTCCTGTGTGTGTCTGTGTACATGTGTAATTTGAGATGCCAATTAATACCAGTTAATTGGGTTCTGGTTAATTTGAGGTTTTACTGTTAGCAGACCCAATTACCTCAGCTCTTGAAACACCAGAATAAGTTTCCTTATTTTTCTTCTTGTCCTTATAAACTAAAACATATTATTCACCAAGCCACATTTTCAAACTATTTGTGGAACCACATTGTTAAAAGCCATCAAAAGCCCTTTTTCTACTTCAGTTTGCCAACTGGATAGCTGGTGGTTCTGAATGCATAAGATTCTCTGAGTATCAAAAGGGGATAGACTATGGGATCTGAGGAGGATATGGGATATGAGTGCAGATTTAATAATGATTTACACAGCCCTAAGCCCTAGACAGCAAGAGAAATGAGTGACATACCAAAAAAGCACCACTACCATCCTTAATTCATCCAGCAATCTTTTTAAAGTCTATCATGTGCAAGTCACTGTACTAGGGGCCATGGAGAGGACAGATCACAGTGAAATAGTGTAATATGGAAACAAAATATCCACTAATATTTTGAACAGGAACTAGTATGTTACAGATGTCATGTCCATGGTGCAGGAAACAATGATATGAAAATTTAGAAGTGGTAGAAGATGTCACTTCTGGCTAAACGATAAGGGGAAATTTTGTGAAAGAGATGGCATCTGGGCTTATCCTTGTAGAAGTTGATAGAACCTAGCATAAACAAAGAGGCAGGAAAACCCCAGTCTGTTCAGGCTTAAAAAGGTAGGTAGGATCCACATAGGGAAAGCTTTTGCAAGCTAGAGTTTGAACCTTATTCCACATAAATAAACATTTTTGACCAAAGCAGTGCCAAAGAGCTCAGACTTTGGCATCAGATAAATTCAAGCTCAAATCCTGATTCCACTTACTGTGTGTGATCCTGAACAAGTCACTTACTTTTCTCTATTGCACAATGCAGTTATCTGGATTAAATTCAACTGAGGCACACAGTCATTCTGAAAACATTTACTGACCCTCCACCATGTATGTCCTAGACAATGAGCTTTGTACTGGTGATACCGAGATAAGGGCTGAAGGAAGGCATGAAGCCACGGGAAAGACAGATAGGTAAACAGAAAGTTACAATACAGTGTAAGTGAGCACAGAGTCAGAGGAGCTGAGTAACTAGGTCAGGAATGGGGATAGTAAAGAAAGCTTACCAGAGGAGACAGCCCCTGGCCACCTAAAAGGAACCTTTGAAAGGTAGGTAGAAATGGAACTTATTTTCCAAGGCCTGATTATTTTTATTAGTCTTCTTATTACATTGTAGGTTCTACAGAAACAAGCATTTAAAACTCCAAATGAATTTTTGCCGTTATTTATGTTGTTTGGCGGGTTGTTGGCTTATTTTAAATTTAGAGATAGAGAGATGGTGTGAGGGAAAGTAGCTTATTTCTCAGCTGATTCCATTTGAAATCACATTAGTACCTTAGAAGTAAGCAAGTCAAATCACTGAAACATTTGGGGTAAAAATGAAAAGGATCAAAGGGAAGTTGACCTAATATGAAGTAGCAAAACTGGGTTTTTGTTTGCAGGAGACCTGTTGTGGACATTTGTTGGGGTTTTAGCCCTATTTTTTTTCTTCTGAAGTGGAGCCCCAGTTTTCCTTTGTTTTTCTTTTTTTCTGGAGAACTACATCTTTCTTCATTCTTATTTTATGTATGCCGGTGAAGTTGAGGCTGACTCTGTCACATTCTGGTTTTGGGGTTGGTTGGGATTCAGGCCTGGTTAATCAGAGCTTCACACTTGTCCCCAGCGACAGGGATGGGTGTATCACTCAACCAGAACCAGAGAGAGACAATCTGGGACATCTGCTGAGCCGGTAAGTATGCCTTGGCTACCGCTTTGAACATGTGTAGTTGTAGACTAAGAGCTGCTGGCAGCCATGTTCCTGCCACTTCCTACCACTTGAAGCCTAACATTGAAGGCAGCCAACGTGGAGGAGAGCAGAGATCCTCACAGTAGAATATAAAGTCCGTGAGGGCAAGAAGTTTGGCTTTATTTTTACATTTTTTTAATTGCTATATCACTCAAACACAGAAAAAATACACAAAACAAATGGTTGAGTAAAAAATTATTATAAAGTTAATACACATATGTCACTACGGCATTAATTGAGAAATCAAGCACTGTCTCCCTTATACTCCTAATCACTATCCTTTCTCTCCCATTGAGTATTAATACCATGATTTTGAGTTTTCGTATTTTATGTAACTGGAATTATATAGTATACATTTGTGTGGGTCTGGCTTCTGTCACTGAAAGTTATCGTAAAGGTCTTTGATGAACAATGCATTCCTATCAAATATATTCCTAAGAGTAGAATCGCTGGGTCATAGAGTATACACCTGTTCAACTTTAGAAGATATTGCCAAATTATGTTCCAAAGTGATTGTATCAGTTTACTCTTCTACCCTGATATGTTACCCGTTGCTTCATCTTCTGGGCAATATTTTGTGTTTTCTGTCTTTAAAGTGCAGGTATGTTACTACACATCATATTGCACGGGAGAATGAATAAGTTTTCATATGGCCATTTGGATATCATTTTCTGTGAAGTACCTGTTCAAGTGTCTGGCCCATTTTTCTGTTGAATTACCTACATTTTCTGTTTTAATGTAATTTTTCTTATCTTTAGCTACTACACTAATACCATACTATATTACATTGTAGTTTCATACCAAGCCTTGGTAATTGGTAGATTATATCCTTCTACCTTGTTCTTTTTATGAGTGTTTTGGCTATTCTTGACCCCTTGTATTTCCATATAAGGTTGACCCTTAAACAAGGTGGTAATTAGAGGACTCAGCCCCTGTACAGTCAAAAGTCCATATAACCTGTGACTCCCCCAAAACTTAAGTACCCCTGTTGTCCCTCAGTATCTGCTGGGGATTGGTTCTAGGACCCTATAATAACAAAATCTGAGGATGCTCAAGTCCCCTATATAAAATGATGTAGGTCAATTCATATGGTAAGCCCTCTGCATTCACAGTCTCTCAAACATAGGTCAAAAACAGATATTTAGTGAAAAAAATTTCCATATATGTGGACCCCCCCTGCATAGTTTAAATCCATGGTGTCCAAGGTTCAACTGTATATTTTAGAGTCAGGTTGTTATTTTCTACATATAAACCTGTTGGGATTTTCATTGGGATTGCACTGAATCTATAATTAATTTAAAGAGATTGACATTGAAACTTCTAATGTGCATGGAGTAATGCATAATACTAATGGAATAATGCATATATTTCCATTAGGTTATCTTTAATTTCTTTCAATAAAGTTCTATAGTTTTCTGTGTAGAATGGTCTTGTATTCTTTTAATAGATTTATTCCTCAGCATTTGATATTTTGTGCAATTGTAAATAGTAACAATTTAAAAATTTTTGTTTGTTGCTGATATAGAAAAACAGTTGAAATTTTGTATATTGACTTTCCATGTTGGTTTTCTATTGCTCTATAACAAATTATCACACATTTATCATCTTGAGAAACAAATTTATTATCTCACAGTTCCCATGAGTCAGTAGTCTGCATACAGGTTAGCTGGGTCATCCGCTCAGAGTCTCCCAAGGCTGAAATCGAGGTGTCAGCCAGACCTATGATCTTATCTCAAGGAAGTGGGTCCTTTTCCAAGCTCACTGGTTATTGGTGCAATTCAGCTCCTTGCTATTACAGGCCTGAGGTTCCTTTTTCATTCTGGCTGTCATCCAACAGCCACACTCAGCTACTGGAGACCATGGCAATTTCCTGTCATGTGGCGCTCTCTGAAACGTGGCATTTTATTTCTTCCAGGCCGGCAGGAAACCATTTCTCTTATTTCAAATATTCTGATTTCTGATATCTCTGACCCCTAAACTCTCTTTCACAAGAGCTTACCTGATTAGGTTGGGCCACTAGGATGATCTCCCTTTTGATTAACGCAGGTTCAACTGGTCTTAATTACATCTGCAAAATTCCTTCGCCCTTGCCATGTACTATGATGCAATCATGTGAGCGAAAGCTCATATTCACAAGTCCAATCACACTTGTGAATGAGAGGGGGAGAGGGGATTTCATAGCACGTGTACATCAAGGAACTGAAATCTTGGGGGGTAATGTAGATTTCTACCTACCACGACTTGTATCCAGCAATCTTACTGATTAATTAATTCTGCTAATCTATAGATTCCTTGAGATTTCCTAAACACAGTTATATTATTAAATATAATAACAGTTTTATTTCTTCAGATTCTTATATTTTTCAAAATTTCTTCTTCTTAACTTATTGCACTGGCTAGAAAACCCAGTACAATGTTGAAAAGTAGTAAAAGGGGGCTTGCTTTGTATTTCCAATGTTTAAAATAGGGCATGAGACATAGTAGCTTTTCAATAAATATTTTTAAATGAATAAATAAATGACAGCTAATGTGGGAGATGAGGAAATTGGTTCCTGCTTGATCAATTGATTCCAATCAAAAGTTTTAAGTGATATTAGGTCTCCTGACTCTAATATCACAGATATTCTCACAGAATAACACAAATGAACAAATATTTAGGAAAAAATTTATTATTATATTCACTGGAGTTACTTTATGTTTGTTTTGAAGAACACTAGGGAAGTCAAACATGTTCAAATATTTACTGTATTAAGAAAATCCTCTCTCGCGTCCACTTTCACCTACCACTTTATCTGGGCCCTCTTTTTTTTTAAAAAAAGATTTTATTTATTTACTTTTAAAGAGAGGGTGAGGCGGGGAGAAAGAGAGAAAAGAGAAACATCGATGTGAGAAAGAAACATCAATTGGTTGCCTCTTGCATGTACTCTGACCTGGTACCAAACCTACAACCCAGATTGTGCCATGGCTGAGATGCAAATTGGCAACATTTTCCTTTGCAGGATCATGGCCAACCAACTGAGCCACATGGGGCAGGGCATTTTTTTTCACAACCAATCTTCTAAACAGCTTAGTCATATAACTTTGTTTTTCTTTGTATAACTGTCCTCAACTCATCACAATATGCTTCCAATTCTACCATCTACTAAATTTGTCTCGCTAGGATGAGTTGTGACCTTCCTACTCTAACTCTAGTGGACAATATACATCTCATTTGCCACAGTTGACCACTCCTATCTGCTTCCAAGGACATTTCTTCCTTTGCTTTCTGTGATCCCCATAGTTTCTCCTGACTTTCCTGTTATTTCTCTTAGTCTTTCTAGTCTCCTCTGGTTGCTTTTCCTCCTTTCAGAACCTAGCCCATTAACCAGAAGGATATGGGAGCACCTGGAATCAGAGTAGTGCTTATTGGCACATATCAGTGAGCCAGCTTAATCATAAAGGCAAAGCCATTTATACAAACATTTCCTTTTTTGGTGATTGATTTACTATACATTGACACCTGCCTGTTGTGTGGCTTTGTGCCTAGTCACAGTTCCTCTATCCTTCTATTTCCTTCCCTACCCTCTCTTCCCTTCCCTCATTTCTCTATTCTTTTTCTGTCTCTCATAAATCTCATACACAACCATCATTCCAATTATTAACTACATGTTGACAACTTCTGAATTTGTATCTTTATTCGGGTCTCCTGAGTTCCAGGTTCATGTTCATATACCTAACTGCCTCCTTAACATTTCAGGTAGCTATTACAGATATCCCAAATTAAACTTGTGGTGCCAAATCTTTTTCTCCTCCATTTTTTTGTCTCATTAAATGGTTCCATCATCTTCCTAATTGCTCATGTCAGAACCTAGGAATCGTTCTTAATATCCACCTATTTCCTAGTTTCTTTGTGCAATCAATCTACAAGTACAGCCAATTCTATCTCCTAGAACGCCTCTCAAATATTGGGCACTGTCTTAGTCAGCTCTAGCTGCTATAACAGAATACCAGAAACTGGGTAACTTAAACAACAACCTATTCCCCTTGCAGTTATGAAATCTGGGAGGTTCAAGATCTAGGTACTGCAGATTCAGTTCCTGGTGAGAGCACTCTTTCTGGCTTACAGACAGCTGCATTTTTGCTGTGTCCATGTGTGGTAGAGAGAAAGGAACCTCTCTCTCTTCCTCTTCTTATAAGGACACTAGTCCCATAAAGGGGGCTCCACCCTCATAACCACATCTAAACCTAATCACCTCTCAAAAGTCCCGTCTCCAACTGTGATCACATTGGGGGTTAAGACTACAACATATTAATGTGGAATGGGGGGATTGGATTCAAACATTCAGTCCATAATAGATACCCTTCTAACTGCTCATGCTATACCTTCTCTTGGTTACCTCCACTCACTTACTAATAAAATTCAAACTAATAAAGTTCAAACTCCAACATGACATATAACTCTCTGTGTGGTCTGACTTTTGTCTATTTCTCTCATTTCATGCCAGACACTTTGACCTTTTCTCTGTTTCCTCTGCTTACCTATACCCTTCATGACTCAAAGCTTCCTTCTGCTAGCTCTTTCCACTGCCTGGGACTCTTCACTACCACTATTTCCCTTCCATAGCTACAGCCTATTCATTTTTCACTTTAAATGCTACTTCCTTGAGCAAGAACCCTTCGTTCACCTACATCAAATTACACTAGTCATTATGAGCTCTCATAGCTTTTTTTTTACCTTTCCGTGACACCCATCCAATCTGTTGTTGAACAATTCCTATAATTATTTGTTTAATATCTCTCTTCTCTACTCCTACACCCCATCCTGATTGTGAGTGCTATGAGAGCATGAACTAAATCAGTCTCACTGACTGCCAGCATCTTGGACCCAGATACATCCTTGGTAAATATTCATTGAGTGTGAATGGATGTCTGGATGTCTACTTGAGAATGAGGAAAAGTACAGGAGGTTAGGAAATACTGGTGTAGGAACATTTTTGATACCTCTTCATTATAATAAGAGACTTAGAATATAGGTTCCACCATTAAGAGGAATCACAAGTTTAACAAAAATTAACCTCATTTGTGGGGCAAGTAATGAGTGGGGGAGCCTGTACTGTACTGGAGGAAAATGCCGGCAGCTTGGGCAGGCAGTGAAGAATCACAGAGGAGAGCAATTTCCCTCTGCATACCATTAACCAGAGAGCTATGCTGGCCCCTGGAATCAGAGCAGCACTCCCTGCCACGCATCAGTGAGCCAGTTTAATCACCAAGACCAAGCCATTTATACAAGTCTTTTGTTTGTACACTTATTTGATATGTGCTTATTGTAGGGATCTGTGGGGAAAAATCTGTCAGGAGTCTGACTTTCAGCTTGTAATAGACAAAAAAAAACTCTTATGTTTTGTAAATGTGTTCTGTATGCTCACTTTACCATTTCTTTTTGTTGTGCATACTGAACTGCAAACTAAATGTAGGATAAACTTAGAAGAAAGAAAATAGGCTTTTGCGTATTTATAAAGGTGAGATACATTAAATTAATCCACATGTTTCTAAAAGACCGCATTCTTGAAACCAAATATGGAGCTGTCTCATGGATTTGTAAATGGCTAAAAAGTACTTGAGATGATAAATTAATCTACATTGATTATTTTCAGTTATTAAGTGGTTATTACCAAGTAAAATCTTCCCAAGATTTTTTCCATGTAAGTAATGAAAACTTTCATACTCCATATTCCATACTTTAGGGAAAGCCTTACCTTTTCCTTGGAGGAGAGAGGGAATCTGATATTTTTAAATTCAAATAACAAGTAATTCTACTTAACACAATTCTTTACTTTTTCAATAGTTTGTTGCTGCGGCATTCTCACAGGAGAGTGTAGGATGAAGAGCAAGGGACTGTGGAACTTAAACCTGGTGTCCGATGGGAAGTAGGCTGTCACCATTGGAAGGTTATTTGTCTCAGGCTTCTGGTCTGCATTTCTTCATCTGTCAAGTGAGAGGCCTCTTCTGTTCCAAAAGCTTCTGATTTCAAGAATGTTTTTTTTTCAAATTATTTTTATTTGATGTAGATCCTTAAAAGCTAATAAATAAAATGATGGAAGGTAAAATGTTCTTCTAAATTTAAAGTTAGATTTTTAGAAATAAGACTACTAGGTTGAAGTCAGATTCTGGTTGAGAACTTGTTTTCATTAATGCTCAGGAATTCATAGAAGTAAAGAGAATAAGGCAAGAAAACAGAGAAATTTCACTCCCTGGTGGAATGGGAACCAAAATGTCCAGACAGTGGCATGAGAATTGAATGGCCTTTCTAATGCATTTTGGTATTCAAAGAAAGTCCACTGTATAATTCAATCCATTGTATAGAAATTTTTACTTTGGATTATGTTGTGAAACTCATGATACCTAGAGTTTTTCTTTTTCTTTTTTCTTTGTTTGGTCTCTGTTTATTTTGCTTATAAAATATGTCCTCACTTTGATTTTTTTCTATTTAAAAATATTACAGAATAGTGTAAGAATTTGTATTCTTGCAGCTTACTGGGTTCATTCTGAGAGATGGTGGTATTGAGTCATGTCCCCATTTGGTGTAGAAATGGTTCTGAGAAATTTCTTTGAGAGGCCAACTATGGTTTTTATTTCCCTGGAAATGTATGATTTCTAAACTGCCTATAATTTTCCCAGAAAAATTTTGCATAAACTTTCTCTGTTTCCTGGAAAAGTTTTAAATGAAATTCTTTTCCTAATAAATGTTTAATCATTTTGTCCTTATAGTTTACTTCATTATAGCATTGCACATTTAAAACATAATTTCATATAGTTATTACTTAAAATACTCCAATTATAAAAATAAGCCAAGAATATTATCTTTATCATAAATTTAATAAATTAGTAGTGGCTTGCAAAAATCTTGAGCCCTATAATGTATCAGTGGCAAGTTGTTTTCAAGACATTAAACTAACTGGATACTCACCGGACTTAGTGACTGGAAGAAAGTGGTTTCTGTTTATAAGCACCAGTTTGTCTTCATCTTTCATTCATTCTTTTAACAAGTATTTATTGAACTGTCAACTTGGACCAGGCATTGTTCCAGGTGCTGGTTAGGGGAGAAGGGGGTAAAATAGTAAGCAAAAGACAAACTTTTGTGCCCTCATGGATTTGCATTCTTGTGGGGAAAATACAGACAATAAACAAGTAAAATATACGGGGGGTAGATGATAATAAAGGCTAAGGAGAAAAGGAAAGTAGAAAAGCAAGTAGGTCATGCTGTTGCAATGAGAAGTATGGATATAATGAAATGTCTTGCTGAGAAGGTGAAATTTGAATAAATTTCAGACCTGAAGGAGTGAGGCAGTTACCCATTTGGATAGGTGAGGGAAAAGCATTCCAGGCAGGAGGAAGAGCAAGTGCAGATGCTGTGGGGCAGGAACATGATGGCACAACCCCAGAATACTGAGGAGCTCAATAGGATAAGAGCAGAGTGAGGAATTGGGGGAACAGGAGGAGATAAAGTTAGGGAAGTAAGACTGGAATGAGATAATGTAGGGTCTTGCAAGAACTTTATCTTTTACTATGAATGAGATAAAGCACTGGTTAGAGAAATGACCAGTAGAGAAATGACATGATCTGATTTAAGTTTTAGCAGGATCAAGCTGACTATTGTGTTAAGAATAGACTGGTGGGGGACAAAGACTAGGAGACTTGCACTAATTCAAGCAATTAGGATGATTGTGTTACACAACTCCAAGAAATACCATTCACCCTGTAGTTTCTATGAATGATGCTTTCCTGTAATGAGCAGTGGATAGCCTGACAGCAGTAGTGAGGGACTCCACCAGCAAGAGGGGCTGGGCCAGGAAAGATACAAAGTGAGTGGTGAGAAGTGTTTAGGCATATTTGAAAGGTAGAACTACTAGAATTGCTGACACAATCATTTTGGGATATGAATGAGTCAAGCATGATTTCAAAGATGTTTATGAAGTTCGTGAATTATTAATATTCATTGTGCCAAACAACATTTAGTAAGGAGAATAATTCATTTTATTTTTTAATTCAAAAGCATTTATTCAAAATCCACTATGTAGTATATTGTTGCATATTCTGTAAGGGTTTTTTTTATTGTTATTCTATTATAGTTGTCCCAATTTTTCCCCCTTTTCCCTCCTCTGCCCAGCCCACCCCCTGCTCCCACAGTTAATCCCCACACTGTTGTCCATGTCCATGGGTCATTCATATATGTTCTTTGTTTAGTCCCTTCCTCTTCTTTCCACCATTATCCCCCTCCTCCTCTCTTCTGGCTGCTGTCATTCTGTTCCATGTTTCCATGCCTCTGGTTCTATTTTGCTCATTAGTTTATTTTGTTTATTAGATTCCTCTAATAAGTGAGACCAACTAGAATTTGTGTTTCACCAACTGGCTTATTTCACTTAGCATAATATTCTCCAGTTCCATGCATCCTGTCACAAAATGTAGGATACCTTCTGTCTTTCTGCTGGGTAGTATTCCATTGTGTAATGTACCTCAGTTTTTTGGCACTTAGACTGTTTCCAGCATTTGGCTATTGTAAATAATGCTACTATGAACGTAGGGGTAGATAAGTTCCTTTGAATTGATATTTCAGGGTTCTTAGGGTATATTCCCAGCAGTGGAATCACTGGGTCAAAAGATAGCTCCATTTTTAGGAAAATTTTTTGAGGAAATTTCATAGTGTTTTCCACAGTGACTGCACCAGTCTGCATTCCCACCAACAGTGCTCAGTGGTTCCCTTTTCTCCAACCCTTGTTGATTGTTGATTTATTGATAATTGCCATTCTGACAGATGTGGGGTGATATCTCATTGTGGTTTTAATTTGCATTTTTCCAAAGGCTAGTGATGTGGAGCATCTTTTCATACATCTATGGGCCATCTGTATGTCCTCCTTGGAGTAGTGTCTGTTCACGTCCTTTGGCCATTTTTTAATTGGATTGTTTGTCTTCCTGGTGTTGAGTCATACAAGTGCTTTATATATTTTGGAGACTAAACTCTTTTTTGGTGTATCATTGGCAAATATGTTCTTCCATATGGTTGGTTCTCTTTTCATTCCGATTATTTTTTTTTTAAGATTTTATTTATTTATCTTTAGAGGGGAAGGGAATGAGAGAGGGAGAGAAATAGCAATGTATGGTTGCCTCTCATGCGTCCCCTGCAGGGAACTGGCCTGCAACCCAGACATGTGCCCTGACTGGGAATTGAACTACAATCATCTGGTTCGAAGGCCTGCGCTCAATCCACTGAGCTACACCAGCCAGGGCAGAATTATGGTTTCTCTAGCCGTGTAGAAGCTATTTAATTTGATGTAGTCCCATTTGTTTATTTTTCTTTATTCCCCTTGCCCTAGGAGATAAATTGGCAAAAATACTGCTACATGGAATATCTGAAATTTTACTGCCTATGTTTTCTGTTATGACTTTTATGGTATCACGACATATATTTAAGTCTTTTATCCATTTTGAGTTTTCTGGTGTATGGTACAAATTGGTGGTCTACCAGTCTAGTTCTCCCAACACAATTTATTGAAGAAACTACTTTTACTCCATTTTATGCTCCTGCCCCCTTTGTCAAATATATGGATTGGAATAATTAACATCATTAAAATGTCCATACTACCCAAAGCAATCTATGGAGTCAATGCAATCCTAATTAAAACACCAATGGCATATTTCACTGATCTAGAACAAACACTTCAAAAATTTGTATGCAACCGAAACAACCCAGATAGTCTCAGCAATCTTGAGGGGGTGGCTGCTCATCTTTCTTAGCAATCTTGAGAAAATAAATAAAGATGATTATCACAATACCTGATATAAAACTATACTACAAGTCCACTGTAATCAAAACAGCCTGGTTGTAGCATAAGAACAGACACATAGATCGATGGAACAGAATACAGAGCCCAGAAATAAACCCATGTCTCTATGGTAAATTAATATTGGACAAAGGAGTCTAGAGCATACAATAGAGTAAAAATAGTTTCTTCAATAAATGATGTAAAGATATTTTAAAAAGTACAATATCAGTAACAACAGAAAATCCTGCCCTGGAAGTATTTATAACATAGTTTTGTTAGACAAAGCCTCCATAGATAAAAGAACCAAATGAAACAATAAAAGAACCAAATACTGTATAAAGCAATATAAGAAAAAATATGATGATGAGACTATATATATATATATATATATATATATATATATGTGTGTGTGTGTGTGTTGTGTGTGTGTGTGTGTGTGTGTGTGTGTGTGAAAATGGCCCAATTTGAAAATGATTTTACATTTGTCAGGACATGCCCATATTACTGTTGTACTCCTCTAATCTACTCAACAATTTATTCACTATTTTCTAATACTAACATGCCTCATGTGTTGCCTATTTGAAATTCTGGGCTAGATATGCTCTATGATTGACTCCTGTTCCAGGACGAAGTGTATAAAGGCTTTATGTCTGAGGGAGGAATTACTTGTTTCATGTGCTCTTCTGTTGCGGATGTTTTAGGTTGCATTCCTCACAGTCTGATTGAGAATTCACAATATTACCTTGTCTCCTAGTTCCTATTTGCCCAATTTCTGACTTGTGACTTTTCCTACCTTCCGACCACTTATCTTACTTACAACCCTTTGACTTATGAGGACTTTTAAGAACTTGTGGCTTCTCATCTCACCCAACTCATTCATAGCCATGCCTTGCCACTTCCTGTTCTGTGGTTTTCATTAACACAACTTTCCTAATAATAGATAGTGAAGATTATAATGATGAGTTTGATAGCCAACATTTCTTTTTGAGTACTGACTATGAGCTAGTCCCTAAGCCATGCTCTTTAAGTACACTTTAAGTGTTATCCTACACTTTAAGTGTTACAGTACATCTATGAAGTGGGCACTATCTTTATTGCCACAGAGAATTGAAATTTAAAGAGCTTAATGTGTCTGAGGTTACTCAGCTGGCAAACAGCAGAGCTGGAATGCAAACCGAGAACCTATGAATAGTATGACGCCATAACATGTCCTTTTGTATCACATGCACAAACATGATCTAGAGGGAAAATAGCATCAACAATAAAAAAAATCCAAACAAAGTTCTCTAAACTCTGAAAGCCTCTGTGTGTAATAGTTGTGATTCTAATGTTGTGGATTTATCATTTGTTAATTTTGCCTACTTTGAGTTGGAGATAACATTTGCAATACAGTTCTATTATTAGCGGTATTTATACCAGAGTTGGTTTTGCATGGCCCTACATCACAGACTAGAAAAGCAGCAGTTAAAGGTAGAAAGGCCAAGGGGGATTTCTATCAGACAAAGGTCAACATTTAAAAAAGAGGAGAGAAAAGGAATAAAACTAACAAGTGTTTATCGAGCTTTTCTTGTTATCAGTTTCCATGTTAAAAATGCTCATTTAATTCTGACAAGTCTATTATTATCCTCATTTTACCTATGAGAAAAGTAAAGTGTGAAAAGGTTACTACTCTTATGTGGTAGATGAAGAAACAAAGGTTTAGAAAATGAGATGAAGATCACACTGCTAAAGTGTCAGAGCTGAGTTAAAAAACCAGGGTTAGCTAAATTCCAAAACATGTGGGACTTAATTACTGCAGGTGATAGACTCTAGAGTAGCCACCATGATTCGCATCTCCTGGTGTTCACACCTTTGTGCAGTTCACCTCTCCTTGAGTGGGAGCAAAACTTGTGACTTGCTTCTAAACCATAGAACATGGCAAAAAATGATAGATTATCACTGCTTATTAGCTGACTCACTGTAGAAAGTTTAGACACTCCTTACTAGTTATACTAAGTAAGCAGCCATTTTGAGACCTACATAGTAAGGAACTACAGGTGTCCTCTAGGAGACAGGAGCAGCCTCCAGCCAGGAAGAAGCTAGGGCTGTCAGTTCTACAGTGGGAAGATCTTGGAAAACCTGAGTGATCTTAGAACAGATTTGTCCTTAGTCTCCAGTGAGAACACAGGCTGATGAATACAGCCTTATAAGACCCTGAGCAGAAGACCAAGCTAAGCTGTGCTTGGACTCCTGCCTCACAGAAACTGTAACATAATAAATACATTATTTTAAATTGCCAAGTTTGTGGTGATTTGTACACATCAATAGAAAACTAATGCAAAACACTACCTTGGTTTTCCTTGTGCTTGGAGCACAGTAAATTCTTAGCAAATGATTGTTGCTATTAGTATAATAATCAAAGCAGAACTTCAGAATACCAGAGTCAAAGAGAAATGGAAAAGAGAAATTTAACAGTTAAATAATTGTTTCTAAAGTAAAGAGCAGCTAATTTAGAAGACAGAGAATTGATGACATATGAAAAACTTGTATATTACAAACTCCCACCGATTATTGAGTTTATTATTATCACATGAAGTGTACAATTTCTAGTGCTGCTTATACCCACATCTCATTTAATGTCTTATACCATACTCAAATTGCAAAATTTCCCCACATTAAGATAGTCTACATTAGCCCTGGCTGGTGTAGCTCAGTGAATTGAGTGGCAGCCTGCAAACTGAAAGGTCACCCATTCAGTTCCAAGTCAGGGCACATGCCTGGGTTGCAGGCCCGGACCCCAGTAGGGGGTCTGTGAAAGGCAACTGGCTGATGTATCTTTCGTACATTGATGTTTCTCTCCCTCGCTTTCTCCTTCCTCTCTTTATAAAAATCAATAAATAAAATCTTTTTAAAAACATAGTCTACATTAGATATGAAGAAATATTAAAACATTCAGATTTCAATCATAATGTTGTAACTTGTGATTTTTAAACATTTTAAAATAGCTTACATATGATGGATAAAATAATTCAGGGCATTGGATCAAAAAACCAACCCAGATGAAACCACTCTCAGCATAACACATTCACTTCATGGGTACACATGAATTTTGCTTACCAAAGATAATTTACACTAAACACACAATGTAATTATATAGGAGCTCTGTCCAGAAAGTATACAGCCATGTACATAGGAGAAATAGAGACATTTATTGAAGAAGATGCAACATACAAGAAACTGTACACAGGAAAATGACACCTCAGTCCCCTTCTAAGTAGGCACCTTGGCACCTCACATAGTTCTTCTAATCACCATCGGCTAGCTGTCTTGTATTTTCCTGAATCTCATTGACCGTCTAAAAACCTCTTTCCTTTTAAAGGTAATTTTAATTTTGGGAAAAGGCAGAAGTCACAGGGTGCCAAATCTGGGCTGTGGGAGGGCTGAGTCATCTGAGTGATTTGTTGTTTCACCAAAAGACTGCACGAGATATGATTCACGAGCAGGCACATTCTCATGATGAAGCTGCCAATCATCAGTTGCCCATAGCTGTGCACTTCTGAATCATCTGAATAGTTTACACAGAGGAATGTTCAAGCTTAAGGCAAAATTTGGCGTAGATTCATTGCTCTACTTACTCAGTCATTCTGAATGTGTGGGCCACACAGTACACATGCTCACTCAACAGTGTCTGCTGCCCCCATTGAGTAGTACAGTGAGGTTGTCATTGTTCACTCATGCACATTCCAGTCCACTGTCCTTGGCTACCAGGTTACATCAGTGTCAGTTATCTTAACAATGGCTGGACTTTACCAAGCAGACCTCGTATATTTAGCTATACAGTAGGTAAGAGAACTTGAATGGGTTTCCATTTTATATATTTAAGGTTTGCTATTGTAGGAAAAAAGAGGGGCTGGTGCTCATGTCTAACTGAAGTGCAAAATAATTTTTCTGATTGTTTCTTCTACCAGTGTTGCTTTTCCCTTCTGAATTTATATTGGCGTGTAAATGTATCGTTTCTGTCAAGTAGTCATTTAGAATGGTGTTTATTGATAGATTGACATGTTAACCTCACTACTGTCACACAAATATGCACTGAAAATAGTAAATATAAAAATAAGCCTTTTATAGGCTTATTTTTAAATTTGCCCATTCTTCCTCTGATAAGAACACATGGCCCTGATAATTATCACCATTCATAATCTTAACAGTTTTAATAAACATTATGCCAAATACAGTGTTAGTAATATGCTAGCTAAATATTTTCTTCTTTTTTAGGGCAATGATGATTTCTATCAGTTTTTCTTACTTTTCTATTATCTGTGCTTTCTGAAAAGGAACACTAATAATATATCTATTATCTAATAATATATCATATTTTCTTTTTTCTAATACTAAAATGATTCCAGTGATAATAAATGAATATATTAATTAATTTGAAATTGATCCACCTAAGTTAAATTACTTGTCCAGTTACCAGTTTGTTGTTTTGTTTTGTTTTTGGCAAATCTGATCAACAGTATTTACTTCTTTTTTAGATTCATGATTATGATTCGTTTTATGGAAAAGTAAAAGTAGACATCATGCTGGATCCCTGAAAGAATTAAACACAATACCCAGTGTTTATTTTATCCCTATGGCATATTATCTACAGTTGGATAATGAGTACAGCAAACCAGTCTGTCTTGTTCTAGTGTTCATGACATACTTCAAGACTATTTTTTAATCCAATTGCCCACATAGAGCCACTTGGAATCTTTTTTGGAACAAGGTGGAGTATAAATGCAAATAGTTTTTGAAGGAGATTTGACTTGGTGTGGTGAACACACAATATGCTATACAAATGATATATTATAGAATTGCACATCTGAAACCTATGTAATTTTAGTAACCAATGTCATCCCAATAAATTTAAAAAAAAGGAACCCCCCAAAACCCCCAAATTAATTTTTAAAAGGCCAAACCATCAGTTTTAAGGTAGCTTTTCAACTTTTGATTTCTTGGTGCAGGGTCAAAATATAGGAACTTACTAAATCCATTTCCTAGTAAAATCTATGAACTGATTCTAGACTTAAAATGAAATTGTTTTCCTTTCTGGTTTTAGATGTAATTTGGGGAATCTTTGCTTAGTGTTTTCATAATATAAACTCATCTGTTTTTTATGAGATCAAGGATTTAGGTGGGTTTCTCTATCATTTTATAGTTAAATTTATTTCATGTTGGGAATTGATATCCTCACTCTTCCTTGTTACAAAATTGTGGAGAACTGAAATGAGAAAAACATAATTTAAAAATACACTCAAATTATTTTTGTTTCTTTTTTGTCCTCCCCTTCCCCCAACTGTAGCTCTTTAGTGGGTAAAATATTATTTCACAAAGAGCTATGTTCGCAGTTTTTAAAGTGACTTCTTAGAAGTGAAACTTGCATGGATGTTTTTTTCAGTTTCCAACTATAAGTTACATTTTCACTTTTGATTTGTTTAAACATACTAAGTGCCTTTTAAATTCCTGAAACCTTGATATTTTTATCCAAAAATATAGTTTCAAAATTGAAAGAAATCTTCAGAAAATTAAGACATTGGGACTCAAATGAACAAGGGCCCCCCTTTTTTTTCTTTAAAAATCTTCTAAGACATTTCCTTTCTCCCAGATTGTATTTTATTGGATTAAGATTGTATGCCCTCTGAAACCAGGCTGAATTGGATTACCCTTAAAAATCACAATGGGGAGTTATTAATAATTCACGGACTTCAAGTATCTTCGTTGATTTCAGTTCCAGAGAAGTGTGATAGATGCCTGGGAGGAAGGCCTCAACTAGGGAAAAAGAGGGTTCGGTCGGGGAAGGCCTCCATATAGAGACCACGTACTGTTCTCAGGTTCCAGGGGGTTGTTGGGGAGGAGGTGACCTTTAACTTCTCAAAGGACATTTATTTGGTGAACTCTGAACAACGTTCATCTTGAGGGGTAGACAGGAGAGGTGAATGTTGTGGAAGCATGTACTTGAATAACTAGTGGTGTTTTAGGGACTTCCGGGGTCGGTGGGTCTGGGGAGTAGGCGAGGGCTCTGTCCCAGGGAAGGCGGAAGGCGGCACCTGAGTGCTCCTAAGCACAACTCCGGGTGGGGGAAGGGTCGTGGGGGAAAGTAGAGTTCGGCGTGGATTTCTGTCTTCTCAAGCAGGACTATGAGAGGGGGTGCAAAGGAACGGTGCGGGGTATGTCCCGCTGCGGGGAAACGCCGGCTGCGCCAGCGCCGCAGCCCCTCTCCGGAGCCGCCGAGCGCTCCGCCTGACCCCGGCCGCGGCCCTCCCGCCCCAGCGGAGCCGCGCGGTGGATTGTGGGCTGGGGGCTGCGGCGGCCTCGCGGCGGCCTCTGGCGCTGTCTCCCCGGACTTAGCCGGGCGGAGCGGGGTCCGCGGGTTGAGCGGAGGCCGTCAACTAGGAGCAGACGCGCTAAAGAGTAGTGGTCGCGGCGCGGCGGCGGCTACCCTGCAGGCCGGGAATGTGGGAGAGGCGGTGGCAGCAGCGGCGGAGGCGGCGCTGCGGACCCGGGGGAAACTGCTGGCTGACAGGACACCCGGGAGAGACGTGAGGGAGCCGCCGCTGCCGCTTCTCCTCTCCAAGCGGAGTTGGGCTCAAGAGGGCGGCCCTGTGCTCCTGGGCTGTCAGGCTAGGCGGTGCGGGGCTGGGGCTAGAAGCCGGGCTCGGGCCCGGCCGGGCTCCGGGCGGTGGCGGCCGCGGACCAGCAGTCTCGGCGCGTCGTGAAGGGCTGGAGGCGGCGAGGATGCACTAGGCCTCGCTCTGGGGCGGCTGCCCGACACCCGCAGGTAGGTGTCCCGCCGACCCCGCTGGGTCACCTGCGCTTCGCGGCCCACCCTCCACCCGACCTCCTCAGTGGAGAGAGGGACCCAGACCCCACCCCCTTGTCTCCTCCCCGGCTCCGAGCCGACTGAGTTTCAGTCGTAACTGCTCTGCGCTGAAGCTCCATTCTCCTCTCCGCCACCTCCTCCTCTTTTCACTCCGTCCCGAGATCCGGCAGGCCGACGTACTCACCACCTCCTGCCAGTGGCGGTGAACGCCGTTCTCGCCCCTCTCCCGGATCCGGGCTCCGGGAACTTCCACCACCCTCCTTAGATGCTGCTCCCAAACTTTTCTTTTTACAGCCGGCCCTTGGGCCCACTTTTGATGCTCCTGGAATAATTTAAATTTAAAAATTCATTGTTATTTCTGGGGAAGGCGAACCCAAAGATTAACTCGGTGTTTTGCAGTTTGGCAATTTAGCTCGCAGTATTTTGTTCAATAATTAATGTTCTTCAGTTCTACTTTCTGTCTCTGCTTTGATACAAAGGCAGGCCTTCCCTGTCGTTGTCAAGGGAACTTTTGCCTGCCCATTATAATTGACCACTTGGGCTGTCCATGTGCTGAGCTCAGAATGGTATTTTTAGAATTTTGGCTGAGCCGGGTAGCATTTTAAAAAATTCCCCTTTAACTAGTTTTATTTTTTGTTTTCATTGAGGCTTTCCTTACTTTCGAAGAATTAAAATGTTTGGAGTGTTTTTATTTTTAATTGGTCCTATTTCTGACTTACCAAACCCCAGGGCAGTCTTAATAGTAAATGCTTACAAGGCGGGTGATATTATGATAGTATACTGAGAAGTGTGTTATTGTGAAATTGCAGATTTTGATGGATATTCAGGTTGACTTTTATAAATCCACAGAGAATTCTAATTGGAAAAGTACTTTGAGAGCCTTAATAATTTCTAAGCATTTATAATAGAACAGAAGGAATGATGGGATTTGTTTGATTGTACTTATATTGTGTTAGAATCTGATTTCCTAGCAATAGTAGTTACTTGATGGTTCATAGTAATTATCATTGTTCGTGATAGGTTTGGGTAAAAATGATCAATATGTGCGGATTTTGATTTGGGGGATTAGATGTTTGCAGTTTAATGTGATTTGGTTATTTTTAAATTTTGCTCTGGTAACCTCAGAATTATTACATTACCAGGACAGACATTATAGTCTGAGAATCACTTAAAAGAAGTTAACAATGTCTTAATGATTTTCTTTATAAAGAATGTATCACAACAAAACTACAAACAGGGTCCATGTTTTCTTGTTTTTGACCCTACTTATATACAAGGTCTGGCAGAAGTAATACCTGCTTGAGTGTGGTTGGTAGGATAGTAATGTGGGTGTAATAATTTATAGTTTTAATTCAAACATTTCACCTGAAATGTCATATGGTGTGCTTGAGTGTGATATTGTTATGTGACAGGACTACATGAGTATGATTTTTGTAATAAAAGATTACAAAAATAAAAAAGGGGCATTATTTGTGCTGGACTCCTGTATTTTGTTTTTGTGGAGGTACTGTTACTGTAGCATTTGGTTTTCTGAAATGTTTTTCATAGCTTCTAAATCATGCAACATTTACTAGGAAAATATGATTAAATTTGCAATTATTTTTTTTGAAAAAGTTAAAATTTATTTCTGGACAGGTATGGTTTTAATTTTAATTTTTTCCTTTTTATTGAATTTGTTGGGATGACTCTGGTTAACAAAATTATTCAGGCTTCAGGTGCACAATTCTACAACATATTATCTATACACTGTATTATATGGTCACCACCCCAAGTCTAGTCTAAGTCTGTCACCATTTATCCCTTTATACCCTCCTCTATCTTCTCTCCTCTCCTCCCTGCCCCACCCCTCAGCAATCACCACACTTTGTCTGTGTCCATGAGTTTTTTTCTCTTTTCTTTTTGTTCACTCCCTCACCTATCCACCAACAGCTGTTCAGGGTATTCTGAATAGGTATTAAGTTTTCCATAATTTTTGAACTAAAATCAAATCTTACAACTCATGAAATGGCAAAATTTGCAGAATTTATTCTTAATCACAGTTTCCTATCAATAAAAGGTTGATAAATTTATTTTCCTGCTCTTAGCTTTTTACAAACAAATTTATTGAGGAAAAGTACATTCATTTAGAGTGTAAAATCAGTGATGTTTACTATATTTACAAAGTTGTACAACCATCACCATAATCAATTTTAGAATATTTTCATCACCCCCCCAGAGAAAACTGCTCATTAGCAGTTACTTCATTTTCCCACTTCACTTCAGACCTAGGCAACCACTGATCTACTTTTCATCTCAATATTTGCCTGTGTGGTTCATTCATATAAATGGTATCAGCTCAATAGTTTGAAAAGTTTTTGTTTTAAAATCAATTTACATGTTTAAAATATTTTGAGTCAGAATAAGCAGCTGATCACTGATATTAAGCAATGCATTAAACACCTGACATACTTTTTGACTGTATTCAGTATAGGTTAAGATAACGGGTGCAGAAAGAAAAAAAGCATGAATGGCTCCAGTGATCTTAAGAGGTGGTCTGGTCAACTGGGAGTCAATAATAAGTAAAAGCTGAAAGAGTATTTTTGTCAATAAATAAAAGCTGAGAGCGTAAGGATAGTATGGTAGGAAAAGACCTTAAAGGTCTTCAGCTTATTTCCTGCTTGCTGCACAAAGCTTAAGTATCTAAGATGCATGGTTCAAGAACACAATGTGGCCATGAAAGGCAAGAAATGGGGATTTGTTCATTAGAATTGTTTAGGTTCTCTTATGCATGTATACATGTATGCATGTACATACTGTATTTGACATTTTACTAGCAGAGGAGGGAGAGAACTGGACATTTCCCCAGTGGGAAAGGACTAATGTTTCCACACATTAGTGAAATTCATATTACAAAATCTTCTAAAAATGCTTTAATATAAAGAGGATGGCATATGTAATATGTTATTTAGTCTGGTTGTACTATTACCATCTTAATTTTAAAAATCTGAATTTTAAAAACAATTAATTTTTTAAAATTATAATTAATAGGGCTGGTGAAGGCCTCCTTTTTCAAAGACCCAGGGCCCTAACATCTAACCAGTGGTTCTCAAGCAGGGGTGATTTTACCTCCGAGGAACTTTTGGCAGTGTCTGGAAACATTTTTCATGATCACAAATGAAGAGAGGGGCGTTGCTTTTGGCATCTAGCCAAGGGATGGTGATAAACATTCTACGGTGAACAGGACATATCCTACTTCTTATACCCCTGACCCCCCAAAACAAAGAATTAAAGAACTACCTGACCCCAAATGTCAGTAGTATTGTTCTAAACCTGTGGTTTTCTTGATTGTGGTAAGGGCCTGAGCTAGTGGGACAATACTCTCAATGGACACTGGTGGGTCAGATTAACTCTTTAGGTTCTCTAGCAACTTTCTTTGTAGGGGCAGGCAGTTGAGAGAAAAGTAAAAGGAAATCTATTTATGACACAATGCAGATATTCTTTAGTCTGTTTTGTTGTCTTTAAATCTGAAGAAACATGTTTTCTTTATTTATTTAAATTGAAATTATTGAGGTGACATTGGTTAATAAAATTATATGGGTTTCAGGTGCACATTTCTATACTATATCACCTGTATATTGTGTGTTTACCACCCCAAGTCAAGTCTCTTTCCATCACTGTTCATCCCCCATACCCTCTTCTACCTCCCTGGAGAAGAAAATTTTTTTCCCTAAAAATTGCATCCTTATTTTACCGCAAATTGGAACTACTAAGTTTTGAATTGTTCATTACTGGTGTGTAGGTTTTTTGGAATTGGAAATAGATGAAGTGTAGTACTGGTTTGTTTATAAGTGATTTTATTTTTCATGATAGTGTCAACTGTCAAGAAAAAGAGAAGTGAGAGGTGGGTTTGGCTGAGGAGGGAGTGGTGAGGGGTAAATGCAGACAACTGTAATTGAACAACAATAAAATAATTTTATAGAACTCTACTTTTGAGACTCTAAAAAAAGAAAAGAAAAAGAGAAATAGGCTAAGTGTTTTAATTAATTAATAGTGTGTTAATTAATGTCCAAAAATTTTCAAAGCTTATGCATGACTGTCGTCTTTTTTTTCTTGTAGGCCCCAGTCCTGATTTTTTAATTTGTTTTGAACAACTCAATTTGGTGATGAAAAATTGATCACTGGGATCACTTTTGCTATTTACTTGCCTTATGACTTCAGATAAATTATTCAATCTTTCTGAGCCTTAATTTTCTCTTCTATAAAACAAGAATAGTGATAATTCCTGTATTATAAGATTATTGTGAAAATTAAATGAGGTAATTGTGTTAAGATGCTATATCAGCTATAAAATACTTTGTGAGTTAGTTAGTATACATGAAACAATTGTTATGTCAATTATACCTGAATTTAAAAAAGAGTTAGTTACTTGTTTCAGAAGAATCAAATTAGAATGGGAGATAGAGGGTGCCAAAGGCAGGACTATAGATAGCAAGATCTGACAGCCTATCTAAGAAGAGAGAAATTCTTATATGGATAACAAACTAGTAAAATAACTAGTAGTATTACCATAATTAGAATATCTTTAACACAGGGGCAAACTGACTTCCTTCTATAGCTTCTGAGAATATCATTATTATAGAACAGTATAAAATTGATTATTAAAATGGTGAAATCAATTTATCAAGAAAAGGTTACCTTGTTTTCAAAATATGTTATTTGAAAAGTCATGAAAACACATGATTAATTTCAGAATTAAATTTTGCAGAAGTTACTTATTTGTAGAAAAAGTTTTAGCCTTTTTTGAGAGTAATCTACAGTTACCTGAATTAATTCCCTTGTTAGGAATAATTCTTTGTCTTCATTTACTCTTCACGCCTCTTTTATATTTGAAGAGTTTTTCTACCATTGGTGATTATTCTTCAAATGTGAAAATTTACCTGAAGAAACAAGGGTTTTAAACCTACCCACTATTTATAAAATCTAACTTTCCAGATTTGTTTTTTTTCTGCTATTTTCAACATTTTTTTGCACAGAGACACTTTGATTCTTGTTTTTTAGTTTTTTTTATTTAAATATTTTTCAAGTACAGTTTTCTGTCACTTTGATTCTTTTTGACATGTCCAGTGTCCATAGTTTGTTCTGTAGCATTTAAAGTTGAATTAACTAAAATACATAAAATGAATGGGAGAAAAAATCTCTTATAATTTTGTTAACTGGTTAGCTTTAACAATTCTACAAGAGTAAGACTTCAGGTAAACAGCTGAAACTATTTAGTGAGATTTTTCTGGAATAGCAAGAGGGTAGAATATTTTGAGGCAGTATTCAGAATAAGTCATGTGGTGGTATTGGTAGGTGTTTTTTTGTTTTTTTTTTTGTTTTAAAATGGTAAACTTAGAAAATTCAATTTTAGAAAGTGGGGGATGTTTTCAGGGCAAAAAAAAAAAAATGCGGCCAATGCCCTGGCCTGGTGGCTGTGTTGGTTGGAGCTTTGTCCTGTACACCAGGGCACATACCTAGGCTGTGGGTTCAATTACCAGTTAGGGCGTGTATAGGAGGCAACTGAATGATGTTTCTCCATCTTTCTTCCTTCCGCTCTCTCTAAAAATCAATGAACATATTTTTTGGTGAGGGTTTTTTTAAAAAGCCACCAATTTGGAGAATTTTATATTCAAATAATTGGTATTTTGACTGAAAGGAAGTTCAGAGGGTAGGTATTGTATGTATGAATATTGTGGTGATGCATGATATTTTATGATGTTTCTTCCCTATGGAGTGAATAAAATACATTTGGAAATCAAAATAATTATGTCAAGAAAGTTTATGCGCTGTTTTTTTTTTCTTTCAATTTGACTAAACTGAGGGGTAGATTGACCTCAGGTTGTAAAGTTTTTGGACTTGATAGACTTGATATATACCACTATCAAAGAATACTTAAAGAGAGGACTTCCGCCAAGATGGAGGCATAGGTGGAAACACTGTGCCTTCTCCCAAAACCAAGTTTGAATACAACAAAGGTTTGGAGAACAAAGACACAGCCAAAGAACAGAAAATTGAATTATACGGAAGTCCGACAACAACAAACCGTTCCACCAGGACCAGTAAGAGGGGCGGAGCCAGCAGCGGAGTAGGGTCGGGCAGGAAAGATCCCCTGACCTAGGCGCGCAAGCAGCCCAGACCCAGTCAGGGTGCTGGGCAGACTGACCTCGGTTGCACTTTCACACACAGTGAGACGGACTGCGCAGGCCCCAGCGTGCGAACCCTGTGGCAGAGGGCTGACAGTGGTGGCACATTCGTGTGCAGTGGGACGAAACGCATGGGCCCCGGTGACAGTGGCAGCTGCAAGGCAGCAGATGGAACCACCATTGCTCCTCTTTGGCCCCGCCCCCATGTACAGAGTCACAACCCAGCGACTGAGTTGAACCTGCTCTGGTGAACACCTAGGTCTCCACTCCTGATACATAGTAGGCACGAACAGTCCAAAAGATGGCTCAAGAAGAACTCAAAGCCCCAGAGCCGTTAACTCTAAGTGACCAGGAGATAGCCAGCCTCTCAGATGCACAGTTCAAAATAGTGGTGATCAGGATGCTCACAGAACTGGTTGATTATAGTCACAAATTAGAGGAACATATGAAGGCTAAACTAATTGAAATGAAGTGAAATGCACAGGAAACGAATAGTGATGGTAAGGAAACTGGGACTCAAATCAATGGAATTTAAACGTTCCAACATCCAAATTATAGGGGTACCAGAAGGGGGAAAGAAACAGCCACGAGTGGAAAACTTATTTGAACAAATAATAAAGGAGAATTTCCCCAGTCTGGCAAAGAAAATAGACTTCCAGGAAATCCAGGAAGCTCAGAGGGTCCCAAAGAAGATGAACCCAAGAAGGAACACACCAAGGCACATCATAATTACATTAGCCAAGATTAAAATGAAGGAGAGAATCCTAGAAGCAGCAAGAGATAAGGGGACAGACACCTACAAAGGAGTTCCCATCAGACTGTCAGCAGATTTCTCAAAAGAGACCTTACAGGCAAGAAGGGGCTGGAAAGAAGTATTCCAAGTCATGAAATCCAAAGACCTACAGCCAAGATTGCTTTATCCAGCAAAGTTTTCATTTAGAATGGAAGGACAGATAAAAGTGCTTCTCAGATAAGGTCAAGTTCAAGGAGTTCATCGTCACCAAGCCCTTATTATATGAAATATTAAAGGGACTTATATAAGAAAAAGAAGATGAAAAATATTAACAGTGAAAGGACAGCAAACACACAGTTATTAACAACCACACCTAAAACAAAAGCAAACCTAGAGGACAGCTAGATCAGGAGTGGAACCATAGAAATGAAGAACATATGGAGGGTTAGCAACAGGGGAGTGGGAGGAGGAGAAGAGGGGAGAAGGTACAGAAAATAGCATAGACAGTAGGTAGAAAATAGATAGGGGGGAGGGCAAGGATAGTGGGGGAAATATAGAATTTAAAGAACTTGAGACACGTGGTTATAAACTAAGGGGGGAAGAATGGTGGAGGAGGGGGTGTGCAGGGTGGAGGGGAATGAAGGGGGGGAATAGAACAACTTTAATGGTATAATCAATAAAATATATATATTAAAAAAAGAATACTTAAAGAGAGTGACCTGATCAGATCTGAATTTTAGAAAGATGATTCTGAAGTTGAGTGAGGTTAGGACCAAAGAAGAATTTTTGGTTGGAGACTCTCACCATAGTCTAATCTGCAAATAAAGTTCTGAGTTAGAGCAATGGCAGTTGCAGTGGGGAACAAGACATGGATTTGTAATGAATTTTGGAGGTAGAATCCACTGGGTAGTTTAACTTGCTATAGAAATGGAAGAATGTAGAGAGGTTAGGGAGCCCAGAGGCTCTAGGGTTTCCAGCTTGGGAAACTATAAGTTGGTGTTGCCATTCACTGAGTTAGAGAAGGAAAAAGTTTTTGGCAGGTGAAAGGGGTAAAGGTGGTAGATGAGTTTAAGTTTTGGATGTATTGAATTTTGGGTGTCTTGTGAGACTTGAAGGATGTCTAGGAGGCAGTTATAAATTTGGGTGTGGGACAACGAAAAAAGATTAGGACTGTAGAAGGATCTGAAATCTATGTAATACTCTCCATCTCCTCCACCGTTTATCTGAGTTTGAGTTCAGGCTACACTCATCTCTCAAGTAAATTATTGCAAGTTTACTGTCTGGTATTTTCTAGTCTTAGATTTCTCTAATCCATTCTTTGTGCTATAATCAGTGATCTTTCTAAAGGGCAATTATTTGTGTGACTTTTATTCTTAAGATGAAATCCCTGTTCCTTTAACACATTTATACATTCATTTGTTATTTTCTCAACTTATCTCTCAAGCCTCATGATTCTCCACAGCTCCCTCCTCCTCCCAAATATATAACTTTCTCAGAAATAATGATTTGACTTGTAGTTTCTGGCAATAGGCTCTCTCTTCCCTTCAAGCCTTTCTACACTGTTTCTTATTCCTGGAGTGTTCTTGTCATGCTCTTCCTCCCCTCCACTTGTCTGTGTCATTTCTGTGTATCTTCAGTTCTTGGTAAACTTTCATTAGTTTGTTATTATCATTGTTGAAAAACTCGAAATCCACAGAAAAGTCAAAAGGAAAGTAGAGTGAAGACCTACACACTCACACACACACACACACACACACACACACGTTGCCAAACCTGAAAACAGGTTGTAAATATCATGATGCTTCACCCCTGAATACATAAGTATGCATCTTCCAACTACAGGGACATTTTCTTACACAACCACAATACCACATGGCATCTAAAAATAACAACAGTTGATCAACAATGTTATTCAACGTATAGTCCATACTTACATTTCCTCATTTATCCCCAAATTCTTCATAGCTCCCTCCGCTGCCCTCCCCCCACAAAACTTATGCAAGATTCAATCAAGGTTTGTATGTTTGGGTTGGAATGTTTCTTAGTCTCCCTCAATCTGGACTAGTCCCATTGTCTCCCTCTCTTCTTTGGTTTATCTTTTGAAAAGTCAAGGCATTTATCCTCAAGTATATTCCATATTCTGAATTAGTCTGTTTCTTCATGATTAGATTCTGGTCAAATATTCCTGGCAAGAATATCCTACAGATGATATGTGTACCTACCACTTTATCACCTCAGTAGGCATATAAGTCTGTTCCCCTATTGGTGTGATTCCAGCTTGGTCACTTGGTAAGGTGGGAACTGATAGATTTCTTAACTGTTTAATTAAATAATCATAGGATGGTATTTTGTGGCCATGTAAATATCCTGTTCCTGACAACCTTTTAAACCACTGGTTTTAGCATCCATTAATAATTCTTGCTTGAGTCATTCATTGTACTGTATGATTACAAATGGTGAGTTTATAATTTTTTCATTCTGTCTACATTTATTATTTTCATTGACTTTTGATGGCAGTGAGGTCAAGTTAGATGAAGACTGAATATAAGCAATTGAATTTAAAAATCAGGTTATTCTTTACCTTTTTCAGAGCCAGGTGAGTGTTGGAGATAGAAGACACTGCTAAGGAGGTAGACCAAAGAGAGAATAAAAGTTTATCAATAAAGGGGAGATAAGAATAGTAGCTGGAGGAGATAAGATTGAGGGAGAGAACTTTAATTTACTACTTGAACTTGGTTTTGATGGGCCGATGAGATAGAAAATTGGGGTTAGGGAGTAATTAATAAAACAAGGTCTCAGATGAAGTGAGAAGAAGTGAGATCAAGAGCAGCTAGCTGGTTGGGGAATTAACCCTGGAAAAGAGTAGACACATTGTATCTCAGGCAGTTAGGAGTTGTGTGTAGGACAGTTGGGAGTTGTGTATAGGTGAGAATTTGGTATATCTGGATCTGCAGATATACAGATCATATCTGAGGACTTTATTTGGGGGAAGTGTATAAAGTAAAAAGTTTACTTTTTAAGCATGGGCTTGATGAAGGTATGCTAGGGGGCATGAGAATGCTGAAAGTTTGTTATAAGTACTGTGGGCTCTGGGAAAGAGAAGGGTTTTTCAATAATAAGTGAAAGGACTGCTGAGCAGGGCTTCATGTGAGATTGGAACTTACAAATTTATATTTTTCACGTTTTACATAAGCTTTCTCTGGCAGTGTTCTGCAAGCCAGGAACAATGCAAAGACATTATATTGAAGATAGATGAGGAAGGAGATAATTGAAGATATAAGGGAGACTGTTGAAATAATTGACCACTGGATCCAAGCTAAGTAGAGAAGCTAATAAGGCAAAACTGGGCTAAGAGACCCAAATAGTGGGGAGGCAGGAGCATAGAGGTAATGTCAATCAGTTATTACTTAAAATGCTAATTTGTTGGCTTGGGATTATAGTAATAATGAACTTTATAGTGATTTACTTTGTACCTTATTTAACATTTAATATTTAATATTTTTCATTTCTGAAAATAAATTTAAACATTGAATATTTTCATTTCTGAACCACTTCCCTAAACTCATTGAAGATGAGTTTCTAGCTTTTTGCTTTATTTTCTCTAAAAAGAAAACTCCTTGAAAGCATTGTCTTTATTGTTACTTAATATTCATAGAGTAGTATTTGTTTAGATTATTTGAAGACCCTTCCCTTTAGGGGACCTAGGTTTAAAATATATTTTATTGACCAAGATAAACTGGTAACACTAGATTATTTCTACTCTGAGAAGAAACAAGGCAGGGATAATCCAAAATAGTGGATAATCTAGCCCTGGCTGGGGTGGCTCAGTTGGTTGGAGCATTGTCCTATAAAATGAAAAGTTACAGGTTCCATTCCTGGTCAGGGCACATGCCTGGGTTGCAGATTCTTAGCCTATTGATGTTTCTCTCCTTCTTTCTTTCCCTCCCTTTTCTCTCTAAAGTCAATAAGCATGTCCTCAGGGTGAGGATAAAATAAAAAGTAGATAATCCAATTCTTATTTTTGTTCTTATGAATATATTAATATACAATTTCCTGTAACTATTTTCATGGTTGGGTCAGTTATACTGATTTTAAATTTAATCTTTTTGTAGGCATTTTAATGTGACTAATGGTTTCAATATTTAAGATCTATGTATCCTCCAATTATTGTGAATGAGCCATTTTAGGATATATTTGCTAATCTTTGATTGAGACACAAAAAACAGAATACCAGTGCTCTAATCTGATTCAGTTTGACAAAAATGTCATAAGTAAAATAGTAATATCAATGTCACAAAAGAGTAAAATAAAGCATCCAAGTTACATTTGGTTTTCATTGAATTTTTTACATGCTAGAGACAGATTTTTATCACAGTACAATTTTATTAACCAGTTCTAGGCCTATGACTCTTAATTTTAGTGGCTGCTCTATTAATGTTAATTTAGTGTTTTAAGTCTGATGACTGCTTGGGAAAAAACATTGCTTTTAGTTTGAATAATATCTAGATTTAAAACTCATACATATATTATTTTAAGGGTATTTATGAAAATTTATTTCTGATAAGGATGTCACACATGAAATATTACTTATTTTATAGTGATTTAAAATAATTTAAATTTAAAATTACAAAGAGTTATACTTTTTGTCCTAGCAAAGATTATCTGTATCTTGTCCCTAAATCAAAATAAATAGGGAACTTCAAGAAACAGGTATTCAGAGTTTACTACAAGGCATAGGGTCTCATAAATGTCAAATGAAAATGTAAGGAAAAGCAAATTATATTAGTACAACTTTGTTCTTATTTTCTGGGTTCCTTTAGCTTCTTCCATACTCTTTTAATGCCACAATGACTAGACAAGTACTTATTTATATGATAGCCTTAATAGGTTAGCATTTTTGAAAGCCCAGATATTTCTGTTTAAATTTTAGCTTCATCACTGAGATTGTAACCAATAATGTATATAATACATGATTTAAAAATTATTTAAGATTTTATTTATTTATTTTTAGACAGAGTTGGAAGGGAGGGAGAAAGAGAGGGAGAGAAACATTTATGTGTGGTTGCCTCTTGCATGCCTCCAACTGGAGATTGGGCCTGCAACCCAGGCATATGCCCTGACTGGCAAGCCTTTGGTTCACAGGCCAGCACTCAATCTGCTGAGATACACCAGCCAGGGCAATTTTTAAAAAATTTAAAGTACTTTTAAAACATTGTGGTTAAACTAGATTCTTGTCAGGTGCTAAACCTAAATAGTGTATTAGTTTATTGTTGTCACTATGCCAAATGAAAGAAGGTTAATTATACCACTTTTCAGAACTTGGCTCTTAAAATTCCAAAAGTGTTGTGGAAAGTGCTTCTTAGAATATAAGATATTCGAGATATTTAAATTTCTATGATTAAAAAAATAATCTCCATTGATTTCTATCAAATCAGTCCCTAGTAGGACATTACAGTTAGGGTTTTTTTCCCTTGCATATATCAGTACTTATAAATTTGGGGAATTCAAGTTTGCCAATTTTTGTTTGCTTTTTAAAAAAGTAGTATTGAGCCCTGGCTGGTGTAGCTCAGTGGATTGAGCACAGGTCTGTGAAGCAAAGGGTTACTGGTCCGGTTCCCAGTCAGGGCACATGCCTGCGTTGCAGGCCAGGTCCCCAGTAGGGAGCACGTGAGAGGCAACCACACATTGATGTTTCTCTCCCACTCTTTCTCCTTCCCTTCTCCTCTCTCTAAAAATAAGTAAATAAAATATTTTTTTAAAAAGTAGTACTGAGTGTTGAATTTTTCTTTTTTACTGAACTTAAATCCATTGTATAAAAAACATGCTGTCTCTGTTCAGCTCCAGTGTAAAAATATTTTCTACTTTATCTGTATCTTTTCAAAATACAATTAGACATTATAAAACTTCATTAATAAGTCAATTATTTAAAATTCAGGACACATTTCCTGTTGAGAGTGCTAAAATGGTGGTCCATAGTAGCATATTTATTCCACATTGCAGCTCAAGAATTAATCTCTTTGCTAAGAAAATACTGTATTTAAATTCTACTGATGAAAACGTATAGTGTCTCTTTACTTGAAGGACAATTTTTTAGCAGTCCTAATTTTATAAAATTCTTTGAACCTAAAAAGAACATCTCAAAAAATTTATATCACAATCAAATATTATTTATTTATTCATTTTTCCCATCTTAGGATATGTTGACTGATTTTTAGAGAGAGAGAGAGAGAAACATTGATGTGAGAGAAAAATGTCCATGTGAAACAGAGATACTGGTCAGTTGCTTCCTATAAGCGTCCTAACTGGGAATGGAACCCGAAACCTAGGTATGTGCCCTGACCAGGGATCAATCTGGCAACCTTTTCGTGTACAGGACAATGCTCCAACCGACTGAGCCACCTGGCCAGGGCTGCTGTCATTTGTTTTTAACATAAAAATGGACATCAATGGTAATTATTTATTAGTGTAAATGTTTTTGGATCAATAGTTAATCTTTTAAGGAGAAAAAGAAGAGGAAAGCGTTGGGTGCCTGAAATGTATGGGAAGCAGTAGCGAAGTAACTTAGTTTTTTGTTTGTTTGTTTTTTTGAGAGGCAATGTGGAATAGAGACAGAGGCATGGAATTTAGAGTCAGAAGATCTGAAGGCAGATACTATCTTCACAGTTAACTAAATGGACTTGAAACCAGTTACTGGAACCTACCTGTACACTCATCCACATAATGAGGATCATGTATTCATTCACCGATTCATTTAAAAACGTGTTTCTTACTAGATTGTTAGGAAGACCAACAAAATAAGCTGAATGAAAGCAAGCAGTTATGAACTGTATAAGTATTTAGTCAAATATTAGTGATGACATAAATCTTCTTACTGTCTTTCCATTGGTTCCCTGTCCCCTGCCATTCTTTCTTCTTTAGTGATAACATATTTTCAATGCACTCTTGATCTTACGATATTACAGCAATTTTAGAACTAGTAGCGGGAGTGAGGCAGTCCAAGTTTGCCCAAATCCCATCTGATTCCCCTCATTCCCCAAATAAGGGCATTAGGCAGGGCAGTAGGATGGAAGTCAATTGTCCTGGATTATCTTGCTTATTTTCTCACTGTTGCCTGAGAAAGTCCTGTCTCTCTCAAGTTGGGGCATAGCCTAAGGTGCCTCATAGTTCCTGGGTATGATTGATTAGTCTCTTTTTGCCTCTATTCCTGTGTATATCTAAATTTTTCCTCTCCCCCATTTCCTTTCTCCACCACCTTTCTTTTCTTGTTCCTTTTTAATTTCATTCTTTGGTTGATTTCTTGCTGTTTGCCTATAAATATGCTCAGATTTCCCATGGCCTAAATTAGTCTTGCTCAACTCTTAGTCTGTTTTCTTTCACCATCAAGAGATGTTGATCTTGTTGCCTTTATTACTTCATCACTTAGTTAACCGCAAGTGGTATGGCTTCTGTCCCAATCACTATCCTAAATTTGTTCTAATCCAGTATTTTTGAGGTTAGCAACTTCCTTGACCACTTTCTCTGCAACATGTTGACACTACTGTTCACCCTTTCCTTCTGTACACTTTTCTTTTGGCTCCTGTAAGGGTGGTATTTCTGGTTGTTTTCTTCCTTCTCTCTTAAATGTATTTGTCCTACTGCAAGCTCTGAGTGCTCATTACCCTGCTTTCCCCTCACTTTCTCCCTTTGTAATATTACTTTCCTGTGACTAAAATTATTTACTCTGTCAATCCTGTAATGTAATTGAACAGAGGCAGGTTTCTGTTCACTATAAGGAATTTTTTTCCCTAAACCAATTATAGTTGTTTTATAGCAATAATCTGCTTTTAAAGTAGTCAATTCTCCATTATTGAAGAAGACTTTAAATTGGAGGCAGAAAGACCCCTAGTGGAAAGGATTCATATATTAGGTAGAAAGTTGAGCCACATTAAGTCCCATCCAACTCAGAGATTTTAATTTTTATCTCATCCAGGCCATTCCCAAGGATTCAACTTTGACCATTATTTAAATGTCTTCCAATGCTTTATTTCTAGCCTCTCTTCCTCCTCATCCTTTTCTCCTACAAGCACGGTTTGTGTCATCAAAGTTGCTTCTGTTCTAGACCACCATTTTTAAAATTTTTATCATAATTTTCGAGGACTCTGTATTTCTTGCCTTTTACTGGTATGGATTTGAGGACCAGTGTCCTATGCTTCACTACTTTTCTGATATTATATTATACCTGCCCATACTGGTTTACTGTCTCTTCTCCCCCTCTCTCCCCAAACTAGGGGCACTCAAGCAAAGAACACCAGTAGAGGAGGCTCAGGATCCTGATGCTGAAATTAATTTAAAACTTTGTATGGAATAGTGCCAGTATGAATACTTAAGATGTTTATAATAAGAAATAGAAGTAATTGCAATTATGTATTGAATGTTTATTATGTGCCAAGTATTGTGTCATGAACTTATATAGATTATGTAAGTTATATTTAATTTAAATCTTAAAAGATTCCTATGAGGAAGATACTGTTATTGTGCCATTTTACATATGAGAAAACTGGGATTTAGAAGTGTTAACACTGAAGAGGTAACACAAATAATAAGTCACTGAGATCTAACTCATTTTGTGGCTAGTTGTCTTAACCATTATATTACACTGTTTTACATGAAAGGTAAAGATCTAGAATTAAGTTTTAGAAAATCAGATGATATAATAAAAATAAGCAATGAATGTATTTTTGATTTGGGTTTTAAGATTGTTTTGAATGTACACGATCCTGTATGAGACATTGTTAATGGGTTGTATGTGTTTACTTCTTTTTCCATGATAGTCATTCATTCATTGAACATTCTTAAAGTTTACTGAGTGCTGACTCTGTGCTGGGTGTGGTATAGGAAGGTGAGTGAAACAAATATAAGTTTACTATATAGTGGGGAAGACAGGAAATAAGCAGTTAAATAAACAATCAGTTATAACTTGAGAAAGTGCTACAAAGATCACACACTATAATGCTAGTGGTGAAGAATAACAGGATATGTGTGTTGCACAGGGAAAAGATAAAGGGGAGGAGAAGTTGCTTAGATATAGAGGTCAGGAAAGGCCACTAGGCAAAAATGTTAAATTTTTGTTGTATACCTTTTTATACATTATATATAGCTATATGAATTCTGTTTTCAATCTCATATTGAGTCTCTTGAAATAATAGGTACTGTTTTTTAATTTCCTCATCTTCTTTTTCACCTCAGCTGCAGTCACACTTCTACCGCCACTATTGGACATGACATAGCTTTCTGATGTGAGTGATCACTTCTTAATTGACCAATCTAAAAGAGGTTATTTTTCTTTTCTTTTTTTAAGGTTTTATTCATTTATTTTTAGAGGGGAAGAGAAGGAGAGGGGGAGAGAAATATCAATGTATGGTTGCCTCTTGTGCATCCCCTGCTGGGAACTGGCCCACAACCCAGGCAGGTGCCCTGACTGGGAATCGAACTGCGATCATCTGGTTCTCAGGCCCATGCTCAATCCACTGAGCTATACCAGCCAGGGGAAGAGGTTATTTTTCTTTATTATTTTATTTGAAGACTCTGCGCTGATATTTCTCTCCTGTTTTCCCCCACCTTTAAGGATGTTCCTTGTCTTTATCACAGTCTTTCTTTATATCTTTCTTTTCTGTCTTCAGAAATGTTGGAGTTGCCTTAGATTCTGTACATGGCCCTCCTTACTAATATTCTCCAGGAGTGATGTATTCAACTCCAGTGTCTTAAAGTTTATAGTGACTCATCACAGGCAGATTAGAAAGTCCAAACTCCTTGGTAAGATTCCACACAGCTGAATAAAAATATTCATTTTTTAATCTGCAGAAGAAAGAAATGAACCTTTACTAATATTTAGTATGAGAATTGATAACCAGCATCTTTAGTCAGTCCATATGTTCATTTATCAGATGGTCACGTTTTAAATAATTGAGCAGGCACACGAGATTAATAGTTGTATCCTTCACTTAGTTAATCTTTGTGATATAATTTACAGGAGTAGTTAATTGAGTTATATATTATGTTATCTAGTTTTAACTAAATCAACTCTCACATAATGTCCAATTAACTTAAAAATGATTCCATAGGGAAATCACATCTTGGATGAAAGATAACACTAATAATGGAACTATAAGTTAACAACAATGTGCAGAGCTGAATTCTATTCTAATACAAGCTCTTCCATAGCCATACATAACAGCACTCAAAAGAGTTGTCAAATTTTAAGAATTGTTATGTGTTTTTTTAAAACAAAAAAAGTCTTCCAAATTTGCTAATCTTTCCAGGGATGGCATGTAACTGACAGTAATATTTAACATCTGTGCTTTACAGATGTTGTGGTTTTTGTAAATTGAAGGCAAGTCCCTCCACCATCAAAAGGATTTGACGTAACTTCATTGTAATATTTGCTTTATTTCGGTGGTCTGGAACTAAACCCATAATATATCTGAGATATGCCTGTACTTAAATAAAATACCTCATGTAAATTCAATCATATGGTATTTGTCTTTTTGTGATTGGCTTATTTCACTTATCACAATATCCTCAACATTCATCCATGTTGTAGCATATGTCAGAATTTCTTTTTTAAGGCTTAATAATAATATTCCATTGGGTATATATACCACATTTGTTTATCCATTCTACTGTCAGTGGATGCTTAAAGTTTTTTCCACCTCTTGGATGTTTTGAATAATGTTGCTATGACATGGGGTAGAAGTAGCTCCTTAAGACCTTGCTTTCAGTTCTTTTGGGTGTATACCCAGAAGTGGAATTGCTATATCATGTATTCTATTTTTAACTTTTTTAGGAACTGCCATATTGTTTTCCATAACAGCAGTACTATTTTGCATTCCCACCAGCAGAGCTTCTCCATGTCATTGCCAATACTTGTTATTTTCTGATTTTTTTTATAGTAGCCCTCCTGATGGGTGCATGGTCTGCACTTTTTAAAAAATATTTTATTTATTTGTTTTTATGAGAAGGGAAGGAGAAGAGAGGAGGGAAACATTTAATGTGTGGTTGCTTCTCATGTGCCTCCTACTGGGGACCTGGCTTGCAACCCAGGCATGTGCCCTAGACTGGGAATTGAACCAGTGACCCTTTGGTTCACAGGCCAGCACTCAATCCACTGGGCCACACCAGCCAGGGCTGCAGTTCTATTTTTAATGGCAGTATAGTCCATTGTTTGGTTGTGCTATAGCTTATTAACCAGCTCCTTATTTCAGATTGTGGCTCTTTTTCACTCTTAAAATAATGCTGAGATTTTTCTTTTTAATATTTACCCAAGGATATGTTTATTGATTTTAGAGAGAGAAGAAGTGGTGGGGGTGGTGGGGGTGGTGGGGGTAGAGAGAGAGAAACATGGATGTGGGAGAGGTTGCCTCTTGTACCTGCCCTAACTGGGGACTGAACCCACAGTTTAGGTATTTGCCCTTACCAGGAATTAACTCCACGGCCTTTGGTATATAGGATGATGCTCCAACCAGCTGAGCCACCTGGCCAGGGCAATGCTGGGATTATTTTTCTTAATATTTTGGAGTATGTGCATATTTGTTTTCTTATGATATATAATCTAGAAATGATATTTAAAGTAACTTTTGAAGGGAGAGGAGGCATTAGGTAAGTAGAAAGATGGTATGATTATTAAGGAGGCCTTGATAGCATGATGGATTAGAGACACAGTTAGACCATCCTGTCTGGAATTGACATTATTTGTGGGTAACAGGAAATAAGGCTAGGAAGGAAGATAAGCATCAGATTGTGGAAAGTCTTGAGTCCCAGCCTATAAAGCTTGACATTTGTCTGAAAGTTAAACAATTTTGAGCTGAAGTATAAGAGAATTAAAACTTCCTAGATTTAATCCTAAAGCAACATGTAGAATGGTTTAGACTGGAAGCAGACCAGTTAGAGGACCACAGTGTGACAGAAGCATAATAGAGGTCAGGCAAGTTTAGATTTTATAAAGTAGGGTGTTTTTAAAGTAGGATATCACTTTTGAAAAAACAGGAAAAGGGAAATAAATGATTAGTTACTAACCACTCTGCTAAAGTGTTTTGTATATGTTGAAATGGTAGAGGAAAACTAGAAAGATTTACTATTACCTTACCTATAAGGGGCAGTTTCATGGATAGTTCACAGTTGACTGTAAATGATATTTTAATTCCAGTATTCTCTGTAAGTAGTTACTATATCAGTGTAGAAGCAAGGGAAGAATTTTTTGCACAGTATTGGGTAATGCTTGTGGTAAATGTTTCTCTCTTTCAGCTGCCTTCTCTTTCAGCCTTTACAGAATTCCAGTTTTAATATATTATATTTTCCTCCCACAACATTAAAATTTCATTGAAATCTATTGATTTCTTTCTCCTGTATTTCAAGTTGGACAATAATGCCATCTTCAGGTAGATTAACAGTTACAAATTGAATATTTTTCTTTTTCTCTGATATTCATATTTTACATTATTTACTTATTTAACATTTGACAAATATGTAAAGTTTCTTCTCTCCAACATTTTATTTGGAAAATTTTAAAACATAGAGAAAACATGTTGTAGAACATGTTGTACTCATATATACTTCCCTTAATCATTTTTAAATGTTGTCATATTTGTTTTATCTGTGTATTTTTTGTCAAATCACTCCTAAATACTTAAGTATTCATGTCCTAAGTTTATATAAAGACATTTCCCCTAATCTCAGTACCATTAATACACCTAAGAAAACTAATTAAAAATTCATGTTCAGAATTTCCCAGTTTTAAGAATGTATTAGAGCTATTTTCTTTTCTTTTTGAACCAGGACTCAGTCAAGGCTCACATACCACTTTTAGTTGTCTATTTATTTCAATATAGAATGGTTTCCACTTTTAAAAAATGACATTGATCTAAGTGTCCAGACCAGCTTTCTTCTATAAGGTCTCATATTCTCAATTTTTTTATTGTTTCTCCATGTTGTGGTTTAACCTAACAATCCTATTTCTGACTGTTTCCTATAGACTGGAAAGTAGGTCTAGAGTAGGGGTACTTAACCTTGGGTTCGCAGATTCCATAGGGTCTGTGAATAGAATTCAGGGAGTCTGTGAACTTTGGATGGGGAAAAAAATTACATCTTTAACTTTGTGGTTCTCAACTGGGGTGATTTTGTTCTTTTCTCTTTTTTTACCATCACCTGGGATGTTTGGCTTTGTCTGGAGATATTTTTGGTTGTTACAACCAGGTAGGTGAGTGCTATTGGCATCAAGTTTATAGAAGCCAGAGATGGATCTAAAGATCCTACTGTGTACAGAGGGAGAACCCCAAATAACAAAGAATTATCCAGCTCAAAGTGTCAGTAGTGCTATGGCTGAGAAATCATGCTTAACTGGATTTTAGCATTTCCTTTGATTATGAATTTAGGAAGCTCTTCACAAGGGTATTAGCATTACCTATAACTCTGTCACCAGCAGAAATTTCACATTAAACTGCTGCAGGTATCTCAAAATATTTATGCTCATTGTTTAGAAAGATTTGCATTCATTAAAAAGCAAAATTATTACTATATTACAATGTAAAAAGATAGCTTGATAGCTATGTTTCAGTATAATTATCCTTTGTAATTTTATGTATTTTATGCATTATAAACATTATTCTGGGAAGGGGTCTGTAGACTTCACCAGACTGCCAAAGGAATCCCCAGGACCAAAAAGCGTAACACCTGGTCTAGAGGCTTGTGTAGGTTGAATTAAACATTTTTGGTGCAAATGTTTCATAGGTAATATTTATTTTATATTGCCTTTTCATGAGTCACAAAGTACCAAGTTGTCTTACTATTTTTTTAATAATACCAAGTTTGATGACTTAGTTAAGGTAGTGACAGCCACGTCTTCCCATTTTATTTATTTATTTATTTATTATCCTCATCAAGGACATTTTTTTCCCCATTGCTTTTGGGGAGAGAAGAGGGGACAGAGAAAAACACTGACTGGTTGCCTCCTGTATGCACCTGTACTGGGGATCATATGCACCCAGACTCGGGTTTGAAATTGCAATCTAGGTATGTTCTCTGACTGGTAATTGAACCTGTGACCTTTCAGTTATGGGACAATACTCCAACCAACTGAGTCACACCAGCCAGGGCAGATCTTTCCATTTTAAAGATATATTTTTCCCTTCGCATTGCTAAGTAATCTGTGGGATAATACTCTGACACCAGGTGAGTTTTCTGTTTCTGAGCAACCTGTCACCTACTGGCTTTAGCATACGTCGATAATTTTTGCTTGGATCAGATTTTACATATGGGGGTTACAAAATGGTGACTTTCTAATTCAGTAATTTTTTTTCTGCATTTATTACTGTCATTCTTCTGTAAAGAAGAATTTTCCTTTCCCCATCTGAACCCACCCCCTCACACCCCCATTTCCTCATCTATTCCTCTACTCAAGTATCACTCTGGATTCATTAATTTTTATTTATTTAATATGTTACACTCAATTGTTTTTTCTTTCTTCCTTCCCTTCCCCTTTCTCTTTTCTTACCTTTTCTTCCCTCCCTTTCTCCCCCTTTCCTTCCCTCCCTCCCTCCCTCCCTCCGTTCCTCCCTTTTTTCTTGAGTGCTCAAATTCTCTCAGTTGTGACAGCAGAGCCCCTTTAATTTGGTCCTTTGTCCTTTTGATTTACCCTAGTGGTCTGTGAGCATTTCCTTGCTTTCCAACACACTAAGAGTTCCCAGGATCATCTTGTTCTTTCTGTGCTTTAAGTTTAGAGTCAGATCTCAAAGGACTGTGATTTCTTTGTGGAGAATAGTATTTAGAGACCAAGGTCTGAGCACTTGGTGTGTTCATTGCTTCTGGGGTGACATTCCTTCTAGGCCCTTTTAATAGAAGCTTTTAACTAAACTTGTATTATTATTATTTTATTTATTTATTTTAATCCTCATCCAAAGATATGTCTACTGATTTTAGAGAGAGGAAGGGACAGAGAAAAAAAGAGAGAAACATCAGTCATTTGCCTACAGTACACACACCCCAACCAGGGATTAAACCCACAATCTAGGCGTGTGCCCTAACTGGGAATCAAACCTGAGATCTTTCAGTTACTGGACAGTGCTCTGACCAACTAAGCCACTGAACAAGGCTAAACTTTTATTTTATTTATTTATGGATTTTATCCTTACCTGAGGACATTTTAATTTGCTTTTTTAGAGAGAGAGAGGAAGGGAAAGAGAGAAATGCAAAAGAAGCATTGATCAGCTTGCCTTCCTACACTCACAGACTGGGGATCTGTGCCAGGATCAGGGATTCTATGCATCTGGTGCTGGGGTTGAATGTGTTCACACCAGTACCTGCTCCTGGACCGGGGATGAACCTACAACCTAGGCATTTACACCATCCGGGAGCCACACTGGCCAGGGCTAAATTTTTAACATATAAAGATATTTTGAACAAGAAAGAAAATATTTCTGATTTACTCATCCTTGCAAATTCTTTGTTTTGGAATCTGTTTATCATTTCTTTCCTTAACAGGCCAGGCTCATGCTCTTATCTACTCACTTGAGGATTATTACTAGCTGTCTAATATGTCTCTCTTCTCATCTGTTTTACATACCACCCATTTATTCATTTATAAAATATTTACTAACATATTTTGCTGTGTTTAATGTGCATTTTTTTGCCCACATTTTTTAGGGAAAAATGGGGATGTACATTACACAGAGGTAGTACTAATTCCATATCTATATAAATGTTTTTAATTCTTTTATATATGCTTATGAGTTAAAAGTATAACTCTAGGGAACAATAACAATACTCATATTCAAAAGAATACCCTGGGATGTGATCATTGGTTTTGTTTCTAAATATATATAAAAAATCAAATTAAAAAATTAAAAAGAAAGCTTCTTTTCCTGAAAGTTTGGGCCAAAAACATGAGTGCACATTATATATGGGCGTGCATTATACATGGCAAAATATGTTAGATGCAGTTGTGTGCCAGGCACTGTGTTAGGCATGTAGAATACACAGGAGAATTGAAACATCAAGAAGTTCACAGTCTAATAGGGAAGGCTTATATGAAAACTGGAATTTCATTACGATTGGTGCAAAAATGGAAACTCATGAGAAACTAAAGGCTTCCAGAGAAGATAGTATTTGAGTATGGCATTGATGTAATTATGATGAGATTACCATGTGAGGGTAGAGCTATTTATAGATTTCATTGTAGGTGACTATTGATAAGATGCCAAATTTATTTCTAGATGGTGGTTATAAATGGAAGTATTAGAAATCAGGTTATCACCTGCATTTAGTGCTTAGAACTTTCCTTCTTCCTCTATTCTGTGTTTTTTTGTTTTTATTTTTCCTAATTTTTTTGCCTAGATAGACAGACTATTCTTTGGTTTGTAAGACAAAGCCCAATCCACTGAGCCACACTAGTCAGGGCCTATTCTTTGTTTACACTGAAACTTTTTACTAAGATTCCTCATTTCTGTTTCTTAGCCTTTCATTGAAAGATGATTTATTTTCCTGAACTTGGTTTAGAGGCCATGTGAATTTGCTGTATTTATTTATACATCCATGTCTTATAAATAAACCCATTTTTTTCTTTACTAGTGATTGCACTTACCAAGTATCTACAGCATACTTGTTATGTTGTCATTAATACAAGTTTGGTTCTTACTGTGGGAAGATCTTAATAAATGCAGGATGGTGAAGGGAATGGAGAGTCAAATGATTGGAAATTAGGGCTCACCTATGTAGGCAACCCCTTAATTTTACATAATCCTTTTATGGCGGGAGTTGTTTTTTTATAAGAAGAATTAAGAGGCATTTAAGAAAAAATAGAAAATCTGCATGTTTTCTAATTCAGAATCTTTAATGAGTAAATAAAGTGTTCCTTCTACTCCCCTTCCCTCCCTGCCAGGTACAGAAATAACTTTTAGGAATCTAAAAATGTTTTTCTACAAGTTCCCATCTCCCTAAGTATTTCTAACTTTCTAATATGGCACTCAGGATTTCTTTTGCTATAAAAACAACATGGTGGTAAAAAGAATAAATTGAAATTGTAATGTACTATTGTTGGAATCGGTATTTAATTTACCAGATATCAAGCAATGGGAGTTCAGTATAAAAACATTTCTTATTTACAGGGTCTGGCAGAAATAACTCCCCTTTTTTATTACAAAATATTTTTATGACAAAATCATAAGCATGTAATTCTGTAACATAACAATGTCACACTCAAGCACACCATATGATGTTTTGGGTGAAATATTCAAATTGCCATCCATCTCGTGCGAGACATTCACATACCGTACCAACCACAACCATGCTGGAGCAAGCCTTACTTCTGCAGGACCCTCTATTTGTAGCTTATCACTTAAAGTGTCAAAGTGTGTTTATATTAGCCATTTTATTTGATGAAATTAACAAAAAAAGTCAAACATATTTAATGCATAATTTAGAATTGTCTTCACCAAATGCTGAATGTATAGTATTCTGTGGCATACAGTGTTTCCTGTCCTTTAGATGTTTCTTCTCTCTTAAATATGCAAATGCTTTTATACAGAAATAACCATATGCTTAATGTGTGTGGATATAAATGCAGCAAGCCAATGATGCCTTCCAAACCAAAGCCCTGATTAATTTTCCAAGATATTTTCACCATAGTATTCCTTTGTACTATACAATTCACCAAATTGCAAAAGTCCACAGGACAAAAAAAATGCTTATGGTTCCTTATTGCTTAGAGAACCAACTATAGTCTAGCTATACTGTGGATGTGTCTGCCCTTTATTTGTCACTTCCCAGTGCAAACATTCCACACTAGCCAGGTCAGTTTACACAGTCTTATGATTCCATGTCCCTTAACCTTTATTCATGCTGTTGTTTGCTTTCTGTTTAGGTACCTTGAAGAAGTTATTTATCTTTGTTTATTTTCTTAGTAGCTTGTTTCTTATGGTTTCAGTAGCATAATTGAAATGTCTCCTTTGTATTAGAAGGACTGGGACAGACATGCAAGGAAGTCTGGGAAATGTAATTTTTAGCTTTCTGCCATACTAGAGGGAAATTAGAGTGGATGAGCTTTTTGTTACTGGTTCTAGCCTTATGTCTTTGCTCTTTATTTCTTCTTATTTTTCTATTTACCAGATTTCCTAAGTTAGGTTTTGTGTGTTTTTTTTGTACTCTTGTTAAACCATATATATCTTTGTAAACCACTTAGTCTTTCTATACTTGCCTCCATCCAGTATGAGGGAAACTTAGGCTAGGTGATCTGTTGTTTTTCTTTTTAAAGATCATTAGGTGATCTTTAAATTTCCTTTCAGCTGTAAGCTTTTGTTTATATCCAGTAATTTATTCCTTCACTAAAACTATTGAATGCCTGCTATTTGATAGATATACTCAGCAATCAAAGATTATCTGCTCTTTAATAATAAAGTACTACATGTTTTTCAGTATCCAGTTTATGTACTGCTTTATTTGTAAAGTTTTACCCAACACTGTAATCTATATTATGTTGCCCACAAATTCTTTCAGTACATAATAAAAAATGTAGACATAGGTTAACTGGTATTTTACTTATTAGTGTTTTGATGACTTAATTTCAGGCAGATTGAAGAACTATACTGTTATAATCATTTAATATAGTGATAGGCATGTAGTAGTAATAAGTATAATAACATTTATGAGCACAGACTTTGAGGCAGGCATTGTTTTGAATGATTTCCATGTGTCTATTCCTTTGTTACAACATGTTTATGAGATAGGATCTCTTTTCATCCCCATTTTTACAGATGAGGTAAAGCACACAAGAGCTAAATAAATTTCCTCAAGGTTATACTGCTGGTACGTGAAGCTGGGATATGAACCCAGGGAGTCACATTTCAAAAAACCATGCACTTACCCATTTTGCCATAATGCATAATTACTGTATACTTGTTGAATGAATGGAATGTTTTCCTTTTTAGTAGATATTGGTTACAGCTTTACTTTCTTTTTGCACTTTGGATAAAAGATTAAGGGTAGGTCACTTTGGGGAGAATACTTTTTAAACAAGGACAAACTTTCTTAGCAAACTAAATAAATACTGAGTGACTCAATAGTGAATATTCAAATTATGTACTTGGGGATTTTGCATAATGTGTTTGTTTTTGAAAGGAAGTTTGTGACATGCATAATACTTATACAGGGTGGGGCAAAAGTAGGTTTGCAGTTGTGAGTACGTGAAACAGAGTTAATAGAGCTACTGTAATAACCATAACCTGCATATCTTTTTTCCATAACAAACAACTGTAAACCTACTTTTGCCCCACCCTGCAGATGAATTTTGATTTATATTAAGCATCTTGAATATTATTTGTTTCTTACTCATTTTCAGTTGAGTGGTGATTTTATGCAATGGCTTCAAGCCACAGTTCTTCACCAGTGCCTCAAGGAAGCAGCAGTGATGTTTTCTTTAAAAAAGAGGTAGATCCAACTAAACACATTCGACCTGTGCAGTCACTGCCAGATGTGTGTCCCAAGGAACCCACAGGTAATGCTTTTATTTTTTGAGGATTTGAATTATCTTTAAATGAGTCAACAGATTTCATATACTTATCTTAAAAGAGTAAATTTTAGATGTTAAAATTGAAGAGATATAAATAATTTGGAAGTAAGTACATTAGGAAATTGGAATGTAGTTCTTTTCATGCATTTTTATAAAATAAGTTATATACATAAACTTAAAAAATGTTTTGAAAATATAGGTACAGATCTTTAATTAAACACCATACAGTCAACCCTGGCTGGAATGGCTCAGTGGATTGAGTGCCAGTCTGTGAACCAAAGGGTCACTGGTTCAATTCCCAGTCAGGGCACATCCTGGGTTGTAGGCCAGGTCCCCAGTAGGGAGTGCAAGAGAGACAACCACACATTGATGTCTCTCTTCCTCTCTTTCTCCCTGCTCCCCTCTCTCTAAACTAAAAAAAAAAAATCTTTAAAATTAAAAAAAGTATTGCAATCAGTTCTCATTATTTGGAATTTTTATATTTGCAAATTTGCCTACTCCTTAAAACTTATTTTTACCCCAAAATCAATATTTTGGCACATTTGTGGTCATTTGCAGACATGCACAGAGGAGTGAAAAATTTAAATCACCTGATGTACACATTCCCACTTGATGCTGAACAAGAATACTCTGCCTTCTTGTTTCAGCTGCCATGCATGCTATAAACAAGTGTCCTCTTTGTGGTCTATTTAGTACCATGTTTTTTACATTTTTATGCTTTTTTTTGGTGATTTTGCTTTTTAAAATGCTCCCAGATGTAGCGCTGAAGTGCTTTCTAGTGTTAGTAAGCACAGGAAGGCTATAATGTGCCTTATGAAGAAAATATGCCTATTATGCTCTGGCTGATTGTGGCTCAGTGGATTGAGCACCAGCCCGCAAACCAAAGGATCGAAGGTCTGATTCCCAGTCAGGGCACATGCCTGGGTTGTAGGCCAGGTTCTCAGTAGGGGGTATATGAGAGGCAACCACACATTGTTGTTTCTCTCTCTTTCTCCCTTCCTTCCCCTCTCTAAAAATAAATAAATTAAAATCTTAAAAAGAAAATATGCGTGTTATATAAGCTTCATTCAGGTTTGAGTTATAGTTGTGTTAGCCATGAGTTCAATGTTGATGAATTAACAATATATATTACATGAGGAGTCTTTAAATAGACATGCATAAGATTCTGTATTAATAAATTGATGAAAATACTGTGACCAGAGACTTGCAGGAATCTAACCCTGCATTTCCACTAGGAGCAGTGGTTCAGTATTTGCTAATTAAGTGTTCAGTGATTTTCTAGAATAGAACTACAGTGAGTAACAAGAATCAACTGTATATTTTCCTTTCCTCTATGATTAATGTCACAGCAGCATTTATGTTATCTAATAATAAGCCAAATAAAGAGTTTTGGGACCAGTCCTATGGGGGAAAAACACTGGAATATTTAAGGATAGAAGATTTCAGTAGAAAGTAGAAGAGTTTTGATGTTGAAAGAAGATAAATTGTACAGTAAGGAAAGGAATTAATAGAAGATGATCTTTACCACCTAACCTACCCTGTAACTACAGGCCTCAAATTTTGCATATCTTTCATGTTGTACATGTTTTTTCCTCCTTTGTCAATTGATGCTGAAAGTTCAAGTTTATTTAATCAGATTAATTTTTATTGTAACATTTGCTATAGAAGAGAGTTATTGCTTTGTATAATGTAGAATTTAAGCATTTTTATTTTTCTAGGACATACTTTCATACACAGAACTTACTTTACAGAGTTTTCTTGTTTACTTTTTGCAGGTGATTCAAATAGTATATGTGTTGCCCCATCTCTAGTTACAGATCAACATAGATGGACTATATATCATTCCAAAGTAAATCTCCCAGCAGCATTAAATGATCCTAGATTAGCAAAAAGAGAATCTGACTTCTTCACAAAAACATGGGGATTGGACTTTGTGGACACTGAAGTCATACCTTCATTCTACCTCCCACAGATCAGCAAGGAACATTTTACAGTGTATCAGCAGGAAATCTCTCAGGTAATACCTAATCTGAAACTTAGTTATAGTCAGGTCAAAAGTAATAAAAATACTTTTAGTTTGATTTATAATAGATTTTGACCAATAGTCTTTGAGGAACATATTTTTTGTTGTTCATATACATTCTACACTGGGTTGTATCTAATTCTTTGCCTAGATTTATGTAAATATATTTCTCTTACTATAGTGATTTTTCAGAATGTTATATTCCTAATATGAAAAGAGGAATAAATTTATATGAAAATAAACAGAAGAAAGCAATAAACACCAAAGTCAAAAATCAATGAAAGAGAAAATAGAGCAATAATACAGAAAGTCCCTGAAACCCAGAGTTGGGTTATTTATGAGAAGATCAATAAAATTGACAGACCTCTAGCAATACAAATTAGGAACAAAAGAAAGATGTAAATCACCGATAACAAGAATGAGAGGGGTGACGTCACTACAGATTCTACAGAGATTAAAAGGCTGATATTGAAATACAGACAACTTTATGCCAGTAAATTTAACAACTTAGATGAACTGACAAATTCCTCGAATGACAAAATACCAGAGCTCTATCAAGAAGAAATGGATAACTCAAATAGCCTTACCTTTATTGAAGAAATTGATGTGTAGTTAAATACCTTTCCACAAAGATAACTCAAGTCCAGATGGCTTCTCCATTGAATTCCACTAAACATTTAAGAAAAAAATACCAAGTTTGCACATATTTTTTCAAATATTGGTGAACATGTGGAGGACAGGGCCAGTACTAGGATGAGGCAAGTGAGGTGCCTAAGGTGTAAAATGTGAAGGGGCACCAGAATCTGAAAATAGGTGCCTCCTTAAATAGGTGCCCATGGCTCCTTGCTTGTCTCACTCTAGTGCCAGCCCTGGTGTAGTAACTGGAGCTCTCATATACTATTTATGGGAATTTAAAATGGTAAAACTCTTTTGGAAAGCAGTTTGGCAATTTCTTAAAAAGCTAAAATTATTTCTGGTTCAGTATATAAGGAAGTTGGAAGTTTTTACTTCAAGTCCTCACAAAAAGAAAAAATCTGAACAAACTTAAAATCAACAACTGAGAAGGTATTTGAAGGTCACAGTCCAGGGGCACAGACTTACTAAAAGACTGAGATGTAATCAAAAGACTATTGAATGCTTCCCCTTTTCCCATACCTTACCATCACATCAACAGGGGACTTGTATAATAATAGTAGAATACAATGAAAAGGCTTGCATGTGTCAGACTTTGTTTAAGAAGTCTCTGAAGACAGCAAGGAAGACCAAAACAAGGATACCATAGGAAATTTTAGCCTCTGACTCCTGTAGCTATAGCAAACAGTAAAAACAGCTTACTTCCTAGCCAGATAAACATAAGACCATGCAATAAAGGCCTAGTTATCTCAGGTCTTTTAATCCAGTATATCATATGTGGCTTTCAAGAAAAAAATTACAATATATAATAAAGACAGTATACACACATGTTTTAAAGAGACAGCAAGTACCAGGATAAAATACAGATATGACAGCAATGTTGGGAATTTAAAACAACTATGTTTAATATGCTGAGGGTTCTAATGGAAAACATGGACAACATGTAAGAATAAATGGGTAATATAAGCAGAGAGATGAAAACTCTAAGGAATCAAAAGAAAATACTGCAAATTAAAATACTTCACAAATGAATAATGCCTTTGATGGATTTCTTAATAGACTTGGAATATAGAGGAAAGAATCAATGAAGTTAATGTTGATAGAAACATCAAAATGTGTGGGTTGAAGTGAAAGCAGAGCTTAGAAGGAAATTTTAACAGCATTGAATGCATTTATTAGGGAAGAAGAAAGATCTAAAATGAATAATCAAGCATTCCTACCTTGAGACTTGAATAGATACTTCTTTAGAGGAGATATACAAATGACCAGTAAGTACATGAAAAGATAGTCAAGATCATTATTGGTTTTAAATGGTAAATTTTATGTATATAATTTTAACATACACACATACACACTGGGAAAAGATCTGAACAAACATCTCACCAACGATGGTAAATAATGTATCAAAAAATGCTCATCATATGTTATCAGGGGATTGCAAATTAAAACATGCCACTATACATGTTAGAATGGCAAAAATATGTCCTGGCTGAATAGCTCATCTGGTTAGAGCATTGTCCCTATAAGCAAACATTGCAGGTTCAATCCTAGGTCGGGGTACCTACAAGAATCAACGAATGAATACATTAATAAGTGGAACAACAGCCTGGCTGGGTGGCTCAGTTGATTGGAACGTCATCCCATACACCAAAGGTTGCAGGTTTGATTCCTGGTCAGTGCACATACCTAGAGCTAGGTTCCAGGTTTGATCTCCGATCAGAGCATGTACAGGAGGCAACTGGTCAATGTTTCTTTCTCACATTGATAATTCTCTCTCTCTTTCTCCCCTCCTTCTTCTCTCTCTAAAAATCAATAAACATATCCTCAGGTGAGGATTAAAAAAATAAGTGGAACAAAAAATTGATGTTTCTCTCTCTTTAATTTCCTCTCTCTCTAAAATCAATTACAAAAATATTTAGAATGGCAAAAACCCAAAACACTGACAATACCAAATGCTGGCAAGGATGTAGACTGATAGGAATTCTCCTTCGTTGTGATTAGGGATGCAAACTGGTACAGCCACTTTGAAAGACAGTTCTGTATAGATTCTGACCAAACTATCAGAACTCTGAAGACTACTAGCCCAGTGTTTTTCATTAACACATTGCACTTTCCCATGTGTCTTATTTATGATATCTCTGAAAAGATGACAATGTTGTTAGTGTTTATTTCATCTGAAATCAGAGTGGAATATATATATTTTAACTCAAAATGTCAACTAATAACTGTCTATCTTAGCTATATTGGTTTTCAACATTTCTTCTTTTAAAAAATTATTTTTTTACTTGACTTTTGTAAGTAAGGATTTTTTCATTTGCTTTCCCACTTCATTCCAAATTTATGGAGATTTTACTAGTGTAAGTATATAGGTGTTCATACATCTCAGTGATATTTAGTTTATTAAGCATACTTATTTATATAAGTTCAAAGTCTAGTGATTTTATGTTTAAAAATCATAGAAGTAATTTGGTATGTCTGATTCTGTTGTGAAACATGTTGTTGCTTTGATATACTACAATGATTTGTATATAATACATATTGCAATATAGCATTGATCACATTATTTAATTGTCCTTTCATCAGAGAGAGAAGATTCACGAGAGATGCAAGAACATCTGTCCTCCTAAAGATACCTTTGACAGGACTCTCTTACATACTCATGGTATGAATATGTGCTATTTGTAGATAATATATAAATGAATGTGTGCCGTTTCTAGCAGAGCAAATATTAATGAACAAAATTTTTATTTTTGGAACTCATTGGCTGGCCTACCTATGATTTTTATGTCTAGTGAAACTTTTATACCTTACAATTACAATACTTTCTAAAAGCTTTTAGAGAAAAATCTTTGGTCTGATGGTACTGTTGTCTTCAATAAATACTTATTTAATATCTGGATACTTGGTACTATGCTCATTGCTTAAAAAAAACATAAATAAGGAATAGTTCTCAAGAAGTTGATCATCTTCTTAGTAAGGTTAAGAAAAAATGACCCCAAAATCATAGCATTGTATATCAAGCAGTAAGTTCAGTGTAGTAAAATTGTATAGAGCTCTTAACTTAGCCTTAGAAAATTTCTGAGTTGATGATGATTGCCTGTGTTTTAAACTAGCTATTGAGAAAGATTTATGTGGGAAAAGGCATTACAGGAAAAGGGAACAGTTTGTACAAAGCTATAGAGTCAAGAGAGAAATTAGCATGCTCAAGGGACTGTAAGAGTTCTGTATATTGGCTCTAATGGGAACAAGAAAAGTAGCTGAAGAAATAGGCGGGAGTCAGATCAAGAGCCTTGTATGCCATGCTAAGGAATATTTCTTTTCTTAAAGCAGTATAGAGCTTCAAAATCTTTTAACCAGACATAATCAGATTTATGGTTATACATTTTTGCCATGGAAACAGTTGGGGGTAATAAATTTTTGAATGATGATGAAACTGGAAGCAAGGAGACAGTTGGAGGCTGTTGCATTAATACAAGTGAGAAATCATGTGGCCCCAAATATCAGTTACAATAATAAAGTTGGAGAGGAAGATGGGCCTTTGAGAGATCTAGGCACAGGTTTTGGTGGTCGCTTAGCTGGTGATAGAACAAGTTGATTTGAGGATGACTCCCAGGTTTCTTGCTTAGGCAGCTGATACAATTCAGTGAGAAAGGCAATATAAGAGGGAGAATTTTGGAGGAGATGAAGACTGGTTTAATTGTACAATACTTTTGCAAAGAAGATATCTGGTATGCAACCTGGAGCTCAGGAAAGAAAGCTGGGCTGGAGATGCAGGGATAGTAGACATTATCATAGGCAATATGTGAGATAATATCATAGTAGTTGAATTCAAGGGCATGGATGGGATCATCCAGGAAGGATGTGAATAGTAAGAGGAAAAGAACTGATAATAGAATGCTAAGGAGCTGCCACATTTAAGGGGCAGATAGAAAATGAGGTACTTGTGAAGGAGACTATAAAGAAGTAGTAAGAGAGATAATTAACAAAGAGAGAGTTCCACTATTGAAATAAAAGGTAGCAAGAATTTCAAAGAAGTGAGAATGGGGATGGCTGGGGTGGGGGGAGTGGTGGTGGTGGGAGATGGAGACAAATGTATATGAATAACAATAAAAAAGTGAGAATGATTATTCTACAATGTCAGAATACTTCAGTTTGTACACTGAGAAGTCTGTGGATTTAGCAATGTAGGAGCTCGTAGGGCAGAGAATTTAGACTGGAGTGGTGGTTACAGAAACCTCAATATTGTGTATTAAGGTGTGTTCAAGAGAAAGAAATGGAAACTACTAGTGTGGATGTGACTTGAAAATCTGAGACATAGGGTATTGACTACAGAGGGAACAGAGTAGAAGAATATTTTTGCATGGCCCAGAAGAGATGAGGCAAGAGAGGCATTCGCATAACCCTGAGAGTGAGTGCTTTCTTTAATTTTACAACTGAGTCCTCCCTTGCATCAGTCTAGTCTGGACCCTAGATCCATCCTTCCTTTTCTCCCTCCCTTTCTCCCCTCCTTTACTCCCTTCATTCCCTTCTTTCTCTTTCTTAGGAGAGAGTGGAACATGTTTATGTGCAGAGAGGAAAGTGATCTCAGAAGGAGGAAGAGGTTGAAGATATGGAGAGGCAGGGTAATTGATTAGACAAGCTCACAGAAGAGGCTGGAGGGGATGGATTACTTTTGGGAAGGAGGGTAGTTTGAGATCTTAATGGTGAGATGAAGATAAAGTAGGTTCAATTGCAGATAAGTTTGTATATGTTACAGACTCAAATGTATAAGAAAATTAATATAGTTGAAATATGTTTAAAATTCTTTGATCAAAAGAAACTCTGGAAGGGATGATGGATGTTTTGAACAATTAAAAAGAGCAGTACTTCTATTTTAGAATTTAATTCATTTTTAAAAACTACACAGCATGCCAAACTTAATCTCACCAACGAATAAGACAGCATCAGGCTTTCTGTGTAGCTAATCACTATAGACTAACTTATTGTAGGCTAATCATTCTCACTTAAAATGTACTTAGTTGTTTTATTGCTACTATACAATTGATTAAAATTACTTGAACATAGGCCTTACAGTGTTTTGCATACTACTAGGGATATAGGAGGTGCTTGATAGATTCATGTTGAACAAAGAAACTTAAGTGGCTATTTGGTTGTGACGTAGTACAGTATTAAATCTTGTCAAAGTATATTTTATGAAAACAAGTTTTAAAAATCATATCTTCCCTTTTCCTTTTTTTCATAGATAAATCCAGGACAGATCTGGAGCAAGTACCTAAGGTACTTATGGGAATACAAAGAATAATAAGCTATAAGTCCAATTTTACAGGAACATATTCCAGGGGGAGGTATACATATTAAGTAAATAATTTTTGTTAAGTATGAGTTAGATAAGTGTACATGGTATACTTGTGTTCAGAGATGAGGTGATTAATCTTTGTGTTAAACTCAGAGATATGTTTGCCCCTTTGATTGGGTTGAATTGGAAGATAAGCAAGGGCATTCTAGACCAGAAACATATATAAAGATACTTAAGCATAAGAGGATATGGAAGATAACTGAGTACTGCTCAAATTTAACTTGTAAAGAGTGGGGATCACAAGATAAAAAGAGGTGAATGGGTCCAAAAAAAATGAAGAGTTCTCAGTGCCTTTCTAATGAATGAATTTGGTCTGTGGGTCATGGGAATCCATCCAGAGGTTTAAACAGAGAAGTTAATTCAGTTATACTTACTTTAAAGGGCTGTCTGACAGCAATGTAGTGGATAGATTGGGGAAGGACATCATTAAGTGTTGATAAAATGCTGTGGAGGTAGACAAGAGAGGGAATTCAAGCAATATTTAGGAAATGTAATGATATATACGAGACAAAAAGTAGGCTTTTCATAAAATTGAATTTGTTTTGGTTTTAAAATTTAGTGTATGTTTAACCTAAAAAACCCATTTTGAAAGGATTTTGATCAGGAGTACATAAGTTTATAAGAAACTGATATCTGGCATTAAAAAAGGGAAATAGTATGGAAATTTTAAGAGAATATGATATTTCCCTTTGGTATATGCCCAGTGGGACTGCTTTAGTGTATTTGATCAAGTTGTAATGGAATGATCATCTCCATTGTTAAAGGCAAGAAAACCATTTTTCTATCTTTCATGAGCATGTGTAGCTTGATGAGACTTTGCTTCTATATTTCTCTAAAGATTTTTATGTAAATAACTCAACTTTGTTATCACTTGCTTTTGCTATTTATATTGAGATCCAAATTAATTATTGTTTAATGGTCTTATGATGTAAGAAGGGATAATGAGTGTAAAGAAAATGTTTTTCTAATGCAGGGAAATTTATCTTTTAATAGATTTTTATGAAACCAGATTTTGCCTTGGATGATTCCTTAACTTTTAATTCAGTTTTACCATGGTCTCATTTTAATACTGCTGGTGGAAAAGGAAATCGTGATGCAGCTTCCTCAAAGTTGCTACAAGAAAAGGTATTTTCTTTTTTACTTTTTCCATGTAGAAAAATTTTTGTAGTCTAGTGGTGCTAGTTGGTGTGGATTCAGATTTAGTTATTTGGTAAGCACTACTTTTTAAATTTTATTTTGTTTTTACTGATAGTTACAAGCCTTCAAGTTTTACTGTTTTGTTTCAATGGAATACATGTTGTGCTGGTAAAAAGAAAAAACTTATTATTTGAGTACTGATTCATCTGAAACAACAGTTGGTAGAGTTTCAGTTGAAAATATGTATTAGAGTTAGTTATCTAATTACTTGTAATTATAATTGCTTTACCTTTATCCAATCTATTGGCCAATTTTGTATTCTTTATTATTTAAAACACAGAAAATCAGTTTATCCTAAGGCACTGTTTATCCCCATTTTAAAGCAGATTTTACCAATTATCCTGTTTTATTTTTAGCTTTGCAAAGCCAAGTCGTTTGCATGTTATTAGCAGTTTTAAAGTTTCTCACAGTGTTCTATGTTTTAGAAATCAACATCTTGAATGTCATTTGATATGTAGAACTTTTCAGAATATCTTAACTCATATATCAAGAATCTTTTAAAATTTCAACAGGAAGTAAAGACCTTTGGTCTCTGTTCCCCCCACCCCACTCCCACACTCAGTTTAGAGCTTCTCTAAAACCAAAAAAGCATTTTGTTGTAGTCTACTGACATCTCTTGGCAATATGAAAGCGTATCTCAGGAAGACAGTTCAGTAAATTAGGTCCAGTCCTCCTCAGTAACTGAAGAAAGGACTAGTTTGGAGAAGATAGGAGAAGAAATGTAGGAAAAGAATATGAGTATCATGGGTATTCCTTTTCTTACAAATATCAGGATGATCACTTAGTAAGTTATATGTCTAATCACTGTGGTGTACACTTGAAACTAACAGAATAATGTATGTCAACTGTAATTGAAAAATAAAAGTGATTTAAAAATGAAAATAACTGAATTTTTTCCTTTGGCAACATTTTTACTTAAAAAGATTTCCCTTGAGTGAGAACAAATTACTAAGTCTGATGAAAAAGATGGGTTTATGGACATAGGCTTACTCCCAGACATTTTCACATTCCAAGTATGTATCGTGGTAAAATAATACCTCACAAGAGAAAAACAACAAAAGCCAATTAAAAATCTAATTGATCTGTATAGACGCTTTTAGGAATACTTTAAAAATTGTTTCCTTTATAGAATATTAATGAGAAATGATTTATGAAAATATGCCTTTGAAAAGAATAGGTCAATGGAATATTGATAAGTTGCTGAAATCTTTAAAATTCAAATGAAACAGTTTTCTCTTGCTAAATGTTTAGTGGCTAAAGTAATACAGGTTTTTTTTGGGGGGGTAAGTTGAAGAATCAGGTTTGTTATATTTACATTCTGGCTCCTTCTCATTTTGCTCTGTTATTAGAAACGTAATGGAAGACAGATCCTAAGAGAGCAGTTTCAAACTCATTTTATGATTGACATCACCATTTTATCTTGCTAGCTTTATAGAAAGGAGATGTTACAACCAGGATCAGAGAAATTTGTATGCCCTTGTAGTGCTACCCAGAGTACTGGCCTGTGATGAGATAAGGAGTTTGCACTAGAATGTAAATCATAACATTGCCTTCTTTTAAGGTCTTTTTACAAAAAACAGGGCACTAGGCTTAGTGATGTAGTTGATTTACTTTCCAGCAAAGTTCCATATTTTATCATGGACCTGCTAAACAATTCACAGACTGGCAGCAGCATGTAAACTGCATTCTGAATAGCGCTGTCCTAAAGGAGATCTCCATCCCCAATTTACTGTTCAGCAAATTGAGTCCATTTTAGCTTGGGATGTACCCTAGTACTTTTGTCCCCATATTGCTTTTCAGGTAAATAAATGAACAGCTGTATTGAAGATGAAAAGAACAACAACAGAAGGGTATAAATGCCAAGAGATTTAAACTGTGGGAAAATTTCTTGTTTCTGATCTATTTTATATTATAATAGATTACTGAAAGAGCCTTACTGAAGATATACCCATCATGATTTTAAGGAAACAGGCTAGGTGACCAAATCATCTCTTCTAGTCTTATGAGTCCTAAATGTTGAAAGTCCATTAACCCTTTAACACTGTGAATTCTCCTGAGATGTTCAGAAATAATGCCTAAATTTGAGCTATTGGTTGTAGAATTTACAATTGGTTGTAGAATTTACAACCAATAGATTTGGGAAAAGGTATGGGAAGGCATATGCAGTTAGAAAGGAAGAAAAGGCAACTGAAGTGTTAGAAGTCCATATTTAAAATTTAAAAAAGTTTTAATATATGTTACTCTAGGAATTAATCTTGGTAGTGTTATAAAAATGTATATGAACTAATTGTTTAAGGCATTTGCCAACCTTTTCAGAACAAAATTTGTTGGAAATTAACTGGGTTTTACAAATTAATAAAATAATAATTTTCAAAATGCAAAATAAGCAGCCTTAAAAAAGATCCAAATTAATGTTAGTACTTTTTATAATTTGTGACTGGGCCACCAATCTGTCTTGTGGATTCTTTAATATTTTGAGGCAGCATGGTATAGTAGAAACAAGTTCAGCTTTTGAGTCAGACATACCTGGGTTCAAATTTTAGTTTTGCCACTTACCATAAGACTTTATTCAAGTCACTTAATGTCTCTGAGCCTCAGTTTCCTCATCTGTAAAATGAGAATAATAATTACCTATATTCCAAGATTGTTCAAATTAGAAAATGATGTATATAGAATATCAGTGCCTGGTCCATAGGAGGAGGTTAATGAATAGTAACTATAATGATCTTTTATTCAGATCAGTTATGTGTGCTGTTGGTGACAGCAGTGGTCTCTGGGGTTAAAGAGATCATTATCTCTCAGATTTTAGAATTTGTGACTAGATTAAAATCTGAGATGACTATGGGGTACTCTTACTTTCTAGAAAGTGGTTGGTGTTTGGAGGGCAGTAATGGCAGGGGCAGCAGAAGAAGGTAAATCACCTACTCTGTTGTCTAACATTTATTAATCTTTGGGCTGTACCTTTCATCTCCCTTCCCTTTTGTTATGTCCAATATTAAGGATCCTACAATCATACAGTTCAGACAATGGGATTTAAAACACATGTAGAAATCTTGTATCATTTTCAGAAAGTATTTGGATAGTCAAGGAAGGTATACTTATAATACTCCATGATTTTTTTCCTTCCCTTTTAAGCTGAGCCATTATCTGGATATTGTGGAAGTAAACATTGCTCACCAGATTTCTCTACGTTCAGAAGCATTTTTTCATGCAATGACCTCTCAACACGAATTGCAGGACTACCTCAAGAAAACTTCCCAGGCTGTAAAAATGCTTCGAGATAAAATTGCACAGATTGATAAAGTAATGTGTGAAGGATCACTACATATTTTAAGACTGGCGCTTACCAGAAATAATTGTGTTAAAGTATACAATAAACTGAAGTTAATGGCCACTGTACATCAGACTCAGCCTACAGTACAGGTGTTGTTGTCCACTTCTGAATTTGTTGGCGCATTGGACTTAATAGCAACAACACAAGAAGTTCTACAGCAAGAACTTCAGGGCATTCACAGCTTCCGGTATGTCAAGTAAACCATTAGAAATAATGATAGAAATTTTTTAAAGTTTAATGTGTAATGTTAGCTGAAGAATTGTGACTACCTTATTTTTCTGACCATAAGACGCACCTAGGTTTTAGAGGAAGAAAATAGGGGAAAAATTTTTGAAGCAAAAAATGTGGTAAAATATTTAATAACATAAATAACATAATATTTCACCAATATAAATGTAAACAGAACTCAACAGCAGCATTAACAAACATTATTTCTCCCAAATTTGGGGGAGGGGGAGGACTGTGTGTCTTATAGTCTGAAAAATATAGTATATTTAAAATTACATGGTTCTTTTTCTTCCAGATTGATCTGTTTAGTAATGTTATTCTGATATTTTAATCTTGGTTGAACAAAATTCATAAAAACAATGTTTACAGGGACATTTAGATGGAGAAGCACAATTAAATTTTTTAGTAGATGTAATCAATGAAATCACAACTTTGAAATGTTGAAATGGTTTTTTGTCAAGACAGTAGAATCACAGGGGAAAAGGGGAAGGACTCACATGAACAAGTATAAAGGACACATGGACAATAACTAAGGTGGGGAGCGGAAATAGGAGGGAGGTGGGGAGCACTGGGGGGGCAGGGCTGGTAATATAAGACAGAAAACTGTACTTGAACAAGAATTAAATAAAAAAAATTTTTTTAAAAAGACAGTAGATCAAGGTAGAGTAAGAAATACCAGTATATCTAAAATTAAATTCATTTTATTTATTTTTTTAAAGATTTTTAAAAATTCATTTATCTTTAGAGGGGAAGGGAAGGAGAGAGGGAGAGAAATATCAATGTATGGTTGCCTCTCATGCGTCCCCTGCTGGGAACTGGCCTGCAACCCAGGCATGTGCCCTGACTGGGAATTGAACCACAATCCTTTGGTTCTCAAGCCCACGCTCAACCCACTGAGCTACACCAACCAGGGTAAAATTAAGTTCATTTTTAAAGTTCTTGAATAGGTTTTAAGTTTAATAATTATTATATTTTATTTCTGATTTTCAGTCTATCACATTACAAAAAAAATCCACATGGTGATGGAAATTGATTTCCCCTACTTTGAAAATACCTTTAAGTTTTAGAGTTTTAGTTATTTTATGTGAGGTCATGACAAAATGTTTAATTTATAGATAAACCAGTTGCAAGCCATCAAAATTTCATTCAGTTAGTAGGCTTGCAGTATCCTTGTAAAAACATTTCTATTTGCTGAGAAACCCATCCAAATCTTACACTGCTGAGTAACTATAAAGAAGTTTTATAGAAGATATATGCTCTGTAACTTAAAAGATATTTAATATATTCTGGAAAACTTTGCTTCAAAATAAGCTTATTTTAGTTGAATTATAAATTATTGGTAATGGTTACATATGGATATGAAATTGGATATTTACTTAGGAAGCATTTTTAAAAACTTATCCCAACTTTAATTACAGAAATAATTGATTCATTCATTGAGAAAATGGTTTTTGATCACCTGTTACTTGTCAGACACAAGATAATACTGGAAATATAGCCATGAGCAAAGCAGAGATGTTCTCTGCTCTCATTGTTTCTACAATTTATTTGGCAGGAGAAGAGACAAATTACTGGGTACTTATGATACAGTGTAATATGGTAAGATGATGAAGGTACAGATTGCTGTGGAGCTCTGATGTTAGTGGAGGAAACTAATTAGGCTTGGATGTTTATACAAAAAGTTTGAACCACAAACCTCTTTGAGGATCTATTGAAAGCTGTTCTTAGACCTTCTTTTCATAAAAATAACCCTGTACATAAAATTTTACAAGCAATTTTGGTTGGTTCATAGTACTTTGAAACCTACTTTGGATTTTCCAGCATGGAACCCAGGATGACTAAATGATTTTTAGTTTCTTTTAAATATTTCTCTTGTGAATATATATGAAATGTATATTCAAAATAAATAATATTAACTTTTGTGATTACTTTAGTAAAATGGACTTCTGTAATGATAGAAGCTGTGTTTTTCAAGTTTCACTATTATATAATATCATGAATGTTAATGAATATTAGGGATCCAGTTCTACTGAGTAAAGTGCTTTAGACTTTGACTAGGACAGTACTGAGAATAAAATCAAAGATCAAATGCTTGCCTGCTAAACACAAATTCTAAAATTGTTCTGATTTTTGCCCTAAAGGTCATGCAATTTTTTAAATTTTCTTTTCCTTAACTCAAATTTATGCCCAGTAACATTGGTAAAAGTATAGTTATCCAAAGCTATCTAGAAAATATTTAAAAACTGGGTTGATATTTTTCCCAGTATGTCTTATTAGAAGACAGAATGAAAATTTTGTAATCTTCTATTTATTTTGAGTCAAGGAAGAGTATACCTGTATTTTCAACCTTCTTTTTGTTTGTGCCTTAACTCAAATGAAAAAAAAAATGTTCTTCACGAAATACTGTAAGTTCTCACTTAATGTCATTGATGGGTTCTTGGAAACTGTGACTTTCAGCAAGATGATGTATAACGAAACCAGTTTTACCACAGGCTGATTGATATGAACTAGAGTTAATTCCTATGGCATATTTCTGGTCACAGAAACATCACCAAACTTAGACCCCAAAACACTTCTAATAGTGAACATTGAAATAAATGCGAGCTATGAATACATTTAAGAAGATTCAGCCCTGGCTGGTGTAGCTCAGTGGATTGAGCGCGGGCCTGCAAACCACAAGAAGATTAATATGAACAAGTAAGATCATTATTTTCCAGCCTGCTTATTCCAGTTCAGGGCATTTCAGGTGGCTGGAGCCTCTCCTAGCAGCTCAGGGTACAAGGTGGGAACCAACTCTGAATGAGACATTCTTGCACCTGAGTCACATTAACACCCACTCCCACACTCTCTCAGGCTGGGACAGTTTAGATATGCCATGTCACTTCATGTGCACATCTTTGGGATGTGGAAGGAAATTGGAGTACCCAGAGAAAACACACACAGACTTGGAGAGGACCTGCAAAAATTACTCAGACATTGGCCCCTGCTGGGAATCTTTTTTTGCCCCCTAACATTATAACAAAAAGATGTTGAATGAACATTATTTGGGGACCTGCTGTAAATGATTTTTAAAAGAACTTTCAAGTACTCTGATGGTCAAATATCAAGTACTCTGATATCAAGTTACATTTTGCTCAATTTTTTTTTACTGTTATTTTTATTAGAACCTACACATGTGTAAAGAGTGTTTATTCTTCATATAAACATTTCTGTAATCCCTGGCTGGTGTAGCTCAGTGGATTGAGCATGGGCCTGTGAACCACACGATCATAGTTCGATTCCCAGTCAGGGCACATGCCTAGGTTGCAGGCCAGTTCCCAGCAGGGGACTCAACGAGAGGCAACCATACATTGATATTTCTCTCCTTCTCTTCTTCCCTTTCCCTCTAGAGATAAATAAATAAATTTTTAAAAAAATTTCTGTAAAGCTATCAAATGTCAGTTCCAGTATGGTTATTACTGTATAAAAGTGTGGTATCAGAACTGTGTTGAGTTTCTAACTTCTGATAAACATCTTTACATGCACATAATTTTCAAACATAGAAGTATTATAAAAGAAAATGTTTTTCTAGTAAAGAATACTGTCTTCTAATTGAAGTAGTTTAAGGCTGACATATTACAACACAGTTTTGTTCTGTTTCAATACTGTTTTGTTTAAATCCTATCTGATGATTTACTTTATTGACTTTATCATTCATTCCTTTTGCTATAAAGCTGTTAAATATCAACATTCTAAACTTTCTTTTATAGATTCACAGATATTTTTAGGGCCATTTAACTTTGTTTGGAAGCTTAAGAATAGTGTAGATTCTATATTTGATCACTTAGGATAACATATACTTTAGGTTTCTTGTTTACTATACACGTTAGTGGTGTAAGGTGTGTTCTTAGTTTATTAACATGATTATTTCCCACTAGAAGATACGAGATATTGTACTTGAATTTCACACACTTTCCTCCTGTTTTTTCATGCCAGAGAACAAATTTCAGTCATTATGTGGGGCATATCTTAGAAAATCATAGGGTTTTATTTAAAATAAGAAATCTGTCTTTAAAATATGTGTTTATTAGAAAGAGGGAGACACACACACACAGACAGACATCAATTTGTTGTTCTACTAACTTACGCATTTATTGGTTGATTCTAGTATGTGCCCTGAGTGGAGATTGAATCGGCAACCTTGGTGTATCAGGACGATTCTTTAACAAATTAAGCTACCCAGCCAGGGCCAAAAGAAGGACCTTTCAGTAGAACCAAGGATTCTGTTGGATTAATTTGTTAATAGTCTTTCCATTTGATAGATATTAGTCCAGTTTGCTTTCAGTTATGTTTTTTTCCTAACACTTTTAAAGGGAACTTTGACATCAAAGTTTTCCAGTAGTCAAATTACTACAATTACAAATCTGTGTTTAAAAAGAATTTGAATGTTTTATTTGTATACAATTTTTCTATATCATATATTTTCTAGTCAGTGGTAGTAAAAAATACTTACATATTTTTTCTCGTTCTTTCTATATTTTTGACCTTGACATTTTCTGTATACATTTTTGTGACTTCTGAACCTCCAGGACATTTGCTTATATGCTAATAAAATTTAATAACATTCTTCCATATTTGATTATTTGTGATTTTTTTAAAAGAATTTTTCTAGTGGGCCCTAAATGTCTTGGGCAAGATGTCATATACATCTTACTATGTATTTATGGAATCTGAATGATCCAGAGTATTACCTAATGTATGTTGACTCTTGGTATCATTGTCATATTCTTTTTTCCTTTCTTTCACTTTTTATAATCACTGTCCCTAATTGACCAATTATAGTTTATATATGACTGTAGTTCTTTTTTTCTTTTTTAAAGATTTTATTTATGTTTAGAGGGGAAGGGAAGGAGAGAGGGAGAGAAATATCAATGTATGGTTGCCTCTCGTCCGCCCCCTGACAGGAACTGCATCCCCTGCTGGGAACTCGCCTGCAACCCAGGCATGTGCCCTAACTGGGAACTGAACTGCGATCCTCTGGTTCACAGGCCCGTGTTCAATCCACCAAGCTACACCAGCCAGGGCTTATATATGACTGTAGTTCTTAATACTATTTGCATATTAAAACTCAGGAGCTTTATACAATAAAAAGCATCCCACACCCCATCCAAATTAATTAAGTTAGACTTTCTAGAAAGTAAGGCCTTCACAACTGCCTTTTTAAAAAGCTTTTTAGGAGACTCTAAAATGCACTAGAGTTGAGAAGCCTGGTTTTAAATTACCATCAGGTACTCTCCTTTTTCAGGGTTTGGAATTAAAGTGGTAGCATCTTCTAACATAAATTTATTCTTTTTAAAACAAAAATTTCAACTAAAATGTCTTTTTATCTATTCGAAGAGGGCTCTACTAATGTGTTAGGGGTACAGTGTATCTGTTAATCAGTGTAAAAATCCCAGTTTAATTCCCTCTTCTGAATGTGGACAGTAATTTACACAGTGGGAAATTTAGCTCATTGAGGAATTCATAATTATTAAAATGGATCTTTTGTGCCTTTGTTGATTTTTGTGATTTAAAAAAAATTTAAATGATTTTACTGCCTCAATTGTTGAAAATTGGGCACTTTGAATTATTAGGACATAAATATTTTTAACCACTACTCATGGAACAAAAGTTTGCTATTAGCAGTAAAAAATTACCTACAAAGGACTTCCCATCACACCGTCAGCTGATTTCTCAAGAGACTTTGCAGGCAAGAAGGGGCTGGAAGGAAGTATTCCAAGTCATGAAAGACAAGGACCTACATCCAAGATTACTCTGTCCAGCAAAGCTTTCATTTAGAATGGAAGAACAGATAAAGTGCTTCTCAGATAAGGTCAAGTTAAAGGAGTTCATCATTGCCAAGCCCTTATTTTATGAAATGTTAAAGGGACTTATCTAAGAAAAAGAAGATAAAAAACATGTATAGTAAAATGACAGCAAACTCACAATTATTAACGACCACACCTAAAACAAAACAAACTAAGCAAACAACTAGAACAGGAACAGAACCACAGAAATGGAGATCACATGGATGGATAGCAACAGGGGAGTGGGAGGAGGAGAAAGGAGGAAGAGATACAGAGAATAAGTAGCATAGACAGTAGGTAGAAAATAGAGGGAGGGCAAGAATAGTATGGGAAATGTAGAAGCTAACGAAGTTAAGACACATGGACATGAACTAAAGGAGGGAAATGTGGGTGGGAGAGGGTGTGCAGGGTGGAGGGGAATGAAGGGGGAGGAAATGGGACAACTGTAATAGCATAATCAATAAAATATATTTGAAAAATTTTAAAAAATTGGTAATCAGTATAACAAAATATATAATTTGTGATCTATACTACTTTTAATTAAAAGTGTTGCTGTGGTTAATGACATTGAACTGTTTGTTAAGCAGATGTAATAATAGAAAAGTCATTATAAGCTTGGGAATGTATTTGAACTTTGATATCTTACAGGTTTTGACATAGAAAAATTTCAGTTACCTAGAAATTTGAGGATGCAGTATTGTTATTTGCTCTTTCTTATTGTGAAATTTTATGTAGAAACGCTCTTTTCACCATTAACTTTTTTTTTTTGCTACTTAATACCACAATTACTCTATTATTACTACCACTATAAAACCTAAGAACATTTTAAAAATTCTGTGGTACTCTGTACCAGGTACTGTGCTAAGTATATATTGCATGTATTATTTTATTCTGCCTCTCACTTCCCCCGCCCCCCCAAAAAACCGTCTGTGAGATCAGTAATCTTACCCCAACTTAATAGATAAAGATACTGAGGCATAGAAAGGCTTACATAACTTGCTCCAAGTCATGGTTCAGGTTATAAAACAGTAGAGTCAGGATTCAGCCTAGGTCTCATCTAATCCAAGAGCTATGTATGCCTTTAAAATATTTGAGGATTTATAGGACCTCAAATAGAGCACTTGGAATATCAGTGCTAGTTTTATAGTGTGATAGAGGTAAAATTGTGGGCAATTAAGTTATAAGTTTGCTGAGCCAGGACCTACCATGGTAATTGGTTTTAGCATAAAAATGAATGAAACTGGCTTTTTTCCTAGTTATAAGCCTTTTTTTTTTTAAAGAAAAGGTGGAAGACATTCAGTTAATTGTATGTCCCAGTTTATAGTGCTTTCATTGATCTGAGGTCATCGTGGGATTCCATTTAAGGGATTTTTATTATTGGAACTAATAATAAAAAGGTACATAAAAAAGTCTTTGATCCTGATATAATCTATAATTTAGATCTTCAAAACATTGTAGTAAGAAAGTTTTCAAATTGTATGCTCGAAGGTGAAGCCAAAAACCAGACTTTCTGCTATTTGATAAAACTAATATTATTGTAGAGTTTATTGATACATGTTTCTCTGATAAAAGCGGCACAGAGGTCATTGTAGTGAACAGTTTAGTAGAAGATCTGAATTAATGTACACATTGAGGCATGTCAAAGTGGGAAGTATTGGAGTTCCAATTTTTTGGGCCTATAAAGCAGTAAGTACTTTTTCAGAAAGTGTTATTTTAGTTATTTACTGTTTCAGTAAATTTCTTTTACCACTCTGAGTTACTGTATGTGATTATGAGGATATGTACTTTTTAAATGAGCTTTTAACAGCTTTATTAAATATTTTCAATAAGATTAATAATGTGTGGGTCATTATTATTATATTTGTTGTCAAGGTAGTCAAGAATAGAAAAACAGAGCAAGAATGAATAGGTGAGTCTTGTGGAACATTTTAAACCTGGAAGTTTTGCTTGAAGCTTTGTTTAGACACATCTTTGTGTGTATATTACATACCTGTGATTATGAAATGCTACTTGATATTAGTATTGAACTTCATATCTGTTCTTTTTAATTATATTTATTAGACTTTAAAAGTAGTTAAATAATGCATAAGAATAAAGGTTCTCAGTTATTTAAGACAATATTGAGGTCAAATAGAACCTGTCATTTAAGTTATTATGCTGAAATTTCAGAGTTTTACTATTTCGACGCCCAAATATTGGTAGATACAATCATATTGACTTTTTACCATAGTTCTATGCTGGGATTTGTAGGAGACTATTCATTCATACTTGAAGGTAACACATACCTGAGTATAACCTCTAGTGTGCCTTAAAAAGGAATCTGATTTTCACAAAAATTGAGAACCAAGCAATGGTAAAATTATGGGTAGATTTATGTCCTACCATGTTACTACTTTAAAAAAACTTATTAAAAACTCAAAATACTCAGAAATAGAGGAAATTATAGAGAGTTGTATGAAGCTGGATACATTGTATATCACCTGGGACTTAACAAACTGATGGCCAACTTTGTTTTTCCTGTGCCCCTCTACTCCTGGATTGGAAACAAATTCAAAACATTGTTTCATTTTGTTTATAAATATTTCATTGTGTATCTTGAAAGAAAAATATCTTTAATGGATTCCCAGTCAGGGCACATGCCTGGGTTGCAGGCTAGTTCCCAGCAGGGGACTCATGAGAGGCAACCATACATTGATACTTCTCTCCTTCTCTCCTTACCTTCCCCTCTAAAGATACATAAATAAAATCTTTAAAAAAAAAAGAAAAGTATCTTTAAAAACATAATTTTAATATTTATATTTTCACATAGCTAGCGAGTTTTCAGATTTTCCTGTTTGTCTCAAAATTTCTTTTTATAGTGTTTGTTGAAGTCAGGATCCAAATGATATGTATACATTGCATTTGGTTGATATTTATTTCATGTGTCTTGATATATAGGTTTCCATTCTTGTGTATTCTCCCTTTCAAAGTATTTATTGAAGAAATTGAATTGTCTTCTAAAGCCTTCTCACAGTCTGGATATTACCACATCCCTGTGTTTATCATGTTTTTCTTTTGCCCATGTTTTCTGTAAACTAGTAGTTGCATTTAAAGCCTTGATCAGATTGAAATTTTACTCTTTGTCAAGAGCACCTAATAGGTAGTGGTGTGTATTTCATTTGAGAAACATATATCTGGTTGTCTCTCTTTTTTGTGCTATTAACAGACATTTAATGATCATTGCCTCGATTTATCATCTCATTTAGAGTTCCAAATCATGATATTCTAATTCTGAACTTCATTATTCATTTACTAACTGGAATACTTCCTTAAAGCTATATTTCTACATAATAATTATTTGGTAACTCTGAAGTACATTTTTTACAGGTGTAGGCAAGATAAATTCTAGGCAGTGAATTGTAGGCAGTGAATCTTTTCACTTATTTAGAATTTTTTAAAAAAATGATTTGAAAATCTAGCATCTTCTAAAGGTGACTGATGAGTTTTTAAAAAATATTTTTATAAGCATGAATTTATATATATATAAATATATATAAATATATTTCAAGTGTTTAAATTCTTTGCTGTTTTTATTTTTATCAGTGCTCAAATTTTTCTGTCTTTTGGAAGAACCTCCTCCAATTCATTCTTGAGTCCTTTTGACATGATTCAATGAGTAGTCATTCACGTTTTTTTTACTTTGTGTTATGTCATTCGTTGTTTTTTTACTTTGTGTTATGACAAGATATTCATCTATTTTCTGTCCCAGACTTGTAATCTCCCACTTCTCTGAGGAGCTCTAGTTTCTTTTAGTAGGAAATGGTGTTTAAAAACTACAGTCTGGGAACCAGAGGTGATTTGTAGTAGACACAGCTAGAAAATAATTTTCCCTTTATAAAGAAATCTGAGTTTGTATTGATAATCTTAACTTAAATTCACAATTATAGAATTCAGTCTTATGTATATATCCTTTTGAACAGGCTGAAAGCTGTGGTTCCTAATGATGTCAACATAATTCCTTGTTTGTTTTATCTCCTAGTATCAATAGAATGCTCTCAGAACTAACAATATGATTACTACAAACGTAGGATTTCTTTTCCTTAAGGATATGTCCTTTGTTAAATGAATTGATAAATTACCATGTTTTAATGTCCATCGAAATAATTCCTCTTTGGGTAAATTTACCACTAACTCAATATACAGTTAAATTATTTGTTCCATTTGCTTTTTTTAAAAAAAATTATGAACAGGAAACATAAAACTATAGTCAATAAATACACTGAAAATTGTAATAAAAATTACTCCAGGCCCATGTCACAGCCAGTGAAAGAGGAAAAAAAAGCGGTGAAGGAGTGACCAGAGGGAGAGAAAGGAGGGTGCTCCGCAGGGTCCCAGGCACCTCCGCACCTGTCACTGCCAGACTTCCTTCCGACTCACCGAGTGCCCTCCTCCACACTGCCCTACTTCTGTTTTCCTGATGCCTACCTACACTTCTAGAACACTCCCTTAGCAATTTCTCCCCCTCCGCAGTGGTCTCCCCTTAGAGATAACTTGGAGAAGATCGAATACCCCTTCTCTAACAAGCCCTTATTCTCTCAAGTATTTCTACCAAGCTTTCAATTACTAATTAGCCCTTCCTTCTTTATTGTTTTTTAAATTACCAAAGTAATATATATTCACATGGTTAAAAATAGTACCAAAAGGACTGTAATACAATAAAGCATGCTGCCTCTCCCACCAAACATACTACTATATCTTAACGATCAATTTTAGAATTATCCCTGATTTTCTGATATGTAGGATGAGGATTCAGCTCTTTGAAAGTCTGGATCCTCTATTCCTTCTCCCAGTAGGATTCAATTACTCTAGCTGCCTCTACTGTTCCCCTCTGTAATTTCGAGCAACATATTTAAACCATTAAGTCTTACGTTGCAACCACACATGGTTACTACGTAGTGATATCCCACTGAGAAAGGAAAGCAGCTACTGTCTATTATTTCACTGTCTTCATCAACGTGATTTTTCTATCTCGGGAAGTTCTTGACCAGAAAGCTATGACTTGAAAATAAATTTACTGTTTGTTTTAGGAACTTCCTGAAAACCCATTTAAATAACATCAGACTACTCAAGTTTTCTATAGATAGCATCAAATAACTATTTACTCTCCAAGACTCTTTGAAACTGTCAAAATTAATGACTGAGACTTTCACTAAGACAGAATGGGAGGGCCTGTAGGCCGAGCTCTCATACTCTGTATTGGTCTGGAAAGCCCTCTAGGAAACACCCCACACACTTCCTCTTCCTGTCTATAAAATACTTCCTCTTTTTTGTTGCTGGACTTGCACATGGCTCAGCATGGCTGCACATACCGTATTGCAGTCTTTTCTCTTTTTTTTAAAAAAAGATTTTATTTATTTATCTTTAGAAGGGAAGGGAAGGAGAGAGGGAGAGAAATATCAATGTATGATTGCCTCTCGTGTGTCCCCTGCTGGGAACTGGCCTGCAACCCAGGCATGTGCCCTGACTGGGAATCGAACCGTGATCGTGTGGTTCACAGGCCTGTGCTCAATCCACTGAGCTACACCAGCCAGGGCCTCATTTATTTATTTTATTTTAATTTTTTAAAATTATTTTTCAAGTACAGTTTTCTGTCTATTATTCCCATCCCATCCCACCCCCCGTGCTCCCCCCTTTTCTCCCATTTCCACCTTTCTCAGTTGTTGCCCATGTATCCTTTATATATGTTCCTCTAAATCCCTTGCCTATTTCCCCTGAAATTCCCTCCCCTCTTCCCTCTGGTCACTGTCAGCCTGTTCTCTATTTCAGTGTCTTTGGTTATATTTTGCTTGCTTGTTTGTTTTGTTGTTTAGCTTCCTGTTAAAGGTGAGATCGTATGGTATTTGTCCTTCCACACCTGGCTTATTTCACTCAGCATAATGCTTTCCAGTTCCATCCATGTTGTTGCAAAAGGTAGGAGCTCCTTCTTTCTGCAGCATAGAATTTCATTGTGTATATGTACCATAGTTTTTTGATCCATTCATTTACTGATGGGCACCTAGTTTGCTTCCAACTCTTGGCTATTATAAATTGTGCTGCTATGAACTTTGGGGTGCATAGGTTCTTTGGGATTGGTGTTTTAGGGTTCTTAGGATACAATCCTAGCAGTGGAATTGCTGGGTCAAAAGGCAAGTCCTATTCTAGTTTTCTGAGAAAATTCCATACTGTTTTCCATAATGGTTGTACCAGTCTGCAATCCCACCAACAGTGGACCAGAGTCCCCTTTTCCCCACACCCTCTCCAACATTTGTTGTTTATTGCTTTGTTTATGATAGCCATTCTCACCGGTGTAAAGTGGTATCTCATTGTGGTTTTAATTTGCATCTCTCTGATAGCTAGTGATATTGAGCATCTTTTCATGTGTCTCTGGATCCTCTGTATGTCCTCCTTGCAGAAGTGTCTGTTCAAGTCCTTTCCCCATTTTTTAATTGGGTTAGTTGTCTTCTTAGAGTGAAGTCGTGTGAGTTCTTTGTATATTTTGGAGATTAAACCTTTGTCTGAGGTATCATTGGCAAATATGTTTTCCCATACAGTTGGTTGTCTTTTTATTTTAATGCTGTTTTCTTTAGCTGCGCAGAAGCTTTTTATTTTGATGAGATCCCATTTGTTTATTCTTTCCTTTATAGTCCTTGCTCTAGGGGACATATCAGTAAAAATGTTGCTGCGTGAAATATCTGAGATTTTCCTGCCAATGTTCTCCTCTAGGACTTTAATGGTGTCATGGCTTATATTTAAGTCTTTTATCCACCTTGAATTTATTTTGGTGTATGATGTAAGTTGGTGCTCGAGTTTCATTTTTTTGCATGTAGCTGTCCAGTTCTCCCAACACCATTTGTTGAAGAGGCTATCTTTACCCCATTTTATGATACTGCCCCCTTTGTCGAATATTAATTGACTGTAGAGAGTTGGGTTTATTTCTGGGTTCTCTATTCTGTTCCATTGGTCTATGTGCCTGTTTTTATGCCAGTACCAGGCTGTTTTGATTACAGTGGCCTTGTAATACAGTTTGATATCAGGTATTGTGATCCCTCCTACTTTGTTCTTCTTTCTTAACATTGCAGCTGCTATTCGGGGTCTTTTATGGTTCCATATAAATTTTTGAAGTGTTTGTTCTATGTCTGTGAAATATGCCATTGGTACTTTAATAGGTATTGCATTGAATCTGTAAATTGCTTTGGGTAGTATGGACATTTTGATGATGTTAATTCTTCCAATCCATGAACACGGTATACGTCTCCGTTTGTTTGTGTCTTCCTTGATTTCGTTCTTCAGTGTTGTGTAGTTTTCTGCATACAGGTCTTTTACCTCCTTGGTTAGATTTATTCCCAGATATTTTATTTTTGTTTTTGCTATATCAAATGGGATTTTTTTTCTTGATTTCTGCTTCTTCTGTTTCATTATTGGTATACAAAAATGCCTTTGATTTCTGGATATTGACTTTGTAACCTGCTGTTTTGCCAAATTCATTTATTAGTTCAAGCAGTTTTTTGGTAGAGTCTATAGGATTTTCCATGTACACTATCATGTCATCTGCAAACAATGACAGTTTTGTTTCCTTCTTTCCAATTTGAATGCCTTTTATTTCCTTTTCTTGTCTGATCGCTGAGGCTAAAACTTCCAATACTATATTAAATAGAAGTGTCTACTATATTAGACAAAGTGGACAACCTTGTCTTGTTCCTGATCTTAGTGGAAAAGCTTTTAGTTTTTGCCCATTGAATATGATGTTGGCTGTAGGTCTTTCATATATGGCCTTTATTATAATGAGTAATGCTCCCTCTATTCCCACTTTGCTGAGTACCTTTATCATAAATGGGTGTTGTACCTTATCAAAAGCTTTTTCCGCATCTGTTGATATGACCATGTGGTTTTTGTCTTTGCTTTTGTTTATGTGGTGTATTACATTTACTGATTTGCAGATATTGTACCATCCTTGCATCCCTGGGATGAATCCCACTTGGTCGTGGTGTATGATATTTTTGATGTATTGTTGGATGCGATTTGCCAATATTTTGTTGAGGATTTTAGCGTCTATGTTCATCAGCGATATTGGCCTGTAGTTTTCTTTCTTTGTTGTGTCTCTATCTGGTTTTGTTCCATTTGCTTTTGATATACAAGGATTAATCTTTCAAGATGTAATATTGTTTTATAACTATGTTAGTTTCATGGTTCCAAAGTCAATCTGTGAAACAAAGAATATTCAGAGAAATTTAATTTCTGTCCTGGTCCCTTTCCTCCCTACTTACCTCTGTAGGTCATCATTTAAAAATTTTTTACTTAATATTTTTCCATCCATTCATTCCTTCCCTTCATCCATCCATCCATCCATCCATCTATCTATTCATGTCTCCATCTGTTCCTCATCTAAAATAAACATTAGCGTACTGTACATTTTATTTACCTTGCTGTTTTTACCTTACCCTTGTATACCCTGGAGATGACTCTACAGTATACATTCCCATAGGGGCAAAATTGGTTCTTGAAGGGTAAAAAACTTTTGGATATTACAATGGTTTGTGGCCCTCCAGAGGACTACAGTATGTAAACAGATACATAGTATATCTGTTATACTAAAAATTCATGGCAGGGGGGCAGTTGTTCATTAGGGTGGCAATAGTGAAAAGATGTTGAGCAATTACTCTGTAGCAGTATGTAGTATATTATCTGGTATTCTTCAGTTCTTTTAAAAGTGTGTAGTGTCTGCTATGATACATTCCTCCCTATTGACTAACATTTGGGTTGTTTATATTCCTTTGCAGTTAATGGTGCTGCAATGAATGTATATTCTTTTGTGTTTTTACCGGTGTATCTCTGAGACAGATTCCAAGAAGTGAGATTTTAGGTCAAAGACTATTTGCTTATGTAATTTTGCTAGACACTGCCAAATTCCCCTTATGACACTGTCTTAGTTTGTACTGATAGATATGTTCTAATAATTCTGAGATGTTGGTATCATTTGTAAGAACCTTACTAGTGCTGTTAGAAATATAATTTTCATATTGCAAAATACAAATTTATATGTTATTTTAAGAAAATGTGTGTATGTGTGCATATAAATGTTTATTATTTAATTTAATTATAGATGTTTAAATTTAACCTTAAATTTAAGACATTTAAATATGAATTTAAATTGTAAAAATTTAAATATGAATGTTTAAAAATTTCCCCCAAAGATAGAACTTAATTTTTTTTTTATCCTGGGGTATAAACAGATTTCCCAATGGTCCTTATCACTTATTTTTTGGAATACTTTGGACCAACTACATACCTAGGTTTCTTCAACCCATTGTTTTTATAAAGCTATTAACCCTGCCTGATATGGCTCAGTTGGTTGGGCATTGTCCTACAAGACAAAAAAGGTCACAGGTTTAATTCCTGGCTAGGGCCCATGCCTGGGTTGTTGGTTTGGTCCCTCACAGGGGCACATGCAGGAGGCCACTGATCATTCTTTCTCTCCCTCCTATCCCCTCTCTCTAAAATTAAGTAAGTAAATAAATAAAGCTATTAGATTGTGTAGCTAATATTCCTTTGTATATGAAGGTACTCATCCTTAGTGTCTTGCAGAACAGGAACTTTATGGAACCATTCTTGTCATTTGGACAGTGAATGCTTTTTCTAAAGGTTCCAAATAGTGATACTTGCCTATACCATCTGCATAACTCTACCCAGATTAGAGTCCTTCTTGCTTTAATCCTAGCTAGGATCTGCAAATATTAGAGGTATATAAAAAAACATTTTATGATAAAACGTTTCATGTATAGATTGTAGTTCAGTATTTTGGTATTTTTAGTCTTGTGTTCTAATGACTTTCAGTTTACTGACCTGAGGTTATTGCAAGTAACTCAAACTGATGATGACAGAGATTGAAGTGCGTCAGTCTGTCCTCTGGTTAGTCCTTCCAATATATGCACCCAGATGGCACATAGTAGGTACTTGTATTTGTTGAATAAATGAATGGCTTGGGAACTACTGGCATTGATATTCAGTAAATGGTTAATGAAGAAAGGACTTGACTCCCTTCTTCTTTCTCTCTCAAATCAATATTTTTTAAAATGTATTTATCTTTAAAGGGGAAGGGAAGGAGAGAGGGGAAGGAGAGATTTAAGGTTTTTTAAATTTATTTATCTTTAGAGGGGAAGGAGGGAGGAGAAGTATCAATGTATGGTTTCCTCTCATGCATTCCCTGCTGGGAACTGGCCTGCAACCCAGGCATGTGCCCTGACTGGGAATTGAACCGCAATCCTTTGATTCTCAGACCTATGCTCAATCCACTGAGCTACACCAGCCAGTGCTCAAATCAACTTTTTAAAATAGGAAAGGACTTAGAATATCTGAATATTTTATCTGTAAAAGTAAAAAAAAGCAGTCATGAAACTTCTAGGGCAGGTTTCCCACATTTATCTGTATGTTAAAGAGAAAAATAGAATTTGGGAGGTGATATGAAACTATTGCAGTTATTATTGTTAAGCTAAAAGACTCCATTTTACTAACACATCACATTATTGCACAAGTACTGTCAGAGAAGTTTTGCCTATTAGTTCCCTTAATTGTAGAGTGAATTTGGACTTTTAATGACTGCATACAACATTTCTTCTTCCTTTGTAGGCATTTGGGATCACAGCTTTGTGAGTTAGAAAAACTGATAGATAAAATGATGGTTGCAGAATTTTCTACTTATTCTCATAGTGACTTAAATAGACCACTGGAAGATGACTGTCAAATTTTAGAAGAGGTATGTATTTTGAACTGTGGAATGAAATTTATGTCATTGCTTAGTGCTAATTCCTAACTTCCTTAGTTTAGAACACATTCTCAGATTATAGTGAAAAAAATTACATTAAATTTCAACCTCTATTTGACTTATGAAGTCCTTCACTACATGACTTTAGAAAGTATTATAATTGCTTATTATTCTGTGAAATTAGAGAATAAAATAATTTCATAGCCTAATTAGAAATTGGAGTTAAAATGAGGTCTTTATGTAGCTTGCAAACCAAGTTAAAAATGTATATATAGGACAAATTAATATATATCCATGTATATGAGTGTATTGGAGTATATATTTTTTAAAAGTGATCATTATTATATAGTAACTCACTAGTCATTCTCTAGTCATTTATTGAACATATATTATGAACATGTTTTATGTATGTACATATACAAATGTATCATATCCAGTCTTTACTCATCTGGTAACTTTTCAGTGCTTATTACTGCCAAGAACTAGTAAAGAATCCAGAAAGCCCTGATAGCAGTCTAAGTAGTTAAGAGATATTTTTACCTGTTTGCAGTTCCACAGATAGTCCAGGTCATCATTCTAGTCTTCTAGACCACTAATTGGAAAGTGCATGGATCACAGAGTATTTATTGGTCATCAGGGTCTGTAAAGGATACTTTCTAGCTACTTAAAACTAGACCAAAATATACTCTAATAAGACTATTTTGCCTCCAAAGCAGTTTCATTTGATCCACTGTTGTGGCATAGGATTTACCTGTTTTGGAACATTGACTCCAAAAATCTGATAACAAGATTGCTGTGGAAGGGGTTATTTTTAGGCTTCTAGAAAATACTACATGAAAGATAGAGTTCTCAGCATCCAAACATAAAACCCTTGATATTTAGTATTTCTGCCTGTCAGATTTCTGCCAATGTTAGAACACTGCCTGTGAGATTTCTGCCTGTTTGATATTTAAAGTGTGAAGTTACATACTTTTTTTTTTATTTTGGTAGGAAAGACTAGTGTCTCTTGTATTTGGACTTTTAAAACAAAGAAAACTTAATTTTTTAGAAGTCTATAGTGAAGAAATGATTATTACGGCAAAGAATATCATTAAACAGGTAATTGTACATTTTTTTACTTAATCTAATTTGGTCTAGAATCTTTTATGAAGTTTATTTTTACATGATCCTAAAAATAATATACAGGGTCCAGCACAAATAATGCCCCTTTTTAATTCCAAAATTATAAGCATGTACTTCTGTAATATAACAATATCACACTGAATTACAACATATGACATTTTAGGTGAAATGTTCAAACTGAAACTATAAATTATTACACTCAGATTATTACCCTACCAACCACACTCAAACAGGCCTTACTTCTGCTGGACTCTGTAGTATGATAGTAGTATTTTCTTACTTATCAAGAAATTTGGGTGGGTGAGCTGGGATGGGAGTAAAAGATAGAAAACTGTACTTGAACAACAATTAAAGAAAATTTTTAAAAAATTTTAAATGTAGAAAAGTAGAAAAAACAGCCCTATCAGCTCAAAGATTATCCTCTAAGAATATTTCTAAGTATAAATTGTAACTAATGTTTTTCACTGTTGCTATCATATTGTATATAGTATTTTGATTTGTACATGTATTTCAGTTAGAAACACAAGCATAGTCTCATTATATAAGCCTTCATAAACATCATTTTTAGTGATTGTGTAAATTTTCAGCAACATTATGTTAGTTAAACCTACTTAACCATTTCTTTATGCTGTATATTTAGGTTGCTTTCAGTTTGGTACTATAAAGAGCATTGTGACAAATGCCTGTGGTATAAATTAAAGTTGTTTTTTTTATAAAACTATTTCCTTATAACTGATTTCTAAAAGTGGGATTATTGGTCAGAGAGTGTCCAGTTTTTTAATTATTAGAAATGGCCAATATGTACTGTCACCAGCAATAGATAAATGCCCATTGCATCTTACCCTGATCTCTCAGAAATCTTAATTGTAAACTCAAATCCGTATTTTTTTAGTTTTCCCTGATCTTCGTTTTGGCGTTTTTTTACTAAGATAAATTTTATTCACTGAACCTCAGTTTTTCTGTATATGAAAAAGAACAATTTAAAATGTATTTACAAGACTTAGTTGATCATTATTAAGTTGAATGTACATTACTGAGTTTTTAATGTTTAAGTAAAACAAACCAAATAAAAGATTACAATCACCCCATCTTTTACGTCTTTCAAACACTAAAACACCATTTTAAAATTGTTGATACCACTTTCAAAACTTTTTGGCAATATGTACTAATGCTAAATATACACTATTCTGACTTAGCATTTCTGCTCCAGAGTACTATCTGGAATGCGTACGTAAGAAATGCGTACGTAAGTTCACCAAAGACTTTTAGTGGCAGCACTATTTGTATTAAAAACTAGAAAAAAATTGTTATCAGTAAAAGATAAATAGAATTATGGTATATTTATGCAGTTGAATAGTATACATCAATGAGAATGAATAAATTACATGGAACAATATGGATGAATATCATATAAATAATGTGGAGCCAAAGAAACCATACACAAAGAAATATATACTGTATTTCAAACACGGGCCAAATTAATCTGTTGTATTAGAAATTAGGATAGTAGTGACTTTTGGGAGGAAGTAGTTACTAGGATAGGAGTAGGAGAGTAGCTTATTGGCAGTATTCAGTTTCATGGTCTGAGTTCTGCTTACACAGGTATACCCCATTGTGAAAAGTTATTGAGTTATAAAAATAATTTGTACAGTTTTTTGTGTGTATATTATACTTTTAAATAAGTGGGGTTTTTTAAACTGGTGTTTTAATTCCCAGACTTCTCATGAAGTCTAAGCAGTTTTTAAAAACTTTAAACTGTTGCGTGTATTTCAGGAAGCATAACTTCTGAAATAAATTTCTTTTGGAATTAAAACAATTTTTTTAAATTTAAGTCTAGTTGGTATACAATATTATATCAGTTATATTAGTTTCTAGTATATAATATAGTGATTTGACATTTTTATGCTTTATAATGTGATCAGTCCACTAATTATAGTAATCATCTGTCCCTGTGCAAACTTATCACAGTATTATTGACTGTATTCTTCTTTCTCTTTTCACTCTTCTCTTCACCCCCTCTCTTTTGGTAATGGTCCCTTTGGTCTCTGTTTCTGTGAGTCTATTTGTGTTTTGTTTTGTTTATTTTTAGATTCCACACATAAGTGAAACTATATAGTATTTGTCTTTTTTCTGCCTGATTTATTTCACTTAGCATAATACCCTTTAGACTTATCCATGTTCTCACAAATGGCAAGATTTCATTCTTCTTATTGCCTCATAATATTCCCTTGTACAATATATATACACCACATCCTCTTTGGCCATTCATCTGTTGATATTCATGATGAACAAAATTGTCAATGAAATACTAGCAAACTGAATTCAGCAGCACATTAAAAAGATTATACATTATGATCAAGTGGGATTTATACCAGGGATGAAAGAGTGGTTCAGTGTTCAAAAAACAATGTGATTTAGCCCTGGCTGGTGTAGCTCAGTGGATTGAGCGTGGGCCTGCGAACCAGACAATCGCGGTTCGATTCCCAGTCAGGGCACATGCTTGGGTTGCAGGCCAGTTTCCCTGCAGGGGCCAGTTCCCTGCAGGGGATGCACGAGAAGCAACCATACATTGATGTTTCTTTCCTCTCTCCTTCCCTTCCCCTCTAAAAAGATAAAACAAACAAACAAACAAACAAACAATGTGATTTATCACATCAACAAAACCAAGAATAAAAATCCTACGGTTATCTCTTATCTCAATAGAGGCGGAAAAAGTATTTGACAAAATTCAACATCCATTTATGATAAAAACTCAACAAAGTGGGCATAGAAGGAACTTACCTCAACTTATAAAGGCTATATGTGACAAACTCATAGCTAAGTTCATACTGAGCGGTGAAAAGCTGAAAGCTTTTCCATTAAGATCAGGAAGGAACAAGACAAGGATGTCCACTCTTACCACTGTTACTCAGCATAATACTAGAAGCCCTAGTCACAGCATTCACACAAGAAAAAGAAATAAAAGGCATCCAAATCAGAGATGAAGAAATAAAACTGTCACTATTTGTAGATGATGTGATACTATATATAGAAAACCCTAAAGAATCCACCAAAGCCCTGACTGGTGTGGCTCAGTTGGTGGTTTAAAGTCAGTGGTTCAGTTCCTGGTCAGGGCACATGCCTGGGTTGTGAAGTCAGTCCCTGTCGGGGCACGAATAGAAGGCAACCTGATAAATGTTCCTCTCTTGTATCAATGTTTCCTTCTCTTTCTCCCTCCCTTCTCCTCTCTCTAAAAATAAATAAATCTTTTTTAAAAAATGAAGAATCCATCAGAAAGTTAATAGAACTAATAAAAGAATTCAGTAAAGCATCAGGATACAAAATCAATGTACAGACATTTGTCATGTTTTATTTGGAATTTAACATGGGGCTTATATCTTGTTCCTAAGTATTATAGTTCTGTTATGTATTCTTTTATGTTTTGAACAGTGTTAAATAGTAGAGGACTTTAATTAATACGGTTCAAGCTATTCTGCAATAATTATTTAATAGGATAACGGTAATGCTGAAGTATTTAAAATGCTTTGAGGTATGTAAAAGAGACACAAGAGAAATCTGGTAAAATGATTATCAGAGTTATTGAGGCCTTTTTAATTTAATGTATTTTTTAGATTTATTTTCAAAATAATACTTTCAACTTTTTTTTACTGTCTAGCCTATTGAGGCCCTTTTAAATATATAATGGAACATGCCATGTAATACTTAGAATCCACATTAACCACATTTTTTCCTTAAATTTTGCAGTGTGTGATTAATAAAGTTTCACAAATAGAAGAACTAGACACAGATGCTGTTATGAAGTAAGTATTAATGTTAGGTTGTGGTTGATCAGTAGCAGAAATGATGACACACACAAGGGAAGAGAACAGTTAAAATTCAGAAGGAGAAAGGCATGTATTGGTTAAAAAAAAGAAATTCAGCCCTGGCTGGTGTAGCTCAGTGGATTGAGCACGGGCCTGCGAACCACACGATCGCGGTTCGATTCCCAGTCAGGGCACATGACTCGGTTGCAAGCCTGTTCCCGGTTCCCGGCAGGGGACGCACGAGAGGCAACCATACATTGATATTTCTCTCCCTCTCTCCTTCCCTTCCCCTCTAAAGATAAAGAAAAATAAATAAAATAAAATAAAATAAAAAGAAATTCAGTAGTTGAAGTGATCTTCACTGGAAGAAGGCAGTCATCTGGAAGGCAACTCCTCGGAAAGGGGAGATGGAGCCATAAGCACCTTTCTTCCTTCCAATCTTTTGTAAGGGCTCCTCGTTGGCCAACCCCAGCAGGTCAGCTTCCAAGGGCAGAGAGAGGATACAGTGTAGATATGGAGGGGGGAAACTGAAGAATCCATTTCAGAGGAATAGCAGTGTTAAATTTAAATTATTTGGCCAAATAATTAAAACACAGCTTCTAATTGGATTTGAGAAATTTGAGTACAGGATTTGGAATTGCCATGTCTGTAATTTTTTTCACCTTTGAAATCCCTATTCTTTTATTTTGAGAAGAATGACAAATATTTTATGACTATGAATACCTTATTCATATAGATACATAAACTTTATTAACTGGCCTAAGATATGAATAGCTATGTGGACAACTTGTAAAACTTCTAGGTTAGACTCATAGAACGAGGATTGTGGAATTTTAATTTCCACATTATTACCTAGTGTAAACTCGGTTTCAGAATTAGTTGAAGCAACCCTAATAATTCAGGAAGCACAAGTACAATAGTTGGAAAAATTAAGTTAATTGGGACTGTTAAGAGCCCTATAGATAGGGAGAGTCAGTTATTTTTCATTTTTTTATTCCCTAGGGAATTTTCTCAAATAGAGAACTTTCTATATCAAGTATAGGAGTACCTTTGGGAAATAAATTACAAGCTGCAGCAGTAGTCATTAAAAATTTAGAGTATTTAGTCATTGTGGAACTATAAAATATTATTATGGAACTATTTTACATAAATTTTTTATCTTGAAGTTAATTGATTGGTGTCAGCTATGTAAATATTGGCTATATGCTTATATGTTATACTCATATACATAATAATTAGTGTATATATTATATCTAGTATATATTACATATATGTGTATACTAATATGATATTGGCTAATACTTACATAGCACTTTTTTATACACCATGAACTGTACTATGTATTTCTTATTAACTCACTTTAATATTTAGAGCAACCATATCAGTTTTGCTACTTTCCCTATGTTGAGAAAATTAAAGCATGGAGCAGTTAGGTCACTTGTCCAGGGTCATACAATTAGTATATGACTAGGCTGGAACTTGAACCAAGGCAGTGTGGCCCAAGAGCTCATGCTCTTAGCCACCATTTAATATGTGGAAAAATACTTATTTAGTTTGTAATTAGAAAAGTAGATTATTAACTTTATTAAGGGAGATTTATATTCCTATTTTTATCTATTTCAGAATATATTTTCTCCACCTTAAATCAAAATTGGTGTACTTCTCTATGGCTTTTTATCTGATGGTCACAAATCATGCTCACATGGAATTATATAAGATTCTTAAGTCAGTATACTTGACTAGACTAGTGTTAGAGATGTTTAAACAAGGAGGAGATGTTTGGTAATTAACTTCAACTCAATTTTATGATATTAGGTATCTAGATAAAATTACCTAATTCTTCTGTTACTAGATAGTATTTAGGATAGCTTCCTTTAATTTGTAGGTTTTGTTCATATATCATTTGGCCCAAAAATCACTATTTTTGTTTGATTTTTTTTCCCTAGGCTTGCAGATCAGATGAGAATGTTGAATTTCCCTCAGTGGTTTGATTTGCTAAAGGATATTTTCTCTAAGTTTATAGTTTTCCTACAGAGAGTTAAGGTAAGCTGATGTGATTATCAGTTTATCCAGAATATCCCTAAATTAAGTTAACTTTCTAGATTTATAAATATATGTAGAATCAATTGCACTAGAAACATTTCTTTGTTCTTGTAATTTTTCTAAGAGGCTTAGTTTTCAATAAGATTTAAAGTATTTTGGAATATTTTGGTACTTTTTATAATTTAGATGATTTGTTTTATAGTAAGAAGAAATATATTTGCTTGGCATTAAATGTTATACAATAATATTTTCTCTTATGATTTTGTGATACTTGAATCTCTTTAGATTATCTAGAAGTCAAATGTGAAACATTAAAAAAATCTGTCCCAAACCTAAACTAAATTTTTCTAGAAGTTTAGTATTGATAATAGTGACATTTTCTTAAACATAAGTTTGTATTTAAATTGCTTTATTTTTTTATTGTAGGTTTTTATTTTATTTTTCAGCCTGGGATCTAGTCAAGGATCATGTATTACATTAATTACCTTATTTCCTTAATCAAAACCACTTACTTTTAGGCTACTCAGTATAAGGAAAAGACTGTATCACACAGCATTTTTCAGAAGGAAAAAATGTCACAGACTCTAATATAGCAGTCCCTAACCTTTTTGGCACCAGGGACCGGTTTTGTGGAAGACAATTTTTCCATGGATGAGGAGGGGATAGTTTTGGGATGATTCAAGCATATTACATTTATTGTGCACTTTATTTCTATGGTTATTACATTGTAATGTATAATGAAATAATTATACAACTCACCATAATGCAGAATCAGTGGGCGCCCTGAGCTTGTTTTCCTGCAACTATCTGGGGGTGATGGGAGACATTGACACCGGAAGTGTATTGCTTATGTGCAGTCTACTCCATAACCTCATTTTGGTTGCTATCACTGCAGAAAACCCTGCTTCACAAAGGTAGGATGCTGGAAATAGAAGTAGACTTTTTAGTGCTTTTGTGGCAGTCTCAGGCTATTCTGCCGTGACTTTAACCTAGAATGTATGGAGATTTGAAGTTGCCTCAAACACACTTTTAGGGCCATTGTCATCTGAGATCTCAAGAAGTTGATTCTCTTCTAGCACCAATGAAGTTATTCACAAATGGGTTGGACATTTGTTTTTTACTCATTTTTCCTAGGGTTAGCAAGTGAGCTTACCAAAACTGTGACTGAGACAAGTGCACAGTACAGGAAAGAGGCATGGACAAAGTGGTAAATCAAATAATGGGTGGGCCACAAATGGACTAAAATAAGTGTTGGATTCTGACTTAAAGCCTGCCACCAGGTGCATCTGTACAATTGAAGTACATCATCTCATTTGCCCGATGCAGCTTAATTGTCACTTGCCACTTACTGATAGGGTTTTGATATCAGTCTTCAAGCAATTGATTTATTACGGTCTCTGTGCAGTCAAACCTCTCTGCTAATGATAATCTGTACTTGCAGTTGCTCCCTAGTATTAGCATCACTGCCTCAGCTCCACTTCAGATCATCAGGCATTAGATTCTTATAAGGAGAAGGCAACCTAGATTTTCACATGTGCAGTTCACAGTAGGGTTCGTGCTTCTAAGAGAATCTGTTGCCTTCCCTGATCTGACAGGAGGCAGAGCTCAGGTGGTAATTTGAGCGATGGGGAGTGGCTGTAAATGTGGATGAAGTTTTGCTCACTAGTCCACCACTTACCTCCTGCTGTGTGGCCTAGTTCCTAACAGCAGGATTAGGGGACCCCTGCTCTAAAACATATTGGTTGGGATTATGTTTTAATAAGTGAGCCATTTAGAATTACTGAGTATAATAGGCTATTTGTGAAATTAGGTATTTTTTAAATTATTGCCAGCATCTCCTGAGTATCATGTTAAAATGGCCTCGGGGACTTTGGTACTTATCTATGACATGGCTTTTTATTATTGTTGTTTGAGTGATGCTAAGTCACATGCATAAACTCTGCAATCAGAGTGGGAAAAGTTTTATAAAATGTGATTTACTATACTTAATTTAGACTCCGACCAAAATGTTGATCCTACCCATTGATAACGATTCAGTACTATAGCAACCCTTTATCTGTGGATTGCTCAATAACTAGGTCATGTTTTCACCTTTTCTTGTATTCCTATCATGACATTATCACACACTTCTATTTTCACATGTCTGGATATACAGAACTCCCACATTGCATAATATGGGCCAAATTTTTTAAGTATTTCACTTTTAGGTTTTGTATCAGTTAAACTAAGCCAAATTATTATAGTCCCTCCCTCATCCATTCACAGTTTTGCTTTCCATGGTTTTAGTTGCCCATGGTCAGCTACAGTCTGAAAATATTAAATGGAAAATTCCAGAAATAATCAGTTTGGTACACAATTCATAAGTTTTAAATTGCTCATCATTCTAAGTACTATGATGAAATCTCATGTGGTCCTGGTCCATCCTGTCTGGGATGTGAATCATATCTTGTTTAGCAGATCCATGCTGTATACACTCCCCACCTGTTAGTCACTGGGTAGCCATATTGATTATCAGATTGACTGTTGCACTATCTCAGTGCTGTGTTCAAGTAACCATTGTTTTACTTAATAATGGCTCCAAAGCATAAGAGTAGTGATGCTGGCAGTTTGGTAATGCCAAAGAAAAAATCATAAAGTGCTTCTTTTAAGTGAAAAGCTTAAAGTTCTTGACTTAATAAGGAAAGGAAGAAAAATGCTGAGGTTGCTAAGATCAGTGGTAAGATTGAATTTTCTATCAGTGAAATTGTAGAAAAAATATATGCTAATTTTGCTATTGCACTTCACACTGCAAAAATTCTGGTGACAATGCATAAATGCTTAGCTAACATGAAAAGGGCATCAAGTTTGCAGGTGGAAGGCATGAACAGAAAATGTGTTCAATTGATGGCAGTGTGTTGCACCAGAAAGCATACCAAGACTTCAGCAAGGGATCCCTTAAAACAAGTCACCACATTCATGTACTTTTTACTACAGTATGTTTTTATAATTGTTTTATTTTATTATTATTGCTGTTAATCTCTTACTCTAATTTATAAATTAAACTTAATCATAGGTATGTATGTGTAGGAAACATAGTAATATGTAGAGTTCCGTACTATTTGTAGTTTCAGGCATCTACTGGGGGTCTTGGAATGTATCCCTGAAGAACAGAGGGGATTACTGTTTTTAATGAATATATGTACAGTGATTTGTCATAGTTGTAATTTCTCATTTTCATATTTAGATCACTTAAGCTAATACTTCTGTAAGACATCTTTGAAGATGGAATATAAACTTTAAATACTACTTTATCTTTGATACAAGTTTGTGATTTTGTAAGGATATGATTTCACTGAAAAATAATGTTAATTATAAGCTGTTCATTTTTAATGAATTTAAAAATAACTACAGATTGGAAGGACCCAGATGTCTATCAGTAGAGGAGTGGTGAAATAAGGTATACCTGGTATATTCATTACAATGGAATGTCATGCAGCCAAGGATTTTTAATTATTGAAAATAATTAAACATTATTGTAACATTAAATGAAAAGGCAAGATGCAGACCTACTTATAAAATATGATTTCATCTATGTCAAAAAGATTTTGTTAATTTTTTTAAGATTATTTATTTATTTATCTTTAGAGGGAAGGGAAGGAGAGAGAGAGAGAACTGTCAATGCCTGGTTGCTTCTCGTTCATTCCCTGCTGGGAACTGGCCTGCAACCCAGGCGTGTGCCCTGAACCATGATCCTTTGGTTCACAGGCCCATGCTCAATCCACTGAGATACACCAGCCAGGGCTGTCAAAAAGATTTTTTATCTCTGCAACTTCATAGAACAAAGAGATAGCTTGTCTTCTCAAGGGTTATCTTTAGGTGATAAAAGTATGTATAATTTGTTACTCATTTTTGTTTTTCCTAAATTTTCTACAAAGAGGTATTATTTTTATGATCAGAAAAATTGTTTTGTTTTTAACAGTGTTTACCATGTTACAGGGATATACTATTTCAAATTCTTATTTAATTTACCAGGGTTATTAATCTAATGTCTTGTATTCTTATATTTACTTCTCAGAAACAAAGGATATTGTATATATCACTTTAGTGTGAAGTAAAATTATTTTTAAAAAGAAATTAAAACTTAAAATTTCAGCCAGAACATTTTAATAATATTTTTAGTGTAAAGAGATAAAAAAATTAAAAGTTGAGGCCTTAAAGATTTTATATTTGACCAATCATTAATGACTTAAGACTTCATATTGTTGTTAATTGTACTTTTTGAAATTTTTATTGCGGTAAAGTACTCCTCACATAAAATTTATTATCTTAACTATTCTAATTATACAGTTTAGCAGCATTAACATTGTTGTGCTATTATCACCATTATCCATCTACAGAATTCTTTTCATCTCAAAAAAAATTGAAACTATTAAAACAATAACTTCCCTCTCCTTCCTCCTTTCATCTCTTGGCAACCATCATTTACTTTCTGCCTCTATGAGTTTGCTCTAGGTACCTCTTATAAGTGTAATTATACAGTATTTATCCTTTTGTGATAGGTTTATTTCATTTAGCTTAATGTTTTCAGTGTTCATTTATTTTGTTTCATGTGTCAGAATTTTGTTCCTGGCTGAATATTCCATTATATGTATAGATCACATTTTGTTGATCCCTTCTGTCAGTGGGCACTTGAGTTGCTTCTACCTTTGCTATTGTGAATAATGCTTCCACGAATGTGAGAGAACAAATATCTCGTAGCTGCTTTCAGTTCTTTTGGGTATACAGAAGTGGAATTATTGAATCATATGGTAATTCTGTTTCTAATTTTTTTGAGGAAACTCCATACTGTTTTTCATATCAGCTATACTGATATGTATAGTTTTATATTCCTAACAATAGTGCACAATCGTTCTGGTTCATCCACATTCTTGCCAACACTCATTATTTTTCTTTTTTTGATAGTAGCCTTGTAATGGGTATAAGGTTGTACTACCTTTTGATTGGATTTTCATTTTTCTAGTGATTAGTGATGTTGATCTTTTTATGTGCTTACTGGCTATTTTTATATATCTTATGTGGAGAAATATTTTCTTTGCCCATTTATTAATTAGGTGTTGTTTTTGAATTACAGGACTTCTTTATATATTCTGGCTGTTGACTCTTTATCAGATATATGATTTGCAAATATTTTCTCACACTCTGTGGGTTGCTTTTTGTACTCTGTTGATTGTGCCCTTTGATGCACAGAATTTTTTAATTTTGATGGAGTTTATTTTGTTTTTGTTGCTGCCTGTGCTTTTGGTATTATGTCCATGAAATCATGACCAAATTCAGTGTTGTGAAGCTTCCCCCCTATGTTTTCTTATAAAAGTTAATTTTTTAGGTCTTATTTTATATCTTTTTTATATGGAATTAATTTTTGTATGCAGTGTAAGAAAAGGGTCATACTTTGTTTTTTGGCATGTGGGTATCCAGTTTTCTAAACGCCCATTTTTTTCAATCTTTACCCAAGGACATGTTTATTGATTTTAAAGAGAGGAGAAGGGAGGAAGAGAAATATCGATATGTGAGAGAAACATCAATTATTTGCCTCTCACACACATCCCAACAGAGAACAAACCCACAATATAGGCATGGGCCCTGACCAGGAATTGAACCTGTGACCCTTTGGTTTACAGGATGATGTTTCAGCCAACTGGGACACACCAACCAGGGCATACCATTTGTTGAAAACTCTCCTTTCCCCATTGAACAGTCTTGGTACTCTTGTCAAAAATCATTTGATTATATATGCAAGGGTTTATTTTTGAATTCTCTATTCTGTCTCATTAATTTCTATGTCTGTATTTATGCTAGTACTACACTGTTTTGATAACAGTATCTTTTATTAAGTTTTGACATCAGATTTTCAGCTATGAGACCTCCAACTTTTTTCATCTTTTAACTGTATTTTGAATTTTTATTAACATTCTTGTTTGTTGTCTGTATACCCCGTAGTTTAGGGTGATTTGTATAGCTGGGAAGGGAAAGACCATGCTAACTATCATAGTCTTTTTAAAAGAAAAAGTTAAGAAAGTAAGTCAGCAAGATGGATAGATAAGGGAAGAAGAAAGGTAAAACAAAGATGGAGAAATAAACACATTAAAATTAAGACATTAACCCTGGCTTGTGTGGCTTAGTGGATTGAGTGCCATCCTGTGAACCAAAAGATTCAATTCTTAGGAAACATGCCTGGGTTGTGGGCCAGGTTCCCCAGTTGGGGGTGTTCAAGAGGCAACCATTCGATATATCTCTCACGCATTGATGTTCCCCTGTCTTTCTCCCTCCCTTCCCCTTTCTCTAAAAGGTAAGTAAGTAAATAAAATCTTTAAATAAATAAATCTTTATTTTTTTAGTCAGTAGTGGAGATTAAAATCACCAGTGGTGAAGTGTAGCAAGGAGCAAGTTTGTGACAATAAGAGAAGTTACTGATCAAGAGAAAGGGGGAAAAAAGCAATATCCATAGGCACTTTGGTAGTGTAGCCCTTGAAGGCACAGAATCTCTGCTGTGTATAGTGTGGGCTATTGTATCTTTTAGAGTGCTCTTAGTTCCAAATAACAGGAAAACATAAGCCAAAGTGTCTTTAAACAGTCAAGGGGATTTATTTGTTTATATAACTGAAAAATATTTACAGGTAGGTCAACTTTTAGTGTTTCATAGAAAAGTTGATGATATTATCTAGCCTGGGTTTTGTTTCTCTGCGTTTCTCTCAGTTTATCTTCTATGTATCTTTTTTAGCTTTAAGCTCAGGTCACAGTAGTTCCATGTGCTGATTGCACTAGCTTAGACTGTCTTTGAAGACCTTATGTTGGAGCCTGCTTCCCTAGAACCATGTAGATCTTGAAAAACAAATCAAGAGTTTTGAGAAAGGGGACAATAAATTAGGAGAATGCAACCATGAATGTTAAAGTAGTCAAGTAGCCCCTTATTTCCTAATAGTTCAGAAAGACTTAATTTATATAAAATTACTCTGAATTCATGTAGCTTTCAATACTTATTAAGTACCTCCTATGTGCTCAGTAGTCCAATACCTTATCCATTAAGGTACACTATTCCAATATCTTAGAGCTAATATTGTAGTGTAGACCTAAAATAAAAAAAGTTAAAAAGATAATAAAAACTTATTTTTTTAAAGTGGGTAATGGGATAAAGTTGCTGGGAAGAGTCAGAGGAGGCCTCTTTGAGGAAGTAACTATGTGCAAGAACCTGAATGATGAGAGGAAACACTTATGCAAAGATCAAGGTGAAGAGCATTCCAAACAGGAAACAACAAAGGCACTGGGATGAGAACAATATAATTTAGAAGAATAGAAAGAGAATCAGAATGTCTGAAGAGTGAGAAAAGGCATGAGATGAAGAGAGAGATGGATATAAGGATAGGCACGGTAAGAAATACAGATTTTTTTTCTTTTAAGCAAGCACATCAATGAATATGATTCTTCAACAGGCAAGTTATATTTAGTGTAACCTATCTAAGAGGTTGAGAAATCTGCAATATATTTTGGGAGATTTCTATTTACAAAATCAATTAAAATACAGAAGTCTATTCCTAAGTTTTAGGGAACCCATTTCTCTTGAGCAGTTCTTTTTCACGAGTCACAGTTTATTAAAAGATTGGTAGAAATTCTTACATGCATGACCTTGAGACATTTCTAATATGTTCAAAAGTACATATGCAGAATTCACTTTGGGGAACTGTAAGTGCAAGATATTTTAAATCCTTTAAAAATGTATCTTGTTTTCTTATAGGCAACGTTAAATGTCATTCACAGTGTTGTTCTCTCAGTTCTTGACAAAAACCAAAGAACTAGAGAATTGGAGATTTCACAACAGAAGAATGCTGCAAAAGATAATTCACTGGACACAGAGGTGGCTTATTTAATCCACGAAGGCATATTTATAAGTGATGCATTCGGCGAGAGTGAATTAACACCTATAGCAGTTGACACTGCTTCTCAAAGAAACGCATCCCCAAATAGTGAGCCCTGCAGCAGTGATTCGGTATCTGAACCCGAATGTGCTACTGACTCTTCATCCAGCAAAGAGCAGATACCATCATCTGCTACTCCAGGAGGTGTGGACATTATGTGAGTATGGTAACTACTGACAACTTAACAAGACTTTGAATCATTAATGGTTTCAGTAAGATTGGTTGTTGTTTCTTGGAAAACCATGCATACTTTGGTTTTGGAATTTATAACAAAAGTGAATTAATTTTATGAAAAATTTTTTTGAAAATATATGGAAGTTAGTAACAGGGTAAGCTTTGGAAGTAAGTGAGAATTGCAGAATTGTAAGTTTAGAAAGGAATCATTTAATTAAATGCCCTCATTTCAAAGAGTTTAGATGATGTAAAATCACTAGAAGAAGAACTTGTCCTGAAACTCAGATTGGTATTGCTTTGCTTATTTTTCTTTTGTATCACCTTCATATTTTATATATAGTGAAGATCTGTTTGATACACAGTTTTTTTATTTTTCAAAAAATTAATTTCCAAATAGATCACACTGTCTTTTTAAACATTACTTTTTAAAACTCACTTTGAATTTTCAAATTTACAGAAAAATTGCTAGAATAGTACAAAACACTGTCATATATTTTTTGTGCTGATTCTGCATTTGTTAACAGTTTACCACATTGTCTTATTTCTTTTGCCCTTCTTTTTTCTCTCTTCCTCTGTCTTTCATGTTAGTATTTTTCTGAATCATTTTGACAATAGGTTGCAAACTTGATGTCCCATTATCTCCAAATACTTCAGTGTATATTTCCTAAATACATTAACACTACCTTAAATAACTACAGTATACCTATTAAAATCAAGAAAGCTGTGATAACATTGTGGATTATTATCTGGTCAAAGAATATAGTTTGGATTTAATCATTTTAAGAATAAGAAGTCAGTACTTCTGTTCATTTTCACATAAGTCAATCTATAGCCCAGGAGCTTAGAAAGGTTGCATTAACAGTGTAAAGTCAGCTATAACACCTTCCTTCTCCAGTAAAAAGAAAACTAAAAAAAAACCCCAAACCCCCCAAAACCCTGAAGTATGTATCAATAAAACATTTTTTTCTTATTCAGGCTAATATTTTTCCATTTACTGGGTAGGGTACAGTCTGAAACTGCTATTGAAAGATGCAAAAACCTCTATAGCTTAAACAGTATAGAATGGTTCTCTCATGTAACAGTTCAGAATCAGGTAGTCCAGAACTGAGAAGGCAGCTCTTCCATCCTCATTGTGTAGTTTCTATCTTAGTCTAAGGCGTCTGCTCCAGTTTTTATCTCATCTGTATCCCTAGCAGCAGGAAGGAGAGGGCAAAGGGTTAGTACCTTTCTTACTTTTTTTTAGTTTTTTTAAAAAATACATTTTATTGATTATGCTATTAGACTTGTCCCATTTCCCCCCGCTTTATTCCCCTCCACCCTGCACACCCCCTCCCACCCACCTTCCTCCCTTTTAGTTCATGTCCATGGGTCATACATATATGTTCTTTGGCTTCTACATTTCCTATACCTATCTTAACCTCCCTGTCTATTTTCTGCCTACCATTTATGCTACTTATTCTCTGTACCTTCCCCTCCTCTCTCCCCCTCCCACTCCCCTTTTGATAACCCTCCATGTGATCTCCATTTCTGTGGATCTATTCCTGTTCTAGTTGTTTGCTTAGTTTGGGGTTTTGTTTTTTTTTTTAGGTTTGGTTGTTAGTAGTTGTGAATTTGCTGTCCTTTCACTGTTCATATTTTTATCTTCTTTTTCTTAGATAAGTCCCTTTAACATTTCATATAATAAGGGCTTGGTGATGATGAACTCCTTTAACTTGACCTTACCTGAGAAGCATTTTATCTGCCCTTCCATTTTAAATGAAAGCTTTGCTGGATAGAGCAATCTTGGATGTAGGTCCTTGCCTTTCATGACTTAGAATACTGTTTTCCAATCCCTTCTTGCCTGCAAAGTCTCTTTTGAGAAATCAACTGACAGTCTTATGAACACTCCTTTGTGGTAACTGTCTCCTTTACTCTTATTGCTTTTAAGATTCTGTCCTTATGTTTAATCTTGGCTAATGTAATTGTTATGTGCCTTGGTGTGTTCTTCCTTGGGTCCAACTTCTTTGGGACTCTCTGAGCTTCCTGGACTTCCTGAAAGTCTACTTCCTTTGCCAAATCGGGGAAGTTCTCCTTCATTATTTGTTCAAATAAGTTTTTAATTTCTTGCTCTTCCTCCTCTTCTGGTCCCCTTACGATTTGTATGTTGGAATGTTTAAAGATATCTTGGAGGTTCCTAAGCCTCTCCTCACTTTTTTGAATTCTTGTTTTTTCATTCTGTTCTGGTTGAATGTTTGTTTCTTCCTTCTGCTCCAAACCATTGATTTGAGTCCCAGTTTCCTTCTCATCACCGTTGGTTCCCTGTACATTTTCCTTTATTTCACTTAGCATAGCCTTCATTTTTTCATCTAGTTTGCAACCATATCCAACCAATTCTGTGAGCATCCTGATAACCAGGGTTTTGAACTGTGCATCTGATAGGTTGGTTATCTCTTCATCACTTAGTTGTATTTTTTCTGGAGCTTTGATCTGTTCTTTCATTTGGCCCATTTTTTGTTTGTTTGTTTGTTTGTTTGTTTGGCTTGGCTTGCCTGTTAATGTAGTAAGGGGCAGAGCCTTAGGTGTTCACCAGGGTGGGACAACCCTTGTTGCTGCATTGTGAAGCTGTAGGTGGGAAAGGGGTCCAAGAGGAAACTATGATGCTTGCTCTGCTCTTGGTCAGATTTCAGTCACTTCTTCGGCTACCCACAGTCAAATTGGGCCCTTCTGGTGCTGATTCCCGGTTGGAGGGCTTGTGTAGGTTCTAGGACCCTGTTGGTCTCTCCAATGAACTCTCCTGTGAGGCTGGGAGTTTCTCCCACTGCCACCTCAACCCCCATAGGTGTTTTCAATCAAAGGTTTGAAGCTTTATTTCCCCTCACTGAAAGTCTGGGTGGCATGGTTTGTGTTGCTCCCCAGTTGTTCCTCCCGGTTTAATCAGCATGCCAATGTGGGACCGCCCAGTCTGCAATCCTCCACCTGGCTGGGTCTGCCAGCCACCACCTTGTCTACTGGCTGTAGCCTTGCCTACGCTGGTCCTCCAGCTACCACCTTGCTGCAGTTCCTCTCTGCCCAGCTGCCTGTCTCGCTGCCTGTCTCTGCCCCTCCTATTGGTCTGCATGAATGTTTCTTCTGTAACTCTTTGGTTGTTGGACTTAATACAGTTCGACTTTCTGTTCTGGTTGCTTTTTGTTTTTAAATTTGTTGTTGTCCTTCTTTTGGCTGTGTGTCTTACATTTCCTTCTTTTTTTATATATATTTTAAATGTTTTATTTTTATTTATTTATCTTTAGAGGGGAAGGGAAAGAGAGAAGGAGAGAAATATCAATGTATGGTTGCCTCTCATGAGTCCCCTGCTGGGAACTGGCCTGCAACCCAGGCATGTGCCCTGACTGGGAATTGAACCGCGATTGTGTGGTTCGCAGGCCCACGCTCAATCCACTGAGCTACACCAGCCAGGGCTTACATTTCCTTCTTAAAGCTGGAAAAATGCATTATACCTTACAAATACTCCTGCTCTACTTTAAGTTCCTTGAGGACAGTAATCTGTTATATCCCCTTCAGGGTCAGGAATTTAAACACAGTTAAGTGCTTAGGAGAAGGTTAATTCAGTTAAACTGAATGTTAACAACCTTTCGTAATTGTAAGTAAACAGCCTGTTTGTAATGAAATAACATTCCTTCCTTTTTCCTTCCTTCCACTGTGTCATCCTAGACACCTGTGCACAACCTACTATAGCTATCACCTTGTACCTAAGTAGAATTTTTTGGCTGTAGTTCTTGCAAAATCTCCAGAGTCTGAATGTAACTATTAAAAATATTGTAGCAGAAAGAGAAAATTACTCTTATATAAGACTAGGCTAAAATATATTTATATTATCTTGACACATTTAAGTAATTTTTCACCACAAATAATAAAAGTAATTTGATACATCACCGAATTTTTCCTCAGATGTTTTATTGCATTTTGTTTTTTACTGATATGTGACCTATGTGGAACAATGTGTTCATGACTTTTTCTAACTTAATCTATTTTAATTATTTTCAGGGTGAATGAAGACATGAAATTAACTGACTTAGAACTAGGAAAGCTAGCAAATAATACGCAGGAGTTATTGTATAGCGCCTCAGATATATGCCATGATCGAGCTGTCAAATTTCTCACATCAAGAGCAAAGGTTAGTTGTTTTGATAAAGCTTTAGATATTTTATATGTAGTGTAATTATTTTGAAAATCTAGAATCATATCCCTGCTTATGTCCCTATGTTTCCCATAATGCATATTATATTTTTGACGCATAATAAGATTAACAGTACTGGTATGGTCTATTAGGGAGATGTTAAACCAAATAAGAGAGAAATAGGAAGACTTATTCAAGTGTTATTTTCAAATCAATGATTTAATAAAAGACTTAAATTGAAATATACCTTAATAATTAATTTGAAATAATACTGTTATATATATGTCTGTGTAACTACTCAATTTATTAATAAAATTAGTTGAATTCCAATATTGTGAAGTTTTTATATAATGACATGAATTTTTTTGAGCTAATGTACTTTAAATGGATTAGAATAAAATTCAGACATCTTAAGCTTCAATTTTGGGGACTAAAGTATTAGAAAATTTATTAAATTGATTTTAAAATAATTTTTATGAATATAATTATATTACATATCATAAAAATAATATAATTAATATTAACATTTGTTTGAGTGGTTTTATAGCATATCCATATTTGGTGTTATACTAACTCTGTCATGATTTTCGTGTTACTTTTAAAATTTAGGATGGTTTTCTTGAGAAGCTAAATTCCATGGAATTCATAACACTTTCTAGATTAATGGAAACATTCATTTTAGACACTGAACAGATATGTGGAAGAAAAAGCATGTCATTGCTTGGAGCACTTCAAAGTCAAGCTAGTAAATTTGTAAACAAGTTTCATGAAGAGAGAAAAACCAAGCTCAGGTATTATAACCATGTCCATTCTGTCGGGAACATTGCCTTTCCTTTCCCACTCAAAGTGAAGTTGATTATGTTTTGTCACTCTTCTTAGTTAGGTTGGAGATATAAAAAGAGAAATACTTTCTGAAAGTATTCATACTGTTTATGAACGATTTTTATTTATTAAGGTGTTCAGCATTTTTAAGTCTTATGTACTAGCAATAGCTAACAGCCATTACTGTGTAAAAACTCAGTGCCTTGTATTGATGAGCTCTACTTAAACTTAATGTGTTTGTAGTTTTTATTATTATTAAAAGATATAAAAGTCTTATGTACTTTCTTAGCTCTTTTTAACCAATGAAAATGGCATAAAATATTATTCAAGTTTATTTTTCTTTTTTCTTTTAAATAGCCTCCTCTTAGACAATGAGCGGTGGAAGCAAGCCGATGTTCCAGCAGAATTTCAGGATCTTGTTGATTCTTTATCAGATGGAAAGATTGCTTTACCTGAAAAAAAATCAGGGGGTATGTGTATCTTTTCACACACTCTCTTCCAATTTTATATTGTCTGTTCATTTTGTAGGAATGCTTAATATTTCTTTAATTGACAGTGCCACTTTAAAAGCCTAGAACTGATACTTCCAGCTTTGTTAGTAAGTAGTTGACTGTAAAAGTATCTGTGGTGATTTATAATAATTTCATATACTTATTGATGATTAATCATATGCCAGACACTGGACCAGCTCCTTTTTAAAACTCCAGTTATTCTTTTCAACAAATTGATATGAATCTACTATTATATTAACAGTCAGAAAGTGAGAAAGCATGAAGCTTTTAAGGGTTAAAGAATTTTGTATCAATGTGATGAGCTAGGATTTGAAACCAGCTTTCTATAATTTCACAGCTATATTCTTACCCACTGTACTGTATTATTTAGAGACATGTAACTATTCATTCAGCCCTAGTAAACTTCTTTTTGTTATATATTAAAACAGGGATAGCAGTTATAATTCTTTAAAAGGGTTAAGTCCAATGAAAAAATATGTATTAGCAATCACATTAGACATAGTATATTAGCAATTAATGTAGTATAATATGATAGAGACAACCGCAGTGTAAAGAACCATAGAAAAAGAAGCTCAGTGGATTGAGTGTGGGCCTGCGAACCACACGATCGCGGTTCGATTCCCAGTCAGGGCACATGCCTGGGTTGCAGGCTGGTTCCCTGCAGGCCAACTCCCAGCAGGGGACGCACAGAAGGCAACCATACATTGATGTTTCTCTCCCTCTCTCCCTCCCATCTAAAGATAAATAAATAAATAAAATCTTAAAAAAAAAAAAGATCAGGGACTCAATTCATTATATAAAAAAAAAAAGAAAAAGAAAACTATGGAGACTTAAGTAGAAAGGGCCAGAGAGGTAGGAAGAAAATCAGAAGAACATAGAAGTCAAAAAGTCAGAATTTCAAGAAGAGAATTGGTATCATATATTGGTTGAAAGATGAAAATGGCTTAAGTGAAGTTATCATGTGATAATAATGTAAATTTATATACAACTTGACCTGTGTATACTAGATTTGAAGCTATAAAGTCCTTGAATATTTTTAATGGAGGAGGCATTTACATTTTCAGTTTTATGCATTTAATAAAAATTTAATATTTTTACATAGAAATATTTTTAAATTGTATACTTACCATTTGCACAAAATATAATGGCATAGCAATAGAAAAACAGTAAAATATAGACAGAGTTACCACAAGTTTGACGTGTAGCTCATTTGTTAGTAATTGGAGTGAGAAAGTCAGATTGTAGGTCAGTGCTACATAACTCAGAAGGTGAGGAAGGGTAGACATTGTATAGCCTACTTTTTTTAGAAGTTTGGCCATGAAAGGAAAGTGAGTGATGAAATTATATTTAGAGACATAAGAGAAATTAGAGATTGTTACTTTAATCCACTCAAGGAATTGAAAAAAGAGTTCTAAGGTAGGAGAAGCTGAGTTATATTTTTATGCTTAACAGAAAGAGGAGAAGGTTAATTTAGCATAAGAATGATGTAGTGATTGTGGAGCAGTTACCCTGAAATGGAATCCATAGTTCAGGAGAAAATCTGTCTCTTCTACCATTGTGACAAGAGGGTTAAAGACAGGTTGCAAAATAGGTTAATTTATATAGAGCAGAGAGAGGAATGGAAGGAATGAAGTAAATTTCTGCTTTCTAGTGCCTGTTGTTAGTAGATAACAGTATTGGGTGATGATCACAATTTTTAAGTGATTTATATTAGCAAAGCAAAAACATTCAAGTAGCAAAAACTGGGAGAAAAATAAAACACTGATCATTCTAAATCACAAGTTTATTATTTTTCTTAAATATAATTTTATTGATTATATTATTACACTTGTCCCATTTTTCTCCCCTTTATTCCCCTCCACCCTGCATCCTCCCTTTCCACCATCATTCTCCTACCTTGATTCATGTCTGTGGGTTATACACATAAGTTCTTTGGCTTTTCCATTTCCCATACTATTCTTAACCTCCCCTGTCTATTTTGTACTTAACAGTTTATGCTTATTTCCTGTGCCTTTTCTCCCATTCTCCCCACTTCTTTTCCCGTTGACAACCCACCATGTGATCTCTATTTTTGTGAATCTGTTCCTGTTCTAGTTGTTTGCTTAGTTCATTGTGTTTTTGTTTTTGTGTTTTTAGGTTCACTTGTTGATAGTTGTGAGTTTGTTGTCATTTTACTGTTCATATTTTTTATCTTCTTTTTCTAAGTCCCTTTAACATTTCATATAAGAAGGGCTTGGTGATGATGAACTCCTTTAACTTGACCTTACCTGAAAAGCACTTTATCTGCCCTTCCATTCTAAATGAAAGCTTTGCTGGACAGAGTAATCTTGGATGTAGGTCCTTGCCTTTCATGACTTAGAATACTTCTTTCCAGCCCCTTCTTGCCTGCAAGGTTTCTTTTGAGAAATCAGCTGACAGTCTTATGAGCACTCCTTTGTGATAACTGTCTCCTTTTCTGTTGTTGCTTTTAAGATTCTGTCCTTATGTTTAATCTTGGCTAATGTAATTGTTATGTGCCTTGGTGTGTTTCTCCTTTGGTCCAACTTCTTTGGGATTCTCTGAGCTTCCTGGACTTCCTGGAAATCTATTTCCTTTGCCAGATTGGGGAAGTTCTCCTTCATTATTTTTTCAAATACATTTTGATTCCTTGCTCTTTCTTTTTTCCTTCTGGTACCCCTATGATTTGTATGTTGGAATGTTTAAAGATGTCTTGGAGATTCCTTAGCCTCTCCTCATTTTTTTGAATTCTTGTTTTTTCATTCTGTTCTGATTGAATGTTTGTTTCTTCCTTCTGCTCCAAACCATTGATTTGAGTCCCAGTTTCCTTCTCATCATCGTTGGTTCCCTGTACATTTTCCTTTATTTCACTTTAGCATAGCCTTCATTTTTTCATCTAGTTTGCAACCATATCCAACCAATTCTGTGAGCATTCTGATAACCAGGGTTTTGAACTGTGCATCTGATAGGTTGGTTATCTCTTCATCACTTAGTTGTATTTTTTCTGGAGCTTTGATCTGTTCTTTCATTTGGCCCATTTTTTGTTTGTTTGTTTGTTTGTTTGGCTTGGCTTGCCTATAGTAAGGGGAGGAGCCTTAGGTGTTCACCAGGGTGAGGCAACCCAGGTTGTGTTACTGTATGTGGGGGAAAGGTTTGAAAGGGAGCAATGGTGCTTGCTCAGATCTTGGCCAGATTTGTCACTTCTTCTGCTACCCACAGTCAAATGGGCCCTTCTGGTGCTGATTCCTGGGTGGGTGGTTTTGTGTACATCTAGGACCCTGTGGATGTGTCTCTCCAATGAACTCTCCTGTGAGGCTGGGAGTTTCTCCCAACTGCCACAACAACCACAGGGGTTTTCAGTCAGAGGCTTTGAGGCTTTATTTCTCTGTGCTGGAACCCTGGGTTGTGCTGTCTCTCTTGCTCCCCAGTTGTTCTTCCTAGTTTATCTGCACAAAAATGTGGAAGCTCCAGGTCCTCCCACTACATTGCCTGGTCTGCCAGCCGCTGCCTCATCTGCCCGAGTCCTCCAGCCACCACCTTACCATGAGTCCTCTCCACACAGGCTACCCATCTCTGCCCCTCCTACCCATCTGAATGAATGTCCTTTAACTCCTTGGTTGTCGGACTTCCATACAGGTTGATTTTCTGGCATTTATGGCTATTTTTGGTTTTTAAATTTGTTGTCTTTCTTTTGGTTGTGCAAGGAGGCAAAGTGTATCTACCTACGCCTCCATCTTAGCTGGAAGTCCTAAATCACAAATTTAAAATGAGATTTATTGCTCATCTGCTACTCTTTTAAGCTATATTTGATTGACTTTCTGCAGTGTGAGGTTTCTTAGATGACTAAGACATGTTTTCTGTCCCTGAATACCTCTGACTTGCAATTCACTGTCATGATTTTTTAATTCAAATAATATAGTGTGATTGAATTAACTATGTATTTTTCCTGCAAAGTAACTATTTGTTTTCATTTCCTGTTTGAAGGATACTAACAACAGTTTTTTTCTATATGCCCTACTTCTCTTCCAGTCTTCTTTTTCTTTCCTCTGAGAGAGAAAAAAGTATATGCTATTAGAAGTCCATCAACATTTTACTAGTTTTTACCAACTTGAAAGTCATTGGTTATTATTTATCCACCATTCATTTGAGTTAATAGCTACTTCGCTAAGCATTGGGGAAATGAAAGTTAATGGACAACAGTTAATATTAAGGCTAGACAGGTTGTTCTGAGCACTGTACATTGTTTTGTTTTTTAAGATTTTATTTATTTATTTTTAGAGAGAGGGGAAGGGAGGGAGAAAGAGAGAGAGAAGCATCAATGTGTGGTTGCCTCTCACGTGGCCCCCACTGGGGACCTGGCCTCCAACCCAGGCATGTGCCCTGACCAGGAATCGAACTGACAACCCTTTGGTTCACAGCCAGTGCTCAATCCACTGAGCTACACCAGCCAGGGCTGTACGTTGTTATCTTATTTACAGGTCCACTGGATAGTCACTGTTAGTATTCCCAATTAACAAAATGAGAATGGAGGCGCAGAGAGGTTAAACAACTTGCCTAAAGTTGCATAGCTAGGAAATGGTAGAGCTGAGATCCAGATTCAGGCAGATTGACCTTAAGATTGACTGTAGGGCCCTTTTGCTTAACTGCTATGTTATGCCACTTCTCTGCAATGTAGAGAATTAGTTTAAAAACATTTCCTGTCCTCAAAAAATTTAATCTGACATACAGAGTGAATTGTGATTAGAAATTTTAACACATTGAATTTTTTTACTTTAAAGAAATGAGGAAGTAGACATTTAATTTGTCATCATACAAATGTCCAAACCTTTAGAGAATTTTTATAAAAGCTTATTTAAGCCAAACTGATGGCATGCAAGAAGCAGGATCCCAATTGCTTCAGTAGACGACAGTTTTGCAGTTCTTTTTATACACTTGGAATTAAGAAGGGAAAATGAAGAAAATTATATGAAGGTGGTAGAGGGAAGGTAAGGAAAATTATATGGAATAGTTAAAATTATGTGCTCTCTTGAGGGTGGTTATACTTAAGGGATCTGAAAGAACAGGCATTTCAAAGGTATGTTAACCTAGATGCAGAACAATGGATAGGTTTTGCTTAAGGCAAAGATAACCTTTTACTAAGAAAGTTAGAGGCCTGAGGTGTGACTACCCACCATGACCTGCCCAGTTTGAATTTTATGATCAGATAACACTATGAGGTTACTTTCTGTCACTGCACTTATACATAGCCCTCCCCCCCCCCTTTTTTTATTTAGAAACATCTTTGAGCTCAAACAGTGCTTGAAGTTGAGGAAAGCATGATGACTTGCCCATGGTAATCTAACTAATTTGGCTGATTCAGGACAAAAATTTCAGACTACCTTTTTTTTTTTACCTCAACATGATGAATCTTGTTTTATAATAAGAAATATCATATTATGAAAATAAAGTAACTTCTGGATTAAAATCTTAAAAATTAAGTATATTCTCTCTGTTGAATATAGGAATTAAATTGCATTTTCAGAATTATAATAAAGAAAAGACAACCACCTGAAATGTTACTTCTACCTTTTAAAACTGATAACATTTTTTTTTGCTATACTACTTACTGATCTTTTACCATCTGCTAGACCTAGGGGATAGACAGTTTATAATCGTTATCTCTATCATTAACAACAAACCTGAAAGACAGATACTGTTATCTATATTTAATTGATATAAATATTGAGACTCAAGTAAATTAATTAATATGCCCAACCAAGGTCATGCTATCCAATAATTGGCAGTTCTAGAACTCAAATCGAAATGTCAATGATTTCAGACTCTACTTTGTGCCAGATTGCTTCCTAAGAAGTAGATATTCATTTTCAGAAATGAGACAGTTTCAGGCCAAAAACAGGAACTATCATTCAGGTTTTTTTCCTAGTTTAAATTTTTCTTCCATATTTTATTTCATCTTGTATCTATGTTTTTCTTGTTTATTTGCTTTATTCCTTAGCTACAGAAGAAAGGAAACCAGCTGAAGTTCTCATTGTTGAGGGCCAACAGTATGCTGTTGTTGGGTGAGTGACCCATTTTTCTTTATTAGTTGAGTCAGTTATTTAAAACATGGGTCTACTAGTTGCCCCTTGATGTGAATTAGAAATTTTGGATTAACAATTTAAAATCCTCCAAAGAATTAGGATGAGCCCTGGCTGGTGGAGCTTGGTGGATTGAGCATGGGCCTGTGAACCAGAGGATCGCAGTTCGATTCCCAGTCAGGGCACATACCTGGGTTGCAGGTCAGTTCCCAGTAGGGGACACACGAGAGTCAACCATACATTGATATTTCTCTTCCTCTCTCCTTCCCTTCCCCTCTAAAGATAAATAAATAAAATCTTTAAAAAATAAATAAATAAGTAAATAAAATCCTCCAAAGAATTTAAAGGATTTTGTGGATCCATTTTTACTTTCTATATTTTGTAGTCTGTATCCATTAGTGATTGCACTGGCTTAACAAAGAAAAGGATAGTTGATTTTTCTCATGTAACAAGAAATCTAGTGGTACCTGATACAAGGGTGGTGGTATAGTGTCTCCATGTTATTAGTGTCACAAACTCTTTTTTTCCCCACAGCTTTTTTAGTGTGTAGTATATAACATAACAGTTCTGTGGACAGGAGTCAGACTGCTTAAGTTTGAATTCCAAAGTCTCTGTTACACTTTGTGACCTTGGGCAAGTTACTCAGTGTGTCTCAGTTCCCTTATCTGTAAAACAAAATATGGAAACTAGTACTGTACTAAAAATTACTGCGAAATTAAACAGGTGATTCATGCAAAGCTTTTAGCACAGTTTTTAGCATCTAATAAGCAGCTGATAATTGTTGGTAGTTATTTCGATTATCATCATTTTTACTAGATCATTTACTCTTTTACCAATAATAATATTTCAAATTTAAGTTAACTAAGATAAATATAAATCCCAGTGTTGTTTGTCTAGTATTTTAGCCCTTTTTATAAAATGAGTCACTAAAATAATATCTTCCTATTTTTTAACAGCACGTCACAGTTTAAGTATGTTCCTATATATGATCTCATTTGATCTCTACAACTATTTTGTAAAATAGATATTTCAAGAATAACTGTTTCCTTAACGCTTAAGAGAATTGAAGTTTAAAAGGTTAAATGGTTAATTTAAAATGACCCAAATAAAGCCAAAATTAGAACTAGTTCCCAATATCTAGACCAATTTTTTTTCACTCTTCAGTTTTGTTTCTTGTCACTGTATAAGTTTTTCTGAAATACCCACCCCCTCCAGGAAGAATGGATGATTTTCTCCTTGTAACTCTACATTCCTCTATTATGGTACTTCCCCCAGTATGTTAGAATTGTTTATTTATGTACGTATCTCCCTAGTTAGACTCTGAGTTCCTCAGAGGTGGGAAATCATGTCTTACCATTTTTATTGTTCTTGGCACATAATAAGTAGTCAAGAACTACTGCTTTTTCTCAGCCTGTTTTATCCAGAACTGTGAAGTACCCTATTATAATCTAATTTCTTTCTCCTCTAGAATTCTTTTGTTTTTGGTAGGGCAAAGCCCTGTGATCTTATCCCTTCCATCTAATTATGAACTCTCTCTTCAACTATCTATTATCTGGTTACTCATTCCATGCTTGATCATGGAAATGATCCATCTCATTCCATGGAAATGATCCCCTCTGGCTATCAATATAGCTATCAACAGGTTGCCCTTTAGGCAAAAAACTAAACTCCCTGGCTGAAGGGGGAATATTCTGCTGGGAGAAAACCACGAAAGATAAGCAGTGGACTCCTGTCCAGCAAAACAGACACTAGGAATATGAGTAGAGAGTAATGTATGGTCTGATAATTAATCTGTATAAAGGCTAGACACTATTGTTACCAGACTATAAAAGGGCCTGTGTTCACCTGTTCATATCAAAGCCCAATCATACTCGAGCAGGGGCTTGCTGCAAAGAAAGTAGAGGTTTATTAGTTTAGGACAGTGATTTTTCAACCTTTTTAATCTAATGGCACACACAAATTTATTCTGTGGCACAACAAAAATGTATTTTTTGCAGATCTGACAAAAATAGGTATAATTTTGATTCATTGATATTGAATAGCTGTCGTGTTGGCTGTTGTATTTTTTTTTTTAATTTGACAATCTAAGGAAAAAGAGGTCAGTGCCCCCAACTAAATAGTTGGATATTACATATTTTAAAAATTCTTGCAGTATATCAGTGTGCCGTAGCACATCTGTTGAAAATCGCTGGTTTAGGAAACAGCACCAAGCCCAGAGTCACAGGTTAGCTAGTACTAAAAGACTGGCATCCCCATGGCTTCAGAGGATGGGTTATAGTGGGAGAAAATAATTAATCATGGGGCTAAAGGCTGAGGCCCTGGGCTCTACTGATTGCTTAAGGCCAGTGTAGGGAGTATTTGCGCATTGTATCAGGTCCTGATGTCAGCCATGGTGTTGTTCTGTCTAGTTTCCAGTACAGTTGTTCTGCTTTCATGGGCCTGGGGCTGAAATGCAGCTGGAGTCAAGATGTTATCTTTAGCTTGACTAAAACTCTTTTTCCATGGTCAGTAGATCTGAGGCTTTGTTCTTAATCCTGTGGAGTTCAAGGTCAAAAAAGTACAGCATAGGTTACATGCATCTGAGAGATACATTCATTACTAGTATAGAGCTGAAAGCAGAGAAAAAAATTTAAACACTGCAAGTTTGCATTTGTTATATTTATGTAATAAAATACATGATTTTTAAAAGTTTAGTTACAATCTAGAAATTTAAAGAAATATAAAAACACAAATAAAAAATTTTCTTTTCAAATAACAGAAACATGAATACTGCTAAAAATACAACCAAAAAGTCTTTAATATTAATTAATCAGAATCTTCAATAGTCGGCTTTGCAAAACATTTGTAAGTCATCACAAACACTGTTGCTATGCTCAAGGCATAAATACTTTTCACAACACTTGCAAAATATTTCAGTAAGCAGCTCAAGTTGCATTTGCTGAAGTTCTTCAGCATTTCTTGCCATTATTGAGTTGATATTTTTTTCAGCCATTTTCAACAGTAAGTGAAGAAAAAACAACACTAAGTTTGAAGTTCATGGGGAAAAAAAGCCAACTACACCAACACTAAGTTAAGAGTTCGAGATATCTCTTACTTACAGTTTTCTATAGAATATCACACACCCTTACAAAACATGTGTTATAACCAAACTGATGGCTTATATGTTAATGGCTTAACGTTAGTCATGACCTTGAACTTATGTACCCAATATATGTAACAGTATTTAAGAAAAGAATTGGTTTGTATCTCTCAGATCAGCCAGGACCTCTGTAGGATTAAGACAGTTTGATAGTGAGACTGACTAAGATGTCCTAAGGGTTTAATTAATGATGAAGGAAGTGAGCATGCAACCAAAAGGGTCATGTTAAAGAAAATGGATTTTCTGCTGGCTACACTATCTTTCTTGAATGTACTTCCTGATATCCTATAGACTTTTCTAAAATACTTTCTGTGGATTGTGCACTTTTAAGCATCTTGTTGAATTTAGGTGTTCTGTAATGAATGGCTATTTTCCCTTTGACTTCAGTCTTATTTAATCTCTCAGTAGTTCTCTTTTCAATTTCTGATATGTCCTGCTAGTAAGCTGTTGACTTTCATTTTTGGAAAGCTTTTTGTAACTGTCAATGTAAGAAATGGACAAACCTATAGAGAATTTTTGTAACAGTTTATTTGAGCCAAACCGATGACATATACGAGGAAGTAAGATCTGAAATGCTCCAGAGAATAACAATTTTGCAGTTTTTTAATGCATTTGAAATTAAAGAGGTAAGGGAAGGAAGATTACAAGGAGGTGGGAGGAGACAAGGTGGGGATGGGATTACAGGATAATTAACAAAATTATGTGCCCTTTTGAGGGTGGTTCAGTTTATTTCACAGGTGTATAACCTAGGTGCACAGAAACAGTGGAACTTGCTTAAGGCAAAAATAAAGTTTTTACTAAAGAGTTATGTGCTAGGGGCATGACTACCCACCATAACCTGTCCAGTTATGATCAGATCACTCTGTGAGATTACTTTCCATAGAACCTTTTTTTTTTCATCCACATGATTTACCAGTAAACATCTTAGGAGATACATTGTTCTTAGCTGTCATAGTTTTTCTCTTTGATCTCACTAAGAAAATCTGGACTACATTCTTTTCATTAATTCTATAGTTGTGATTAAGGATCTACTACATAATCAGAAACAATGTGTAGCCTTTTTGTCCATGTTTCTGTATCTGTTACTGAACAAATGTGGGGTCGGCTGCTTGCTGCCATCCATAGGCAAATTCTAGAGGCAGAGGATGGTGAGAAAAGGGAAAAGAAAGGTCTTTTATCAAAAGTTGCAAGAACCATTAATATAAAATAAAAATGTGGTGATAATTTTAAAAGTTGCAGCTTCCTGCCTTAAAGCCCATCTCCTCCCGAAAACCCAGAGGAAACCCAGCCATCCTTTGCCAGACCAGTCCAAGGCTGCGCCCCAGAGTTCCTTCTCCCATTTAGAAATACAGTCCCTTGGCAGTTGCAGGTGGCTGCAGCGTGACTATCCAGGTAGCTTAGCTTGTTCATGATTGCAGTCCGGCTTTAGGCTCATTCCTGGGGACTGCATGTGCACCATCGGCCACGTGGCTTCCAGAGCCAGCTGGTTCCACAAAGTACCAGCCAGTATGTACGCCATACGGATCAAAGAGAGAGACTTTCCCTTTTCTCCTTGGTTTATATATTCCAGCCCAAGCTTCCATGTGCTCCTGGAAAGGTCCCCCACCCCAACCAATCTCATCTTCTTCCCAAGCTAGACTGGTAGGTCCTTCTCTGCACCTTCCCCTGCAGCCATCTTGACTTCTAAGGTACACACAGCTGTGTCCTCTGGTCCCACCTCCACCCAGGGACTGAAAAGGAGTAGGAGGGCTCTTCCCTTTGCCAATCACCCTCTCTAGCCTTGCACATGCTTAGTGCAAAGCCTCTCCTCACCTGCTTCCTCTGTCTTGCTCGGGAGATGGGGGAATCTGTCATCACATACTCTGCTAGTTTGGTTTACTGGGGCAACATGGTGCTGCCCCTGAGGTCCCTACCCTCTGCTCCCACAGGCACTCCTGGTACTAGCCAGGCTACTTAGTAAGTCTGCCACATAGAGAGTGATATGCCCACAGCAGAAAATTTAAGGAAGTACTCATTCTCAGTGTCATGGAAGTGATGACCCTGCAATTGCACGGCCCTGAAACTGAGTGCCTCCTTAATTTTGCACTCCCAGCCTAGTGAGTTCCTACTGTGCTGCGCTGTTAGGTTAAACACATAATTTAGCAGTTACCAAGATCATTGTTGATTTTTATATGCCAAATCAGTTTGATTTTTTTGTTTTGACTGCCTACTGAATCATCTTTCTTTTCTTATAGAACTGTATTGTTGTTGATAAGAATTATCCTTGAATATTGCCAGTGTGTGGATAATATCCCATCTGTTACTACTGACATGCTTACTCGTCTGTCAGATTTATTGAAGGTGGGTATGATTTTACTCTGTTATGAAAACATAGTTGGAAGAAGTAAGTCTTTAGGGTGTGACTTGTCTTCCAACTCTAAAACATTTCAAGGTTAAGTTATCTTTAAAACATTAATTTTGTGACATTAAATTATGGTTAAATCACATGTACCTGGAAGAAGGGTGTCTACTTCCTTCTCACTCCACATATAGTGATTCCTCATTACACCCATAGAGTTGTTAATGACGTTGGAGACAGGAGATGATTGTTCGTTAGGTGCTGAACATGACTGAGGCCACTTAGGTCAAAAAACCTGGACTGGTTTCAAATGTGCATGGAAGGAATTCACTGAACTTTACAAAATTCATCTCACTAAGGTTAGATATTTTTATTAAATCATTCTTTCAGAACCATTAATATAAAATAAAAATGTGGTGATAATTTTATTCAGCCATTTCATATTAAGATATTTTTTACTGTTTACGTGAAAAGTTTTCATTTTTTCAAACATCTAATCTATAATGTTCCCAAACTGCGTTGTCATATTTTAATCCAGAAAGATTTTGTTACCCTTTTAAAAAATAGGATTTATCCAGTAAGAATTACTGAAGAAAATGACTGAACTAGTTCTGCAATTGCAAGTTGAAGGTTAATTTCTGAACAATTGATTGTTAGAATTTCTCAATTTTTTTCCTACCAGACAGTACATTAAGGAACACGCATCCCCTCCCTTTTTTTGTCATTACATAAATAAATCCTAATTGCTCCTACTAGAAAATTTACTTGGTCATTGAATGAGAGGAGAGATGATGCATTTTTTAGATCTGTTAACGCATCACCAGCATATGAAGAATAGTTTTTAATAAATTGTTGCTTTTTTCTCCCTTCCTTTGTTAGTACTTCAATTCAAGAAGTTGTCAGTTAGTTCTTGGAGCTGGTGCACTGCAAGTTGTTGGACTAAAAACAATAACTACAAAAAACTTGGGTATGGATTCTTTAATTCATGTGCTGAGGTGTTATAATTATGTTACTATATTTATGCTTCTTGTATAGCTGATGTTTGTTGCTCTAACCAAAGGCTGTAAAAGTGGCAAATGCTACTACACTCTTTTATGTATCACCATAATTAAAAAACTAAATTGTGGGGAAGTGCTGTGAGGAATTTCCAATTTAACAAGTATGTTATTTGAAAGTTGAACCACTGTGGAAAATGTTAAACTCTGTTATGTGTAAAGTACTTTGGGGTGAAAGGTATCTGAATGTCAGAAGAGACCCAGTTGTACTGTCAGGCCAGTAATACTCATACCTGAGTCTGCCTGAAAAATCAGTAAATTCATTGCAGTATTGAGTACCAAATGATTTTCTTGAACAAACTGAGATATGTTGTTTTCTGCCACGATATTCTTCATTTATGAAATAAACTGGGGTTTGTATATAATTAATTAATGTTTTTGTACTTAATTTTATATGTACTTAAAGTCAACTAATATCCTTTTTTGCTTCTCCATGGTATATCTACCACTTGGATCTTCAGCTCTTGCTTCACGCTGTTTGCAGTTAATTGTGCACTACATTCCTGTGATCCGGGCTCATTTTGAAACCCGACTGCAGTCTAAGCAATATAGCATGCTTAGGCATTTTGATCATATCACTAAGGTACTTTTTCATATATTTTATACTGGAGCTTCATAAATTTAATTCCTGAATTGTTAACTGTTTTTTAAATCTATTCCAGGGACTTAAAAATATAATGTTATTTCTTATTATAGGACTACCATGACCACATAGCTGAAATATCAGCTAAGCTTGTAGCGATAATGGATAATTTATTTGACAAGCTGTTATCTAAGGTAATTATTTATATAACTTATTCGACTTTGCTTAAAGGCATTGTGACTTTTTCATAGTTGTTTAACAAATCAAATTTATCAGACTTTGGGAGAAAACTCAGTAAAATTTTCAGATTGCCCAAATAATTGATACTCATTTCCTAAGGGATCCAGGGATGATTTTAAAGATGAAAGAAACCCTATACAGAAGTAATTTATGTTAGCTGCATTGACAAATATATACCTGCTTCAAAAATATGTTTTACTCTGAAAACCTTCCGGAGACAGAATTGAGAGAACAAAGATTAAAATAGAGGGAAAAAGTAAATAGTTTCTGATAAAATGTGCTATTATAAATTCAGAGTCTGAGGTGCTCTGTTGTTTCTCTCATAGATAATCAGTTTCAGTGTTTGTTTTGTGTTTGCATCTCATTTCCTGTAGGTTATTAAAAGAAGCAATGTTTTCCAAAGAATTCTCAATTACACTGGGAGGGTATCTTCAGAAAAACATCACTTAATCAACCCCAGTCACTTTTGCCCTATCAGTAACTCTTTCCTTAAGTTTTTCAACACGTATCTTAGGGAGAAAGCAGAGTGAGGAGTTTAAGATGTCTATCTTAGGGTGAGTCCATCTCCCAGTCAGCCCCTTCTTTCCGCAGGCTAGACTGACATCATCTTTGGTCCAGCACCTTCCCTTGTGCATTTTGAGTTTTGTTGTGCATGTCCCTGCCTTCCCCTGGTCCCACCCCAATTTAGTACTGGAACAGGGTGAGGAGGACTTTTTCTCTCTCCAGTTATCTTGTTAGCTTTTTATACACTCAGGTCCTATCCACTGGTGCTTCTAGCTTTCCATGTGCTCAGTGTAAGAATCTCCTTCTGCCACCATCTTGGCTGACCAGGGAGACTCCCTGGTGCCACATACAGGCTGTCTACCAGTAATACTGTCATTTTGGTCATCGTGAGTTTTTGAATGAGAATTGGGTCTGTGACTAGACTTTTTCCTGTGACAACTCAATTTATTTAATTTTTGGCAAAGAAAAATAAGGATTATTTAATGAGCTTCGCATATACTCATCACCTTTAATAGTCACTTTAAATTTTGCTTTTTGTGCTAAAATATTTTATACATTTGAGGCTTTATAATGTTTCACTTAATTATGTATTTCTAAAAACTACAGACACTTTCTTACATAATCACTCTACCATATCATACCTAACACAATTAAAAATAATTCCTTCTAATACTTATTTCTATTTGAATCTCATTAATTTTACCAAGATCTCTTCTCACAATAACTTGCTTGGTCAAAGATTCTACATGGTCTGCATGTTGCATATAGTTATTATGTCTGTTAAGTCTTTTTTTAAGGATTTTATTCATTTATTTTTAGAGGGGAAAGGAAGGATAAAGAGAGGGAGAGAAACATCAGTGTGTGGTTGCCTCTCATGTGCCCCCTAATTGGGACCTGGCCTGCAACCCAGGCATGTGCCTTACACTGGAATCAGACTGGCGACCCTTTGGTTCACAGGCTCATGCTCAATCCACTCAGCTATGCCAGCCAGGGCTCTTAAGTCTTTTAGAAACTTCAAATGCCCCCCTTCCCATATTTGATGGCTTTTTTTTTAATGTCAAAAGTGTGCCCAGACAATTGTAACTTAGTGTTTTCTCTACCACATTCCCCACTGATGATTTCTATTACCCTAATATGTTGTATTCTTTTCTTATTAACAAATGTCTCTTTGCCACTCCCTGTCAGAATTACTTTTTTTTTTCCTGATGGGTTGCTTAGAAGTTTGACCCTGGTTTTTTTGTTTGTTTTTTATCTCCTCACTTGGGATCATTTTTTTATTGCTTTTTTGGGTGGGGAGGCCGGGTGAGAGGGAGAGAGAGAGAGAGAAAGAGAAACAGCGATTTATTGTTTCTCTTATTTATGCATTCATTGGTTGATTCTTGTATGTGTCCTGACTGGGGATCAAACCCACAACCTTGGCATATTGGGACGACACTCTAACCAATTGAACTACCCACCCAGAGCAAGAAAAGTTATAATTTAGAGATTATTCCAGTTTTTTCTTGTGCTTAGGGTAGTAGCAACATGCTCCTGAAGCTTTTTAAATTTTAAACAGAAGCAAAACTCCAAAGTTCTTAAACTAATCAATCACATGATTACATTTTAGAAGGATTAATCAGATAGTATGTAGAATGGATTTGAGGTATGTACTCTATTTGGAATACTTTTACTTAATTAAAAAAAAACTTTAAATTTTATTTTTCAATAGCAGTTTACACTCAGTATTACATTATATTAGTTTTAGGTGCACAGTATAGTGGTTAGGTAATCATATACTTTACAAAGTGTCCCCCCCGATATTTCCAGTACCCACCTGGCACCATTCATAATTATTACAATATTATTGACTATATTCCCTATGCAGTCCTTTATATCCCATTGCTATTTCGTAACTATCGATTTACTTCTTATCCCCTTCATCTTTTTCACCCAGTCCCCCAACCTCTCTCACCTCTGGCAACTACCAGTTCTCTCTGTGTCTATGAGTCTATTTCACTCTTACTTAATTTTTTTCCTGAAGACTCAGCAGCCGAGGTATGCTTCTCAGGAAGCCATCTCTGCTACTTCCAACATGCCCTTCACCCGTGTTCTTGTGTCATGCAATGTCCACTTTCTGGAACACCAGCTATCGTTTAGACAGCTCCCCAAATGGACTTCCTCTGAGTAATCTTTGTATACCCCAGCCAGCAGAGTATTGGACCCATTCATTCAAGTATATACATACATATGTATACCCATACACATACGTACCTATGTACTTATATATAAACATATTGGTACATGCACACATCCAAGAAAATATTTATTCAGAACTTACTATGTGCCAGATAGTTTTAATAAATGTTTGTTGAAGAACACCTGTACTCTTGAAAATGCTACTACATTTTTTCAAGTGACATGTATTGAACGCCTCACCTAGGATGGTGTCTCAACTGAAACAAGTTTGTCCCCCAAAGGACATTCAGAAATGTTAGGAACATTTTAGATTGTCACAATATGGGGAGTGGGATGATACGGTAACTACTGAGTAGAGGCCAAGGATGTTGCTGAATATCCTGCAATATGCAGGCAGCCCCTACAACAGTTATCTAGCCTCAAATGTCCGTAGTGTAGAGGTTGAGAAACTCTGACCTAAAGAGCTAACTAATGTGAAAACTAATTTGAATGTATTTAGTCACTGATTCATTCAAAACAAGGAAAAGGAGGGATAAAAACTGAGTTGCAAATTTCCATCTATGTGAACAGGATTGTAACACCAGCAATAGTAATTGAAACAGGTCAGAAGAGCAGGCTTGGGGAAGGTCATGGTAAATTTAGCTTTGGAATGGAACACCTAAGAATGTGTGACTTAAACTCAATAAGGTGTTTCATGACTAGAGATTTGTTAGAAGTCCTGAGAGTGAATGAGATTGATAGGAGAGAAAAGATGGGAAGAGAAGTGGTGATTAACTTTGAAGAAGCAGGAAATAAAAAGAGGAAGGTTAGGAGAGGAGCAACCACGAAAGCATTGTGCTACATAAGGGTAGTGTTTCAAGTGTGAGAGTGTGTGAAATACTGCAGAGCAATGAGGAAGGGGAACTAGAAGAGTTTTACATTTGGAAGTTAAGACATCTCTAGTGATTTTTTCCAGAGAGAAATTTCAGAAGATTGTTAATAGTCGGGGGAAGGTGGTTTGGATTATGGCAATAGCCAAATTTTAAGGGTTGAGAATAAAGCTGGTACTGTATCAAGTTTAGCTGACTGAAGAAAAGTAATGGTGAAGTTAAGGTGGAAAGAATAGTATCTTTAGGGAAAGCAGGGGGTTAAGGAAGGTTTTGGGAGTGTTCTAGTTTCCTAGGATGCCACAACAAATGACCACAGATTGAGTGGCTTAAAACAAGAGAAATTGGTTCTCTCATAGTTCTGGAGGCTAGAAATCTTAAATCAAAGCATTGCTAAGCCAGGCTCCCTCTGAAGAAGGCTCTAGTGAAGAATTCTTCCCTACCTCTTTTTAGCTTCTAGTGCTTGCTATCAATTGTTGGCATTCCTAGGCTTATAGATGCATCACTCCAATCTCTACCTCTGTCCTCGCATGGCTGTCTTCCATCTGTGTGTCTCTATGTCTAAATATTCCTCTTCTTTCTTTTATAAAGACACCAGTCACTGGATTTAGGGTCCACTCTAATCCAGTTATGGCCTCATGAGGTTCCAAGTAGATACAGATTTTGGGGAGATACTATTCAATTCAGTAGAGGGGGTTAGTTAGGATAAAAGGATGTCACCGTGATAGATGCCCCTTCATACCCACTAGGATGGCTAAAATAAAAAAGACAGACAGTAGTAAGTATTGGTGAGAATATGGAGAAGTTGGAACCCTCATACATTTCTAGGTGGGACTGTAAAGTGGTACAGGCACTTAGGAAAACATTCTGGCATTTTCTGAAAAGGCTAAACGTAGTTACCTTATGACCCAGTAGTTTCACTGCTGGGTGTGTACTCAAGACAGTCTAAGAAAATTCATCCTCACACACAAAAAAACTGTTTGTGCACGTTTATAGCATTATTACTAATAGCCAGAAAGTGGAAATAATCCAAATGCCCACCAATTGATGATTGGATAAATTGTGATATAGTTATGTAATGGAATATGTCATGCAGCCATAAAAAGGATGAAGTACTGACACATCCTACAACATGAAGGAACTTTGATAGGTTTATGCTAAGTGAAAAGCCAGTCATAAGAGCCACATATTGTATGATTTCATTTATTGAGATTAGTGGTTGCCAGGGGCTAAGAGGGTGTGGGTGGCGATAGGGAATGACTGCTAATTATGAGGTTTGTTCTTGGGGTGATGAAAATGTTCAGAAATTAGTGGTCATAACTGTATGAGTTTGCTAAAAGCCAGTTAATTGTACACTGTTAGAGGATAAGTTTTATAGTATGTGAGTTATGTCTTATAGTTGTTAATAATGAAAAAAAGGTAAGGGGATATTTGATATATTTCTAGTCTGAAGAGAGAAAAGTCCTTGGGTGGTCACAACTTTGCTTGTCTTGGTCCAGTCACATTGTGACTTCAACGTGATTCTGCTACAGCAGTATATTGGAGCTCATCATTTTAATAAATGATAAGATGAGTGCATCTAAAGTATATTCAGCCCAAATATGTCTTACAAATAAAAATGGTTATAATTTAAGCTATGAATTCTAAAATGTGGGCAAAAGATGATTATCTAAGTCTTACCAGGTTGTTGTTCCAGGTGTAAGACTAATAAAATGAGCTTACCTAAATTTAAATTTTCAGTATAGATTGTTATGGGAAAAGTCTTCCCTTAACCTTAAATATGACTACTATATTGGCCTACCTACTCCACAAAAAGAACATTTTAATTCTGCTAGAGTTATATTGATTTCAGATATGATTATGATGACACATTCATAAAATCATGTTTAAAAAATCTGTTGATTTAGAGGGCCTACTTTAATGATTCATCATTGTATATTGAGCCAGAGTAGTAGTTAACATCTTTAGTACTTTGTATCAAGCACTGTTTTGTGTTCTTATGAGCCATCTTTTTAAATCCTCACAGCAAGCTCTTTGAGATACAGAGAAGTGAAGTAACTTCCCAATGTTACATAGCTAAGAACTGGAAGAGCTGGGAACCCAAATGGGCTGTATTAAGGAAGGCAGCCCATGTTCTTAGCCATAAGATTATGCTGACTCTCTCAAAGTAGATTGGGATACTTAATGAAAAGTTCTTGAGATTAGCATGAGTGGCCCAGATCACAGTTGAAGTATGAGCTTGAGCATTTTATCAGAATTGTAGGGGCAGAAAATATTTCTCTGTGGGGACAGTGTGCTATCCAAAGGACATGAACATAATTCTCATTATTTTCCCTTGCCAGTATGAGGTGAAAGCTCCTGTTCCTTCTGCCTGTTTCAGGAATATTTGTAAGCAAATGGCAAAAATGCATGAAGCTATAATTGATCTCCTTCCAGAAGAGCAAATACAAGTGAGTAGTAGTCCTTAAAACTACTTTTTTATATATATTATATGCATGTAGAATTAGTGTTTAACATACTTTGCGCACAGTTATGCTTAGTTCATGTTCTATTATGATTATTATTTTTTCCAGTTATATTGACTTAGGGAATATGGATAAAAATTTCTGATTTCAAAGTGCTCCTTACTCTGACAGGTCAGATTAATAATATCTTTGTTATATGGTCAGCAATTTTAAAAAGCACATTTTCCATTTTCCCATTGAGCATCAGAGATTCTAGATTCTACTTCCATCATTCATTACATTATTATTGTATTTGCCATGTATAATGTGCTCCTGTGTATAATGTGTACCCACATTTTGGGCCCAAACTTTCAGGGGGAAAAATCTTTCATTTTAATTTTTTAAATTCAATTATTTATTTGTTTATATTTAAATACTTTTTGTATTATAGAGGAATTTTAGCATTTATTCTTGAACATATGGTGCAAGAAATTTTATGTAACAAATAATTACAAAACACAAGAACAGATATAAGGTATTTCAGGTGCTACCCATGTATAATGTACATCCTTATTTTTCCCTCAAAAATTTGGGGAAAAAATACACATTATACACAGTAAAAAACCATAGTTTGAAAATCAGAGTTGGCATTTATCAATGAACATAAATTACGTTACTCATAGTGATTATTCCAGATTGGACAGGGGAGGAATTAGTGATAGAGTTAACAATGAAAAAGCACATAAAGTAACTCAATCAATATGCCTTATCTTCAGTACTTATTAGATCAGGATAAGTAATCTATAATAGATGCAAACCAGTAAAATTCAAATGAGTAGTCTTTAGCACCTCTCGTCTATGAAATGTCCACCCACCATCCTTACAGTCTTCCTCTACAGAAGTATCACAAGAGTTCTCTTCACTTTTCTTTTTATGGGAGAAAGTTTATTTAGAAAGTCGCAGAAGTAGAAGTGAGCTGTAGAAGAAATGGCTGAGAAATAAGTTACAGAGGCAAAAAAAAAAAAAGGAGGGGCCCTTGGGGCTTAGGAAAAAGAGAGATGTAAGGAAGATAGGCCTTGGGAAGGGGGTGGGGAAAGAGGTGGGAGAGAGAGAGAAAGAGAGAGAAAGCATACACCTCCCTCTTCACTCTTCAGTGACATTCCTACTTTTTTGCTTTCTCTAGCAAGTTCCTAGTTAATATATTACAGAATTCTCCATTTCTGGTTACCTGTCATGATATATACTGCTTACATATCTCAGAGGACTTTCTAAGGGGCAGAAAAGCAGTGATAAGTCTAACACTAAACCAAATAATACTGAAAAGGGGAAAAAGAGCTTTCATCCAACTAAGTACAAAAACTATACTGAAATAGCAATAAAATACTTTCAAGGGAGCATTTTAAAGGTACAATATATGCCAAAACGAAGGTTATGTAAAAATTTTTCTCATTTGATATTGGTGACAGCAGATACTTATGTCTTCTATTTCAGTAGAGCTTTAAGAAACTTAGTTTTATTTCTTTTACAGATGTTATTTTTAAGAATTAATGCAAGTTACAAACTCCACTTAAAAAAGCAATTATCTCATTTAAATGTGATAAATGATGGAGGACCTCAAAATGGGTATGTTTTCAAAATATTTTTACCAAATACTGCCATCAAATTGTTTGATTCATTGTATTCATTATGCTGCCCTTTTCCATTACAGTCATTCTGGGGCCCCAAAATTATAAAATCAGAAAGCTTTTGCTTTTTTTCTCCTCTTTGGGGATGATATATATCTATGTGTATCTATGTTAAAATGTTTTATAAATGGTTATTTAACTGACCTTACATGTGTTTTGAGGCCGTATGGGTTAGTAGTACCTTCTCACATTACCCAGTAGAGTCTTCCACTATCCAGACAGAACTCAAAGTCCCACTCTGTGCCTGTGGCACCATGAAAAAGCCAATTTACCTCTGTGCCTTATTTATAAAATCTGCCTAATTCCTTCACAGGGTTACAAAACAGAGAAATCATAGGACTTAGAATGCAAAACCTTGGGTTAAGTTCTGCAACTTACTAGCTTTGTAACTTGGGGCATATCACTTACACTCTCTGAACGATATGGTAAAGATTATACAAAATGCAATGATTTCCTAAGTGTGTCACCTGTTCCATGGATTTTTAGAAATAAAATATTCCCTATTAAAGGAGTTTCAGGCTTAAATGTCAGATTTATAAGAACAAATGAAAAATGTGTTCTGAAGTCAGAAGTTGGCTTTGTCCTTTAAAAAGAAGTACCCTAAACTGATTATGCAAAAAACTATTTAGATGTTGCAGGCTGCTGAATTTTTCAGCCAGGCTGAAGTCAGAAGTTTTACACAAAAATCTGATTCTCTCTCTTGATTATTAACTGGTTCTTCTTTTTCTTTTTTTTAAATTAATTATTTTCAAAGATTTCAAAGCCTGAGAAGAGTTCAGAGTTAGTATAATGAACATCAAATGTCTTTCAAGAGACTATTTAAAAGGAGCTAATATTTTTAACCCCCACTCCACCCTTCTACTTTAATTTGCAAAACTAAATCTGGGTTGTTGGTTTTTCTCAGACCAGTAGTTCTGAAGCATCCAATTTAACTCATTACCAGTTATCATCTTTGGTAATATAGCTATTTGAAGATCAGTACAGTCTTAGAGATCTTCACTGTCATATATTTTTAAAGACATTAATTCTTATAAGTTGATTCGTGTCTTTCGGTAATATTTTGAAAGATAGAATTCCTTGAAAATTAACCCCTAGGCTCTAGCCAAAGACATATTGCACTATCTATTTAAAAGAATTTTTGTTGCTATAATAATTGACTCTAAAAATGCACTTTTTTTTCCAAAGTGAAATTCACATAACATAGAATGAACTTTTTTACAGTTAATTCAGCGGTACTTAAACATTCACACAAGCACCACTTCTGTGCAATCACCATCTATTCAGTTCCCAACATTTTTTACTTCCCCATGAGGAATTAAGCAGTTGCTCCCTATTCCTCCTCGCTAGCACTGTACTTTTTCTCCTGAATGTGATTTTTCTCTGTACCTCCTTATACAACCAAAATTAAGGACAACAAAGATTTAGAAACAAAAACACAACCAGATCAGACAGAAAATTGAACTGTACGGAAGTCCGACAACCATTTAAGCAGACCAGTTAGACGGACGGAGTCAGAGGCCAGCTGAGAGGGGTCCCGGCAGGAAAAAACAGTGGTTGGCAGTCCTGGGAGCACAAGCAGTGGCTAGCAGACTCTGGTGCCAGGAGGAAACTAGCAGACCCAGTCAGGCGGGCAATGCGATTGGCTGACCATGGTCACACATTCGCCCACAGATAAACTAGGCAAAAACGGGCAGTGAGACAGACCACACAAACCAGGGCACCAGTGACAGAAAATAAAGCCTGAAAGCACCAATTGAAAAGGTGCCAGTAGAGACTCCCAGCCTCACAGGAGAATTTGTTGGAGAGACCCACAGGGTCCTAAAATGTACACAGGCCCACCCACCTGGGGAACAAGCACCAGAAGGGCCCAGTTTGCTTGTGGGAAGTGGCAGAGGGGACTGAAATCCGAGAAAGAGTGGAACAAGCGCCATTATTCCTCTCTGACCCTGCCCCCACATACAGCATCACAACCCAGCAACTGGGTTGCCCCACCCTGGTGAACACCTAAGGCTCCGCCCCTCATATAACAGGTACGACCTGACCAAAAATTATGGCTCAAACAGAAAAACAAATAAAAGCCCCAGAGCCAATACTTTTAAGTGACCAAGAGATAGCCAACCTATCAGGTATAAAGTTCAAAACACTGGTGATCAGGATGCTCACAGAACTGGTTGATTTTGGTCACAAATTGGATGAAAAATGAAGGCTACACTAAGTGAAATGAAGGAAAATGCACAGGGAACCAACAGTGATGGAAAGAAAACTGGGACTCAATGGAGTGGACCAGAAGGAAGAAACAACCAAACAGAAAAGAATGAAGAAACAAGAATTCAAAAAAATGAGGAGAGGCTTAGGAACCTCCAGGACATCTTTAAACGTTCCAACATCTGAATTATAGGGATACCAGAAGGGGAAGAGGAAGAGCAACAAGTGGAAAACTTATTTGAACAAATAGAGAACATCCCCAATCTGGCAAAGGAAATAGACTTCCAGGAAGTCCGGGGAGCTTAGAGAGTCTCAAAGAAGGTGGACCCAAAGAGGAACACACCAAGGCACATCATAGTTACATTACCCAAGATTAAAATGAAGGAGAGAATTCTAGAAGCAGCAAGAGATAAAGGGACGGTCACCTACAAAGGAGTTCCCATCAGACTGTCAGCTGATTTCTCAAAAGAGACCTTACAGGCAAGAAGGGGCTGGAAAGCAGTATTCCAAGTCATGAAATGCAAGGACCTACTTCCACGATTGCTCTATACAGCCAAGCTTTCATTTAGAATGGAAGGGCAGATCAAGTACTTCTCAGATAAGGTCAAGTTGAAGGAGTTCATGATCACCAAGCCCTTATTACATGAAATGTTAAAGGCACTTATCTAAGAAAAAGATAAAAAATAGGAACAGTGAAAAGACAGCAAACTCACAGTTATTAACAACCACACCTAAAACAAAAGCAAACTAAGCAGACAGCTAGGAGATCACATGGGGGGTTAGCAACAAGGGAGTGGGACAAGGCGGGCGTGGAAAGGTACAGGGAATAAGTAGCATAGATGGTGGTGAGAAAATAGATGGGGGGAAGGCAAGAGTAGTGTGGGAAATGTAGAAGCTAAAGAACTTATGAGACACAGACATGAACTAAAGGGAGGGAATGTGAGTGGGAGAGGGTGTGTAGGATGGAGGAAAATGAAGGGGGGAATGGGACAACTGTAATGGCATAATCAATAAAATATTTTTTATTTATTTATTTATCTTTAGAGGGGAAGGAGAGAGGGAGAGAAACATCAATGTATGGTTGCCTTTTTTGCGTCCTCTGCTGGGAGTTGGCCTGCAGAGAACTGGCCTGCAACCCAGGCATGTGCCCTGACTGGGAATTGAACCGTGATCCTCTGGTTCGCAGGCCTGTGCTCAATCCACTGAGCTACGCCAGCCAGGGCAATAAAATATTTTTTAAAAAGACTTTGTTGCCAGTCTTATGGAAGACAATGGTATTTGATTTTGATTTGCAATTCCTGTTTGTTATCATTTCATACATTGATTAGTATTTCTCATCTGTGGCTTTTCGTTTATATGCTTTGCCCATTTTTCTCTTGGGTATTATCTTTTTCTTGCTGATTTTAGATAGATGCCTTTGAACTAATCCTTTGTTGGTTATGTATGTTGCAAGTGTCTGATTTCATGTTCTCTTTTATCAGTTTTGTCATAAAATATTTTCTATATACTTTCTCATATAGATTGTGAGTAGTTTCTTAAACATAACTTGATATTTTTAAATGGAGATTTATTTTAATTTTAATGTAGGGATCTTAGAAAAGCTTTGTTCTGTTTTGAACCATTGCTGTCAGTTTTGCTATACTTATCATATTATCAGAGGAAGTATAATTTACAATCTTTTTATAGATTTAAAATCTTGAATTAGGTGAATTCACCTAATTCACCTTGAATTTACGTGTATTCCTAACAAAAAATATGGTCATTAGTAAATTCCACTATGTGGTAAAAGGTGAAACAGTAAGTACCTAAGTCCAAAGGTACTTTTAAATTAGACTGTAGTACAAATATGAAGGCGACTTAAACACCTGTGCTCCAAGGTAGTCCAGCCATCCAGAACTTACATATTTATTAAAATAGTACAGCCAGACTTGTTTTTACAAAGTACTACATCAAGATTTCCTACTTGTTTTTCCATGGCCACATCTTTCAAAATATACATTGAGTCAGACGTGTCCCTATTTATTTATGCAGATTTGATATTTGTTTACCTAAGCATTCTTGGCAGGAGTGTTTCTTCACATTATAGGCATTAGTGTGACAGCTCAGTGTAATTCTCTTTTCATCGAATATTGCCGTATGGATTATCAGTACTATGATTTTATTAGTCATATACATATATGCTCTAGTGACAGCAGATCAAAAAAGCTTAACGTCTTATTTTCTCTACTTTATTTCATTGTTCTATTTTATTGGGCAGAATTCTGGAACTAAATCCAACCTACAGTAGTTTAAACATTTATTGTTGAAACAGAAACACTTAAGTGGTCTTATAAGAGCAGGAATCCTGCTTATATTGACATTTAGTTTCTAGGAATTCTGAATTTTGAGTAACAGTCTAGCAGCTAGGATAGGACTCTGCGAGCATTGCTACTTTATTTAAATAGAGACTATGAGATTAAAAATAACTTTCTCTCCATGTTTAGGTTGGTCACAGCAGATGTAGCTTTTTACACTGGAAATCTTCAAGCCTTAAAAGGCCTTAGAGATTTGGACCTAAATATGGCCGAGATCTGGGAACAGAAGAGGTGATGACATCCTGGACCGACTGGGTAGCCTATCTGACCATGGGATGTGTATAAAGGAAGTATGGATGCCTGGGATTCGAGAACTGAACCTGGAACCCAAAATGAACTGGGGTAGGGGAAGGGGAGAAGTATCAGTGTTGGGAAACTGGGATTCAGTGTGATCTACAAGGAATGCCTGTTTTGTGCTTCCTTCAGTGAGGAGTAGCTGATCAGGTGTCTATATCATTTCTCATTCTCTCTGGAAACAGACTCAGGTTTCTTTGGACCAAATCCAAAAGAACACATAGCTGTAACACAGCTGTAGCTGACTAGAATGCTCTGTATACTTTATATTAAAAAATGCTTTGCATTTCTTCCAGTGCAATGAAATTCATATGGTGTCCCACCTTATTTAATGATGGTACAATTTAAAATATTAAAATCTTAGTCAACCTCTGTAGAAAATTTTCTCTATGAAAGTAAAACTGTTTGAAAAATTATTTTTTTACAGATCTTTCTATAAAAAATAAACAACTTTTGATTGCTTGGATTTAGGAATTTAATTTTTGTGTTAGTGACCAATGTTGAGTTTCAGGCTTTGTATGTCACATATTTAGTTCTTCTGCCATCACTCTCTGTCAACTGGGTGAAGCTTTCCAGAGTAGTCTAAATACTTGAATGGATGATCACAAGTAATACAGAATAAGATATTGATGTTTATTTATGCAACTAATTTAAATGCTTTTCAGAAGTGGTATACGAAAGGCTGCAGTTTAATAGTTGTATTTTTCTAAAAATACCTTTGAAAGGGTTTTGGTTTTTTTGCCTTTTTATTTCTAGCAGAGGTAAGAATATGTTTTTATATATTCTGCCCACTTATGCATTTTCATTTTAACATTTAGATAACCTGGAATATGGTTCCCTTGGGTTCTTGTTTTAAGTTACTTTTGATGTGTATAAGAACAAAGACCAGGGAGAAACAGAAAATATAAGCTCCTGTGTTGGGGCCAGAAAATAAGGTGATGAGTAAGTTATTTACAGACTTTTTATAATACCTACCTTCAAAATTAGAATCAACAGCACTCTACAAATGAAAGTGCCTGTGCCTAACTTCACACCAGGAATCTTGCCTAACCCTGTCGGAGTGCCTAACTTTGTGGTGATTATGTACAATGAAATACTCTTATTTTGTGCTCTTTGTTTTCCTAAAAGGAAAGCCTGTTTTCTTTCCTTTATCATTATAGCGGTATGTCATTGGCTTTGAAATGTCTGTCTGAAATAAAGCTGTAAACAATTACCAGACTTTAAAAGACAACTTTTTTAATAGTATACAGTAAACTTTAAATAAGTAGCCTACTCAAAAAACAAGTATGGATGAATTGGAAAATGTAGTTGATTATTAAGAGAAAAGCCACAAATCATACTACCTGTCGACCTGATTTGAAAGGTTATTCATGAACATTTTTTAGTGACAACAAGCAAGCTTCAAGAAATGAAGCTTCGAGGAAAGAGAACTTTTGAAAGTTATACCCACACCCACTGTACTGTAGAACAAGGATGTGAAAGAAATGTCCTAACTCTCTCTACCCACCCCCTCTCCTCTAGCTGGGGAAAGAAACAGCACTTTGTTTTAAATAAATGGAGAGTCTGTAGAAAGCATGGCAGACATCCCAGCTTTAGAACTAAATAAAAGGCACTAAATACCTTCAAGTTTAATTCCTATGGAAATAATGATGATGTGAAGATTCTTAGAAATGCAAAAACTTGATTTTTAAGTGATTGAGTGTAACCTATTTCAAGAACAAATCTTCCAAGTGATACAGTAAGTATTTAGCAACAGTAAACCATTTTTCATCACCATTTCATAAATTTATCATTGAAAAGTATAAATGTACACAGTTTCACCCATGTATTGCTTCACAGCTTTATTTTTGAAATCACAAGCAATTCAAAGTGACCATCACTGAAGCCTCTGTTAAAAGATTTTCCAGCAGAGCTGCCCCAGTTTTCAGATTAAACAATATTGCACTTTAAGATGAACTTTCAGGATCCTCTTCCAACAACAAAAGTATTGCTTCCATCTGTGCTTTTCTTAGGCTAAAAGCATACTCTTAAAGGCAGAAAACTCTACTTCAAAAATTAACACTGCAGGTTACAGTAAAATAGTAATGTACCTGCCTATCTTAGAATCCTAGAGGACATTTTATTATAAGAAACTAACCCATAATTAGTATAAAGTGTACACAGTATTTTTTTCATCTCAGTGGTCCAAGATACGAAGGTTCCCAGATACAATCTTGTTCTCTAATACTGCTCCAGGTGGGATGTCAATTCGGTCACCATGATTTGCGATGATGATAACAGTTCCCTAAGGGATGGGAAACAAAAAGCAAGAGAGGGTAATTGCAACCGGAGCTGAAATGCAATTGGCTTTTCTTACAATCATCAAGTTTATGTAGAATTCCATTTACAATAGAGTAACTACATTTGTAAATATTAAACATGAAAAACAAATAACATGTTAAAGAAAATTGTAGTATGTCCTCTGCAACAGTCCTGGCATTATTCCCAGATTCCTTGTCTCCTTATCAGAAGTGGCACAGGGAGTGGGAAGTAAACCCAGTGCCACAATGTGACTGGCCCTTTCAAAGAACTATTTGCAGGGCCACCAGAATCATCTACTTCCATAAAGAAACTAACGGGTGCTTAGTTTATATTTACATATCAGTTTGGGGGTTTTATTAAGAACAGTTTACTCATAAATTTTTCATAAGTGAGACTGTTTAGATAAGGCACTATGAGCAATAAAATTCAATATATATGTGGTTTTTGTTTTTTCAAGATCTTCATTTAAGTAGCTTTAATAAGATCATTTAAGTAGCTGAAATCTAGGTATGGGATTTTATTGTTTTTTTTTTGTAACTTATTGATTTTAGAGAGAGGGAAAGAAACATTGATTTGTTCCACTTATTTATGCATTCACTGGTTGATTCTTGTATGTATGTACCCTGACCAGGATCGAACCCATAACAAGGTTGTTTACAACCTTGGTATGTCAGGACAACACTCTACCTGAGCTACCTGGCCAGGGCTTTAGGTATGGGATTTCTAAAAACTACCTGATTAGGAAAAATCTGTTGTGTCTGGTTCTGAGCTTTAACACTTATACCTATAGTTTTCCCCATTTCTTATGTCAGGTTGGAATGATGGTTATAAAAGTACCTAAGGACTACGGAATGTGAATGACTATTGTTTATAATAGTTGATGACAACAGATTACTTTAATAGGAATATATTATATTCAGTATAAATGAAGTCATTTTTTCTACTTTCATTTAGTTTCAAATAATCATCTTTAGTGAGGTAATGCTAATTTAACAGTGATTCTGTTTTAAAGATTGTCATATTTCAATAAAATAGTACCAGTTCAATTATGTATTAGTCTGTGCTTTCCATTTGAATGCTATATTCCACAAAATTCCCATATACAACAGTTATAATTGTATTTTAACTGTGTTGTATATCGATGGAAGATGGTATTAATACTAAATATTATAGTAACATTTCATTTTAAACTGTATCTGTATCTAAACATCTGGTACAGACTAGACTTTATTCCTTAAAATAAAGGTAAATTTAGGACTAGAAAACAGAACCTGTTTCTTAAAGCTATAGGATCTGTAATTTTCATAACACACCTTCAATGAAACATTCTTGCCAAATGTCACATCTCCTGAAACTGTGAGATGATCTAATTCAAGCATATCTGGTATACTTTCAAATCTCCTTAGATAATCCTGAACCTGAAAGAAAAATGGTAACATATAAATCATGTCAAAAATGGGCTAAGGACTAAATTTACAAAATAGTTTGACTGAAGTGTAAAAACATTCTGTTTATGGCCAACTTCAGGCCCTCTGTGGGAAGAACCTATTTGTTAAAAACTCACCATATGCTAGATCCTGTGCAGGAGAGACCTGGAAATAACATTGTCCCTAAAATCAAGCATTTTACAGCTGAGCAGATCAGACATCAGAAAATGAGTAATAAAGAGATAAGTAGAGCCAGATGAGTAGTTCAGAAAACCCGGAGTTAGCTGGAGAGAGGTCATCATGGTCTGAAGCACCCCAGACTGGAGCTTGGCTTTAGGGTGGGTAGGATTCAGAAGAAATGAAGAGCAATTGCACAGATTATCATTATAAATGATTGCTGTCTTTGCCTCTTATTTCCTTATATTTACAGGCACTAGAAATTGTACTATATGGCTGTTTCCTTTTTTGCTGAGAAAAACAGAAGCAACTGGAATACTTTCACTGGCTTCTATTACCACTGCTACCACCCTCAGCCCCCTCACCCATTACTCTGTCCCTCCTAGTGCTGAAGCTGTACTGTTTCTCCTTCAACTTAGGACCAGCCCTTCTTAAGACCCATTCAAAGAATACTGTCCAGCATTTCTCCATTCTCCCTCTTCAAAGGTTTTCCCCTCTTGACTGCATCACTTCATATCTATAAATGTATACACATGCTGTAAATCCCATCTTTAAAAAACAAAACAGAAAGAAAACCCTCTCAAATCTTACATTCCTTCCTATCTATGGCTATCTATTTTTGTTTTTAAGGTAAAATTCTTGAATAAGTTGTCTACATTCATATCTCCAATTTCTCTTCTGTTTTAAATCCATTCCCGTCAGTCTCCAAAACTTCTTTACTGATCAGTCTTATGGTGAATTCTCATTCATGTTACTTGATTCAGCAGTAGCACTTGACAAAGATGATCACTCCCTATTTTCTTCCTTTGGCTTTCAGGACATCTCATTCATGGTTTTCTACCCAGTTCCTAACCTGTAACTCCTCAATCACCTTTGCTGCTTCTTTCATCTTAGCCCATCATCTAAGTCTTGAGAGTGCCTGAGGGCTCAGTTCTTAGAGCACCCCCCTCCACTCCTCACTCACCATCTAGGTGATCCGTATGTTATGGCTCTAAATACCAGCTGTAACCTGACAACTCTCAAATGTACCTGTCTCTTCTAGATACCTCTTCTGAGCTCCAGACCTACATACTCAGCTTCTCCATCTGAAAGTCTAATAAATACGGTATCTCCAAAATTTAATTTCCCATGCTACTCCCCCTAAACCTACTCTACCCAAGCCTTCCCCCTTTTCAGTAAATGGCAATTCCATGCTTCCAGCTGCACAGGCCAAAAACTTTGGGAGTCATCCTTACTCTTCTCTTTCTTTATCCTCTCATCTATGCCAATGGTTGACCCTTATAGATACAACTTTGCAAATATCTCATAATGTCAACATTTTTTCCCTATTTCCACTGCTACCACCCTGGTCCAAAAGCACCATTTCCCTCGCAAGGATTCCTGCAACAACCTATTCCCCAGTCTCCCTGATTCAGTTCCTCAGCCCACAACTCAGCAATAACTCATCATCCACAAGAAAAAAAAATAAAGTGACATTCCCAATACTTAATTACAAGGTTCTACATATTCCACCTACTCCCAGTCCCTTACTTGGTCACTCTGCTCCAGCCATACTATGCTCTCCAATGTCTGCAAAACATGTTCTTCCTCAGAGCAACTAACCATTACCCACTCAGCCCCTGTTCTCAAAGTGAGGCAGCTGAAGTTCTTATCTCCTGCAGGATATGGAGACCGTGAAGGAACTGAAGGGAGCCTGAGGCTAGTCCAAATATGGGTGGCAATCCCGTATCAGGATGTGAGAAGATAGTGGGTCCTTGTATCACCAGGATTTTCCCAGTCCAACCAGGCTGATAAAAGGTATCAAATAATGGGGAGAGTACTAAGATGCCAGATGACCATCCTGGATTTCCAATGCAGCCATAAGACCCACTACGCACATACACACCAGGTGGCACTAAACTACAACCAAAACTAGAATAGTTTGGAGGGCATAGCAGGACTCTACAGGTCAGCCACAAAGTCAGCCACTCACCCTGTCACTGCATTAACCTCTCTGTTTTAACATGACTAATTTTGTGTTCAGATTGGGTTGACTGGACTTGCTATTCCTCCTGCCTGGAATACTTTCACCCCAGACACATGTATGACACACAATTTCTCAGTGAGGCTGTCTCTGGCCACCAATGTAAAATGACACTACCACTACCCTACCCATACATTCCTCTTCATGCTGTATTTTCTCCATAGCCTTTTCTACTATTTGATGTACTACTATACATTCAATTTATTTGCTTATCATATTCTTTACCCTATTGTAATATCCAGAAGGTAGGATTTTAGTCTGTTTTATTTACTGCTAAATACCTGGGATGTAGAACACTGCTCGGCAACTGGAAGGGGCTGTGTTTGTTAAGCTACAACTAACATTCTTTTGATAAAAGCAGTAATGGTCTAAACGAGACAGATTCCAATTCATGTGTACATCATTGTTATAATTACACATTGAGGAAATACAAATTCACTTGTATATCATATCTTTGTAATTACATACCTTTGTAAAAGAACTGCCTAATTTAACCAATGGCACTGTAGGAAATTCCCGCTTTTCACTCATTGTCAGAGATCCTGCATTAAGGCTATAGAGGTTTGACATCACAAGCAAGAGATCTGATGTGGTTTTGACAGGCAGAAAACGGCTTCTAGGAACATTGATACCTAGAGAATTCTCAAAACTTTTTATGGCAGCCCCTACTGCAGTCTCTAACTGGATGACATTCAGGCCTCCATCCAGAGTCTGTAAGAAAAAGAGAGAAAGCGAGAGAAATAGGTTTGAACAGTCTAGTTCCATGTTCATATTTGGTGAGTGGTTTCAGAGATCCATTGAAGGAAGCAGAGTTTTGAGAACTAACATTTACCAAGTACCTACCATAAGCCAGGTGCTTGTTATCTTTTTTCAGCCTCATAGCCCTTCCATTCAGTAATATTTCCATTTTATGATACAGAAACACGGGTTCAGAAAGATGCCCATGGCCAAAAGGCCTCTAGGTATCAGAGCAACAAGCAAGCTGAGGTACATCCTCTACTTTTGGGCCCAGTGCTCTTGCCACCACCAGGGCCAAGTAAGGGCACCATGGCCCAGCGCCCTAAAGGGCTAGATGTAAACTCTGAAAGCCAAGGCCAGGACCTGGAGAGAGTGACTAGGCAAAAGGAGTGACGATGCACTAGACAGGCCAGTGGGAGTGGGCTTGTGTGTAGCCTACAATGATCTCAGGAATCAGGGAGCCAGCACTTTGACTTACCTTTGGATTCACAATGATTTCCATGTCAATGGCATTCTGCTCCTGCAGCCTTTTAACTGCTGCAAGAGAGATCCAGAGGTTGTTTGTGTTAAATATTTTGAATTTTGAGACAGACTTGAACTCATCAACATGTGCTTTTGGCACTTGAGCGATTTCCACCAGTCGCAGTTTTCCTTCATACTGAGTGAGCGTCCCACCCTAGAAAAGGCAGAGGAGTGCGTGAGTGCTCCATGTGTCTCCCAAGCACATCCATACCACACTGTTTATGGCCTGTGAATGTTACAGAAAAGACACTGAGGATAAAATCCTCTAGAAATAAAAAGCATTGGCAGTGATTCAGTCTGTGATACAAAACAACGTACACATGAAGACAGAACCAAAGAAAATAACTTAGGGTGTCTGTTACTTTATACCCACCCTCTTGTCCATGATAGCAGCTCTGGGAAGACATCGGTCTCTCTCACTTTGTGAAGGTTGGCTACAGGAACAGTCATTCCTTTTATTCCCAAATCACTGCCATCACAAAATAACCAGTCCTACCACCTCAGACCCTGCTCTGACTAGCTCTCTAGGATAAGGGGAGAAACGGGAAGACAGAGGCACAAGTGGACAAGAAGCGACCAGTGTGTGGCCTTACAGTCATGAGGCAACAGCAGTGTGGGAAGAAGGGAGCATTCACTCGTGAGTGGAGTGGACCTTTATAAATGCACAGAACCCAGCTCAGGACTGACTATTTTAATATTCTGCCCACCTTTTTTAGTCCCTGTAATTAGTAAAACCTTGTGTACCATTTCATCAAAGGCCAAGTTTCATCACCGCTAAACATGTAAAGTTTAAAAACCAGATTTTTAAATGGTGATGGAAGGAGACTTGACTTGGGAGTGGTGTACACAATACTCAGGTGACGTGTTACAGAATTGCACACCTGAACCTATATAATTTTTATTTTTTAGATCTTATTTATTTTTAGAGAAAGGGAAAAGGAGGGAGAAAGAGAATGAGAAAAACATCAATATGTGGTTGCCTCTCACACACCCCCAACCAGAGACAAGACCTGCAACCCAGGCATGTGCCCTGACTGGGAATTGAACCGGTGACCCTTTGGTTCACAGGCTGGCACTCAATCCACTAAGCCACACCAGCCAGGGCTGAAACCTACATAATTTTATTAGCCAATGCCACCCAATAAATTCAATAAAAGTTAAAAAAATTAAAAATTTTTGCTTTGTGCCAAACAAAATTGTATTTTTGCAATTACAGAGATATTACAGTGATCAAACAAAACTATAGAGATATTATACTAGAAATGGTAAATTTTCATTAAAGGAACAATGAAATAGAAATATTTAAGAATTAAACCAGAAGAATAAAGGTTTGAACAAACTTACTGGAAGTGCTTTCACATGTTTCAGATTTGTTACAAATATGTGGAACTGTTTTCGATTAAAATTGCCCACATAGATTATTCAAAAAATAAAGATGATTTTAATACTATTAAACCTGGATTTATACATACATCGCTATGTCACACAGAAGTTAGGGTACTCCACAGAACGCTATCTTGTTCTGTTTTCAAATGATGTTACCGAGTGGATAAATGTTTTCTGCTTCACATGGAAGCTTTCTAATAAAAGTTTGAACTACACAAGCTATGAAATGTGAAGATGGGAATCCCCAAACTGCTTCCTCTCAGTATTTACCTTTACATCTGCACGTGTCTTATTTGTGACTTCCATGACAAATTCACAGCGTTTTCCATTGGGTGGATTCATTAGATGATTAAGAATATAAAGATCCACTGTGGCACCCAAATTATCTATGTTAGACACAAAAATATACTCTTTGCCTTCTCCTATGAAGATATCGAGCAAACCAGAGTTGTAGAAACTGGCGTAAATATCTCCATGACCTGGGGGATACCAAGCTTCCGTATTTTCCCCTGAGTATGACACATCCTTCGCTACAGGCAGTAAAGATTCTTTATTAATCCTTGGGTACCTAAAAAAAAAAAATTGCTTTTATCAACTCTAGAATATTGCAAACCTTCAAGAAAATCAGTGAATTTAATGTTAAATAAAACTTCCCTCCTTTCATTCAATCATTAGTAATTTAATCAGGTATGAATCCATTTAAGAAAAATCTCATTATCTAATTTCCAAAAATCAGTTCCCTAGATAGTTACATTTACTGCAAAAATATTTTCCCATAGTCACACAGGTGGGAGGACACCTCATATTTTTTAGATAATATCTTTTATGACTGTCCAAGAGAGGAGATAAGTAAGTTTTCTCAATCTCATTTGGTCACAGGATTGTTCTTTTCCCTGAAAAACTATTTGGGAAGAGCTGTCCATTCTTACAAAGACTCAGGGGTGGTACCCTTTCTTTCACAGAATATCAACAGCAGGTTAGCGCCCAGGGAAGTCGGCTTCCTGCTCCTAGTGAGAATCTGTGTAGGGGCCAGTAATGGGGGAAGAGGAGCTGGCTCTGTAACAGACTAAAGAGCAACTGGAATATGGAAGCAGAGCACCTGTGACATAAGAAAAGAGTCCTTGGAAAAACAGGTTTAGAGAAACACCAAAAACCTAAAGGTACATAGAAATATCCCTTCCGTGCAAGTTCACATCAACCCGTGTCTGCCCTTAGATGGAAGCCTCATTTCCCCGGTTGCCTTGGGCTGTACCACACTTCCTTTTTACTTAATCTCCCTTCCCAAGCAGAAGATTTTCTCCAGAACTTATTAAATTTCCCCTGAGCCTGTATTAGGATGTTAAGGAAATTCCTTCCATTAGGAAAGAAGGTTACCAATATTGTGGAGTATAGAAAGATTCCACCTGGAGCCCAAACGTGCCCTCAGAAAGCAAAGACCTAAGCTATCTTCAAGTATTCTGGACAGGGAGCAGGCTCTCAAGCAGATTCCCTTTTAAGAATTGGAGTTACAGAACCACAGTGTGATTATAACAATCACTTATCTATTAAATGTTCAGCCTCTAACGGCATCAGACACTTGCAACATTAGCCTTGGGCACGTGTCTCACATCTTGAGGCTACTATGTTCAAACAGGAAAGAGAAGTCCTTTCCCAGGAGTACCTCCTGCCCTACCCCCAGCCCCAGAATTAATTGTTTCTACTCCTTGTACCTGCTTTGATTGAAAGTGTAGATTTTCACACGACAATGACTATACTTCTGTAGTATTTTTTTTGTATCTTCATCTGTGTTAAAAGAGTTCATCAGAACAAGAGGAACATCTGTATTGTAGGTTTTGTTCAAATGCTAGGGAGGAAAATAACAGTAAGATTATCCAGACTTAATTTTCTTTTGCATAAAGGTATAAAATGAACTCTTAATTGTTAATCACAAAATGTCTAAAACATTTTATATAGCCACATACATAGTTTTGAAATAACTACTTAGCATAAGCTATTTTGCTAAGTAAGCAATTCACCACGTACTTGCTCATTAAATCACAAGTCTCTGAGAAAGAGAAACTACTGTCTTCATTTTGTGGATGTTAAGTGAGACCCAGAACAGGCAGGTCAGCAGCAGAGCAGGGACACCTTCCTCCTGACCACAGTCTGACTCTGGAGCTATGGGCCCTGCCACCATGCCCTAAGGCTTCAGCAAGTGCTGACTGAGCATTTAGTGTATCTCCAGCGCATTGTGAGGATCAAGTACAAAGTTACAAAATCATGGCTCCCTATTCTCAGGATTATGTCGAGAGTAGTGAGTCACACCCTAACTGAAGTCCTTCATTGTGTGGAAAAAGCTGAGGCAACAGAGTGGGAGGAAAACAGGGCCTTCGAAGTCAGACTGCCCAACGTTCTGCATCTAACTACGGAATCTTGGGCAAGTAAATCAACCTCTCTGTGCCTTGATTTCCTCGTCTCCAAAATGGGGATGGTAACAGTACTTATCTTACAGAGTTTTTGAGAGGATCAAATGAGTCGATTCATGTAAAGAGCCCAGGATAATACATAGTGTACAGCAAGTACTGGGTACATGTTAGCCACTGCTACTCTTAGTGTTGTTATTGTGGTTGCCAGCTCTGTATTAGTAACTAGAAACAAAGAGATGAAAAAGACTGGCCCCGGCCCCTGAAGGGTTTACAGTCTATGATTAATGACTTCATCATAAGAAAGAAGCCAAGAACAGTTCTTAGCATCCACGGCATCCGACCAAAAACATGAAATTCTCCCTGCCCCCAAAAGGGTTAATAAAGCCATAGCATCCCAGCTGTGATGAGGGGTGCCACTAGAAAGAAGGGGGCTGAGAGGGGGGCAGATCAAAGGAGAATCCAAAGAGACCCAGAGATTTCAGCCATCACAAATGCTATTTAAAAATCAAAAGCTTTTACATCACCCCAAGGATATGCCCTTAGGAACACCAAACCTTTTTATATATTAAAACCTACAAAAGAAAGCAAGCTCCCTGACTAGCTCAATCCACATCTGTTATTTTATAAGGTAACACTTATAATAATGGAGCAACTAAAAATTTTAGTAGCTTGTGAGAAAGGCTAAATGTTACTCACTTCAATTTGCTGAACGGTCAAGTCCAAAAATGTATTCTCATTCCTCACGCCAATCAGACTTTTTGGGCCTTTGCAGCCCATGCTGGTTCCCAAACCACCATTGAGTTTTACCACCACCAACTTGTTCAGCACTGAAGATATGTTATCAGGTAAGCCCTTGGCCTTTATCTTTTCATAGGGTTGAATCTGAAATTTAAAAAAAAAAAGGAATTATATATAATGGAATACTACTCAGCCATAAAAAAGAAGACAGTTTTACACTTTGCAATGGTATGGACGGACCTAGAGAACATTATGCAAAGTAAAATAAGCCAAAGAGAGAAGTACCATATGATTTCACTCATATGTAGAATCTAATGAACAAACTGAACTAACAAGCAAAACAGAGACAGACTCCTGGATAGAATACAGAATGACAGCTGGTTGGGGGAGGGTTAAGGAGTAGAGGAATTGAGCAACAAGTAAGAAGAACTCATGGGCATGGACAACAGTGTAGTGACTGCTGGGGGAGGATATAAGAGGAGTAAAAGGTAATGGGTAAAAATACAATAAAGATTAAATCAAAAATCCAAATAAAAAGATTACAGAAGTACTTTAATCAGCTTTATGGAAAGTTAAACTAAACTAATCCCAGGGTTGTTTCCAGGCTTTCTTAAAGAGTTTGCTTTCTTGTGCAAAGTTTCAGCTGCATTTCCTATAAATGTCACAGGCCCTCTGGTTCAAAATCAAGTACTTATTGCTAACTTCACTTGCATGCAGAAGTTGTTTGGTGGTTCACTTACAATGGAGTACCAGGGGAAAAGTTCAGTCTACAAATATTTGGCTAGCTGGGGAGAACATGCAGTCCTCTCAGACCATCTCCAAAACTGCAGAAATTCCACACATATATATATATACATATACATACATACATATATACATATATATGTGTGTGTGTGTGTGTGTGTGTATATATATATATATATATATATATATATATATATGAATGCTCACACATTGTTCCTTTTCCAAAGGAGGGAAAAACCAAAACCAAAATATTCCTTGCCATTCTCCTCCACTAAGTCCTAAATTTGCCCTTCAGAGAATGATGGCATAGGGTTTTTGTCATATTTCTAGGTATGTATGTACAAGGACAGAATTCCTTCCTTAAGGATTTAAATAATTCATACAATTCACATGGTAGCTACCGTACATTTACTTTTCATTGCCACACAGTATTCAATTTATCCGTTAGAAGAGACAAAAATGTCTTTATTCACCAATAATTTTATATACAGAATATCCAAAGACCCTACAAATAAATTATTAGAATAATGTTAGTATAGCAACATTGAACATATATAGTCAACATTTTTTTAAAAAACTGCTTTTGGAAACATTATACACTGTCAGTGTATAAACATTATACACTGAATGTATAAATGCTGAAGCTATTTAGGAAAAAAGTATGGTGGTTCCTAAAAAAATTAGAAATAGAATTATTATATGATTCAGGAATTCCACTTTTGAGTTTATACCCCAAATAGTTGAAAACAGAGTCTCAAAGAGATGTTTGCGCACTCACATTCAAAATGGCCTTATTCACAATAGCCAAAAAATGGAAGCAACTTAACTGTCAATCAACAGATGAATGGATAAAAACAAAATGTGGTATATACACAAAACAGAATATTATTCAGCCTTCAAAAGGAAGGAAATTCTGACACATGCAACAACATGGGTGAACCTTGAGGACATTATGTTAAGTGAAATAAGCCGGTCAAAAAAGACAAATACTTGCATGATTCTATTTATATAAGGCACCTAGAGTAGCCAGATTCGTGTAGACTGGAGTAGCAGAGTGGTTACCAGGGTCGGGAGTGGGAAGAAATGGCAAGTTTTCATCTGGACACAGACTTTTAGTTTTGCAAGATCAAAGGGTTCTGCAGATTGGTTCTGCAATAGTGAGTATACTTCACACTACGTAAGTGTGTGCTTAAGAAAGTTTAAAGGTGAATGAAAAAAGATTGTTCCTGTTTACAACAAACTAGAAAATAAAACTGATTAAAATGTATCTTTTATAATACCATCGAAAAGTCAAATACTTAGGAATAAATCTAACAAGATATGCAGCAGTTCTACATGGAACACTGTAAAGCATATGTGAGAAAAACAGACAAATTCAGAGATGTATTTATCATGTTTGTAAATTAGAAGACCTACTAATATAAAGATGTGAATTCTACTCACACTGATCAATGCAATTCTAATCAAGATCTCAAAAGTTTTGGGGGGTAGAAACTGGCAGGCCAATATAAAGTGTGTATAACAATGCAAAAGGCCAAAAATATCCCAGGCACTCTCAAAGTTGGGAGAACCAGTTTTGCAACATTCTTTTTTTTTAAATTGTAGTAAATATGCATAGCATAAAAGTTGCCATCTTAACCATTTTAAGTGTATTCACACTATTGTACAATGTCCAGAACTCTGGGGTTTTTTTTTCATCGTGCAAAACTGGAAGTATATTCTTTAAAAAACAAGTCCCCATTCCCTCCCTCTTCCAGCCGCCACCCCGTGGCAATCACTTTTCTACTTAGTCCCTCTAAGAGTCTCACTGCTCTACATACCTCACACAAGTAGAAAATCACACAGTACTTGTCTTTTTTGTGACTGACTTATTTCATTTAGCATAATGTCCTCAAGATTCATTTCATATCCTTTTTTTCTGAAGTGGCTTATATGTTTGAGGATGTCTCAAAATAATGAAGGTTTTAAAAAAAATAAGTCCATATTTAATAACATTTACTTGTGTCTATGCAACATATCAGGGGGAAGGAGGGACTGGTACAAAGGACTGGAATACAGATATATGTGTAAATTGACATTCTTTGACAAGTTCTTTTATAACTGACAAATTATAAAACTTATGAAACATTTATACCATTTGCAGATATTAAATAGAATACAAGTTCTGAAATCTTAGTTTAGTAATCATAAAACTGATTCCCCCTTATTTGAATTTAGCACACCTTAAGAGAATTAAAAAATTAAAAGGGTAAAAAGAATACTGCCCACATAACCGCAGTTCTAAAGAGATGTATACTAGTATATATCTAAGAAAATAATGCTCCTCAGATACATGTGAAAACAGTGCAGAATGGCCGGACTTGGGTTTCGGACGCTGTTCAACACCTGTGTTCTGAATTTACTAGTATCTCTGAGCAATGTACACCTGTTACTTCAAGGCAAAAACTTTACAGAAATGTAAACAATGTAAAAAGAGATTTCACTGTATTTAAGTATGGAGTCAGAAGATCAAAAGAATGGTACTATTTCCACTGTCACTCTCTAGACATAGTGCTGCTGTTATGGAAATGCCTTACAATTTGTGTTGGCTACACGTGGCTGGCTACTGAGCATTTGAAATGTGGCTAATGCAACTGAGGAACTCAATTTGTAATTTCATTTAAAACTAATGTAAATCAACATATGTGGCTAGTGGCATGTATGGTTCTAAACAGTAGATTTTAAAAAATGAAGCAAGGAATCAGAATTATGTTTTACTTCATTTTAATAAAACTCTGTCAGAGTCTTTTGTTGAATATAATCTTTTCACTTTAATAACACAGACATCACAAAACATTCAAACATATAAAAGGACTAGCTAAAATCTGATTCTATTCTCCCTTATCTTCATGAGTCAACATCCCAATTATATAACAATGCAGTTATACACTGTAATACATTGCATAGTAATGCATAGCTTTTACTAAGGATACATGGATGGTCAACTCTTGCCTCAGAATTTCACGAAATAATCTGTATTCAGCTTTAGTCTAAGCCTGAGGAAGACTGAATGCCGACTCCTACCCTCAAACACCTTTTCAGGAATCTGAACCAATCCGTGATGATGTAGGTATCCTTCATATTTTATCATTAAAACAATACCAGGTATTCAAATCAGGCACATTGTTGGGATTAACTGGCAATATCTGAATATTCTACTTCAAACAACAAACTTCCATATAACACTTATATTCTACCAGTTAAAGTAATGTAAATGCCTAATACTACATGAATAAAAATGCTATGTTAATTATTTTAAAAACTATTAGTTTTGTACACAATGTTTGCAAATATTTCAGTTAAATTTAAACTGGAAAACAAACCAACAGTAAACATAAAAACTGAGTATGTTAAGATATCTTTAGGGAGAATATAGTTCCATTTTTGACCCCACAAATGTTTATATAAATTTAAATAACAGTATCAAGCACAGCAATGTAAATTAGATACCTTAATTTTAACCTTTAAAGAACTGTTTGGTATACTAACATTCATAGCATTGAACAAAGTGAACCTACCATTATATTAGCTTTTTAATTACATTTAGATCAAGTCTTCAAGAAAAAGTACTAAAAGGAATTTTCACTCCCTGAATTAAAAACCAAATGTTGCCCTGACCAGTGTGCTTCAATTGGTTGGGCATTGTTCCACAAAGCAGGTCACCAGTTCGATTCCCAGTCAGGGCACATATGAGAGGCAACAGATGGATGTTTCTCTCTCACATCAGTGTTTCTCTCACTCTCTTTCTCCCTCCCTCCCTCTCTGTCTAAAAATAAATAAATAACATCTTTTAAAAAAGGTTAACCTTGTACCTTAAAATTTCATCAGAAGAAAAATATCCTCCAAAATCATGTATATTCATAATAAATCTGTAGACTTATGTACCGCAAAGATATAAAGTTCATGAAAATATTTACAAAAAATGCATTTTGTTTAACTATAAACTTCAAAATATACATTTTATTAGAATGTTTTAATAATTCCTTATGACTGAGTCAATGGAGGCTAAACAAATTTTTTTCGTGTATCCCAAAAACTTATTCTAGCATGGTAATATAAAATCTCCACCTTCCAGTGGTTTTTACCATTAGGCCATTTGGCCTTCAGCCAAAAGGTGTATTAAGTATACTTTTAGTTTTAATTAAAATCTCTCTAAGATATGTATCTTAAGAGCTTGAGTTTAAATTTTAAAGTGAATTCTGAATTACTTTTCAAATTATTTGGTGTGAAATATAATAAGCTAATCTAAACACAATATTAAGCTCCAAAACCCAGTTATAAGACTTTTGGGCACAGGCCAAGGCAACTCACAAGCAGAAAGACTTGTTCACCATTCAGTTGCGTGCCCAGAATTCTCTGTGAAGTGCCACATTTAGAATCTTGTAGCCCAAGTTAAGTGGGAAAGGAGCTGCCCTACTTCTACAAATGTCAAGTAACCATGGTTCTTTATGTGGTGCTTTCAATAATACCTACTTGTCTTGCTATATCTAATCTTCAAAGCAGCCAATTAAATTCAGGCCCCACTAAAAAACTTGACTGTTCACAACAGGATTCTGAGAAGAACCATAGAAGGAAAGAGAAGAAGAGTCACAAGGCAAGTGGTAACAAGGTATGACAAGGTAGGACAGAGTGCTCAGGTTAGTATGGTTGTTAGAAGCCTCCACTGGAGGTCTTTCACTTATGTTGGGTGACTTACACCCATCCACCCCTAACACACACATGTGCAAAGAAAGTTACAATTGTTTGATTATGGCAAGCTGGGACACGTTTTGTCTAAAGCTTATTACGGGTTAAATTAGGTGGCAAGTACAACTTTCCATCATGTAAATTACCCCATATGCCAAAAGAAGTTCTCTGTTGGTCATGCTGTCCTCACCCTCACCAGAAACCCCACAGAGCTCAGTTTAGTTCCACAAGCCAGGGGATCAGTGTTAGAAAGTTGCTTGGCAACAGCTAAAGTTACACTGGAGACACCTAGTGACAGAGACATTTTCTGACCTGCTCTCCACTTTCCCCTTCTCAGCTCCCTCAGGAGAATGCACAAAGACATTCACTCAGACAAAGATGGGTGGTGTTCGGAGACAACTGGGAGTACCACACACTGCTAGATGCAGCTTAAACATTACTCTGACTGAATCACATTAGTCAATTACTAGAGTGATCTTTGTGCTTTCAATCCTAATCACCCTGATTCACTTTCTTCCAGACATGAACAGAATTCAGTGTTCAAAGAAAAGCTCTAATACAACTAAATATACAGTAGGGCAATCTCTACAGGTAAGTTAGGGCAAACCCCATGAGGCTTCCTACAAAATGTGCAAGGGAGGCTAGGCCATTCTTGTTCTCTTTTCACTGGGATAAAAAAATTGGTCAAATACCCAACTTCCTCTTGGGAATTAACAAAAGAAAGTAGTTGGTAAGCTACTAAGGAACAATTTAAAAAACATTGTGGCCTCTAAGACATCAATGTAGTTTTTCTGCAGAAGCTGGTTTTTAAAAAGATCTTTTAAAAATTGTCTACCATGATCTGAATCTTGCCAAGTCTGTTCACAACTTAGTTTCCAGTTAGAAGAAAAGCCGAATTCATCACGCAGTCATAGACACGCTGTTCCCATCAGCAATAGTATAACCCAGTTTGTGGTAGCATATTTGTGCTATTCCTGGAGACCGTGCCAAATGCCCCAAACAAGCTAACAGAACCTGCCCTGTTACGGTTCACAAGAGTATGATTATTGAACCCTGAAAGATTTTTTTCAACAAAAGCAAGTTTGCTGGAAAAAATGACTTGTGTAAACAGACAAGTTTGGAATGACTCTCCATATGTACAGAAAGTGTCCCAAGAACACTGCTTATTCACTTAACCCTCACTGCAGTGTCTGTGTGCCAAGTTCTGTGTTAGGCACCTTTACATATATGTCTCATTTCACACTTCTAAAGGTAATGATCAAAATATGGGTCATTTGAAAGCTCCTACAAATTAATTTAATGACAGAAAATTCATAGCTAGACCAGAGATCTTTTTTTTTTTTTAATTAAGGGAAAGCTGACAAATCTTGTACATTATCACCTGGTCCACCAACAAGTTCATCAACACCCTCTTAGCCACCAAGCTGAGCTAAACTCCTATTTCATAAAGCCAATAAAGCCATGACATACAGAATGCCCTCAACTTTCTGCCACCAGATTCTTAGGACCTCCCTGCATCTCCATCTCTGCTTCTCCCCCTCCTTCTGGTTACCAGAGCTGTCTCCCACCCTAAGGCAATCTATCAGTGAACATCTCAAGAACCCCACTTCTTCAATCATCCAATCTCATCTTCAGCCTCTCCCTCTCCATTCATTTCCATAAGCATGGACATATTCAAATATTTGCCATCTAAAAACCCCCCCAAAAACAGTGATCTGTACACTCATTCCTTTCAACACTCTGACACGTTAAAGAAATATTAAGAATCCTCCCCCTTTATGCTCAAGCTGTGACCTTTTATTGTAAGAATGAAATATAGATGTGCTGTCTCCCTGGGAGAACTAGCCCTTCTGTAACAGGAGTGGGCCCCCAAATGGGGATTTGTAATGGGGTCCAGAACTCAGGGTATCCAGGAAATATTAGAAATATATATATGGTGTCCTCACCCCCACAAGTCTGAGCTGGGGGATGGGACGCATGCAGCAGCGCCATTGAGAGTTGTTTTGAATAGTTTTGCAGATAACCTCTAGAATGGTCATTTGACATACATATAACCTTTAACTGGTTTCACAGCTATGTTAAATAGTTGTGGCCATGCTTTGATCCAGGGGGATGGAAGCGACTTCAACCCATGATGCAACTGGGAGCCAACTTCCCCTGGTTACAGCGCCTGCATGAGAGCTTGGAGATGAGGGCTCCACGCCATGGGGCCATGCCTGCCTGGACTTACTATGGCAGCCCAGCAAAGCTGGGAGAATATGGGAATGCTGGCAGGTGTAACTGATTGTGGGAGGAGTTGGAAATGGGGCTGCAGAGAAAGGTTGGGATTGCCTGGGATTTAAACCCAGGCACAGCAGCCATGCTGGGACTTTTTGGGACCATGCAGTTTGGTGAAAGTAACAGGTACCTTTTACCCTTTCATAGTTGGTGAAAGGGTGCTTCGGCACCTTTTTGCCACGTGGCTTAGGAAGCAGAAGTTTTGCCTGGAAGAAAAGAGGTGAAAGGATCCTTGCTGATGGGCCATGAGAAGGTGCCACATGGTTTTGGATTAACTGCAGATCATGGTGGCAATACAGCTGATGGTGCCAGAACTGAGGGGCTGCCTGAACCACAGACTTCTACTTCTACTTCTACTCCTGAGATACAGTAACCCAGACTGGGCAAAAGGGAGAAGGGAGGACTGTGCATTTGTGGGTATTCTAAAAGACTTTAATATTTTTAATGAAGACATTAAGTCATTCTAAGTCTGTATAACCTTTTATATAAATAATCCCTTTCCTTTTCACCAATCTCTGGCTTTGAGAGACATCTTTCCCTGGCGGTGGGCAAGGCAAACCTAGTACAGAGCGGGGGGTGGGGACCCCAGAGCACAAGGATGGGTCCATTCAGTAATAGTATATTGTCCACCCCCGACCCTGGGTCTGTTCTGTAACACTTGTCCACAAAAGACCAAACATCATTTTTAACTCAGTACCTGTAAACATTGATCATTTCCTTGGGAAAAAACTGGCTATTCTCCCAGAGGGAATGGTTGGTCAATTGAGTCACAAAAAGCCCTTAGCATGCAGCCACTTTTGTCTAAAACGTATTTAAGCTAGAGCCCCCAAAGTGAGACTCTGGAATCTCACCCAAGGGAAGGATGCTTTGCTCCGAACTTTTCCCAGATGAACCCCAAATGCTGCTAACTCCGGGATTCCCCAGTGTCTGTGTTCGGGTGTTGGTGATTTCCCATCTGGTGATGTATGCTCTTCATTCTTCCTTTCTCTTTGCTCTTGTTTAATAAATTGCTTAACTATTCACCTTTGACTTGGGGTTTTTATTGTCTGCAAACCTGAACCGTCAAAATAACTGGCCACAATCTCGTATGTGCTCCTTAATGGCACACACCCACGTCCTCTTTTTCTCCATCTTCTTAGAGGCAAAATTTGAAAAAGTTGCTACATTCATCTCTATTTCTTTATCTCCCTTACACGCCTTCACCCGGTGCAATCCAGTTTTTTTCCATTATTCAATGAATTGCTCTTAACAGGGCCATCAACATCCTTGGAACTGCTAAATCGTATCAGTAACATTAATACTTCTCTTTGGGCTCTCAACTGCATTTAACACAACTGACCACTCTTAAGTTTTAAAATGCTCTATTCCCCTTGACTTCTGGAACACCACATTCTATTTTCTTCTTCCTTCTATCTGATCTTTTTCAAGCCCATTCTAAGTAGACCTCCTTGTCCCTGGCAATCTGCTCTAATCCCATGGCTTCAATCACTCCTGTCTCTATGGCACCCAGACATCCCAGCTGCTAAGCCAGGAGCCTGCTCAAACCTGATCAATGACTAAATCCTGTCAGTCGTGCCATCAGTCAACACTCTGCTCACAGCCCTTACCTGTGTCACAGCAGTAGTCTCTATGGTCTCCTTACCCTCCACCTTGTGGGTGGGCAATCTTTTAAAAAAGAAAGTTTGCACATGTTTCTCCCCTTACGACGCCATTCACCAAAAACAAGATGTTGACATGGCATGGCAGTTATTTGCTACCTTCCCCAGAATCATTTTCCCCTCCCACTTTAGAACCCCAATTTTCAGACGGGCACACCACCATTCCAAATAAAAGACTACATTTCCCAGACTCACTGTGGCTATTTGTACCAAAGTGATCAATGTGATTAACTGGAAGAGAGTTGTGTTAAGAGTTCCAGGAGGTTTCTACGAAAAACAGGGGATGTACCCTTTGTCTTCATTCCTGCTGTTTGGACTGGACACACGATGACCAAAGTTCACTGTGCCCTCAGCACCAAGACTTCTCTTCCAGCACAAGTTTTGCTTGGCTGAGAAATTTTTATCACTTTCAAACATTTTCAGAAGAGGTTCATTTGTAATTCTTTGAGGAAACCAGCAGGCACATAAACCAGCAGGATAAAAACCAGTAGTTGGCTGCCCTGAAAAATGTCTGAAATTGCAAGGATATTCTTATGGGGACTGATGTAGCTGCTGTTTCCTCCATGACCTGATTCAAATCACTGAAATAAACTCTATCAATTCCAGTGTGAATGGTACCATTTGATAAAAAAGACTGAATCAAAAATGAGTGAGGCAGTACAGTATGAGGCTGTGCACAGGCTTTAATGCCAGGCTGCCTGGATTTGAATGCTTATTATGGCAAATTATTAACTACCCTAAACTGTTTTTATTTACTTCATTAATTAGTTATGAGGATAAATGAGATAATTCATATGAAGTGCCAAGCAAAGTGTGTGGCCCCACAACAAGATTTCAAATGTCGGCTGGTATTACCACTATATCACTGATTCAGAGCCCCCTCCCCCCACCGCCATTTTAACATATCTGAAACCAGGATGCATGATACAACCAATGGGATCCTGAAATTAATTGGTTTCACTTCTTTTCTCCTTTAGTGGTATATAAAAGGTGCAACTTATAATCAATGGCATAAATTTGATAAAATATGGTACTGAATTTCTCTCTGCTCCAGCTCACAAAGCAGCTTACTGATCTACCAGGTAGGGGTTGCACTGAAAGTCTCTCTCTACACTTCTGTAACTTGAGGATACTTTAAGAAGGGGATCAATACACTACAGTCTGTGAAACAATCAGGCCTGCCATGTGCTTTCAGAAAGTGTTATTAGAACAGACACTCGCATTAGTTTACATGCCATCTGTGGCTGCTTTCATGCTACCATGGCTAAGCTGAGTAATCATGACAGAGACTGCACAGCCTACAAAGCCTAAAACATTTACTACTGGGCTTTTACAGAAAAGGTCTGTCAAACCCTGGTTTAAGACTATCTTCTGAGATGAGAAAAATGTAAGTTTTGATAATATTTCTTCCTTTTCAAACTATACTTCTCCTAAAATAGCTCCATCCGGCCTGACAACCTCACAGGATGACTGCAGGGAGCAGGGCCTCCCTTCGGCTATGTTGGCTTCATAATCCCACGGCAGAAATGCTGCGGTATTACAACCCCCCAGGCTTTGATATCTCCTCATATCTGTGCAGGGAAGTAAAAAGCAACTGGTAGCAGAATTCAGGGAATTTTCAGGAAAACAGAAAGAAAACCTAAGATTAAAAAGGTCTTTTATCCACTTTTATGAGGTATCTAGGGGAGTCACATTCACAGAGACAGGAGAGAGTGGTGGCTGCCAGGGTGGGGGAAGGGGGAAGTGGGAGTTGCTCAATGGGTATAGAGTTTGGGTTTTACAAAATGAAAAAGTCTGGAGATTGGATGCACAACAATGTGAATATATTTAATACTACTGAAGTGTACATTTAAAAATAGTTTAGATTGTAAATTTCATGTTATCATTTTTAACACAATTAAAATCCTTTCTTTTTTTTTGCCCTGGCTGGTGTAGCTCAGTGGATTGAGTGCGGGCCTGCGAACCAGAGTATCGCGGTTCAATTCCCAGTCAGGGCACATGCCTGGGTTGCAGGCCAGTTCCCAGCAGGGGATGCATGAGAGGCAACCATACATTGATATTTCTCTCCCTATCTCCTTCCCTTCCCCTCTAAAGATAAATAAATAAAATATTTTTTTTTTAATTTTTTTTTTTAATACTTAGAAGTCTTTTGTCTGGGTATTAATGTTCAGGCACCCATCTACTCTGTCAAGGAGTCCAAGAACCACATCGCAAAACCATCATCCCTTTACAAGCCTTTTGTGGCCCTCATATCCCAGAGAGAATCTGATACAGCCCCCACTTCTTGCTTCAGGTACTATAAGCTTCTATGATAGCAATTATTGTAGTGCCTCCAATTGCTTGTTCAGTGCTCCACATCTCTTACATGACTCTAAACTCCATGAGGGCAGGAAGTGCCATATTGTATTCCACCCACCACATCCATCACCTTTACCAAGTGTCAGTCTCAGTGGCAACACTCACGTATTTGTTGAATAAATTAATGGAAGTAATAGAGTTATTAATGAATGAAATCTATTCTCTGGGAATTATTTCTTGTCCTACTTTAGATAAAGAACTTATATCTTGTTTTATTAAATACTAAGTTTAAAGCAAAAGTGGTTTCATTACTAATTAGAAACCGAATTAAAAACACTCATTATTTTAATTCAAGAAAAAAATACTGGATTAACATACATTATACACGTTTAATAAAGAAAACCTGAATCTAAGGCTTGGCTTTGCATAAAAAATGTTTATAGGCCGTAATATTAATGTAGTAGTTATAAACTAAAGTAAAATGTGAACTAAAATGAACAATCACATCATGAACACTATAAGTTGAACCTGGAAAAGTACATTTCCTAAGAGAGTTCTTTTGTCTTCTTCCACTTATAAATTATAAGAACATAAGACAAACTATCGAATCAAGTACATATTTCAATTGTGTCAGCTATCAAGCCCCACATCTTTGGGTTTTTAAAAAATTAATTTAAATTATTCAGCAGTGGTGTCAGAATCATAAAAGTCACTTATTGTCATCTCAAGTCTCATAATGCCTCTCTGGGGAGACAAACTTGAACATTGTACCTTCATGTTAAGCAAAGTTAAGGATCACAGCAATTCAAATTCCAATAACCAATTACTACAAATAAAACAATAATCTCAATTAAATATTTCAAGCAACAATTAACAGCCAATAAAAATAAATTTTAAGTAAAAAATTAAAAGTATTATTCATCTGAACTGGTAAATTATTTTTTTAAAATAGTAATACTTAATGCTTTAATAAAGGTAGTGACATTGACAATAAAATAGTTCATTAGGTCTCCATTCAGTGTCAACTCAGAGAGACCTTTCCTATCTCTCTCTGCCTACCCTATGTAAAGTATTACCTCTATTTCCTCATTCTCTAAACTCTGATTGTTTTTATTTATAACTAGGTCACTTATCACTACTTGAAATACATTACATTATCTTTTATTATCCACACCTCCACCAGATTGTAAACCAGAAACTAGATGAGGATTGGGCTTTACCAGCACAGTCCTCTAATACACAGTGGCACTCAAAAAAAAAAAGGTCGTTGAACCAAAAATTAATATGAATGAGAGTATAAACCGGTAAAGACTTCTGGAAAGCAATTTGAAATATATAACAAGAACTTTCAAAAGTTTATATCCTCTGAACAAAACACCATTTCTGATTATTTAAGAAATAATTCGGGACTTGCGCCAAGATGGAGGCATAGGTGGAAACACTGTGCCTTCTCCCACAACCAAGTTTGAATAAAACAAAGGTTTGGAGAAACAAAGACACAACCAAAGGACAGAAAATTGAATTATATGGAAGTCCAACTACATCTAACCGTTCAACGGGGACGGTAAGAGGGGCGGAGCCAGCAGCGAGCAGGGTCGGGCAGGACAGGGCCCCCTACCCAGGCGAGCAGGCAGACGGGAAACAGTTGGGGTGCGGGGCAGACCGCGGGCACATATTCGCGCACAGTGAGACAGACCACGCAGGCCCCAGGGGGCGAGGGCTGACGGCGGTGGCACACTCGCGAGCAGTAGGACGAAACGCGTGGGCCAGGTGACGGCAGCAACTGCGGCACTGGTGAGGGCCGTGGCGGCAGGCGGCGGACAGGACGCCATAGTCCCTCTTTGACCCCGCCCCCACATACAATGTCACAACCCAGCGACTTAGTTGCCCTGTTCTAGTGAACACTTTAGGGCTCTGATCCTGCTATGGAACAGGCACGAACAACCCGAAAGATGGCACAAGAAGAACTCAAAGTCCCAGAGCCAATAACTCTAAGCGACCGAGAAATTGCCAGCCTCTCAGAAGCACAATTCAGGACACTATTTATCAGGATGCTCACAGAACTGGTAGATTATAGTCACAAATTAGAGGAACAAAGTCACAAATTAGAGGAACATATGAAGGCTAAACTAATTGAAATGAAGGGAGATGCACAGGAAACCAATAGTGATGGAAAGGAAACGGGGACTCAAATCAATGGAATGGACCAGAAGGAAGAACAAAACATCCCACCAGAAAGGAATGAAGAAATGAGAATTCAAAAAAATGAGGAGAGGCTTAGGAACCTCCAGGACATCTTTAAACGTTCCAACATCCGAATTATAGGGGTACCAGAAGGGGGAAAGAAACAGCCACGAGTGGAAAACGTATTTGAACAAATAATAAAGGAGAACTTCCCCAGTCTGGCAAAGGAAATAGACTTCCAGGAAATCCAGGAAGCTCAGAGAGTGCCAAAGAAGTTGGACCCAAGAAGGAACACACCAAGGCACATCATAATTACATTAGCCAAGACCAAAATGAAGGAGAGAATCCTAGAAGCATCAAGGGATAAGGGGACAGTCACCTACAAAGGAGTACCCATCAGACTGTCAGCGGATTTCTCAAAAGAGACCTTACAGGCAAGAAGGGGCTGGAAAGAAGTATTCCAAGTCATGAAATCCAAAGACCTACAGCCAAGATTGCTTTATCCAGCAAAACTTTCATTTAGAATGGAAGGACAGATAAAGTGCTTCTCAGATAAGGTCAAGTTCAAGGAGTTCATCATCACCAAGCCCTTATTATATGAAATGCTAAAGGGACTTATATAAGAAAAAGAAGATGAAAAATATGAACAGTGAAAGGACAGCAAACACACAGTTATTAACAACCACACCTAAAACAAAAGCAAACCAAGAGGACAGCTAGATCAGGAGTGGAACCATAGAAATGAAGAACACATGGAGGGTTAGAAACAGGGGAGTGGGAGGGGGAGAAGGGGGGAGAAGGCACAGAAAATAGCATAGATGGTAGGTAGAAAATAGGTAGTGGGGAGGGTGAGAATAGTGGGGGAAATATAGAATCCAAAGAACTTGAGACACGTGGTTATAAACTAAGGGGGGCAGAATGGTGGGGGAGGGAGGGTGCGGGTGGAAGGGATTGAAGGGGGGGAATAGAACAACTGTAATGGTATAATCAATAAAATATATTTTAAAAAAAAGAAATAATTCATATATGCAAAGATTTATGTATAAGTACATTAATCACAGGGTTTTTATAATAGCAAAAAATCAGAATCAAGCTCCATGTATATACTATAGGAGAATCCCCCAGAAATAACATATACTAATACACTTGTACAAACTCCCAACCCTCATGTCTTATCAAGTATTTCTACTAATATATTTCCTTCAAATGGTAAGGTGGATTCATTGCCTTGTTTCCTTCCTACCATGAAAAAAATTAAGGAAAAACATTTGACTTTCAAAGTTTTGCCATGTTCAGTAACAAGTGATCAAAGAACTAATCCTATAATGACTATCAGCCATCCTTCCTACAATTTCACCTAAGCTTTAATACTGCAATGCCTCCCTAGCTCACTAAACCTACACCCCGCAATGAACACCCAATCAAGCCTTTAAATACCTACACCTCCACATAATATAAGAATGGGCACCCAATTCTTTTAATAGCTGAAACAGTTGTCTGACACAAGGGCAACCCCTTACATCTACCTTGAGTTTAGTAGCTATAAAATCTATTAATATATCTGGAGTTGTTGGTTAAAGACAATTCTACATAAATCCTAGGGTTTTCACTATGTGGATACTCTCTAATAATACCCACCAAACAGAATAGCACAGTTAACCATTTTCATGATGGAAGGCATTATGCTGTTTATTCTCACTGACCTGACAGAGTACAGACCTCCAATAATACTGAAGGTTTAAGAGTTAGCTAAATTTTATCTCTGCAATGAGGAAAATTTGCTGGGATAGATGAACTTTATTATAATGAAAACTATAAACTAGTAACACATCGGATACAAGAGAATTATAGGAATGCAAATTATGGTTCTACTTGATGAAATATTCTGCCAAAAATATGAAAATAAAACGTATCATTCACAATCATCAATAAAATATATATCAAATTAAGCATACTGATAATGAATATATTCAACACAAATAACAGAACATGTAAGTATGAAAGTTACAATTTTTAAAAGAAATACCATCTATATTCTTAATAAAATTGTGCTGTTTCTAGTATGTCCAGGATAGTACCAAACATCTAGGGGGAACTTATAAATATCTGTTGAACACATAACAACAATAGTAAACATCTACTGTCTTTATCAGAGTATCTGGCACAGAATAAGTGCTTAACATGAATTCTCAATAATCCTCACTAAAATTTTACCTTTTTGTCTACTTTTTATGAGTGAGTAAATTGAGGCTTAAAGCAGTTAAATAACCTTTCCAATATTATATGGCTAAGAAGCGATGAAGCTGGGATTTAAACCCTGGAGTCTGTCTTCTTGATCTCACTTGGCATTACTACTAACCTAGAAAAAAGTGTTAAATACACCAAAGGCAGAATGAATTCAGTACGCTTAAGTAGGTAGTTTTGTATTGGTTGAATATATTGTAATTGACACTGAGCATAAAGTAATTTCTCAGATACCTTTTAACTAATCATAAGATTGAGAATATTATAGCTCAATCTCATCAAATATTTTAAAACTATAAAAAGTTGCTCAATTCCTACATAATTTCAATTTTGTTTAGGATCTAAGAACTTAAAAGCACAGACATTCCTCACCTGCCTCCTAAAAATACATGTATATCCCGACTGGCCTGCTGTAAAGCTAAGAACTTCTCATCTCCCATACTTTACAGCATCTTCTGAGTTCAGCCAAACTGATTCCTCCTAATTGACAATAATTTGCAGATATGGTCCCTACTTACTTTGTCTACTACCACCTCCCAGTCATTTCCATTCTTAGTCCCTAGTAGTAATATAAAACTGTAGTTTTTAGAGCACCTTCTACTCTCTCATGCCTTGGGCTTTTATACACGACATTCTCTTAACCTGAAATGTCCACTTGACTTTTTGCAAACTCTTACTTCTATTCAGTTCTAGTATCACCTCTTCACTCCTCACTTTCTCTGGACTTCCCAACTATCCAGCTGCTCCTTCTCCTGCTACACTTGGCACATATATCAGAAACCTATGTATCTAAAACATTCTGGACAGAAGACAGTTAATTGATAAATTAAGTTCAAGCACAGAATAATGAAAAAGTTTTAGGCACATAAACTATTTCAACTGTTTACAAATCAAGGTATATTCATCCACAAAGGTCTTTTCCTTGGCTATGGTATGGATCTGTTGACCAGAGAGCTCTGTGTCATCTTACATAAAGCACACAAATAATATACCATCTGTGATTTCTAGTTTTATTTCTTCAAAGTGGATCAAGAACTTAGTCATCTGTGAAATAATCTACTTGCAAAAAAAACCACTCTAGACTTAAGATAAATTTTCTCAATCTTTCACACTTGTCTCACCCACACCAACAGGGTTTTTTTGTTTGTTTGTTTGTTTTTTGTTTCTGGCTATTCATCTTTATCTGATTTTACCAAAGCATTCAACTCATTTTTCATAAAAATAATGTTTTAAAAACCCATTTCATTGGTTTATATACAATTTGATTACATTTGTCATTATAACAATTATAACTGGCATGAACAAGTTTGGGAACAGAGTTGAGTTCTGGTGAGCAAATCACTCTATTAATTAGAGAAAAACTTAATAAAGAGCAGACTAAGCATTCAAAAAAAAAAAACAGTTAATCTCTCTAGCTTGTTTGGTAGAAAATGACCAGTGAGTGTCTCCAGAACTACCCTCATAGATACTATTCCATTGTACTACACACATATCTTTATACAAACACCTCCCACTACATCAAAAATTCAAAACTGGTCTGCTATTATTGCATGTCTGTGCTGTTGATGCCTTTAGCCCTCTAGGCAGCTGGGCAGAGCTTGAGAAAGTAACAGATCCCTCCCAGGTAGAGCCTCTTGTATTTACTCTGCTCACTTTTTATGTATGTTATTACACAGGAAACGTTGGGAAGCATTGTACAAGGTTGTAAGCTCTGTAAGAACAGTGACTGTCTTTATTTTTTAACATTCCCATTAATTAAAAGAGTGGATATTTGATAAATTTGCAGAATAAAAATATTGAATACAGAAGACTTCTGTAGCTTTGTGTAGTGACTACAGGTAAACTATAAAGAAGAAACTTCATCCTGGGAGATGTGACTGCTGAGGGTAAGCCTGGGCCAGAAGAATAGTAATGGCAAATCAGACTTTAAGAGGATCTTAATTATTTACCCATCCATGCTTTCTCTCTCCCACTAGAATGAAGCCATATTAGTGTTAGGCCTTTGTCTTTTTCACTTGTATCCCAATGATAAGATAAAAGCCCACCACACAGTAGCTATTGAGTAAGTATTTGTTAAATGTGTAGCTAGAACTTCAAAGTGTATGAGGGTATTTTAAGCTCTAAGGGAAGGAGTACAGCCTAGGTAACAGTTCTACTCCAGATGGAGAAATGATGGAAAAGCCATGCTTTAACACTTTCAAGTTCCTTTCAAACACTAATGGTATCTGGTGAGTCTTCTGTAACACACCATAGTGGTAAGAGTCTGGGCTCAGGCAGATCTGGGCCTATATACTGGTTCTACCACTTACTCACTAGGTAAGTCATCTCTATGGACAATTCAATCCCTCCCAGTCTGAGAGTCTTCCATTGTGAAACAGGGATAACAGTGAGCTCCTGCAGTTGCTGAAGGATCACGTGAGGAACTGAATGTAAAGAGCTGAGAACAATGCTCGGCACATTAGTGGTCAGTAAGTGTTTGCTGTTATTTCTATTACTAGTATTGTTGATAAGTATATAAAGTACCCCACAGTCTCTGCACTACAGACAAAGACAGGTTTGTACTCCTTGATGCACTCCATTACTGTTACTAAAGAATGCCAAAGAAACAGGTCTCTGGGCCTGACTAACTAGTTCCTATCAGGGCTATTTCTCTTAGGCAAGTTACTGTGAACTTCAGTTTTCTCCTTGGTGAAATGAGCATAATAATTGTACCTATCTTCCTGGTCTGTTGCAAATATAAAATGAGATCAGGAACATAAAGAACTCAGTATAAGATCTGACATACAGGTACCCTAACACTGATAACAAGCATTAACTGTAGATGTAGAGCTTTGCAAACATAACTACACATTTTCTTAAAATAAAATAAAAAATGCTTAAGAAGCTTTGTTTTATTAAAAAAGAAGAACGTTGGAATGGTGTTTGTTTCTTCCTCTTCTGAAATAGAAAACTTACTGATCTTCCAAGGGCTTTAAGACTGAAATAAAGACGCTTGTTTTAAACAAGCCCATCTATAAATAGAAATCTTTGTTTAATGGCTGACTTACACCTTTTTCCATATTTAGTCTAGTCACGGGTATCCCTCTGGCATTTCCATGTTTCTTCTCAGCTCTTATTTATTTTCCATTTTAAGTTTGGAAGGAAAATCCTATCAGCATTTTCATTAATTATTTGTGCCTCTATTGACAGAGCAAGATGTTTAAAATGATATAGGTAACAAAATCTGTGTGGATAGCTATCTAATGTTTCTGGTTAAAAACAGAGTATCTTTGCAACTTTTCTATAAATCAAACCATTTTATAATTAAAGTTTATTTTAAAAACATACATTATAAATTGCTTCTCACTCATGCTGTTCTTCCAGCATTTTGTTTCTTACTCTTGATATTTTTGCCTCTTAAAGTCCCATACCCAATGCCCTTCCATTAAAAACTATAGCACTAAAAATGGAACTGTCTTTTGATCCAGCGGTTCCGCTGCCATGATTACACCCTAAGAATCCAGCAACACAAATTCAAATGAACCTATGCACCTGAATGTTCACAGCAGTGTTATTTACAATAACCAAGTGCTGGAAATAGCCTAAGTACTCAACAGTAAATGAGTAGATCAAAAAACTATGGTACATTTACACAATGAAATACTATGCAGCAGAAAGAAAGAAGGAACTCCTACCCTTCCCAACATCATGGATGGAACTGGAGAGTACTATGCTAAGTGAAATAAGCCATGCGGTGAAAGACAAATACTATATGATCTCAACTATAAAAGGAACCTCATGAACAAAACAAACAAACGAGCAAAACAGGACCAGAGGCATGGAAACAAAGAACAGACCGACAGTAACCACAGAGGAAGGGGAGAAGGATAAGGAGGATAAGTGGGGAAAGAAGAAGAAGGGACTAGTCAAGGAATGTGTATGAATGACACATGGACATGGACAACATGGTGGGGAGGGGGGGGCAAGGCAAAAGAGAAAAATTGGGACAACTGTAACAGAATGACAATAAAATATTCAATAAAAAGTCAAAAAGAAAAAAACCTATAGCACCTTCCAAAAAGCTGAAGAGATATAAAATTATAATACTCCTAAAAGGACAAAGCCAGCCCCATTTGCTATTGTGGCACCATTTGCCAAGCAGACCTATGACCTAGTTAAACATGACTGCCATTTTACTCTTCTGAGCTTGTCCCCAAGACTGGAATTACTGGAAAGCAAGAACAGAACTAACTGCTCCTGCAGCCACAGGCAGAAGATAACATTGGAACAAACTGTTACAACACCCCAACAGCCCAGGAGCCACACAACAGCACCCTCCACCCTTTTTAAACCCGATTATCATCCAATAAAAGCTCAAAGCTCCCACACCTCAAGGCTGGTATATTTTTTCCACACCGTGTCCCTCTCCTTTCAAGAAGAGTGAATAATAACTTTATTTTCTACACTTTCTTCTCTTTGTGAAATCTTTCACAGCCTATGTAACTGGCCACCTTAACAATTCTCATTATAATTGTGTACTTTAAACCTAGTAAATTAGAGAAGAAATGACAATGAAAGACTTGGCAGATAACCCAAATGACAAAAACAAGGTATAAACTAAAAGCAGGGTAGTTAGAGATGGAAAGTGACTGTACAAAGCAGAAGGTAACTGAAGAGAAGAGGCTAAGTGTTCCCTAACCCTAACTGTGCTCTAGAAATCTTCATACAAATTCTAGGAAGTAAAAAGACTTTTAGATATGCTTTAACTGCAAAAGGCAAAACAAGTATATACAAATGGTAAAAAAATAAATTCAAATACTACAAAAGGTAAATACTCATCATCCTTTTATAGAAGTCAGCTTAACTCATAAAATTAGTCAACCTTATAGGCTTTTGGACTATACCCTTAAAACTAAGGCTGTGGTTTTCAAAGAACATTTCACGTCCGTATGGATTAGAAAACAAAGGTAAATGACCCAGGGATTTAGAAAAGAGTTCAAACAGAAGAGATAGGAGGGTCCAAAGGCCAATCTGCTTATGTGACTAGGACTAGGACTGTGACTAGGACTCTACTAAAATCGCTCTTATATTTCTCCTATAAGCCAACCCTCCTGATAGTCTATCTATGAAGAAAAAATGCTTCAAAATAACTGATACTCCTACATTCCTCAAAAAATAAAACTGAAGCAGTAAATAACCAAGAGTAAAGTAGTATAAGAGCACGTTGGAGCAGCTTTGAAAAATGAAGGTGGGGTAGGAGGGAAAGGCCAGAAGCTATTAATAAAAAAGTTCTATGGAATGTTAAAAGGCAGGTGGAGGGCGGGCAGGGAAGATGGGGCACAGTGTGAACAAAAACTAAGAAAAAGGCTAAGACTAAAGTGACACAGAACTGAGAATGGAGGCTAGACTGACCTTTTCCTTTTCAGAAGTCTGAAGGAAAGAAATGGCAGTATTTCAGAAAGATACATATTTTCTTAGCTTGTTTGTTTAAGGAAAGAGGGAAGTGGGAACCAGAGCCTTGTAAGGGTTTAAGAAGCAGCATAACTTAAAGCTGACAGAGGATGATTGTGATGGTAGTTAAACAACGGAATGCATTTGTGGGAACTCATAAAATTGTACACTGAGAAATTTGACTTCTGGCCAAGATGGTGGGGTAGGTGGAAACACTGTGCCTCCTCACACAACTAAAATTAAAGACAACAAAGATTTAGAAACAAAAACACAACCAGATCAGACAGAAAATTGAACTGTACGGAAGTCTGACAACCATTTAACCAGACTGGTAAGAGGGGCAGAGTTGGCAGCCGGCAGAGAGGGACTGTGGCAGAAAAAGGCGGCGCCTGCAAGACCCGAGAGTGCAGGTGGCGGCTAGCAGACTCCGGGCGCTGGGAGGAAACGAGCAGACCCAGTCAGGCATGCAAGGCAGTTGGCTGACCACAGACACACATTCCCATGTAGATAAACTAGGCAAAAACGGGCAACGAGACAGACCGCACAACCCAGGGCCCCAGTGACAGAAAATAAAGCCTGAAAGCACCAATTGAAAAGGTGCCAGTAGAGACTCCCAGCCTCACTGGAGAGTTCGTTGGAGAGACCCACAGGGTCCTATAACATACACAAGCCCACCCACCCGGGGAACAAGCACCAGAAGGGCCCAATTTGCTTGTGGGAAGCTTCAGAGAAGACTGGAATCTGAGGGAGAGTGGAACAAGTGCCATTATTCCCTCTCTGACCCCACACCCACATACAGCATCACAACCCACCAATTGGGTTGCCCTGCCCTGGTGAACACTTAAGGCTCCACCCTTCATACTTAACAGGCACAACCTGACCAAAAAATTATGGTTGAAACAGAAGAACAAATCAAAGCCACAGGGCCAATACTTCTAAACGATTAAGAGATAGACACCCTATCAGATGCACAGTTCAAAACACTGGTGATTAGGATACTCAAAGAACTGGTTGATTTTAGTCACAAATTAGATGAAAAAATGAAGGCTACACTAAGTGAAATGAAGGGAAATGCACAGGGAACCAACAGTGATGAGAAGAAAACTGGGACTCAAATCAATGGAGTGGACCAGAAGGAAGAAACAAACAAAAAGAAAAGAATGAAGAAACAAGAATTTTAAAAAATGAGCAGAGGCTTAGGAACCTCCAGGACATCTTTAAACGCTCCAACATCCAAATTATAAAGGTACCAGAAAGGGAAGAGGAAGAGCAACAAGTGAAAAACTTACCTGAACAAATAATAAAGGAGAACTTCCCTAATCTGGCAAAGGAAATAGACTTCCAGGAAGTCTAGGAAGTTCAGAGAGTCCCAAAGAAGGACCCAAGGAGGAACACACCAAGGCACATCACAATTACATTTGCCAAGATTAAAATGAAGGACAGAATTCTAGAAGCAGCAAGAGATAAGGGGACAGTCACCTACAAAGGAGTTCCCATCAGATTGTCAGCGGATTTCTCAAAAGAGACCTTACAGGCAAGAAGGGGCTGGAAAGAGGTATTCCAAGTCATAAAATGCAAGGACCTACATCTAAGATTGCTCTATCCAGCAAAGCTTTCATTCAGAATGGAAGGGCAGACAGATAAAGTGCTTTTCAGGTAAGGTCAAGTTGAAGGAGTTCATCTTCACCAAGCCCTTATTATATGAAATGTTAAAGGGGCTTATCTAAGAAAAAGAAGACAAAAATATGTACAGTAAAAGGATGGCAAACTCACAGTTATTAACAACCACAGCTAAAACAAAAGCAAACTAGGCAGACAGCTAAAACAGGAGCAGAGCCACAGAAATGGAGATCACATGGGAGTGGGAAGAGGAGTCGAGGGGAGAAGGCACAGAGAATAAGTAGCATAGACAGTGGGGAGAAAATAGACAGGAGGAGGGCAAGAGTAGTGTAGGAAATGTACAAGCTAAAGGGGGAGAATGTGGGTGGAAGGGGGTGTGCAGGGTGGAGGGAAATAAAGGAGGGGAAATGGGACAACTGTAATGGCATAATCAATAAAATACATTTTTAAAAAAGTAAAAAAAATTAAACACTGAGAAGGGTAAACTTTACTACATGTAAATTCTACCTCAATAAACCTGACATTAAAAAATAAAAGCTATTAACAGGTAAAATGCCAATTAACCTTATAAGGTTTGTTTATCACAATGTAAAAAACAAAAACAAGAATAGGCAGTTTTTAACCATCTGGGTTCATGTTTTACAAAAAATCTAAACTGTTTGAAGTATAAAATGAAGCATGTTTTTTAAATTCTATTCCAATCTTCCACCATTAGTGTCTCTCTTAGATGGAAACTGTAGTTTCTGACATCTCTCCAGCGTAGCTTCAGTCAGTGACCAGGAGCTGCAGTGGCAGGCCAAGAGACTCAGCGTCTGTCTCCCTTAGGGCTTTTCTTCTGGCTCTAGACTTGGAGAGGCAGACATATCTACCATATCATCCATAGCTAGAGAACAGTTATATGCTATAAGCATATTATTTCTAGACTCCTACCATTCTCGAAGCTTTTCTTTTCTTTGATTTTCCTCCTATCATCTGAAAAGTTTTGCCTCAAAGTTAACCCCAGGAGTCTACTAATACCAGAAAGTCTTATGCCAGTTAGATGCTTACAGTGTACATCACAGGCTGCTTATGGCACTGTTCTATAGTGAGCTGTTTCTGGATCCATTTTCTCTACAAACTTGAGGCCAAAATGCTGAAGAGGGACCAAGATTGAGCTTTGTAGCACCAGCATCCAGCTAGTACCTTGCAGAGAAGAGGTATGCATTAATTGTTTCTTCAATGAGATTCTAAGATGGTATCTAAGATGGCATTTCTTAACCTTTATGGGTCAGGAACCCCTTTGAGGGAATCTGCTCTGAAAGATATGTACATTTATGCACAGATTTACTTATAATTTCAAGAAATCAATGAAGGACCTACAATTCTTGCAAGACCTCCCAGGCTGAGATGCCCGGTTTATACATTCCAGTCTCATCTTGGCTATACAGTGGGAGAAGCAGAGTCAGCTGTCCATACATGATCTATAACATAGGGAAAGAATTTAGTAAAATATCCCCCAAGAAAGGACAGAGCAGAAAAAATTAGAATTAGAGGTAGGCACAGGCTACTCATCTTTTTTATGTTAAAATTCTCTCAGTATCAATCTTACAGGTTCACAGCTATCCTATATTAAATAAAGATCATGGAAATTTCCTAACAGTTGTAATACAGATGAAGATATAAGATAGGAGAATCTCACACATTTTTGTCATCCACTTATAAGATACAAAATACCTACATAAAGGCATACCTGATGAGAGTAATACCCAAATAATCTATATAGCAACATATGGGCCAAGGCCCAAAACTACTGTAGGATGGGGGGTGCGGAGGAGAGAATGGTGACACATTTGAAGAGTGGTACTACCCATGCTACAATCTTCCCAAGGACCTCAACTCTGTGAGACTGGACAGCCCCCTAACAGTGAACACAAAGGCAGTGATTAAAGATCTTGGTCCAATATCACCTGGGGTCTCACAGTCAGTCTTGGAGCTGATATTAAAGAAGCCATGTGTTTACCATTACTATTTATTAAGTGAAATAAGGAATAATTAACCAGAATGGAATTAAGAATCACAGACTGTGGTCAACCTCCTTAGACAAGTTCCCTTCCTGAAATTAAGGTCCTATAGATAAAGGCATGTGTGAAGAAAGGTAATCCTGGGGGACACTAAAGACTCTTCAATTCAATGTGGAATCAAAATGCAGGGAATTAGTTAAAAGTGGGTAATATTTACTAAATTAATATTAGTATACTTGCTTAGATTAGTAATTCTACAATTATCATCTTAAACCTTTTATGTCAAGGAAAAGATATGACTCATATCCATCAATGTCCTCAGGGCCATTTTCTTAAATGCTATTATTTCCTTTTTGTAGAAAACTGTTTCATTTAGGATCTCATTTTATCTTTACAAAGATATCTCATGTATCTTTACACACACAAAATAAGTCTCCAATGGCTTTACCATTAGCTAACTGCAGTCTTCACCATGCTCAGAGCAAACCTATGTATCATGTCAGACCCTTGACCAAACTGCCTCCAGTAAGTCTTTCAAAAACATGTGCAAACATTAGCTGTACAATACACTATGATTCATCTGGAAAAAAAAATAACCTATGTATTTTTACTCTACGCGTGTGCAGGGGCAACTTTGCCCACAAAGTGCCCCCCCGTCCGCCATGGATGAAAATGAAACTACCAAGACATGATCTGCTTGGGGAGGAAAGGTGGCCGATCCCTCAAAGGGGAAGGGCCAAGAGCCTTTTCCTCGATGGGCTTTTATTGGGTTCGTTTGTACAAGAATACAGGTAAGGATCAAACAACAGATAGCATTCAAAGAATTATGAGGGCTTATTCTCAGTCAGGGTCAGATAGCTAAAGAACCACAAAACTTTGAGGAACAAACTTCTTGCTTGGACCCTTATCATTTAAATGAAAGCATTCTAAACAAAGCAGGTTTCACAGGATTTTACATATTCTTTCTTAGGCCTGATCACCTGAGGAACCTGCCCTTTCCAGCTCAGGGCTGTACCACCTTCCCCATCATAGGTTTGTAGGCTTAAGTGGATTAGAGCTAGGAAGCCCTTCTCCCAGAGGACACGGAGACTCAGGCTATGTCAAAATAGCCGGAGGGCGAGGGTCCATCACTCCCTCTTTGATGCAGCACCCCCCACCCCGAGTCCTTCCATGACGGCCTCCCACGTGATCGTATCTGGCTTAGGTTGCCCCCTCCTCTGAGGGGTTGTACCCGTCATAGACTAACGGACCAAGCACTGGGGGCAGGGGACAAGCTTTGTCTCCTTAGTGGCTCGCATTCTGGAGGTCGCTCACTCAGCTTTAGCCATGGGGGGCAGTTATAACTCCTGAAACCAAGCAGAGTGGTTCCCAACAGTGCATGGACACTATAACTTCCTCAGAATACCTTGTCATTTAAACATACACATTTCAATATTTTTGTACAGACAGACCAGGAGTACAAAAAGCTCTCAGTTACTTTATGAAGCAAAACAAAAAATCTGTTGAAGCCAAATACCACATTGGTATGATATTCTGTATGTCAATTCTCTGCCTCAATAAAAAAAAAAAAGCTGATTGATATAACTCCTTTTGAGGACTTTAAAACAAGAACAATGACAATCACAAATCAAATGGGGACAATTTGTGTTCCAATTAAATGAAAAATGACCTTCTTCATAAAATATTTTTCATATAAATGAAAATGTATTTTATTATTGCCAGAGGTCACTGCCAGCCAGATGACCACAGGTTTTAAGTCATGGCTTAAAAGAACCAGTTAGCCTCAGTACCATCTAGAGCAAGCTGTACACCTCCCTCATCTCTTCTATCATTTCCCATCTTCCCCCATCCTCAACAGGTAAGCTCAAACATTAAGCGTGACCAGGAACAAGACATTCTCACAGTTTCTCTAGAAAACAATGAAGTTGTCCAATGAAGCTGTAGATGCTAACTGGGCCTTCCTTGATCTAGTCTAGAACATTAATCCTAATACATATATTTTTAATTTGCTTTATTTATGTAGCTAAATAATCAAGATAATCAAAACTGCAGCAGACCATTATCCATATCATAACCCCATAAATCAGGTTCTTCTTCATAGCTGTTACTCAATAAAATATGGACTCAAATTGGCTTTTCGAAAAACATGTATGTGCTCACTGACAGAACTAAAATGAAGTATTCAACACAGTAGGCAAGAGTAAGTAAAACCTGACAACATAAAGTTTCAATACCCATGTCTAGGTATGTCCCTTAATCTGGTATTTATGAAAAAATATTCTTGTCTAAAAAATAATCAGAATTGAAAAAGGCTTGTGAGGTCAGTTTTCTGGGGGTCAAAGAAGTAAAGAAGAAGTAAAGCAGTTTACAAAGAAGTAAACTACTAAAAATCTTCTGAAAAGAAATATATTAAAAAGGAGTCATCGTACACAAGGTCTGTCCAGAAAAAGGCCAACCATTGTTAATATGATGAACATGGTTTGCGCAACACTGATGGAACCTGGAAGCCAAGGAGAGTGGACTAGAATGCATGTATGTGAACGATGTACGCCCCCACTGTACTAGTCAGTGGGGGCCATAGACACTGTTGAGTGACCATATGTACTGTGGACCATTGCATTCAAAATGACTCAGAGTGGAGGAACTAATCTGCATCAGATTTAGTGTTAAGCTTGAACATTCCTCCAGGGAAACTATTCGGATGATTCAGGAGGCTGCAGCTATGGGCAACTGGTGATTGGCAGCTTCATCACAACAATATGCCAGCTGATGCATCACGTCTCATGCAGTGTTTTGTGGTGAAATATCAAATCACCCAGGTGACTCAGTGCCCCTACAGCCCAGATTTGGTACCCTGAGACTTCTGGCTTTTCACAAAACTAAAATCACCTTTGAAAGGGAAGAGATTTCAGATCTTTGATGAGATTCAGAAAAATACAACAGGGCAGCTGATGGAAGCTCGAAGAACTATGTAAGGTCCCAAGGTGCCTATTTTGAAGGAGACTCAGGTGTTATTTATTATCCTATGTGCAATGTTTCTTGTACCTTGTATCTTCCTCAATAAATGTCTTTATTTCTCATAGTGCATGGATGGATACTTTCTGGACATACCCCTTATCTTCCATAAGTGCCAGAAAGAATATAATTTATGGGCCCAGCATGCTTCTGCTGTGCCACTCTGCTGGCTATAAGAATATAATTTAGAGTTTGTAAGCCATGTGGTCTTAATTACAAATAATGAAATCACTGTAGTATTATAGCACTGTAACAGCTATAGAGAATATGCAAATGAATGTGTGGTGGTTACAATAAAACTTTATTTACAAATTATGTTTTTTTAAAGAACATGTAGTTTATAGTTGTAAGTTACTTAAGAACTGAAATACATTTTTAACAAAAGAGAATAAAAGTACTACTAAATAGGAATTATATTTTAAGATTTTCTCATTAGGAAAAAATTGAGGGACTACATTGGTTTATGCTACCATAGATGGTACATTAATGAATGTGTGCAATTATGATCCAGTAAAACTTACAAACATAGGCAGTGAGTAACCTTCAGGTAGTAGTTTGCCAAAAACTTCTCTAAACAGTTCTGTTTTTAAATCAGTATTAGATTATCTAAGACTACAAGCACATAAGAGATAAACTATCTACATACAATTATTCTACTCTATCTAAAGTCTTTTCTACCTATAGTGAAAAGTGCTGCTAGCAGCAGAGGTGAAAATTGCTGACACAAAAGGAAAGAATGGTCAGCATGTTAATAAAACCTATGCTTAAGAAAATCAGTTCAGCTCTGGCTGGTGTGGCTCAGAGGCTCAGTGGTATAGCTTGCAAACTAAAGTGTCACTAGTTCAATTCTCAGGGCATATACCTGGGTTGTGGGCCAGGTCCCCAGCAGGGGACATGAGAAAGACAACCAAACATTGATGTTTCTCTCCCTTTGTTTCTCCCTCCTTTCCCTTCTCTCTAAAAATAAAATTTTTAAACCTTAAAAAAATAGAAAATCACTCCATTTTTTGTTTAAGTATAGTTGGTATACAATATTATATTATTTTCCCATGTATAATATAGTAATTCAACATTCATATATCTTATAATAAATCACCATACTAATTCTAGTAATCATCTGTCACCATGCCAATTGCAATATTATGAACTATATTTCCCTTCAAGTTTTTCTTTTCCTTTTAAAAAATTTCATTTATTTATTTTTAGAGAAAGGGGAAGGGAGGGATAAAAAGAGGGAGAGAAACATCAATGTGCAATTCTCACACACCCCCACTGGGGACCTGGCCCGCAACCCAGGTATGTGCCCTGACTGGGAATCAAACTAGCGACCCCATGGTCTGCAGGTTGGCACTCAATCCACTGATCCACACCAGCCAAGTCTCCCTTCAAGTTTTTCATCCACCCATCCATGCCCCTCCCCTGTGGCAACCATTTGTTTGATCTGTTTATGAGTCTGTTCTTGTTTTAGATTCCACATATAAGTTAAATCATACAGTATTTGTTTTTCTCTGCTTGACTTATTTCACTTAGCACAATACCCTCTAGATCAATCTTACCTACAATTGAGTACTGTCTCAAATTACAAGGTTTCATCCTTTTTATTGCTGTGTAACATTCCATTTCATATACACCACAGCTTCTTTATCAAAGCATCTATCAATGAACACCTAAGTTGCTTTCATATCTTGGCTATTGTAAATAACGTTGCAATGAACATAGGAGTGCACTGTTTTGAATTGGTGTTTTTCTTTTTTTTCTTTCAGATAAATACCCAAAAGTGAAATCAATGGGTTGCATAGCAGATCTATTCTTAGTTTTTTGAGGACTGTCCATACTATTTTCCAGTGGCCACACCAATGTACAGTCCTGCCAACAGTGTACAAGAGTTTCCTTTGCTCCATATCCTCACCAACAAACGTTATTTGTTGACTTTTTTAAAACAGCCATTCTGACTGGAGTGAGGTGGTATCTCATTGTGGTTTTGATTTGCATTTCCCTGATTAGTGACACTGAGCATTTTTTAATGTCTTCTTTGGAGAAATGTCTCTTCATGTTATCTGCTCACTTTTTGATCAGATTATTTTTTATTACTGAGTTTTCTGAATTTCTTACATTCTGAACATCAACTGCTTATCAGATATATCATTTGCAAATATATTCTCCAAAAAGGTATTACTCAGATTCACGTCAAATAGTTTATTATCTATATTTTCTTCTAGGAGTTTTATGATTTCAGGCCTTATATCTAAGTTTTTAGTCCATTTTGAGTGTTTGTATATGATGTAAGAGAGCAATCCAGTTTCATTTCATTGCATGTATCTGTCCAATTTTCCCAACATGCCTTGTTAAAGAGACTGTCATTTCTCTATTGTATATTCTTGCCTCCTTTATAATAGATTAATTGACTATACAAGTGAATTATACTCTCTTTTCTATTTCTGGGCTCTTTATTCTGTTCAGTTGATCTATGTGTCTCTTTTTGGGCCAATACCATACTGTCTTGATTATTACAGCTTTGTATTACAGTCTGAAATCAGCAAGGATGACACATAAAACTTTGTTCTTCTTTCTCAATAGTCTTTTGGCTATTTGTGGTCTTTGGGGATTCCATATAAATTTTAGGATTGTTTGTTCTAGTTCTGAGAACAATGTCATTGGTATTTTGATAGGGATTGGAATGAACCTGTAGACTGCTTTAGGTAGTGTGGTCATTTTAACAATATTAATCCTTCCATTTCATGAATATGGTATATCCTTCCATTTATTTGTGTCCTTTTCAATTTATTTCTTCAGCGTCTTTAATTTTTTAATTGATTTTAGAGAGGGGGAGAAGAGGGAGAAAGAGAGAGAGAGAGAGATACTGACTCGTTGTGCCATCCACTCATGAACTTGTATGTGCTCTGACCAAGGCTCAAATCCACAACCTTAACATATCGGAACAATGCTCTAACCAACTAAGCTATCCAGACAGGGCAATTTCTTCAGTGTCTTAATGTTTTCAGAATACGAGTCTTTCACCACATTCGCTAAATTTATTCCTAAGTACTTTATTATTTTTGATACAATTATAAATGGGATTATTTTCTTGTGGCTAGGATTGCCAATACCACAGTACATAATAATCATGAGTGGGCATCCTTTTGTTGTTCCTCATCTCAAATGAAACGCTTTCACCTTTTCACCATTGGGTATGAAGTTAGCTGTGGGCTTGTCATAGACAGCATTTATCAAGTTGAGTTAAGTTCTTCTCTACCCACTTTGTAGAGTTTTTATCATAAATCCATGTTGAATTTTATCAAATGCTTTTTCTATATGTATTGAGATAATCATATGATTTTTGTCCTTAGTTTTACTGATGTTATTAATCACATTATTTAGCAGATGTTGAACCAGCCTTGCATCCCTGGTATAAATCCCACTTGACCATGGTACATAATCCTATTAATGTATTGTTAAATAAGGTTTGCTAGTATTTTGTTGAGAATTTTTACATCTATGTTCATCAAAGATACTGGCTCATAATTTTCTTTTTTTGTAGTATCTTTGTCTGGTTTGGGTGTCAGAGTAATACTGGCCTCATAGAATAAGTTTAGAAGCATTCCTTTCTCTTCAATATTTTGAAATAGTTTAAGGAGGAGTACTAATTCTTCATTAAATCTTTGGTAGAATTCACCTGTTAAGCCATCTGGGCTTTTATTTGTTGGGAATTTACTGACTACTGCTTCAATTTCATTGCTAGTCATTGGTTTGTTCAGATTGTGTTTCTTCCTAGTTTAGTCCTGGAAGGTTATTTTTCTAGAAATTTGTCAATTTCTTCCAAATTGTCCAATTTATCAGCATATAACTATTCCTGGTATTCTGTTCCTAGTATTCTTTAATAGTCCTTTGTATTTCTGTAGTGTTGGTGATAATCTTTCCTTTTTCATTCCTGATTTTACTTATTTGGGCTCTTTTCTTTTTCATGATGAATCTTGAGACATTAGAGGTTTGTCAATTTTTTAATCCTTTCAGAGAACAAGCTCTTAGTTTCATTGATCATTGTATTGTTTTTCTAGTGTCTATTTTGTTTATTTCTGCTCTGATATTCTCAAGCTCCTTGCCCCTTGTTAAGGAGTAGTTACATTTATACAGCCCTAAAATTACATTCAGCCCTTTGCAGACAACCACGAGGTTGATGTGGCCCCTGGTGAAAATGAGCCTGACACCCCTGCCCTAGACTATACACCCAAAATTAAAACAATGTCCTAAATTACCTTAAATTTTCCTAGATTATCTAAAACTTACCGAATCTTCTGGAGGTCTCTGGATTTTTCCCCAATCCACAGAAGGTCCCTTTTCTTGCAAAAATCTATGAAATAGCTTGCGAAATCCATCAAGGTCTTTTTTAGTGTGCTATGAAAAGAGAAATTGTCGTTACAACTAGCAGAATGCTTAATATTTAATAAAACCAGATAGATATTATACACTTAAAATACATTTCAATGAAATTCTTATACTATTAGAACATGCAGTCTTTTTTATACCCCAACTTAAAACTAAAGAGGGAGGAAGATCTAATAGGAACCACACTTAAAGAAATACAAGCAAATAATCCTCCCCATCTCCCATTACTACCATGTAATCTGAATACCATTTGGTCCATGGGAATTCCAAACGGTTCTCTATACTTATTCACCAATATCTTTCTCTGTTTCTTTTATGTGAAAATTAAATTTCACCAAAAGAACAAAAAGTAACAAAACACAACTAACTTCACAACTAATTTGTTAAATACCAATTGAAATCTGAAAATGAAAAGGATAACCTATTGATTTATAAATAAAAAAGTAAATACACTGCCTATTGTGGCACGTCTATTATACCAACAGCTGACCTGTAGCACAGTTCTATTAGAATTGGCTCTTTAGAAAGGTACACAAGATATACAGTTCATAAACTAACTTTTCATCATTCTAACTGAACACTGATATCCATTTCTCCACCCAATGATACCAAAACACAGAATAAATGAAATGTAATTTTGTTCTGATTGTCTTGTACTTTAGAAACTTCCTAAAAATAAAAAAGAAAAAAACAATGGTTTTACAATGGCCAAATGTTGAAAATCCTTAATTTTTAAGCAATCCTAATTTTTTTATGTTCTCATTACATCTTGTGCTTATTTTAAACTGGATGATCAGCACCAGCAATAGGAATTCAGCATTCAGAGAATGGAAACTAAAAACACTGTAGATTCCTTACCTCAAACTCATGTGATGGTGCTGTAATGAGTATTTTTTCTAGTTCCTTCTTCACAGACAATTCTAGCTCTTGTCGAATGACCTCTTGAAACTGAGAAGCGCCATCTTGAGACATTGCTTTGCTAAGATCTTGAAATAAAAATATAAAACCATCAAATGAAAAATCAGATACCCATTCAAACAGCTGACAAGCTATAACTGATTTCTTTCTGATGCTCCAACAAATGAAAAGAATTCAACACTACAGTCCCATCATCCTCACACAGAATTTCAGTAATGTTAATTAGCTGGGACTATATAATCACATGTGCTCAAATTTAACTAGTTGGTACATCTTTATGCTTTACTAGTATACCTAAAACTAAACACTTTTGGGAAGATGGGGCAGGTGGAAGTAAAAGGATTAATTTTCATTTGAGTACATAATTCCACCTCTACTAATGTTTCCCTCCTAGCCATTGAAGCTGGAGAAATATCAGAACAATTGGAAAAATGTTAATAAGGGTATGTTTATGGAACTTCTGCATCATAACTGAAGGGATCTAGCAATTTTGCAAAAGCAAAAGACTCCTCCCTCCTCCAGGCCAGATGAAAACTTTAAGAAATCCTTTCCATTTTAGAAGGACAGCCACTCCAGTTTCACATTTCTAACTAGAATAACCCCTTGAGAGATAGATTATGGCAATTCCAAGATGTCTCTACTTCCCTGGCATGAAAATTTTCATTTTAAAAGGAGAATGACACAGGACTAATTCTCCACTCTGGTCCTTAATTTCAGCCAAGACATTTCTGTACCTATTTTTGTCAGACAAGACTATCAGGGCTTTTGGCATAGCTGGGCATCTCTGTGACAGATGGATCTTACTAAAGGTGACAGAAATAGCTTTTAGATGCAAACAAAAATAGAAAAACATACAAAAAAATAAAACATCCCAGGCCCAAGTTCCTTGGGAGAAAAATGCCAACACAGATGTTTTACACTTAAGTATCAAGATTGTAATTACCCTATTTCTTATAAAATAAGGGGCAATAATATTATTGTTCACCTTCCCCTTTACCCTCAATACCTACTTAATTCAATGTTACTTTATAAATGTATTTGTGAAGTTTATGTTCAAACATTTTTGATAACTAATTAGCTCTACAAATATTAGTTAATTTAGCAAAATCATATTTCACATCCATAAATTCTTTCACTTGTTTTCAGAGCAGAAAGGAACATTTATATAGACAGAATTAAAGCCAACACAATATTTTTAAGATACTTCTAAGAGCAGAAATTAGTATATTATGTTAACTCCTAAGGGAATTTATTTAATATACACAGCCTTTCTCTCTCCCAAATATATAAAAAGTGTTAACAAATGAGATATTAAAATAGCTCTCCAAAAATATATTATACATTTTTCATCATATTAAAATTCAAGAGAAAAAAAGGGTATTTGGTGAGAGCACACATAAAACAGCCATTTTCTAACTGTGATCTTTTTACAGTTATAAACCACCACACAACCAAGTTTATGGACTCCAGCAAAACTACCAAAGTGATTGAAACTGTGATTCATAAATAAGGTCTTTTTGAGCAAAAAAACCCAAAAAACAAAAAAACTACCCTAAACACGTGTGTTCCATAAATAACCTAAAGATAGGTTTCAACTAGTAAGCAGCAATTGTAATCTGTAAAAATTGATGATAATGGATGAGCATGTTTGCATAACTATGACAGATAACTAATAACCTCTTCCAGAACATTTTAAACTAGAGTTAATGTGACATCACCCACACATGCTCATCCCTTGGCAAACTTAGCTGTAATTTAAAATCTGTCACAAGTAAAGTCCTCTACTCTGCACCCCCACGTATACCTGTGATGTCTCTTCCCCAAACTTTAAGCCAACTCCCGTATTAATGTTTAGAAAATAATATGGAAGCAAAATCTATAAATATAAAACCTCTAAATTAAAGAACACATGAATTACCATGACCAAGTACCTCAGTATTGTACTGATATGCCAACCTTATGGGCACTTATGAGAATTAACCAATGAATGTATAAATAGGTTAAACAACAAATTGATGTCTCTCTCTCCCTCTGTCAAAATCAATTAAAAATATATTAAAAAAATTAATTGTTTCTGTGTCACACTGATCGAAATAGATCAAGAAATTACTATATAATGATTTTTTAAATAAAGAGTTTTTTTAGTTTGTTAGACTCAAAGACATCCGCAGACTTGCTGCTTTGTTGTTAAAGTTGGATCCTGAAGGCCAGCATTCGCAGTCACATTCCTAAAAAATATAGTGATGGAAACATTTAACTTACTTATAGTCTGGGCAAATGCCAAAATGAGATAAGACTAAATGTAACTGCTAAATTTAAAAATAACTAGTAGCTGAAATTTGTCTACATGAGAAGAGTCCAAAAAAAATTTCAAAACTCCACACCAAATTTTAAAGACTCTCTTCAGAACAACAGCCTACCAACGTACATGACTTAAGGTCAAAAGGCAAAGAAACCGTGCCACTATCCTATCAAGCAAAGCTAAGAGGGCTGGCTGACAGGCTCACATTTAATATTATATGTGATCTTTGCCAGCTGTAACAGGCTCAACCTTCAAACACTGATTCAAAAAAGAACACAGATTCAAATTTGAGTTTTGACAAATAGCCCTAACCTTTATTCCTCCTGTTTGTTTGACATAGCGCCAAATGCAGAAAAACAATTTGTATTCCTTCTACCCCCTCTACAAATATGAACAGCTTACACAACAAGAGCAAATTACAACACGCCTATCACTTCTACCCTATTCCACAGCTGTTCCCCTCTCCTTTCCCTGAGGAAAGTACAACTGTGAAGTTCTGTTTTTAAGTGATTAGAGGATAATAAGGAAGGACTTTTAAAGAATAAAAAATATTCAAGAATAAAGAATAGTGTCCTTAATCAAGAAGAGTGTGTATCTTGCACAGACCAGGAGACACAGAACTAGAAACCATTTCCTTTTGTAATGACCTCCTTATTCATCCTGATTTTTTAAAGAAAGGTCTGGAATTTCTGGGTAGGAAAAGAAGTACAGATATTAAAAGCATTCTCAGGCTACACTTCTGGCAATGACAGCTGACTTTCTAATGGAAAGTCAATTAAAGTATCCCCTGAATAATGCAAGATTTCTAACCTAAAATGTTTTTTCCTCATTTCTTAGCAATAGAGAATTGATTCTCTCTGACTTTAGACAGAGAGTGGAATAGGAATCAACCATTTCATTAACTCAGTCATAAATCAAAACATTTTTACAGATGAGAGGGAGCATTTAATCTACCCTCAATTTTACAGACAGGAAAACGAAGTTGAATAGTTTAAGTGACTTATCCAAGGTCACAGTACAGGCCTTGAGGAATTCAGAATCAAAGCCAGTTTATGTTGAGGTCCAGTCCTACACAATGAGGTGAAGCTATCTTGTGCATTTTTTTTCTCCTAGTCTAGCTCTGTAATCATGGCACAAAAATCTCTAAACTCCAAAAGCATTTCTATCAGAATGTCTTCTTATACTCAATGAAATAAAAAGGAAACTCCCTACCACATAAAATTGGACTTACTGGAATTATCTTGGTTGACTTAATTACTACTTAAGTCAATTTGGGACAGAAGAAGCAGTAACTTTATTTTTACAAATTTTCCCTCATCTCAATTTCCTAATTCTTCCTTGTTCACAAGAACTAAAATTTCCACATTGTGGACTTTCCTCTATCCAACTGAGGCCAACAACAATTTTAAAAAGGGGGGGGAGGAGAAAAAGCAATAAATCAAGAGGTAGGAGACAATCTAACAAGTGATTGTTTTTATTTCTTAATTTGGGCATTTCATTTCATCCATTTCAGCAGCTAAGAAGTGTACATACTACCCTTCCCTAACGTCATGACACTGGCTGGCACAAACAAGACAACTTCACATTCTTGAGTAGAAAGATAGCTTCACAAAGCAAAGGCCATGGAAAGGCTGGAAAAAGAATACCAAGAGCAACAAAGAAGGTGAGTAGCCCTCTCCAGGCCACCTCCCACCATTCATTATTTCTGAAGAATCCCAACCTTCCTTGGAAACCTATACTAAGATGTACTCAAAATCAGAGAACTTCATCGTAAACCAGGAAATGGTTTAAAAACTCCAAGAACATAGCAGCTGGAAATAATCACAAATGAAGTTAAAGACACATACTGACTAGATTTATGACCAATTAAAGCTAAATATCCTCTTCTGTGATTATACTATAGTCTGTTAAATTCAGTTATTTGTTAATTTTCCTCCTAGAAAAGCTTTTCTTATTTGGATTACATTACCCAATATCATCACACATCATCTTCTACATCTCTGTCCAGGCCGCAATTTCCATTCTTTTTCTACTCCCTGGATTTCCTAAGATTCTGTCTTCACACCATTTCCCCCTCAATTATTCCTCTACCAATCTCCTTACTAATAACTCCCACATATGTGACTCTCACCCTGATCTTTTTTTTTTTCATGAGCTACAAGCTCACATTCCCTACAGTATTCTAGACCTTTTGCATCTGGATACTCAACTGGGTACCTCAAATTTAACATGTCCAAAGCATCTAAATTCATCTCCCTGCCCTCCATGGCATTAACATTCTCCCAGTCACTCCTAGATGACCTAGAAATCTCAGTTACAACTGACTCTTCCCTCCTTTCTCCTGAATATTACACTTAATTCAATTCCATTCACTGCTTTCTATTTCCACTGCTGCTACCTTAATTTTCCTCCCATTTTCACTTGTCTGGCCATAATGAAAACAGCTTTGTAACTATTCTGCCCATCTGTCACTCTAATCTGGTGGTACCAAGCAGAATGGATTGTTTCCCCCTGAAGTGCAACCTTAATCTATTATCACTTCTCTTCCTCATTTGATGGGAAATACACACAATTCCTTAGCTAGGAATGTCTTTAAAAAAGTTGAAGTACCCCTTTTGAGTAACCAAAGCTAATGAAGGTGCTAAAGCAGAAGGCCTAAAGGCTGCAATTTCCTCCTCTGCTTGTGACATCTCAATAGTACTTCTAAAACTTTAATGTGAATACAAATCACCTGGAGGGCTTGTTAAAACACAGATCTCTGGGCAACTTCCCAAAGATTCTGACTCAGTGGGTCGGAGTGGGGAGAATATGCATTTCTAATAAGTGAATGCTACCAGTATTGCTTTGAGTAGCTCTGATATAGATTATACTCCATCTTAATATATTTGTAGTAGCCATGCACGTTGTTCTTCTCACTATTCCAATGTTTTTCTGTTATCTATTCTCTGCCCCAAGGCCATGTGCTTAAGAAATGGCACCAGGCCCAGACCTTAAAGCCTTCCCAGTGATTGTTTTAATCATGAAACATAATATGTATAATTCTGGCCAGTGAGCCAATGAGGGTAGTTTCCCAAAGGACTTGGGAGAAAAGCATTTCTCACTGAGAAAAAGAAACACATGAGAAGAAACAGTACCTTCTTCACTCCTGGACATAATGAGTATGTGTTCATCTGTCACTTCCAGTTTCTTTTGCTATTTAGTGAGCTTCAAGACAGCTGACCCAAGAATGAGATAGATGTGCTTAGGAGTGCAGAAGGAAGGAAAGACTGATGCAATCGCTGTACTGAATTAACCAATGCTGGAACATCCTACTTCAACATTCATGTGATACAAGTCCCTCATTTTTTAAGCCAACTGAGGTGGTATTTTTCTGCTCCATGAAATTAAAATCATACTAAGTATTATAAGTTTGTCCCAAAATACACATCACAAGTGTCATTCAATGCTTTTATAGAAGAGTAGACAGAAATGAGGAGAGAAAAATGGAAGGGAATAGCCTAGTGTGAATTCTAAAATTATGGGAATCACCCTAACCTACAGGAAACCTAATACCTCAACCCACAGAGGCTCAAACCCTGTGACTTTAGCTTCTGCTATTTTGGGAGTGGCATTCCTAGTGTTCTAGGTGGTAGCTTCTGAACATTAAAAGAGGCCTTCCTTTCTACCACAACTCTTATGTTAACTATGTTATTCAACTTTTCCCCCTCAACACTTACCTCAGCACCTGGCACATAGTACAGGCACCTGATAATGTGTAAATAAATGGGAGATCTTAAATTCTTATATCAGTGGCTTGAGTAGTCACTAATATATCATCTACCATAGTTCAATCGTAATCTCCTCCTAGAAATCTTCTAAACCAACCAAAGTTTCCCATTACCTGGTCACATGGTAGATCCTTGGGCCACTCTTTTATAACATCATATTTTTAAAAATTCATTCAATGTCCATTTACCCAACAAATTACAATCTCTTTAAGAATAGATCATCTCTATTTTGTTCACTGCTATAGTGCCACTGCCTTAACGCACAGCATGAGACACAGTAAATAAGTAACGCTTATTAAATAAAAAAGGAATAGCCTGTTACGATAGTTATGTACTGGGTACAGATGAAGACGACAGAGTCCAGTTTCATGATGGTAGTGCTTAAGAGCCATTTCTGGTCATAGGGAAAGGGAGGCTAAGAAAAGTGTGGACTATGCTCTGGGTATTTGAAATCCCTAAGGCTTCTCAAGCAAAAGCTGATTTATTAGTCAAGTATTGGAGATGTGGTCAAAGAAATTCCAAAATGTAGGTGTTCTAGACAAAATGATCTTGATATTTCTTTTCAGTTTCTTATTATCTAATATATACATTAGTGTAGTGTTTTCACTAACTTTAGATATTAAACAAATTGGGCAACTGTAAGTACTACTCTCTAACCAATTGTGCCACTGGAGCTACCAAAATTGGGCAATTATAATTAGGCTTAGCTTAATTTAGGAAAAATATGAAAAAGTTATAGTCCGTGGCACTCAATCATATAAGAAAAATCAATAAGTTGATTTTATATGATTGATTTTTAATGATCTTTTAGTATTAAAGTCAATGTTGATTATTTTAGATTGTAAACTACAGTATAACAGTTTATATTTACATATTTCTTAATGCCTCATCTTTACAAACATATGAATGTTTAATAAATGCCTTTTGGTAACAAAAAAATGCACTGGGCTTTTTAGAACTGTTCCAATACTCCAGCACTGAATGTTGAGAGTCCCTTGCTAACAGAGATTTTTGCTAATCATGCATTGCTTACTTTAAAAAATTTTTAACTCTCAGAATTTATAACTAAACCACACTTCTCATTAGCAATTAAGAATAACTTTACACTAAGCCCTGGCTGGTGTAGCTCAGTGGATTGAGTGCGGGCCTGCAACTCAGACGATCGCGGTTGGATTCCCAGTCAGGGCACATGCCTGGGTTGCAGGCCAGTTCCCTGCAGGCCAACTCACAGCAGGGGATCCACGAAAGGCAACCATACATTGATGTTTCTCTCCCTGTCTCCTTCCCTTCCCCTCTAAAGATAAATAAATAAAATCTTAAAAAAAAAGAATAACTTTACACTCATGCAACAAAGTAGCTCTTAAAATCTAAACTCTAAAAAACAAAAACAAAAAATAGCACTTTTGAAAAAAAGAGATATATCAACTAGTTATCACCTGGCATCAAATTTAATGGATGATAAGAAAGGTGGCATGCCAAGGAGCCTATCGTACTCATTTGCTGAGAGGAGGGAAAAAGGATACAACATAAAATCACCACCAAGGACCAAAAACTTATTTGGCAGGCCTGCTCTGTAATTTTATATACGTGCACTTAGATTAAATTTTTAAGCTCAGAAAGGCTTTAAGGTCAGTGAATGAGTCCAATTTCCTTATCTTAAAGATGAAATGGGGCAGGGCAGGGCAGGGTGCTGACTTGCTTAAGGACACAGTGGCAGTGCTAACCTGGAATCCAAACCCTGCTGCCCCGTGCCCGGCTCTTCTTATTGGAGGAAGGGCTCCCCTTTCTTTGTTACAGCTGTATCCTACCAAATCTGAATAAAAACTGGCAAAAACTCACTATGTCTATTATGTGACATTATTATGTGAGGTTAAAACTATATATCAGAATAAGCATTCTCTCACGCTCTTCAGCTTTTCCTTCTACATAGTTTATTTTCTGGGCAATGAAAAATTGAAGAAAGCTTTTATGTACTCTATAAATATTTTATTACCAAGGCTAAGCATTTTACCATTGGCATAAATGAACCCAAAACAGTGCAGAATTGTGTTATTCTGTTTTCCTGCACTCACTGGAAATTTTAAAATTCTAGGCAGGGTTATAACGTAAAGGAAACATCACATCATCCTTTGCCAGAGCAGCAACCACAGAAAAACACAAATGCCTATCACCTTGTCTGCAGGTCTCCACAGCCAAAGAGCAAGTGGTGCTACTGTTAAAGGGAGTTGTCCCCTACAATGGTATTTTTTACAATTTGTAGACTAATAATTAAAAAGTAGATTAAGCATAATATGACTAGTTTATGTACATGAATACAGTAATATTTTTAAACCACAAGCGAAATCACAGAGAAACAAGGAACTCTTTTGATTTATATACAAAAAAATAACAAATATCTAAAAGTGTTTTGGAAAATGAAATATTTTGTTGTTTATGTAATTTAACTAAGACAACAAGCCAGTTTCTCCATGATTCTGAAAAACAATTCTTAATTATCAAAATGGTTTGGGGGCACAATCAATTTCATTTGGCTATGGCTGAGAAAAATAAACAATGGAACTGTTGGCAGAGGCAGAATTTGAGCCCTAGACAATTACTGTCCAACAAGCTAAAGGAGATGCCTGCATTACCAATCAAGAGAACTAGGAAACAGCTTTCAAATGAAGTATTATCTCCTTTCTCTCACATAAGCCCAATCAAAACCCACAAAGTTTAATTCTCTTTCAGTAGCTTAGCAAGCCAACTTTCAAAGAATTTAATAAGCTATTAATAAAAAATGCATGCCTGGTAGAGTTTTAGAGGTCTCAGGCAACTAATAGTCTTTGTGCCTGAACAATCCATTAAATTACCCAAGATGTCCACAATTCAAACACTATCACACCAAGTTTAACTATATTTTAGAAAAGAAATTGTAGGCTGTGTCAAAATGACACCAGTCTTTAGAAAAACTCCAGCTTCTAAAGAGATACTAAGCAGTCAAAAAGGTGGTAGGTAAGTGAACTAACTACCTCATTCCACTAAAGCCCAAAACCTCAGAGGATCTCCCCAACAATTTTATTCTAATATTGCTGAAATTTTCTCCACTGGCATAAGTACTAGCTCTCAAAAGAAACAGCATTATGAAAAGTTAGCATAGTCAACCCTTAGTCATTTTTCCAGAGTTGGTTTGACTTTCAAATATTTGTTCATATTAACTTTTCAATGATGAACATATCTGACTTTCTGGGAACTCCTGCACTCTTACAAAAAGTACCAAATACCACTTGGTGGAAACTGGAAAACTACAGTATATTATCCTTTTGCCTAGGACATTTCCATTATTAGACCAACTAATGTTTCTCACATAAAATTAAGTATCCTATTATTTTAATTAAAACTACAATTGTCTATGAAGAAAAAATTACACAGAGTATGTAAATCCATGTTACAAGAAAATATCTATTGCGCCCCAAAATGAACATATTTCCTCATAAAGTTATTTTTCAATTTATCTTCACAATATTAAAGTGACACTACTGAAAGTTTACCAGTTAGTATTTCTTATTTCTCTAATGTTCCTTGTCAATTTCTTTTTTCCTTAATTGGCTTTCACAAATGAAAATCATCCATCTTACCAGAAGAAAGACTCAGTTATCAAGAACAAAGTCTAACCACAGAGATCACAAGGTCCACAATAGAAAACAAAATTTTCATCAGCTCAACTCTTCGTTTTGAGTTTAATTTTCCATTTATAACTGTGACTCTGAATTTAATTAAATCCCTCACTCTCTAGCAACATAATGAACCCTAAGGCACATCTTTAAAAAAATGAGGAGTGTGTCTTAGTCACTGCTTTGCCACCTTTAGTCCTGCCTCAAAATCCATGCCACAATCCCTCTGGGCTAAAAGCACCCTTGGCCTTTAAATAAGCAGCAACAAGCTACATTTGGTGTTAGGATTTGCGAAGAACCAGGTTAAGGTCCAGCCTCCACAACCTGGCCCAGAATATTTTTCATCCCTGTAATCATCAGAGACCCCTCTAGTTATAATTAGCTCAACTAATCCTCCCTGGCTAGCTGCCATCTACCAAACAAGCATCAACAAAAAAAGTCATAAAAAAGAGAATTCCAACAAATGGGAAAGTTGATAAGTCTCAAATATTTTTAAACACAGAGATACTCAAAAGTCTTTCTTGAAATATAAGAAAGTACCTCAGGTACTTAATAATTTAGGTAAATTAAGTTCCTCTAATACTATTGTATAAGCACATAACATGGCCTTAACTGGCTAGATGACAATAGTCCTTGCACCATTTATAAGACTCAAGTCATGTAGGGAGACTACCCCAAAGCAGTCAGAACTTTTAAAAAAGCAATTCCAAATGGCATGGAATGACACACCTCGCAAAAAGTCAGAGCTACCTGGCTGGTGTAGCTCAGTGGATTGAGCACAGGTCTGTGAACCAAAGCATCGCCAGTTTGATTCCTAATCAGGGCATATGACTGGGTTGCAGGCCAGGTCCCTGGTGAGGGGCCCCCAAGAAGCAACCACACATGTCTCTCTCCCAGTCTTTCTCCCTCCCTTCCCCTCTCTCCAAAAATAAATACAATCTTAAAAAAAAAAGTCACAGCTGCTGATTACCCCTAGTACCTCCAACTGTGATAAGGAGTCCCTTCCCACTCAGTACTCACATATATTTAGAATAATTGGGGGCCCTGAAAAACCTCTTCAAGGGGAGAGAACTAGCAAATGGGTAAGTAATATCAGAGGCAGGCAGGCAGGTGACCTGAGGGGAGAATACAACAAACTAGGGTATTTATGCCCTAGAACCAATAAAGAAGAGTCTTCCTCTGAAAAGAAATCTTAAGTGCCTGAGGAACACTGAGCTGGGAGATGCCCAAAGAACACTGAACCTTCTTTTGGCCAAGGAATATATACAGAGAACTCTCCTATCAACAATTAGTTTTATTAATTGAATATCTTTACCTTAAAACTTATGGCTAAAGCACTTGAGAGTGGAGACGCCCAGCTTTTCTGTAAAAGCACATTGCCTAGGTTTGTGGAAAGAGATTCAAGCCAAGTACAGCAATCCCAGTTTCCAGGAAATTCAGAAACACATGTACACAACACATCTTCTGAATTTCATGTTCCCACCATTAGAGAAACACAAGAAATACCAATATAGAAAACTGACTTTGTAAGCATTCAAAAAAATGTTGTTGACTGAACTTAAACAAAAACTGTCACCAACTATGTATTTACATCACTGGTAAGCTTCTTTTCTAAACCCCATACTTCTTTTTTGTTGTTGTTGTGTTTAAACATATCCACTCCCAAGTGCTAGGGGCCTGACCACCAAACCTGAAAGAGGAAAATAAAGACCTGTCATACCTGCCTGTTTCTGTTTATTTCTGTTGACGGTTATCTTTATGGTGGCAATGCTATCTGAAAGGTCACTGTCATTTTAAGAAAGAAAAAAAAGTAAAAATTATTGGCCATCTAATATGTGACTAGTAAATTCACGTAATTCATCTCATTTCAGCCTCTCAATAACCCCGTGACATAAGTGTTAATACCCAATGTTCATATAAGTAGAAACTGAGGCTCAGAAAAGTTATATATCTAAGGTTACCTCTGAGCAACAGGGTTCAGAACTAATTTCATACCCTTTTATCTTTCTCAACATTTATGTAATCTTAAGAGGTGTTATAAAAACAAAACAAAAAACAAAAATGTAGGCTAACTTGCTAAAAAGTACATGGAAAGAGCTGAATTTCTTATTTATCATTCATGACAAATTCTCATACAGCACCAACCACTACAAGATACTTTATTTGTCTTAAGGACATGATACAATGCCCACAGGGAACTGACAGTCTAAGAGGAACATGTCATTTAGATAACTAAGTTTTAAGAGGCAAAGGGTATTGGAAAGAACAAGGGTTTTAGACAAATCTACACACATGAATCTTTACTAGCTGTGAATTTTGGACAAGATACTTAAATTTTCTCAGCTGTAAGGTGAATATAAGCATCTGCTACCTCACAGGGCTCTTATAAAGTTTAACTGAGACAAATATATGAAAAGTTAGGGGCCTGATAGTCATTCAATCTCTGCCTTATGAGTGGCACAACCTATGTATTAATGAATGCAAATATCAATAAGTACCACAACAAAAATCAAAAAATTTGATCAACTAAAAAACTTCAAAAACAAAAATCCCAATCCTTACGCTTGCAAACTGATCTGTGGAGACAGCTAACTCATTGGCCGATTAGGTTTATCATTTATAACAGCAACAGAGTTCATTGGTCATATAAAGGGTTGACACTTGAAGTACAAAAAAAATTATATTTAATTCTTACCCAAGGATGTGTTTATTGATTTTAGGAAGAGGGGTTTCCTGTATGAGTTTCACAAAGGCGTAAACCTCCCCAACCGTTCAGTGTAATGGGATAACATATACTGTGCAACATGTACCCTGTAACCAACTGAACCAGCTAGACAGAGTTTGAAGCACAAAACTTAAACAATGATAAACAGGAGGCCAATCATGTTAATTTAGGGGCAAGGAGCAGCAGGAAGAAATGTCATCTCTGTGCAAAACTGCCAATTTAAAAGGAAAACTACCATTTAAAGCAAAAATGTATTGCAAGGAAACGCAATGCTGGACTGAGTCATGGAATACTAGTCTGAATAAGTCTAGTTAGTAGTAATGCATCTATAATAATTTCTTAGTTTTCACACGTGTGCAATTGTCCTATAAATTTAAAAGTATTCCAAAATAAAAAGCTTTTTTAAAAAAAGTAGATGACAACAGAAAGAAATGACAACATTGACATCAACTCTCAGGTATTGCCACTTGATTTAGAATCTCCTGAAGACAGGCAGCCTTTAACAGTAAAGGTTGTGAAATCAGTCAACGCACACCACCTCTGCAAGCTATTCTAAAACACAGCAGCATGTAACAGCTAGAGTCTAACAAACATTCTTAGCTTTTAAAGAGAAGTGACTTGTCTACTTTTACCTAGTATACTGTTGCAAAATAATGGTTTTCTGGTAATTAAATTTTGTTGTTGCAAAACCAGCACATTTCTAAGTTACTTCTGCCTTGCTTTTTCTGACTAAGGCATTTAGTCAATAAGCACTTAAGAAGCATCTCTCACCACATGTAAGTTATAACATGAATTTGAAAGTCTAACGACAACTGACATTTCTGAGCTTAGTGCTAGAGGCAGGAATGTGTCCCCTCTGTCTCCATAATAAGGCAGGCCATCAAATTCTCTTAGATTTTTATACAAAACTCAAAGAAGAGTTAATGAAGTGATGTAAAATTTACTAGGGCACTTTTATTCCCGGGGTCAAATGAGAGCCATTACCGACACTTTTTTTAAAAAGTACATCTACATTTATTGAAGAGTCACATTAAGTGGTTTTGAACTTTACTAGCTGTGTGTTCAGCAAGATGGCTGAAGCTTTCATACTCTGGGGTCCACAAGAAAACGGTTTTTTGCATAGCAGAAGGCAAATGTTACGCTATCAACTGGTGACGAGGTTTATGATGGCACCAATTTCGAACCGTACAAGGTATACACACATACACACAATGTTACTGCTGAAATCAGTTAAGTAATTCCCTAACCCCTTTCTAATATACATGTAGAACTTAGAGGGCAATTTTCAAATTTCAAAGAAATCTTAATAATCTTTGCAGATTGTAAAGAAAGAAAAAATAAACAACAGCAATGCAGCAAAGTCATTTCTCCTGCTGAAATGACCTCCAGCGTCTAAGAGCTCCTCGGTTTCGCAATAAATGAATCTGAGACTCAAACCAAGCACACAAACGGAGTAGGAGCTGAGAACAACACTCAAGCTCTCCTAACAGTCCTGGCAAAACCCACCTGCCTTCATTCGGCCCTCCCAGTTCCCCTTTTTGTCCGCGCACACTCAGTTACCTCAACTTCGACCAGGAAAAGAAAACATTATCAGCAACCAAAATCCTGTTTTACCATCATTTACAGCCACTATCCCGGGGAGTTGGAGTGCGACTAAACTGATTTCAGGGAGACAGAACGAAACCCAGCAGAGCACAGGGGTATAAGTTATACGTATCCGCCAGTCCAGCAGTTCACTGCAGCTCAAATGTCAACTTAACGAAAAAGGTTTCGCAAATAGTGCCTCAAATGAAGATACCCACCAGCCCTCTCAAGTGCCAGTACCCAAATTCCACTGAAGCAACCCGGGAGATAAGAATAAGCGTGTCTTACCTTGTACAAATCTCGACATTTTAGGGATTTGTTAAAATACTCTGGTTTTTATATATGTTAATTTCTAGAGAAGTCACGCTTATCAGGTAGTGATTTCCTCCCCTTCTTTAACAACCGACGTGTTCTTTCTCCTCTTCCAATGTTTAGCTACTTAAGTATTTATTGAAAGCAATTAAAACTGCCTCAAAAAAAAAGAGAGAAAGAAAGAAAACCTCCACTTCCAAAGACAGAAACTTAGTGCGACTGGATCTGCTTGTAACTCCTGGCTACACTGCGCTGACACAAACGAGGGCCAACTGGAGACTCCTCGGAAAGGTAAAATCACACGAACTTAAATTTCATCAATGAAAGAGGCGGATCTACAGGAGCTATCTCACCGCCCCTGGGTCCCCACGCCCTCCGGGGCTCGACGCTGACTGGCGCTGGCTGGCCGTGCCTGGCTCTCCCTCCCCTCAACGCAATCCAGCCCCCTGGCCAGTTCTCCGCAAAAGCGGCCAACAGCGGCCCCCACCCGAGCAGTGTTCCGAGAGGCGGAAGAGGCGTGTGAGGCGTGTGAGGCGGTGGCGGGGGGGGGGGGCGAGGAGGAAGCAACCATTTTTACCAGCCCATAAATATCCTGGGACTAGGAGGTGCTAAGAATTCCCTGCGAAGGCGGGCCGGGGCCTCCAGCTCCCGCCTTCCCGTTCCGAGCCGCGAAACCCTAGCCGACGCATTTTCTCGGGATGGGAGGGGCCGAAGACTCATCGCCCCTCCCCCGCGGCACACCAAGGGGCCGCTCGCAAGGGGAGAACCCGCGCGCCGCCCAGAGTCCGACGGACCAGAGCCCGGGAAGGCCAGATGCTCCTCGCACACATTCCAATCCCTCCTGCCCATCGCTCTTCCAATCCCCAAATTTGGCCTCCGGGGCCCCACGGCGAGAACAGGACAAAGGTTCTACACATCTCAGAGTGGGAAAAACACCCTCCTAGGGAGCGGTGGGAAGCCCACCCCCCAAAAAAACTGCCGCTGAGACCCACCTTCCTCTTCTTCCTTTGGCAGCTGGGAAATTGAGGGCGTTTCTGGTGCCCCAGGAAGAAGGCCCGCAGGCTGAGTGAATGTAACCTCAGAGGCACCCTTCTCTTTCCCTCCGTACCCTCACACAAGCACACCTTGAATTCCTCGTCCGCAGTTGCCGCCCAGCTGCTAAACCCCTCCGCCCAACCAGCTGCTGGCTCCGGATACCTGAAACCCACCCCCCGACTTTCTTCTAAATTTCTAAATAGTTCCCCTCCCCCTCCGTTTGGAGCGGCCCCCTCGGTGCGAAATTGTTCCTGCCGTGCAGACGAACGGGAACAGCCGCCAGTCAGGGGCCGAGGCGTACGCAGGATCTGACCAATAAGAAGCGCGGAGGTGTCAGGAGGCGGGGCGTCTGGAGCTCAAGGAAGCCCACCCGAGTTAGGCGTCGAGCCCAAGGTGGGGATTCCGCGCATTGGCTATGCATTTGAGGTGGCTGACAGGACTACTTCGCCAGTAAAATACCCCACTTTCTATAGATACTTCAGCAAGGGAGTGGTTATTTTGCAGTCTGAAAAATGTTTCCGCTTACCAGAGGCTGAAGATAGATACCTATCCGGATAGAGCCAGAGCACCAGACAGCGCCTATCCCGAGTGACCCCAGGCTTTTCTCACAAACTGTACGCACAATATCTGTTTTGGGAAGGGTGAAGATACCTTAAGGAATAAGCAGGGGATGTGTGGGGTCCACTAACAGGAGGAGGGATTTAGAGCGTGAAAGAAAGTGCCGAATGAAGGCTCTCCTATCAGAACTACCTCAGGCTCCTATTCTTGTAGAAATTTCTGCTGTGATAGGCGTTTACTCGGTTCCTATTCCTGTAGAGATTTCTGTTGTAATAGCCATTTACTTTTCTGATCAAAGTGGAAATGGCTTAAGTTACCTGTCAAGAGATGCTTACCTTTTATAGATTATTGAAGTCCTCAAGGAAAGAGGATGTTAAAAGACAGAACGTTGGGAGTGGTCAGGGACTGCAAAAAGGCGCGCCCAGCGACCGCCTTTACCTGTAAGATTCAAAGCGCCAGTCAACGGGTATATCTCAGATTTTACACCTCATGACCCAACCTGTCCACATCAGGACAAGTGAGTTGTCAGCACACTCTTAGGTGCCTTCAATAAACCAAGTAATTCTAGAAAAGTAATTCTAACCGAAGTGAGAATTTCTAAATGGCTCATTCTCCCAACAAACATTATTTTTTTAGTGCCACATATTTATATGGAAATATTATTAAACAAGTAACAGAAAAGTCCAGTGATTCATTTGTCACACTAGAGAATGACAGCCTTTGTTACTATATTTCTTATGTGAAATCCAAAAAGATTACACGCAAAAACCTATAAGCTATAAAATAATTTCCCCAAATAAAAGCAAAGAAGTATTTGAAATCCAGATGCATACATTTTAATAATGGCATTTGGAGATGAGGAACTTAATCAGAACCTCCACATATTTTGTATACAGTAGATAAATTGTCCCAGCTCTAAATCAGCAGTATTTATCAATCAGCAGTAACACCAAAATCAAATACCACAAAAAAATTAAGGACCCATACCATTGCTTAGCCTGCAATAGATAAAGGGCAATGAAGAGTATTTTATTATACATGGTTTATTATAAGAAGGAAAATCAGTTATTTCTTTGCAGATGATTAAGGGGGAAGAAGTGACTTTCAATTGCAGCAAGAGCATTTAGTAATACCTGAGAATAACATCTTCATTTATGAGTGATTATGTATTGAGATAGAGTACCAAAGGATGTTGTACACATGCTGCCTCAAGAAATCTCCAGAAAGCAATCAGCTGTATTCAATGGTTAAATTTATGACCACCCAGATGCCGGTTGTTACAGAACACTACAAGCTGTATTCCCAAATATTACTTCTAAATAGCGCCCTGTAAGTGACATTTCTTTATACAGTGGCTTAAATTTTAATCCTGAACCCTGAAAGATTTTGTAAAAGAGCCTCCCACTCCCTCAGAACCACTAAAAACAACCTCACTCAGATCATGTGGAGTTAGGGAAGAAAGATCATGGCCATGGGTCAGTTTAAAGTCTGCTTAGAAGACAGTCGCCTATTTTTCTCTATATTTATACATTTAATACCAGAAAAATTGCTCTCTCTCTCTCTGTTTAATGTTATTTTTCGTAACACACTACAGTGGAATTTCCCCTTAAGGTAAATGGTGCTGATATCTGTATCATAAAAAATGTATAACATGGATATATGGATATACAGATTAAACCTTGGGAGAAACCCAGAGGTATCTAAAGGGAGGTGAAGATGGGGGTGGGGGGCGGGGAAGGAGTATATGTGCAGGTTTGAATTGGAATGGATTATAAACTAAAAAGAAGCCTGGGAACCAATTTTTCACTAGTAGCGTGTGCTATCATCCAAGGATGATATAAATTCTACCTATACTCTTCCCATTCCTTCTTCTACTTCTCCATAGAAACTTGAGAAAATTCAGTTTCCTTTAACCAGTCCCATGTCCTGGCATGTATAACAACCTTGACATATCATTTTCTTTTTTTAAATTATATTTCATTGATTATGCTATTACAATTTTCCCAAGGTGGCCCCATTACTTCCCTCTACCCATCCCTCCTCATAGCCTCAGGAACTCCCCATACCACTCTTCACTTAAGTGGATCATCTGTATAAGTTCTTTGGCTACTCCATTTTCTATACTGTACTTAACCTACCCATGGCTGTTCTGTAACTACCTATTCATACTTCTTAATCCCCTCACCTCTCACCCATTCCCTCATACCCCCTCCCATTTGGCGACCATCAAAACACTCTCCGTATTCATGATTCTATTTCTGTTCTTGTTTGCTTAGTTTTTTAGATTTGATTGTTTGATAGATATGTGTTTATTGCCATTTTATTGTTCATAGTTTTGATCTTCTTTTTATTAAATAAGTCCCTTTAACATTTTCTGTATTAATGGGTTGGTGATGATGAACTCCTTTATTTTTTTCTTGTCTGGAAAGCCCTTTATCTGCCCTTTGATTCTAAATGATATTTTTGCTGGGTAGAGCAATCTTGGCTGTAGGCCCCTACATTTCATGACTTTGATTATTTCTTGCCAGAGAAATAGCCTACAGTTTCTTTTGAGAAATCAGCTGACATTCTTATGGGAATTTCTCCTGTAGGTAACTACCTGCTTTCCTCTTGCTGCTTTAAAGATTCTTTCTTTACCTCTAATCTTAAGCATTTTAATTGTGATGTTTCTTGGAGTAGTCCTCTTTGCATCCATCTTGTTTGGCACTCTTTGTACTCTCTGGACTTGCATGTCTATTTCCTTCACCAAATTAGTGAAGTTTTCTTTATTATTTTATCAAATAGATCTCCAATTTCTTGCTCTTTCTCTTCTCTTTCTCATAGCCCTATGATGTGAATGTTGGGCCACTTCAAGTTGTCCCAGAAGGTGCTTACACTATCCTTGTTTTGGTTTTTTGTTTTTGGATTCTTTCTTCTTGCTATTCTGATTCATTCTTTTTTTTTCTTCTTTATGTTGCAAATCATTGATCTGATTCTTGTATTCATCTATTCTACTTGTGTTTCCCTGTAAATTGTTCTTTATTTTAATTAGTGTATCTTTCATTTCTGACTACATCTTTTTAAAATACATTTTGTTGATTATGCTATTACAGTTGTCCCATCCCCCTGCCTTATTTCCCTCCATCCAAAACACCCTCTCCCACCCACATTCCCCCCTTTAGTTCATGTCCATGGGTCATATATGTAAATTCTTTGACTTCTACATTTTCTATACTATTCTTAACCTACCCCAGTCTATCTTCTGCCTACCATTTATGCTACTTATTCTCTGTACCTTTTCCACCTGTCTCCCCCTCCCACTCCCCTGCTGATAACCCTCCATGTGATCTCCATTTCTATGATTCTGTTCCTGTTCTAGTTGTTTGCTTAGTTTGTTTTTGTTTTAGGTTAGGTTATTAATAACTGTGACTTGTTGTCATTTTACTGTTCATATTTTTTATCTTTTTCTTAGATAAGTGCCTTTAACATTTCATATAAAAAGGGCTTGGTGATGATGAACTCCTTTAACTTGACCTTATCTAGGAAGCACTTTATCTACCCATCCATTCTAAATGAAAACTTTGCTGGATAGAGTCATCTTGGATGTAGGTCCTTGCCTTTTGTGACTGAATACTTCTTTCCATCCCCTTCTTGCCTGCAAGGTTTCTTTGGAGAAATCAGCTGACAGCCTGATGGGCACTCCTTTGTAGGCAACTGTTTCCTTTTCTCTTGCTACTTTTAAGATTCTCTTATCTTTCATCTTGGGTAATGTAATTATAATGTGCCTTAGGGAGTTGCTCCTTGGGTCCAACTTCTTTGGGACTCTGAGCTTCCTGGACTTCCTGGAAGTCTATTTCCTTTGCCAGATTGGGGAAGTTCTCCTTCATTATTTGCTCAAATAAGTTTTCAATTTGTTGCTCTTCCTCTTCTCCCTCTGGCACCCCTATGATTCTGATGTTGGAACATTTAAAGATGTCCTGGAGGTTCCTAAGCCTCTCCTCATTTTTCTGAATTCTTGTGTCTTCATTCTGTTTTGGTTGAATGTTTCTTCCTTCTGGTCCACTCCATTGATTTGAGTCCTGGTTTCCTTCCCATCACTGTTGGTTCCCTGTACATTTTTCTTTATTTCACTTAGCATAGCCTTCATTTTTTCATCTAGCTTGCAATCAAATTCAACCAATTCTGTGAGCACTCTGATTACCAGTGTTTTTGAACTGTGCCTCTGATAGGGTGGCTATCTCTTCGTTGCTTAGTTATATTTTTTCTGGAGCTTTGATCTGTTCTTTCATTTGGACAATTTTTTTTTGTCTTGGCTTGCCTGTTATGTAGTAAGGGGTGGAGCCTTAGGTGTTCACCAGGGCAGGGCAACCCTCCACTCTTGTTGTGAAGCTGATATGGGGGAGGGTTTTAAGAGGGAAGAAAGCCACTTGCTTGCTCCACTCTCTGCCAGTTTTCAGTCATTTCCCCTGCTACCCACAATCAAATCAGGCCCTTCTGGTGCTGATTCCTGGATGGGGAGGTTTGTGTGCATTCTAGGACCCTGTTGATTGCTCCAATGAACTCTCCTGTAAGGCTGGGAGTTTCTCCTGCTGCCGCCTCGACCCCCACTGTTGTTTTCAATCAAGGGTTTGAGGCTTTATTTCCCCTCACTGGAGCTCTGGGTTGCACAGTCTGTCTTGCTCCCCAGTTGTTCCTCCAAATGTGGGACCACCTGGTCCACAATCCATTGCCTCGCCAGGTCTGCCAGCTGCTGCCTTGTTGCGAGTCCTCTCTGCCCAGCTGCCCATCTTCACCCCTCCTACCAGCCTGGATGAATGTTTCTTCTTTTTTTTCTAGATTTATTGTGGTAAAATTCTTTTTTAAAAATTTTAATTGTTCAAGTACAGTTTTCTGCATTTCATTTCTAGCCCAGCCCACTCCCCCCACAGTCCTCTATGTTTCATTAACTCCTTGGTTGTCGGACTTCCATATAGTTCAATTTTCTGTCAGTTCTGGTTGTTTTTTGTTTTTAAATTTGTTGTTGACCTTTCGGTTTTGTGAGGAGGCACAGTGTGTCTACCTACACCTTCATCTTGGCTGGAAGTCCCCTGACTAGATCTTTTTTATGCAGTTAAAGTACTCACTATGTTTCTTGAGCATCCTTATAACCAGTGTTTTGAACTCTGCACCTGATAGATTGCTTATATCCACTTTGTTTAGTTCTTTCTTGGGACTTTTGATCTGTTCTTTCATTTGGGCCATGTTTCTTTGTCTCCTGATTTTGTCAGCCTTTCTGTGTTTGTTTCCATGTATTATGTAGAGCTACTATGACTCCCTGTCTTGGGAGCTACTATGACTCCCTGTCTTGACTTACTATAGTAGGCATCCTATAGGGACCATTGGCACAGTCTCCCCTATCAACCAAGCTGGGTATTTGAGGTGTTTGTTTAATGTGGGGTTACACCGTCTTCCTATATTTTAGCCTTGGTTGCTGTTGGCAGGTCAATGGAAGAGATTTACCCAGGCCAGTCAACTTCAAGAACTGGATGTGACCACTGACCACCACCCTCCACCCTCCATGGAAGATCAGCTGTTCACAGGCAGGGTTGTAGTACTCCAGTGTGGTCTGTAGCTGTGTACTGTTCTTTCATTTGGGCCATTTTTTTGGCTCTGGGGTTTCCTGGCTGGTGCAGGCCAAAGTCAGACCCCACCTGTGTTTTTTCTGCAGCCACCCTGCCTGAGCTAAAAAAGCAATCTAAGATGGCTGCTACTTGTGCTGCGCTTGGAGATTCCCAAGTGAAGCCAAGCTGTGAATCTAGCTGGTTGTTGCTAGTGCCTGGCCTGTGGCCACGTAGCAAGAGGTACTGGAGCTGGGGGCTCACTGAGGCCAGCTGTTGCTTGTTTTAGAAATTTAGGAAGTTGTGAAGCATGAGCCATGACCAGCCATTCATATGGAAAAGCAGCTTTGATGGGCCCATAAGTTGGGTGAGATGGAGTCTCTGCATATCTCCAGGGTGGGTCAAACAGTGTTAGCCAGGTTGAAGCAGTCTCAGATATAGTACCTACCTGCCTGCTCTGGAGCTCTGAGTGGGGAGGGTTCAGAAAAGGGACAATGGCCTCTGCCCACCTTTCTGTCCCCTGGCTCTTGCCTTGACACCAGAATCTTCAGTTTCTCCCTTCATGCCACTGCTGCCTTTCAAGCTGCTACCCCAGTGTTGGAGCTCAGAGGGAGTGAGTGTAAGTCCATGTGTGGATTCTTTAAGAGGATCTGCTTGGGACTCCAGAAGTTTCTTCCACTGACTCAATCCCCACTGGTTTTTTGCAGCCAGAAGTTATGGGGACTTACCTTCCTGGCACTGGAACTCTGGGCTGAGGGATCTGGTATGGGACTGGGACTCCTCACTCCCAAGATACTGCTCCCTAATTTTTATTCACCACATGTGGATGTGGTACCAGCCCATTCTGCGTTTCCACCCCTCCTACTAGTCTAGATGGATGTGGTCCCTTTAATTCTATAGTTGTCAAACTTCCATTCAACTCAATCTGACTGTTCTGAGTGATGTTTTTTCTATAATTCAGTTGTAATTTTGATGTGGTTGTATGCGGAAGTGTAGTGTGTTTACCTATGCCTTCATCTTGACTGAAAGTAGCTCATTTTCTTTTTCTTTACATAGGAACGTTTTATCAACAATGAGACAATAGATATTGCCCTATTTCTAAGCACCTTTTTTGTGCCTTTTTAGATTTATTGCTTGGCATGGTTTCTGGTATATAGCAAACACTCAGTAAGTATATACTGAATGACCAGTTTATCGCCACTAAATCTTTCTAACTTGTAGTGCTGTATCCTTTATTCTTTGAGAGCTATAAACAAGATTTTAAAAATTTATATTTATAGGTATTTGTTTCAGTTATTTTTACTTAGCATGTGAACTTGGACCAAAGCATAAAAATAGTAGCAGCAAATGCAACATTCTGATAACTTCAGAGTAAGTTTTGCTAACTACCCACCATGGTCATTATCCAACAAGAGGTGGTTTAGAAATTGCTAAAGTATGAAATAAGTGTACAGATCAGAAATGTGTGTGGGTTTGGGGGATATTTTTCTTGTCTATCCTATCCCCATTCCCTACGCACAATAAAATAAAGCAGTGCAGTTTTGGAAAACATGTCAGAGACTTGTTTTCTGTCAGAAGATTTCAATGTCATGCCCAAAATGTTTAACCAACAGGTCAGGTAGCAGTTATACACTAGACTATTGCCCACACTCAATATTGGCTTTCACCTTTATCCATCTTAAATCCTAGGCAACCCACATGAAAGAGGAAAAAGAGGGTTAGTATTAGTCAGAAGTTGCCAATTACTGACTAGATTTAACAATAGGGCATTTTACTTGAGTTAAAAGGTAACCAAACAGGGTTAACTGGAAAAAGATATCAATATCTTGGAGATGAACTATTAATGAGTGAATAGTCTAAAAAAATGAATGTCATTTCCCAATACTCAAGGAAGAGAAAGACTTCATTCTTTCCGGTTGCCAGCACCCTGTTAATCAGGAAGTTTGCTGAAACAGGCTATGAATTTGAATTATGACATATCCTTCCATTTTTTCATACTATGATTTTAAATTACATTGGAAGGTTATATAACTTTTATATCAGAACAATAGCATTTATTTCAAATAAGCTGCTTTAAAAAAACAGGGTTATCTCACAATACAGATAATCATCTAAAGAGTTGAAAAAGCAATCTTTTAAGTAGTTTTAAAAGTCATCAGGCTCTCAAGAATGCATTTTAATTACAACATGCACTGTCTTGTTCACATTTATCAATAATTCTCCAAGTTCTCCTCTGAAAGTTGCTTAGAATGCAGGTCCTTTCTATATTTTCTACTGTTTCTCCTGTTCTGCATGTTGCATAGAGAGTTGATGAGTATTGGTGATGCCCATGAAATTGTACCTCACTCATATGCCAAATTGCACCTCCAAATCCCCCTTGATTATAAAGACAGAGGAATTATTTCACTTGATAAGTAGACCCAGGAATAAATCATAAAGAAACACCCTGTGTTTTCTCAGGGTTTTTAATAAACATAGATTATAATTATGTAATCATAATTTGAAAATACAAAAAAACCCCTAAGAAATAACTCATCTCTTACTAAGCTCCTAAGATAGAATAAACATTATTCTTTTCCTGTAGCTATGTATAAAAAGGTAATGAGGTTACTTCTTCTTAGTGACTTTGAAATCCTCATAGAAAAGAGCTGTGAAATAAGAAAAGCATTCAGTTTAATTCTGTTTTTTCCCCTCTTTCAACCATGTTAGAGATGCCATGTTGTGCATTCCATCAAATGTCTTTTGATGGTTTTCCAAACATCTCTGCCTCTGATCTAGGTTATTAAGTTTCCTGTTAGTGCCACCACTGGGAAGGAAAGGATAAAGAACTTCTGTTTCCTAACTTAGGGAATTTATTTTAAGCACTTCACACCTACCACTCTAACTAAATATTAAAGAGAAGATCTTCAGGATTATTTTTTGAATGAGGCCTAAATAATTGGGTAATTATATGTCATTAAATGTACAATATAATTAGAGAATAGAAAGTAACAGTAGTCTTTTCTAAAATGAAAAGGAAAATGTCATATTTAGAGAAAACACCACAGGAAAAAGTATGAGATATTAATGTTAAGTTCTGGTACCATTTTTAACTGACTTTTCAAAGATTTTTCACTAAGGATGTACATCTTTTCCAAAAAAATCTAACTACTACCAAAATGCCCATAATGAACAACAGTACTATCCTGCCTTACCTCTCTTTACTCCAACTCTGAACCCCAGAGGCAACTATTTTTCTTGGACAGTTACTTCAGTTATATATATCTGATAATTACTTCTAAATGTTTATATTGCTATTTCTTTGGTTTCTGGATTTTGAGCATTACATGTTTTAACGTCCTATTATAATAGATATGGGCTCTGCTCACTTACACATCCAGCCTTCTTTTTTCCCTTGTATTAGTTTCCTAAACTTTGTAGAGCTATATTTTGCAACCTTTTCCTCATTGTGACACACAGAGAGAAAATTATCATATTTGTATAGCACCTGGGGAAACCTAGAAGGAATTTGTGGGTATCTATACTAGACATGGTAAAAAATTAATTGCTTTAAAAATATACATAAAATTATGAAAATAAAAATAAGTGCAAAGTAACAGGTGAAATAGTAAATACTGAATATGTGTAAAACTCTTGAGATAAAACCTTTTCAACTTGTTGAATGACAGATTTGAACTTCCTGCATAAACATAAAGTTTTTAAATCAGGTTTTATGTTTGAATATCTCCTCATAGTTCCTAATTAAGACTTTCAAGTGAAAGCTACACTGTAGTTGACTGAATAATGGCCCTCAAAGACATCCAGTTCTTAAACCCTGAGATCTGTAAATGTTACTCTATTGGATAACAGGGACTTTCAAAATGTGAGTAAATTAAGGATTTTAAGATGGAGAGATTATTCTGGATAGGTCCTAAATGTAATAACAAGTATCCTTATAAAATGTAGATAGAGACATTTGAAGACAGATAAGAAAAAAGCAATGTGATGACGGAAGCAGGGGGACAAAAGGCAGTACGACATGAACTAAGGAATAAAGACAGCCTCCAGAAACTGGAACAGGCAAGAAATTTTTTTCCCCCTAGAGCCTGCAGAGGTCGTATGGCCTTCGTAAGACCTTGATTTCAGCCCAGAGAAACTCATTTTGGCCTTTGGGCTTCCAAAACTGTAAGAGAATAAATATATGTTGTTGTGAACCACTCTGTGGTAATTTGTTTCTTCAGCCAAGGGAAACAAATACAGTCACCATTCATGAGAGACATTGCAGGAATGGTGATAAAATTTTTTTAACCATTTCACTTGCAACCATTCAAAATGTATTCTGAGGTTTCTTCAGAGTAATCCCTACAAAATATGTACCTTTGTATAATGTTAGAAAATAGTTTATTGGCCTTTTTTTCTCTTTCAGATATTCATAACAATATTGGTTTCTAGGGAGGCAGAAAAGTATATTGGAAAAAGCAGGCTTTGGAAAATAGCTAGGGAAGGTTATGGGGGGTGCAGTCGTTTGTTTTGTTTTACTTTTGCCACTTAGGACCTGAAAACCTTGGATAAATTACTTGGTTAACTCTATGAGCCTTACTTAGTTTTCTCATCTAAAGATAATAACAACTAGTTACCTGCCTTGCCTCTTACAGGGTTATCATAAAGATCATCTTACTCAGTGTTGGCAGAGTCTGACTAATAATGATTTCCTGTGTTGCCTTGCTATAACATTAATCTCAAGTTGGTATTACTTGATTGTTATTACTTATTAAATACATATTTTCCCCTCCATAGACTGTAAGCTCTTTGAGGGCAAGGACAATATCTATCTTGTACCACAGAGCATATCAGTGTAGTTGGCACATAATCAGCACACAAAAGGAGTTTGTTGAATGAATTATCAAATGAGATATTTGTGATAGACTTTAAAATCTCTCGAGTGCTTCCCTGGTCAGGTGGCTCAGTTGATTGGAATGTCGTACCACACACCAAAAAGTTGTGGGCTTGATTCCCAGATGAAGCACATACCTAGGTTGCAGATTCGATCCCTGATTGGAGTACATACAGGAGGCAACCAATCAATATCTCTCCCTCTCTCTCTCAAATCAAGAAACATATCTTCAGGTGAGGATTAAAGATAGATACATAAATACATAGATAAATAGATAGATACATAGATAGATGTTGTAGAGTGCTATTGGTGTATGTTAGAGTTTTCCTGTTATTTCTTTAGGAAACAAACATTTTAGATAGCAGATAGTCAACTTAGAAATATAGTTCTAGGAACACTAAATAAAGGAGGCATTTCAAAATGAGTTCTATGTGATAAAGTTTTTGCAAAGATGGCTATAATTCTTCCAGTCCTTGTGATGTGCCTTTTTGTAATACGACCTTGTCACTCTTCCCATTAGGAGGTAGAGTTTGTTTTACCTATTGACTTGGTGACTTTCTTTCACCAATAGAATGAAGTGAAAGTGATGTGTGATGTCCAAGCCTTAGCCTCAAGAAGATTTTCAGCTTTTAGTTTCCATCTTTGGAATACTTCCCTGAGACCACCATATGAAGAAAGTCCATTCTAATCTACTAAAAAATGATAGACCACATGAAGTACAAACAAGTTTTTCCAGTTGAGGGCCCCTAGGCAGTTGGTGAACTGCCAGACATGCTTTGGAGCTCATCTTAAGCTCTCTAGCTCTAGTCGGACTGTCTAATGAATCAAACTGGCCACATGAGTGACTCAGGTAAGACCAGCAGAAGAATTGCCCAGCTGAGCCATATCTATGTATATTGTTAGAAAGTCCAAGATAACTGATAGACCTATACATGTAGTATCAAAGAAAAATCAAACCACACTCACTTGCTTTTTGTTTAGCCCCAGAATTGCCCTTAATCTTTGCACACTGGGACTGTGGTTTTTCAGTCCATTCATTTCTCACCTCTAAACTCTATTCTCCAAACCCTTATGAGGAAGAGATTTTCTTTAAACACTTTCCTTGTAAGCATCAATGCCTCTGAACTTGCATATCAGCTTTTCAGTTAGAGACTTTCAGATTCTTTAAGTGGAAAAAGACAAGTTTTGATTTTAAAATAATGCTTTGAAGTTGCACGATGTCTACAACAATATTTCTTGCAGTGCTAATAGTAAAAAATAAAGATATGCCTTAGGTGCATCAACAGGGGAGTAGTTAGATTATGATAAATACATTTGGAGTCAATATAAAAGGAGAAGGATATTATCAGTCATTCACAGATGACAGTAGTATGTATACTGATTGACATGAAAAGATACTCCTTATATCCTAAATGGGGCTAAATTGGGTGATAGATACATAGGTAGATAGATAGATCCAGCTCTTAAAAGCTTAAAAAATCTTGTTTGTCTGTTAGTTATTTAAGACTGGATAAAATTATACCAAAATTCTAATGATTATTTCAGGGTGGTGAGATTGTGGGTGAATTTTACTTTCCTCTTTTTGATTGCTTTTTATGTAATACTACTATGAACAAGTATTATTAGTGTAATAAATGTAAAAATATAGATCTGCCAAACAACAAAGAATACCCATATTCCAACATCATTATTAATCAACCTAGTTCCTTATTTATCAATGTAGAAAATTAAGAATAACCAGATACTTGAGGAAAACCAGCTGCACCAAAGAGAGGGACAATAAAATTGAAAACTGTTTATGAAGGATATGAAGAATAATTCAGAGAATTAGAGATCCTATGTATATAAAACAAGAACAAGCTATATAAAAATGACAGTCAGCCCTAGCTGGTGTAGCTCAGTGGATTGAGTGCAGGCCTGCAAACCAAACAACTGCAGTTCGATTCCCATTCAGGGCACACGCCTGGGTTGCAGGCCAGTTCCCAGCAGCTGACTCATGAGAGGCAACCGTACATTGATATTTCTCTCCTTCTCTCCTTCCTTTCCCCTCTAAAGGTAAATAAAATCTTTATCAAAAAAATGACAATCAGTATATGAAGTAATGATTAGGAATCAAAAATATGATTGCCAAAATTAAACAATTGGACAGAAGATATGAAAGGTAAAGTTTAAGAAATTCTTGAAACATACAGTGGAGACAAAAAGGAAATATGAGAGAAAAGTTATGATGTGGTGTATCAATCCAGGAACTTCAGTATCTACATATGTCCATTTTATTAAACTGTCGAGACTAGTTGTCCCACAAACATTAAACTTTCTAAATGCTTCCTTCAATCATGACCTGTCAAATTGCCCTTTTCTGCCTCTTGACAACACCTTGAGCGGATTCCATAGTTTTATGGTTACTTTTGGCTTTTAAGACTCAGGTAATTCCATTTAAAATTCCAATTTCAAATTTCATTTAAATTTCATCTCCCCTTCCCCATCTCATTTTAGCTCAGGATTTACCTGTGGCTCCAGGGGCCTGCAATAAAGAAGGAAGCATGGTCTGCTTTTCACTTCTCTTCCTTCTCATTGTAGCTCCTCAGATTTGGGAGACTAGAAGGAAAAATGGCAAAGAGTGATAAATATCTCTTTAGTTCACTGGGTTTGCAGTTACAGTTCTTTAGTTGCTTTACTTCTATGGCCGAGATGCAAATGTTATTTTTCTAATGCAGAGCTTATGTGATTAGTGGGGACCAGGAGGAGGGTGCTTGCAAGGTCTTCCAGCTATATGGTTTGCATAGATCCCTGACCTACGAGAGCTAATGCAAACTTGACATCTTTCACTCTACCTCAGCTCTTACAACTGGCAATGCACCCTGCACACCCTTGGTATGAGGATCACCTAACCCAAAGACTACTCTCTTTAAGTGACACACTAGGAAAGCAACTTAAGCCTTACTATCGTCCAAGAAGTCATTGGTTAATGAGAAATTTCTACTTCCTCACCAAACTAGATAGTCTGAGTACAAACTTACCTGCTTCCTGCTTTCTACCCTGCTACCTCTTTCATTTCACATTTCCCCACTTAAAGTGGTACTAAGGCTGATCAACAAGTAGGCTCTGTAAAAACTATCCAACATTTGAGGTTGATGTTGGTCTTGTAAGAAGTGATGTTTAGTCTTCATACTTCATCTTTTGGGAGGTAGGAAACACACTGCCCTACTCCCTGTGGAAAAGGTGCTGCACTCTGGTCTACAGCAATGCTAAAGATTTCTTTTTCTCACTATTTTTTTATCTTCTAGTCATAGACACTGGGGTTAGCTAGGGAAGGGGAATTGATATACTGGTTAAAAATAGCAAAATCCCAACAGTTGAGGCTTTCTCTTTAAAATGAGAGATACTTAATAATTTTTTGTACTCAGTTTGACATATCACCAACTCTGGAGCAATGGAATAAATCCCATTCAAATCCTCTGATGTAGCCCTCTTTTTTCCCCAAAAGAGGTTCTGGGAAACAGAGAACAGAAAATTCAGGGGGTAGAAATAATTAAATAGTAAAAGAAAATATAAAGAGAAACAAGTATTCAGATAAAAGTATTCATGGAAAACTAAACTTGATGACTTACACCATTTTCTTTTTTATATTCATATGAATTTCAGAGCACAATTTCTTTCATTTATTCATTCAATAAATATTGAATACTTATCATGAACCAGTCCCTGGTAGGCTATAGGTTTGTAATAGTGAACTTCACAGAGAAGTTTCTAACCTAAGTGGGAGTGACAGTTCATAAACAAGTAAATAAAATAGTAATTAAATAGCTGCAGATTGAATGAAAAGCTATGAAGGAGATGCACAGAGTGCTGTGATCCAGAATAACAGGCAGCATTAATTTTGTAAGGTGGTCAAGGAAATGCTTCTGAGAGGTGGCATTTAAAGTGCTACCTGTAGGAACTAAAATTTTACCTACACTGTGCTCTCCAAAAGGGTACCTAAAGCTAAAAACTGAAGGATAAAAAGGAGTCAGCCATATAAGGACCTGTGGGCAAAGTATGCCGGATGGAATAGCAAGTACAGAGGCTCTAAGGTTGAAAAGGGCATTGTGTATTTTAAGAGATGACAGGAGGCTGGCATGAGGAAATAGTGTGTGGAGAAAGGCAAGAGGCAAGAAATGATTTTGGAGAAGAAGGAAGAAATCAAACATGCAGGGCTGGCTGCATAGGTTTTGGATTTTATCTCAAGTGCAGTAAAAAGTAATCTGGTCATTTAGAGCAGGGAACTGACATGATATGATTTACATTTTAAAGAATATAGAGACATATTTTGAAGCTGGAAATAACAGGTATTGGTGATGGACTAGGTGAAGAGGGAGGAGTCATGAGAAGTGAATGAAAGAGAAGAGTGAAGGAGGAAAAATTAATCATAGGGCCATTTATTGAGATGGTGAAAGATGAAGCAGATCCAGATTCAGAGAGAACCATTTTGTTTATGTTAAGTTTGAAATGCCCGGGAGACGTATATGAGAGATGACAAGTAGATATATAAAGATGTGAATCTGGAGCTCAGAAAGAAAGTCTAGCCTACTGATATAAATTTAGGAATTATCAGCAAATAGTTTTAAAAGTATGAGAATGGATAAGATCATACAGGGAGGAGGCATAGAGAATAGAAAAGAGGATAAAGGAACTTCAACATTTACAGGTCGCATAGAGAAAGAAAAACAGTTGATAGTGAAGAAGCAAGAGTAGCCAATTTATAGCCCTGGCTGGTGTAGCTCAGTGGATTGAGTGCAGGCCTGCAAATCAAACAACTGCAGTTCGATTCCCAGTCAGGGCACATGCCTGGGTTGCAGGCCAGTTCCCAGCAGAGGACACACGAAAGGCAACCATACATTGATATTTCTCTTCCTCTCTCCTTCCCTTCCCCTCTAAAGATAAATAAACAAAATCTTAAAAAAAATAAGAGTAGCCAATTTATGAAAACCAGGATAGTGTGTAGTATAGAGCCCAAAGAACAAAGTGTCAGAAAAGCCCAATTAGAGAGTTTCGTTAAACTGAGGACAGAAAAGAGTCAGCCAAATAGAGTTTGTCAGTTACATTTACAAGAGTGATAGGGACATTGAAGTAGACTGAACTTTCCCATTTACCTTATCAGCAACATTGATTATTAGAAGACAGTAGAACAATAAAGTTCAGAGAGAAAATTATTCTGAACCTAGAATTCCACAGACAGACTAAACATTCATGAATGAGGACGACTTAGGGACTTTTTCACTTTTTTGACCTCTTATGTACCTTTACCAAAAAAAAAAAGATTGCTTTCAGAAATGTTCTATAAGAATAAAAAGAGAACTCAAGAAAGAAGCATGAAAACCGAGGAATGGGATCTGTTCTAGTAGTATAATAAAAAGGTGTTTCAACACAAAAATTTAGGCCTTCAAGGTGACCAACAGTATTAGAACAGGAAGTTAGAAAGATCTCGGTAGAACATCTTCAATAAAAAAGTAGAGGAGTGCTAGTCTACCAGGTGGTCGTGAAGGTAGTCTTGGCAAAAGGGCTTGATGAAGAGGAGCACCTGGTGAGAAGGAGTAGCAAGCCAAAATTCAAGGCTTGAAGAAAGCTGTTCCCAAGAATGACAAAAAGAGGAGGAAGCAACTCACTGAAGGTTAGAAGCAGAAATGGAACAGAAATATAGAGAGAACCTGGAACAATTGAAGCTGAGTAAAAGAGATTCTACCGCTGTTAACACTTCAAACCTCAAACCCCTAAGATACCAAGAGTACAAAAGAGGTCAGACCAAAAAACAAACAAACAAACAAACAAACAAACAAAAAAAACCCCCAGAAACAAAAAACTGCATTGGAAAAGGAGTAGAAAGAAAGAGGATAGCATAAGCTGACATTGAGAATTTACCTCAATTTCATATGGAGCTATACATGTAGAAAATGAAAAACTTGCTCAAATTTTGGCAGCTAGACAGTTGGAAACTAAACAGATACCATCTGATGGCTGCTGTATATATAGAGCCATTGAAGATCAACTGAAAGAACAGGAATGCCCTTGATAACTGTAGCTGCCTTAAGAAATCAGACTGCTAAATATATGCAAAGCCATAAGGAAGACTTTCTGCCATTTTTAACAAACCCTAATTACGGGAGATATATAGACCCCCAAAGAGTTTGGAAAGTATTATGATAATATAAATGCAGTTCCATAGGGAGGTCAGCTTGAGCTAAGAGCCCTGTCTCATATTTTACAAACACCAATAGAGATAATACAGGCAGATTCTCCTCCTATTTTAGTTGGTGAAAAATATCCAGAAAACCTATTAATACTTGTATATATGACACATGAATATGTACTATTCTGTTACATGGTTGGTAAACAGAGCTATTGAAAATTGCAGCTAGTTTACAAAATGTTGCACAATTATGTTTTAGTATAGTGTGCCGAAATGACTACTCATACCAAGTGTTGGATTGTTCTCAGTGTTAACAAAAAATACAACTACCTTTAATCAGTTTTATGGCAAAGCTATAAATAGGTTTTTAAAAATGTGTCAGAGATACTTTAATCAGTATTCTCTTGGTGGTATTTAAAAAATACTTGTAAGTCCATTGTGGAGGACATTTATAGACCAAGGTGTGACACCATTTACTTATGCTTTTATTAATATAGGATCCTGAATATTCTGTTAAAATAAAAAATGTCTTACTAAAAGCTTTCAGTACCACTTCAATGTAATTTTTCTTGAACGAATAAAATGACTCAATCCCTTTGTCATTGCAGTAATGTGGGGATGGTGATAGCATATTTAATTATTGCTTATAAATAAAATAGATTACAGTAACTTTGGAATTGATGGGATTAATGTTGCAAAGCTTTTTTATAGCCCCATCAAAATGCAGGTAAGAACCTGGCTTTAATTATTAAGAATTTTAAAATAGTTTTTCTGATGGGAATCAGTTAAGTTTTAAGAAATGAGACAAATTCAAAGGTAAATAAGTATTCCCTATCAGATTTAAACCCTCCAAAGAATTTAAAAAGATCCAGCAGATTAGTGTCTAAATCACTTGTTATTACTTGCTGTTTCTTAAACTTCAGAATGGAATTAGTATAATCATTTCTTGATTATTTTCATAACTACAAATTTTCATATACTGTGTTGTACTTTCTCCTTCACTATTCATCTGCTTTGCTTTTTTTGCAGCTTTTCCCACTAAGAAACAGTTTCTTTATTTCCCACTAAGAGACAGTTTCTTATTCTTTAATTTGTATGAGTAGCAATGAAAATGTGTCCAAGGCCAAATTTAGTTCAAATTCTTCCTCTTTTCCAATTTGTCTTACAAGATATTTCTCTGTTTGCTTCATCTCTAGGATTAAAAGAAGGCCTCTTTTACTTGTTATTTTGTTAGTCTTATTAATGTCAGCTTTTCTTAGCTCAAGTATTTGAGAATTTTTGTATTATATACATGGACCAGGTTGAAAACCACTCTTTGGGAGCTACCATTGAATGGTAGAAATTAGTGTACAATACTTTTTGGTGTGAGTGATTTCTTTAGCTTAAATTTCAGGTTGCACATAACAGTACTTCATCTAATAACGTAGTACTCATGTATACAAACTTGTCTGGTAATTTGATATGTAGGGAAATGTTATGAAATGAGCACTTTTTGTTGGATCTGTTTTTCCCCAGTTAGAAATAACTAGTAACAGTTAGCTTGAAGTTTATAATATTTGAATTTTGCTTTGTGAATGCAACTAAATTTTGCAATTAAATATCAGGTTTATAATATTAAAAGTGATTTGTCTATCACATGCCTAGCAGGTGATGTTGTGGGAAACTGGTCACCCAGAGAAACTGAGTACTACATGAAGGTATTCAATTTTAAGCCCAAAACTATTCTGCTTGTCAAACAAAATATATTTTTGAAGCCTGCCTCTTTTGTAATCTGTCCTCTGAGTTTTCTTGGGGATCTGAAATTTATAAAATAATGAAATTATAGCACATTAAGCATCTTGGCTTTATTTTGAAGTAATCTGTTACTTTAAAAGTAAAAGGTAAGCATTAAGAAATAATAAAACAAGATATCATGAAACCTGTTTGATTTATTTATGTTTTTAATACAAACCCAAGGACACTTTTTAAAATTCCTTTTAGAGAGAGAGAAAGAGAGAGAAATATCGACATGAGAGAGGACCATTAATTGGTTGCCTCCCTGAGAAACCCAGGAATCATAATCGCCTGGACTGGGACCAAACCCACCATCTGGGTATGTGCCCTGACCAGGAAGGGAACCCATGACCTTTTGGCTATAGGACAATGCTCCAACAAATCGAGCCACACTAGCCATGGTGCATTCTAGTTATAAATTTCACCTATATTTAAAGTATTTGAAAATACCTTATTGGTAGCTATTTTTTTTCTAAGTGGAATTTTCTTGATTATAGTTTTATTTTTTGCTTATTATTTTTAACTTTTAAATGGTCATCATGGTTATGAAGAACATTTGTATGGTTAGCTTCTGTTCTTTTATAAAACTTCAGATAAAAATTATCTTAACTATAACCTAAAATTGAAGTCTTTAAACAAAAAGAGTGTGTATGACTATAGCAAACAACATAGTTTTGTTCATATCATGTTTGCCAAAAAAAGAATAAAATATGAGTTAAATAAAAAAAGAAAAAAAAGATTAAATAAAAAAAGAAAAAGTAGATTCACTATAGGAAATAGCATGATTAAAAATCTGATAATCACAATATTCTTAACACTAATAATTTTAATATTAATATATACTTCTCCTGCCATCAACACCAAAGAAAGACAATTGGAATCTTTAGTAAAGGCAAAAAGTTGTATTAACCATAGTCCAATTTTATTGATTATGCTATTACAGTTGTCCCAATTTTTCTTTCTTTTCTCCCCTCCACCCAGCACCTCCCACTCCCTCAGGCAATCCCTAAGCCATTGTTCATGTGCATGGGCCATGTGTATAAGTTTTTTGGCTACTCTATTTCCTATACTGTACTTTACATCCCTGTGGCTATTCTGTAACTACCTATATGTACTTCTTAATCCCCTCACCTCTTTACCCATTCCCCACACCCCACTCCCATCTGGCAACCGTCAAAACGCTCTCCATATCCATGATTCTGTCTCTATTCTTCTTGTTTGCTTAGTTTGTTTTTTAGATTAAATTGTTGATAGATACCTATTTATTGCCATTTTATTGTTCATAGTTCTGACCTTCTTTTTCTTAAATAAGTCCCTTTAACATTTTGTGTATTAATGGGTTGGTGATGATGAACTTCTTCAGGTTTTTCTTGTATAGGAAGCTCTTTATCTGCCCTTTGATTCTAAATGCTTTTTTGCTGGGTAGAGCAATCTTGGCTGTAGGCCCCTACATTTCATGACTTTGAGTATTTCTTTCCAAACCCTTCTAGCCTGCAGTTTCTTTTGAGAAATCAGCTAACAGCTTATGGGAATTTCCCCTATAGGTAACTACCTGCTTTCCTCTTGCTGCTTTAAAGATTCTTTCTTTACCTCTAACCTTTAGCATTTTAATTGTGATGTTTCTTGGAGTAGGCCTCTTTGCATCCATCTTGTTTGGCACTCTCTGTGTTTCCTGGATTTGCATGTCTATTTCCTTCACCATATTAGGGAAGTTTTATTTAATTATTTTATCAAATAGATTTCCAATTTCTTGGTCTTTCTCTTCTCTTTCTGGCACCCCTATGATGTTAATGTTGGGCCACTTCAAGTTGTCCCAGAGGCTGCTTACACTATCCTTGTTTTTTGGGATTGTTTTTTTCTTCTTATTGTTCTGATTGGTCTCTTTTGCTTCCTTTTGTTCCAAATCATTGATTTGAGTCCAGATTTCCTTCCCTTCACTGTTGATTCCATGTATATTTTTCTTTATTTCACTTTGTGTAGCCTTCACTTCTTTCTTTATTTTGCAGCCATACTCAATCATTTCTGTGAGTGTCCTGATTACCAGTGTTTTGAACTCTGCGTTTGATAGGTTGGCTATCTCCTCATCACTTAGTTCTATTTTTGGAGTTTTGATCTGTTCTTTCACTTGGGCCATATTTGTCTCAGTGCTCCTGTTATGTTTTGAGGGGTGGAGCCATAGGTATTCCCCAGGGTGGGGAAACGCACTTCACCATGTTGTGGTGCTATATGTGGGGGAGGGATCAGAGAGGGAACCATACCACTTGCTCAGCTCTTGCCCTGCTTTCAGTTACTTCCCCTATTTCCCACTAGCAACTGGCAACCTTCTAGTTGCTGCCCTAGTGCTGATTCCTAGGCTGGGGGAATTGACTCCATTTAGGACTCTGTGGGCCCCCCAACAGACTCTCTTGAGAGACTGGCAGTTTACTTCATCACTGTAATCCCTACCTCTGCTTTATACAGCCAGAGGTTCTGATGCCAACTGCCTCACTCACCCCATCTGTCAGCCACTGCCTTGCTGTGGATCCTTTCGGCCCCAGCTACCTGTCTCTGCCTCTCCTACTAGTCTGGATGAATGTTTCATCTTTAACTCTTTGGTTGTCAGACTTCCATACAGTTCATTTTTCTGGCATTTCTGGTTGTTTTTTGTTTTTAAATTGGTTGTTATCCTTCTTTTGGTTGTGCAAGGAGGAGAAGCGTATCTACTTACACCTCAGTCTTGGCCAGAAGTTCCTCTAGTCCTGCTGCCAAACAGAAGATAACTTTAATAGCAGTCCTGTTAGCTTCCCCACAATAAATAACTGTTCATTAAGTAACAGAACCAATATTTGAACCCAGGGCTGTCTGATTCTAAGTTTTCTCTCTTACCTTCCTATCTATAAGTCCTAATTACTTCTACTTCAATTGTTTCTATAGAATTTGTCTTTTTTAAAACTTTGTTTTATTTTATTTTTTTCCCTTGTTAAAGCAATTTTATTTTATTTTATTTTTAATATATTTTATTGATTATACCATTACAGTTGTTCTATTCCCCCCCTTCATTCCCCTCCACCTGCACCCTCCCTCCCCCACTATTCTCCCCCCCTTAGTTTATAACCACATGTTTCAAGTTCTTTAGATTCTATATTCCCCCCACTATTCTCGCCCTCCCCCCTATCTATTTTCTACCTACCATCTATGCTATTTTCTGTGCCTTCTCCCCCCTTCTCCCCCTCCCACCCCCCTATTTCTAACCCTCCATGTGTTCTTCATTTCTATGGTTCCACTCCTGATCTAGCTGTCCTCTTGGTTTGCTTTTGTTTTAGGTGTGGTTGTTAATAACTGTGTGTTTGCTGTCCTTTCACTGTTCATATTTTTCCTCTTCTTTTTCTTATATAAGTCCCTTTAGCATTTCATAGAATAAGGGCTTGGTGATGATGAACTCCTTGAACTTGACCTTATCTGAGAAGCACTTTATCTGTCCTTCCATTCTAAATGAAAGTTTTTAAATTGTGATATAAATACACACATAAAATTTTATCAGCAACATCTGTATGCTTCTCTCTTCCCATAGGTAACCACTGTCTTTACCCTTGTGATAATTTTTTCTTTGCTTTTCTTCATTAAAACACATCTAAAAGTATTCTCAAAAACCATAGTTTTTTTCTATTTTGAACTTCATATGAAAAAAATTGTACTGTTTATATCCTTTTGTGTCCTACTTCTATTTCATGTTTGTTACATTCATCCATGGTGGTGTATGTGACCATTTTTTGTTCATTTTTGTTGCTATATAGTATTTTGTTGAGTAAATAATAAATATTTTATTTATCCCAATTCATCATTTTTTATTCCCATTGTCACTCTCCTAATTCAGGCATTTATTAAATGATTTCTTATTATATAAGTTACCCCAGTGGTCCCTAACTGTTGTTGTCACTTTCAGCCTTTACCTAACTGCTGCCAAAAGAATCTTCTGAAGGTCAACATGAATCATATCTTTTCTATTAAAATAAATTGTAGAAGGAGAGGAAGAAGAAAGTCTGAAAGGTAGGCAGTGACACATTATTCACCACCTTGGAGACCATTTTAAGGATTTTTGGTTTTTATTCTAAGGGCACTGAAAAGCCCTATCTGGCTGGTGATTTTGACATTCTAAGCTTAGAGACTCTTACCTGAGAGGCCCTAGACCATCAGATTAGACCCCTTTGAGAATTATGCCTTCGAGAATCCAACCATTTGTCTAGACCCTCCTTAAGCCATGCCTCATAGCCCCTTGGGATCACTTCAGCTGCTGGTTAAGTTCTTTCAGCCCCGCCCCATCTGTTACCAGTTGTTTCCTTCATTTCTGTAATCAACTGTTAAGTTTTGTAAGGAAGGGGAATTTTTACCTTTACTCTCTTAGGGTCCTTTTGGCTGGGCTTTGAGAATTAAGTTGACATTAGGTAGATCAACAGAAGAAAAACATCAATTTATTTAAGTCTTACTTGACATGGGAACTTTCATAAAGAATGAAGACCCAGAGAAATGGCAAAATCTACTTGCTTCTTGTTAGGTTCAATAAAGAGAGACAACTATGGAAAAGTGATTAAACTATGTGGGGAGGCTAAAAGAAGATAAGAATTATTTTAACAAGGTCTGCTTGTATAAATTCTCTCAGTCCTAACTTCTTGTCCTTGATGGACAAGAGTGTTATTTTCCTTCTATTATTGAGAGGCCAACTTTCATATAGAAATTTCATCTTCTACTTTAAGAAAAATAAGTCAAGTCAGAGTGTTTTTCTTGAATATGCTGTATTTTAAGGGGCTTTAACTCAAAAGAGTTAATATACTAAAGTGGCATATTTGGGGGTGGCATGTTCTTAATTCCTTCAGGTCCTCGCATAGTGCACAGAGGCCATATAAGTTAATGCATGTATGGATAAAAGTCCATGACCTTGGACCATGTAGTAGTAAAGTAGTAATTGTGCTGCAAAGTGGTAAATGAAAAAAAATTGAACTAATGTACTAAGAATCATAATCATAACATTTAGCTCAAAATCTCACCTATGTGCCTAGAAAAATGACATTTCAGTCTTAACAAACACCACTAATTCACACTGTTGAGATTATACCATGTTAGACAAGAGAAGACATCCATCGCTATAGACATTATTTTAGTGCAGAGGTTGGCAGATTTTTTCTGTAAAGGGTTAGACATGCGTGGCTTTTTAGGCCATACAGTATCTGTCAAAATTACTCAACTCTGACTTCGTAGGATGAAAGCAGCCATAGGCAATATGTAAATGATTGGACCTGGCTTTGTTCCATTAAATTTTTTTTTGACAGCAGGTCACATTTGGTCCAAAGGCTGTATGGGACTGCCTTAGTGTATGATTTCAGTCCTCACTGCTGTTTGCAGTTTTGTTTTTCTCTCAGTATTTTTTGTTACGATCTAATTTACATTGAATAAAATGTAGCAGCTCTTAAATGTACATTTTGATGTGTTTTTGACTAAGGTATTCACTTATATGATACAATTCTAACCAAAGTGGAGAACATTTTTATTCCCTCAGAAAGTGCCTTCAAGCCCCTTTCCAATTAATCTCCCACCCCTACCCCCACCCCAGAGGTTAACTACTCTTCCGATTCCTATTTCCATAAGACTAATTTTGCTTGTTCTTGAAGGTCATATAAATAAAATTATACCGTGTCTGTATGTCTGAGTATATGGCTTCTTTCACTCAACTAGTTTGTGAGGTTTGTCACATTGTTAAGGGCTTGCATAGTTCCTTCTTTTGTAATTGCTGAATTGTATTCTGCTGTATGAGTATACCACAGTTTGTATGAATATACCTGTTATTAGTTTCCTGGGGCTGTCATAAGAATGAACTTCATGGCTTAAAATAACAGAAATTTATTCTCACAGCTTTGGAGGCCACAGCCCCAAATGAAGGTGTTGGCAGGGCCATGAAGATTCTAGGGGATAAATCTTTCCTTGTTTCTTTCAGCTTCTGGTGGCTGCAGGTGTTCTTTAGCTTGTTCCATCTAACTCTAATTTCTGTTTCTGTCTTTACATGGTCTTTTCCTGTTTCTTTCTTCTCTTCTGTCTCTTACGTGTACAGTGTCATTGGATTTAGTGCCTACTCTAATTGGGAATGATTTCATTTCAAGATCTTTAATTATAGCTTCGAAGACTTTTTTCCAAGTGAGGTCACATTAAGAGGTTCCAAAAAGACACATTTTTTGCAGAGCCAGCATTCAACTCACCATAGTATCACAGTTTGTTTATACAGTCACCTAATAGCAGACATCTGAATTATTTCTTTTTTTGGCTATTAGGAATAAAGTCACTATGAATATTCTTGTACACTTGTACAAGGTTTTTTGTATATTTGTTTTCATAGTTCTTGAATTCCAGTTCTAATTATCTTAGTATTAGATGTGATTAATTTTCTTTTTAGTGATAATTACACATAATAACATTTTTAATTCTGGCAGGAATTTCTGTAAGAATTGGTCAACCTGTATACACCTGACATAAATGTTTTATAACTAAATATACAATAGATAAGATATAGAATATCTTGCCAAGAGATAAAATATGAAATTTTAGTAAGTATCTTTGATTTTGTTCCTTAAGATGCTATCAAGAAACAAACAATTTTCAGACTAGGAAACACTGCCTTTAACTCTTTAAAATAACTTTAATACCTGATTAAACTAAAAATCAAAGCAAACAAAGGTTGACTCCATTTTGCCAGTTCTCTTGTTTTGTTATGATACAATTCATTCATTCTTGCAATTATCACCTAGGCTAAATCTAGTATACTTATCTCACTATGGGCATGACTAACACAAACAATTTCACTGGTATGGGATTTGATGCAGCTCCTTAATAATCAAACAAATAAAGCCATTCATTTGGACTGCTTTCCCACCATTAGATTCTTTTTTTTAAGACAAAAAGTTTCTTTATTTCTTTTTCTTTTAAATTTGTTGAATATTTTTTTACTTTCATTTATTTTTTAAAATATATTTTATTGATTATGCCATTACAGTTGTCCCATTTCCCCCACTTCATTACCCTCCACCCTGCACACCCCCTCCCACCCACATTCCCCCCTTTAGTTCATGTCCATGTGCCATAAGTTTTTTAGCTTCTACATTTCCCACACTATTCTTGCCCTCCCCTAGTCTATTTTCTCACCACTGTCTATGCTACTTAGTCTCTGTACCTTCTCCCCCCTTTTCCTCCTCCCACTCCCCTGTTACTAACCCTCCATATGATCTCCGTTCCTGTGGCTCTGCTCCTGTTTTAGGTGTCCACTTAGTTTGCTTTTGTTTTAGGTGTGGTTGTTAGTAACTGTGAGTTTGCTGTCCTTTCACTGTTCATATTTTTATCCTCTTTTTCTTAGATAAGTCCCTTTAACATTTCATATAATAAGGGCTTGGTGATGATGAACTCCTTCAACTCAACCTTCTCTGAGAAGTGCTTTATCTGCCCTTCCATTCTAAATGAAAGCTTTGCTGGATAGAGCAATCTTGGCTGTAGGTTTTTGCCTTTCATGACTTGGAATACTTCTTTCCAGCCCCTTTTGGCCTATAAGGTCTTTTTTGAGAGATCAGCTGACAGTCTGATGGACACTCCTTTGTAGGTGACTGTCCCCTTATGTCTTGCTGCTTCCAGAATTCTGTCCTTCATTTTAATCTTGGCTAATGTAATTATGATGTGCCTTGGTGTATTCCTCCTTGGGTCCACCTTCTTTGGGACTCTCTGAGCTTCCTGGACTTCCTGAAAGTTTATTTCCAGATTAGGGAAGTTCTCCTTTATTATTTGTTCAAATAAGTTTTCCATTTGTTGCTCTTCCTCTTCCCCTTCTGGTACCCCTATAATTCAGAGGTTGGAATGTTTCAAGATGTCCTGGAGGTTTCTAAGCCTCTCTTCATTTTTTTGAATTCTCATTTCTTCATTCTTCTCTGTTTGTTTGTTTGCCTCTTCCTTCTGGTCCACTCCATTGATTTGAGTCCCAGTTTTCTAGTTGGTCTGAAGGTTATGGGTTATTGTTAAGCTGAGTCTCAGTTTTCTTTCCATCACTATTGGTTCTCTATACATTTTCCTTCATTTCACTTAGTGTAGCCTTCATTTTTCATCTAGTTTGTGACTAAAATCAACCAGTTCTGTGAGCATCCTGATCACCAGTATTTTGAACTGTGCATCTGATAGGTTGGCTATCTCTTGGTCACTTAGAAGTATTGGCTCTGGGACTTTGATTTGTTCTTTTGTTTGAGCCATAATTTTTTGGTCAGGTCATGCCTGTTATGTATGAGGGGCAGAGCCTTAGGTGTTCACCAGGGCAGGGCAACCCAGTTGCTGGGTTGTGATGCTGTATGTGGGGGCAGGGTCAGAGAGGGATTAATGGCACTTGCTCTGCTCTCTCTCATTTCATTCTCCTCTGCTGCTTCCCACAAGCAAATTGGGCCCTTCTGGTACTGGTTCCTGGGTGGGTGGGCTTGTGTACATTCTAGGACCCTGTGGCTCTCTCCAACAAATTCTCCTGTAAGGCTGGGAGTCTCTCCTGGCACCTCAACCCCCACAAGTTTTTTCAGTCGATGCTTTTAGGCTTTATTTCCCGTCACTGGGCTCTGGTTTTTGTGGTCTGTCTCACTGCCCGTTTTTTGCCTGGTTATCTGTGCAAATGTGTGTCCACGGTCAGCCAACCGCCTTGTGTGCCTCACTGGGTTTGCTTGTTTCCTCTCTATGTCACCTTTTCCTGCCAGGACCCCTCTCAGCTGGCCTCAGACTCCGTCCGTCTTACTGGTCTGGGTGAATGGTTGTTGGACTTCCATACAGTTCAATTTTCTATCTGTTCTGGTTGTGTTTTTGTTTCTAAATCTTTGTTGTCCTTAAATTTGGTTGTGTGAGAAGGCACAGTATTTCCACCTATGCCTCCATCTTGGCTGGAAGTCTCTTTATCCGCAGCATTAGATTCTAATAGGCCCAACCTTAACAGAACTAGTGAAACATGATTTAGAGGCTTTCTGCTTATGTGGCTGGCTGCCTCTCCACAATGAAAGTTTCCTGGAAGGGAGAGACTCTGTCTTGTTCATCTGTGTATCCTACTCCAGACCCAGCTCAAGTCTTTCTTAACCTTGTAAGTGTTTTATGACTAAATAGTGCCTATGAATAAAAAATAAGGAAAAGGAAGATGCCAATAATTTTACTCTTTGTAGTAATTTCCACTAATGCAGAATAGTTCCTGTTAATGAAATTTCTTAGAAATTATTTTAATAAATGATTCCTTTTATAATCTGTTGGAAAGGCTCCAAGGTTGTTATTTATTACACTGTTGCTTTTGTATTGAATATTTGCTTTATTTATTCAGTTATTCTAGGAACTGGTGATTGGCTACACTATTCATTTATAAAAGTAATTTAAAACACTACTCAGGCCTTGATGACATTTGGCAAGTATAACAGGGAAAAGCATAGAGTTTTCATTATGCTTTTTACACTTGATCTTAGCCAAAAGGCCGAGAAGCAATCATTATGCTTTTTAAGCAGCTTAAAAAATGGTCCTGTAAAATGTTTGGAGTTTTAAAAATAGGAACACAATTATGTAATGTGCTCTGTAATCACCACTTCAGTCTTTTGCAATGTCTATAAATCAAAAAATCTTAACTTTTTTTTTTGAAAAGTGTAGATAGAGCTCCATTATTTGGAAATACAATTACTTTGAGACTTTTGAGTAGGTAAATTTGTAATGTTCAGTAATTCTAATTTTTCACTTTAACAGTATTCTGTTCCTTTCATTTTTAATTTAATTGGCCTATTTATGAAATCAGAGTTGACAAACAGTACTTTATTGAAATCATAATTTCTTCATTTTGACACAGTTATCTACAGGATGAAGTTTAACAGGAGAGCCAGTGAAGACTATGATAACACAGTCAAATATTAGGTAATGTAACTTATGACATATATTTTTAAAGATTCATAAATGCTATTTTCAAAATCAAATTAGGCATTTTAAAGATATTTCTTAGATAGCATTATTTATCATTGTATTATTATCTAGATTTTTAAATCTCCTCTAGTAGTTTAGAAATATTTTTAGCTATAAGTAACAGAACAACAAGACACTAATAGATCTTAAGCATGAGGGGTTTATTTGTTAGACTTCTTATAATATAAGAAGTCTAGAATTAGGTGCTTGCTGGCACTGATTTAGCAGTTTAATGTAAGGGCTTAGGTTGATATCTCTGAGATTCTCTCTGCCTTCTCTCAGAGTCACATAATGGATGCAAAAGCTCCAATCATAACAGCCACTTTCTTTTTTTTTAATATTTTATTTATTTACTATTTAGACAGTGGGAAAGGGAGAGTGAAAGAGAGGGAGTGAAATAGCAATGTGTAAGAGATACATTGATTGGTTGCCTCTCACATGCCCCCAACCCAAATATGTGTCCTGACTGAGAATTGAACCTGAGACCTTTCGGTTTGCAGGCTGGCGCTCAGTCCACTGAGCCACACCAGCCAGGGCTTCATCACAACCATTTTCAAAGTCAAGAAGCAGAGGACACTACTGACAGAACTTTCTCCTTCTCCTTCTTCTTCTCCTCTCCTCTCCTCCCCCCACCTCTTCTTCCTCCTCCCTCTCTCTCTCCTCCTTCTCCTCCTCCTTCTCTCTCTCTAACCAGAAAACATTCATCTTTCTCAAATCATCTATCCAGTATTTCCCCTTGCATTTCATTGCCCATAATGGCTTGCCACATGGCTCTTCTAGCTATAAAGGAGAATGGGAAAATGAATGTCCACTTCCACCTCAGTAATTAGAGGGGAGTGGAGGGAGGATGGGTTGGCAATGACTTTTGGATAACCAATCACACCTCGCATGTACTATCTGCTAGTTATCCATTTGTTGAATGAATTAACAAGTGATTCACAGTGTTCAACAGAGCTAAAGTTTAGGTATATACCCACCCTTTCATTGTCTTTCCTATTAAATTTACATTTTCTTTTTCTCATTTCTCCAGAAACATTAGGAGAGGTTCTTAGTTGTACTACTTATCAGCAAACATTTTTAAGCATATGGAATATACTAGCTCTGTGACTGGGGGGAGAATTAGGAATTACTAATACTAAGACATCCATCCATTTACTCAGGAAATATTTACTGAGTGTCTACTATATGCCAGACACTATTTTATAGTTATTGGATATATATGTGAACAAAACAAAGAGCCTTACCCTTGAGGAAGCCCACAGTCTAACAAAGTATATTGGCATTTTATTTATTTTAACTATGTCAATTCAAAAGTAACTTTTATTTCTTTTTTTAAATATATTTTATTGATTATGCCATTACATTTGTCCTATTCCCCACCTGCATTCCCTCCGTCCTGAACACCTCTCCCCCACCATCCCCCCTTTCATTTATGTCCATGTGTCACAAGTTCTTTAGATTCTATATTTCCCATACTATTCTTGCCCTCCCCCCTGTCTATTTTCTGCCTACCATCTATGCTACTTATTTTCTGTACCTTCTTTCTTCTTCTCCTCCGACTGCCCTGTTACTAAAGCTCCATGTGATCTACATTTCTGTGGCTCTGCTCCTGATCTAGCTGTCCTCTTGGTTTGCTTTTGTTTTAGGTGTGGTTGTTAATAACTGTGAGTTTGCTGTCCTTTCACTGTTCATATTTTGATCTTCTTTTTCTTAGATAAGTCCCTTTAACATTTCATATAATAAGGGCTTGGTGATGATGAACTCCTTCAACTCGACCTTCTCTGAGAAGTGCTTTATCTGCCCTTCCGTTCTAAATGAAAGCTTTGCTGAATAGAGCAATCTTGGATGTAGGTCCTTGCCTTTCATGACTTGAAATACTTCTTTCCATCCCCTTCTTGCCTGTAAGGTCTCTTTTGAGAAATCCGCTGACAGTCTGATGGGAACTCCTTTGTAGGTGTCCCCTTATCTCTTGCTGCTTCTAGTATTCTCCCCTTCATTTTGGTCTTGTCTAATGTAATGATGATGTGCCTTGGTGTGTTCCTTCTTGGGTCCAACTTCTTTGGCACTCTCTGAGCTTCCTGGATTTCCTGGAAGTCTATTTCCTTTGCCAGAGTGGGGAAGTTCTCCTTTATTATTTGTTCAAATATGTTTTCCACTCGTGGCTGTTTCTTTCCCCCTTCTGGTACCCCTATAATCCGGATGTTGGAACGTTTAAAGATGTCCTGGAGGTTCCTAAGCCTCTCCTCATTTTTTTGAATTCTCATTTCTTCATTCTTTTCTGGTTGGATGTTTTGTTCTTCCTTCTGGTCCATTCCATTGATTTGAGTCCCAGTTTCCTTTCCATCACTATTGGTTTCCTGTGCATCTCCCTTCATTTCAATTAGTTTAGCCTTCATATATTCCTCTAATTTGTGACTATAATCTACCAGTTCTGTGAGCATCCTGATAAATAGTGTCTTGAATTGTGCTTCTGAGAGGCTGGCAATTTCTCGGTCGCTTAGAGTTATTGGCTCTGGGACTTTGAGTTCTTCTTGCACCATCTTTTGGGCTGTTCATGCCTGTTCTATAGCAGGATCGGAGCCCTAAAGTGTTCACTAGAACAGGGCAACTAAGTCGCTGGCTTGTGACGTTGTATGTGGGGGTCAAAGAGGGACAATGGCTTCTGGTCTGCCGCCTGCTGCCGTGGCCCCGGTGCCACAGCCACCACCATCACCAGGCCCACGTGTTTCGTTCCATTGCACACGAGTGTGACACTGCCGTCAGCCCTCCACCACTGGGTTCGCCCCCTGGGGCCTGCGTGGTCCGTCTCACTGTGCGCAAATGTGTGACCGCGGTCAGTCTGCCCCACACCCCGCCTGGTTCCGGGCTGCCTGCGTGCCTAGGTCTAGGGATCTGTCCTGCCCGACCCAGCTCCGCTGCTGGCTCCGCCTCTCTTACCGTCCCGTTGAACGGTTCGTAGTTGTCGGACTTCCGTATAATTCCATTTTCTGGTCTTTGGGTGTGTCCTAGTTCTCCAAACCTTTGTTGTGTTCAAACTTGGTTGTGGGAGAAGGTGAAGTGTTTCCACCTATGCCTCCATCTTGGCGGAAGTCCCTCTGTGAACATCCTGATCACCATTATTTTGAACTGTGCATCTGATAGATTAGCTATCTCTTGGTTGCTTAGAATTATTGGCTCTCAGGCTTTGAGCTGTTCTTGACCCATATTTTTTTGGTCAGGTTGTGCCTGTTATGTATGAGGGGCAGACCCTTAGGTGTTCACCAGGATGGGGTGACCCAGTTGCTGGGTTGTGATGCTGTATGTGGGGGCAGGGTCAGATAGGGGCAATGGTGTTTGTTCCACTCTTTCTTGGATTTCGGTCCCCTCTGCTGCTTCCTGCAAGCAAACCTGGCCCCCCTGGTGCCAGCTCCTGGGTGTGTGGGCCTGTGTACCCTCCAGGACCCTGTGGGTCTCTCCAACAAACTCTCTGTGATCCTGGGAGCCTCTCCCGGCACCTCAACCCCGAAAGTCTTTCCAATTGGTACTTTCAGGCTCTAATTCCCATTGCTGGGGCCCTATCCAGAGCAGTCAGTGTCACTGCTCACTCCTTAGCTTGGTTTATCTGCACACGAATGTGTGACCGCGGTCAGCCAGCTGCCTTGCGCTCTCACTGGGTTTGCCTGATCCCACACCTGGGATCTGCCAACCGCTGCCTGTGCACCTGGGTCTGTCTGGCCAATCTTTCCTGCCCCACCCAGCTCCACTAGCCGCTGGCTTCGCTCCTATTACCGGTCTGGCTGAGTGGTTTGTTGTTGTCGGACTTCGGTACAGTTCAATTTTCTGTGTTTTGGCTGCGTTTTTGTTACTAAAACTTTGTTGTCTTTAAACTTTGTTGTGCGAGGAGGCACAGTGTTTCCACCTATGCCTCCATCTTGGCCGGAGGTCCGTATATTGACATTTTATTTGGATTTTAAGAGGTGAGTTGGATATTCATAAGTGAACATAATTGGGACATGTAATTCATTCAAAGCATAAGCAAAGACATAGAAATATGAATATGTCTGTCATCTTTTGGGAACATCAAATAGCTCCATGAAGCACAGACTACATGGTGAGGTCAGAAAGGCAGATTACTCGTAGGTTGTGAAGAGTTACGTCCAGGACAATGTAAATTTTGCCAGATCAAAACTAGTATTTCTCAAAGTCAGTACCAAAGCCTACTAGGTATTTTCACTTGAAGGTTGTACAGGCACTTGAACTTACCATGTTCCAAATAGATTCTATTTCTCCTGAAACTTGTTCTGACTCCTGTATTTCCTAGCTTGGCTTAGGCCCTCATCATTCCTGAGTCATTGCCATGATCTCCTGCCTGTGGTCTCCCACTCCTCTAATCCATCCTTTCAGCTACTTTAGAAAGTGATTTTTCTAAACCTTACATAATTCAGAGGTCAGGTGAAGGCCACAAATTATGAAATACTTGTAAATTTGGGGAAGGGGGAGAGTGGGGAGGAGGGTTGTTATATTTATAGTAGTTTTCTATTGTTATGTAACACATTACCACAAATTTTAGAGGTTTAAGACAACACACATTTGTTTGTTATTTCCCAGTCAGGAGTCTGGTACAGTTTAACTGGGTTAAACTTTAGGTCTCACAACACTACAAAGTGTTGAAAGTGCTGTGTTCTCATCTGGAGAAGAATCTGCTTCCAAGCTCACTGAGGTTGTCAGCAGAATTTGTTTATTGGTGGTTGTATGACTCTGGGCTCCACTTCTTTTTTTTTTTTACAAATTTATTTATTTATTTATTTATTTATTTATCTTATTCTTTTTTATTTATATTCAGAGGGGAAGGGAAGGAGAGAGGGAGAGAAACATCAATGTATGGTTGTGTCTGGTGTGTCGCCTGCTGGGAACTGGCCTGCAACCCAGGCATGTGCCCTGACTGGGAATCGAACTGCGATCGTGTGGTTCAAAGGCCCACGCTCAGTCCACTGAACTACACCAGCCAGGGCTGGGCTCCACTTCTTTCTGGCTGTTGGCTAGAGGATAACCTCAAGTCCTAGAGGCCATTTACAGTCCCTTGTCATGTGGCTTTCCTAGCATGGCTGCTTACTTTGACAAACCAGCAAGGATAGTCTCTAGACTGCTAGCAGGACAGAGCAATGAGATCATGAGAGTGACAGCCCACAACATTTGCTATATTCCATTCATTATAAGCAAGTTACAGATCTTCATCACACACCAGAGATGTGAACACGAGAGGTAAATATATTACGAGGAGCCACCTTAGAGTCTGTCACTCTCATAGCCCTCTCTGTCTTTGGTATGTACTCAATGGGTACTGTTCCTGGGAATGATCTTGAAGTAAAGCTCAGTTTTTATTTAAAAAACAGCAACAATAAACCAGCCACTCATAGTATTTGTGAGTTAGTGCTTTATAGAAAATATAGGGATGCTGGCACTGGCTGTTTGGCTGGCTTCTCTTGCCTCTGTGCTTTTCCCTACAGTTGTCCTAGGGAATTCCTTCTTCCTCTGGAAAGCACAGCAGTTCAGCTTTTCTAGCTTTTCACTCACGAATGTGTACAGCCAAGTTTCTTTAGGGGCTCAGCGACACAAATGTAAGTCATGCTCTTTAGAAGGCAGTAGGGATTAAAATAGAAAACCTTTTTATCCTGTTATATCCAAATCTGATCCTGTTCCTTCTTTGCTTGAAAACCCCTTTAATGGGCCTTTATTGTTGCACAATAGGCATAAGAAATAGGGAATACATTTGAATTCCCAAGTATGACAAGTCACCCTCCATGATCTGGCCCTTGCCTGGTTTCTAGCTGTTCCCCACTTCACACTCTAAGGCCCATATTTTAGGGAACTATTTTACAGGCTGATTCATGATTCGGGAACTTGACTCACACTGCTCTGTCCCCTAAAATGCTGGTCTACTTCCTTCCCATCTGTCACTCCTTCGCTTAAGCATCTACTCCATGCAGCATTTTCTCTATGCAGCATTTTTTCCACAATGTAGCATTTCTTGTCTCTCTTTATATAAATTGATATTATTAATGTTTATTATACTTCCAAATGCCTGTGTGTCTCTTTATGAACCTGTAAAACTCTTGAAGAGATTGTTTCATGGGAAGAAAAACAGGTCATCACAGCAGGAAAGAGGTGATGGCTGGAGTACATGTTTGAAAGTACCATATTTTTAGGACTATAAGACATACCAGACCATAAGATGCATGTAGGTTTTAGGGGAAAGTAGGAAAAAAATTTTTGAAGCAAAAAATGTGGTAAAATATTTAATAACCTGTGACCCCGCTCCACTGCCTCCCACCCCGCAGTGAGCCAGGTAAGCTGCATTTAGACTATAAGATGCACCCCTTCCCTCCCAAATTGGACGGGTGCATCTTATAGTCCAAAACAAATGCTAATTAACATGGCCAATGACATTGGAAATCATGAGAGTGAATGAGAATTCAGAAGACAATAGAAGAGGACAGATCACGGCAGTATGGGGATTCTAATTAGGATTCTCAATGATATGTAAAGCCAACCTTGTATGGTATTTACAGTTTGCCTTGGTCTTTTGGTGCTATTTTATATATTGCTTTTTTAATTAGTTTTTTTTACTAGGTTTGTTAGCCAAATGTTGTAGAGTGGTTTGGAATTTTGTAACAGGGTGCAGTCAAGAGGGGGGCCCCAAATCGGGATTTGGAATGGGGTCGAGAATTCAAGGTGTCCAGGAAATATTAGAAAGACATATAAGATATCCTCACCCCTTCCACCACAACAGGTGTGAGTTGGGGGAAGGGACAAATGGAGCAGGGCCATTGAGAGCTGTTTTGTACAGCAACAGCTTTGCAGCTAACCTCTGGCATGGTCATTTAACATATCTATAACCTTTAGCTGGCTGCATAGATATGTTAAATAGCTGTGGCTATGCTCTGAGCCAGGGAGATAGAAAGGGACTTCTACCCAAAATGTAATTGGGGGTCAGGTCCCCTGAGTTACAGCACCTGTGTGGGAGCTTGGAGAAGATTGGCTCCATGACATGAGGCCACACCTGCCCAGACTCAGGATGGCAGCCCAGTAACCTTGGAATAATACAGGAATGCTGGAAGGTGTAACTGATTGTAGGAGGAGTTGGAAATGAGGCTGTAGAAGAGGACTGGTGCTGGGGATTTAAACCCAGACACAGCAGCCATTGGGAGGGAGAGTCACATGCTCTGGCAGAGTGGGGACCCCTGCAGCCATGTGAGTGAGAGATCCACTCGGTTTTGCCAGAGTGCAGACTCCCACAGCCATGTGAGGGAGAGACATGTCCTTCTGGAAGAGTGGGGATCCTCACAGCTTTGCTGGAAGAAAGCCACGCACAGCTTTGGTAGGGAAGGAGGACCATGTGGCTGTGGCAGTGCAGAGAGAGCCACGCACTTCTGGCAGAGTGGGAACACCCATAGCCATGTGAAGGAGAATCACCATGCAGCCTTAGCAGAGGACCGCCACTTGGCTTGGGCAGAGTGGCGACCCCCGCAGCTTTGGTAAAAGAGTACCACGTGGCTTTGGGGTGCTCCCTTTGGCTGCGTGGCCTGAGAAGCAGGAGACACTTTGCCTGGAAGAAGGGTGAAAGAACTCTTGCCAGTGGGCCATGGGAAGGTGCCACATGGTTTTGGATTAATTAGAGATCCTTCCTGGACGGCGACACAGCTGACAGTGCCAGGGGCCTGAAACACGGACATTTGCTTCTTTTCCAGAGTTATAGTACCTGAATTAGGGCAGGGGGGTTAGGAAGCACTGTAGGTGTCTGTGGGTATCCAAAAAGGACTTTGATATTTTAGTGAAGACGTTAGGTCACTACTTTAAGTCTGTATAGCATTAAATAAACATTTCCTTTCCTTTTCACAAATCTCTGGCATTGAGAGACATCTTTCCTATCCAGTGGTGGAGGAAATGTTTGTTTCCTATACTGTAGAGGAAACTTTTCATTTAAAGAAAAAATACTTCTTATGAAGGAATTAAATGTTAAAAAACTTTAGGTTAAAAATTCAAGTTTCATAATTTGAGAAACTTGAATGAATTTTCAGTATCCTGCCAGTTTCATCTCAGTAAATTCCTGATCTTTCTGCTAAGGATCATAACATACAAGCTCACAGCCTTATGACCTCAAGTATTTTATTGGAATGATGAGCTCTGAATGAAGGCCTTAATGTTCAGAGATGAAAGCCCTATTTCTTCAGATTTTATAGAGTCATTCTGTAGTTCTTCAACAAGTACTTTGAACACCTGTTATATGGATCTGTTTCTGCCTTTGTTGGTTTGATTGCTTTCTAACAGATGGCTTCCATATGATATTTGTGAACTTCGTCAATCCAATGTAACTTCATTTCCTGAGATTTAGTTTTTTTATTTTAGAAGTCTTATTGTTTAGAACTAAATTGAAAACAAAACTCATCTTCTCAGTTTTAATCTTACTATGTGAAAATAGAAAATTGAGAGGACAATGTGAAATTAAATACAAAAGCATGGTATTTAATTGTCAGTGATATAAAGTATATATCCAAGATTAAACACTGAAATTACATGTAACTGTGTTCAATATTCTATATTCCCAAGCATGTCTGAAAATGCCTTATATTTGGTTGAACACTGAATTTAGCATATTGTGAGTGTGATTGAGGGAGATCTCAAGTCTGAACTGTAAGCTCTTCTGTAATATTAAAGAAGTGAGCTAGTAGGAAACAATTTATATTTTTTCTTATTGTCTGCTTTAGATTGAGTATTTGTGTCCTACCAAAATTTATATGCTGAAACGTAATCCCCAATGTGATGATACTTGGAGGTAGGGCTTTTGAGAAGTGATTATGTCATGAAGATGGAGCCCTTGTGGATGGGATTAGTGCTCTTGTAAGAGAGACCCCAGAGAGTTCCCTTCCTACTTCCTGCATGTGAAGACAGTGAAAAGGGGGCTGTCTATGAACTAAGGAAGCAGAATCTCACTATGCACTGAACCTGCCAGTGCCTTGAACTTGGACTTCTTAACCTCTAAAACTGTGAGAAATGAATTTCTATTGTGTGTAAGTCTAGTGTATGAAATTTTTTTGTAGCAGTCTGAGTGGACTAGGATATTATCATATTTTGCCATGTATAATGTGCATCAATGTTTTTGGCCCAAACTTGAAAAAAAATCATTTAAATTTTTAAATTCAATTATTTATTTATATTTCAACATTTGTTTTTTGTATTATAAAGGAATTTTAGCATTTATTTTTTAACATTATGCTACAAGAACTGCTGAACACTCATGCTCATAAATCACCCATTATGAAATGGGCAAACATGTTAGAAGACCCTTCCAAAAAATTCATTGAATCCAAAGGCAGCCTCTCACAACAACACCAGCTGGGACACCGACACAGATGGGTTCCTAGAACACTCCCTAGCAGGGGAAATCTGTACTACAAGGGACCCACTCTCCAGAAGATAATTCCAGGTTTTGGGGGTCCTCCCTCATATATTATAAAGATTTATTGCCTGCAATAAATTAAAAAATTTATTGTGTTTTCAGTATTGAATCAGAAACTCTTTTTTCTTGTATGTTTGAAGTTCATAGGTCACACCCACAGCATTGTCTGCTGTCAGGGTTGGTGTCTCTGCCAGTGAATGTATGTCAGAGTGAAAATGTCAGAATCTCGTGAGACATAGTTCCATTTAGAAGCTGAGTGACCAATTTCCATCAATAATTAATGATAAACATCAGTAGTTTGAAAAACAAATGCTGGTGGACAGGCACAGCATTTTCTGACCATCTTTTTGAAGTACGTTACTCCGTAGATAGTTTTTAAGGTTTGGGCCTTTGAAATGAGAGGGTTTCTAGAAATGTTATAAAAGGATTCACAGCAATTCCTAGAATAATGTTATTTCATAATAATGTGGATGAGGAAAATAAACTGGTTCCTGGCTAGGGCTACTCTCTGTGTTTGCACATTCTCCCATGTCTATTTGGGTTTTCTCCAGGTCTTCCAGTTTCCTCCCATGTCCTAAAGATGTGCTTGTGAGGTGACTTATGTCTAAATTGTCCCAGTCTGAGTCAGCGGCTGTGTATATGTGCACGTGCACAATGAATGCCCCGAGGTAGAAGGGTGTCCTTTTCAGAGTGGATTCCTGCCTGGTGCCCTGAGCTGCCAGGAAAGGGTGTGGACACTCAGTACCCTGAACTGAAATAAGTAGATTAGAAAATAATTATCTTACTTGTTTTTATTAATCTTTCTGAAATGTATATATGGCTCTCATTTATTTCAATGTTTAATATTAGAAGTGGTTTGGGTCTTTATTTAGAAGTTTGATGTTTTTGTGACCAGAAAATATGCTGTAAGAATTTAATTCTTATCTCTATCAATGAGCCTATGATAAAATTGATTTTGTAATACATTGTTTCACTTAAAGTTGCATTATCCAAGAGCCTATTGATGATGTTAAGTGAGGGCTCACTATAGCTACAAAAAGGAAACCTTGAGTTTTTGTGTCATGACAATGTGAAAAGAGTTCACTTCCTGAACAAGTGTAAGTATGAGACTTTGTGTTCTATTTGGTTAGAAATTGGATAGAATGCTCCCTGCTTAGAGTAATGTCCTGAACTGCCTCCTGTAATTGGTTAAGAGTGTGCCAAAGAAATTAGAATTTTTCTGAATTCTTGTTCCTTCTCTTATAGTAGAAGAAATAGTAGAAGAAAAAAGAGTTTCCACAACCCCTTTTTAATCTGTATAGGCTAACAATAATATAGATAATTTTTATGATATACATTTGCTTAACTAGGTGCAATGCAGCAAAATTATTAGATGAGATTGTATAGTGTATACTTTTTAAAATCATATTTTATTGACTATACTATTATAGTTGTCCTAATTTTTCCCACTTTTCTCCCCTCCACTCAACATCCCCCACTCCCTCAGGCAATACCCACACCACTGTTCATGTCCTGTGTCATACACAGGTTCTTTGGCTACTCCATTTCCTATACTGTACTTTATATCCCCATGGCTATTATGTAACTGTCTATTTGTACTCCTTAATCCCCTCACCTCTTTATCCATTTCCCCACACTCCTCTCCCATCTGGGAACTGTGAAAATGCTCTGCATATTCATGATTCTATCTTTGTTCTTCATGTTTGCTTAGTTTGTTCTTTAGAATCAATTGTTGATATGTATGTATTGCCATTTTATTGTTTATAGACTTGATCTTCTTTTTCTTAAATGAGTCTCTTTAACATTTCATACAATAATGGTTTGATGATGATGAGCTCCTTTAGCTTTTTCTTGTATAGGAAGCTCTTTATCTGCCCTTTGATTCTAAATGATAGCTTTGCTGGGTAGAGCAATCTTGACCATAGGTCCCTGCTTTTCATGACTTTGAATATTTCCTGCCAATTTCTTCTAGCCTGCAAAGTTTCTTTTGAGAAATCAGATTACAGTATTGTGGGAATTTCTCCTGTAGGTAACTACCTGCTTTCCTCTTGTTGCTTTTAAGATTCTCTCTTTATCTTTAACCTTTGGCATTTTAATTGTGATGTGTCTTGGTGTGGGCCTGTTTGCAACTATCTTGTGTGAGACTCTGTGTGCTTCCTGGACTTGCATTTCTATTTCCTCTGCCACATTAGGGAAGTTTTCATTCGTTATTTTTTCAGTAGATGTCCAATTTCTTGCTCTTTCTATTCTCCTTCTGGCATCTCTATGATGCGAATGTTGGTACAATGGAAGTTGTTTCAGAAAGGGCCTATACTATCCTCATTTTTTTTTATTCTGTTTTTTGTTTGCTGTTCTCATTAGTTTTTTTTTTTTTTCTTTTTTTGCTCTGTATGTTCCAAATCATTGATTTGATTCTTGGTTTTGTCTTCTCTATTGTTGATTCCCTGTAAATTATTCTCTATTTCAATTAGTGTGTCCTCCATTTCTGACTGGATCTTTTTCTATGCTGTTGAGGTCCTCACTAAATTCCTTGAGATTCCATGTAAGATGCAGTGTTTTGGGCTATGCAACTGATAGATTGCTTATCTCCCTTTTGTTTAGTTCTTTCTTGGGACTTTTGATCTGTTCTTTCATTTCAGCCACGGTTCTTTGTCTACTCATTTTGGAAGCCTCCCTGTGTTTGTTTCTATGTATTTGGTAGAGCTGCTATGACTCCCTGTCTTCGTAGTGTGACCTAATGCAGTAGGTATCCTATACGGACCAGTGGCACAGCCTCCTCTATCACCCAAGCTGGGTACTCAAAGTATGCCCCCTGTATGGGCTGAGTACACCATCCTCTTAGTACACCAGCCTTGATTGCTGTTGGCAGGTCAATGAGAGGCATTTACCCAGACCAGTCAACTGCAAGGACTGGCTGTGATCACTGATCACCAACTTCTGGTCTTTGCAGAGGGTCTGCTGTGCCAGGGCCCACTCCACAGTGCAGGACTTACTTCAGAAGGGCTCTGGTGCCTGCTGAGTCCACCCCTTGAGTGTGTCACTTGTGGAGCTGGTTGGGTGGTGGTGCTGCAACATGGTCTGTAGCTATCACTGAGTGCACAGGCTCTGGGGTCCCTTGGGAGGTGCAGGCCAAGGTCAGCCACTGCCTGTATTTTATCCTGGGCCACTTGGCATAAGCTATAAAGGGATCTTCAGATGGCTGCTACTTGTTCGGGCTTGGAAGAGCCCAGGCATAGGCCAGGCTATGAACCAAGGCCAGCTGCTGCTAGTGCTGAGCTTGGGGCTACTGAACAAGAGGTACAAGGGCTCACTGAGGCCAGCTGATGTCTTTTTGAAAGGATTTAGGAATATCTGGAGCTTGAAACAAGACAAGCCACTTGTATGTCAAAGTTCCCTGTTAACAGCTTGGGTGGGCCCTTAAATTGGGTGGGGAGGAGCCTTAGGGAATCAACAGGACAGGCAAACAGTGCAAGCCAGGTTGATAGACTGTCATGATGGTGCCCACTGCTCTGTGACACTATTGGAGGAGGGCTCAGAAAAGGAACAATGACCTCTGCCAACAGTTCTCTCTGGGAGAAAGCTGTCCCCCAGCTCTCGCCATGATACCAAACACTTCAGTTCCTCCCTGTGTGCCACTGGTGCCTTTCAAGCTGCTGCTCTGGTGCTGGAGCTCAGGAGGAGTGAGTCTGAGTAAGTCTGTGCATGGGCCCTTTAGAGGAACTGCTTGAGAATCCAGCAGTTTTCTTCCACTGACTCAATTCCCATTAGGTTTTACGGCCAGAAGTTATGGGGACTTACTGGCACTGGAACTCTGGGCTGGGTGGCCTGGTGTGATGCTCGCAAGATAGCCCTCCTGAATGTTTATCTACCACATGTAGGTGTAGGACTAGTTCATTTCTACCCCTCCTACAAGTCTGGATTTTTGTGGTTTCTTCTTTAACTCGGTAGCTGTGGAAATTCCATTCAGCTTGATTTCTGATGGTTCTGAGTGATGGTTGTTCTGTAGTTTAGTTGTAATTTTAATGTGGTTGTGTGAGGAGACAAGGTGTGTTTACCTAGGTCTGCCATGTTGGAGAGATTGCCCCCAATTTTTAAAATCATTATCAGTAGGAAATGTTCCTCTAAGAAATTCAGACCAATAGTCTTCACAATGCTTTACCTTCAATCAGAGCTACATTAAGGTCAGAAAGGCAGTTCTTTGGTCCATTTTTCAGGACTTCTATAAACTTTATTGTGAGACTGAAACAGCACTGGCTATATTATTTCATAAAGAAATCTATGTAAATGGTGTTTGCTGTTTATTGGTTGATATTTTCATAAACTGCTTGGTGCTGGTGAATGGGACTCCTTCCCATAGCATTCTGAGAATAATAAACCACTTTTAATGATGATGATACGGTATGCCAGTTTGAGGTTAAGGCCAAGCTACTCAGGACAATAAAAATAGAGATAATGCACTTGTTTCTTGCTATTTGATGTGGTTTTAAGGTATGTCCATACATTTTTTGCTACTTCTGCCTTGAAGAGTTGATGCTTACCATCCTCCCTCTTTCCCCAGCTTGAGAGTGGACTGCAATTTACATAGTTACATAGGTAACTATGCATAGCTACTATCTATATCACTATTATTCCATAAAAAAGAGAACATATTAATGCCTTTCTTTCTCTCCAAATTGAAGAAGGACATGATTTCAGGAGAGAGGACAGTCCTTTAAATTGAATGAATTCAGCTTATTACATTGCCCTCTTATTGTTTTTCCTTTTACCTTGGGCCAATGAGAAGTACTGATTGACACTCTCTGACCTATAACAGGCACTGGCAAACTACTGGCCTTTAGCTTGTTTTTAATTGGTGCTCAAGCTAAAAAGAGTTTTTACATTTTTAAAGCATTACAAATAAAAGAAGAAGAATGAGACAAAGAATACTTGTGGCTCCTAAGGTCTAAAATATTCACTATTGGCCCTTTACAGAAAAAGTCTGAAACCTCTTGAATCATCACTCTAAAATTAGATCCATTTAGAAAAGACTCTTATGCTGCAGCAAACCATTGAGATTACTATTATTGAATGGTTATCACTATCAGGAGTAGTATTAAAGAAAGATTAGAGTTGAGGTGACTTTGATATTTTTCCAAAACTTCCACTATCTCTGAGACCCTGTGTAAGTTACTGAATTTCAGTGAGCCTAACTCCTCTCATATGTAGTTGGATAATGATTGAGGTCACATCCCAATCTAAAAGTCTCTTTCTAGGTTACTGGTCTTGTATGGTTTACCCTCCTTTATATTCAGTTTCACTTTTTGAATTCAACAGCTAATAAGAGCTTTAATTAAACATTTTAATTTTCTCATAGGCTAGATCTTTTATACATTCCTGTTCACTTTGACCAAAATTGTTTTTCAGAAATGCAGTTGATTTGTGTAATAGGAAAAAATTCCAAAAACAGAAAACTATTATTTGTATTGGCAGACTCAAAGTGTAAATCATTCTTAGTAGGTATGATAATTAAGCAAAGGCAAGAAACATGCATTTGCTCACTTGTAAAACATTTCAGATCATAGACAGATCTTAGATCTAGGAACATGGATTATCTACCACAATTCAAAATAAGTAGTTATAAGGTTGCTGTGGTTTCAACTGAGAAATGTAATATTTTAAGGGTATAAGATATGGTACTTCCTTAGTCAAAAGAAAGATACCTTAGATTTCAATTCTATAACTAATTATGAGCCAAAATAAAGATACTTATTCTTGTTTAATTCTCCTAACCAGAGATTTTCTCTAAGATTAAAAAAAATGGGCACATTAAAATGGCATTTTAATACTTATCTTTTTTTTTCTACAAAGAAGGTTAATTGTAGGTGAAAGGATCAAAATAGATCTAAGGTCAAATACAGGCTCTAGCACAAATAATGCCCCTCTTTATAACAAAATCTTTGATTACAAAATCATAAGCACATAGTTATGTAACATTACAATATTGCACTCAAGCCCACCATATAACACTTTAGGTGAAATGTTCAAATTAAAAATATAAATCACTATACCTGTATTACTACCCTACCAAGCACACTCAAGCAGGGCTTACTTCTTCTGGACCCCATATATTATTTACTTATTAATTCTGTTTCTTAAAAAACTTTATTGTTAAAGAATTATTCTATGGCTTCCTGTAAATAGGTTATAATTTATAATATTAAGACAAACTTAGAAGATCTCGAATAGTTAGCCTTTAAGTAAAATGTAAAACCTTATTGTGCTATGACCTCTTATTTCTTTGCTAACAGTTGTACATTTTTTTTAAAATCATCTGAAATCAATTGGACTAAAATAGCTCAAAATAGAGGGAATGATTTATGCTATGCCTCTCTCCTTGGCTTGTAAATGGCCATCTCTTCTATGTTCCTTCATGTTATTTTCCTTCTATGACTGTCTGGTCCACTTATTGATGCATTCATTGATTGATTCTTGTTATGTTCCCTGACTGGGGTTAGAACCTTCACCCTTGTCATATTGGGACAATGCTCTAACCAAGCAAGCTACCTGGCCAGGGAAAGCTATCACTTCCTTGTATCTTCTTTAAAAAGAAGAGATATCTTTACCAGAAGTGTTCTAGCAAACTTCTCCTCCTGTCTCATTGGTTAGCATGCCATGTCAGAAATGATTACCAACAAGCAAATAGGAGAGTCATGATCAGCATAGACTAGTAGGGATTTCCCCTTGGAAGTAGATATGAGACCAATCACTCCTTATACGCGCACATGGACACATAGAAGGGGATGGGTACCTGAACAAAGGTAGGAATCTTTCAAAAAGGAAGAAGGGATGGATGTGGAATAGACAACCAACAGCATAACATATGATGTCAAGTTTTATACCTCTCTTTTTCCACACATCATCTAAAAATGTCCTTACCTACATGAGGCACATTCACTACATTTCCATTTGGAAAAAAAATGGAGTCTCAGCCAGTAACAATATCCAGTTCCAAGGATAAAAGGCTCTCTGCTAGATCTACCCATGTCTCCTTGTGAACCAAGAACCCATGGCTTAAAGATAAGTTTACCACCCCAAATATGTTTAATAAACAAAATGGAGAAGAAACAGGATAACTACATTAAAATTTACTCACAAAGGGAATAACAGTTAGTGGACATTATCCTATAGCCCATATTATATCCTGTTAGAAAGAAGAGAGAGGACTGCCCATCCTAGTAGTCATGAATTCCTTGGTTAACTAATCTAGTAGCTTCCAAATCTGTTTTCTAGGAGGATCCATTGTCCTCCATGGTCCTTGGTTCTGTCCTTTGGAAACACTTTCCTTGTTGATTGTCTTCAATGACCACATGTGAGATAGGTATTGGAAAGTTTAGCACTTTCTGTTAGTGTGAATTTGGAAGACTCATGGTGTATCTTAGAGATTGAACTATTACAAAATTATTCATTGTTTATTGGCCAGACTTAGAATGTTGTGGGGAGTCAATTCTCCTAAAAACTTAGTGGGTTCTGATTTTTATTTTCAGTCAATTTTGTAAGCCAATAAATATAGCCAGAGAATGTTGGGAACTGCCCTGCCTAGTTTCAGAAGCTGTAACCCACCCATGGCTAAGGCTGAGTGAGTGACCTTTGGACCATAAGCCACTAAGGAGACAAAGCTTATCTCCCTGGCAGGAGTGCTGCTTCTGCTCCTTTTTCTTCACCCTGCGTGGCCCCCAATGCTTGATTGGTTAGCCAATGACGGGTACCATTCCCCAAGGGAGGAATGACCTAAGACAGGCATGATCACGGGGAGGACCCAGGGAAGGACTTGGGGAGCTATAGCAAAAGGGAGTGATGGAGCCTTGCCCCTCAGCTTTGACATAGTCTGAAGTCCTCATTCTGTCTGCAAGAAGTCTCTAAATCTCATGGCTGCCTTACTTCCCCTGGCTGACTTAAGCCTGAAACAATGACAGAGGGCAGTGCATCCCTGTGCTGGAAAGGACAGATTCTGTGGGTGATCAGGCCTAAGAAAGAATACATAAACTCCTGTGAAACCTGCTTTGCTAAGAATGCTCTCAATTAAATGATAAGGGTCCTAGCAGGAAATGAGTTTGTTTCCCAAAGCTTTGTAGCCCTTTAGCTAACAGGCCCTGACTCAGAATAAGCCCTCATAGTTCTTTGTAAGTTATCTGTTGTTTGATCCTTACTGCCTAACAATGATTAATGAGTTTTACCTGCATTCCTATGCAAAATGAACCCAATAAAAGCTCACTGAGGAAAAGGCTCTTGGCCCTTCTCCTTTGAGAGATTGGCCACCTTTCTTCCCCAAGTAGATCATGTCTTGGTAGACTTATCCATGGCAGCCAGGGGGGCCCTTTGGGTGGAGCCCCCCCCCACAAGAGAGTGCATAGTCTTAGTCTTTGGGTCTGAGAACTCTAAATCTAGAACTCAGATTTGCCCATTCCCCTGGTCCACATTTTGATAACGTTTGCCACAAGTACAATTGGAAACAAGACATTTAGGTGCAGAATCTAATTTGTAATCCTATATTTGACACAAAACCAGTTGCCTGTTGTGAATGCAGATTATTCAACATGAAATTTTTAGGAGAAACTTTGGCAGCTAAGCTTATCTCTTACCACATTCTTCTCTGCTTTCAGCCCAAGCTTCCCTCTTTATTATAGGTTTTCAATGAAATGCCTAAGTAGTAGCCAACACACATCAACCATTCTCATTCACACTACCATTACCCTTAACACTAGAATCTCAAAAGGTTGTGTTTCAGGTACAAAATGCCAATTCAAGGAAATATATTCTTCAACCAAAGAACAATAGTGATTTTATTCTCAGTTTGGAATACTGGGATCCTCATTGTCCTCTGATCTAACTACTTTGACTTATCCACGTCCACAATCTGGGGTTTGTTATTTGCAGCATCCCATATTTTAGTAGTAAACTCTATCAGTTTGGTTGTTTTCATATTCAAACAACAGAATACCCCAACTCAAATAGTCTTAAAAATGACAATATTTGTAAGTCAAATAATAAGAAGGCTGAAAGTAGTGTACTCCAGCTGTTACATGACATCAACGACTCAGGCTTTTTCTTTCTATTTTTCTGTTTTATCATTTTCAGCATATTAACTTTGTCCTCAAGCTACCTTTTCTCATGGCTGCAACAGGTTCATCCCCATCCTACATGATCACATCTAATGGAAGAAGCTGGGAATAGTTATTGGATAGACAACCAAAATGTTCACTATGAATGACTAGAGAGAAGAGTGATGATGATGGTTAGCACTGAGAAAGATAGCCAATTGGTTATCTAACTTGATGAAGTTAGAAGCAAAATGGCAGGCAAAAGTGGTAAGAAACTGAATCACATAGAATGCATTCAGTTACATGTAACAAATCCAATTCAAAGTGGTTCACACAACTGGAAGTCTAGAGATACACGATTCTTCAGAGTTGGTTGAATCACAGTTAAACAATGTCATCAAGGATCTAAGATATCAGTTCTATCTTAAGGCCATTTCCTTGTGGTCATAGAATAGTAGTAACAATTAGAGCTTCATGCTTCTTTGTGCCAAAAAAGATGCTATCTCTGCTAATGAGCCTCTCTTAAGAGTTAGGAAACTTTTCCTCAGAACCCCCTAAGCAATCTTTATGTCATGTTTCATTGCCCTAGAAATAGTGATGTGGCCATTCCTAAACTAGCCTGTTTCCAAAGAAATGTGCTATTTGATTTAGGATCAGATTTTCTTGAGTCAGACTTAGTCAGAGTCTGCCTCAGTTGCAGAGGTCTGTTCTTTCAACCACATGGCTGATGCACAATGTCAAGAGGTGGGATAGATGTTGAAGAGATGACCTCAGTATCTACTACACAAAAGGAAGCCAGTATCAATGGATAAAAGATAAATAGCAAAGTACAAACATGAAATGGGGCAATTTAGAGCTAGGCATTGGCTGGAGCATGCCTTTTTTTGGTATGATCTGGTCTGCTTGATTGCATGAGAAACAGAGAATTCAAAACAATTCAAAATATCTGACATTTTTTACCTAATATTTAATCTCTGTGTATGATTCAACAGATGCCTTTAATTATGTTTCAGTTCCTCTAAGTTCTTTTACAATCATTTCTCAAAAACTAAATTTCCTGCCAGCATAATAAAAATGGCAATGTGCCATATGTATTATGAAAGTACTATTTTACAAAACTGACAATTTTAAGAATTTTTGTACTTAAATTGTCAGTAACATCTATAGAGTTCAGCGTAGACATATTTACATTAACTGCTGGAAGATGAAGCATTTCACATTAAATAAGTCATTTTTATTAAGTAATTTCTAGTCAGACCTGTGACTACCAGGGGTGCATACACAGAGTGTTAAGACCATAGATGTGTAGCACAGCTAGGGGTCCTAGAATTTTACTTTAATCACTGAATCACTGTAGAAGATATATAATTTTGTTTTTGTAAAAATAAATAAATAAATAAAATATATTTTATTTTTAAACTTTTTATTATCTGAACACCTTTGGAATCATTTGGGCATTACATTTACATTAAGAAAGGAATGAACTTCTTAAGTAGCACATGGGCTTCTGCTGTGGTAGTTCTGCCTTTGTTTTCAGGGTTATTCAAATCCCCAATGTTATGAAGCATTTGCAGTGATTTTTCTAAAACATAATCTGATCATGCTGCTCATTTGCTTAAAATCCATCAGCAGCCATTCACAGCCCTCAGGTTTGATCCCAAACTCCTTAGCTCAACAACAAGAACCCTCAGGAGAGACCCCTACGTACCTTTCCATTTTCCTCTCTGACTTACTTTCCTACTTTATTATCCAACCACACAGTTTTCCAAATCCACCAAGCTCTTTCAGACTTCTTCCAGGAGCATCTTTTTACCCCTTTTTCTCCTAATCAGTTTGTTTCTTTAGGAAGCTTTTCCAGAATCATCTCTCCTAGTTTTCATTCCCCTCTTATGAATATCTTCATCACCCTGGGTTGATGTCTGTCATTGCACTACCCACAGCATATTGTGTTGAAGATGTCTATTTACTTTTTCCTTTGCCCCACTAAAGGACCATGTCATCTTCAGCTTTGTGTTTCCCCCCAGAGTTCAATATGATACTTGGCAGCTAATAAGCACTTAATAAATATTTGTTGGATAAATAAGTTTAGTTTTTTTCCTTAAATTTGCTAGTGATCACAATAGCTATAATTTGGTAAGTAGCTTTTACACTAGATGAGTAGATGCTTTACATTATTTGTCTTATTTAATTTTCACAGTTGATATGTAAGTAAGACACTCCTCTCATTTTTACAGATGAGGAAATTGGCTTAGAGGAGTTCAGTGATTTATCAAAAGTTAACTAACAGGATCAGCCCTTTGTCTCTCGGGTTCCAAATCTTTGCTTTTTTCCCCCTCACAACTATCCTATGTATTAGAAGATCCTCCCTAACACCTAAGTGTGAAAGGGTGCCAGTCTGAGTGTTATTCCAGGCAAATATTCAGGCAGTAAGCAATGCTCTAAAATAAGCAGGCTCCATTTCCATGGTTTAGGGTTATCAACACCTTCAGAAAAGAATCTTCGTCAAAAGCTAGAGGTGTAGGAAATAGGGTTCAGTCTTTCAGGAGTCAAGCCCAGAGATAAATCAGCTGCCCAGCCAAGTGGATTGGGTCTCAGTATTAGACTCAATTCTCAAAATTAATTGGACTACTAAGGGAGGAGCTTGAAGACCAGTGGTTGAAATTTAGCCAACTTAGCAGGGATAGGGAGTAACTCATGGCTCACCAGATATTAGGCTTATGAAAATAAGGCAAATTCTAAGTCTATTTATCATATATTGAATCTCCTACTGTGTCCTCTACCCTATCCCAAGAATTGAGCAATGATGTGTGGGGGTAAATAATGGATACCAGTGATGTCCAGAAGTGGCACACCCTGTCTCTATGGTGAATCAGACAATGAGTCAAGAGGAAAAAAATATGCTGAGCAGCTTCCTAGGTGAGGAAGTCATGTCAAACAATTTTTAAATCAGTGTTTAGGAAAAGAAAGATACTTTTTAAATCCTAACTTAATTATTCCTAAATTTAAAAAAGGAAAAGTTTTTAATTATAGCCTATATTGACATTTTCTTTCTTGCTTTATTATGTATAAAGGAAAGCTAAAGCACATATACTAAAAACTCTGATTACTTCTTATTCCCACTAAAACAATATTTCCCCTTACTAAAAGGTTTTCTTTTTTTAGTAGTTTACGTTTTATCTTATTTTGTTACTAAATTTTATGTAATATGTTCTCTTTCAATGACTTATTTTAAAAGCCCTATACATTGGTAGGGCCTTCCTTTACTATATCTTACCTTGTTCTAAGTCTCTACAGTTGTCTTCTTCCCTCAATAAAGGTTAACTTGTTCCTAACCATGAGCTCAGCTTAGCCCACTGTCCAATTCAGACCTTGAATAGAAGAAATTTAAGGGGCTGTAGCTCAATGCTGAAGGGTTCAGCATCAGTCACCTTTGTTGCTAGTGCAGCTCTCGACTACTTGCCCAAGTTCTGATTACAAATCTTATTCTCTAAGACCTGCTTGTGCTTCACTTGGTTAACTGAGTTGACACCTTGCTTCCTTGTGGCTGATATCTGACTTAGTAGCTGCAATAGCCAGAGTCCTATTTTGTTATTATCAATCTCTACTATAAACCCTTCCCAGGGACTGGAGTCTGGCCCTGAACATCAGCCACATCACTAAAGTTATGTTACCTGCTAGTGGGCATTCCTGATGCTGACTCTTTGCCTACTTGGACTTCTAAAGTACTTCCCTCTGCATTCTCTATCTCCTCCTTCTAGGGTACTTCACTTGGAGTGTCAGAACTCACAATACCGACTATTTGAATTTATGTATTGCTGTAGCTTTTAGATATCATGCTGCCCTATATTTCCCCCAGCACCCCAGAGAAGATTGCCTACTTCCAAGTTCTCCCATCGAGCTCTAACTGGTTGGTGGATGGGTTCTAATTCTAGGTGCTGGTGCTTCAGAAGCAGCTCCATCAGGAAACAACCCAACCATATATCTAGATTTTAGAATGTTGTCAAGTAGGACATGAATAGAATAGCAATATCAGGTCACAATACACATTTTATTCAAGTAAGGTATTTTAACTTGGAACTCTATGTGGAAGACTTCAGTCACTTCCAATGTTGGTATCTTGGGACTGTATGTAATCCTACTCACATATGTTCCCCATTATTTAGTTAGAGGGAAAGAAGAGAAATGGTTCTCTCCAACTAAGAAACATAACTCAAAGGAATAAATTTCCAAACACATGAAAATTAATTTGCATATATTTGGAGATAGAATTTTATTTTAATTTTAGCACTTATGAAAAATGAAAGCACAAGGAAAAATATTGCTTCTTGACTGTGATACCATATGACAGTCTCTGGCCTCATTTTCTCTGCTTCTGCCATTTTGGCTTCCCACTCACTGGGTTCAGTATCTCTATTGGCAGGTGTAGTACCATCTTAGTTTCCAGACTGGTCAAGCCTGCAGACTGGATATGCCAAAGAGCCTTAGCATAGGCTGACCTCTCCTTCACTAAACTGAGTGTCATGTCACTGCCCTTGGGCTGACAGCCATTCCTACATACTGTTTCAATAAACTTCAAGTGTGCCAGGCTCTGAGCCAGGCAATGGACAAGCAGATTCATGTTTCGTGTGACATGAAGCTTGTAAAATTTGGGACACTCTTTAAGAAAAAGAATACTAAGTTATAACAAATGAGTGTGAAAATGAATAGAGAAAAGGAATAAAAACAAATTTAAATTTTAAAACTCTGATAAATACCACAGAAATGACAAAGTCTAGAAAAATTATATTTTTGTTAATTAATTGCCTGACAAGTCTCTACAACTTTTTCCTACTTTTTGTCAGCATACTCTTTGATAGTTTCTTCATATAATAATAATTTTGTTATTTTTTTCTATAGAAATAAAGAGATAACTACTAGCATGGTTGATCAAAAATAAAAATCTTATTGAGAGTTTAGAAAAGTTTCTTTCAGCCTCACTACTCATTATTGTAATTTCATGTAAATTTTTGGGAAAGTCTGTATCAAGTTTTCTTCACTTATGACTAGTAATATTTGAAAATTTTCAAATATCCTATTGCATGGGACTAATCTTAATATTCTGAATTGTCACTGGTGTCCTCATTGTAGTGGTGTCTTATGAGTTTTATATGATCATTATTAATTCAGTATTTTATATCAAATCAGCAAGCAGTTTAAATCTTTTTATCAGTGTATTCATGTGATAACACTTTGAGATACATAAAACACGCACTCATGTGTACTTACTGTTTGTAGTACAGTTACAGTTTATCCCCCATGAACACAGGGATGATGATAAGTTCTGTGTCACCTGATTTTCACTAAAATGGGAGAAAAGTATATAGTGCTTTTATAATTATGCAAGCAGCATTGTCGAGTTCATTCTGGATAGAAAAAACCTGTTTGGTTTAACATTGATGAGAATTAAACCCTCCACTTGTAATCATACACATCTACTGACTAGAACAATTTCCCCCAGACTAGCTTTTAGTTCCATACATATCAAACCTAGTTTCTTTTCCATTACCTGATAATTCTAATTCTGTATTGTACACTGTTCACACATGGTACAACCTCTGGCACTCTTTGCCTTAGGATCAGAAGACACCTGAGGCCGTGCCTGAGTTAGTGGTATTCTTGGGAGCTCTTCCTACACTGAGATGGCTAGCAAAAACTTAACTAATTCAGGAACAGTTACAAACCACATGAATATTCCAACTAAACCCAAACTAAATTTATCTTCAACTCAACTTTTTCTTAGCTGAATCTACTTACAGCTACTCCAACATCACACCATGAGGGAAAGTGTGAGGAGCTCTAGTGGGTATACTTTTACTTTAGTTATAATTGCAGTTAGAATGTCTCCTTTTGCAAATTTTGGGAAAGCATTGGACATGTGAACATCCCTAAGCCCACACAAGTGAAGTGTCCCAAAGCCTCAAATTAATTAGCTTCATAGGAAATTTACTGTGATCAAAGGAAAAAACTGTAAAACATACATAGTCTCTGCTCTTGGCCTGTCCCTGCTTGTTCTGGGAACAGGGGGTGCACAAGGTAATACAGACAAGGAAATAGGCTTCCATATTCTATTAAATCTCATATTCTGAGATTTGTCCTTGTGTCAATCCTAATATGGGATATAGTGTCTTTCCCACAACTTCTCTTCCCCACCCCTGCTCCATACTCTCTTTATTTTGGTTTTATTGGTATTTTTGTCTTTACTCGTCTCTTTGTTGTTGTATTATTGTATAAGGATATCTGTTAGGTTCTGAGTAGTAGAATTACAGGCACATTCTACAGACAGATGTGTGTGATACTAAAGTCTGGCAATGGTAGGAGCAGAAAGTGACATGTTTGGATAGCAGAGAAAGAAATGAGATTTGGAAATATGAAGGCAACCAAGGAAGATACAATTTGTATGCAAATTATTAGGTGTTGTATTCACTTAATAATCATTTTCAAAACCACTTGCAGAATTGGTATAACAAACAGTAGTAACAAAAATAAAGCAGGATGTTTCTTTTCTTCTTGTTTTTCTTCTTACCCTTCTTGTTCTTGTTCTTCTTTCTTTTTAACAGTTGTACAACTGAACTATGGTAGTTTGTTTTTTAGGTAAAAATAAAAATTTCCTTTAGATAATATTTATACTGATTAAAATAGGACTATATCTGTATTTAGCATTAGGGAGAAAGGAAATCATTAAAAGAGTTCTGAAAAATGCCATAAAGATGTAGCTGCAAACAATTTTCACAGGCCTCCTACCAATACTAAGTCTGTTAAGTATTGAACCATATGTTTCTCTCAAGTGTAAAAAGATGAAGTTGAAAAATTTACTAAGAAAAATTCTCCAGTTTCCCATTACATCAGTGGATCAGACTCTTCATTGTAAAATGCATTGACTAATGTCCTGCGAGTCATACACATCAGTGACATATTGGTTACTTTTTGTTCCTCTTGTAATACTTGACTGTACTAGGACATCATGGTCTAGAAAATTACACTACTTGTTTGTACATGTCTTGAAGGGCTGTGTCATTATTTTGGTTATAAAATTTTATAACATACATCTGCAGATGTGCTAGATATCATAAACTCAAGCAAAGTCTGAAAAAAAATGAGATAATATAACATTGCCCCGCCCCAATTTTATTAATGAAATTGACTTAGTATTTTGTTCCATACTTTATTTATAATTTATATTTTCTATCATTTTAATTGACAGAAGTTGGATTACGGTCAGTTCTCAAATTTACCACCAATTTTATATAATGCCTCTCTGATGTATGCTTGTTATAAATGCATCATATAAAGTACTTTGTTCTGGAACAGCCAATAGCAAGTGAAAATAGGCCCACACTTGATTCTTCAAAATTTTAGATAAGGTATGTTTAAGTAAGTCAAAATTACTTTGTTCTAAATAAAAACAAATTCTCTGCAGTCATTGCATATTTCATCTTTCTTTGTACAATAGTTTTATCAATAGGTATAGGTAGAGGAACTTTTCAGTCTGTTTTTGTACTTTACTTACTTAAACACATTTTGTGTGTGGGGCAGGAATCCAGGTGACCCTGGGCAAAGTTACATAGCAGGTAATGTTTGTTTTGGATGTCTGCCTCTTCTTTCCTAAAGTCACCATTGCCTTTTGGGCCCTATCTTAGGCACTCTATCCTAGGAAACGTTTTTTCAGTTCATAAGATGATGAATATACCCCTTTCTTTCTCCAGTTTAAATTGACCTGTTCACTATTGATTTTCCTTAGGATCTCAGGAGGCACTAGTTCATAAAAATGTAAAAAAATTAAAAGTCAAGGCATATATACACATATGAGAGGACTAGGATAGTCATGAATCAGGGAATGTAAGAATTTGCTAGAAATGATGCCCTTTCTGCATCTATATTGTCTTGATCATTTATTTACTTGACATACATTTACACCTGTATGTGCCAGAAACTGTTCTAGGCACTTAGAATAATACATCAAGTACCAAAGAATAAAATGTACTGTGCTTGTGGTACTCACATTGTACAGTTTTATATCTCTTGAGAGTATGAATCATTCCTTTCGTATTGTAAGTCATAGCATCAGTGCATGCTTTTGAGGGGTTTCTTTGCAGATTGTTTCCTCTGATCATTCTTTATGCCACATCTGTATAACTTGATGAAACACAATTTAGTGTCTTAGATGTGGCCATTTAAGTAGACAGTCAGTGACAGACTTTCTTCTTACCATATTAAAAACAGTGAGAGGCTGACAGGTTAAAGTTCGTTATTCTCAGGTGTGAGAATGCAGAGCAGGATTTCATGAGGCTGAGCTCATCTTACATACTTGGCACCAGCAGTATCACGAGCCAATTCTAGGCATATAAATATCTCCAGAGCTTCTGAAGTTTTGGATTAAGATGCTTACTCAGATGCCCTCTTCAAAAATGCATAAAACCATCCTCCTGAAGATTATACATAATGGGATTGAATTTTTTTAATTAAAATATTCATTATCTGCTTAATTGACTGTCACATAGAGAAACAAAATAAAATGAGAACATAAACATTTTAAATAAGGAATCTGTGGAAAACATTTACCTGTTTTTAAAACATTTACCTGTTTTTAAAACATTTACCTAAAGCCAGGTCAGTGTGATTGATCTTGTTTGCAAAATATGAAGCTGTGCTTCTAAATGTGTACTCTGTTTTTCCTTGATAAATATGTATATATTATTATGACTATTTGGTCTTGATGTATTCTTCTTTTAAGTCTTTGCTTTGCTACACAATCATATAAAAACAGTATTAAACAATTCAAGTTTCTCAAAAAAACTAAATTAAAACTTATAGAATTCAAATTAAGGGACAAAAAAATAAACTTAAGAAGATTTTAGTGATTCTTTTGCTTTAGTTAAGTTGAAGAGTGCATGCATCTGGAAGACACCTAATTTTAAGTTGACAAAAAGGAAGAGAACAGAGGAATATGATAAACCTCCCTAAAATATGGCACGCTAGGGAAAAAGTTATCAGTAGGAATGTTGCCTTAAGAACTTTATAAATGTTAAAACAGGATAATAAATGTATATAATTCAATATTTGTGGATTCTTAATTTATAAATGCCTATTTAGTATCCTTTCAAAATACTGATTTAAAAAATGACACTTTACCCTTCTTCGATAACAAATGAGCTCAACTCTCCACACAGCACATACAGGGAGGGAGGTGCAGTGAGTGTGAACTCATGCAAAGTAGCTACCTTAGGTAGAAGAAGCAGAGGGGAGTGTAGGAGTTAAATATAAACCATTTCCCTTTGATTATGTGTGGAGGTGGGGGTTCTGTGAGAGGACCCACTGGCTTGTTGGCCAGCAATATTGTTCCTACTTTCTCATTCCACTTGTCAGAAGTTTTCCCTAACTTGTTTCTATCCTGCCTCATTATGATAAGCACAGCCAAACTCTTTATGTACGTATACATTGTCTTTGTATATGTACATATACTTTTTATCTTTATAAATTGGTGAGGTAGCATAATTATGTTCATGGTCTATATTGAGAAACCCACCCAAAGCATCAGGAGTCACATATAGGTTTGCCACAAAGCCTTGTCCTAAACACAGCATTGGTTCCTCGTACAATTTTATTCCTGAGATTTGAATTCAAGTACAACAATATAATTGTATACATGGTTTATGATTTTTAGTTTATAAGAACAAAATGATCATTTCAGTTTGCTAGCATTTGTGTTGGGTACTTGGGCCTAAACACTGACTTATTATATCACTGTCTTGTTGCAGCAAGATCTTTGTGGGGGTATAGGGTCATGGTGGGGTGAAAATGGAGACAACTGGACTTGAACAACAATAAAACAAAGAAAGACACACTTTTCATTTTCATGAATAACTTTATTGATTTGGATATTTTGAGTATGTTGACTGTCTCCCTTATTGTACATTGATCATTCTCAACTAATGTCTCAATTTGATCATTATTAACTTCAATGGTTCATCTGACCATGGAGCACCATCCAGCAAGAAATTTTCAGCACAAAACTTCACAAACCACTTTTGACACATTCAGTCAGTTACAGTACCTTCTCCACATACTGCAGAAATCTTGTTTTGCATTTCAGTTGCATTTTTACCTTTCTTGAAATAATAAAGCATAATGTGCCAGAAGTGTTGCATATTTTCTTCTATCTTTAATATTAAAATAAACAAAAATTCACCGATTTTGATAGCTTTTTTAAAAAATGCACACTTATATGACAGCTGCCACAATACAATCTGACAAAATTGTTTCAAATGAAGTTGAAGACAACTAAGCACTACGAGGTCCACCTTAAGGAAAAAAATCAAATGAACTTTTTGGCCAACCCAATAGTTTTTTTCCTGCTGTTAACCTGTCCGTTGTCAATGTAATTTGCTTGCAGGGCTCCAGTCATGAGCATAGGAGGGTAGAGGAAGAGTTTTTCCTCTTTTATGGTTCTCACCTTTGGCTCAGAGAGCTGTGGCTGGGGAAAAAGGGCAGAGTCCTAGGGGCTGGAACTATCTCCCCAGCAGGGTATGGGCAAGTGGCAGTTTCACTTACTGGAACTATGGCTGTAATAATTCATGTCGAGGACATGCCACTGCCTCCAACAAGCTTCCGTAGTTCTCCTATGCAGAGTGATTGCCTCCGTTCCCCTCTTTTATCTTGTACCTGCTCCTATGTTATATTTATCCCCACATATTGTTTTGTTCCTGTTGTTTACACACCAGTCGGCCTCCCAAGTAGGCTATGTTTCTTTTTAATTTATTCTATGTCTTTAAAATTGTATCACTAAAAGTAGAAATACAATTAATGAAAGTTGGAAGTGGGGAGGGAAATGGAACAGGATACTTTTACTTTAAAATATTTTAATATGCCTTTACCTTTTTTCAAGTTTCTGCCCTATCATAGCATGTATTAGTACATTATTTCTTTTTAATGCCAAATAATATTTCACTGAATGAACTTACCACATTTTATTTATCTGTTCATCAGCTGATGGACATTAAGGTCATTTCTACTTTTTGACTATTATGATAATGCTGCTATACTTTGTTGTGGACAAGTTTATGTAGACATTTGTTTTCTTTCTCTTGGGCATATACATAGGAGGGAATTGCTGAGTCACATGTTTAACATTTTTTAAAAGCTGTGTACCTTTAAATGTGAGCTCTCATTGGTTTTGTTTTTCCCATTCCTCTATCCCTCTCCCCTTTGGCAACCATCAGCTAGTTCTATGTATCTATGGGTTTGTTTTTATTTTTTGTTGTTTATGTATTTGGTTTTTTTAAGATTCCAAGTATAAGTGAAATCATACAATATTTCTTTCTCTGTTTGACTTCACTTATCATAATACTTTAACCTGTCAGCCTCTCACTTTGTTTTTAATATGGTGAGGAGCAAGTCTGTCACTCAGTGTCCACTTAAATGAACACATCCAACACTAAACTGTGTCTCATCAAGTAATTCAGACATGACATAAAGCATAATTAGAGGAAACAGCATGCAAAAAACACCCAAGTTGCATGCACTGATGCTATGACTTGCCGTATGAGAAAGAATGATTCAGTCAGCTGATGTCTATCCCATTCTGACATTTCTGGTGCATGTGTTTGGCATATTCTGCATGGACAGGCATGTGCATTGGCAGATACGTGCCTGTCACGGACTGCCTATCCTCAGCAAATAACTACGTGACACATCAATGCTGGCCAAAGTCCTGACATGTGGACTGTGATTGAGTGTGGAAATGATATAGGAAAGAAAAAAGTTGCAATTTATTGTGCTATTAGGGGTATAGCTTTGAAGAAATAATTTAGGCGAAAATAGCACTAGTTGAGCCAAGTAGCTCAAAGATGAATACCCTTTTCTCAAGCTAATCCTGTAACAGACCTAATTCTCCAGGTTTTCAGTGTTGGCTCAGTCCCAGCTGTGTGTAGCGATCCCACCCATTTTTGGAGTGGTTTTCTTTGTAGAGGAGGAATGCAAGATGACTACTTGGCCTGGTTTTCAGGTCCCACATGTATTTTTGTTTTGTTTTGTTTTCTTCTTTTTTAGAGCCTGAAATGCTCCATTACATTGGAGTCTGACTGCCTTTTTATTTTCTTTATCGCTTCCATTCTGCCTGAAGTTAGTTCCCATAATAAACGATGTTCTCCAAGCCGTGCATAAATTATCCATCACTGCTAGGAAACAAAGAAAGATGTGTTGTTCTGGGAAGACTGCTATTGTTAAACAAAGCAGCAGGTGTCTTGAATTAGACTTCATTGGCTGATTAAATCACTATGATTCTCCTCCTGAAGTTGCATTTTACTTGTTACACATCAGACCCTACTTCAGGTTAGGCCAAGTATGTCCTTGGGAGTTCTGTGCTTCGAAGGAAAAACATGTAACAGGAAAAATATCTACTTCTCTATAATTGAGGGTAATCATGTTCAACCTGGCTCACCAGCAGGGTATCCTTCTAGTGAAGAGCAAAATAATCTATCTGTTGTTTCCAGTTCTATTCTGGCATCCATAGTCTCCCATGAACCACAAGAGAACCCTTTCCACTAGCTTTTTTATGGTAATTGGAAGTTTTGCACAGAGTAGATTGAGAGACATAATATTCATTAATAAAACAAGTATATTAAGCCGGCATTCCTATGAGCCACATATTATATGCAGGATTGGAAAAATCATTCACTGCCAGTCACTCTTTAACATAAGATATTTGTAGTTTATGCCAGACAGAATCAAACAGCTGTGCATAGCTGAAAACTTGAGTGCAGGAGTATGGAGCTGGAAATAAGTGTAAAAGACAGTGTTCCTTAGGTTGTTTGACACCCAGAAAATAGCAGTGGGAATATTGTAGGTAATTGGGAGAAAGATGGTGAGCAGCTTGAGGGCAATAACTCTGTGTTATCTTTGTAGACCTATAAACTATCTGATGAATTATTATAAAAATATGTCAAAGATTAGGACAATGTCTTGTTTCCAATAACTGGTTATTGAAATCTTTTCAGGAAAAAAAGGTGAGAAAATAATTCAGACACATAGATCTTATATATCAAGTAGCTAAACTAAGCTTTCCAGTGCCATGCTGACACAGTGGATTAGAAATTGACTCTGAGGTTTTTCAACAATGTTTTTGCCCATCTGAGAAAGTGATTTGAAAGACTCTCTTGTAAAACTGCCTTGCATTTTTGCACTCAAGAATGGAAAGCATCTACCATGTATTCCTCACAAGGTAATTAATCAACATCAAGCCTTATTCTTTGTCCTAAGGAAATACACACTGGCAAATAGATTTCAGGCAGGAGTATGGGCAGCCCTCCCTTCCAGGCAAGGGCTAAACAGGCCTGCTCCACCACAGCAGCAGCTTTTCCCCTCAGACTCATGCAAAATCAGAAGATGTCAGGACAAGCATATGCCTTATTTCTCAACAATTTTGTTTTGGCTCCTTCCCAGCTTAAAGAATATAATTACCTAAGCACTATAAAAATCCTTCCTTTTACTGCAGAAATGGAAGTGAGACTTTAACACCTATTGTTCCAAGGCTCCTCAAAATTTATGTTTTATGGTTGGAGGCCACAGCAATGCACCCTACCATTAAATAGCCATTTATACAACAGATTACACATTTTGGAAAACAGTTTTAGTACTTTCACAGTTCTCTAGAATTTTTTTGTAAATAGAAACATACAGCATATATTCTTTTTTCTGTCTGGCTTCTTTTACCTAGTGTAATTATTTTGAGACTCATTTATGCTGTTGCATGCATCGATAGTTTGTTTCTTTTGTTGCTGAGTAATATTCTATTTTATGAATGTACCATGATTTGTCTATTCATCAACCTGTTGATGGACATCTAGACTGTTTCCAGTTTTGGCTTTACAAGTAAAACTATGAATATTCAACTACAAGTCTTTGTGTGGATATACTTGTATGCTTTCAATACGGTAGATGTATATTTAACTTTTTAAGAACCTGCCAAACCATTTTCCAAAATGGTTGTCGCATTTCACATTCACAACAACAGCATATGAGAACTGCAACTGCTCCACATTCTTACTAATACCTGGTATTGTCATGTTTTAAATTTTAGACATTCTAATAGATGTGGTTTTAATTTCCCTAATGACTAATGATGTTGAATATCTTTTCATGTGATTATTTACCATCTGTATATATTTTTGGTGAAGTATTTATTCAAATCTTCCATGTTTGTACTGGTTGTTTTTGCTTTTGTTTTCTCACTGTCTGTGGCTTGCCTTATCATTTTCTCTGTGGTTATTTCTTCATTTTACATTTTCCCCATGATGATGACCTGGTTCCATGGATTCTCACTGATTGTAAACATTTTCTGTCACAGAAAAACTTTTGTTATCAGATTTGGCAGCCTTTGAAAGTTATTTCTTTAGTATTTTTTTCCCTATGCAATGTCTGACCTACCATTTCCTGGACTTCACTATAATGTCATCTAGATTTCTGTCTGATTCATTTTGTATTTAGCCATGGCACATTTTTGTTAGAGTAAGAGAAGTTCTATTTTTCCCAGACTTCTAATATATTTTATATGGTCTCTAGAATATACCATAAATTATTACATTTATAATTCTTCATACCACTATTTCCTAAACAATGTTCATATTTTTATCAAACATGAACATTTTGTTTTTATCAATGCTAAAACAAAATGTTAAAAATTTAAAGTTTTTTTTCTTTTCACAATAATGTTGAGCTAAATTATATAACTATAGTTTAATCATTCTAATGGCACAGTCTGATTTAGCTCAAAGATATTTTTGCATCAGCCCTGAAGTTTGTCTAAGGCTTCTTACTCAACAGTCATTTATTTGCCTCTACAAGTAAAAATGAAATCTCTCCTTCAATCTCTTGTACAAATATTTTTATGAGTTATTTTATTGAAGTATAATATATATACAGGAAAGTACAAAATTTTTTAAGGGCTCAACTTGATGAATTTTTACACAATGGACATATCCATGTCATATCCACTTATATCAAGAAATAAACCACTATTGATGCCTTAAAGATCCTGTCCTTGTATACTTAGGCACTCTTCCTGCTCAATAAAGGGTAATTATTCTCTGACTTATAACTCAATAGATTAGTTTTGCTTGTTTTTGAATGTCATATAAATATTATCAAACAATATATACTTCTTGTGTCTGGCTTCTTTCATTTAACATAATACTTTTGAGATTCTCCAATGTTACTGCATCTGTCATTGATTTGTTTCTTTTAGTTGGTGTATAGTATTCCATTGTATAAATATATCTCAACCTATTTTTGTTTTTAAAAACAAAAAACTGAGTGAGAAGAATAATATTGTGTTATATTTCAAATCTCCTTTAATATCAGACTTATGAGAAGAGACGTGGATTCTCTCATCCTCTTTGCTTTCAGTCAGTTGCAGTATTGTCATGTAGCCTCTGGAAAATTCTACTATATACTTGTGAAATAATAGGTACAAAAAATGAAAATAGCATGTGATGATTATGATGATGATTAAGGTAGTTTTGGCTTTGTGGATCCCTTGAACACAGGGATATCCTAGGGTCCTCATAGTACATTTTAAGAATCTCTGTATTAATCTTCATAAAAACCACCTTTGTTTTCTATTTCATTATAACTTAGGCTTTAGTTTTTCATTATTTTCTTTCTTCTATTAGGTTAAACAAAATGAAATTGCTCTTTTCATAAGAAAAATGGTTGAATACAGATAATTTCATATGATTCACTGTAACACATCCTCTAGGTATAAGTTGCTATTCTTTTTTTTTTTTAATATAAAAACATTTTATTTCAGAACTTTGACAAACATACTTTGTTTTTTTTTGTTTTTTTTTCAGTTTTTTTATTTAATTATTTTTCAAATACAGTTTTCTGTCTATTACTCCCATCCCGACCCACCCCCCATCCTCCCCCCTCCCTCCCATTTCCACCCTTCTCAGTTGTTGTCCATGTATCCTTTATATAGGTTCCTCTAAATCCCTCCCTTATTTCCCCTGAAATTCCCTCCCCTCTCCCCTCCAGTCACTGTCAGCCTGTTCTCTATTTCAGTGTCTTTGGTTATATTTTGCTTGCTTGTTTGCTTTGTTGTTTAGCTTCCTGTTAGAGGTGAGATCATATGGTATTTGTCCTTCAACACCTGGCTTATTTCACTCAGCATAATGCTTTCCAGTTCCATCCATGTTGTTGCAAAAGGTAGGAGCTCCTTCTTTCTTTCTGCAGCATAAAATTCCATTGTGTATATGTACCATAGTTTTTTGATCCATTCATTTACTGANCATCACTATTGGTTTCCTGTGCATCTCCCTTCATTTCAATTAGTTTAGCCTTCATATATTCCTCTAATTTGTGACTATAATCTACCAGTTCTGTGAGCATCCTGATAAATAGTGTCCTGAATTGTGCTTCTGAGAGGCTGGCAATTTCTTGGTCGCTTAAGTTATTGGCTCTGGGACTTTGAGTTCTTCTTGTGCCATCTTTCGGGTTGTTCGTGCCTGTTCCATAGCAGGATCAGAGCCCTAAATTGTTCACTAGAATAGGGCAACTAAGTCGCTGGGTTGTGACGTTGTATGTGGGGGCGGGGTCAAAGAGGGACAATGGCTCTCACTGGTATTGCAGGGCAACTAAGTTGCTGGGTTGTGACACTGTATGTGGGGGTGGGTCAAAGAGGGACTCTGGCATCCTGTCCACCGCCTGCCGCCATGGCCCTCACTGTTGCCGCAGTTGCTGCCGTCACCGGGCCCACGCGTTTCGTCCCACTGCACGCGAGTGTGCCACCGCCATCAGCCCTCGCCCCCTGGGGCCTGCGTGGTCTGTCTCACTGTGCGCGAATATGTGCCCGCGGTCTGCCCCGCACTCCAACTGGTTCCCGTCTGTCTGCGCGCCTGGGTCGGGGGCCCCGTCCTACCCGACCCTACTCGCTGCTGGCTCCGCCCTTCTTACCGTCCAGTTGAACGGTTAGATGTATTCGGACTTCCGTATAATTCAATTTTCTGTCCTTTGGTTGTGTCTTTGTTTCTCCAAACCTTTGTTTTATTCAAACTTGGTTGTGGGAGAAGGCACAGTGTTTCCACCTATGCCTCCATCTTGGCGGAAGTCCTCTCAGCTCTTCTTTTTTAATATATTTATTTAGGTTACAAATATTCCTCTGAGCACAATTTAAGTTGTACCTCAGTTTCAATATGTTTTATTTTATAATATGAAACAAATATTCCTTTCAGTTCAAAATAGTTTCCAGTATGTATTATTTTTTCTTAGACCTATAAGTTATTTAGAAGTATATTATATAATTTCCAAATACTTGGAAATTTTCTAATTATCTTTTTTAGTGTTGTTTTTAGCTTAATTTCTTTGTAATCAGAGAGCATGGTCTATATGGTTTCAATTATTTGAAAATTTTTAGACTCTGTGGCCTAGAAGATGGTCAGTTACAGTCAACATTCCATGTGCCCTTAAAGAAAAACATTATATTCTCAAATCTGTCAAACATTTTACCTGTTACTTTACCTCCAAAACTTTACAGCATATTATCATTATCTTGCTCAAGTGATCCACACAAGAGATTGATTCCACCCACTGAAGTGTCATAGTTCTGAGCCTCCATTTCCCAGTGAGATTGCTCCATTATTACCATTTCTGTTGTCCCGCCCCCATAATGCTGTATACCCCTGTGTGTTCTTATCCTTCACACAGAATTAGTTATCCATCAGCAATTTATTTCATTTCACCCTATCAGCTGTGGGATATGAATCACAACAAAGTCTATATTTGTGTCCCAACAGTGTGATGCAGCCATTTCATGAAAATATTAAAGAAGTATCTCATAGACTCATAAACTCAGAGTAGTTAGTTAACCATTTTTCCAAGAATTCTGCTGATGCTGAAAAGCCTCTGAACCTTTTTATTGGTACATAGTAGGCCCCTAGTGGTGCCGAATATATAGATCCCACCAAATCCTTATCCAGTCTATAAAACTAGAGTGATCCTCTCTCCCAGGAAGCCTAGTGTTTCAAGAACATCCCTGACTATTGTAAGGCACTTCCTTGGGTGGATATGATGTCTGACTCTCTGAGGTTTCTGTCTATTGGATTAGAAAGAATTGAATTTCTCTTTCACATGATACCCCTTCAAATCTCTGTCTCCTTGAAAGTGTTTCTTTAAGTTTAGCATAAGGAGTTAATGCAATCATTTTTGTGTTATTCATTGCTGCTTATTCCCTTTAGGAGAATTAAGCAGGCAAAAGCCCATTAAGAGGTATATCGAGATTCAGTGTTTTCCAACATGGGTGCACATTAAAATCACCTGTGAAATTTCTTAGAAAATAATGATACCTGTATCTCATCTCCCAGAGATTCTGATTCAATTGGTCTGGAGTAGTCAAGCATCAGTATTTTTTTTTAAACATCCAAGTAATTGGAGACTTGATATTTTTAGGATGTCATTTCTCCCCCAAATTGATCTATAGATTCGATGCAAACTCCATCAAAAATATCTCAGCAGATATTTTGTAGAAGTTGACAAGTCAATTTTAAAATTCATATAGGAGTGCTGAGAATTGAAATAGTCAAGTATTGAAGTAGTTCAATGGAACAGAATAGACTTTAGGAATAGGTCTACACACACATGGTCCATTGATTTCAACAAAAAGACAAAGAAATTCAATGAAGAAAATACATAGAGTTTTGCCCTGGTCAGTGTGGCTCACTTGGTTGGAGCATCATCCCATAACCGAAAGGTTATGGGTTTGATTCCCAATCAGGGCACATACCTATGTGACAGGTTCCATCCCTGGTCTGGGCACATCCAGGAGTCGACTAATTGATGTTTCTCTCTCTCCCTTCCTTTCTCTCTAAAAGCAATGAAAAAGAATGTCCTTGGTGAGGATAAGAAAAGTATAGTTTTGTTTTAATTTTCAACAAATGGTGCTGGAACAATGGAACATTTGTATGCAAAAATGAACTTTTTATCTCTCACCAGAAAAAAATTAATTCAAAATGGATCATAGACTTAAATATAAAACCTGAAACAGTAAAAGATTCCTTAGGTGCCCCCCAAAGGGTTTTTGTCTTGATAAATTGGACTTCATCTAATTCAAAATACACTGTGAAGAGAATGAAAAGGCAAGCCACCGACCAGGAGAAAATATTTGCAAGTCGTATATATGTCAGGTAAAAGACTTGTATCCAGAATAAATAAAGATTTGAAACTCAGTGTAGTAAGAACACACACACACACACACACAAACACACACACACACACAATGAAAACATGGACAAAAGATTTGAAAAGACCTTTCACCACAGATATTCAGATGGCAAATAAATACATGAAAATATGCTCAACATCACTAGTTATTAGACAATAATAAAATTCAATAAACCTTGGAATTATTAGACAAGTGCAAATTAATACCACAGTGATATACCTATAAACCTACTAGAACATTTAAAGTTAAAAAGACTAACCACACCAAATCACACCAAATATTGGAAATGATATGGAACAATTAGAACTCTTTCATACACTGCTGGTGGGAATGTAAAATATGACAGCCATTTTTGAAAACAGTTTGGCAGTTTCTTTAAAATTTAAGCCATACACCTACCTAGGTATTTACATTCAACTCATATGTATTTACTTTCAACTCATAGCTATTTACCCAAAATAAATGAAAATATTTATTTTCAAACACAAAGGCTTGAACATGAATGATCATAGCAGGTGTGTTTCTAATAACTAAATATTGGATACAATCCAAACATCCATCAATAGATATAAAAAGATTCAACTACTGGGACACATAACAACATGAATGAATCTCAAAGTAATTATGTTGAGAGGGGAAAAAAAGCCAGATAAAAGGAATATATGATTTACAATTCCATTTATATAAAGTGCTAGAGAACACAAACTAGTCTATAATAATAGGAAACAGATCTCTTGTTGCCTGGGAATGGGATTACAAAGGGACATGAGGAAACTTTGGTGGGTGATCCATCTGTTTATGATCTTGACTGTGGTGGTGGTATCAGAGGTATATTAATATGTTAAAACTTATCACTGACACTCTAAATATGTGAAGATCATTGCATGGCAATTATAGCTCAGTAAAGCCAGGGTTTTTTTGGTAAGTAACATTACTACAGAGTACGATAACAACTGTACATTATCTCGCTGTCGAAGTTAATATTTGTGCATATTTCCTTGTAGCCTAATTTCTTCATAAATGTACTTTAAAAAACATGTCTGAAATAATGGTATATGTATTTTTTAGATCTCCATGACATGCAGCAGCACTGAGAATCACTACTTTGGCTGCTGTTTTCTCACATCTCTATGAGCAGAAAAAACAAATCTTCTGAGGTAGCTGGGAAGTGCTTTGGCAGAACTGCCTCCACTTAGTCATTACAATATTTATAGACTCCCTATCACGTAGTGTGCATGTGTCAGGTACCAGAATACTACTCCAAATAAGATGGACAACTTTCATGGCCTCCTAGAGCAAAGGATGGCTAGGGGTGCTGTTCCTGCCCCTAGTCATTCTAACCAAATATCTGTTAGGAAACTTGGCCTTGATGTAACAGTGTTTTATGACTCTACATGTTGTTCATTCTGGGGGAAGCTTTTCTGCTAGGGAAGGCACAAACATGGCTACACCCTTCCTGCCACAGAAGAGTTAATGTTGTGAGGGGTTTCTCATTCAGGTGGACAAACATCTGTGCCTCTACATTGAGCCAAAAGTTTAACTTGCCAGCACCACATGCCTTAGTTTTAGCTCCTGCTATGAGACTTGATCAAGACTCTATAATAATCTTGGAATTTCCTGAAGGGACTGAATGCACATCTTTGGGACAATATTACATAGAAGCCTGGGGCATGTAAAGAGGCCACACTAATGGCCTAAGTGCATTTAGCTGAAGTTAAAACCAGGGCACCTGCCAAATCCTGTTGCCAAGTTTTTCAAGGCCCTAGTTCAGGTCACACTCCACAGTCTACAACTAGGAGGGACTCTGCCCTGCCTGAAGCTGAGTGCTTTTGTAGCAGGATGCTTGCTGCCAGTGCAGGGAAGCAGCCAGCTCCTTCATAAGCTGTGCCCCTGCTTCTCTCTCCAGTCCCTGTACTTGAGCCCACTGGCCTCAAACTCAAGCTCTTCCCACCTCAGAAACATTTGCACACTCTTTCCAACTCCTTATCCTTCAGGTTTCAGCTGATAGGTTTCCTCAGGGAAGCCTTCCCTGTCCTTACAGACCAGGTTAGATTCCTCTGTTAAACATTGCCATGGCCTACTGAGCTATTCCTTTGTACACTTTATTATAATCAGCATTTATGTAGTTCAATTTTAAATATCTACCTCAGACTGTTAACTTCCTGAGGCCAGGGACTGTTTAGCATTATATTCTTCATGTGTAACGAATGCCCTGCACTTAGTTCTTTCCAACCTCCCCCCCCCCCGCCCCCCTTTTAATGGATGACCTGCTTTGGCCTAGTTTAAAAGTCCTCCTTTTTAGCCAAACAGCTCTTGTAATTTTCCATTTTTTACTCACCATGTCCCCCACCCTACCCCACCCCAACATGAGCCCCAAGAGAATATGGGTTAGGAGAGGAACTGAATGACAAATATAACACTGGAATCAGAAAAAACCATGCCCTTCTTGTGACTCAGGCTTTGTTTCTGGCCCAAACTTTTCCTCCAAGCTCTTCCCTTAGCATGGATTTTTCTCTCCATGAGATCTTTTGGTAGCTTCCCCGAAATGCATGAGTCCCTGCACCAGCACACATTCTTCATCAACAGAGTCAAAGCTTCATCAATAGAGTCAAGGCTGTGAAGAGGCAATTCCTAGAATTTGTTAGCGTAGTGTTTATGACTTTTTTCTCATTCCAACCTACTTAACAACTTTGAATCCACACTTTTCTTTTTAATCACTTACCACATCTCTTCATTGCCTGGTTATTGATAATTCAAAATTACTTATGGCTGAAAGCCTTGAATATTCTTGAAAACTCAATTTTCATTTTGATCTTCTAGGGCTGCCTAGGCAGCTTTCTCAGCGGCTGTAAGCTCTGTGCAGAGATGTAACTTTTGCTGCCCGCTTGGAGGACAGATCATACTCTCATGTTCAAATCAGAGGTCAGGAGAACATCACTCCTGGGATCATAGGCTGGCCCCTGCTGGCCCTTTAAGTCCTATTATTAAATTACTATTTTTACTTTTTTGGAGAAAAGTAATTTCTGTGTTGTTTCTCTATTACATAGCTGATAGTATTTGTACTTATTACATGGGGCCAAAGATTTTAAAATTCTCACGGTAACTGTTTAATGGGTAAGGGGTTTTGTTTGGGGATGATAAAAATATTTTGGAATTAGATAGAGGTGATGATTACCCAACATTGTGAATGCACTTAAATGTCATAGAATTGTATACTATTTATATTATGTGAATTTTACCTTAACAAAAAGTACTAACAATTATTCTCAGGAAACAGAATTTCTCTCACAATAAAAGCCTATGAGTATCAGTTGTTTCATCACCAAGATCATAAAATTCCCTGGGAGGCCAGCTGTATTCCCCATATCCTCCAGCCTTGCTATCATGTCAAGCCAGCGGGGTTTAATCTACTATTTAAAGATTATATTTTTAAAAGCAACTTCAGCAGCAAATTGTTGGCACAGAAGAATAGTTGTAATGACAGAAAACAAAAATAACTCCTGACTAATCTCTGAATATGTCCTTTATAAGGCAATTTTTCTATATAACTTCATTAATCAAGATATTTTTGGTGTTACATTTCAGAATATATGAGATATATTTTGCTTTCATGAAGTTTTAGTCATAGTAAATTAACAATATATTAATTTTGGGTCAATTTCTCAACCTATTCTATTGTTACTGGAAATGAATTTATTTATTCAGTCAACAAATGTCTTTTTGAGTACCTTCTATGTGTCAGTCAGGATATTAGGTGCTAGAAATACAGAGATGAATATGATACCCGCTCCTACTAAAAACGTACGGCCTAATAATCACATTAGTTATGTAGATGATCATGTGTCAAGTCTGGAAAGCTGTATCAGATGACAGAAGTGAGCTTCAGGGTATCAAAAGCCTGTGTGTCTTGGTCACTGCTGAACCCCCAGCATACATAATAGGTCTGGCACATTGAAGAAACTCAGCAAACCTTTTTTGATAAATGGATAAAGCTTTCCACAATTACATGCTATTTTTCAGTGTTTTATGTGGTCACTTACAGAGTTGAGCATTGACTCAAGCCAGAAATGCCTAATTTATTGGCTATAGTCTGGTTAGAATATACTCCTGGTACTCCAAGTTTGCAGGTTTGATCTGTGGTCAGGACTCATACAAGCATCAACCAATGAATGCCTAAATAAGTGGAACGACAAATTGATGTTTCTCTCTTTCTCTTGTTCTCTCTCTCTCTTCCTTTCTCTCTGAGAAACCAATGGAAAATTTTTTAACACACTGACAGGTTGAGAGAAAGTGGAAGAAAAGAAAAAATTTAAAATTTAGCCCCTACAACAACACATATTTTCTATATTTCCAAAAAAGACCCCATTTTCATTTTGTTCCAGGCCCTACAATTATGTAGGCAGGGAAGAATTTTCTCTCATTAAGTGCCCTGTACCTGGCTCACAATGCTTGAAGATATTACAGTGTTTTCCACTTACCACTCCACCAGCTTCTACCTTGCCCACACTGGTCCTCCAGCCTTCATCCTGCCTTGAGTCCTTGCTGCCCTGGCTGCCTGTCTCTGCCCCTCCTACCAGTCTGGATGACTGTTTCTTCTTAAATTCCTTGGTTGTCTGACTTCCATACAGTTCAATTTTCTGGCAGTTCTGGTTATTTTTTTTGTTTTTAAATTTGTTTTCCTTCTTTCTTGTGTGAGGAGGCAAAGTGTATCTACCGACACTTCCATCTTGGCCAAACTCTAGAGGAAAGTCTTAACTAAAGTGTAATAAACCACTTGATGGCAGGGACAACTTTTGTACATCATGTTCTGAAAACAAAAATCACTGATTACTCTAACCTATAGCCACAGTATGTTCCAGATGGTGAGAATACAAAGGCGTGGTGGAGAGAGGGTTATTTCTCATTTTATAACTGGAAAAAATAAGAGAAGTCACTTATTGCAGTCTTAGTGCTTTTTTAAAAAACTGTATTTTATTGATTATGCTATTACAGTTTTCAATATCTCCCCTTTTGTTCCCCTCCACTCAGCACCTCCCACTCCTTCAGGTAATCCCACACCGTTTTTCATATGCATGGGTTATGTATCTAAGTTTTTGGCTACTACATATCCTTTGCTGTACTTTATATCCCTGTGGTTATTCTGTAACTACTTATTTTTACTTCTTAATCCACTCACTTTTTCACCCATTCCCTCACATATACCTCCCATCTGACAACCATCAAAATGTTCTCCATATCCATGATTCTGTCTCTATTCACTTGTTTGCTTAGTTTGCTTTTTAGATTCAATTGTTGATAGATATGTATTTATTGCCACTTTATTGTTCATAGTTTTGATCTTCTTTTTCTTAAATAAGTCTTTTTAACATTTTATATAATAACGGTTTGGTGATGATGAACTCCTTTAGTTTTTTCTTGTCTGGGAAGATCTTTATCTGCCCTTTGATTCTAAATGATAGCTTTGCTGGGTGGAACAATCTTGGCTGTAGGTCCCTGCTTTTCATGACTTTGATTATTTCTTGCCAGTCCCTTCTAGCCTGCCAAGTTTCTTTGAAAAATAAGCTGACAGTGTCATCAGAAGTCCCACGTAGGTAACTAAATGCTTTTCTCTTGCTGCTTTCTTGATTCTCTCTTTATCTTTGGCATTTTAATTATGATGTGTCTGGAGTGGGCCTCTTTGCATCCATCTTGTTTGGGACTCTCTATGCTCCTGGACTTGCATGTCCTTTTCCTTTGCCAAATTAGTGAAGTTCTCTTACACTATTTTTTCAGATAGATTTCCAACTTCTTACTCTTTCTCTTCTGCTATTACCCCTATGAATGTTAGACCTCTTGAAGTTGTCTCAGATGCTGCTTATATTATCTTCATTTTTTTGGATTCTTTTATCTTCTTGTTGTTCTGATAGGTAGTTTTTTGCTTCTGTATGTTTCAAATCATTGATTTGATTCTCAGCTTCATCTATTCTGCTATTGTTTCCTTCTAAATTGTTCTTCATTTCAGTTCATTTATTCTTCGTTTCTAACTGCATCTTTTTTGTGCTCTTGAAATATTTGCTAAGTTCCTTGAGCATCCGTATAAAGTGTTTTGAACTCTGCATCTGTTAGATTGCTTATCTCTACTTGGTTTAGTTCTTTTTCCAGAGCTTCGATCTGTTCTTTCACTTGGGCCATGTTTCTTTGTCTCTTTGTTTTGGCAGCCTCCCTGTGTTTGTTTTTATGTATTAGGTAAAGCTGCTATGACTTCCTGTCTTGGTAGCATGGCCTAATGTAGTAGGTGTCCTGTAGGGTCCACTGGCACAGCCTCCGCTATCACTGAAGCTAGGCACTCAAGGTGCATCCTTCATCTTGTAGTTGATCCTTGATTGCTGTTGGAAGGTCAAGGAAGGTATTTACCCAGGCCAGTCAGCTACAAGGACAGGCTGTGACCACTGACCACCAAGCTCCGCCATTTGTGGAGGGTCAGCTGTGCATGGGCAGGGTGGTGGTGCTCCAATGTAGTCTGTAGCTGTCCACTGGGTGTGAAGGCTCTGGGGTTTCCTGGGTGGTGGAGGCCAAGGTCAGCCCTCATCTGTATTCTGCCTGGGGCCACCCTGCATAAGCTCTAAAGCAATTTGAGATAGCAGCTACTTATACTGGTCTTGGAGGTTCCCAGGTGAAGCCAAGCTGTGAATCTAGGCTTGTTGCTGCTAGTGCTGGGCCTGAGGCCACTTAGCAAGAAGCACGGGGGCTGGAGGCTCACTGAGGTCAGTTGTTGCTTGAGAGGATTTAGGAAGTTGTAAAGAATGAGCCAAGATCAGCCGTTCGTATGGAAAAGCCACTGTTAACAGCTTGTATGGGCCCGTAAGTTGGGTGAGATATAGTCTTGCCTGCCTTTCTGTCTGGGAGAAAGCTGTCCTCCAGCTCTCACCTTGATGCTAGACACTTAAGTTCCTCCCTGTATGACACTGGTGCCTTTTAAGCTGCTACCACCATGCTAGAGCTCAGAGGAAATCAGTCTGTATAAGTCTGTGTGAATGTTCTTTAAGGGGAACTGCTTGGGACTCCAGAAGTTTCTTCCACTGACTAAATCCCTGCTGTCTTTGCAACCAGAAGTTATGGAGACTTATCTTCCTGGCACTGGGAACCTGGGCTTGGGGGGTGGTCTGGTGCAGGGCTGGGACTCCTTGCTCCTGAGATATTCCTCCTGAATTTTTATCAACCACCTGTGGGTATAGGACCAGCCTGTTCTGCATCTCTGCCCCTCTTACTAGTCTGGATGGATGTGGTTTCTTTAATTCTGTAGTTTTCAGACTTTTGTTCAACTGATTTCTGGTGTTTCTGAGTGATGGCTGTTCTATAATTTAGTTGTAATTTTGATGTGGCTGTGTGTGGAAGCGAGCTGTGTTTACCTGTGCCACCACCTTGAACAGAAACATCTTTCTATGTATAGTGCTTTTGGAACCATAATCTGTACTCACCTTCTTTTTAAGCAGAAAACTGTATTGAATAAAATTAAGGAAGCCTTGCCTTCTTCCTAGTTTCTAGTCTGCTCTAATCTGAAAGCCACAATTACTATGGAGCCTTCTTCTCTTGCTCCCTGCCTTTTTTAATTCTGGCCTGGCATTGGGAATGACACTTCATTCCTTTCTGGCTTTAATTGACTGAAATACTTAATTTACTAAAATTACTTAATAAGCTAGGATTCAGAATATAACCACCTCAATATTGCTGCCATCAAAGCTATTAGATACCATTTTATGAATAATTATGTTCTTCCATTGTTACACTAACAAATTAGTCAGACCAAGGCACACAGGATTCAGACTGTGTGAAGTCTGGGAAGCTTGAGTTTCTCTTATATACTAAAGTAAATAATTAAGTTGCAATTCCTTTATAAAAATAAATATAAGGAGCAAAGGAAAGAAAGCAGCTTATATCTTAAAGAGAAATTAATTTACAATCACATTTTTCTATGTATAGTCCTTCCAGTTTTGCTTCCCCTGTAGGAAGTCTGCTGTATGGTTGTCCCCCTTTGGCTTCACAGACTGCACAACCCAGAAAAAATCCTATGATTATAGAAACTTCCATGTGGTGAGATTTTATAGATCCCCCTTTTCCCTACCAACCCCAACCCCCTGCACAACTATTTTCGCCGTCTGTCTATAACAGTGCCTGAAATTCCACTATTAAATATATTCCTTCACATTAAATATGTGACATTGTGATAAATATTCACATTAAATATGTGAATTATTTCAAAATTCACAATTATTTCACTGAACATTCCTATAAACCTAATACAGCTATTTGTATTGTTTTAACTATCTCTGACTTTTTCTTTCTTTTTTTTTAAGATTTTATTTATTTATCTTTAGAGGGGAAGGGAAGGCAAGAGGGAGAGAAATATCAATGTATGGTTACCTCTCATGTGTCCGCTGCCAGGAACCGGGAACCAGAACCGGGAACTCGCCTGCAACCCAGGCATGTGCCCTGACTGGGAATCGAACTGCAATCGTGTGGTTCGCAGGCCCACGCTCAATCCACCGAGCTATACCAGCCAGGGCTATCTCTGACTTTTTAAATGCCTCTGAAGATAGTTTTCATCATACCGACAGCCTATTTAGTCCTGGTTGTTCATTTGATATTGTTTAATATATCCATATACCAATACAAGGTATATATTTGTCATATTATTTTTGTCAATATGCTCTACTTTGAGAATTTATAAAGAATAAAGAATTTGAATTGTTTCAGGCTTTGCTTTCATAAATATTACTTCCTTAAACAATATTGTACACATTAGCTCGAATCTGAATTTTTAAGATAATTTTCTTAAATAACCTTAAATTTCCCAAACTAGAAATGTTGGGTCAAAGAATGACAATACTTTAACATGTCACTTAATATTTTTAACACAGTTAAACCTATTTCACTGAAAGACTGTATAAATTTGGAGTGCTACCAACAACATGAATGCCAGTCTTGCTACACTGCAGGTTGATTACTATAATTTTAGTTTAAAAAATATGTACATAATGTTAATGTATTAGCTAGAACTCATAATTGTTGATTTTATATTTATTTTTTCACTGAACAAGGAAATGAATTTTCAGCTGTTGTTTGTTTATAGCCATTTTATCAGAAAAGTTTGGAGTCTGGATATTTATCTTATAGATTCACATGAAGATCACACAGTAAGAAAGTGACAGAGATTTTAATTTAGGTTGTTTGACCTCAAGTCATTCTACCATAAGAAGTGGGGATTAGACAGGAGGGCTGTGGTGGAGCTAGTCATAAATATAGGAATATTCTTTGTATATCTTATAAATTAAATTATTTATAATATTATGTTAGGTTCACTGTAAAACATATAGATACAGAAAAGTATATGTATATAATTATAATGTGAGCTCTGGTTATGAAATAACATTGCTAATATCTTAGAAGCTCTATGTGTCCTGTACTTTTCCCCAGACGTAACCTACTCCCTCTCTTTTGTGATTTTTGTCTTTGCTTCTCTTTATAATTTTGCCCTTTATGTATGCTTCCCTAAATTATATACTGATTGGGTTTTATCTGTTTTCAAACATCAGGCAAATAGAATAATACTGTCTGTATTTTTTATGACTTGCTTCTTTTCTCAACATTATGTTTATTAGTTCACCTACAATGACACATGTAGCTGTAGTTTTGACTTTTCTTTTTAGTGTACTAATTATACATATACAGCATACTTATACATATGCTGTATAACAAATTACCACAAGTTTGGTGGCTTAAACCATCACACATCATTATCTCACATTTTTCATAACGTAAGAGTCCAGGTGTGCCATAACTGGATCTTCTATTCAGGGTCACACAAAGCTGTGGTCAAGGAATCAGCCAGGTTGTGTTTTCATCTGGATGCTTAATTGGGGAAGAATCAGCCTCCAACTTTATTCAGGCTGTTGGCAGAATTCTTGAATTCTTCTTTTTTCACCTGTAAAACTCATGGAAATTTGCTTCTTCAAAGCCAGCAAGAGAGAGGAATAGATATAATATTATGGTCTGTCCAGAAAGTGTTGTCCAGCCATGTAATATGAAAAATAGAGACATCTATTGAAGAAGATATAATAAACATTGTACATAGCACAATGATGTCTTAGTCCCCTTCAAAGTAGGCATTTTGGGACCTTCCATAGTTTTCCCGGTGGCTACTCCATTGTTCAAAACACTCTGCAGAGTCCTTTGTTGGAATCACCATCAGTTGCCCCATTGTATTTTCTTGAATCTGATCAACAGTCTGAAATCTTTTCCCTTTCAAAGGTGATTTTAGTTTTGGGAAAAGCTAGAGCTTCAGGGTGCCAAATCTTGGCTGTAGGGGGTACTGAGTCACCTGGGTAAAATGATGTTTCACCAAAAACTCTGCACGATAAAATGATGCATGAGGGGGTACGTTGTTGTGACAAGACTGCCAACCAGTTGCCCACAGCTGTGGCCATTTTCATCATAATGCATCTCTCAACCAATGAAGAACATTGAGGTAGTACTCCTTATTAATCGTAGCCTGGATGGGTATACTCATGATGGACAATACCTTCCCAATCAAAAAAAATTACCATGGTCTTGACTTTGCTGTGCCTTTTTCAGGCATGGAGGACAAGGCGACTTCCATTGAGATGACTGGACCTTCATTTCTGGATCATAGCTATAGATTAACAATTCATTGTGGTTATGAGCTATGAAATCTGATTCATTGGTAGTGGTTTGAATCAAGTCACTAGAAGCTGCAGCATAATGTTCTTTCAGCTCTGGTAGCAGAAGCCACAGAATGAATTTTGCCATGACACATTTCATGCCAAGGTCCCGTGTCAAAGTCTCAGACATAGTAGTTTTTGGAATTCCCAGGTCAGCTTCTAGTTCTCGCACTGTCAGTCGCCAATCTTAGTTGATTGTATCCCATACACGTTCAACATTCTCAGGTGTTCTGCTTGTTGCAGGCCTTCCAGAATGTGAATCACTTTCAACAGATTCTGAATAGTCTTGGAGGCATCTGTGCCACACTTTTATTTTCACTGTGCTCATTAAATTAAGTCTCTAAAAGTCTTCAGAATTATCTGAATAGTTCCCACATAGGAATGTTCAAGCTTAATACAAAATTTGATGCAAATTCATTACTCTACTGACTCTGTGATTTTTAATGCGATGGCCATGCAGTACACATGCTCACTCAAAGGTGTCTACCACCCCCGCTGACTAGTGCAGTGAGGTTGTCATTGTTCACACATACACATTACAATGCACTCTTCTTGGTTCCTTGGTCAATGTTTTCTAAACTGTTCTCATTATATTAACAGTGGCTGGATATTTTCTGGACAGATCTGGATATGTGTGTGTGTGTGTGTGTACACACACACACACGCACACACATATATTAAATACTTATCTAATACATATACATATATCTATATAGCTCATATGTCTAAATGTAATATATAAATATTATATAAATAGATATCTAATATATTTATTTTATAAAACAAACATCTACATATATATTAGATAAGTGGATATAGATATATTTCTGTATATATGTACATATTATATACATACATGCATAAATATATGAAGTGAGAGAGATACACTTATAATGTGGGCATGATATTCTATCACTTTTGCCATATACATAACCAAATTAAGAGTAATATCCAATGAATTTTGTCACATTCTTATTTGTTAGAAGTAAGCCATAGATTCTGCCTGTTTTCAAGAAGAGGAGATTATACAGAGAGTAATAGCAGGGATGGAGATTGTGGTGGCCTATTTAAAATTGTTTTTACCAGAACATTGATTTAGTATTTCATTATATGTATAAGTCACAATTTATTATAGGTTGTCATCCAGTCTACCACTGATGGACATTTAGATTGCTTCTAGTTTGGAGGTCTGATAGCTGATTTTATGTGTTAACTTGGCTGGGCTGTAGTGACCAGATATTTAAATGTTTCTGTGTGGGTGCTTTTAGATGAGATTTAGATTTAAATTGGCAGACTTTGAGTAAAGCAGATTGCTCTCCATAACATGAGTAGATCTCATTGAATAAGTTGAAAATCTAAATAAAACAAAGGACTGACCTTCCCTGAGTAAGAGGAAATTTGGTCAACAGTTTGTCTTTGGACTTTATGTGCAAGATCGCCTGTGGACTCAAAATGTAGCTGTTTCATGAGTCTCCAACCTGTTGGCTGCCCTCATCAGATTTTGGACTCATCAAACCTCCGCAATGGCATGAGGCAATTCCTTAAAATTCTCTCTCTTTCTCTCTGCCTCCATGCCCTTACTGGTTCTGTTTCCCTGGAGAACCTTGGCTAATACAAGAGCTATTGTTAACAACACTTCCATGAATGTTCTGTATATCGCCTGATGAACATGAGAAAGTTACAGTGTACATACATAGCAGTGGAATTGCTGGTTTGTAAAGTATGACTGTATTCGTGATTATGAAGAAGTGACAAACTATTTTTCAAAGTTTTTGTGCCCATTTATACTCTCACCAGCACAACTGAGTTCCCATTAATACAAATGCTTATCAACCTATGGTATTGTCTATTTTTAGGACTTCCAGCCAAGATGGAGCCATAGGTAGATACACTTTGCCTCCCCTGACAACCAAAAGAAGGACAACAACAAATTTTAAAAAAAGAAAGAAAAACAGATCTGTCAGAAAATCAAACTGTATGGAAATCAGACAACCAAGGAGTTTAAGAAGAAACAGTCATCCAGACTGGTAGGAGAGGCAGAGACAGGCAGCCAGGGCAGCAAGGACTCAAGGCAGGATGAAGGCTGGAGGATCAGTGGGGGTGAGGTGGTGGCTGGCAGAGCAGTTGGTCCCACATTTCCATGCATAATCTGGGAGGGACAACTGGGGAGCAAGACCAACTGCACAACCCAGGGTTCCAATGAAGGGAAAGAAGGCCTCAAAACCTCTGACTATAAAAACCTATAGGGGTTGTGGCAGCAGGAGATTCCAGCCTCATGAAAGAGTTTGTTGGAAAAACCCACAGGGTCCCAGAATGTACACAAACCCACCACCCAGGAATCAGCACCAGAAGGGCCCAATTTGCTTGTGGGTAGCAGAGGAAGTGACTGAAAGGAAGGCAAGAACCAAGCAGAGCAGCATCGTTCCCTCTCTGACATCTCCCCCACATACAGCCCCCACAACACAGCAACCTGGGTTGCCCCACCCTGGCAAATACTTAAGACTCCATCCCTTACTACATAACAGGCAAGCTGGAACCAAAAAACATATGGCCCAAATGAAAGAACAGATCAAGGCTCCTAAAGTAGTACTAAGTGATGAAGATATAGCCAACCTGTCAGATGCAGAATTCAAAACACTGGTAATAAGGATGCTCACAGAAATGGTTGAGTATGGTCACAAAATAGAGGAAGAAATGCAAAGTGAAATAAAGGAAAACATACAGGGAACCAACAATGATGAGAAGGAAACCAGAATTCCATTCAGTGATTTGGAGCAGAAGGAAGAAACAAGCATTCAACCAGAACAGAATGCAGAAACAAGAATTTTAAAAAATGAGGAGGGGCTTAGGAACCTCCAGGACAACTTTAAACCTTCCAACATCCAAATTGTATGGGTGCCAGAAGGAAAAGAGGAAGAGTATGAAATTGAAAACTTATTTTAACAAATAACGGAGGAGAACTTCCCAATCTGGCAAAGGAAATAGACTTCCAGGAAATCCAGAAAGCTCAAGAGTCAAAAAAGGTGGACCCAAGGAAGCATACACCAAGGCACATCATAATTACATTACCCAAGATGAAAGATAAGGAGAGAATCTTTAAAAAAGCAGCAAGAGAAAAGGAGACAGTTACCTACAAAGGAGTGCCCATAAGACCATCAAGTGATTTCTCCAAAGATACCTTTCGGGCAAGAAGGGGCTGGAAAGAAGTATTTCAAGTCATGAAAGGCAAGGACCTACATCCCAGATTACTCTATTTAGGAAAGCTATCATTTAGAATGGAAGGGCAGATAAAGTACTTCCCAGATACGGTCAAGTTAAAGGAGTTCATCATCACCAAGCCCTTATTATATGAAATGTTAAAGGGACTTACTTAAGAAAAAGAAGATAAAAAATATGAACAGTAAAATGACAAGAAGCTCACAGTTATTAACAACCAGACCTAAAACAAAGACAAAAATGAACTAAGCAAACAATTAGAACAGGAACAGAATGAGAGAAATTGACATCGCATGGAGAGTTATTAGCAGGGAGGGGGAGGGAGGAGAATGAGAGAAAAGGTACAGGGAATAAGAAGCATAAAGGGTAGGTACAAAATAGATAGGGGGAGGTTTAGAATAGTATGGGAAATGAAAAAGCCAAAGAACTTATATGTATGACCCATGGACATGAACTAAGGTGGGGAAATGATGGTGGGAGGGTTGGTACAGGGCAGAGGGGAATAAAGGGGAGAGAAAAATGGGACAGCTGTAATAATATAATCAATAAAATATATTTTAAAAATAATTTTAAAGACTTCTCTCTGTACCTTTTCAGTTATATGAATTCTACACAAGTATTTTTTCAGAAGATTTTTAAGTCACAAAGAATGATAAACAGTGAATGCATTTTTAAACTTAATTTTCTGTGGTATTAAATTTGCAAAAGATATAAAAATATCACATAAACAATGACTTTCTATCTTTAAGCAGATCATGACTGTTTTAAAAAATGCTTTTAGTATCACAAGGTCTACAATGTAATCTCCCTAATAAGATCACTTGGTATCAAGTTACTCAAATGTGCACATGACCTTTCAAATAGAACTCTACCTCTAAATGCTGTGAACTGTCATCCGTGTATCCATAACTTGGGATTCAATTTCGTATACATTATTTGAGAAGCCTACATAATACCAATAATTTAGAAAAAAACTATTCTTCCAGGTATGTCTTGATATACTATATATAAAGTAAATACTTATATATACTTATATATATTTTTTCAGTTGCAGTATTTAAAAATCCCTTTACAATTTGAAGTTTAGATAATTTCACAAACTATTCAAAGGAATTAGTCTTTTCAGCAGCTGTTCTTCCGTTTCCTCTGGCAGCATCAGGTGGCAGGGACAGGCAGTAACCAAATCCATTTAGTGTTAGGTGTGACTCTGAGAGAACATTGATGACCTTACTGAAGTAGTTGGGTCTTACATTCCGAGCAATGATGAAATAAGGAAGCCATGTAGCAGGCTGTACATACCAGCCTCCCACCAAGCTTTGTTTAGTTTATGGCTTGACATTTTGGAATGACAACTTACAGGAAGGGCAAAAAGCTCAGGAGAAAAAGTAGTGGAGTTAGACAAATTTAGGATAAAATTCTAGCTCATCACAACTACACTTGCAACTCCTTAGAGCTTTGTTTACTCATCTGAATCAAGAAAAAACAAACAATACCAATTTCACAGGGTTGTTTGAGGATTAAAAGATTGTAAACAGCCTATTAGCATAAAAATAGAAGCTCAAGAAATGTTAGTTTCCTTTCTTTCATTGGCCTGGGACACTCTGGCATTTCTTATTAGATTTTCACTTCATTTTCAATTTTACCATTCTTAGATTATTTACAGTCTAGTTAATGAGATGCAATTGATAGTTGTGTTCTGTGTTGTTAATGGAAGTGTATAGTTTTCCTGGCTGCTTGGTACATTGCACAGACATTCTACAAGGTCATGCATAGTCAGTGGCATTGTGCAGAGCATACAATCTGTTAACATTTTTATGTCCTTTCTGAGTTTTTTGTTTGTTTTTTTTACTCTGGGGTGTTGTGTTGATGATCTAAAGATAATCTCATTACAATTTTATAGATTAAAAAAGAAGCTTCATAGCAGTAACAGGTTTCATAAAATAGATTGAACAACAATGGACTTCTCCCCAGTGTTGCTGGGGAGACCCAAGATAGAGAACACCCCCTCCTTGATTCTTGCCTTGCTTGCAGGAGAAGAATTCAGATGAGAGACAACACGTATTGTCGAAATGAAATAATAAGTCTATTTATGAAGTACACTTGAGAGCAAAGCTGCAAGCAGGCTCAGCTAGTCTGAGTGCCCCATGTACAGTGAAAATGAGTTTGTAAGTTTGCTCATACACTTGAGCACAAAGCTGCAAGAGAGTACACAGCTGACGAGTCGGAGTGCCCTGCCTATTGGGATTTTAGGGGTTTTATGCTTGTAGCCAGCTTCTAGGTTCCCCCTCCTCCCCTTTCCAGATCTTGAAATTAATAGACAGTTTTGAAAGCTTTCCTCCCCTCCTCCTGTGCTGTCATGGTTTTTCTTGTGATGTTCAAACACCTGGCAATCTTATTGGACCAGGCTCAGGACTGCTGAGTTAATTGGTGACACATATCTCCCTCCGGTTTCTAGCCTCCTCTTCTAAGTTTTTTGTCAGATTGCAATGGGTGGGGCCTGTTTTCATGTCCTCAGCCATTCATTCCTTTTTTAAAATTTTTTTAAAAATATATTTTATTGATTATACCATTACAGTTGTTGTTCTATTCCCCCCTTCATTCCCCTCCACCCTGTACACCCCATCCCCCACCATTCCCCCCCTTTAGTTTATGACCACGTGTCTCAAGTTCTTTAGATTCTATATTTCCCCTACTATTCTTGCCCTTCCCCTATCTATTTTCTACCTACTGTCTATACTATTTTCTGTACCTTCTCTCCTCTTCTCCTCCTCCCACTCCCCTGTTTTGCTAACCCTCCATGTGTTCTTCATTTCTATGGTTCTGCTCCTGATCTAGCTGTCCTCTTGGTTTGCTTTTGTTTTAGGTGTGGTTGATAATAACTGTGAGTTGGCTATCCTTTCATTGTTTATATTTTCATCTTCTTTTTCTTATACAAGTCCCTTTAACATTTCATCTAATAAGGGTTTGGTGATGATGAACTCCTTGAATTTGATCTTACCTGAGAAGCACTTTATCTGTCCTTCCATTCTAAATGAAAGCTTTGCTGGATAAAGCAATCTTGGCTATAGGTCTTTGGATTTCATGATTTGGAATACTTCTTTCCAGCCCCTTCTTGCCTGTAAGGTCTCTTTTGAGAAATCTGCTGACAGTCTGATGGGCACTCCTTTGTAGGTGACTGTCCCCTTACCTCTTGCTGCTTCTAGGATTCTCTCCTTCATTTTAATCTTGGCTAATGTAATTATGATGTGCCTTGGTGTGTTCCTTCTTGGGTCACACATTCACGTGCATATAAACCAGCAGAGGAGTGAGCAGTGAGATGGACCGCATAGGCCCCAGCCGAGGACCCAGTGAGGGTGTAGGGCAGTGGGCTGACCATGGCCATTCATTCCTAACTGCTGCCTAACAAGAGGATAGATCAAGCAGGTCACCATAAACTCTATTGTGATCATACCATAATGGTCCTTTGTTCCTATTCTATATATAGTGAGGTAGAAAGACCAGACTTATTACTCTTATTTAGACCAGACCTATTACACTAAGTGTCTCTTTAATCCTTAGAGAAGATCATCGACAAGTTACATGATTAACACTTTAATTAAGAGGACCACTGAAATGATAAAATAGAATATAGACATGGAAATAGTTTCCTTCCATCCTTCTTTCCTTCATTTTCTTTCCTTTCCTTTCTTTTTTCTTTCTCTTTTATCATTTTAGAGAAAGATTAACAAGCTACCAGTTACAATAAGATGAACTATTAGAGATTGAGAAGACTAATATTGCTGGACATGCAATCATGAAATTCCTCTAGTTTTAGCCAAGATTTAGAGAGCAGGACTGAGACAAGCCCAAGCGCATTATGGCAGTCTCTAAAATATGCCTAAGATGTGAGGAAAAATTCATCTGAAGTTCAGCTATTCCATGGTGTTCAGTTTGCTCTTCTTTTGTTGAATTAAAATTAAGTCTAATAATTTTTATTAACCACTAGCTGTTGTATGACCCAATTTCAATAATAATATTTTTTTTTCTGTTTGTCCAAACTTTTATCTCTGTATAGGTAGAGAGCAGCAATTTTCAAGCAGTGTGCTGCCAGAATTTTTAAAATGTGAAATACCTGACTATTTAGTCAGGGGACTGACCTATTTTCCCTTAGAGTGTCAAATTAAAAAAAAAATAATGACAACAACCAACACAACAGTAGCTATCCGGTGTGAGTGAATATGAATCAAAACTATACCTATTTTTTTGTCAGATTGGAAAAAATATATTTTTTGGTGTGCTGCAGAATTTTAGTAACTATTTATATGTGCCATGAGATGAAAAGGTTGAAAATCGCTGGTATAGAGAGACGTCTGCAATAACATTTACCTAAGGTTAGCAATGGTTTTGTGAGTGCTAAAGGGGAGTAATTTTTTGCTTTATGCTTTTTCTTAACTGCTTGAGTTTTAAAATGAGCATGTATCTTTTTAGAAAACCAAACTTGTTATTCTTTTAAAAAATAAAATTGTCCAAAACAATGATTTTCCATTTATCCAGGTTCTGGTTAAAAATTATATAGTTAAGCAACTAAATATTAACAGGAAACAATTATAAATATTACAATTGCCCAGATGAACCAGCAAAATTTAAGATGCAATATATCAAAGCCAGAAATCAGTCAGAGTAGTCAAGCAAAGAAAAGAAATAAATATTAAGCTATAGTGAAATAATAATAAACTGATTCTGCCATATCCTGTTCAATGAAACAATGATATAAAATGTTTATTTATAACACTTGGTTGTCAGAGATTCTGTGGAGAAAACCAGCCAAGACAAAAAAAAAAATCCCACAGCAGCATAAGATTATTTCCCTAGCCCTAGCTAGTCTTTGTACCACAAAAAGTATCCCTGTTAGTGTTTAGTCTTAGCGGTTTTGAAGGATGATTTTACAGCAAGGAGGAGTTGCATGATATGAAAAGCTTGTTACTGATAATTAGAGTCAACCTTTGGCCAGAAAGTAGATAGACTTACTACAAATGAAATCTACCAGTTGCCAAAAGCAAAGTACTGTTGGTTACGCCTTTAGATTATGGCTACATATGCAGAGAATCATTATCTTCCCATATGGAATGTACTCTGTAGCTTAAAAACAAACAGTAGAGAGAAAGAAACAGTAGATACCTCATTTTGCTGTGTATAATGTGTTCCCATGTATAATGTGAACCCACATTTTTGGCCCAAACTTTCAGGACACAAATCTTTCATTTTAACTTTTTAATTCAATTTTTTAATTTATTTATAGTTAGAAACAAGACTGATTGTCATATTCCAGGGTATTATTTTGCATATGGATATTGTTATTGCTTTCTAGAGTTACACTTTTACTGCATAAACATAAATAAGAGAATTAAAAACATTTCTATAGATACAGAATTTGTACTACCTATGTGTAATGGATATCCTTACTTTTCCCTCAAACATTTACACAAAAATTTTGCATTATACATGGCAAAATACTATGATACTTGAGAGAAAGGAAATTCACTTAGATAGTAAATACACTAATTTGAGGGATCTATTTCCAAAGTGATTGAAGAAAACATTAATGCTTCAATTGCTCAAAGTGGTAGAAGTGCAAAGCATTATGCTGAGTGAAATAAGCCAAGTGTTGAAGGACAAATACCATACGATCTCACCTTTAACAGGAAGATAAACAACAAAATAAACAAGCAAGCAAAATATAACCAAAGACACTGAAATAGAGAACAGGGGGACAGCGACCAGAGGGGAGAGGGGAGGGAATTTCAGGAGAAATAGGGGAGAGATTTAGAGGAACAAATATAAAGGATACATGGACAACAACTAAGAAGGGTGGAAATGGGAGGGAGGAGGGGAGCACAGGGTGGGTGGGATGGAATAGACAGAAAACTGTACTTGAAAAATAATTAAATAAAAAAATATATATATATATACCAATAAAAAAAGAAGTGCAGTAAACTCAAGATGTATGAAAATCAACTGAAGACACTGATGACTTAAATCCAGGAAAGCTTATCTTTCTTTAAGTGAAAGATGAAATATGAAGTGTGGTGAGAATGTGGAGAAATGGGAACTTTTATATACTTCCACTGGGAGTATGAATTGGTGTACCCATTTTAGAAAACCATTTGGCAGCATCTCCTAAAGCTGAATATATACATACCCTATGATCCAGCCATTCTACTACTAGGTATATACTTAACAGAAATGCATGTGTATGGGCAGCAAAAGACATATTTGAGAATGTTTACAACAGCACTTTTTCTAATCAATGCAAAATATAAATGACCAAAATGCCCATCAACAGTAGAATGGATAAACTATAGAATGATCACACAATGGAATACTGGACAGCAATGAAGATGAACTAACTACAACTCTATACAACAATGTGGATGAATCTTATAAACATAATGTTGATCAAAAGAAGCAGATGCAATGTAGTGCATACTTGTATGAGTCCATTTGTATAAATTATAAAAACAGGCAAAACAAATCTGTGATGTTAGAAGTCAAAACAGTAGCTACCCTTGGGATTAAAATTGTGAAAGGGGCACAAGAGAGGGATTTCTAGGGCCTGGTGATGTTCTCTTTCTTGCTCTGGGTGCTGATTAAATGGTGAATGTAAGAAATGTCCAGACCTGTACAGAATTTTTATGAGTTTATTTGAGCCAAACTGATAGCATATACCAGGGAGCAAGATCTCAGATGCTCCAGAAAATAACAGTTTTGCAGCTGCTTCTATGCATGTGAAATTAAGGAGGAAAAGTATACGGAAGTGAGAGAAAGCAAGGCAGTGATTGGATGACAGGATAGTTAACAAGATTATGTGCTCTCTTGAGGGTTAACCGCTCCCCACCCCACCCCACCCCCGACGGGTCTTACTTCTGACATCTCAAAGGTGTGTTAACCTAGATACACAAAACAATGGGCAGGACTGGCTTAAAACTGTTCACTAAAGAAGTTTTAGGCCTGGAATGTGACTACCCACAATGACCTGCCCAGTTAGGAATTTAAGATCAGATCACCTTGTTAGGTTACTTTCCATAGAACCCACTCCCTCCACCCCGTTTTTTTTGTTTGTTTGTTTGTTTTTTGTCCACAGATGTGTGTGTACAATTTGTGAAGATTTAATGAGTTGTATACCCAAGGTGCATGTACTATTTTATTTATCTAGTTTATTCCAATACAATCATCTCCAAGAATCAGGCTGAAAAACTGTTTTCACCAGAAATATTGAGATTCATAGAGCTTTTCAAAGTCAGAGGCAAGGTAGGTAATGCAAATAAGTACAGCAGGCTGGATGCAATAACATGGGGTCTGCTGTTGGCATCTGGTAAAATTATAGAACCTCTAAGAAGTGGTTCTCAAGAGCATGTCCAACATCAGGAACTAGGTACAAATTCAAATCATCAGTCCCCTATACAGATCTACTGAATCAAAAACTTTGGAGGTGGAACCCAGTAATCTGGGTTTTAACAAACTCTTCAATTTTAACAAGATCACTCATCTAGATGTATTCTAATTTAAAACATTTTTTAAAAATCATATGGCCTTAAGAAAAACCATCTGGTCAGATTTGGCCACAGGTCACCAATTCGCAACTCATGATAAGAATCAAATGAAAGACAAAAACTTGAATTACTTGTATAATTACATCAATTATGTATTTCCCTTTTCTAAGATAAAGAAAAATAGTATGTGGTAATGCTTGCACCTCAGTTTTATCCTCCCTAGGATTCAGGTGTATTTGGGCATCCCTGGGATCTGATGGGGGTCAGCCTTCTGGAATTCTATTTATAAAACAATGCTAGTTGCCCACAGGAAAGAACTAATCCCAATGGAAGAAAAACTCAAGGTACAGAGTTTGCACTAGAGCAGTAGAGGAAGTTGAACATGTCTGAGTACATCACGGTGTCTGCCACTCAGATTGCTTGCAGTCCAGCCTGAAAGATTCATTCATTCTTTCAACAAATAGCTATTGAACACCAACCTAGTCTATCCCCAAGCCCTGTGACTTCAGGGTAGTTCTATATAAGAATTAGTAAAAGCTTAAAAGCTAAAGGGCTTTTTCCCCCTAATTCTTAGGTCACGGAGAGTGCAGCTTTTCTGTGGTGTGAATATTGGTGCCAGGAGCAGCAATGTTAATGCCAGGACCTTTTACACCTCTGACGCACTTGAAGTTGGACTTTAGGCTTTGGTGACCTGCTTGCACACATCAGCAGCTGCAACAGTGGTAGCAGTACCTTTGTTGGGCAGTGGTGACCTGGCTTGGAGTACTGGCAGTAGCTGCTTATATCAGGCAAGGAGATTATACATTTGGCAGCAGACAGAACTGTTCTTGGAGCACATCTGAGACATCCCTGAGCACCCTGATGTAGTGAAAATAGAGGATGAAACCTCTAGCAGAGGTAGGAAAAAACAATTTTGGAGCTATGGTTGTTACTCTGTGTAACATATATTACACATAGAACATTGACTCCTTAAGGGAATCTGTGTGTGTGTGTGTGTGTGTGCGTGTGTGTGTGTGTATTTGGTTTTGGCAACATTTAAAGAAGCAACATGTTGTTTCTTGTGATGAGGTTCAGGTATTGTGCCTGCAGTGAGCACGGTAGACTCAAAGATCAAATCTCAAATCAACACTTGGCTTACTTTTTTAAAATAAAAAGAAGCAAGATTTTCATTATAGGTTTTGAGACCTTTAGTTTCATTATAGGTTTAGGTTTCATTAAAGTTTTACAAAATCACAGCACACATTCCTACTTTACTATCCTCTCTCAGTACATCTCTATAAAATGAAACAACATTGTTGATAAGCTGTTCTTCCGCACAGGCAAGCAATTTACAAAGTAAAAAAGAACTTTGGAAGCAGTTCAAAGTTCACAAAGCAGTTCATATCACAAAGTAAAAAGAACTCTGGAAGCAGCCACTCCTTTTCTGACAGAATTTTGAAAGATTGATACTGCTTTCCTTCATTTCTGCAATGCCTGTTGGCTGAAGATCTTCAGTTGCTTCCTGAAATCCCAAATTGAAATCTATTAAAAACATATTTGTCATTCTTCCCAAAACATGTTTGGGAGTTTGAAAATCACAAGTCTCTTTAAGATCTAAGGAATTCCCCTACGCAACCAGCATTTCCCCCTAAGAATCAAGTAGTTGTTTAATTGCGTGTAACTCAGTGTTTTATAAAACCAATGAGCAAGATGTGTGGTATGTCAGTAGTCCAACTGAATAGCAGTGCCTTGCAGCTTTCCAATTTTATGGTGGAGACATTTTTTTTCTTGATTGTTTCTTGGAAACCAACTTCTGAAGCCCAAGCAAACTGAGTCACTTACTTTTGCTATCTTAGTTCTAACCAACCCAGAGTATCCACAGTGGAATGTGGGTTGTGTTGTAGGGGCAGAGATTTGAGTTCTAACCAGGCATGCTTTTCTGCATAAGTCAGCTTCCACCATGGGGCTCAGTTTCACTGTTAGTAAAATTGGAGGTGGGACAAACTGGCCCAGAGTTCTGTGATTAGCCTGGAGTTCTGAGGGGAGAGGCCTGAATTCTTTAACCTGTAGATTATGAGAACTCTCCCTGTTGAATCCTAGTGATTAATTAAATATTTGAAAGATAAAAAGATCACCTTGAGAGGACTCTCAGAGACTACTGATATTATAGATTTCTTCTTTATAGAGAGTTGGGGTAATTTTCTGTGTACCTTTCACTGATATTGTTACCAGTCAAATCAAAGGTTTACTTCTATATTAACTTAATAGAATTTAGTGTCCTTGAATACAAATTTGTAACAAGAATATGAAACATTTATTGAATTCTGTTTTAGCCCTGACCAGGTAGCTCTGTTGGTTAGAGCATCATCCCTATTTGCCAAGGTTGCAGGTTCTATCCCTGGTCAGGACACATTCAAGAATCAACCAAGGAATACATAAATAAGTAGAATAATAAATCAATGTCTGTGTGTCTGTCTCTGTCTCTGTCTCTCTCTCTCTCACCCCTTCCTCTCTTTTTCTAAAATTAATTTAAAGAAAAATAATTTGTTTTTCATAATATTTCTTTCCTCCATGCCCCTCCTTCAGACTCTCATCTGTCCTATACCCCCCAACCTTTTTAATACATGGTTTCATACTTGGGTTATCAAATTAATCCAAAGTATGGCTCTTCTCACATTACTTTCCTGCTCAAAAACCTTAAGAGTTCTCTGTTCACCGCAATATAAAATAAGAACTCCTCATGGCATACAAGGTCCTGTGCCATCTGACCCAACCCAGCTTCCCATCCTATGGCCCAGAAATGTTCTTGTTCTTTGCCTTTCTCCTGCTAGCTCTTGTGCCTTGTTTCTACCTGCTCAAATTCTACCTCTTCTAAAGTTTACAGCCAGGATTCTGCTCCCGGCTTTTCTTGGTCTCCCTCAGGTACAGACGACCTATCTCCTCTGAACTTCTCTGCCAACTTAGCTTCATCTCTCTTGTAGCAGTTATCACTTTCTACTCTATGTTATAGATATTTATGTTCATATCTTATATTCCTTACTAGATAATCAGTTTCATGAAGCCAGAAGAAATATCTGTTCCATACAGGTACCTCAGAAACTACCTGGCACATAGTAGTTCCTCCACAAATGTTTGTTCAGTGAATATATGATATTAGAGTTATCATGGAAATTTGAGTTTATCCCAACTCCTTTAACTGAATTAGAACCACTCAAAGGACATTTTTTTTAATTGAGAAATTTCTCCATTTATCATCTATCATCTATCTATCTACCTACCTGTGTCTTGCTTTAATAAAGAAAATTAGGAAAAAAAGAAAAATAAAAAAGGTACAATAACTTAAAGTACGTATTTAGCAAGTAATTAGTATCCAGTTCCTTTCCTTCAAGCATTGTGCTGTAGTCAGCTTTCATGGTTGGGTCCACATGAGTGTGTACTGTGATGCTCAAATATTTGTTAAAGCTTATGTAACTCTATGAGAAAGATCAACACTAACTCTGTAGATGGTACATACAAGTTTTAATCCAGTGAGATGAAGCTACATGTCGGGCATTGAGAAAAGTCATGACCTTGTTTTCAGGGGGTGGAGGGGACTAAGAGTAGCTACTCAAGGGAACCATTAAAAGTAATGAAGTACCGATATATGCTACAATGTGGATGAACCTTGGAAACGTAAAAAGTGAAAGAAGCCAGACTCAAAAGACCTCATACTGTATGATTTCATTCACATGAAACTTCTAGAACAGGCAATTCCAGAGAGACAGGAGGTCAATTCTAGGTTGGCAGCTGCTGGGGGGAAAGGGGAAGTGGAATGAGAGTGACTGCTCATGGATATGGGTTTCTTTTTGAGGTGCTGTGGAGGAGAGACTGTTGCATGACATGACTGCTGTCTTTCCTATGAGCTGGGCCTGGGCCAATGGAAGTTGCTTTCCACAAAGCCCTCTTAGAGACTGATCATAACTGATATTCATTCTGACATATTCATTGCTTCCTGCTATGTGCTGGTTCCTGGAACAGGCTGTTGACCTGACCTGGTCAAGCATGTAAAGTGATTTTTGTATTCAGTAGCATTCATGTACTAGTACTCTGAGTACCCACCCAACTCCCCATTACCACTTATACTATATAGTTCTCTGGTCTCTGCCAAGTGGTGCCAGTGTCCACTGTATCTTTCAGCCACCCAAGATATGCCTCACATGTAAGTTTCCCTTAAGAAACTCCACTAATCCCAGACAGGAGTAGTCAACCTCTTTCTTCAGTCTCTCCCTGCCCTCCACTTATGGAAGTAGATTTTCAGTCTTGGGACTTTTCCTTGGGCCTGTGTGTACCAAAAGGTGATGAAAATGGAGTAAGATAGTGGTTTTAGTTCCACAACTTTGTGAATATACTAAAAACCACTAAGTGGTATACTTTAAAGGGGTAAATATTGTGGTATGTGAATATGTCTCAAAAAAATACCAGTTGAAGATTCTGCACAGCAAGGAAGTTTTCCAGAAGATTTGTCCAGCCACCGCTGAAAAGGAAATACATGATAATCATTAAAAAGCATAATCTTGATGGTCATGGTGTTTTATGGTAACAGAGCAAAGATCTGCTAAATGATTCTTCTGTCTTTGTCTGGGCTAAATATAAAAGCCCACAGCTGCTATGTTCCAGTGAAATAAAACCTTCTCTTTGAGTGTTGGATTGTAATTTTTCAAGCATTTTCATCCTCATTAATTTACTTGATTCTCATGTTTTATTTCCAACATACTTACATTTTATACCTACTTATAATTGTTCATCCATCATGAAAATGGAAAAATTTTATTTCATATAAATGCAGTATATTTCTGTTGGGTTTCTTTGATGACTCTTTATTTGTTTCTTTTTTCTGGTTTCTAATATATTTTACTTATATATGTTCAGTTCTCCTGACTTCATGTTTCTGCTTTTTGAGTCTTTATTTTCAAGATGGTGATTTGTTCTTCATCTTTCCCCCTTCTTCTGATTAAGATCCATGTTTTTTCATTGAAACTGTAATTCACCTCATCCTTTCCCTAATCTTGGCTCAGTGACTCTACAATATTTAGTTATGCATTGGTAGTTGCTGTGCTATCTTGGACATTTTTATTGTAGAATCATTGTTAAAACATTGTGTAAGCCTTTTTAAAATATTACACAACATAAACTTTCTATTTATTATTTTTTTCCTTTACCCTGGTATGAATTTTAATACTCATATTTAATACTAATTTTTTATTCTTTTATAAGTAAACATCTCCTTTAAGAGTTCTTTGGTAATTTCCTATCATACTATTTAGGTCTTTAATTCTTTACCTTCCATTTATGATCCTTCATTATATCTTCTGGAAAGATATCTCTCTTATATTTACAAATCATCTCTCTTGAGCATGATTTTCTTTCATCTTGGGCAATGGAATTTGAAGTTGGTCTCCAATGGTTGCATTTTCTCCCCTTTCTGAGTGTATGCCTATTCTATACTTTACCTATTCAGTGCTACTGTATTCCTCTTTATGTCCCATTTTTTATTGACATCTATACCTGCTCATCTTGCTCATTCTTAATTGTTTAAGTGGTCATGTTCCTTTTATGGCCAAACAATGCCATTGTAGCTAATTGTATAACATCCTCTTTCATAGCTTCCACCTATGTTTCTTGGATTTGGCCTACACTTTCTGGAGAGAGGAAATAGTATGATGGCATCATGCTATGATGCCAAAAAAGGTCTATAGTCACATGAAGCCTTAACTAAGTCCCTTTATTCCTCACATTTTCTTGGACAGCAGGATTCAGTTCATGTGCCCATGTAACATCCTCACCCATTTCAGCAGTTTTTCTGGCACTTTTCTGCTCTGCAGTCTCAAAGAGCAAGTCATCATTGGTCTATACACAAGGCTTTTCTGTATCTAAACAGAACAAGTAGTCTCCCTATTACCTTCCTTTGGTATCTTAACCCTTCTCTCTCTAGTCCCCTTTCTTTGACTATGTATACCATCTGATTACATGTCTGAATTCTTCATTAAACTGCAAGCTCTTTTGAAGAAAAATAAACAGATTGTATTAACTTTTTGCTACCATCCACAATCCCTCTCCCACCATCACTGTATCCAACAGGCAACACAGTACATTATACATTATAATGTTTCTACAGAATTTGCTAAATAAGATTTTTAAAATATTGTATTTTCTTAAGTTCTTCAGTTAGTTATTTCTCACTTCTTGCCATACCACTGGAACTTTTGTCTTACTTTACTCTCTTTTGCCACTTTTTCTAACAGCATTTCTGCAAAACTGCATTACCATGGGTACAGGTTGCCTTTTGGGGTGATAAAATGCTTTGGAACAATTTAGAGGTGATGGCTGCTTAACATAGTGATTATACTAAATGTAACTGAATTGTACATTTTAGAAAATTAATGGTTAATATATGGTTTGTGAATTTTACCTCAGTTTTTAAAACTGCATTATTATGAGTTAGTAATGCAAAGAACCATCATTTTGTAACCAGTCTTAGTACTGCTAACACTCCTCTTCATGGACTTGGTTATTTCATCTTCACATGTTATTAGTGGCATGCTATTTCACATGCCACTAAAAACACAGCCAAATGTTGTCCCAGGTAAATGTCTGAAGGTGTATGGAACTCATCAGTGACACCATCAACATTTGGTCATAATTTAATTTTTAACTATAATTTTTACCAGTAAGTCATTCTCTCTTTTTCATTCTCTTTTTGGCCCTTTACTGATACTCTCTTTTTAGGGTCCATTCTTTCTCTTCCCTTTTCTCAATACCTTTTCTTGCTCTAGAATCAATTCCATAAAGAATGTTTCCTTACCACAATGGGTCACCTGTCTTCTAGAGACTTTCTAGAGAAGAGAGTACTTCCAGAAGACTCCAATTTTTATGGGATTACTTGTTCCTGATAATGAGTTATTGAGTTCTACTCCTTTTTTATTTTGAATAAAAAATTCAAAACAGAAAGGAGAAAACTTTCCTCCCCATGGATTTTTGAAATCAGACAGCTTTAGTCTGAACCAGCTTTAGTCCTGGTTCTGCCATGTACTAATTGTGTAATCTTGGGTCAGTCATTTGGACAAGTCATTTTCCTCATGTAAAAACTGTGGAAACAATAGTTCCTACTTCCTAAGGTCCTTGTGAAGATTGAATACAATAATGCATATAAATGTCCCTTGGGGGGACACAGATGTATGTGCATGGGTGTCTATGTGCACACTTGCTCTTTTTCTAGTTCTCCCCTAGCATCAGAAATTACTCCACTTTCTTCATGACAAAACTGAGTTACAATTGCTTTTTTTGCTCCATATCTAGGAGTATGGCTATTTCTCCCATTCCCTCTATATATAAACAAACAAACAAACAAACAAACAAAGCACCCAGGTGAAAAAAGTGAGCATGGACCGTATTTGATGAGTTTCAGTATTCTAAGAAAATAACACAGGAGTATCAGACACAGGAAGAAAAGCAAAATCAACCTCTCTTGACAAAATTTGTAATTCCTCTTTGTGATCTTTATTTTTTGATAGCAATTTTTAATTGCGCAAAATGTCATTGGAAACCTAAATATTGTGCAGAAATTTGGTTCTAACTGTTCTATTCCTTTAATCTAGGGGAGGGGGAAAAGCCTTGAGCTATAGATGAAAGATATTCTGCATGTTAAATAAGAAAATAGAAATTTGATTGCACAATATTTATGATTTGTTTTTAGAATAACAGAGGCAGCAAGGTTCATGGAAAGAGCTCTGGATTGGAGATCAGGAGAGGCAAGTCCTGACCCTGCCACTAACTGAGTGACCTTGGACTCAGTCCACTTTTCCTAGCTAGGTCTATTTATTCACCCAGAAAATATAAACATTGCATCATCCCCCACCTCTTTTTACTCAAGTATTGCTTTCCACAAAACAGCTCTGTTCACCAGGAATTTAAAATATATCTTATCATTTTGTGGGGTATGTTAAGAAATGGTTTTAGGTTAAAATTTTTTGTTAGTATTTTATTAGAAATATATTAAGATAAGTTTAATAAAACCATTAACATATGAGATCTGTCCAGAAAGTATTAAGCCATACAATATGAAAAATGGAGACAGTTGTTGAAGAATATACAAGAAACATTGCACATAGGACAAAGATGCCTCAATTCCCTTCAAAGTGGGCACCTTGAGACCTCACACAGTTCTTTCAATCACCATTAGCTGCCTTGTTGTATTTTCCTGAATCTCATCGGCAGTCTGAGAAATCTCCTCTGTTTCAAAGGTGATTTTAGTTTTGGGAAAAGGCAGAAGTTGCAGGGCACTAAATCTGGGCTGCAGCAGGGCTGAGTCACCTGGATAGTTTGATGTTTTGCCGAAAAATTCTGTATGAAATACGACTGGGTGCACTGGGTTGATGAAGCTGCCGATCACCACTTGCCCATAGCTGTGGCCTTCTAAATGATCTGAATAGTTTCTGGAGAGGAATGTTCAAGCTTAACACAAAATTTGATGTGGATTCTTTGCTCTACTTGCTCAGTCGTTTTGAATGCAGCAGCCACATGCTACACATGCTCACTCAAAGGCGACTACTGACCCCATTGACTAGTACAGCGAAGTTGTCATTGTTCGTGCATGCGCATTCCAGTCCACTCTACTTGGCTGCCGGGTTACATCGATGTGGTGCAAACCATTCTTGTTATATTGACAATGGCTGAACTTTTTCCAGACAGGCCTCCTATAATCGGAATCCTGCATTTCCTGTTGTGACAACATTGGGTTAGAAAACACTGAGTTGTATTATTACCATGTCAATACTTCATTCAGAGCATATTTTTCAAAGACAAATTTTATTTAGTAAAATATGGCACTATAATTGATTGGTTGAGTTTTACTTTGACCCTGCAGGGAATATTGTTAATTTGGATAATATGGAGTAGACTCTTTGGGGGTATAATTAAGTCTTGTTCAAAAATGATATAATGCATACCAGTATATATTCTTACAAAATATGGATTAAGGAGGACTTCTGCCAAGATGGAGGCATAGGTGGAAACACTGTGCCTTCTCCCACAACCAAGTTTGAATACAACAAAGGTTTAGGAAACAAAGACACAGCCAAAGAACAGAAAACTGAACTATAGGGAAGTCCAACAACAACGAACCGTTCAACTGGGACCGGTAAGAGGGGCGGAGCCAGCAGCGGAGCAGGGTCAGGCAGGAAGGATCCCTCGATCCAGGCGACCCAGGCGACCCAGGCAACCCAGGCATGCAGGCAGCCGGGGTAGCATCGTGGACCCAGTGAGGGTGCGGGGCAGGCTGACCAAAGTTGCACATTCATACCAGACCAGGCGGCCCCAGTGGCAGGAGGAGGCAGAGGGGACTGCCATTGATTTCCTTTGACCCTGCCCCCACATACAGCGTCACAACCCAGGGACTGAGTAGCCCACCCTGGTGAACACCTAGGGCTCGCTCCTCATATGTAACAGGCAGGAACAGTCCAAAATATGGCTCAAGAAGAACTCAAGGCCCCAGAGTCGATCGATAACTCTAAGCGGAAAAAGAAATAGAGAACCTCTCAGATGCACAGTTCAAAATAGTGGTGATCAGGATGCTCACAGAACTAGTTGATTATAGTCACAAATTAGAGGAACATATGAAGGCTAAACTAATTGAAATGAAGGGAAATGCACAGGAAACCAATAGTGATGGAAAGGAAAATGGGACTCAGATCAATGGAGTGGACCAGAAGGAAGAATGAAACATCCAACCAGAAAAGAATGAAGAAACAAGAATTGAAAAAAATAAGGAGAGGCTTAGGAACCTCCAGGACATCTTTAAACGTTCCAACATCCGAATTATAGGGGTACCAGAAGGGGAAAAGAAACAGCCGAGAGTGGAAAACATATTTGAACAAATAATAAAGGAGAACTTCCCCACTCTGGCAAAGGAAATAGACTTCCAGGAAATCCAGGAAGCTCAGAGAGTGCCAAAGAAGTTGGACCCAAGAAGGAACACACCAAGGCACATCATAATTACATTAGCCAAGATTAAAGTGAAGGAGAGAATCCTAGAAGCAGCATGAGATAAGGGGACAGTCACCTACAAAGGAGTTCCCATCAGACTGTCAGCAGATTTCTCAAAAGAGACCTTACAGGGAAGAAGGGGCTGGAAAGAAGTATTCCAAGTCATGAAATCCAAAGACCTACAGCCAAGATTGCTTTATCCAGCAAGGGTTTCGTTTAGAATGGAAGGACAGATAAAGTGCTTCTCAGATAAGGTCAAGTTGAAGGAGTTCATCATCACCAAGCCCTTATTATATGAAATGTTAAAGGAACTTATATAAGAAAAAGAAGATGAAAAATATGAACAGTGAAAGGACAGTTAAACAGTGAAAGGACAGAAAGGACAGTGAAAGGACAGAATCAAACTCACAGTTATCAACAACCACACCTAAAACAAAAGCAAACCAAGAGGACAGCTAGATCAGGAGCGGAACCATAGAAATGAAGGGTTAGCAACGGGGGAGTGGGAGGAGGAGAATGGGGGAGAAGGTACAGAAAATAGCATAGACAGTAGGTAGAAAATGGGGGGAGGGCAAGAATAGTATGGGAAATATAGAATCTAAAGAACTTGAGACACATGGTCATAAACTAAAGAGGAGGAATGGTGGGGGGGTGCAGGGTGGAGGAGAATGAAGGGGGGAATAGAACAACAATTGTAATGGTATAATCAATAAAATATATTTAAAAAACAAAAACAAAATATGGATTAAGGATCTTTTTGTAGACATGTAATTCTTGGTACTGGTTCTAAATAGAGATTAGATGAATAGTTAGATGGAAACTAAGTTTATTGTAAATTGTAAAGTATTTTTAGTTTGTGTTCATGAAACTGTCATATACATGCCCTGACATGATGGAATATACATGGAAACATGAGCAGAAGCCCAGACAGGCTTGCAAGTCCTGGACACCAGGGTGAGAGTTAGAGGAAAGCTGGAATGGGCTGCAATTCACAGGCCTATCAAATTCCTACGAGCAAGCCACCTGTGACCTGATCTGCTTAGTATAGAGCTGATTTAAATAAACAGCCACCACACCTCCCCTCATGATACTCTTCTGAAGTAGACAGATAGGAAACATTCACTGACATTTTATAGATTTGCAGCAAATAAATCAAAGAATTGAGTATCAGCTCCATTTATGCAGTCATGCCCATTCTTGACTCATGTATCTGAATCAATGTTTGAATTGGAAAAGCAGGGGTTGTCAGTGTAGATTTTCTCTTTCATAGATAAGCCTGTTTAAAAATCAAACTAAAGAACTGTTTGCTTCAGGGCTTTCTCTTCAAATGACCCTAATACCACTTGAAATGTCAGATGACATATTACTTCACTATTGACATTTCAGGCTCTAAGTTAATGACTGTCAGGTGTGACAGCATGCTCAGAGAACTGTTAACTGTTTATAAGTAGGAAGATTTCAGCTTTAAAATGCATAAAGTAATTGAGATGTCCCATTTTTGGCATTCATTTCAGGGCGTTGTGTTACTATTTAGTGGGGGGGGGGGTTCTGATTATTTGTCCTCGTATTTTTTAACTGCTCTGTAAATGACTACCATCCCTAGCAGCAATTCTCAAAGAACAATAGAGTACATACATTCTGAGATCTCAGGAAGGTTATGATCAAGAGCTCAGTTTTTATTTTTTCAGAAGTAACTTCAAAGAAAAGAGACACATTGGGCCTTTTCGCTCCCATGTTGCGGTGCGTTTCCCAGGCCGGTGGTTTTGTACCCCAGGCCTATTGGAAGTCATGCCAGTGGGGCTGCATGAGGCCCACTCTGGTGATAAAGGGTTCCTGGCGGTGCAGAAGGCTCCAGGTTTCTTCAAGCCCTTCCCTAAGAAAGGTACGAAAATAGAACTTCCAGAGCTCTTCGACTGTGGCAACTTTCCCCACACCATTTACTGCGGTTTTGACCCCATGGCGGAGTCACTTCACGTGGGGCACCTGCTGGTTGCAGGCCCTGTTTCACTTCCAGAAAGCGGGCCACAAGGTGATCGCACTACAGAAAGTGCCACAGCGCACTTGAGAGCCCCTAGTGGCTGCACCAAGGAGTGCTAGGCGCTCGAAGAAGAGTGCGTGAGAAGCCACGCACACGTTCTACATCAAGGGCTACAGACCCTGGCAGCTAATCACCAGGCCCTCTTCACTAATGGGCGTATCTGGGGAAGCTTCTCAGTGTTGGGCAAGTCATCCCAGTACCAGGAGCAGCCCCTGGTAGAATGTCTAGTGGCAGTGGGCGGCCACTTCCACATGGGCACACTGCTGAGTCGGCTGAGCTTCCAGACACAGAGGACATGATCTTCTGCGAGTTCTGATACCAGGTGCTCCAAGCCTATGATTTCTCCTACTCGTTCCAGCATTATGGATACTGGGTCTAGTTGGGTGGATCTGATCAGCTGGGCAATATCCCAGGATACGAGTTCATGAACAAGTTGCCTGGAGAACAAGTATTACAAGTACAGTTGGAGCAAATCTTAGAAAGTCTGCTGGCATTGCTGTTTGGCTAAACAGAGATAAGATATCTCCATTTGAATTGTATTAGTTCTTGTCAGGCAGCGAGATGATTCAATAGAAAGATACTTGAAGCTCTTTTTCTGCCCTTCCCAGAGACTGACCACATAATGCAGCTGCATGTCCTTTTGAGGACCAAACCAAAGAAGCAGGGTTCTCAAAATCTACTGGCTGCAGAAGTCACAAAGCTCATTCATGGACAAGAGGGCCTGGATTCTGCTTAAAGGTATACACAAGCTCTTTATCACGACAGCATAGATGCACTGGAAGTCATGGCTGATCGGGAGCTAAAAGAACTGTTTAAAGAAGCTTCATTTCCTGAATTAGTTTTTGACCCTGAAACAAGCGTCCTAGATATGTGCCACAAAGCAAATGCTATTCCAGATGGTCCTCCCAGGGGTATTGGATGATAACAGAAGGTGAAGTAGGTATAAATCACACACATGTAACAAATCCTGAGAGCATTTTAGTTGTTGGACAACATATTCTTAAGAATAGACTTTCATTACTTAAACTAGGAAGGTAGAATTTCTACATTATAAAATGGCTTCAGCTATGATGCAAAATCCTTCTGTTGATTCAAACTGATCTGTTGTTCATTCTCAAGACACACAAAAAAGTTGGCTCCAGAACTTACACCTTCACTTATGCAAATCAAGAGACTGGAGTATACTCTTGGCCTCCCAGTGTGAGTAATTTTATTAATAACATAGTTTGGTGTAGGGCAAATGGAGGCAGTCTGACTCCCTCACCCAATGTCTGGGCAACTAAGGGAAGCAGTTTCCCATAACATTGAGGATGGGCCTGATAAGCAGTGTTCGCATAACCTTTAGACTGGGTTCAATAAACTTTTCCCGAGGCCTTGAGTGGGCTCACATGCGTAGTATGAAGCTCTGTTGCATAATATCTGTTTGCATTTTGCTGGCTTTGTTGTCTGTAGAGGGGCTCTCTGCTGGGTGCCATGCAGGGTGACAGGTGACATGCAGTGACACATGCAGGGGGACATGCAGCTTGCATCGTGCTTGGATTGCCCACCCTTGAATAAAGGCATGTCAGACCTCCCAATGGGTCCGTGAATATTCTTCCATCTGTCCAAATCTTGTGAACCCGTCTGGCCTTGAATGGTTGCAACACAGTTGGTTAATAAGTTTGTGTAATGATAGCATATTTTATTTCCTGATCCTTAAACATTAAGGACTACCAATGAAAACTGTGATTTCTAGGGTTAATATGTTTTTAAAATTATACTTCATGAAAAAAAGACATGGAATTATAATGTTTTCTATCTAGAAAAAAATGAGGGAGTGTAAGTGGAAATTTGACATAGCATATGGTAAGCCATGGCAGCTATTTCATTTTGGTTAAAATTCTACCTGCTACAAAATTAGCTCAGGAATCTGCCTTGAGAATGGACTAAAAAGAAATTAAGGATAATATATCCCAGTTTTAGAATATTTTAACCTAGGACTTTCTAGAAAAAGTAATAGCATAAATAATACAAAAGATTCAGAAAGCCATCCCCTGCTCCCCACCAAAGTATATTACCTTCTGTTGATGTAAGAAACGTCCAAACCTGAAGAGTTTATTTGAGCCAAATTGACAACATATTCCAGGGTTCAAGATCTCAAATGCTCCAGACAATAACAGTTTTGCAGCTTCTTTTATGAACTTGAAATTAAAGAGGGAATGTAAGAAAGATGGGAGAAAAGAAGGAGGGGATTGGATTACAGGATAATTAACAAGAATATGTGCTCTCTGATATTTCAAAGGTGTGTTAACTGAGATGCACAAGAACAATAGACAGAGTTGGCTTAAAACCTTACACTAAAGAAGTTATAGGCCTGGGGCGTGACTACTTACCATGACCTGCCCAGTTAGGAATTTACGATCAGATCACCCTGTTATGTTACTTTCCATAGAACCCCTTTTTTCATCCATACCTCCCACCCCACAGGTAACCATTATTAATAGTTTCTTGGGTATCCAGATATTTTCTGTACATATATAAGTAGAGAACGATGATTTTATGCAAATATTAGTATAATATACATAATACTTTACACCTTTTCCTTTTCACTTAGAAATATATCTTGAAGATATATTTTATATCAGCACATATAAACTTATCTTTTAATGATTTCTAATTGGATTACATTGTGTTCTATGTAATATTAATTTTCTAGCATTTGATCCTATTATGACCTAGTATGGTGAACTTTAATAAATATTCCATTGCCAATATGATCAGTACTCTCTACCTGCTGGAGTAGGTCCTCTCTTCGCACATGCACACATAACCACATCTGTCAGACCTGTGTGCACCTCTATAAATAGTGCATTCATTCCTTGTCTTTGTTAAAACCTCCTGAGCATGATGTCTTTTTCAACTGAATTTTCCATTCTTCTGATACTTTAGTCAGTTTTAGTTTTGTGAATTTCAAGGCTCAAGCACACATAAGTATGTGATTGATATCTCCTCAGTGAAATTGTTCCTTTTGTATAGTAACGGGTTTTGTTTAAGTAGCATTTTGTCTGATAGAAATTGCTAAATTAGTATTTTTTATTTTGTTTTTATCTCAGATATTTTTTCTTTCTATCTCTTATTTTTCAACCTTTTGATGTTTCATTTTGAAATATTTCTCTTTAAGAAAGTTTATAATTTGATATTTTAAACCATTCTAACAGGTGAATTTTATCTATTCATGTTTATTGTGAATACTGATGTATTTGAACCTCTTTCTGCCAGCTTACTTTGAGTTTTCTGTTTTCCTTCTTTTATAGTTTAGTCTTCAGTTGTATTTTTAAATATACTTTACTGATTATACTATTACAGTTGTCCCTATTTTCCCCCTCTATTCCTCTTCACCCTGCACCTCCCTTCCCACCAGCATCCCCTATCCCCTGCCCTTAGTTCATGTCCACGGGTTGTACATATAAGTTCTTTGGCTTCTACATTTCCTATACTATTCTTAACCTCCCCCTGTCTATCTTCTACCTATCACTTATGCTACTTATTCTCTGTACCCTTTCCCCTTCTCTCCCCACCCACTCTCCCGTTTGATAACCCCACATGTGATCTCCATTTCTGTGATTCTGTTCCTGTTCTAGTTTGCTTAGTTTTTGTTTTTAGTTCAGTTGTTGGCAGTTGTGAGTTTGTTGTCATTTTACTATTAATATTTTTATCATCTTCTTTTTATCTGATAAGTCCCTTTAACATTTCATATAATAAGGTCATGGTGACGATGAACTCCTTTAACTTGACCTTGTCTGAGAAGCAGTTTATCTGCCCTTCCATTCTAAATGATAGTTTTCCTGAATAAAGTAATCTGAGATGTAGGTCCTTGTGTTTCATGACTTTGAATACTTCTTTCCAGCACCTTTTTGCCTGCAAGTTTTCTTTGGAGAAATCAGCTGATGGTCTTACAGGCACTCCTTTGAAGGTAACTGTCTCCTTTTCTCCTGCTGCTTTTAAGATTCTCTCCTTATCTTTCATCTTGGGTAATGTAATTATGGTGTGCCTTTGTGCGTGCTTCCTTGGGTCCAAATATTTGGGACTCTGAGTTTCCTGGATTTCCTGGAAGTCTATTTCCTTTGCCAGATTGGTAAGTTCTCCTTCATTATTTTTTTAAATAAGTTTTCAATTTCTTACTCTTCCTCTTCTTCTTCTGGTACCTTTATGATTAGGATGTTGGAAGGTTTAAAGTTATCCCAGAGATTCCTAAACCTCTCCTCATTTTTTTGAATTGTTTCTTCATTCTGTTCTGGTTGAATGTTTGTTTCTTCCTTCTGCTCCAAACTATTGCTTTGAGTCCCAGTTTCTTTCTTGTCACTGTTGGTTCCCTGTACATTTTCTTTTATTTCACTTTTCATAGCCTTCACTTTTTCCTCTAATTTGCCACCATATTCAACTATTTCTGTGAGTATTCTGATTACCAGTGTTTTGAACTCTGCATCTGACAGGTTGGCTATCTTTTCATCATTTTGTATTTTTTCTGTAGCTTTGATCTGTTCTTTCATTTGGGCCATATTTTTTTGGCTCAGTGTGCCTGTTATGTAGTAAGGGGCGGAGCCTTAGGTATTTGCCAGGGTGGGGCAACCAGGTCACTATTTATGGCACTGTCTGTGGGAGAGGGGTCCGAGAGGGAGCAATACTGCTTGCTTGGCTCTTGGCCAGCTTTCAGTCACTGCCTCTGCTACCCACAAGCAAATTGGGCCCTTCTGGTGCTGATTCCTGAGTGGGTGGGTCTGTGTATGTTCTAAGATCCTGTGGGTCTCCCCAACAAACTCTCCTGTAAGGCTGGGAGTTTCTCCTGCTGCCTCAACCCCCACAGGTGTTTTCAGTCAGAGTTCTTGAGGCTTTATTTGCCTGTGCTGGAAACCTGGGTTTCATGGTCTGTCTCACTCTCCATTTATCTCCTGGTTTATCTGCATGTAAATGTGGGACTGCCTGCTCCAGCAGCCACCACCTCTCCCACCCCGATCCTTCAGCTGCCATCTTGCTGTGAGTTTTCTCCACCCCCAGCTTCCCATCCCTGCCCCTCCTACCAGTCTGGATAAATGTTTCTTTTTTAACTCCTTGGTTGTCGGACTTCCATACAGTTCAATTTTCTGGCAGTTCTGCTTGTTTTTTGTTTCTGAATTTGTCATTGTCCTTCTTTTGGTTGTGGGAGGAGGCACAGTGTAACTACTTATGCCTGCATCTTGTCCAGAAGTTTTATTTTTTATTCTTTAAGTTTTAGTATGCTTAATTACGATTTTCTCTAAAGTATGAAATTGTTTAATATCTCTGTCTTCTTCCCTGATCAGAAATGGACCATAGCACATTTCTACTGCCCACTGAATATCTATCCTTATTTCTTATCATTATAGAGAATTTTAATCCTACGTTTTTGGCATAAAAAGAGATTTATTCTTTGTAGTCAGTAGTGAAAATGTATTCACCCACATATTTTATCAGTTCTCTGGTAGCAGCTCAGTGTCTTGGTCTTGTAGTGATGTGGGGATACCACAAAACTGTTCCGTGAACAAGCTGGTCCTTATTGCTTGTTTCCTATGGCCTTCTTGTATAGGCAGCTTCATATAAGCTGTGACCTTAGGCAGAAATCAGGGTGGCAACTTTATGGGTTTGTTTTCCTTTGGAGAAGCCTCATTTCTGACCTGGATTCCTGCCCTAGACCCTGCCCCAAATGCTAAAGAGCTCTGTCCACTTTGGACCTGGAGTGGCCACTTGTGTTTCTAGTACATTTCTGGAATGAGGAAACATTTATCATATTTTAAAGTGAAACTGCATATTCAAAGTGCTCTCTTTTCATATTTTATGTATTATTGGTATGTATTGTTCCAGGGTGCCTCAAAGTACAAATTTATGGTGCTATTTTGACTGGAAATTGAACCCCAAAGTTTATATGGAACACCTGTAATGTATCTTTCAATAAGTGTCAGAGAATACCTGCAAAAATGTATTTTTCTTCTAGGGGCTTATAAACTCCTAAGTGACATAAGGCTTAAATGCACAAATGAAGCAATTTTTAAAATACAGAACAGAGTAATATTCAAGTGTCCAAGTAGGTGATGTTTTCTGCAGGTGTAAAGGAAAGGTGATTCTCACAGCAGTTGGCAAGGCTAGGAGGGCTGTTTTGTTGTTCTCAGTTTATCTGGAGAAGGAAGAAGATGATTATATAGGGTGGGACAAAAGTAGGTTGACAGTTGTTCATATGGAAAATAATAAAATAAATGAATAAATAATAATACAAAAACAAACTGTGTTTTGTGCACTCACAACTATAAACCTACATAGACCACACCCTGTATGTGTGTTAAGTAACACCCAGGCTGGTGTGTACATCCAAACGTATGAAAAAAATATTTTATTAAATTTTCTATATTTAAACCTGTCCTCCAAGGGAGCTCAAGAGAATATCTGAATATTCACCTTTCAGAAACATGATTCATCTTCTTTTAACTTTCTCTAATATATTTAAACAATTGCTAGACCCTTTTCACCTGCTGGGAATATCATGAGTAGGAGTTACCCATAGTTAATATAATCATTTCAAAAACCAAAAACAAAGTGATTACTTCAGTCATGAATAATTGATTCAGACTGATATTTTCTCTTTTTTCAGGTGTTTCACAAATGATTCTAATGAGGCTAGAGCAAAGTCAACCCCATTTGGTTCTCTCATCATACTGTATAACAGACTATATAATCTGAATGAACTGGTCTGATTTGAAAGATTATAGATTCATAGATTCAGGTGTAGGGATAGGGTAGCTGTGGGATCATGTTGAATCTAGACCTCAACCAACTAGAAGTAATCACACTTTTCCCTAAATTCACCATCTATCTCTACCCTTCTGGTAGCATTTTAAAATATGAATATCCCTAATAATAACTTGGTCCTTCTAGCCTATGTATTCCTTGAGGAAAGAAGCCATGCCTGACTTGGTTTTGAATCCATCAAAAACAGTTGGAGTGTCATCCTGTAGCCCAAAGGCTGTGGGTTCAATTCCTGGCAAGGGCACATACCTAGGTTGTGGGTTTGATCCCTGGTCTGAGCGTGTGCTATCCCCTGTCTGACGAGGCAGCCAATTGATGCTTCTTTTTCACATTGATGTTTCTTTCTCTCTCTTCCTCTCTCTCTAAAATAAGTAAAAAAAAAATCCTTTGGTGAGAATAAAAAAAACTTTAGCAGAGTATTAAAGAGGCCTGTTAATAAATATGTGGCTGATCATGTAAGGGTCAGATAAGCAGGTGTACATGTACTGACCCTGCCAAACTTGTACTACATTACTTCTTTTCTCTTCAGCCTAGTCTCTTTCTATCCATGTCACATATACTTCTTTTCTGCCTCTCATAATAATAACAAATTATTGTAAGTGACACAGAGAGGTTATCTAACCTACCTGAGGACACACAGCTAATAAGACACCAATCCAGGGTTTGAACCCAGGCAGTTTGACCCTAGATTCCATGCTCTTAACTGCTATACCATTCCTGATATAGGATCAGATGTATGGGAGCTCAGTAAACACCCATCTTCTTGCTCTTAGTCTTTGGCTCCATTTTCTTGTGAGAAGAACTCTAGCACCAGATTCACAGCTAAATTACTTTAAACAAAAGGCTTCTTCTCCTGCCTACCGGTGGTCAACCCAGCAGTCCCTTAGAGAGGGTGGTCATGCCCAATGACCAGTGGAGAAATAGTCATAGGCACAGTCATAAAAATAATTAGTTCAAATTACAATGAACATCTAAAGGAATCCTCATAAAAAATGTGAAGAATAAATGTTTTAATTCTATCACCATCAGTTGCTTTTTTAAAAATATATTTTATTGATTATGCCATTACAATTGTCTCATTTCCCCCCTTCATTCCCCTCCATCCTGCACACCCCCTCCCACCCACATTCCCCCCTTTAGTTTATGTCCATGTCTCATAAGTTCTTTAGCTTCTACATTTCCCACACTACTCTTGCCCTCCCCCATTTTCTCCCCACTGTCTATGTTACTTATTCTCTGTACCTTCTCCCTCCACTCCTCCTCCCACTTCCCTGTTGCTAACCTTCCATGTGATCTCCATTTCTGTGGCTCTGCTCTTGTTTTAAGTGTGGTTGTTAATAACTGTGAGTTTGCTTTCCATTCACTGTCCATGTCTTGGATGTAGGTCCTTGCATTTCATGACTTGGAATACTTCTTTCCAGCCCCTTCTTGCCTGTAAGGTCTCTTTTGAGAAATCAGCTGACAGTCTGATAGGAACTTCTTTGTAGGTTACTGTCTCCTTATCTTTTGCTGCTTCTAGAATACTTTCCTTCATTTTAATCTTGGCTAATGTAATCTTGGCTTATGATGTGCCTTTGTGTGTTCCCCTTGAGTCCATCTTCTTGGGGACTTTCTGAGCTTCCTGGATTTCCTGTAGGTCTATTTCGTTTGCCAGATTGGGGAAGTTCTTTATTATTTGTTCAAATAAGTTTTCCATTGTTGCTCTTCTTCTTCCCCTTCTGGGATCCCTATAATTCAGATGTTGGAACGTTTAAAGATGTCCTGGAGGTTCCTAAGCCTCTCCTCATTTTTTTGAATTCTTGTTTCTTCATTCTTTTCTGTTTATTTCTTTCTTTCTTCCTTCTGGTCCACTTCATTGATTTGAGTCCCAGTTTTCTTTTCATCACTATTGGTTCCCTGTGCATTTTCCTTCATTTCACTTAGTGTAGCCTTCATTTTTTCAACTAATTTGTGACTAAAATCAACCAGTTCTGTGAGCATCCTGATCACCAGTGTTTCGAACTATGCATCTTATAGGTTGGCTATCTCTTGGTCACTTAAAAGTATTGGCTCTGGGGCTTTGATTTGTTCTTCTGATTGAGCCATTTTTGGTCAGGTATGAGGGGTGGAGCCTTAGGTGTTCACCAGGGTGGGGCAACCCAGGTGGCTGGGTTGTGAGGCTGTATGTGGGGGCAGGGTCAGAGAGGGAGCAGTGATGCTTGTTCTGTGCTTTCTTGGATTTTGGTCCCTTCTGCTGCTTCCCACAAGCAAATTGGGCCCTTCTGGTGTTGGTTCCCGGATGGGTGGGCTTGTGTACATTCTAGGACCCTGTGGGTCTCTCCACTGAACTCTCCTGTGAGGCTGGGAGCCTCTGCTGGCACCTCGACCCCCACAAGTTTTTCGATCAGTGCTTTTAGGCTTTATTTCCCAGTGCTGGGGCTCTGGGTTTGTGCAGTCTGTCTCACTGACCTTTTTTTTTTTTTTTTTTTTTTTGCCTGGTTTATCTGCATGCGAATGTGTGTCTGTGGTCAGCCAACTGCCTTGCACGACTTACTGGGTTTGCTAGTTTTCTCTCTGCACCTGGTTCTGCTAACCATTGCCTATTCCTACCAGGATCCCTGTCTGTCAGCCACTGACTCTGCCCCTCTTACTGGTCTGGATGAATAGTTTGTTATTGTCGGACTTTGGTACAGTTCAATTTTCTATCTGCTCTGGTTGTGTTTTTGTTGCTAAATCTTTGTTGTCCTTAAATTTGGTTGTGCAAGGAGGCACAATGTCTCCACCTACATCTCCCTGTTGGCCGGAAGTCCCATCAGTTGCTTTTGAGAAAAAGGGGGTGTGACATTATTTTCCTGGGTAAGTCTTTTTATCTGGATACATTTTTTAAATCTTATTAAAGTACCAGACCATATTTCTGACTTCACCCCCAACTCCAGTACTTTCAGTAGAAAGTTATCAGTGCTAACAAAAAAGAGAAGAGGTGACAATAATCTAAGATGACAAATTATTCAGATATGATTTCTTTTGACTTTGGAATGCAACCAGAGACTCCACTCACTTGTTGCCAGCAGTCTTGGCCCAACTGATGAGAGTTTGCAGCTTCACTGGGTAGCAGAAAGGAACAGGCCATAGAAAATCCACTCAATAACTGAGAATAAAAAATGAATTCACATTATAGAAACATATATACTTAATTTTAATAACATTGATACTTTTCACCTGTGATTCTTATAACATGTTTGGTTATATATTAGATATTTTTATTTTCTTAAATGTCTTTTGAGTGTATGTGAACTCATTCAAAAATATCAAAAGCCTGTTAGTGCTAGGCACTGTTCTTGGGCTTTGGACACATCAGCAAACAAAACAAAGATCCCAGCCCTCACGGATTTTATATTCTAGCTGTACAGTAACTGTGCAGTATTGGTACCAGAACTCACAATGTAAATTTATTATTTGAAGGCTTGGGTGTTTAATATGCAAGAGTAATATAAATTTTTAGCACAGTACCAAATTACCAGGCAATTTTTCTTCTCAAGAGTTAACTTAAGTAATACATGCAACAGTCCCAGGGTATAGAATGGCCCTGTCTGGGGACAATTTGAACATGATCTTAGGAGAGCCTGTCATCACCCCAGAGATCATCAAGAAACTAAATGAATCAAAATGGTGTTTCTAAATCTTCTTACTATTAGAAGCTGTTTTACCTCATGTTTTAGAGAAATTTAATGCTTTAAACATATTCCACTTATTAAATAGTAATAGATTTGTTTTCCTCTGTATATACCATTTCTGCTACTTTGGAAGTAGGCACCAAAAACACCCCAAGAACCAGGAGTGCAGGAGGAATATAGATGTAAAGAACAGATTGGGCATAAGCTTGTTCCTGCTCCGTACCCTGACACTTATGTCCATCTGCCACCATAGGATCCCGTGTTTGGGGCTGTTACAGTTGTTGGGGGTGGGAGGAAGCAGGGAGCCTGCAGAGATAGATGATGGTGTTAGAAGTCATGGTGTTTTTTAAGGTACTCTTTCATAAGAACTACAGTATAATTGGTGTCTTCATTTCTTAGGGCTGCCATAGCAAATGACCATAAACTTGGTGGCTTAAAACAACAGAAATATATTCTCTCAGAGTCTGGAGGCCAGAAGTCTAATATGAAGATGTAGGCAGGACTGTGCTCCCTCCAAGGCTCTTGGGAAGAATTCTCCTTGTACTTTCCAGTGTCTGATTGCACCAGATTTTACTTGGCTTGTGGCTGCATAACTCCAGTCCCTGTCTATATCTTCACATGGCCTTTTTAGCCTCTCTGTCTGTGTTTTCTCCTCTGCTGTGTCTTATAAAGACACTTGTGATTTGATTTAGGGCCCATCCAGCTAGTCCAGGATGATCGTGTCTCAATATCCTTAACTTAATTACATCTGCAGAGATCCTTTCTTCCGAGTAAAGTCACATTCACAGTTTTAGGGGTTGTTACATGAATATTTCTTTTAGAAAGCTACCATTCAACCCCTTGCAACTAGGTAGACCAAAAAAAGCCGTCAAAGCTAGAATCGAAATATTAGGTAAAGGTTTTTAAATTCTCCCTACTGCTCCCAAACCCCATCCTTCTCTCTTAATCAGAGATATCTGGCTATTGCTTCAGTTCGCAATTAAATGTTGCCACTGGACTTAAGCTCTGCTCATGGCTTCAAGATCTGGTTCTTCATTTTGGTTCTCATCTTGTTTTAACTCCCGGAGTAACTCTTGGTATCCTCTTGAATGAATGACTTCTGCTGACTTTGCAGACCATCTATGATGCCACCTTCCATGCTCAGCATGGCTTGCTCCCCCATTGCCCAGTCTTGTTACTGATAGAACATATGCATAGTGTTTCAGCTGGCCAAGTCCTGGTTGTATAAGAGCGTAATGCAGTGACCTCCCAAGAGTTCTCCAAATATCCTAGGTGGGACAAGAAACCAACTGCCTCCCTCGAGTTGTGCTTATAAAAATGTATAATCCCAGGATTAATGTCAAGCTATACTCCCCATCGTGGTGGAAAGCAGATTCCACATTCTGTGGCTTCCTTTTGTACTGAAGTTCTTTTCACTCAAAAGGACTGGTGCTGATTGCTTAGGACTTACCCTATAAAAAGTTAGGTTTCAGATCTGGTTTGAGATAGACCCATCTTGTTTCTTGTCCAAATTCTGCATTCCATTTTTCTTGTTTATCTTTTGCTCTCTTAGTGTTTTTTATTCTCTCTTTAAAATGGACCAATTACAATTTTCCACTTGAAAATAAATTTCATCATACTTTATTCCCTCATTTGTTTTTCCAAATGACTCAAATCTTAGTTAAGAATTTTATTAGCAGCTCCAAAGTATGATGCTCTGTAATTCTTCTTGTGAAGAATTACAAGAAGTGTAATTCTTGTGAAAAGTGAAAAGTATAAGGAGCAAGTCTAGCCTTTGGCCTGAGGTTCTTACAGTAAAGTCCTAAAACTAAATCATCACATGATTTTGACTGACATACATGCTGACCTGTCCCCCATCAGAGAGGTGTCCAGAGATTTCATATGTCTGTCACCACTAAAATCTTTGTGCCATAAAGACACATAAAAGCGAAAATGCAAGTATTGTGAAAATTACTTCTTATTCAGATATTTAAGTTTATAGTCTGGCTTTGCATTATTGCCTTATAAAGCAATAAGTTTTTATAAGATATCTCATAAGTAAGGAAGTGTGGAGATGTCAATTTTATCAAATTATCAAATTACTATCAGAATGAGATGTAAAATTTTTTTGCAGAGTACTAATGTGAATATCATCATAATGTATTTATTATATTAACTGGATTTCCAAATTTGAGCAGCCTACCTAGGTCAGTAGACTGAGCACTAGGTTGGCATTTAAGTACTCCTATAGTCTAACTTCAGTTTTACTACTAATTGGCTGTGTATAGTAAGTAAACCATTTATTTTTCTTTACAAAGCCTTTGGCTTTGTAAAGTATATAAGTAGAAAAAGAGTAAGGCATGGTCATTCGAATCCATAATATTTAATTTGAGGAATTCTTGGCTCCAGGGCTAGTTTTTATTTTCTAATAAAGTACATGGAACAGTGCATCCATAGCTTCTTCTTCTTGCTCCCAGGCCTCCCCTCAGTCCCACACTGTACACCCCAGCCTCTGACAAACAGGGCTTTTTTGTGGCCCTTAGAAAAATAGCAACAATCTTTAGAAACAAGCCTATGAACAACTCAAATATATTGCCATTTTTGCATTCTTTTTCAGATAGCTTTTATGTTTCCTTTCTAAAGTTAGATAGCCCAATCATATAGATGATTTCAGAGGATACCAAAGAGCTTTAAAATAGTGATGAGACTGCCACAGAGATGATCAAGTTAAGAACTAAGATTCTTTTACACAAAGAATGAGAAACTTATTTGGGGTGGGGATGAGTCAGCTTTCTTCAGTCAGCTTCAATGGTTTGAAAGTTTATTTTGTACATAATGACTTTGTTCCTTGTCCCCTAAGATCAGCACAACAAGAAAATATTCATGAAGGAATTATGATAGATATAGGTAGAAAGGTCTATTCTGATACCAGTCTTGTAGATGCCTTTTCTAAAGAAGAAAAAAAGATCCTACCCTGGCTGGTGTGGCTCAGTGGACTGAGTGCTGGCCTGCAAACCAAAAGGTCGCTGGTTCAATTCCCAGTTAGGGCACATGTCTGGATTGTGAACCAGGTCCCCAGTTGGGAGTGTAGGAGAGGCAACCATACAATGATGTTTCTCTCTCTTTCTCACTACCTTTCCCTCTCTCTAAAAATAAATAAATAAAATCTTTTAAAAAAGATCCCAATCTGTTGCAGCTGTCCCAGAGTCAGAGGAGTGAACAGTCACTTCACAGGTCATCATATCTATCAGCTTCCTAGAGTTTGAATACCTCCTGAAGAAATTTGTAGCCTCCTTTAGTGTCTTCTTTCAGTCTCTTTTAATTCTTGCAGCAAGAACGTGTTAATACTGCAGAGAAGCTCCTCTGTGCATTTAAGCTTACTTTCTCTTTCCTCTGGGAAGGCACAACAGATGATCACCATACATCCTTTCAACACTGAATCCCTATACCATTGTCTTCTTTTTCCCCCTTAACCTTCATGGAGTCTATTTCCAAAAGCCTTAATTACCGGTATTTAATCCTTGCTCCTCGTATTTTATGGAGAATGACAATTCTGAAACCCCCTGATCCTGAGAAGTAGAGAATTCTTGACTTATTTTTGCACTAAAAATTTAAGTGCAATGGGATGTATGAGCAGAAATAAGTCATTTTTCTGTTTTAGATTGCCAAATTGCAAGATTTCAAAATTAAAATACCTAAGAACAGGTATATCAATTTTCTGTTGGAAATACATTTTTAAAAAGCACAAAAAATTTAATCTCAAACTCTGTAGCTGTCAGACAGATGAATGGCTCTTCTATTTGAAACAGCTGCCAAAAATAAGAGGACCGGGTGTCATTTCTCTCCTTGGTGAACTATCAGGCTTCTCTTAATGAATCTGGCATGTTACATGTGGCCGAAGTAGCTTGTCATTGTCAGAAACTAGTGTAAACAGTTGTTTCTCTGCCTATAGCTTATAATCCTATTGCCTAGGACTAAAAGATATTCTGATTGCATAGTATTTCATGAAGACAATTGAATAAAGTGCGGTTTTACATTCATTTTAGAATTATTTTTATTAAAGTGAAATTCACACAACACAAAATTTAGCCATATTAAAGTGAACAATTCAGTGGCATTTCATATATTTACAATATTGTTCAACCACCATTCATATCAAGTTCCAAAATATGTTTATTGCCCCATAAAAAATTTTATGCTTTACTACCTCCAAGCAGGCGTCAGCCTGCCTTCTGTCTCTATGAATTTATCTATTCTGTATATTGCACACAATATGTGACACTTCCTATCTGGCTTCTTCCACTGAACACCTATTTAAGTTTCATTCCTTTTCATGACTGAATAATGTTCTATTATATGCCTAACTACAATTTGTTTATCCATTCATTCATTGATGGGTTGTTTCTAACTTTTGGCTACTATGAATACCACCACTATGGACATTCATGTACAAGCATTTGAGTATGTCTTTTCAATTATTTTGGTTACATATACCTAGCAGTGAAATTGCTGGGTCATGTAGTAATACCATGTTTAACATTTTCAGGAACTGCCAAATATTTTCTGCATTTACTTCCTTTTTAAAATATATTTTCTTGATTATGCTATTATAGTTGGCCCATATTTTTATCCCATTTATCCCCCTCTACCCTACACCACCCCACCCACATTCCCCACCCTTAGTTCATGTCCATGGGTCATACATGTAAGTTTTGGCTTCTCCATTTCCCATACTATGCTTAACCTCCCCCTGCCTGTTTTGTACCTATTATTTATGCTTCTTATTCTCTGTACCTTTTCCTCCATTCTCCACCCATCCCCTTCCTTGCTGATAACCCTCCATGTGATCTCCATTTTTGTGCTTCTGTTCCTGTTCTAATTGTTTGCTTAGTTGTTTTCTTTTTGTGTGTGTTTTTAAGTAGAGTTGTTGATAGTTGTGAATTTGTTGCCATTTTATAGTTCATAGTTTTGAATTTTCTTCTTTTTTCTTAGATAAGTCTCTTTAACATTTCATATAACAAGGGCTTGGTGATGATGAACCTCTTTAACTTGACATTATCTGGGAAGTACTTTATCTGCCCTTCCATTCTAAGTGATAGCTTTGCTGGATAGAATAATCTTGGATATAGGTCCTTGCCTTTATGACTTAGAATACTTCTTTCTAACCCCTTCTTTCCTGCAAGGTTTCTTTGGAGAAATGAGTTAGTAGTCTTATGGGAACTCCTTTGTAGGTAAGTGTTTCCTTTTTTCTTGCTGCTTTTAAGATTCCCTCCTTGTATTTCACCTTGGCTAATGTAATTATGACGTGCCTTGGTATGTGCTTCTTTGGGTCCAAATATTTGGGACTCTCTGAGCTTTGTGGACTTCCTGGAAGTTTATTTCCTTTGCCAGAGTGGGGAAGTTCGCTGTCATTATTTGTTAAAATAAGTTTTCCATTTCTTGCTTTTCTTCATCTCCTTCTGGTACCCTTATGATTAGGATGTTAGAACATTTGAAGTTGTCACAGAGGTTCCTAAGCCTCTTCTCATTTTTTTTAATTGTTGTTTCTTCATTCTGTTCTGGTTGAATGTTTGTTTCTTCCTTCTGCTCCAAATTGTTGATTTGAGTCCCAGTTTCCTTTCCTTCACTGTTGGTCCCCTGTATATTTTTCTTTATTTCACTTTGCATAGCCTTAACTTCTTCTTATATTTTGTGACCATATTCAACCATTTCTGTGAGCATCCTGATTACCCATGCTTTGAACTCTGCATCTGATAGTTGGCTACCTCATTATTGCTTAGTTCTATTTTTGGAGATTTGATCTGTTCTTTCATTTGGGCCATATTTCTTTGCCTCAGCATGCCTATTACATTGTAAAGGGTGGAGCCTTAGGTATTCACCAGGTCAGGACAACCCACATCACTGCATTGTGGCACTGTATGTGGGGTAGTGGTTGAAGAGGGAACGATGTTGCTTGCTTGTCTCTCTGCTGCTTGCTTGTCTCTTTGCTGGCTTTCAGTCACTTTCTCTGCTACCGACAAACAAATCCGGCCCTTCTGGTGCTGATTCTTGGGTGGGTGGGTTTGTGTACATTCTAGGGCTCTGTAGGGTCTCTCCAATGAACTCTCCTGTGATATTGGGAGTTTCTCCCACTGCCTCAACCCCCACAGGTTTTGACAGCCTGAGGTTTCAAGGCTTTCTTTTCCCTTGCTGGAACCCTGGTTTGTATGGTCTGTCTCACTCCCCAGCTGTTCCTCCCCTCTGCACAGAAATGTGGGACCATCCAGTTTGCCAGCTGCCACCTAGCTGCAGGTCCTCTTTACCCTGGCTCCCTGTCTCTTCCCCTCCTATCAATCCGAATGAATGTTTCTTCTTTAGCTCCTTGGTTGTTGGACTTCCATAGAGTTCAATTATCTGGCAGTGCTGGTTATTTTTGTTTTTAAATTTATCATTGTCCTTCTTTTGGTTGTACAAGGAGGCAAAGTATATCTACCTATACCTCTATCTTGGCCGGAGTCTGCATTTACTTCTGAAAGGGAAAACCCACAGCATTAATGAAATGAACTTGTCTTAGCAGGAAGAGCACAACCCTCAGATTCTCTGAGGAGAACTCTCTGAAGAGTCAAAGGGCACATACCTGACGGACATCTGCTCCTGGATAGACAGAACCAAAATACACTCTGAACAACAACAGTAACCACAATCTCCATAAAGTACCAGGGGAAGAAATCTCAAATCAGTGTTAAACTCCAGGTAAGTTTTTATGATGGTTTTTTTGAGATGCTTCAATCAATGTACATCAGTTGCCCTTTAGCCATGTTGCTACTATAATTAACCTTAACCCAATTAAGAGAGTTATTTTAGAGAAAGAAGTCAATTGTGATGAGGTTTATTCTGAGAAAAAAATCTTAAAAACAGTCTAGGGTTGCCAGAAGTTAGGTTTGTGCCTCTTTCTTCCTGTCAGTATTTCTTCTCTGACTAATTCATGCAAATTAATTTGTTAATGTTTTTTTCTCATTTTAACAAATTAATTACCATCAAATTATCACATAGGAAGTCATTTGCCTATTTTCCTAAAAGTTGTTACTCTTTTGTGGATAAATTGGTATAAGACTAATCTAATTTGCCTATTGAAGAAATAGACTGGACTTTTTAAGTACATGTCTTCATTCAGTTTTCTGAATGTCCCCACAGACATTTCCTTTTGTGACACTGATATTGAAGATGTAGTGGGGCACTGAATGATATACAGCCTCCACCCATCTTGTAGTGCCCATAAAAAGCTACATTACACTGTCTGGACTCATGATTTAGGGAACAGTTTACCATCCGTGTAATCCCATGCTTGATCAATATGCTGATAGTGGTGTGCAATAGAATTACAACCATAACAGAGTTAAGATGGAATAAATTAGAAACATAAACATTACTCCTTCTTGGAGGTTTTGTTCAAGTCAATATAGTTAAGATAAGAGGCCCAAACAGTGCACTCAGAAAATTAGCTCATCCATCGAGGATCCTGCCATGTTGTAATTCAGAATTACCCCTCAGCACTACATAGCTATTACAGTCTGAGTGGCATAGCTGCCAGGGAATGGATCCTCAGAGAACCCTGGGTAGTCCGAGTCAGAGGACCTGTTCCTTGGCTGCTAATCCACTGTGCTATAATAGTTCAGCCCTGATCCCTGACATTATGTTCCTGAGTCACATGCTCTTGAAGGTTACTTCAAGTTTAAGTAAAAAGGTCAAAAGAAGACAGAGAGGTAGGCAAGTATGGGCTCCACAGATGCCCTCTTTGGTCAGATGGCATAGGAACAGATTAGGGAAAACAGACTACGTGAGACCTCCCTTCCCTCATGCAGAAAAAGACTGCTTCTTGAGGCAGGCTCACAAATTCCTGAGAAGGGAGTAATGATTATGTCTGTGGAGAAACAAAATGTCCCTGAAGTAGAATGTTTGAATCCAGTCATACATAATTGGTGAAGCAAACAGGACAGAGCTTGGCACTTCAGGCTTCAACCCTATTCAGGAGGATTTGGTTCATAGTAGAATTTATGTTAAAACCTTAAGTCCCAATCTCTCCCAGGTTAGTATCTTGAGGTACCAAGCTAGTTAGACCTTTAAAGTTTGATTAACCTTTTCTAAGAACAGAAGAAATCATTCTTTGTATGAGTGTCAATATTCCCTTGCCAGTAATTTATCTTACTTTTCGTTCTTTAAAAAAGTCTTGAGAAATTCATCTTAACAAGTTAATAACTCACAACAATATTTTTAGATGATGCTCACATGCACTGCTTACATAAACTTAGCCCAGAGATAGTCAGGTGATATCCTTTCAGCTGGCACACAGGTCCCTTCTTTCTTGCCAGAGTGGAGGTCAGATTCTTGGTAAATGTGCAAGGCTCATATGACTAAGGAGCATTGCTTTGGCCCCTAATGAGATTCTCAGTAAGCCAAAATAGGAATCAGGGCACCACACCAACCCTGTGAAAGCTCCAAGAACTATTCCTGTCTCCAGTACAGGGAAAATAAATTGCAGGATCTCAATGAAAACAAAAATCCATTAATTTTGCCATACCCACCTAATCCTTTATTCTAACTATAGCAGAAGTACCAAGGGAGTTTTGCGGTTGGGTAGCCTGGTTTCTCCATTATTGATCTCTAAAGGTCAGGATGTGTTTCAGTTTCTATATGTAAGCTTGCTATCAATCTGCTAGACATAGAGTTTACTTGACCCTTTAGAAGCTATTTCTGTAACCCATCTAGTCCCAGCTTCCCAGTCTATGACTATAGTGGAAAGTATCCCTCCATTTTATACCAAAATTATGACAACATTCTCTCCTACCAGCCCACTTGCTGGACAGTCACCTCTCTCAAAGGGCTCTGAACTATATATGAAACTTTATTTGTATTACCTTATAGATAAAGCCCCAGAAGACAGCATTTCCATGTACCCACTCTGGCCTTCTCAGTTCACTGCTTTGACCTTCAGAAAAGTTCTGCTATCATGAGCTCAGTTTCCCCACTGATGCCTGTGTTGCCCCACTTCAGCTTCAGGAAAGAACCATATGATCTCACTTATAAGAAGAATCTAATAAACAAAATAAACTAATGAGCAAAACAGAGTCTGAGACATGGAAACATGGAACAGACTGACAGCTGCCAGAAGAAAGTAGGGAGACAGGGAATGGTGGACAGAAGGGTAAGCGATTAGTCAAAGAACATGGATGAATGACCCATGGCCATGGACAATGGTGTGGGATTGACTATGGGATCAGGGGCTGGGCTGGGCAGAGGAGGGCAAAGGGGGAAAAATTTGGACAACTATAATAGAATAAATAAGAATTTTAAAAAGACAGGGAAAAAAAGCTAAAAACTTACAGAAAAGGAAAGTTTTTCTCTTGGTCCAAAGACAGCATCCTAATAATGCTTCCCGTTTTTTGTTGGGGCTGGAATTTGGATATTGTTTACTGTCTTTTCATCTTAGGGGTTCCTTACCCCGGGGCCTCAAATGCTGTTTGTTTCCCTCTCTGGATCTCTGTTCTCTGCTGCCATTCCTGACAAAAACAGAAGCTTGAGATTGCTGCTACCCTAGGGAGCATGAGGCTGCTCAAAGCTTCTCCATACTTCAAAGTCCAGGGACAAATAGATCCCTAATCCAGAGACGGGTGGATACACCTCCTTCTACAGTCCATAGTTTCCATTTATTTCCTGCATGGGGATTATTCACTTTCCAGGATGACCAATGGTGGCTACACCCATTCTCTAAAAGAAAAAACCTACATCCATTCAACCATTGAGCCCAGTGGGTGGCCTTTAGGCCCATAATGCAATCTCAAAATGGTGTAATGTTGGCCTATTTCACAAAATTAATCTTTTTTATCCATGGTCACCATTTTATAATTGTATTTTCTACCCCTGCTATTTCTTAGGTATAAGGATCTTTAGGGACATTAAAGTGTCTATTAGGTACAGTGTGGGTCTGGAAACAGATGGCTTACTCCATGTAGGTAACTGAGGGAAGTGGATAAAGGCACTATTTACAAGGTGTGGTTATTTACAAGGGTTTAGAAAAATCAGCAAGGATGGTGCAGTATCTGGGGTTAGCAACAATGGGAAACTGTTACTCCCCATAAGTCTAAAGTGGGAAAGGAAGGATGTATTTCCCAGAACCCAGAGAGAGTGTGGAGAGAGCTATCTGGCAAGAGTAGTAGCCTTTAGTGGGTAGATTCAGACAACCCTGCACACTGTGATAGAGAGGGATCTGGGGAGTAAATATCCCAACCTCCTGTTTTTCATCTTCGTCTCCTATCACAGTGCCTCTCATCACCACATTTACCAAAATCCAACTTTAGCCAGAGGGCAAGGGAGTTTGTTGATGCATTCCATATAGGTTAGCCTTCCAGAGCCAGAGCAGAGCAGAGAAGGATAAAAATTAGATCTGAAGAGGTAAAACAAGGTATCCTATTGTGAAACTGAACAGCTTTAGTTTTTCTCTCTAAATTTATTTCTTATGGAATCTCCTCAAAACACTAAAAATGGAACTGCTTTTTGATCCAGTGATTCCACTGCTTGGAATGTACTGTAAGAATCACGAAATACCAATCTAAAATAACTTATGCACCCCTATGTTTACAGCAGTGCTATTTACAATAGCCATGTGCTAGAAACAACCTAAGTGTCCATCAGTAAAGAAGTGGATCAAAAAGTGTGGTGCATTTACACAGTGGCATATTATGCAGCAGAAAGAAAGAAGGAACTCCTACCTTTCATGACAGCATAGATGGAAATGGAGAATATTATGCTAAGTGAAATAAGCCAGATGGTGAAAGACAAATACCATATGATCTCACCTATAAGAGGAACCTAATGAACAAAATAAACTAGTAAGCAAAATAGAACTAGAGGCATGGAAACAAGGAACAGACTGGCAGTGATCAGATGGGAAGGTGGGGAAGGGGGGATAATTGTAGAAAGAAGGGGAAAGGACTAGGCAAAGAACATGTTTGAATGACCCATGGACATAGAAAATAGGGATGACTGTGGGGTGGGGGTGGGCTAGGTCGAAGAGGGCAAAGAGGGGGAAATTGGGATAGCTGTAATAAAATAACAATACAATACTTAATAAAAATAGTTTTAAGAAATGTTCTAACATTAGTGTAAGGGTTCTATCAATAAGTTCACCTAATCTTTGCTGCTTCATTTTAAAAACCTTAAAATGCCCCCTAAGTCATTGCCTTCCCAAATCTACGAACCCTAATCATTTTTTCTGGTCCCTGCTCACCAGCAGCAGCCTATTCTTTCCAAACATTTTATCTATGTTTGCAATGGCTACTCCCAGGAACAGGACCAATCGGTGAATCCTGCCAAAAAAGCTATGACTCTTAGCAGCTTCCCATCCCAGATTCTCCTTCTGTATATGTCTCATGATTTCTTAAAGGTGCAGCAACTAAACGTGTATATTTTATTCTAGAGGCATGCAACCTAGCATAAGAATAAAAAATATGCTGATTCAGTCATGAGCACTCAGAACTTTAAAGATAAGTAAAATTCAGGGAAATAGGAATTACAACAGTATTGAAAATTAAAACAATTTAGAGTAGAGAATTATTAGGAAGCATAACATGGATCATAAACTGCAATTCATAGCAGGTCTTGTGGTACAAATTTCTGTCATTTTAATATATTTTTGAGAGTTTGAAACTGATCCTATTTGGGGGAGTATTTTGAATACTATGATCAAGAATCATTCATGAGCCCTGGCTGGCATAGCTCAGTGGATTGAGCACGGGCCTGCGAACCACACAATCACGGTTCCATTCCCAGCCAGGGCACATGCCTGGGTTGCAGACCAGTTCCCAGCAGGGGACTCACGAGAGGCAACCATACATTGATACTTTTCTCCTTCTCTCCTTCCCTTCCCCTCTGAAGATAAATAAATAAAATCTTTTAAAAAATCATTCATGAATAAAATGTGCCTGAATCTGATCCCCAAATAAAATTCCAAATGTGATAATACCAACAAAGCCTGAAAGGGGTGGGGTTGAGGGTTAGCATGGAGAGAAAAGGTAACTAAATCTTTCATATTGTTTTCAAATGAGTAGCTATTGATTTTTTGTTAATATAAAAATGTAGGCTTGCCCTGGCTGGTGTAGCTCAGTGGATTGAGCGCGGGCCTGCCAACCACATGATTGAGGTTCGATTCCCAGTCAGGGCACATGTCTGGGTTGCAGGCCAGTTCCCAGGAGCGGACTCACAAGAAGCAACCATACATTGATATTTCTCTCCTTCCCTCCCCCTCTAAAGATAAATAAATAAAAATATTTTTTTTAAAATGTAGGCTTAAATAGGTAAAGGCAACCATTAACAATAGGGAGATAGGAATCAAAACTTTAAAAACACTAGGCAGTAGAGAAAAGGAATAGTAAAAACCTTACCATCTAGCAAAAATCAACAAGGAAAAATATGTGACAAGAAAACATAAAAAGTTGGAAATCATGTCTGTGTGATTGATTCATTTGATTGTTCCTTGTGAATGACTCTTGGGTCTGGCTCTTTTCAATCCCACTACCATCCCTCTACTTCCCTTCATCCTGTACTAATGCAGTAGCTCTAAAATAGCATATCCTACCTTGGCCTCACCACAGCATCCTAATCCGTCTTTATAAAGGGTGATATTGCACCCCTGCTCAAAAGCCTTCCAGGGCTCCCCATTCCCTACCATATACCCTTTTTATATGATTTTCAAGGCCTCCTATAATATCACCCCAGCTAACTGTGTTTATCAATTCTAATATATATGTGTGTGTGTGTGTGCATATATATATTATACATGTATATATTCAATCCTCACCAGAGGACATGCTTATTGATTTTAGAGAAGCAGGGAGGGTAGAGAGACACAAAGGGAAAGAGAGAGCGATGAGAAATGAGAGAAAAACATCAATCATTGCTTCTCATATGTAGTGCACCAGGGACTGAACCTGCAACCTAGGCATGTGCCCTGATTAGAAATCCAACCAATGACCTTTTGGTTTATGGAACATCGCTCCAAGCAACTGAGGTACATTGGCAGGGCCTAAAACATGTTTTTTAAAAATAAAAATAAAACATTCAAAATATCTCTGAAATCAGAGTGCCTTTTATGATTGATGGCAGTCATGGCATCTAAGATTTGATGGTTCTTTTCTGAATTTTTGGCTTGACTACAGGACACCTCTTTCTAGGAAACAGAACTTCTCACTTTACTTTAAACAGATTCCTTCACAGCTTCAAGCTTTTATTCAGGCATTTTTCTGTGTCTGGCTATTCCTCTCCCACAGCCTCCCTTCCTATATGGGCTCATCTTTGTTCAGTATCTCAGCTGGAAACAACCTTCTCTTTGAATCCTCTGGGGGGCTTTTTGCCGGGAGTCTTATAATTCTAGCAACTCATCACATAGTTCCTTTAGTTTAAATATTGTGTACATATTTGGTCTGTACACAGGGCCCATAGAGTCCTGAGAATTTCTTGAGAATGTAGCTAAAATTGTGACATTCTATGAAAAAATATGTTTGCTTCACTAATGCAGTTCAGGACATTAGGAATAGTTTCTTTAAAGCCTCCAAAGTGCTATCATTCCACAGCTCACTTAAAAGCCCTATTTTGAACTGCCCTCTAGAGGTAGTACTTCAGTGAGCCTGAGGCCTAAGATCAGATCAGCCAGAGATAGAAACGCAGCTGAGGTGGGGAGCTGGTAGGAGTGACTGCTTTAACAGCAGCACTCACTGACTGGCCCTGCTCCTGGGAGTAGCCATTGCAAAGGTCAAGCTCTGAAAAACCATGTTGCTTAGAGGTTGCCAACCCTCCCCGCTATCCTTTTATGATTCATCATGATGTCTTGAGAGGGTAGGGCTGAGTGAGAGCCTCTTGTTTTTTCAAATTACCCTTCCCTGAGGAAATCCAGATGAGACTGGAAGCCCTGGAACTCTGGGTTACCTCCTCTGGCATCAACAGGGAAACTGCCAATGTAACCCAGCCCTGTTGGAGGGTATAGCCTGGAAAGAAGACTGCATGTGGACATCATTGTCTGTAGCAGATTCTTCTCCATCACAACTCATTTTGAATTTCTCCAAGTCATATGCATAAATCTTTGCTGCAATACATTCACAAGGATTTCTTCCAGTAAACTTTTGTGGACACAGGAGATAAAAAAAATTCACTCCAATGTTTTCTTGTTATTGCCTCTATGGCTAAATTTTAAATGATTTGAGAAATTTCCTGCTGAATTCTGACTCCTAAGGCTAATGCAATTTTCAATAAGGGTCTCCCAGTCGACCAACTTCCCAAGGGTGAATTCTGAATTCTGGGTGAATTCCCAATTCTCCAACCTCAGTTTCTACCAAGTGAGGGGTTAGATTCAAGAAGCTTGAGGTCCCTGACAGCTTCAGCATTCTAACATCTGCTCAGGGCTCTACACAGCTCACCTCCCGTGCACCAGGTTAATGCAGTGATGTGTTTGAAGCTCACTTTGCTCTGAGGCAAAATGCTCTGCATGATGTGATCTGGGCATGTCCCTTGAAAGCTTTCCACAGGGTGTGACTCTCCATGACTTCACACCAGAAGGCACTGAATAAACATCACTATTGTTGAGCCTATTTTGCCAAAAGAAACAGTTTTGTCTTAGGAATATTTTCCTCATTAAAAAAATCTTGAGTGTTTATTACAGATAATGTGGAATATAGAAAATTGTAAAGAAGGGAATAAGATTTACTTAAACTCTCACCTCTCATTGTTAATACCGTGTCATGTATCCTTACCATACTTTTTCTTTCCACATGTGACCACGTGATTTTTAAAGGTTTGATATAGAATTGGAATCACACTTTTCAAGCTGTTTTTTTAGCTTACCTTTCTCCTTAATGATGAGTGATTAACACTGTTTCCTTTGTCACTATGTAACAGTTAGCAGTATGCTCTTTGGAGCTAGCCTGTCTGGAGTTGAGTCCTGGCCATGTCACTCCCTGTGTGTCCCTGAGGCACATCCTTTAACTCAAATAGGTACTTCAGATTCCTTACCTGTCAAGTGGGGATAATATGGTTCTTCACAGAATTTTTGTGAATATTTAAGTGAGTCAATATTGGCCAAATACTTAGAACAGTGGGTGGCAGATAGTACGGACTTTAAGGACTAGCTATAGCTACCATGACTACTACTACATTTTCTTCTACAATGCCATTTTATTTTACTTTATTTTATTTTATTTTTTCGAAGACTAGGTAGGATTACATTGTTTGGACATAGCACAGTGTAGTCATCAGGGTTCCATTGTTGAATAGTTCTGCTTTTCTGGTATCATGAACAACAGTGGACAGACATCCTTCTTCCATTGCATTTGTAGTGGGACAGACCATGCACCAGACAGGGAAGGAATACAGTGATGGGATATGGAAGAGCCATATTTTACCTTCATGACTTTGAGCTCGTTTGGAGAGGCAGAGAGGATATCAGTACTTCACTTTTGCCTGGAAGGCTGCTGCTCAGAAATTAATCTTTTTTGTTTGTTTTGTTTTTATTTTAGAAACTAATCTGTATGGTACTGCCCAGTCAAATATTTGATGGTCTTTCCTGGTTGAATCATCAGGAATCCTATTCTCAGATTTCAATCGGAGAAGGATTTCTGGTTAGCCATGTCATATACTTTAGTTCTAGGGGAGCCTTGGGGGATAAATCAGTGAACTCAGTCTGGAACTCCATTCTTTTCCAGGCTTGTGTGTGTGAAGTTTCTATTAGAGATGGTCCTGCTCTCTCTTAGGGCTCAATTCTTATGGCCTTCCTCTCCAGTACTACTGGGGAGAAGGAGAAAGGGACTTCTTCTGTGTCTGAATTCCATGTTTTTAGTTATGGGAATGGTTATGATGCATTCTGGTAGGATGGGAACAGTATCCTCTCTACTAGTTGAGGGAATTAGTAGACTAACAGGTATTACATGACTTCAACCTTGTACAACAAAGCTAGGCCAGTGCCAATAAACACTACCAATGGGCAACCCATTCTGGGGGACAGTAACTTGTAAGAACATCTTAACAAAGCTGTTCATGGGGAAGTGTGTCAAATAAATAGTTCTTATTATATTTCTGTTAAATGTATCACCAACTAAACCGCCTCTTTGGTCCTCAGCATCTTCTAGCCAAAAGTTAATCATATCCTAGAAGACTCACAACTTCTGGATTTCTTATCATCCAGGTACCCTGGAAAATTCTGTCCATCTAACACACTCATGGGGTTCTGGATATATACTGCCTAGAGAATTCCCTTAAATTTGTGGAGGCAAGAGAGATCTCTCTTGACCTCATCCATCTCCAGTGAACTGGTATTTAACCTGGTGGAGGGGTCTGTGTTTCTGCCAAGTAGCGGACACCTTGTTAGAATACAAGAATGAGATCACAGGCACTAAATAGAAATGGTGAAATGGCAAAACTGGCCTATACTGTTAGAAGTCAGGATAGTGATTTCCCTTATTGAGGGGAAAGAAGGTACGCAAGAGGCTTCTAGGCTGAGAATAACATTCTGGGTGCTGGTTACATAGGTGTGTCATTATTTGAATGTACAATGAAATGTTCACTTATAAGTGTACTTTGTGTACACATGTTGTATTTCAACAAAAATTTTCATTAATAAACTGGATTAAACACAGGGAGACCCATCTCTGTTAAAACTAGTGGTTCTTTCCCAGGTCTATGAGATTTAGCAAATAAAAATACAGGACACCCAGTTGTTCAGATAAACAACAAATCATTTTTTAGATAAGCATGCCCCATGCAATATTTGGGACATGTTTATACTAAAACTATATTTGTTGCTTATCTGAAATTAAAATATACTAACCATCCTGAATTTTATCTGGCAACCCTAATCTTAAATCTAAATAAATATCATCTTTGATTAATGAGAAAGTTAAAAAAAGGATATATATTGAATGATTAAGGCTGCACATGGAATGATTAAGCCTATACAAGCCTATTAAGACTACACAGTCTTAGAAGGAAATACTAAAATGCATAAGTGAAGTATAAGAGACAGAAATTAGAAAATAAATGCTCTACTTTTTCATTTTCTTTATTTCTCCTTCATTTCATACCTCTCTTCTGTTGTTTCTGGTTTCTCATTCCTACATGCATACCAGGGAAAAGAAGAGAATTAAGATAAGCAAAAGAAATAAGGGAGTGTCAAAATCATTATGCTCTCATTTACTGAGTCTGAATGTGCAACTCTGTTGGTTGCTGTTTCTGAAAATTTCATTTCTGATTTGTCTGTGTTCTTGTTTTTATTTTTTAGTAAGAAATAACTGTTTCCTATTTCACTGTTTTTCCTTTGAATCATCAGGAATCCTATTCTCAAATTTCTGCAGGAAAACAGAAATCCTGTTTTCAGACCTCTGTAACCTTTGCCCAGATGGAAGTTGAACCCTTCTCAGTATAATCATTGTTTTTCCTGCCGTTTCTTATCTTTAGGTTTCATAGGCTAAACTTGAAAAACTTCTTTGTTATTGATCTCAGACAGATCATGTTTCCCTTCTCTCTCTCCAGCACTGTTAACTAATATGCGCCTGGTACATTTCAATTATGGTTCTTACACAATTTGTAGATTTGAACCAAGTGTTCAGAATCCATTTCACTTCCTTGTCGGTACTTCCCACACTTAAAGGTGAAGAAATTCCAGCACAAATTATGTAGTACAACTGGGCTCTGTCAGTAAATGGTATCAAGTCCCAAAGGTTTTGTGCTTTGGCACATTTTTGCTGTGTATGGATGACAATAAAATGAAATTATTTCCTGATTCCCCAGTGACTTCCAAGCTGTAATTTTGTAACACCCAGAGTGTTACCCACTTTATTTAGAGTAAAATTCTCAAGTCAAAAATGATTTTAGCATCTTTTCATTGACAAAGTAAGTACATCTCCTAAAATACTTGAGGAGAAGATGGAAGAGCAAAAGAAGGAAACAATAGATCATAAGGTCTCTCAACAACCTGCCTTTGGAACCATGGCTCTAAAGGCTGGCCATCCAATCTTTTCAAAGTTAGTGGTTTTTCTGCAGTGTTGCCAACTAATGTATATTTCTTTTTTTAAAAAAAGATTTTATTTATTTATCTTTAGTGGGGAAGGGAAGGAGAGAAGGAGAGAATTATCAATGTATGGTTGCCTCTGGTGAGTCCTCTGCTGAGAACTGGTCTGCAACCCAGGCATGTGCCCTGACTGGGAATCGAACCATGATCGTGTGGTTGGCAGGCCCTCGCTCAATTCACTGAGCTACACCAGCCAGGGTGCCAACTAATGTATATTTCTAATTGAATCACTTCACTAATCATGATCCAGTGGTTTCTAAATGACCCAAGGCAACACTTTCTAATAATTATTTTTCACACAAGTAATTGAATTGACTGGCTATCTTGTTGTTATGGAGACTAAATTTTTTAATCATGTATATCATATATATAACATTTACTCCTGTGTTAATAATGTTTACTATCAGCAATTACCTTCACTGAGTGGGAAGGGAGAATGACAAAGACTTAATACAGGTGGGGCAAAAGTGGGTTGGCAGTTGTGAGTACATGAAACACACAGTTTATTCTTGTCTTATTATTTATTAATTACTGTACTATTTTCCATATGAACAACTGTAAACCTACTTTTGCCCCACCCTGTATGTTCACAGGAGAATTTAAAATTGTACAAAGACAAATTAGCACAAAAGCATCCCCAAACGGTATTAGCATAGACACATAAATCAAGTAGCTCTAGATTTTTCAGGAAACTTCCTTCATAAGCAAAACCACAATGAGACATCACCTCATACCTGTCAGAATGGCTATCATCAGTAAATCAACAAACAAGTGTTGGAGAGGAGGTGGAGAAAAGGGAGCCCTCATGCACTGTTGGTGGGAATGCAGACTGGTGCAGCCACTGTGGAAAACAGTATGGAGTTTCCTCAAAAAATTAAAAATTGAACTGCCTTTTGACACAACAATCTCATTTCTGGGAATATATCCTAAGAAACCTGAAAAACTATTTTGAAAGAACATATGCACCCCTAAAATCACTGCAGTGTTATTTACAATAGCCAAGATTTGGAAACAGCCCATGTGGCCATCAGTAGATGGGTGAATAAAAAAGTTGTGAGTGGGGTGGGCTCTGCCTGCAGGCTCCCCACCTTCCCTGGTGCACCGCACTTGAGAATAAGTCTACCAAGACATAATCTGCTTGGGGAGGAAAGGTAGCTGATCTCTCAAAGGAGAAGGACCTTGAGCCTATTACTCAATGTGCTTTTATTGGGTTTAATTTGCATAGAAATACAGGGTGTATATGTAAAGCTCAATCATTGTCAGGCAGTAATAATCAAATAATAGATAACATCCAAAGAACTATGAGGGCTTATTCTGAGTCAGAGTCAGATAGCTAAAGGGCCATAAAACTGGGGAAACAAACTCATTCTGAGTTTGGACCCTTATCATTTAAATTGAGGGTGTTACCGAAGCAGGTTTCACAGGATTTTATGCATTTTTTTCTTAGGTCTGATCACCCAGGGAACCACCCTTTCCAGCACAGGGCTGCACCCATTGTCATTGTTTCAGGCTTAAGTCAGGTGGGGGATATGAATAGCTAAGAGGTTAGGAGACTCTTTACAGATAGAATGAGGACTCAGGCTAAGTCAAAGAAGAGGGGTGATGGTCCATCATCCCCTTTTTCTATAGTCCCCCAAGTCCTTCTCTGATGGCCCCATCATGACCATGCCTGTCTTAGGTTGTCCCTCCCTTGAGGAATCTTACCCATCACTGGCTAACCAGTCATCTGCCCCGGGCCAAGTAGGGTGAAGTAAAGAAGGCCAAGGATGCACCCCTCCAGGAGGATAAGCTTTGTCTCCTTAGTGGCTTATGGTTCCAAGGTCTTTTTACTCTGTCTTAGCCATGGGAGGGCTACAGGTTCTGAAACCAGGCAGAGCAGTTCCTAACAGCTGTGGAATATTTTCATGATGGAATACTACTTTGCTGTAGGGGGGAAAAAAAGAACAGGACATCCTATCTTTTTATGATAGCATGGATGGATGGACCTGAAGAGTATTATGCTGAGTGAAATAACCCAGCCAGAGAAATACAAATACCATATGATTTCACTCATATGTGGAATCTAATGAACAAAATAAAATGACAACTGATGAACTAAATAGAAACAGAGGCATGGATACATGGAACAGACTGACAGCTGTCAGGGGGAGGAGGGTTGGGAGACTAGATGAAAGAATGTAAAGGGATTAGGAAAAAAATACCTAACACAGACAACAGTGTGGCAAACAGGGTTGGGGGGGCAGAAGAGGGCCAGGATAAAGGGAACAGAAAGTGACTTCGCTTAGGGCAATAGGTGCATGATGGAGGTGTGCTGATGATGTTTTACTGAGTTGTACATTGAAACCTGTATGGTTTTGCAAACCAATGTCACCCCAATAAATTCAATTAAAAATAAATTAATTTAAAAAACTTTTTTCATAAGCATTACTTAAGGTCTGTTAATAAATAAATGATTAATACAATTGCAGAACCTTTAGCAAGTCTAATAGTATTTAATAATTCCCCTGCAAATGCAATAGTGATGTTTAGCAGCTGAATAAGCCCCAAGGAAACATTCCTATACCATACAAAAGTCTCCAGAGTTTGTCCTCACCTATTGGGTTGGCCAAAAAGTCCATTATGTTTTTCCCATAGATGGCTGTAGTAGTGCTTAGTTATCTTCAACTTCATTTGAAGCAATTTTGTTAGATTGTATTGTGACAGCTATCATGTCAGCGTTCATTTAAAAAACTTATCAAAATTGGTGGATTTTTGTGCAGCCATTTTAATATCAAAGATGGAAGAAGATACACAATATTTTTGTTGAATTATGCTTTATTTTTCAAGAAAGGTAAAAACACAACTGAGGAGCAAAAAAAGATTTGTGCAGTGTATGAAGAAGGTGCTGTGACTGATCGAATATGTCAAAAGTGGTTTGCAAAGTATCTTGGTGCTACTGACATTTTTGCCAAATAATTCTTTGCTATCTTATGCATTGGAAGATGTTTAGCAGCACCCCTGGCCTCTACCCACTAGAGGCCAATAGTGAGAGATAGCCAATATACTCAAAATATCCAAATGAATAGTTTATTGGTGAAAATAAAAAATGTATATATTATTTTATGGAAAAAAATGTAAAAGACTTTTTGGCCAACCCAATGCTTTTCTGACCTTATCTCCCACACATCCCTCACCTGCCTTGAGTTATTTCTGGTCAGGTCTGTTTACTGCCTTCTAGATAAATGTCTCTGACTCTGTGTCAGAATGCCCCCTTTCCTCACTTCCTCCCTACTGGCCCAAATCCTTCCCCATTGTCCGGGTCCAGCTCAAATCCCACCACCTTCATTAAAGTGTATCTGCCCACTCTAGTTCATAGCCTCCTTTTCTTTTGCCTGGAGTAATTATTAAATTACTGTCTGTACCACTAATGTGGTATTTTATTACATACTTGCTTACACCATCTTCTGCAGTGTTTCTGTAGAGTTATTTAATATTCCTGGGTATGCCAATGTACTTTTATAAACTATAAAACATCATACTAATGTAAATATGTTATTGTCTTCATTAACTAGTTTATAGCCTGCCTTAGAGGAGGGTTTGTATGCCATCTAGGAAAGCAGTGCATACCACATGGCCCCTCAGTTAAAACTTCTCTGATGAATGAATGCATGGAAGACCAGCAGAATTGGAGGTAAACAACAGAGTGCATATTTGCCACTTGTTACCTGTCTGAATTTGAGCTGGTTATTTAATCTCTGCATCTCAGTTTCCTAATCTGTAAAATGGGAATAATAATGGTATCTATTTCCTAGAGTTGCTTTAGAGAATTAAATAAATTCATACAAGTGCCTAAATTAGCTTGTTTAGCACATAACAAGTATTCAATAAATATTAGCTATTTGAATGAATAAATGAAACTAAATAGGTTACAATTAAAGTCCACAGAAAATAGTGACTACTTGTTGTTATCTCTGGAACTATAATTATAAAATAACATGTAGTAGAAAAGAATGTTAAGGTAAATTAGTATATGTCTTTAAGATATAAGTTAGGATGTGTTTATATTTCCTAGAGAGATTTTTTTCAGGATAAAGTTTATACTGTTTTATGTATTAGTTACTTTGTATTTTTAAAATAAAATTTATGTAACATTTATTTGAAAGAAATTTGAGTACACTCATTTTTCTACACATCACATTATTTTTAGATCTGAATAAATAATATTGCTGAATATTCCTGACCTTGGTTCACATTGTTTAGAAGATGGTACTTAAAAGCAGCAATTAACTCTAGATGATTTGCTCTTGAAATCTAGATTGAGTTACTTTTTAAAAATATTTTATTTATTTATCTTTAGGCAGAGGGGAAGGGAGAGAGAAAGAGAGAGAGAGAAACATCAGTGTACAGTTGCCTCTCACCCACCTCCAGTGGGGATCTGGCCGGCAACCCAGGCATGTGTCCTGATGGGGAATTGAATCAGCAGCCCTTTGGTTTGCAGGCTGGCACTCAATCCACCGAGCCACACCAGCCAGGGATATATTGAGTTACTTTTGTATCTATATGTGTGAATTTTGAAGTAGAAATTTACATGAACAACTTCATGATGAACTTTTTGAAAAATATTTTATTTCTAAAATTTTTCAAAACATTGGCTAATTTAGCAAGTAAAATATTTCTTTTATACTATTCAAATTTATATGATTATAAAACAATTCTCTCTCTGTCTCTCTCTCTCTGTAAAAAAGACTTCCAGCATTAATTTCCAACACATAGCAACTCTTGTTTTGATTTTTATTGCTCTGTGGAGCCATCTGCTGGTCAATGGTGTGTTTTTACATATGCTATATAAAAGTTTTTTTCCAAAGGGATAAATAAGTTCAGGCTCTAGGAAGATCAGGTTCTTTCCACAGGAATTTGTAACCCCTCCAAAAAAAAAGTACTTGCAGAAAAATTTTTCCAGATATCAATAATGAGAGAAATTTGCTAATAGGATAATGAAGAAAATAATTACATTTAGAAAGCGAGTAGGTTCTATGTTTGGGGGAATTTTTTCATTCACTCAGCAAGGTTTTATAAACTTCTTCCTACTAATAAGATAGAAATACATAGAGGGTTCAGCAGAAATAAGGCCTGCTTGAGTGGTTGGTAGGGAAATAATATGGGTGTAATAATTTATAGATTTAATTTGAAATTTTACTTAAAATGTTGTATGGTGTGCTTGAGTGTGATAGTGCAATATGACAAAATTACATTCTTATGATTTTCTAATTTAAAAGTTTGTAATAAAAAAGGTGTGTTATTTGTCCAGACCCTGTATTTTAACATTAACATATATTTTATAGTATATAAAATTTAAAATATTTATATACCAATACCTTTCTACTAATTAAAATTAATAACAGTAGACAGAAGTAAGTAAGTTATTCTTACTTACTATGGCAACTAAATTTCTGTCACTTTTAGTTAACATTTCTCTTTCAGCATCAGTATGAAATCATAGCCTTTAACACTTTAAACTTGTTACAATTAATTATTTTTGTTATTATCATTTCTTTTTCAATGCTTAAATTCAAACCTGTTTAGAGGAAGCTCTATCAGATAATGTCTTTTGTCCTCTGAACACTTGGATCCCTAATTTCTGGCAAAAGCCTGATGTTTCAGACTCAACATAATGTCTCCTGCCCCCAAATTATGAAGTCAACTATCCTCTAAGAATCTTGTTTCATTTTAGTGGAGAACAATATTGGAGACTGGATCTGAGTGCTAAGGGAGCTGATGTGAGATTGGTTGTGGCAAAAATTCTACTGGTGATGTTACTGTTACTTACGACAGAGCTACATAAATAAATATATTTTTAAGGTTATGCATGTGCATTTTATTTTTCTCCCATTTGATAAACAGTATTATGTTTGCATACTTTTTAATAATATGTAGAGTTTTTTCCTATGACATTTTCCTAGTAATTTAATTTTCCATTTCTGTAGATACCTATATTAGTTCTGATCTTTTGCCTTCAACAGCTCTGCAATGAGATCCTTAAATATAGAATTTGCATCCATATCCACATCTATTACCTTCGATGTTTTGCTTGATGTTTTGTAATGTGTATTGCCACACTGCACAGGACCAAGGTTGTTCCTCAGAGTGAGTTAGTTGCTGGGATGGTGTTGAAAGAGCAATGAGCCAGGAGTTAAATAGGGGTTAAATACCCAACTCTAAGTAAATCACTTGACCTCATTGTGTCTCACTTTCCTCATTTGTGAAATCACAGTAATTAACCTTTGCAGCTGAATTTAACAGTTTTAAATATGTTTTTATAATGATTTTCTCTCCCATGTACTCCACAGGAAACTGTTTGTCAAGTTACTAAAAATAACCAATTGAAAGTACTTCTTTGAACAGTGTAGGTCAGGCTGTACAAACAGAAGGAACAGATGATCTCTTGACCATCCTTTGTTCATAGTTCCTCTCAGACAAATCTGCCTGATTCCTACTCATGCTCTTGTTTCCGACCTCTTTAAACATTCGATCTGGGGTTGCCACCACTGTCTGAAATTCGAAGATGATAGGTACGTACAGAAATAGGATATTGCTCACATCTGTCTTAGGTCTTCTTTAAAAATCTGTGCTAGTCACCTCATAATAATGTTTTATGACCTTCATTCTTGCATCTGTCTAGTACAGTGTGCCACTAACATAGAGGTGAGCCCTTGGCCAGGAAGGTTAAATAAAACCTGGTAATTCCTGGAGATCTTTATTCTGCATGATACTGAACAACTGAGTAACTTTGAATAGACAAAGAAGTAACAGAGAACAATCGGAAAGTGTTGGGTCGGGCCTTACTCTTTTTTTAATGTTTATTTTATTGCAAGCACAATAAAGTCATGTTTTCTCAAGTAAAACATTGAAAGAATCCAAGAACCATAAGTGGTGTCTTTGCTGTGAAAACCAGTGCTCTGTGTATAAACAGCTCTTGTTCTCTCACCAGGGTTAGTCACAACCGTGCATTCATGGTGGCCTCTAGTGAATGTCTACCAAGGCTTAGTTTGCTCCTGCTCTTAATGTTTCATGTTGTGGTCTCACATTTAGAATTCAATTCCCTAATATAAAGGGCTTTGCCTGGCTAGTTATTGCTTATTGGTTATTGATTATTCTCACATGGAACTTGTCTGTGATAAAGTTCACATCCTTTGCTCTTCCTGCCTATCTGATTTTTCTTTTCATTCTTCAGTGTTCTGGTTTTTGGATTTCTATCTTACTACCATTTCATAGCAATTCCTCTACACTTCTTCAAAGTCTTATACATCATTTAACCATGTTTACATTAAAATAAAAAACTTTTAAACCATTAAGCAAATAGTTAAAAAATGAAAAGGTGTAAAAGTTATCAAGTAAGTAAATCAATGCTCAGAAACAACTACACTTCTTAAAAACACCTTTATGAAGTGTATTAAGTTGAAAATAAGCATTGTAGAATTTTGTAAACTTAATTTTAAGAATGTGAATTAAACTATTGCTTTGAGATCTATGTAATTCCTCTGAAGAATCATGGATTTGTAAATTAATAGCTACAGTGACCCCCCCCATGTTTGTGTATTCATCAGTGGAGTAAACCCATGAAATCTTATAATGAGAATATGAATTGTACCTGCCTCATAAATTCATTGTGAGGGTTAAATAAGATAATGCATGTAAAACACTTATCACAGTGCTCACTCAATTATCATCCTCAGGTAGCTATTATTGCGTAAAACATTTTTTAAAAGATTTTATTTATTTATTTATTTTTATAGGGGAAGGAGAGAGGGAGAGAAACATCAATGAATGATTGCCTTTTGTGCATCCCCTGCTGGTAGTTAGCCTGCAAGGACCCGGTCTGCAACCCAGGCATGTGCCCTGACTGGGAATGGAACCACGATCGTCTGGTTTGCAGGCCCGTGCTCAGTTCACTGAGCTACGCCAGCCAGGGCGCGTAAAACATTTTTAACTCCTGTTTGGAATAAAAACTGAAGGGATAAATAAAAATCAGCTCTGACTACCACAAACCCTTTTGTAACTGCTTCTGAAAAGGGCTGACCTTGTGGCAGATGTGATGCTGAAGGAAGTGGGAAAAAGAACAGCTTTTCCAGAAGCATGTACTGCTGTCCTATGAACCCATCCTGCTGCTGAGCTAATTCTCTTCTCTTTGTCCTCCATGGTCAAAAGCATGGTTGAGGAAAGAGAAAACAGCAAACATTGACATTCTTGACTTTTTGATAATAGCCATTCTAACAGGTGTGAGGTGATAGTTCATTGTGATTATGTTTGTTTGTTTACTTATTTATTTATTTATTTATTTATTTTTAATTCTTATTCAAGTACAGTTTTCTTATTTATTTATTTTTAAAGAGAACTGGCATTCTGGCTGTGAAGGAGATCTGGCTGTGACATCCATCACCCAATTGATCGCCAGGGTTGATTTGACTGGCTAGGCAGGTGTCCCCTTCCTCCCTCACTAATCCATATGCATCCCTCCCGAAGCTGTGCGCTGGATCTAAGAGGACAACTTTCCCATTAGAAGAGAGGACCAGTTTTTGGTCAAGGGTGTACAAGTAGCTGCACTCCCCCTGCTGGAACCTCCAAACAAGCTCTCAATATAACTGGCATTCTTTAAAAAAAAAATTATTGTAGGGCCCTGGCTGGTGTAGCTCAGTGGATTGAGCGCGGGCCTGCGAACCAGAGGATCGCGGTTCCATTACCAGTCAGGGCACATGCCTGGGTTGTAGTCCAGTTCCCTGCAGTCCAACTCCCAGCAGGGGACGCACAAAAGGCAACCATACACTGATGTTTCTCTCCCTCTCTCCTTCCCCTCTAAAGATAAATAAATAAATAAAATCTTTAAAAAAAGAATTTATTTAAAAAAATTATTGTATATTTTCCATTACCATTTATCCCCTTATACCTTCTTGCACCTTTACCCCTCATGAATCACTACACTATTGTTTCTGTCCATGAGTCCTTTTTCTTTTTTGTTCAATCCTTCCACCCTCTAACCACCCCACCCATAGCTATCATTCTCTTCTCTATGAGTTTGTCTCTATTTTGCTTGTTAGTTCAGTTTGTCATTAGATTCCACATATGAGTGAAATCATATGGTATTTGTCTTTCTCTGATTGGTTAATTTCACTTAGCATAACATTCTTCAGATCCATTCATGCTGTCACAAAGGAAAATTTTTCTTCTTTTTTTACAGCTGAGTAGTATTCCATTGTGTAGATGTACCATGTTGTTTTATCCACTCATGTACAAAGAGTTGGTTGTGATTTTGATTTGTATTTCCATGATGATTAGTGATGTTGAGTATCTTTGCATGCATCTGTTGGACATTGACCTATCTTCTTTGAAAAAATATGCCTATTTGAGTCCTCTGCCCGTTTTAATCACATTGGCTTCTTTTTGTATTGTGTTGTATGAGTTCCTTACATATTTTATATATTAACTCTTCATCAGATTTATGGTTTTCAAATATGTTCTCCCATTATACTGGTTGCCTATTTATTGTGTTGAGGATTTTGCTGCTTCGAGAAGCTTTTTAGTTTAATATAGTCTCACTTGTTGATTGTGCTTTTGTTGCTTGTACTTTTGATGCCGTATCCAAAAAATAATTGCCAAAACTGATATCAAGGAGCTTTTTTGCTATCATTTCTTCTAGGTGTTTTATGATTTAGGTTTTATGTTTAAGTTCTTAATCCATTTTGAGTTAATTTTTGTAAGTGGTGTAAAATAGGGGTCTACTTTCATTATTTTGCATGTGATTAATCACTTTTCCCAGCATTATTTTTGAGGAGGCAGTCTTTTCCCCATTGAATATTCTTGAATCTCTTGTCCAACATTAGTTTACCATATGTATGTGGGTTTATTTCTAGGCCCTCAATTCTGTTTCATTGGTCTATATGTCCATTTTTATGCAACTAACACTGTTCTGATTATTATAACTTTGTAATATAATTTGATATTAGGAAGTGTGATGCCTCCAGATTTGTTCTTTCTCAAGATTACTTTAGATATACAAAGTCTTTTGTGGTTCCATACAAATTTTTGGATTATTTTTCTGTTTCTGTGGAAAAATGCCATTAGAATTTTGATAGGGATTATATTGAATCTATAATGGCTTTAGGTAGTCTGAACATTTTAACAATATTAACATTCCTAATCCATGAACACAGGATATTTTTACATTTAATGTCTTTAATTTTTTTCATCAATATTTCATAGCTCTCAGTGTACAGATCTTTGACTTCCTTGGTTAAATTTATAACTGAGGACCTGGCTGGTATAGCTCAGTGGATTGAGCGTGGGCCTGTGAAGCAGAGGGTCACCAGTTTGGTTCCCAGTCAGGGCACATTCCTGGTTGCAGGGTGGGTTCCCAGTAGGGGACACATAAGAGGCAACCACACATTGATGTTTCTCTCCCACTCTTTCTCCTTCCCTTCCCCTCTCTCTAAAAATAAATAAATATTTTTAAAAAATTTATAACTAAGTATCTTATTGTCTTTAATGCTATTGTAAATGGGATTGTTTTCATCATTTCTCTGTTGGATAGTTCATCACTGCTGTATAGAAATACAACTGATTTTTGTATGTTGATTATGTGTACTTAATCTCTACTTAGTTTGTGTATTAGTTCTAACAGTTTTTTGGTGTGGTCTTTAGTATTCTATATTAAAGCATATCATCAGCAAACAGAGACCACTGTACTTCTTCCTTTTTAATTTAGAAGGCTTTTATTTCTTTTTATTCCCTAATTGCTCTGACTAGGACTTCCAATGCCATGTTGAAAAGGAGTGGTGAGAGTGAGCTCCCTTGTCTTGTTCTGATCTTACAGGAAAAGTTTTCAACCTTTCACTGCTCAGTATGACATTAACTATGGGTCTGTTATATATGGCCTTCATTGTGATGAGATGTGTTCCTTCTATACCCAATTTGTTGACAATTTTTATCATGAAAGGATGTTGAATTTTATCACATGCTTTTTCTGCATCCTAGAGATGATCATATGATTTTGTCTTTCATCCTATTAATGTGGTGCATTACATTTATTAATTTGTGTATGATGAACCATCCTTGTATCTCAGTGATAGATCCCACTTGGGCATGGTATATGATCCTTTTAGTAAGCTGTTGATTGAGTTTGGTTTCCTGGTATTTTGTTGAGAATTTTTGTGTCTATATTCATCAAGGATATTGACAAGTACTTTTCTTTTCTTATAGTATCTCTATCTGGCTTTGGTACCAGAATAATACTGGCAGCATAAAATAAATTTGGGAGTGTTCCCTGCTCTTCAGTTTTTTTGAAGACTTTGGATAGAATTGGGGTTCATTCTTTTTTAGATGTTTGGTAGATTTCACCTGTGAAGCCATCTGGTACTGGACTTTTCTTTGTTCAGAGGTTTTTGATTACTCCTTCAATACCCTCCTTTGCTATTGGTCTGTTCAGGCTTTTTATTTTTCTTGATTCAGTCTGGTAGGTTGTATGTTTCTAGGAATTTTTCCATTTCTCTGGGTTGTCCAGTTTATCATATATAATTGTTCATTATAGTGTTTTACAATCCTTTCTATTTCTGTGGTATCTGTTGTAATGTCTGTCCTTTCACTTTCAATTGTATTTCTTTGTGTCCTTGCTCTTTTCTTCTTGGTAAGTGTAACTAAAGGTTTGTCAAATTTGATTACCTTTTCAGAAGAGATAATAAAATTATGTTGATTTTTTGGTGGTTGTTTTTCCATTGTCTCTTTTGTTTATTTCTGTTCTGATCTTTCTTATCTTCTTTCTTCTGCTAACTTTGGCCCTTCTTCTTCTTTTATTCAGTTCCTTGAGGTGCAAAGTTAGGTTATTTATTTCAGATCTTTCTTGTTTCATAATCTAGGCATTTGTCGCTATGAATTTCTCTCTTTGAATTACTTTTGCTGCAACCCATAAGTTTTGGTATGTTGTATTTCCATTTTCATTTGACTCAAGATATTTTTTGTCTTTCTTTTGATTTAGACTTTGAGCCATTGGTTGTTTATTAATATGTTGTTTAATCTCCACGTATTTGTGAATTTTCCAGTTTTCTTCTTGTAATTAATTTTTAGTTTCATACCATTATGGTCAGAAAAGATACTTGATGTAATTTCAGTTTTCTTAAATTTGCTAAGACTGGTTTTGTAGTTTACTATGTGATCTACCCTGGACATTGTTCAATGTGCACTTGAAAGGGATATATATTCTGCTGCTTTTGGTTGGAATGTTTTATATATGTTTGATAAGTCCAACTAATCTAATGTTAAGTCTAATGTTTCCTCATTCATTTTTGTCTGGATGATATATCCATTGATGAAATTGAGGTATTGAAGTTTCCTACTATAATTGTATTGCTATCTATTTCTCCTTTTAGATCTGTTGATATTTACTTTCTATATTTAGGTGCTTCTATGTTAAGTGCATAAACATTTACAAATGTTTTATCCTATTGTTGGATTGACCCCCTTTATTATTATGCAATGACTTTCTTTAAAATATACAAATATACTTCTTTCAGGGAAGAAATGGAAGATGGGCATTTCTGTTTGCTTTCTTTGTACTGAACCCTGGAGTAACAGCCAGTTAAGAATAGTTACTTTGCTTTCTATCATTTCATTGAACCCATGCCTTGCTGGTGTTCACACCAAAAAAACTGTTAGAACTAATACACAAACTAAGTAGAGATTAAGTACACATAATCAACATATAAAAATCAGTTGTATTTCTATATAGTAATGATGGATTTCTATCCAACAAAGAAATGGTGAAAACAATCCCATTTACAATAGCATTAAAGACAATAAGATACTTAGTTATAAATTTAACCAAGGAAGTCAAAGATCTGTATACTGAGAGCTACAAAATATTGATGAAAAAAATTAAAGACATAAATAAATGTAAAAATATCCTGTGTTCATGGATTGGGAATGTTAATATTGTTAAAATGTTCAGACTACCTAAAGCCATTATAGATTCAACATAATCCCTATCAAAATTCTAATGGCATTTTTCCACAGAAACAGAAAAATAATCCAAAAATTTGTATGGAACCACAAAAGACCTTGTATAGCTAAAGTAATCTTGAGAAAGAACAAATCTGGAGGCATCACACTTTCGGATATCATTCCTGGCCAGAGCCAGGAAATGAACAGGTGTGTCCTCTGAGGGACAATAACATAAGGTAAGGTGCCAGATGTGTGTACAGGTTCCTTTCATGGAGATACTAGCAACCTTGGGTGGATCAGAGAGACAGCACAAAGTTGGCACATGCCAGCCTCTCTGTCCTCTGGAGAGGATTCCAATGACCCCTAAATACGTGTTAAATTAAAAGTATGACCCTCAAGCTGTAACTTTTAAGATGAGCAAATAGGCCTCTATCTTGGTATTTCAGTCAGCTGCCTCTGTGCTGTGCCCTGAAGATATAGCCTTGTGAGTCTTGCTGATACAATCCTGTTGGCTTTTAGAGTCAGATATTTGGGGTTCCTGTCTCTCAGGGTAAATTCTTAAAAATTTGGGTACAACATATGGGCCAAATTCTTCATTCTTCAGGAGGTATGGAGAGTTGTTTGTCACCACACTAGGGGTGGGGCTTACAATGAGATTATATCTCGGCCTTTCCTACTGGTTTGGATGTTTTTTCCTCATTCACTCATCATGTAGGAGTCACTCATCTAGTTTCTAGACTTCTTTCAGAGGAGAGTGTTCTGTATGTAGCTGTAGATTTTGTATGTCTGTGGAGGTGGGGAGTTTAGGAGCCTCCTATGTCACCATCTTGAACAGAAAACCCTTACTGATTTTCTGTCAGGATGATCTATCCGTTGTAGAAAGTGGGGTTTTAGAATCCCCTACTATTACTGTATTGTTGTCTATTAATTTCTGCAGATCTGTTAGTATCTGTTTAATATATTCAGGTGCTCTGATGTTGGGTACATATATATTTATAATTGTTATATCCTTTTGATGAATTGACTTCTTTAATCCTTCTATAATGACCTTCTTTGACTCCTGTTACAGTTTTTGACTTAAAGTCTATTTTGTCTGATATAACTATAGCTACTCCTGCTTTCTTTTAGTTTCAGTTTGCATAGAGTATCTTTTCCATATCTTCACCTTGAGTCTTGTGTGTTCTCAAAGCTGAAATGAGTCTTTTGTAAGCAGGATACAGTAGGATCTTGGGTTTTATTTTTTAATCCATTCAGCCACTGTATGCTTTGTGATTGGAGCACTTAATCCACTTACATTTAAAGTAATTATTGATAGGTTGGACTTATTATTGCCATCTTGTTGGTTGATTTGTCTATTCTATAATTCTTTTGTTCCTTTCTTCATCTCTCTGATGTTTTGTTTTGTGAATTGATAATTTTCAGTAGTGATATACTTTGATTCCATTCTCCTTATTTTGCATGTGTCTTCAACAGGTTTTTGGTTTGTCATTACCTTGAGGCTTCTTTGAAACATCTTATAATGTAACAATGTATTTTAAGCTGCTTACTTTGGTTACATTAAAAAACTACAATAACACCTTCCATTTTATGTTTATGATGTCACAATTTATATTTTTGTGTTGTGTGTCTGTTAACAAATTATCATAGCTATAGCCATTTTCATTTTATTTTTTAAAGATTTTGTTTATTTATTTTTTAGAGAGAGGGGAAAGGAGGGAGAAAGAGAGGGAGAGAAACACCAATATGCAAGAGAGACATTGATCAGTTTCCTCTCACGCACCCCAACTATGGATCTGGCCTGCAATCCAAATGCCCTGACAGGGAGTTGAACTGGTGATTTTTCAGTTCACAGGCCAGTGCTCAATCCATTTAGCTACACCAGCCAGGGCTATAGCTATTTTTAATACTTTTGTTCTTTAACCTTTAACTAGAGTTAAGTTATTAACACACCACTTACATTATATTACATTATATTACATTACATTATTATATTATTAGAGTATTCTGAATAATGTCATAAAGCTATGTTACATTATTAGAATATTCTGAATCTGGCTGTACACTTACCTTTACCAATGTGTTGTATATTTTCATGTTACTAATTAGCATCCTTCTGTTTCACCTTAAAGAATTCCTTTTAGCAATTTCTTGTAAGGCAGGTCCAGTGGTGGTGAATTCCCTCAGCTTTTGTTTGGGAAAGTCTTTATCTTGCCTTCATTTCTGAATAACTATTCTTGATTGGCAATTTTTTTCTTTCAGTGCTTTGAATATATCATTGGATTCTCTCCTGGCCTAGTGTCATCGTGCACTTCTGTAGCTGCAGGATTTTGTCATGGGTGCACATGCATTAGTAGTGACTCAATACAGGTGTCAGGTTGGCAGTGTGCAGTCATACAGCTAGAAGGGCTAGCTCTGAGTATGCACACATCAGTGTGGTACCTCTGTGGGAGTCTAGACTGATGTATTATACTCACACAGCTACAGAGGTGTGGGCTGGTTGCCAGTGCAGGTCCTTAGGTGAAATCTGGTGAAATTTGGAGGGAGTATGTGGACTGTGCTGGCAATTGGTTTTTCTGTGGTGAAAGCTGCTGGGGTTGTCTACTGAATAGGTCACTAGGAACTGTGTTTACTTCTGATGATTTGTTGATACTGGTAGCAACTGCTTTTCCCATTTTTTTCTAACCATGTTTGTATATCTCAGCATTGCTGGTCTATGGGTGAGGTAAAAGCAAAGTGGGTCCTCCGTGTGATGCCCCAATGCTAGGGAAGATGGTTGATCATTCTGCTCTTCTTGTCCTGGCAAGGGGGCCTCTTTCTAGTTGAGGAATTCCCTTCTAGTGCTGAGTAATACCAGCTTGGGGGATAGGATGATGCAGGCAAAATGAAACTATTTTTCTTCCTTTTTTGTGCACTTAATATCCGGCTAGTTTCTGATGTTGTTTCACTGTGTTACTTAAGTTTTTTAAAGTAAAATCCAGATCTCTCCCAGAACTGTTTTTGTTTGTGAACAGCTAATTGTTGATCTTTTGGGGTAGGGTGAGGTGGTAGAGTTGGGTTCTCCTACACCACCATTTGGTAATGTCATTTGGGCCTGACATTTAAAAATGGTTTTCAGAGGAGAAAATTTATTCAGTTGAAGAAAATTTTATAGACAAAAATAAACCAGTTGCTCAGAATACCCTGGATGTTTTTTAATGATCAATCTGACCATTCAACTTATGCTACTCTTGCCTCCTTCCCCCAACACATACTTTCTATGAAGTCTGGCAAGAGGACAAATAAGTGGAAGCATACACTGTGTTCATGAATTGAAAAAATTAACATAATTAAACTGTTCATACTACCCAAAACATTCTATAGATTCAACTCAATTCCTATTAAAATAACAATGGCATATTTCACAAATATAACACAAATATTCCAAAAATGTATATGGAACTAAAGAATAGCCTCAGCAATATTGAGAAAGAAGAATGAAGTAAGGGGGATCGAAATACCCATATCCAACTATACTACAAGGCCACCATGATCAAAACAGTCTGGTACTGTCATAAAAATAGACATATAGATCATAGAACAGGATAGAGAGCCCAGAAATAAACCCAAGTCTCTGTGGTCAATTAATATTTGACAAAGGGAGCAAGAGCATAAAATAGAGTAAAAATAGCCTCTTCAACAAATGGTGTTGAGAGATCTGGAGAGCTACATACACACAAAAAAAAAATGAAGCTAGACCACCAACTTATACCATACACAAAAATAAACTCAAAATGAATGAAAGACTTAAATATAAGTCATGACACCATAAAAGTCCTAGAGGAGAACAAGCAGGAAAATTTCAGATATCTCGTGTAGCAATATTTTTGCTGATATGACTCCTAGCACAAGGGAAACAAAGAAAAAAATAAACAAATGGAACTATACTAAATTAAAAAGCTTCTGCAGAGCTAAAGAAACCATCATCAAAATGAAAAGGGAACCCACTATTATGCTGGGAGAGCATAATTGCCAATGATACATCAGGCAAAGGTTTCATCTCCAAAATATATAAAGAACTTGTACAACTCAAAAGCAGGAAGACAAAAAATCAAATCAAAAATTGGGTAAAGGACCTGAACAGACACTTCTCCAAGGAGAACATACAGAGGGCCCATAGACATGTGAAAAAATGCTTAACATCACTAGCCATTAGAAGGATTCAAATGAAAACCACAATGAGGTATCACCTCACACTTGCCAAAATGGCTATCGTTAGTAAATCAACAAGCAACAAGTGCTGGTGAGGATGTGAAGAAAAGGGAACCCTAGTGCACTGTTGGTGGTTATACAGATTGGTGCAGCCACTGTGAAAAAAAGTATGGAATATCCTCAAAAAACTAAAAATGGAACTGCCTTTTGACCCACTGATTCTGCTGCTGGAAATATATCCTAAGAATTAGGAAACACCAATTCAAAAGAATATATGCATCCCTATTTTCACAGCAATGCTATTCACAATAGCCAAGATTTGGCAACAGCCTAAATGCCCACCAGTAGATGAGTGGATAAAAAGCTTTGATACATTTATACGATGGGATAATACACAGCAGTAAAAAAGAAGGAATTCTTATGTTTTGTGGCAGCCTGGATGGGGCTGGAGACTACTATGATAAGTCAAATAAGACAATTAGTAAAAGAGATATACGTGGAATCTAATGAACAAAATAAACCTAAGAGCAAATAGAAGCAGAGACATAGAATCCTGGAACAGCTTTAAGAGGGGAGAGAGGAGGTGGGGACTAGTTGAAAGAAGGTGAAAGGATCAGTCAAAGAACATATATATGCATGACCCATGGGCAGGGACAGCGGTGTATTGATTGACTGAGGGAGTGGGGGCCAGGTGGGTGAAGGGGGCACAGGGGGAAAAATTGGGACAAATGGAATAGCACAAATAGTAAGATATTTAAATAAAAATTTTTATTTGAGCCATTCAAATTATGCTCCTCTTTCCCTCTGCCCCAACACACTCCCGATTCAGAATGCTTGCCACTTTAAAGTCTAGTAAGAAGGATGAAGTTGGCCTAGCAGTAGCCAGTCTAGAAGGAGAGATGGAATGAGACACAGCTTTGTTGGAAGAAGTATTCTTTGTCTGATGCCTGCATTCTAAATTACCTGTGAATTCTACAATTTGGAACTTGGAAGGAGTAAAAAAGTCAATTTCTATAACTTATGCAGAAACTAATATAAGGGCAAGAAAGGAGCAGCTTTAGCAGGGACAAGATTAGAGTTACAGGCTTTTCTCATGCATTTTCCTTTAAAAGTTCATTAGAACTGGATGAAATCTTGAGGAAGGAATGACCCCTCCAATCAAATATGTATTTGATGAAATGATAAGCTTGAGTATTTGTAAGCTAAAGAGGTGAACCATAGCAGCTTATAGGGGTGGGCAAAAGTAGGTTTACAGTAGTTCATATGGGAAAAAAACCATGTGGGCTATGATTATTACAGTAGCTTTATTAACTCTGTATTTCACATATTCACAATTGTAAACCTACTTTTGTCTGCTTCTGTATATTGGCCAGGATCAACTGCATAGAAATAGAAATAGATAGAAATAGAAATAGAAACTAGCTATTTTAAGAAAAATTATTTAATACATGGAATTAAAAATTTAAACAATTATAAGTAGAGGTAAAGGGTTAAGTTCCAGGCTAGAATTTCAAAAATAAGTCCCAGAACATCTTTGTGGCACTAGCCACTGGTAGAGATGTCACTTTGGCCACCAGCAGGAGACCAATTATTGAAACTGTTGGCTTCAGGAGCACATACTGGGAGTCAGGTAGCTGCTGCCGTTACCACCACCACTGCTAGCTTCAGAGCCATGTAAACCTCTGAGATGTGTGTGTTGTACAACAGGCCCATTGCTACCTGTGAGGCTAATGACTAGCTACTGAAATGCTGACACAGAAAAAGCCTGTGTTTCTCTGTCTGACTGTGCTTGCTAGCAGAAGGGATCAAAAGAAACAGCAGAATAGGTTTCACCTCACTCACTGCCACTTTCCAAATCTTGCACAAGTGCATCTAATTAGCAAAAGCTAAATCATACAGTATTCTATTTGGAAAAAGTTGATTTTAGTTTTCTAGACCCTATAGTCCAAAAAGGCATGCTAAAAGGAGGGTGAAGTGAATATTTAGAGAACCAATTGACATTATCCATTATACAGGTATGATAGATTGGCTTACTTCACATTAATTTTCATCCCTCTTCCCTTTTGTCTTCTTCTACAATAGAGTCTGGAAAGATAAATGCTCCATCAGTTCCCAGTGTCTCTTGTAACTGGAGTTGCCCACCTGACCAATGAAATATAAGCAGAGGTTTGTTAAGCAAATTTGTGGAAGTATTGCTTTCCCTCAAAGGGGGAACAAAGCAACAGATGAAGCCTTTTGCCCTTACCTTTTTCCTTCCTAAAATGTGAGTGTGGCACCTGGAGGTAAAGCCATATATTGACCATTAAACTGGAAGCTGCAAACTAAGAGTGATGTAGCAGAGAGAGAAAAAGTCCAAGTCCTTCATTATGTTAAGCAGCTGCAAATGGCATGGATTCCCTACCTTGAATATTTTGTTATATAACTGAAATAAACCCTCATTTGTTTAAGCTGTAATTAGGCTGATAAGGTTTTCAAATACTTTCAGCCAAACATTCCTACATTTATATATAGACTTTCCTGTCATAGAATGGTTATGACCATAAAATAGTATGCTGTATGTGAAAATACCTTTTAAAGTGTTAAATGTTACATAACAAATATTTTGAAGCATCTACAAAGACAGATATTCCACAAAACATATACATAAATATTTACATAGATTTACCCACCTATTACCCTATTTTTTATATCCTTGCATATGAATACTTCCATCTGAGATTTTTTTTCTGGTGGAGAGCACCCTTTTATATTTCACTTGGTAAGAAATCCTCTCAATTTTTAATAGATTGAAAATGCCCTTATTTTAATTCATTTTTGAAGGATATTACTGGGCAATTCTAAGTTGATAGAGATTTTCTTTTGGCATTTTGAAGATAACATCACATTTACTCTGACTTTCATTTTTCTGTTAAGAACCAGCTGTCAGTTTAATCTTATTGCTGTTCCTTTATGTCTCTTATTCTCTGACTGCTTAATTTTAAGATTCTTTTTCTTTATTCTTGATATTTAGTACTTTTGCTACTACATGGATAGGTATGGTTTTCTTTTTTTGCTTAAGGATTATTTTATTTGTGTTTTTTCCCTTTGTAGAGCTATTTTAAGTATGGGTATATCTACTAATTATTTATTTTGAGCCTTATTGGGGTATAATTAACCAATAATTTTAATATATTAATGTTATATTATGCATATGTATATATGTTTATATATATATGTTTTACATACATATATATTCTGTAATTTTACATACATATATATTCTCATAATCAAGTTAATTAACACATATATCACTAGCATAATGCCCTTCAGGTTCACCCATGTTGTTGTAAATGGCAGAATTTCCTTCTTCTTTAAGGTTCAATAATATTTTATTGTCTATATATACCACATTTCCTTTATCCATCTGTCAATGAAAATTAAATATAATTATTTTTAAATCCTTGGTTGATAACTTCAATACTGGATCTTCTGTGAATGTTTTTATTATCTGTTTCTATTCTTAGCTTTAGATCAAGTTTTGTCTTCTTGATGGACATGGAGTTTAGAAAAACTATAGAAAAAATTTATGATCCTGGATGATGTTTTATCTTCTTCCGTGGAGGAATTACTTTTGCTCTGGAGGAAACTAGACTAGTGGCAGATAATCCAAGTGCTAAAATGATTAAAAGTGGCTTCAGCCTTGCAAATCAGTGGTTTCTCAAACCTACATGCACATTGGAATCTCATTGGAAGTTTTAAAAACACGCATACATAGACTCTGCTCCAGAGATCTTATGCAATTGGTCTGAACTGAGACATTGATTTTTTTAATGGGTAGTTGTTTAAACTTTCTTTTTTAAAATATTTTTTAATTTAAGTATTTTTCAAATAATTATAGATTCACAGGAAGTTGCAAAGAAATATACTGGGAAGTTCCATGTACCCCTTTCCCAAAGCTCTCTCACCAAATGCCAAAATCCCACACCACTACCATATGAAAAATCAAGAAACTGACAATGGCACAATCTATAGAGTTTATTCAGATTTTATCAGATATATATGTACTTGTGTGTGTGTCTATACAATTTTTTCATACCTGTAGGCTTCTATAATCACCACCACAATCAAGATATTTAACTATGGTGCTCTTTATAGCCACACCTGTCCTCTCTCCTCCATCCCTAAACCCTGGCAACCACTAATCTTGTCTGTATATCTATAAGTGTTATTTAATGATTGTTATATAAACAGAATCCTGCAGAATGTATCCTTTGAGATTAATCTTTTCATGGCATAATTTCATAGATATTTTTAAGTTATAGGGCACTGATATTTTTTTAATCTTCTTAGGTAATTCTAATGTGTATTCATGATTGAGAGAAGAAGGTTTTCTTATAATTGTACACTATATTTAAATAGAAAATGACAGCCCTGGCCAGCTTGCTCAGTTTGTTGGACCATTATCCTGTACACCAAAAGGCTGTGGGTTCTGTGCGTGGTCAGGGCACAAACCTAGGTTGGGGGTTCAATCCCTAAGTGGCATGTGCACTGGAGGCAACTGATCTCTCTCTCTCTTTCTCTCTAAAATCAATAAATATACCCTCACGTGAGGATTTTTTAAAAAGGCTCTGGCTGGTGTGGCTCAGTTTGTTGGGCATCGGCCTGCAAATGGAAAGGTTGCTGGTTCAATTCCTGGTCAGGGTACATGTGCCTGGGTTGTACATTCAGTTCCCAGATGGCGCATGTGCAAGAAGCAACCAATTGATGTTTCTCTCTCACATCAATGTTTTTCTCCCTCTCTTTCTCCTTCCCTTCCCTCTCTCTAGAATCAGTTTTTTAAAAGGAAAAATAAAAAATGGCAAACGTTTATGACTAAGTATAGTTCATACTAAAAACCAGAGTAAAAAGTGTACACAATAATATGTAATAGCCATTTTTTTCTGTGCCCCACCTAAAAAAAGAAACAAAGGATTGAATGTCAATCAGGAAGAGGATAATCAAGGATAGTCTTTACTTCAGAACCATCCCCCCAAACTTCTTCACTGTATGCATGCCACCCACCTAGAGTTAAAGCCCAGAAAGAAAGAGTATAATAGAAACACCCAGAAAGCTTAGAGGAAATTCCAGACAAAAAGACTATAGAACTCTTGGAGAAGCCCCGAGTTTAGTGAACTTGAGCCAGGATTCTGAAAAACACTGCCTGGGTGGTAGATGAGCCATGCTAAGGGAGGTGTGTAGGCAGATGGACCCAAGAGGCACTTGGCAGAGTCTCATACTCCAGGGTGGTTCCAAAAGATACTGAAAGTTTCTGAACTCCCAGTGGAGGTGAAAAAGTGGTGAAAGATCCAGAGGACAAAAAAAAAAAAGCTTGGGTTGGGATTCAGAAGGACCCCCACAACCAGGGCAGGTGAGAACTCACTATACTCTCAAGTTGACAAAGGCTGGCATAAGAACAAGATGCTCTGCCCCATACAAGGATAAACCCTCAGGGTAGATGAAATCACACACCTGCCTAGCAAGAAGTTGGGTAGCCTCAGATCTCAGAGTTGATTTAGATATTTACTTCATTTTAAGCCAAATTGACTGAATTAAAATGAAGAAGTGATAGTGTTTTCTACTGTCAAGGAAAATGAGAATCCAAGAGCTAAGTGGAATTTAGTTATAGCAACCTTGTTCTGTAAATTTTAAACTGCTGTAGTACTCTTTTCAATATATTTTATATCATGTAAAGAAGTTTCCTTTTGTAGCTTTTCTTTTTCAGATGTGATTGCCTTTTTAATTCTATTTGATAAACTCTGAATCACTTTGTCAACTTTCCTAAAAGCCCCTGGAAAGTCCTCTCCCATTTCTGGGAAGTTTTGATTACTAAATGTAAGTTTATGTAGTAATCTGGAAAAAATAAAACAAAAAAAATTTAACCTGTTATACTTGCAGCCAAATAGAAAAGGAAATATTTAAAGTCAATCACATTATTCTTTTTAATCCATGAGAAGAAAAGATTTGGTTTTTGATTACTGAAATCAAACCACAGAGGTCCTGGGACTTGATATGGGTTTGGTTTCTGGAAACCAGTGCCAAAATCAGAAATAGTGCAGGGCTGGCCTAAAGCTTTGGGGACATGAAACGAATGGAAAAGTGAGAACAGTATTCAAGGGAAAGTCAGAACTGGGAACTCATAAAGCAGACCCAGCCTTGCATCCTGTGGGAACTAGGTAGAAAGGCAAAACCCACTGCAAATGGAATAAACAGGCTCATGGGGAAATTAGATGGAAGTTTGGTAAATTTACTTCATAAGGGAAAGCTGAGTTCCAGGCCCTTATGGAGCTTCCCCTGCATTTGGGGATGAATTTGTTGTAGGTACCAAGTTTGTTGAGATGGACAGAAGGGAGGACTTTCTCAAATAAGGCTTTCTCTAGGAGATACAGATATATACTAGAAAGTGTTCTCTTATCCTCACAATAAATTCAATCAATGGTTTGAAGGAGTAAAGGGTTTCACTAAGCTATGGTTTGAGGGGAGGGAACATGGAGATGTGCTCTTCAGATGCCCTGTTAAAAGCCTTTTGTAGAGAGCATGGCTGACCCACACACTCCAGTGGCCCCTGTTCAGTGACTGGGCCAGTGGGTGTTCTCAAGTCAGACCATTCTTATCTGATGCAGGATTCCCCTAATACACAAGTTTGATTCAGGGACTCCCCATCAGCCTGGCCAAAACTTGCTGAGAACTGCATTGCATTTGAAGGTCTTTTTACCCAATCTTCCCTCCTTCCTCATCTCTTGCCTTTCATATGTATCAGATCTACACTGTGGTCTGACAGCATTTCCTACCTACTCCTTCCTTCTCACTTTATCCTTCAAAAGCATTTCCCCAAGAAATCTCTGGGACATCTAATCCCATTTTGGCCTCTGCTTAAAGGATTCAATATAGCACAATTGTCCAAATGGGTTTGGTACCTTAATATCTCCTTTCTACTCTAATCCCCCTCCCCTGAACACAGCATTTATAAACACATACATTTATCAAGCATTTATTATGTGCCAGGTGCTACGCTAATTAATTTACATTTATTATTTTATTTAATACTTGCAATCTCCTTATGAGATAATTACCATTATTGGCAATGTTTTAAGATGAGAAAATTGAAACAGATAAGGCCAGAATAACTCATTCAGTATGACATTACTAATATAAAACTAGACTGCTATACCAGGCTAGCCCTGGCTCCAGATGTGACACTCTTACAGCTTTGCTAAATAGCCTCTAGTGGCAGCTGAAGGTATCTATCAAGAACACCAGTAAGAGATCTTAAAAGTTATCATCACAAGGAAAAAAATTGTAACTAGTATTATGATGGATGTTAACTAGAATTGTTGCAGTGATCATTTTGCTGTATGTATAAATGTTCAATCATGTTATACACCTGAAACTGCTAACATAATGCTATATATCAATTATACCTCAATTAAATCATTTTTAAACAAGAGCACCAAGATTTGTGTCCAGAAGCTCTAGAACTCTCTCTAGATTTTTCCACTTGCTTTCCTCTTACTCTGATATGCTCTCCTCTGTTTCCATCCATTGCCTTCTGCCTGGCCATTTTGGGTGGACCCTTACCTGAAGTATCTGTCTGATTTTGATTTTGATTGGAATTATTCCTGGCCTCCTTGATTTTGATTTTGTTTTGTCCCTCGGCTTCTTTTGATCACCTCATTTACTCTGCAGATCAAAGCCCAGTTCTGTTTTCACCCTGAGTCCAACCTATGTTCTTAGCATACTGTCTCTCTTCTTCTACCATCTTTTACTCCTCAAGCCCTCTTCACCATTTGGCAGCAATTTCTTGTGGGATCATACTGATTAAAAACTGAGGACCTCTGGTTACATGCCCCCAAAGGATTGAAAAACAGGTGTTCAACAAAAACTTGTACAGGAATGCTTATAGCAGCATTATTCATAGTAGTCAAAAAGTAGAAACAACCTAAATGTCCACTAATTGATGAATGGATAAACAAAATGTGGTATATGCAGTTGAATCTCATTATTTACAGTAGTTATGTTCTATAAAGTCACCATGAACACTGAATTAGTGAATACTGAATAATAACTCCTAGAGAAAATACAGTTAGGTTCCTGAGATACTGTGGTCACAATATTTTTGTCAACCGTTCAATACATAATCTTGTCTTATGTGTATTTCTGTTTAAAGACACTTTAATATGTATTGTTGATTCATCAACATTTAACTCATGGCCAACAGCACTGTAACATCCCTGAATGAAACTTATCTAACATATATTTTCTCCATAAGGCACATCACAACCTTCTTGCACTTAGGAATACTAGATAGCACTTTAGCACTACACTTGGGTGCTGCTTTAAACAGTGAAGTCATCAATGAAAAGCAAAAAAACCCTGGAACAAAATACGCTGTGAACCGGACACTTGCATTATGAGAGCTGAAACAGGAAAGCATAGTGTTGCCTTGTTCCACCTCAAAGTTTTCACCACTCTGTGAATGTGCATGTCTAGGAATGACCACAAAAACACTGTGTTGACTTGGGGGGGGGTCACAAGTACATTTTAACAAGTAGGCAAATTTGCAAATATGCAATCCATGAATAATGAAGATTAACTGAACATACAATGGAATATTTTTTGCCATAAAAAGGAATGAAGTAGTATAATATGCAAAAATGTGGATGAACTTAAAAAAATATCTTGTTACATGAAAAAAGCCAGAAACAAAGGCTACATATAACATGATTCCATTTATATGAAGTGTCTGGAATAAGCAAACCCACAAAGACAGGAAGCAAATTAGTGGTTGCCTTGAGCCAGGAGGAGGCGGAAAAGATAAGTGATTACTTATTGAATACAGGTTTCCTTTTGCGGTGATGAAAATGTTCTGGAACTAGAGTGGTGGTAGTTGCACAACACTGTGAGTGTGCTAAATGTCACTGGAATATACAGTTTAAAGTGGTAAATTTTATGTTGTGTATATTTTGCCACAATAGAATAAAAGGAAATCTTTGGGTCTCCAGGAAATAAAAGAAGCCCTCTCGCTCAGAAAACTATATGTATGGTAGATCTCATTAAACATGAAAAAGTACTACACTTTGCATGCTTCCTATGCCAAATCCCCAAATATATATTCATCATGCTTATATGTTCTACTTTATATAGAAATGATAAACTTCTTAATTCACTGCTTCTCAGAAAAACAAAACAAAACTGAGGACATAGCCTTATACTGAACTCAGATTTTTCTTTGTGGGTTCAAGATGAGCTGTTACAAGTATTCATCTTTCTCAGGAATCTAATGATAAAGTCCAGAATCTACAGAAATGGCTGGACAAGCAAAGCTCCCCACATGACACACGAAACAGTCTTCTTCTCTTGGATGTGGCAAATCCAGGTCATGGACTCTGGGAAGAAATGAAAAACAGTTACTCCACATCTTGCATAATTTAGACCCTTATAATATAAAGACTAATAAGTTGCCATAGTTGACTTCTTTCTAATGGAGTTTGCCTGGAAAAAAATGGATGGACTGAGGGAGTGCCCACAGACAAAGCCAGAATTGCTCCATTCAAGCATTGGAATGGCCTGTCAAACCACGAAAGCTTTTACATCAGGCCCAAAGCATGGTGATGATTTTTTAAGTATGATTGATCATGCATCAATTCAGGGCATTGCATTGTGGATAATGAGTAGTGAGAGTTAGGACTTCCTCTTTCTGCTAGTGCTGTATTTAAATATTGTTAGTGTGGGAAGCAGCCACCACACTGAAATTAAATATGCAGAGATTTTACTAGAAGGGATACCTTTACTAGGAGGGATGCTCTTTAGTGTCCTTAAAATTACACACCTGTCCTTCATTGTCCTTAAAATTACACCAGCCCTAATTTATGGATGATACTCCAAAGTCAGGGTTAGCTCTAATTTCTGCCTATTAGAATCTCCCACAAAATAAGCAGTGTATATAAAGGAGAAGGAAGGAAAGGAGGAAAGAAAGTCAAAACTTCTTGTTCTGTCCTCAAGGGTTGGGGGAGGAGGAGTAAGGTGAGTGATAAGTCCTTACCATCTCATCCCCACTAACTCTTTTAAATTGCCAGCAGGGGAGGAAAGCACAGATGCCTTGACCTTGAGTCCTGTGGATGAATGTATATTTATAGTATAAATACAAGTATAATTTCACAGTTTTTATCAATATCTGGTTTTTCTAAAAGTGTCAATCTGCAATTTCTTCTGGAGTAGACAATTGTTCTCTTGGGGTGGGGATGTAGTATTATGAATGATTCTTTAGTTGTACTAAAGCCAAAGTTAGGAAAACCAGAACAATATGAGCTAAAACTTTTCCTCCAGTTGTTGTAATAAGATTGGTTTCTTTTGGTGGGGGAATCAGTTTTGTGGGCTTTTTAAGGCTTTTTAGTGTGCCTGGGGACACTGAAACTGGAATTTTGAGGCTTGGGAATAGTGGGAGTGGGGTTGTAGAAGCTAGTGAAAGACCACCCCAGAGTTCATAGGGAGTGATGCCCAGGGACAGACAGTACTCCCTGCAAAGGGGAGGTGACTTGTAGGTTCTAGGAACAGAGATACCCAACACCCTTTGTGTCCTCTTCTTGCCTCATAATGGCCATCCATCTGTTGCCTCCTTCTCCACAAAAACCCTTAAAAAGCTTTTGTTAATCACCACATTTAGACTTGGGTAAGCTTTCACTGCCTTAGGGAATTGAAGTTTCAGAACAAAAAAAAAGAGAGAGAGAGAGAGAGAGAATCCAGTTTCCCAGAGAAGCAGTAAACAGGTAGAGAAAAGTGGGGAGTAGGAAACATCCAGAATGTGTGAATAGCCCCTGAGATCCCTAAGAAATATACAACGTGGGATGGGATGTCTGTCTGTGCAGCTCAAGGCACTTCACTTGAACATTAAAGAAAAGCCCAGAGAACCTAGAGATGGTTTGATTTCACTACCTGGAATCCAGAGGGCATACCAAAATATTACCTGAAGCTCTTCTTCCTGGGTTATCACATGATCCTGTTCATACACATTTTCCCTGTACCTCCCTGTTCTTCATCTTATCCTGCAAAAGATACTCACAGGGGGAAAAATAAGTTTAATGTAGCTCTGGAAAAGGAAAGAAGACAGAAAAACACCAGAAAATTTCTGAACAAACTGCTCTTAAATATGCATAATCTACCCCTTGAAAAGTAAAGGGGCAGGGAGCAACCGAACCTATAAGCAATCAGCTATTATTGTTAAATTGTTTGTCATCATTTTGGTTTTCCATCCACTGGGCCAGAAGGCACAGGATTATTTGTTTAGGCTTTTCCAGTCACTTTGTTTGCAGTGTGAAGTATTTGCCTATCCCAGCACCATCCCCAGCCCTGTCCTTTCCTCAAGGATAGGTCTATCGACAGCCTCTCCCCATGGTGAATAAATGGGTGAGTGAACATCACTGGCCAGATTCTTGTATACAACAATGACAATGAGAGACCACACATAAAAAATAAGTTTGCTCAGGAACCCACACATTTTCTTAACTGCTTTATTAAACTATGATGGACATACCATAAGCTGCACTCATTTAAAGTGTTCAATACAATTCGTTTAATTTTAACAGATATATGCACCCCTGAAATAACCAGTACAATTAAGATAGGGGTGCACCATTTTAATAAATATTTATGGATGTTTCTTGGAGATGGGTTTTCTGAGTAAAAAATGTACCTTATAAAATGAAATACACTTCCTAAAAATAACAAAAAACATCTGCTTTTTTACTATCTAAGCCCCCTTTTTCTGGATCTGTTTGGTTCTATCAGTGGGATATTTGACGAGGTTACAAATTTGACAATGTGGATTTCCTCGATTCTCCAGCAGAGAATGTCTGTGGAAAGTGGAGAGGGTGGACGTATTTCTGTGAGATAGGGTTCGTGGTTAGGTTCCAACATGCTCGGCATGAGTTCTCACAGTGACAGGCAGATAAAAGTGGTGGAGTAGCAACAGAAGGAAACGGAAAAAGCCCAGCGCTGAGCAACTTGGCTGTAGCAGAAACTTCAAAAGACCCTGGCAGCTTGTGGTCACAGTCTGAGAGTCATTAGCACACAGAACTAAACTATTTCCAGCCTGAAGGCGGGAGCACAAAATTCAGTCCTGGGGGATCATGTAAGAAATGAATTCACTAAAACAGTAGGGAAGTTTGAAAAGGAATAAAGCATTTCTTTCAAACTGGAGTTTTAAACATACAGAGGAAAGCAATTCCATGTTCTTAGTCATGCATCTTTGCTTTCAGAGCTTCTCGGTTTCTGAAATACAGCAACTGGCCCCAGCAAAGAGAAATGAAAACACAGCAGGCACTGAAATCAGCTTTCTAAATCCTAACTCCTTCCTGCTGTACTGCTCAAAAACTCTGTTTGAATTTGCAGAGTTTTAAGCTGTTGCATTTTAGAAGAGTATCTTAGGCAAAGAAAAGAAAGGCATTTCATTTTCAAGGAATGAAAGTGTCTGAAGTGTTCTAATACTCATTTGAATAACATTAACATTCAGGAGGGGTATATGGAAAGGTCCTTAGTATCTAAAATTATGTCTTTATTTTGGAACACAGAAACTTCAGTGTAAATATACTTCCCTGAATTTCCTAGAGTGACAATCACTATGGCAACACTACTACATGTTATGCAGATGTCTGCCCCGAACCAGTTGTTGATATTGAATCACCGTTGTTTAAGAGTTGGCTTAACAAAGAGGAAATAACACCTCCAAAGCATAACATTTCTGTTTATACCACTGGGTACTTGATAACAAGTACACAGGGCTCTGCCTCCCTGTGTAAAGAGGACTGTACCTTTCCTATCGCATCAAACTTACATGGAGAATTATCTATGCATATTCCTTTCTTGTCCTCTCTAAAGCCCCTTTTCCATTTCATCTTCTTTATAATGTATAAACAGTATCATGATACTGAAATTGTTCTTGCCAAATCTCCATAACTTCCTAGTTGCCAAATCTAATAATTTTTTTGTGTGTGTGGTCTTCATTCTTCTTGATCTTTCTGCAGCATTTGTATAGTAGACCACTGTTATGCATAGGTTTAATTATATCCTCCCCAAATTTATACGTTGATCATTATATCAACATATCTCAGCATGTGGCCTTAGTTGGAAGTAGGGTCCTTGCAGATATAATTATTTAAGATGAGATCATGCTAGAATGGGGTGGGCCCCTAATTAAATATCATTTGTATCATTATATAAAGGGAAATTTGGGGACAGACATACGAAGAGAGACTATATGAAGAGATACCAGGAGAATGCCACATAAAGGCAAGGATATGGGTGATATATCCACAAACCAAGGAATGCCAACAATTGCCAGCAAAGTAGTGGAAGCTGGCAAAAAAGCATAGAACAGATCCTTCCCTTACAGCCCTCAGAAGGAACCAACCCTGCCAACACCTCGATCTCAGACTTCAGAAGTATGAGACAGTAAATTCCTGTGTTCAAGCTACCCAGTTTGTGGTACTTTGTTAGAGCAACCCTAGGAAACTAATACAATCAACATTTCTTGAAGCCCTCTTATTCCAGGGTTTCCAATAGAGAGAGCTCTCTCCTTGAGGTCCCTCCAGCTCTCTGATCATTTACTCTTCTCTATCTAGTCCCTAAATGTTTGTATTTCCTAGAATTCCATCTTTATTCTCTCCATGGAGAGGCAGTATAGTATAGAACACAAATTCTGGAGTCAGCCCTTTTTGCTGGGCTACTTTGGGCAATGTGTTTTATCATTCTGTTGATTCAGTTTCCCTACCTGCAAATCAATATTTCCTACTGAGAGAGTGTTAAGCAGAAAATTATTTCCTATATATAAAGTGCTAAAGATGTAAGTGCTCATTAAACATATGCTTTAATCATTGTGTTCTGTCCTTACTATCATATCTTCTCTTTTATAATCTCAGCTTCAGTTCTTACAGTGGAAATTTGTTATTCCTTTTGGCCACACTGCACATTTAATTCTCTTCCCACCTAAAGAGGCCCTGCCTCCTACTGTAGTGGCCATTGATAGTTACAGTTCCAGCCTCCCTTGCAACTAGAACATAGACGTTTCAATTGTACTCACTCCACAACTCTAGTGCAGGAATAAGGAACCTCTCACGGAGCTCTTCTGGAAAGGGTGGAAGCAGCACCTTCAGTGTCCAGAGGCAGCTATGACAGAGGTTGATAATAATGTCCAATGCCATGTGTTGGCAGGGTTGGTAGCACAGTTTCAGAGTACAGAGGCAGAGCCTACCCCCAACAAGATGATTTGGGATTTTTTTTTTATATAGTCTCTAAGCCTAGATATCTTTTCTTTCTAGAGAGTCTGTAAACTACCTATTATCTCTAAAAAATTATTTTCTTGCTTAAACTAATCAGGGTTGTTTCTACATGTAAACAAGAATCTTAATGGGTACAACTCTGGTTTCAAAGATCACTTATGTACTGGTCTTCAGCCTCTACTTGTCACTTGGAATTCCATCTGGACCTCTATATCTGTATTTCTAAAAATGACCTTGAGGGTAAGGGGAGGACAAAGTGGATAAAGAGAGCCAAATATGTGGTAATAGAAGGAAACTAGACTTCAGGTGGGTAGGTAGCTTGCAATAAAGTACACAGATGTTGAGTTATAATCTTGTACACCTGAAAATTATATAATGTTATCAACCAATGTTACCCCAATAAATTTAATTTAAATATAAATAAAATTTAAAAATAAAAATGCCCTTGAGACAAACATGTGCATAACCAAATGTAATGATTTAATGATCGCATATCTCCCAAAACTGTATTTTCTGTTCATTGGAATTACCAGATGCTCAACTGCCCCTCAGTACAGCTTGGATTAGGTGTGAGATGGGTGTTTACTTAGGGGATAAATGCTCTTCCAACTTCCCAAACTAGGGAGAAATATCATTTCTATTAAAAACATGAAGCCCTGGCTGGTGTAGCTCAGTGGATTGAGCGCGGGCCTGTGAACCAGACGATCGCGGTTTGATTCCCAGTCAGGGCACATGCTTGGGTTGCAGGCCAGTTTCCAGCAGGGGCCAGTTCCCTGCAGGGGATGCACGAGAAGCAACCATACATTGATGTTTCCTTCCTCTCTCCTTCCCTTCCCCTCTAAAGATAAATAAATAAAATGTTTAAAAAAACATGAAAAAATCAACAAATATATGAAGTCAATATTAATTATCAAATTGAAACATTCCAGTTCTAATTATTCCATAATAGCATAAGAGTCACAAATATTTTTTAACTGAAAGAAGATAAAACCCATTTTTACAACATCCAATTAACCTATAACCTCCCTCCAAATGTTTTAGTGACACAATACCCAACTTGGAAATCTAGGTCACTCTGGATTCCAACCAAGTCTTATAAATCCCACTTACAAAATCTTAAAACCTCGCTAGTGCACCCCTTTGTCCTTTCTTCATTTCTGTTGCTATGGTTAATTGTCTCTCATCTGGAATCTGCAATTGCCACCTTATGGGGAATTCTATTAATATTTCTGCCTCACCCTGCCCCCTCAGTCTGGGCTAGTTTGGGAGCCAGTCTACACCCAGTGTTCACTATTGTTCTCTTCTCTTACTTTCCCTTTCAGAGTTGTATGTCTAGTCTTAGGATAGAGAAGGAGTACATTGTATAACTTGTTTATAAGATCACGTAGTTTCCAAATATTTGTTTCAAGCCTAAACCAGAGCTCCTGAAGAACTTGGCATCTTTGTTCTCTGCTCTATAATGAAATTTCCCCAAATAATAGTGATCCCATCTGTAGGGCTAAAGTTGGGAGAGAGGACCTATTATTTAATAGTTAAAAATGTTATCTCACTACATACCAGATGCTCTCCAAAATCTCTTATCTGCAGAATAATGTGTGTGAAAGAAGTCCAAGAAAGCAGCCAATAGAATGTTGAATTTTAAGCCAGCAGCATGTATGACATGAAAGAGCCATGGAGTTGTTCATCTTGGGGTCCATGACAGCCAGTGAGCCTTTGATCCCTCAACAACAATGGCATCTATGGAGAAAAGCCTGAGAGGCCATCCGGAGTAGTGCAAAGAGCACTGTTTGTGGATTCTTGGAGGAAGCTAACATTTCTGTGGGTACCTATTATTGGGATGCAACTTTCCATGAATATTTTCACATTTCTGCACTATCTGAGCCTTCTAAACAAAGAGCACTGGTAAACTTGGTTAAAGAATGATTTAATGGCAAATGTGCTTAGGAAATTAGGATACAATATTGCTCTGGAGAGATTTAGAGACTTATTTTCCCTGGAACCACTTGCTTCTCTCTCTGGGAGACATTTGCTACATTACAGACTAAAGATTATCTATCTATCTATTATCTATCTATCTATCTATCTATCTATCATTTACCTATACATATCTTGATAGGAGAGTTGACAGATATGTCAGCAGCCTTATATAAGCTTAAAGTCTCATAATTTGGGGGTTCTTTTCTTGTGGTACAGCCCTGTTGCACAATCCTTGTTGCATTAGGCTTTTACCATGTCACCCTGTTGAGATTAGGGTTTGGGGGACAAGTGCTAAAATGCTCTGTAAGTAATAAATGCCTCTTCTCTGATCCAGACATCTTGTATTTTCTGTTAGAATATGAATAAGTATGTATGTCCTGTATCTACATATACATATGTATGTACATATACACATACCATGTGGAAAACCTAGTGCTAATTAAATCCTAAAAAAAAAGCTCAAATGGTATGAACTATTATTACCACCCACTTTACAGATGAAGAAACTAAAGTGAAGTAGCTCTTTACCTAGGGTCAATCTGATGGTTGACAGAGCTGGGTTTCAAATCCAGCTATTTAACACTAAAGTATATACTCTTTGTAGTGTAATACTTTATTTTCTTCTATTGACTTGAGGCACAACGGGCAAGTCATTTGTCCTCTTTGTGCCTCAGTTGCCCCATATTTATTTTTTTCAGTTGCCCCATATTTAATGTGAAGGATTAGGTTGTATGACCAGTAAGCTCCATTCCAATTCCATCATTTTAAGATTCTATTATTCCCTTCCTGCCCTGTTTCCAAGTTCTCCCTATAGGCACCCTCTTTTCTTGCCAACTTGTCTGTTATGGATCCTTGTGCACAAAACACATACTCTTACATTCAAGTTTTTGTCTGGCTACCAACTTCCATTGATCAAGGTCCTATTGGTTTGTCAAGGCACAAGAATCAATAAGAGAACCTAGGTAATGGCTCTCCAACAGCATTTGCTACCCACAATATTCATTTGACCTGTAAAGTATTTGGCATCTGTTGCTTCACTTATAATTTTGTTTGTTTCATATATACTTCAAAACTACATCAGTGTATATTTACTTATCTTCATGGCATTTTGCATTTGAATAAGTACTTAGGTTAACAACAGAAAGTTATAACAAAGAAAATGTGTGTGTGTTTTAAAAGATTATTCAAACAATACATGTCACAAATGATAACAGAAATATCCTTTTGTCTTGTTTAAACATCAATACTTACAGCCAGTGTATTTCTTCTGTCATTATTTTAACAAGCACTTATTAAGTCCTACTCTTTGCCATGTATTGTACTTGGTGCTAGGAAAAGTCATGAACAAAGGAATATGGTCCTGGCCTCCCAAAAGTTTACAGTCAGTTGAGGCAGGGAGGATAGATGTTAACCGAGTACTTAATGTTGTAGGCAGGTTTCTAGGATGACCCCAACAGTTTCTAGGTCCAGGTACTCAGGGCCTTGTGTAATTCTTTCCCTTTGTGTCTGGGCTGAACTTAGAACTCACTTTTCATGCTTCTGATGAATAGAATTCAGGAAAAGGGATGAGATACCATGTCCACGATCAGATTACAGAAGACTGTGAGTTCTGTCTTACAGCTCTTTCTGTTATTGGCTCTGCCTCTCATCCTCCAGCTTCTTGCCATTTGGGGAGATTCTCTATGGAAAGGCCCATGTCCCAAGGAGCCAACTGCTCATAAGAAATTGAGGTGACATCAGTTATTAGTGTCTATTGACTTGCCTGTAAGGAAGCTCTGTGTTATATCATTGAAAATCAAATTATTAATACAGATGAACTTAGAAGGGAGTGCCTGATTAATGCTTTTAAGACATTAATGTCATTTAGAATTATTGGAATAAATGGTGATTTCTTTGCTAATATGGAGTAGATGCTGTACTTGCTATTAAATAGGGAGATGTAAGAGGCCAGTCTCACTATGCAGTCAATTCCATTAATATTCTAAAAGCCCATGCAAGAAGTTGAATGAAGAGTATGCCTATCAATGGCTACGCACTTAACTGTGTGGTGGGATCCCAAGGCATACCCAACAGAATAGTTAATGCAAAATTGCCAGCCTTGACTTCAGCCTGAAGAAAACAAAAATGAAGCTTGGTGTACAGGTGGCTATTACAAACCCTGAAAAACTGGACCAGGTTAGACAGAGAGAATCAGTTATCTCCAAGGAGTGACTCAGGAAGATCCTGAGAACAGGAGCCAACGTTATTCTAACCACTGGTGAAATTGATGGGAATTGATTGATATGTGGCTGTGGAGACTGGAGCAATGGTGGTTAGAAGAGCTCTAAGAAGGGACCTTAAACACATTGTTAAAGCTTCTGGAGCAACTATTCTGTCAATCTTGGCCAATTTGGAGGGTGAAGGAAACCCTTGAAGCTTCTTGTTGAGAGAAGCAGAAAAGGTAGTACAGGAAACAATTTGTGATGGTGAACTGATCCTGATTAAAACCACTAAGGCTTGTACATCTGCATCAGTTATCTTATGTGGGTCAAATGATTTCATATGTGATCAGATGGAGTATTCCCTACATGATGGTCTTTGCGTGGAGAAGAGAGCTTTGGAGACAAAACCTGTGGTTCTGGGTGGAGATGCTGTAGAAGCAGCCCTTTCCATATACCTCAGAAACCACACAACCAGCATGGGGTCTCTGTGTTACAGAACAGGAGGGCTGTCCCTGAGTGGGTCTGCCTAGGGCCAGCCAGTAGTGTATGGCTTCTTGACTTCATGTAGGAAAGATTTCACAATATAAATCCAGGTGACTGTGAAGGTGTATTTATTAAAGCCGGAGACAGTAAAACAAGGAGAGCCTAGGCTGGGCTGCCTTAGCTCACTGGGAAGTCCGAGAAAAGGAGACCTTGAGGACAAGTTCAGGGGATTAATCTTGGAGGAGCTGCTGCTGCTCACTGCTCCCCTAATTGCAAGTCTTAGAGTCCCTTACAGTTCAGGAGATGCATGCCTATTGGGGAAGAGGTGAGGGAAAAAGAGGGGAAAAGGAATGGTGTGTACGGCTCCCCAGAGGGAGAGTACGTGCATTGGGTCCTTCATCTTGAGGCTTTTATCTCTCTCATGCAAGCAGGAATCTTAGGGAGGTCTAGGGGAGGGTGTCAGCAGAATATTTATCAATTTTCTAGGTATGGTCTTTCAGGGTCATGGTCTCCACTGACTGATCAGTGCCAGGGCAAGAGGTTGTTAGTCACTATAGCTGGTTCTGATGTAGCCCACCTGGTTTTGCTGCTTTTCTGGGCCTGGAGCTGAATACAGCTGAAGCCTAGATGTTATCTCTAGGGAGGTGAACTTCTGTATCTAGCTGTAAATTGCTTGCCCATTTTTGTTTAGCTATTTCTCTCAGCTTCCCTCTTCCACTTGCTAAGGAATTTTCTTGAGTTTTCATTATCCTATTTCATCTGGAACAGCTTGCTATTGCAGTCTACAGAATCTATTCTTGTTATTCCTAATACACTGGCAGTTAAGGCTGCCCAAGACTCCACTGATCTGGTTGCAAAGTTAAGGGGTTTTCATATTGAAGCTCAAATTAACCCAGGGTGTAAAAATCTAAAATGGATTGGTCTTGATCTGGTCAATGGAACTTGAGACAACAACCAACCATAGTTAAAGCTGAGTCTGAATTTGCAACAGAAGCTGCAATTACCATGCTCTGAATTGATGATCTTATTAAATTACATCCAGAAAGCAGAGATAATGAGGGAGATTATGAAGATGTTTTTCACTCAGGAGCCATCAGTGATCATCTCTCTTCTATTTATAACATTGTAAAATGCAGTTGTCTAATGCCTTTCATGTTATACATTAAAGTACAACAAGCTGTCAAAAAAGTTACATCAATAAAAACCCTTTTTCCAAATAAGGTAATATTCACAGGTTCCAGGTATTGGGATATATCTTTGGGGGGCTACTATGTAGCCCCCTGTATCTAGTTTTGTTTATTTCTCATGAAGATTATAATTTCTTTCTGTTGTCCTGAAGTTTTCAGTCAAGTGAGGTCAGATCTAGTCTTATTTTGGCAAAGAGACTCATTCACTTGAGATGAAATTGTCAACAGCAGTCCAGCTGAATGTTGAAGTTAGTGAGAGGAGACCTGAAGAGAGGGAAGCAGTGGGCCAGAGCAAGTCAGACGGCTGAGGTGTCAACAAAAAGCAGTTTAGACATGTGGAATTTGTCAGCATTTCCCAGAGACACTCATATTAGAGAACCCAATAAACAACTGGACTTCCTGCCACTTCATAGGATGTGGAGGGTGTGCGAGCAAATTATTGCAATTTGGGCATTTAAAGGAAATGTAGTTAACCCCTGACTTTGGGAACTACTAGGTTACATGGATTTCCAGTTTCTCCATTTGATAAAATAAATAAAGATAAGCATCATTTTAAGGGCTTCTTTTGATTAAAAATACTCAATTTTATCAAAATACTCAATTCTGCTTTGAATTGTTTGTTCTTTTATATTCTCTGCTGTCTGTCCTATGAAGCTTCTTTCTTTCACTACTGGACCCAAGTGACCTTTCTGCATAGTCAGAAGACAGGGCTGATTACCCCATCACAGAAATGAAGCAGAAAAGTACATGGCTTCAAAACAGCTGACACCCCACAGGATTTTCTTAGTCTTTTTCCAAGAATGTATTTTGACATTGGATAGAGATTATCCATGTGGACCTTGGTCACTCTCCTTACACTATTGCAGGGTGTGTATGGAGCAACTCTATCCAAGCCATTTAAACACACATTGGATTTTTGTTGTTGTTCTTAATGAAGTGTCAGAATCAGTTACATGTAAAGCAATTGTTCAGTTTAGGGCAATGGAGATGTGGAACACTACTATAACCCATTAAGAACAATATTTACATTATTTGTGATAGTTCTCTTAATATTCTTATCTACTAATTCCATCATCTATCATTTCTGGATCTGTTTCTATCAACCAGTTTTTCTCTGGGCATGGGTCACATTTTCCTGGCATTGAATGTCCAGTAATTTTTATTGAATGTTGGATTTAAATTTCACATTATTGAATACTTATTTCAGTAAATTTTGTTTAACTTTGTTCTGGCAGAAAGTTACTTGTAGATTAGCTTGATCTTTCCTAGGCTCCCTTTGAAGGTTTTCTTGGGACCTGTCTAGCATAGCCTTACTGTAAATCAAATTTAGCCCCACTGGAAAGGTTTGACCTATCTGGGGCCACTTCTAAACTCCTCATATATCCAGCAAGGTATTTCCAATCTGCCTGGTGGGAATCTGATTTAGTCTTAATCCTGAATGAGTTTTGGGAACTATTTGCCTTACAGTTTCTGAGTACCTTGTTTTGCCAGGTATAATACACATTTTTTCCCCAAATATTTGAGGGAAAAATAAGGATGTACATTATATACAGGTAGTACTAATTCAGTATCTGTATAAATGTTTTTAATTCTTTTTCAAAAAATTTTTATTTATTTATCTTTAGAGAGGAAGTGAAGGAGAGATGGAGAGAAATATCAATGTATGGTTGCCTCTCGTGCATCTCCTTCTGGGAACAGGCCTGCAATCCAGTCATGTACCCTGACTAGGAATCGAACCGTGATCCTTCAGTTTGCAGACCCTCACTCAATCCACTGAACTACACCAGCCAAGGCTAATTTTTTAAAATTTTATTTATTTATCTTTTAGAGGGGAAGGAGAGAGGGAGAGAAACATCAATGTATGGTTGCCTTTCCTGCATCCCCTGCTGGGAGTTGGCCTGTAGGGAACCAGCCTGCAACCCAGGCTGGGAATCAACCGCAATGTGCCCTGACTGGGAATCGAACCGCAATCATGTGGTTCACAGGCCTGTGCTCAATCCACTGAGCTACACCAGCCAGGGCATATTTTTAATTATTTTATTTATGCTTATGCATTAAAATGATACCCATATGCAAAGTAATACCCAGGAATATGATAACCAGGTTTGTTTCTAAATATAAATAAATAAATAACTGAATTTAAAAATTAAGATGAAAAATTTCTTTCCTGAAAGTTTGGGCCCAAAATGTGCGTGCACATTATACATGGGAGCACATTATACACAGCAAAAATACAGTAATTGTTCTTCCTCAGCTCTTTGCCAGCCTCAGGGAGTTTCATCCTCTGTATGTATAGATTGATAGCTAATGTCTCAAAAGAACCTCGATTTCTTGATCTATTTTTTTTGCAAAACTCCTTTCTCTCCACTATTAATGATCCCTGTTTCTCAACTCAGCAAAATTTCTAGGCTCTGTTTGGGTTCCCTCTTCCCAAGCCATTGCCAAGAAATTACTCCCAAGAGTAAAGTCAGGGCAATGATAGATTTATCTTTTTATTTTTATTACATTTTTTATTGTATTTTTCCATCACCACTTATATTCCTTATCCATTACCCTTGGATATCATAGTACTGCATTATGTGGAGGGCCAAGCAGCATACTGTGTGCCAAGGGAGTTGGAAGCAGGCCTCGGGTTCAGCACAGCTGCCCTAGGCCACGGAAGACTGCCTGATAGATTGCTGTAAGAAAAGAATGACTTGGCTGCTTGCTATATCACTGTACCAAGAAGCAACAGTAAATGTTCTTAAAAAATAAAATGTACCTAGCCTTGCGGTTTGCCCTTCTCACACTCTGCTTCTATATATACAGCCTGATTTCACCAATAAACAGTTCCTTCCTCTGCATCCCAGAGAAGGGACTCTACGTGACCCACCTTTGACTCTGTCTCTTTATTGATCAATCCCCCATTACCTTCCCTCTGGACCTGACAGATCTAGCCATGCTGGTTGCAGCAGCATTATCTATTACCCAGTGTCTGAAAATAACTGTTTCATTTTTTTGTCGAAGTATATAAATTTTTTCCTAATAGGGAATGAGAAGTGCAGATCTGTGCAGTTACTATTTTAAGGACCACAGTCATACATTCATACTCCCTTACCAGGGATTATATCTAGACCAGTGTACTCTACATTTTGACTGAGAATATATAAACTAAGATCTGCACTTAAGTTCTCTTGCCAGGCACTATCAGCAACTTAGCTTGGAGTAAATTTGGCAAAGTTTATCTTCAGTCAACTTCATTGCACTTTTGAATGCTTTTTATCCTCAGGTTCTTGCAGTCTCTATCCTTTCTTTCTATCAAAACCTTTCTCTCAGAAAGCCTAACATATTTTAATAGTGATCAAACCTTAACTGAAGGAAATGAAGCTCCAGTGCTGATAAATTTCAGCAGATGGTAGAGAAGTTGAGGCAGGCAGGAGAGCCATCTGGTGGGTTCCTTCCACACACTTTCCTATCTGTAGGCCCGGAAATAGTCTCGATTTCAAGCACATTAATTCCTTATTTCTCTCCTCAAATAAAAACAACTCAATTCTTTGAATTGAGATCTGCTTCAGCTAAGGGCTGAGTAAGAGTTCAAGTACTTGAATTTCACAACAGTTCATGAATTGCCCAAGTCTTGTGAGCCACATTCACCCAGAGGGTGTGCTGTCCAAATTGCTGTATGCCATGTACAAAGCTTCAAATTTAACTCTCTGTGTGTGTGTGTGTTGGAGGAACTTCCACTGGCTAATGTTCTGTCCTTACCAGAACTCCACAGAAGCAGCTCTGCAAATGTCATTCCAGTGTCTCCTTAATGTAGAACATTAAGGCCCCTTGTGCAATTCAGTATTACATTAGCTGAATAAACCACCCCTCAGAATTGCAGCATTCAACTCACTCATTGAGTCAGACTATGGGTTTATATAATCCCTCTCTTCATGTGAAGCTAAGGCTTAAATTAGGCAGTTTATATTCATAAAGAAAGTTAGTATACCTCCAATAACACATTGCCAGATAATAAACTTGTGAAAATCATCCTGATATAAACCATGTGTTTGTAGAAATCCTATCCATTCTTTAAGACTCAACAAGAAACTATTCCTGCAAGAAGCTGTGATGGTTAGTTTTGCATGTCAACTTGGCAAGCCTATAGTTCTGAGTTTTTTTGAACAAATACTAGTCTAGATGTTGCTGTGAAGCTATTTGGTAGATTAATTTTGTGATTAACATTTATGATCTATTGACTGAAAGTAAAGATCATGTGGGTGTGCCTCATCCAGTCAATTGAAGGCCTTCAGAATAACAACAGGTTTATTGGAGAAGAAATTCTGCCTCAATCCTGCAGCAGTAAGTCCTGCCTGAGTTGCCAGCCTGCCAGCCTGCCCTAGATATATTTTAGACTTGTCAGCCCCCACATCACAGGAGCCAATTCCTTAAAAGAAGTCTCTGACTATGTATATTTATAATATATATTACATACATTATATATTCTGTGCTTCTAGAGAACCTTGACTGAAACAGAAGCCTTCTCTGACAGGCCTAAAGTGATTTCTCCTTCCTCTATTTTAACACCTTTGTTTCTATAATTTCTATCCCCAAATTTATAATAGCATATTTACAGCATATCCAGCACAGACTAAGTGTCTATAATTAAGATACTCAAAAGTACAATGATTTCAAAAAAAGGTTTATTGGACAGACTTCCAGCCAAGATGGAGGCATAGGTAGACACACTGTGCCTCCTTGCACAACCAAAGTTAAGGACAACAAAAATTTAGAAACAAAAACAAAACCAGAACTGACAGAAAACTGAACTGTACGAAAGTCCAACAGCCATTCATTCAGACTGGTAAGAGGGGCACAGTCAGTGGCCACTCAGAGGACTTGCAGCAGGAAAAAGTGGTGGCTGGCAGACCCCAGCCGTGGGGTGGCAATGAGCAGACCCAGTGAGGTGTGCAAGGTGGCTGGCTGACTGGGGTCACACATTCATGCTCAGATAAACCAGGTGAAAACGGGCAGTGAGACAGACCGCGCAACCCAGGGCCCCAGCAACGAGAAATAAAGCCTAAAAACACTAGTTGAAAATACCTGTGGGGGGTTGTGGTGCTGGAAGAGACTCCTAGAAGAACTCATAGAAGAGTTTTTTGGATAGACCCACAGGGTCCTAGAATGTACACAAGCCCACCCACCCAGGAACCAGCACCAGAAGGGCCCAGTTTGCTTGTGGGAAGTGGCAGAAGGGACTGAAATCCAAGAGAGAGCGAAGCAAGTGTCATTGTTCCCTCTCTGATCCCGCTCCCACATACAGCCTTACAACCCAGCCACCTGGGTTGCCCCGCCCTGGTGAACACCTAAGGCTGTTCCCCTCGCTACATAACAGCTGCAACCAGACCCAAAACACATGGCTCAAACAGAAGAACAGATCAAAGCCCCAGAGCCAATACATCTAAGTGACCAAGAGACAGCCAGCCTATCAGATATACAATTCAAAGCACTGATGATCAGGATGCTCACAGAATTGGTTGATTTTGGTCACACATTTTCCTTCATTTTACTTGCTAGACTAAGTGAAATGAAGGAAAATGAACAGGGAACCAATAGTGATGGAAAGAAAACTGGGACTCGAATCAATGGAGTGAACCAGAAGGAAGAAAGAAACAACCAAAGAGACAATAATGAAGAAACAAGAATTCAAAAAAATGAGGAGAGGCTTAGGAACCTCCAGGACATCTTTAAACGTTCCAACATCCGAACTATAGGGGTACCAGAAGGGGAAAAGAAACAGCCACAAGTGGAAAACTTATTTGAACAAATAATAAAGGAGAACTTCCCCAGTCTGGCAAAGGAAATAGACTTCCAAGAAGTCCAGGAAGCTCAGAGAGAGTCCCGAAGAAGTTGGACCCAAGAAGGAACATACCAAGGCACATCATAATTACACTAGCCAAGATTAACATGAAGTAGAGAATCCTAGAAGCAGCAAGAGATAAGGGGACAGTCACCTACAAAGGAGTTCCCATCAGACTGTCAGCTGATTTCTCAAAAGAGATCTTACAGGCAAGAAGGGGCTGGAAAGAAGTATTCCAATTCATGAAAGGCAAGGACCTACATTCAAGACTGCTCTATCCAGCAAAGCTTTCATTTAAAATGTAGGGCACATAAAGTGCTCATCAGATAAGGTCAAGTTCGATGAGTTCATCATCACAAAGCCCTTATTGTATGAAATGTTAAAGAGACTTATATAAGAAAAAGAAGATGAAAAATATGAACAGTAAAAAGACAGCAAACTCACAGTTACTAACAACCACACCTAAAACAAAAGCAAACTAAGCCAACAACTAGAACAGGAACAGAAATAACTAAGCCAACAACTAGAATAGGAACTAGAACTAGAACAGAACCACAGAAATAGAGATCACATAGAGGGTTAGCAACAGGGGAGTGGGAGGAGGAGAGAGGGGGAAAAGGTACAGAGAATAAGTAGCATAGTTGGTAGGTAAAAAATAGACAGGGGGAGGGCAAGAATAGTATGGGAAATGTAAAAGCTAAAGAACTTATGAGACATGGACATGAACTAAAGGGGGAGAATGTGGGTGGGAGGGGGTGTGCAGGGTGGAGGGGAATGAAGTGGGGGAAATGGGACAACTATGATAACATAAACAATTAAATATATTTCAAAAAAGGTTTATTGTCTCTCTCAACATTCAGAAGGGTGAGCAGTCCAGGTTGACAGGTGGCTCTGTTCCACATGGTCCCAGGATCCATGTTGTTGTTCTGATGATAATCCAAAGTTTATCTTTTGGTATTTGAGGGAGATTTCCAAAGACCTATAAATTTAAGTCCATTTAAGCAGCTCCATTTTTTGGCCTTCTTGGCAAGATATTTAAATGTACTTAGTGTTGTTTCACAGCTTTACTAACAATACTACAACTGTAATAATTTATCTTTTTGCCAACCCCACTTTATTGTACCTCTCAGTGCATGGGAACTATGCAAAGGAACCTATTCCTTTCCCTCACCCTCCAGCACTGGGAAAACTGGCAGCTGGTCAGTTGCTAAGAAAACTAGTTGATGGTTACCAAGAATGATCTTCAGGAAACCCTCAGACTGGCTAAGGATCATCATGAGAAATCAAAGAATCAATTCAGGGTCCTTCCTACTTCACTTCCTCCTATTTTTATTTACAGCTGCAACAGTTTTCCTTAGACTCCTTTCCCTGCATCCCAGTTACCTCCCCCAAAGCCAGGCAAGATGGTATACAGGCCATACAAAACAGGGAAAGTAGCTATGGAAAACTTTAGTGCTAAATTCATTGGTAAGGGTAGGTCCTGAAAGGGTGATAGAGGGAACCATCTCCTTTCTTCAGAGTGCTTTCCAATGGCATAAAGCCATTCACTAAGACAGAGGTTCTCAAAGTGTGGCCCTTGGACCAGCAGCATAAGCATCACTGGGAAATTTGTTAGAAATGCAAATTTTTGGGCCCCAACACAGACCTACTGAATCATAAACTTGGGGAATGGGCCCCAGCAATCTGCATTTTAATAAGCCCTCCAGGTGAGTGTCTCAAGCTAAAGTTTGATAACCACTGTATTGAACAAATGTGGGGGAACTCCCTCATCATTCCACCTTGAACAATGGCCTTAGAGGCACTGTCCAAACTGAATACCCAATACCTCTTTCCAGATCCATAAAGAAAGCCATAGCCCTTGCTTGTGTATTGGCTGTATGTAGCAATGTCTCAGAGAGTCTCTCTGAAACAATTTCTCTCCCTTACTGCCTTTGCTTCTCATTCCTGACCCCTCCACAACCCCTTTGCTTCAGATTTGGTTTGAGCCTCTGTGGGCAAACCAAGTAGCTGTTACCATGTCTGGTCTGTCTCTTTGGTTTCTGACCCAACTTTTTCCCTCAATTCTGTCTCTGATTCCCTGGGAAATGAGAAATGTCCCATTTGCTCCAAGCCCTGCAGCTATTGGTTAGCTGTGCTCCATTCTGGACCACACACTTTCTGGGAAAGGAAATCAGAATTCCAGATTAAATTGTTACATTAATCAAGGAACAAAAAAATTGAGTTATTTGATTTCTGTGAATAGTGAAATTTAAGAAGGGAAAATGTTAAATATTTCTTTAGAAAATAGTGTGGTAGTTCCTCAGAAAATTAAAGAGCCTTTATATGACCCAGCAATTTCATTCCTAGGTATATACCTGAGAAAATTGAAAACATATACTCCCGTAAAAACTTGCACACAAATGTTAATTCCAGTATTATTCACAATAGCCAAAAGGTAGGGAAAAAACCTAAATGTCAATAAGCAAAATGTGGCATATATATACAATGAAATACTATTCAGCTATAAAAAGAAATGAAATACTATTACATTGAACAACATGGATGAACCTTGAAAATATTATGCTAAGTAAAAGGAGCTGGTCACAAAAGATCACAGAATGTATGATTCCATTTACGTGAAATGTCCAGAAAAGACAATTCTGTATATATAGAAATATTAGTGGTTACCAAGAATGGAAGGAAGGGAGAATAGGGACTAAGTGCTATTAAGTATGGGGTTCCTTTTTTTTCTTTTAAAGTATGGGGTTTCTTTCCTGGGGTAGAAATATTCTAGGATCAGATAGTGGTGATTATTGCAATTGGTGAATATACAGGTGTGCAGTATAAAATAGTGAATTTTATGTCACCTAAAGTATAGCCCAATTTTTAAAAATACTATAAAAGGGTGAGTTTCACTGTGTCTAAATTACACTTCAATAATAAAAGAACAAGAGACTTCTGGTCAAGATGGAGGTATAGGTAAACACAGCTCTCCTCCTTGTACAACCACATCAAAATTACAACTCAATTACAGACTAGAGATCACTCAGAACCATCAGAAATTGAGTTGAATGGAAACCTAGCAACTACGGAACTTAAGAAACCAGTCTGGAAGGGTAAGAAATGTGGAGAAGTGGAATGGGTGGATCCCACACCCACATGTGGTAGGTAAAAGTTCAGGAGGAATATCTCAGGAGCGAAGGATCCCAGCCCCATACCAGGTCCCCCAGTTCAGGGTACCAGTGCCAAGAATTGAAGTCCCCAGAACTTCTGGCTGTAAAAAACCAGTGGGATTAGAGTTGGTGAAAAAAACTACTGGACTCCATGGCAGTTTCTCTTGTAGGGCCCAAGGTGAACTTACTCAGGTGACACACTCCTCTGAGCTCCAGCACCACCGAGGTAGCAGCTTGAATGGCACCAGTGGAATACAGGGAGGAAATGAAGTATTTGTCATTAGGGCAAGATCTGGGGGCTACTCTCTCCCAGACAGAAAGGTAGGCAGAGGCCACTGTTGCTTTTTTGAGCCCTCCCCACACAGAGCCACATAACCAGCAGGTGGAGGCCATATCTGAGACTCCATAACCTGGCTTACACTATTTGCCCCATCCAGACATTTACCTAAGGCTCCACCCCACCTAACTTACAGGCCTACCTCCAAATCTGTACTTCTGGCTGAGCAGCCCCAGGCCTGGTACTAGCAGCAGTCAGTTTTGGATCACACTTTCACTCTGTCTGGGAACCTTCAAGCTCAGCACAAGTAGAAGCCATCTGTAGATTGCTTTGTAGCTCACACTGGGTAGTCCCAGGGCAGAACACAGGTGGTGACTGACCCTGAAGTACACCACTCAGGAAACACCAGAGCCTGCACACCCAGTGGACAGCTACAGAACACATCAGAGCACCACCACCCTGCCCTGGCACAGCTGATCCTCCATGGAGGGCAGGTGCTGGTGGTCAGTAGTCATAGCCAGTCCTTGTAGCTGACAGGACTATATATATTCCACCCATAAACCTGCTAATAGCAAAAAAGGCTAAACTACAAGAGGAGGGTGTACCCAGCCCAAATGAAGGGCACAACCCGAGTACCCAGTTTGGGTGATAGGGAAGTCTGTGCCACTGGACCCTACAAGCCACACTGTTAAGACAGGGAGTCAGTCCTGGCTGGTGTAGCTCAGTGGATTGAGTGTGGACCTGCGAACCAGACGATCGCGGTTCGATTCCCAGTCAGGGCACATGCTTGGGTTGCAGGCCAGTTTCCGGCAGGGGCCAGTTCCCTGCAGGGGATGCACCAGAAGCAACCATACATTGATGTTTTCCTTTCTCTCTCCTTCCCTTCCCCTCTAAAGATAAATAAGTAAAATATTAAAAAAAAAAGACAGGGAGTCATAGTGGCTCTACTAGTATACAGAAACAAACACTGGGAGGCTGCCAAAATGAAGAGACAAAGAAACATGGCCCAACTGGAAGAACAAATCAATACTCCAGAAAAAGAACTAAACAAAGTGGAGATGAGGAATCTAGCAGATGCAGAATTCAAAACATTATAAGGATGCTCCAGGAACTCAGTGAGTACTTCAACAGCATTAAAAAAGAGGCAGGCAGAAATGAAATATACCAATGAAAATGAACAATTTACAAGGAATCAACAGAGTGGATGAAGCCAAGAATCAAATCAATGATATGAAACATAAGGAAACAAAAACAAAAACAACAAGAAAAAAGAAATTTAAAAAATGAGGATAGTATAAGAATCCTTTGGGTCAACATCAAGTAAACCAACATTCCCATTGTAGGGCTTCCAGAAAGAGAAGCGAAAGCAAGAAATTGGGAATCCATTTTAAAAAATAATGAAAGAAAAATTCCTGCCCTGGCTGGTGTGGCTCAGTGGATTTAGTGCTGGCCTGTGAACCAAAGGGTCACCAATTTGATTCCCAGTCTAGGGCACATGCCTGGGTTTCAGACTGAGGGCATGTGAGAGGCAACCACACATTGATGTTTCTCTCCCTCTCTTTCTCTCTCTCATCTATCATTTCTTCTCATCTCTCTAATAGAATCTTTTTAAAAAATAAAAATTTCCCTAATATGGTGAAGGAAATAGACATGTGAGTCCAGGAAGCACAGAGTTCCAAACAAGAGGGATATAAACAGGTCCACACCAAGATACTTCATTAAGTAAAATGCTAAAGGTTAAAGATAATGAGATAATCTAAAACCAGCAAGAGAAAAGAAGTTAGTTACCTACAGGGGAGTTCCCATAAGGCTGTCAGCTGATTTCTCGAAAGAAACTTTTCAGGCTAGAAGGGATTGGTAAGAAATATTTAAAGTCATGAAAAGCAGGTACCTACAGCCAAGATTGCTCTACCCAGTGAAGATATCATTTAGAATCAGAGGGCAGATAAAGAGCTTCCCAGACAAGAAAAAAATAAAGGAATTCGTCATCACTAAACCATTCTTATATGGAATATTAAAGAAACTTATTTTAAAAAAAGAATGTCAAAACTATGAATAATGAAATGGCAATAAGCACATACCTATCAATAATGGAATCTAAAAATGAATTAAGCAAGCAAGAAGAACAGAGACAATCATGGATACAGAGAGTGTTTTGATGGTTACCAGATGGAAGGGGATGTGGGGGAATGGGTGGAGAGGTGAGGGGATTAAGAAGTATAAATTGGTAGTCACAGAATAGCCATGTAAATAAAGTACAGTATAGGAAATGGAGCAGCCAAAGAACCTATACACAAGACCCATGGGCATGAACAAAGGTGTGGGGATTGCCTGAGGGGGATGGGGAGTGGGAGAGGTGAAGGGGGGAAATAGGACAACTATAGCAGCACAATCAATAAAGTATTTTTAAAAAGTAAGAAAAGAACAATGACAAATTGAATTTTATGGTGACCAATGTGTCTGAGTTTGACTAGTACTTTCCCAGTTTTGGCACTGAAAGTTCCACATCCTGGATAACCCCTCAGCACCACATATATTGGCATTAGTGTGGTTAGGATAGTGAGGGCATGAAACCATATCTAATGAGAAACACAAGGGAGGAAAGTCTCATGGACTATCATATGCACGAAGAGTTGGCCAACAGGAAAGCCCTAGATCTAATGGCTAAAATTTACAGAGAGGCAGATTTTGGCTCAAAACTGAACATTCGTAGCATGACATTCTCCTATGGTATGATGGGCTGCCTTGACCAGCAGGGGGTTCACTTTCCCAGAAATATTTAAGCAGCTGCTGAGGGGGCACCTAGAGGAGAAGTTTTATAAGAAATCCATGCATCAACAAAAATCTGGGTTACATCAGTTGTTCTCAAATGGTAGTCTGCACACCAATGTCAGGACAGTGTCTCCAGCGTAGTCAAGGAAGTTATCAAGAATTCAGATTCTTGGGTTGTCTTCTTGAAATCCTGATCAGCCAGGTTATAGATGGGGCCCAAGAACCAAAATGTCTTTTCTTTTTTCATAACTCTCATCTGAGGACATGTTTCTTTTCATTACTTTTAGAAAAAAGGGAAGTGGGGCGGGGAGGGAAAGAGAGAGAAACATCAGTGTGGGAGAGAAACATTGATTGGTTGCCTCCTGGGATGCACCCAGGCCAGGGACCAAACCTGCAACCTAGGTAAGTGCCCTGATTAGCAATCAAACCTGTGACCTTTTTGGTTTATGAGACAATTCTCTAACCAACTGAACCACACTAGCCAGGGCTCTTTTCTTTTTTAATTAAACTTCTAATTTTTAGATAATTATAGATTCACGTACAGTTATAAAAGGAACAGAGAGCCTTGTACTCTTTACCCAGTTTCTCCCAATTGTAATGTCTTGCAAAAAGGATTTCAGCCAGGCTGTGGACATTGATACAGAACTTTTTCATCGATATAAGGACCCCTCATAGTGCCCTTTTTTGACCACTGTCACCCACTCCTTAACTGCTAGAAACTGCTTCTGTTTTCCATATCTATAATTTTATCATTTCAAGAATATTATATAAGTTGAATCATACAATATGTAACCTTCTTGGATTTTTTTTTACTCAACACAAAGCTCTGTAAATTCATACAGGTTGTTTGTTGTATGTATCAACAGTTTCTTTCTTTTTAGATTTTGCTGAGTCATATTCTATGGCATAGTTTGCCACAGTATATTTAACTACTTACCTGGTGAAGGACATTTTTCTACTTTGGGGCTATTCTTGATAAAGCAGCTGTAAACATTCAGGTTTCTACGTGCATATTAAGCCTTGCACGTTCACTTGATTTGGGATAGGTGCCCAGAAGTGTAATTGCTGGGTCATATGGTAATTGCATGTTTAGTTTTCCAAGAAACTACCGTACTGTTTTACAGTCCCACCAGCAATGTATAAGTGGTCTAGTTTTTCTGCATTCTTGCCAGAATTTGGCATTGTCACTATTTTAATTTAAGCCATTTTGATAGATGTGCAGTAATAACTCATCATGGTTTTAATTTACACATCCCCAAAGGTTAATAATGTTGAACATGTTTTATGTGCCTACTTGACATCTGTATACTTTCTTTAGTTAAATATCTGTTCATGTTTTTTGTTCATTTACTAATTAGTTTCTTGGTTATTTTGCCATTGAGTTTTTAAAATATAGGGTTTGGCAGAAGTAAAGCCTGCCTGAGTGTGGTTGGTAGGGTAATATTAGGGTATAATGATTTATAGTTTTAATTTGAACATTTTAGATGAAATGTTCAATTACATAAGTATGCTGTGCTTGACTGTGACATTATGTTACAGGATTACATGCTTGTGATTTTGTAATAAAAGTGAGCTATTATTTGCGCTCTATATTCTAGCTACTAGTCCTTTGTTGGAAATGTGGTTTGCAAATATTTTCTCCTAGTCTGCAGCTTGTCTTTCCATTTTTTTTAAACAAGGTCTTTAAAGCATAGAGCAAAATTTTTCCATTTTGATAAAAGTTTCATATATTAGTTTTACTTTTATGAATCATATTGTTGATGTTGTGTCTAAGAATGCTTTGCTTAGCTGTAGATCCTGAAGATTGCCTCCTACTTTTTTGTCCTAAAAGTTTTGTAGTTTTACATTGTACATTTAAGGCTGTGATTATTTTTTTTCTTTTTAGATTTTATTTATTTATCTTTAGATGGGAGGGGAAGGGAAGGAGAGGGAGAGAAATATCAATGTATGGTTGCCTCTCATGCGTCCCGCACTGGGAACTGGCCTGCAACCCAGGCATGTGCCCTGCCTGGGAATTGAACCGCGATCTTTTGGTTCACAGGCCCTCACTCAATCCACTGAGCTACACCAGCCAGGAAAGCTGTGATTCTTTATGAGTTAATTTTTATATAAAGTATGAGGTTTAGGTTTAGGTTCATTTTATTGCCTCTGGATATCTAATTGCTTCAGCACCTTTTGTTGAAAAGACTATCTTTCCTCCATTGAATTGCTTTTGAAACTTTGTCAAAAATTAGTTGGGCATACTTGGGTTGATTTGATTCTGGATTTCCTGTTCTGTTCTATTTATGTATGTTTCCCACTCACCAATACTACTTAGTCTTGATTACTGTAACTGTATCATAAGTCTTGAAACCAAGTGAAATGGTTCCTCCTATTGTATTCTTGTTACAGTTTTTTTAGTGGTTGCTCTAAGTATTACATTATATATGTAATCTTATGTTGAGACTTTCTATTTTTACTTGTTTCGAATATATTCATAAACTGCTTGAATTTTTATAATGGCTTAAAAATACTTGTCAGATAATCCTAACATTTCTGTCATCTGGGTGTTGGCATCTATAGATTGTCCTTTTCCATTTAATTTGAGATCTTTCTGGTTCATGGTATGATAAGTGATTTTAAATAGAAACCTGGACATTTTGAGTACTATGTTAGGAGATCTTAAATTTTACTCTGGATCTTACTTAAATCTTTTGTTTTATCTGGCTTTCTCTGATGCCAGTCTGGCAGAGGAAAAGAGGGTACCTCATATTGCTGGCTGGAGATAGACCTCTAGGTATCTCCCTCAGCCTATGTTGACACCCAAATGGGGTGTTGGGGAGTGCCACATCCTCTTCTAACCATGTTGTCTGACAAGGTCCGGGCATGGAGGACTCAAGTTCAAGGAATTCGTCTCCATGGAAGAGAATGTGGCATCCAAATTGGGTTAACAATGGACTGTTTTATTTTAATTATTTTACTCTTGCTACTGAATATAGGCATTGTACTGTACTTACTTATTCCTGTGAAAATCACCCAAGAGGAAGGGACAGTTCAGGGGGAAACATTAGTATTCCCCACAGAACTGCCTGAAGGATGGAAAAATCCCCTCTAATGAAATAGCCTCTGATTGTCTCAAAGTTGTTAGAGTAATAGCCCCTCCTTTACCTTGAATAGGAATATATATCAATTAGAATTAGACAGGCTAAGAAATAAGATAAGCTGGTTAGCTATTAAGCACGTAGAAACAATTACCAAGGAGTTAGAGTCCATAGTACATAAAGAAACATTTTAGACAAAAAGATAGATAGCTAAGTTAGACATCACAAAGGCTTATAATGAATTTCCTAACCTCTGCTCAGTCTAGCGTACATTTTGCCCCATGACAAACTCTGAGAACTTTAATAAACAATAAGACATTTGAACTCTGTACATACAGCTACTTCTAATTGTCTGATTAATGGCTCTCCTGGTCAAAACAATCTTTGTTTAATATAACTGAATCTATGGGAACTTTCGTACTTTTCCTGGTTACCTTTGTATTGATTTTTTCTGCTTAACTGATCATGCTATGCACCTGCAAATGTTAATCACTACCAAAAATGAAAATATAAAAAACTGCTTGTACTTGGAATAAACAGAACAGAGCTTCACTGTCCTTTGAGGCATGTTGTCGTCTGTTACCCACTGCCGACGCCTTACCCACCTTTCAGGAACCCCTGGGCCCTGCTGCAGCTGGACCACGGCAGGGGAGAATCCTCAATACTGCTGGTTGAAGATGAGAGTTCCAGCTCCCCACTAAGCTTTCCCTGGCTAAGAGGCACAGTAGTGTCTCATTACTGCTTTCCACATGGCTCTCATTGGCACCAAGAAGGAACTAGTCTTCTTATTGCTAATGTAAGTCCTGACCCTCCTCTAGCCGTACTCTAACACCACCATAATATAGGGGTGCAGAAGGGGGTGCCTCATTACTGCTTGGGTGGCCTGGCAGTCAGACTCCACATGGAGTTCTACTAATACCATGGAGATGTCTTCAAACTGCTTATCCCTGTAGGGATGAAAGTCCTGGAATTCTGCTCAGTTTTTCTGACACCATCCCAGTGGTGGGGTTAGGATGTCACTTTACAGCATTGCCTGAGTGGAATTCTAGGCTCCCCACTAGGCATTTGCTGGTGCGAGTCATGGTGGGGACACGTTCTTTTGTGTCATGTTGGATGATAGGGTAGTTAGTGCCTGGAAGGTTTTTCTTTTGCTAGGACTCACTTTTCCTGCTCCTTTAGCTAAGGAGAGTAGCCTGTATAGGAGCTTTTTATTTATAGCTATTGACATTTCCAGGTTGTTGGCTTCTGGGATATATAGGCATGCATATATATACTTACCCCATGTTGGTTTTTTGAGGTTCTAAGTCCCTAGCCAGACTGCCTTCTTTTCTCAACTTCTCAGAGCCTTCTTATGCTTATTTTTCATATAATGTCAAATCTTAGGGGGGAGGGGTTTGAAGCTCATAGTTGAGTTCAGGGTAGGACCACTAAACGAGGTAATGGTGAAGCTGGTTTCAGCTCTGCGATGCATATTCTGGTCCTGGATCAGGGGTTTTTAGGTGAGACCTTTCAGGCCATTAGGTGTTCTCCAATTTACCCAGTTGATTGCTGAACCACTTCCCACATACAATGCTCCCTCCTCCCAGAGTCCTGTGGTTTTCTGTTAGAAATGTGGGCAGCTATTGCAAATGGCATTATTACCAACCTCTTTAAGCCACATACCAAGGTGTTCAATTGGGAGTTGGTCCTCTGTTTGGAAAAACTGAGTTCCTGTAAATCAGAAGAAACCTAAACTTACAGCACTGAATTTCCTAACAGCAGTTCAGCAAAATTATTTTGAATCTTAGACTGGAATCTCTCTCCCTATTGTTAACATCTCCACATCTTAGATTTTCCTCAGTTGACATTTTTTGCCTTTTAGATAGATGATTAAAGATGAGCCTTGCCATTGTTTCTGTTTAGAAGTCAGAAATAGATCTGTTAAAACCAATGTTCACTATCAAAATTTTGGATTTAGTATCTATAAATATGTATAGGGATGGCTAATTCTCCTCTATCCTGTTAGGTACTCTGGCTGAATCTGTGAAATAAACTGAGGAAAGACAGATTAACAGGAGAACAGGCACATAAATTTATATGATGTTACCAGTTTTCTGTGACTCTGGGGGTTTCATAGAGAGAAGAGAAAGTCCACAAAGAAACAGCTAGGCTTGGAGGATTTTATGTCATTTAGGCAAAGGAGGATAAATTTAAATAGGAGGAATGAGACAAAGGAAAAGATTTTTGAGCTTGTAGGGGTGGCAAATTGTAGGAAGACAAATACATGAGAGGAAACTAATGATGAGCAAAGGGAAACTATTAAGGTTTGTTTGTGTAGACTCTTACTTGGTTCCATCTCATCTTTGGTTATAAGGTACAGGAAATAGAGTGGAAGGGATACCTTTGCAAGGGGAATTTGTGATCTGTTTCCAGGTAGACGAGGGGACAGCAGAAAGCTCATCCTGTCTGTTCTTTTTCAGTTGCCTTCAGCTCAAAATAATCCTTAGGCCAGAGAGGTATGTTTTTGGGTGGCATGATCTGTTTCCTGACATTTATTATTACCTTCATATTATTACTACCTGTATTCATTATTACTACCCATATTCATACCCTCAAATATAATGATCTGTATGATAATAATGTTCTTTTGAGAATTAGAAGAGTGGAAATAGAGTTGACCCTTGAACAATGAGAGAGTTGGGGGCACTGGGCCCCTGCACAGTGAAAAATCTACGTGTAACTTTTCACTCCCCCAGAACTTAACTACTAATAGCCTACTGTAACTGGAAGCTTTACCAATAACATAAGCAGTTGATTAACACATATTTTGTATGTTATATGTGTTATATACACTATTGTTACAGAAAGTAAGCTAGAGAACAGAAAATGTTACTAAGAAAACCATATGAAAGCAAATACATTTAAGGTATTGAAAAAAATCTGTATGTAGTGGACCTGTGTGGTTCAAACTCATGCATTGTTCAGGGCTAATTGTAATAGCAATTTTTTTCTCCACTGAGAGAAAAAACAGCAATTTTTATTGGTATAAAAAATTTAAAAAGGTACTGTAATCATATTTTATAGAGGAAGAAGCTAATGTTATATAGACTATTGTGAACAAAAGACTGTCAAAATCTATGGTAAAATTTTATAAGAATTTGAACCAAATTTTTGAGGGCATGCCCAGAATCAAGATCTCGATAGATTGAGAAAATTCTCTGGAGAATGGCAGTTCCAGTCTTTTTTATGTACTTTGAATTAAAGGAGAACAATGTAAGGAAGGTACATGAAATCTATTGGTAGTAGATTAAGAATGCAGGAGAAAGCAAAGCAGGCTCTTTCATATTTCATAAAAAGCAAAATAGAGAGCAACATTGGTGGGTACAGGACAGGTAATAATTCACACAGCACAAAGATGGTATGCAGTGAGGAAGATAATAACGAGGGGTTCTTTGTTCTCCAACTCTGGTGGTCTTTCTTTTTTCCTTTTTTGAAAATTAATTATTGTATTATCTTCCATACACACAACTGTAAACCTACTTTTCCCCCACCCTGTATAAACCATTTTTTCCTTTTTTTAAATTGAATTTATTCAGGTGACATTGGTTAATAAAATTATGTAGGTTTCAAATGTACAATTCTATAATACATCTTTTTCTTGTGTTTTCCTTGCCTGAGGAGATATATCAGAAAAAATATTGCTATGAGAAATGTCCCACATTTTACTGCCTAAATTTTCTTGTATAATTTTTGTGGTTTCAAGTTTAATGTTTAAATCTTTAATCCATTTTGAGTTTGTCCTTGTGTATGGTGTTAAGAAGGTGATCTAGTTTCATTTTATTTTGCATGTCTGTCCAGTTTTTCCAACACTGTTTATGGAATAGACTATCTTTACCCCATTGTGTGTTCTTGCCTCCTTTGTCAAATATTAATTGACTATAAAGTTGTGGGTTTATTTTGGGGTTCTTTATTCTGTTTCATTGATTTAGATGTCTGTTTTTTATTCCAGTACCATAGTGTTTTAATTATTATTGCCTTGTAGAGTAATTTGATATTAGGTAACATGATCAAGATTGCTCTGGCTATCTGGGGTCTTTTATAGTTTCATATAAATTTTTGGAATATTTGTTCCAGTTCTGTGAAACACACCATTGGTATATTGACAGGAATTGCATTGAGCCCATAGATTGCTTTGGGTAGTATGAACATTTTAATGTTAATTCTCCCTATCTGTAAACATGGTATATATGTTTACTTGTTTGTACCTTCCTCAGTTCTTTCTTTAGTGTCTTGTAATTTTCTGACTACAGGTCTTTTACATCCTTGGTTACATTTATTCCTAGGTATTGTATTCTTTTTGAAGCAGTTGTGATTGGAACTGTTTTCTTAGTTTCCCTTACTGTTAGTTCATTATTAGTATATGCAGGATGTATATTAAAAATGCAGGATATTAATTTTGTATTCTGCTTCTTTAGTGAATTCATTCATCAGTCTAGTAGTTTTTTTGGTGGAATCTGTAGGGTTCTCTAAATAGAGTATCATGTCACCTGCAAATAATGACATTTTTATTCTTCCTTTCCAATTTGGAAGCCTTTTATTTCTTCATCTTCACCTTTTATTTCTTCAAGTGGCTAGAAATTCCAATACTATGTTGATTAAAAGTGGTAAAAGCAGACTTCTGCCAAGATGGAGGCATAGGTGGAAACACTGTGCCTTCTCCACAACCAAGTTTGAATACAACAAAGGTTTGGAGAAACAAAGACACAGCCAAAGGACAGAAAATTGAATTATATGGAAGTCCGACTACATCTAACCGTTCAACGGGGACGGTAGGTAGGAGGGGCGGAGCCAGCAGCGGAGCAGGGTCGGGCAGGACAGGTCCCCTGACCCAGGCGCACAGGCAGCCCGGAACCAGTTGGGGTGCGGGACAGACTGACCATGGTCGTACATTCGCGCACAGTGAGACGGACCATGCAGGCCCCAGGGGGCGAGGGCTGACGGCGGTGGCACACTCGCGTGCAGTGGGCCCTGTGAAAGCAGCAGCTGTGGCACTGGTGAGGGCCGCGGTGGCAGGCAGCAGACTGGACTCCATAGTCCCTCTTTGACCCCACCCCCACATACAACGTCACAACCCAGTCACTGAGTTGCCCTGCGCTAGTGAACACCTTAAGGCTCCGATCCTGCTACGGAACAGGCACAAACAGCCCAAAAGATGGCGCAAGAAGAACTCAAAGTCCCAGAGCCAATAACTCTCAGCAACAGAGAAATTGCCAGCCTCTCAGAAGCACAATTCAAGACACTGTTTATCAGGATGCTAACAGACTGGTTGATTATAGTCACAAATTAGAGGAACATATGAAAGCTAAACTAATTGAAATGAAGGGAGATGTCCAGGAAACCAATAGTGATGGAAAGGAAACTGGGACTCAAATCAATGGAATGGACCAGAAGGAAGAACAAAACATCCCACCAGAAAGGAAGGAAGAAATGAGAATTCAAAAAAATGAGGAGAGGCTTAGGAACCTCCAGGACATCTTTAAACGTTCCAACATCCAAATTATAGGGGTACCAGAAGGGGGAAAGAAACAGCCACAAGTGGAAAACTTATTTGAACAAATAATAAAGGAGAACTTCCCCAGTCTGGCAAAGGAAATAGACTTCCAGGAAACCCAGGAAGCTCAGAGAGTCGCAAAGAAGTTGGGCCCAAGAAGGAACACACCAAGGCACATCATCATTACATTAGCCAAGATTAAAATGAAGTAGAGAATCCTAGAAGCAGCAAGAGATAAGGGGACAGTCACCTACAAAGGAGTTCCCATCAGACTGTCAGCAGATTTCTCAAAAGAGACCTTACAGGCAAGAAGGGGCTGGAAAGAAGTATTCCATGTCATGAAATCCAAAGACCTACAGCCAAGATTGCTTTATCCAGCAAAACTTTCATTTAGAATGGAAGGACAGATAAAGTGCTTCTCAGATAAGGTCAAGTTCAAGGAGTTCATCATCACCAAGCCCTTGTTATATGAAATGCTAAAGGGACTTATATAAGAAAAAGAAGATGAAAAATATTAACAGTGAAAGGACAGCAAACTCACGGTTATAAACAACCACACCTAAAACAAAAGCAAACCAAGAGGACAGCTAGATCAGGAGTGAAACCATAGAAATGAAGAACGCATGGAGGGTTAGCAACAGGGGAGTGGGAGGAGGAGAAGAGGGGAGAAGGAACAGAAAATAGCATAGATGGTAGGTAGAAAATAGATAGGGGGGAGGGCGAGAATAGTGGGGGAAATATAGAATCCAAAGAACTTGAGACACGTGGTTATAAACTAAGGGGGGGAGAATGGTGGGGGAGGGAGTGTGCGGGGGGAGGGGAATGAAGGAGAGAATAGAACAACTGTAATGGTATAATCAATAAAATATATTTTAAAAAAAGAGTGGTAAAAGCAGACTTCCCTATGTTGTTTCCATTCTTAAAGGAAATGCTTCTAGTTTTTGCCATTGAATGTGATGTTGGCGATAGGTTTGTCATATATGGCCTTTATTATGTTGAAGTGTGTTTCCTCTTTTCCCACTTTGCTGAGAGTTTTTATTATAAATGGATGCTGGATTTTAGCAAATGCCTTTTTTGCATCTTTTGATATGATTATGTAGTTTCTCCTTCATTTCATTTGTGTAGTGTATCACATTTATTGATTTGTGGATATTGTGTCAACTTGCATTTTGGGAATAAATTTCTTTCATCATGGTATATCTTTTTCATGTATTGCTAGATGTGGTTTGCTAACAGTTTGTTGAGGATTTTAGTATCTATGTTCATAAGGGATATTGGCCTATAATTTTCTTTTTTGTAATGTCTTCATCTGGTTTTGGAATTGGGCTAATGCTGACTTCATAAAATGACCATGGGAGGCTTACCTCCTCTTGAACTTTTTGGAATAGTTTGAGAAGGATAGGTGTTAGTTCTTCTTTGGATGTGTGATAAAATTCACCAGTGAAGCCATCTAGTCTGTGACTTTTGTTTGTAGGAAATTTTTGATTACTGCTTCAATTTCATTAATTCAAATTGGTCTATTTAGGTTTTCTGATTTTTTCTGATTCTTCTTTTGGAAGATTGTATGTTTCTAGGTACTTATCTGTTTCATCCAGGTTGCCCAATTTGTTGGCATATAGTCATTTGTAATTTCTTTTTGCAACCCTGTGTCAGTTGTTATTTCTCTTTTATTTCCAATTTGATTTATTTGGGTTTTCCTTCTCTCTCTCTCTCTCTCTCTCTCTCTCTCTATATATATATATATATATATATATATATATATATATATTTCTCTCAATGAGTCTGATTAGATGTTAGTCAATCTTGTTTATCTTTTCAAAGAACTGAGCTCTGCTGGTCTTGTGCTTTGGTGTCTGTGATTGTGCCTTCAAGGGGTCTAGAAAAGAAAATTATTCTGAGATGTCAAGGGTATGTATATTATTCTAGATGCATAAGAACAATGGAAAGGGCTCACCTAAAGTAAAAACTGACCTTTGCTAAGGAACTTAGAGGCCTGGGATGTGACTACCTATGGCTTGCTGTATAGAACAAGAGCAGAGTGGAATTTCTGGATACCTTTGGCAATCCATTATGGCATTATTGTCAACCATGACAGTTATGTGAAGTGCTGTGTCAAGGCTGAGGTATAATGGGAATAATGGGAATGCTCTCAAGAAAGCCCCAGAATGCCCCAAACCACAAGTCTGGAAACTTGGATAAGGAATCCCTCTGGACACTGATATAAGTAGGACTCCCACCTTTGGTGGTCTGTAAGAACTCAGAGCTCTGACCACCCAACCTCAAGCCTGGCGGTATCATGAGTTATGCTTGGAGCCCTGCTGGACTTCCACTCCACCAGACACACGCTGCCACTGTAGCCACCTGGTGAAAGACCAATGCCCACCTCTCCACCTACAGACACTACCAGTGATTAGGACTTTGTGCTAGACACTTGCTTGGCTTGCTTATATCATGTAAACTCCTTCTCTCTATGTGTAACCTGCATGTGAATCTATTGGTTTATTGGGGAGGTCTCCTCTAATAAATCTGGCATTGTAAAAAGACACAAACATGTATGAGTGACTTCTTTTGAGGATACTCCCTTGCCCAGTTAGGAATTTGTGATCAGACCATCCTGCATTGTTACTTTGGTCACTGAGCTTGTCAGGCCTGCCATGTGACCCCCCTGAATTTGTCAAGTTTATTACATAACCCCCTTTTCATTCATACTATAAAACATTACAGTTATGATAATCAGTATTGTTTAAGTACAGCAAAAGTTTCTTTGTGCCTGTCTGATGTGGTCATTGACTAGAATGTAAGAAAATGTTTAGTAACTGCTCCTTGACTGTCATGATTATATTGTCAAATACCATGACTGCCATGACTCTATAATGACAATCTTAAGGAAAGTTAAGAACATATTTATGAGCTTTGTGTTTTGAACTAAAAATTGTCTGCTAGAAATCCTGTTCTTGGGAAACTTTGAAAAAATTTTAGTATTTGAGACTAAAAAGTTCTAGAAAACAAAATGGGATAATCAAGATCAAAGGAAGAAAATTATCTCTTTATTGAGATATTCACCAAATGTGTTATTTAACGAGTTCCTGGAGTTTTCATATGAACCAGTGGCATGGTGCTTATTTTTAAGACAACAATAATTACTGAAAGTACATTAAGTACAAAACACGGTGCTAGGCCCTTAAAGAATATGAGATATAGATACTCCCTTCGGGTGCTTAAAATCAAGCGATGCAGGGCATAGATCCATGGAAAATTAAACAATAATAGCAGCTAGGGTTCAAAGGAAGGCAATACTGTAAGGCAACATGATTAGTTGCCAAAGGAGTTAATTATACTGAAAATATCTATGGAAGTTTTGAGGAGGAAGAGTCACTTCAGATTGGAGCTTTACAGAGACAGTGACAACTGAACTAAGTCTTGAATGGTAGGAGGGATATGGATAAATGGAGGTGAAGGAGGATGAACGTTTAAAGCCTTGAGATTCTTTCTGTTAGTTTCTTTTAAAAGAAGCTGTTTGGGCAATTTATGTGGATGATCTGAGCTATCCATGACCAAGCATACTGACATCAGCTTAAAACTCTTCTCTGTGCTTCATTCTTTTCTTTTCTTTTTTTTTTTTTTTTGTTCCTTAAATGGTCAGCAGATTGACATGGGTTGGGGGAAGAGAGCGGTAGTCAAGAAATGGAAAAGGATCAGAGAATAAAGAAAATCCTCCTGGGATACCTGATAGTGATTATGTTTAATTTTACATCTCAACATGGATCAGTGTTGAAACAGACCCTACTCACAACATACAATTTACAGCCAATTTAAAACCTAATGATTATCCCTTTTCTATCAAGAGTAACATGTTTTAAAAAGGACTGTAGTGCCTATGCAGGATTGTGACAACTAGAGCCAAAGGGTATTGAAAGAGAAATTGCTCCAGCATGCCTGGTGATGAGACTAAATGACGAAGATAGAGGGTAATCACTTATCATTTACAATTGCAGTAAACAAATTCACAAGAAAAAAATAGGCCTGACACCTGGGCAATTAAATTCTTAATAATGAATTAGTGATTACACTTGACTGTACTGAATGTGTTGAACACAATAAAGTCCATTTTTATCTAAGTTGCTGATGGTACTTCTCTTTAAGCTATTAAATTCAAAGATGCAGTTTGTCCCCAGGAAATCAAGCATCCTCCCCACCTTCCGAGTTCTCTACTCCATGCTGGCTGAGTTTTTATTCTAAACACTTGCTTTAGCATTTTGGAGAATCTTCTTCTCAACAGGATGTTGGTATCTGAGCAGAGAAGAAAATTGTTCTATTTCCAACTCAAGGGTGGTTGTATTTACATAAGCTCCTCTTTCATTTAAATCTATCTTAATCCTCAAGGATTTAGTAGTTGAAATGCAAAATGCATTTTTTTTAATAAATGAAAAAAACATAAGAGACAACAAATAGTACAGAGGAAGAATTTTAACAAATCACCCCCACTTTTTTATTTTTATGTTGTCTTTCTTAAAAGTGATGCGGTTTCAAGATATTTGTATTTTCCCAATAGAAAGTTGAAATAGATAATACACACACACACACACACACACACACACACACATATATATATATATATATATATATATATATATATATAACATAAAGGAATGAGGAATGAAATAAAAATCTATATGTATATATATATATATATATATATATACATAACACAAAGGAATGAGGTTCAGATGAAATGAATAATTTCATCTGAAAGCACAGTGAAATCATTTTAATCTTACTTTTCTACCTTTAAGTTCAAGATCATTCTGAAAAAAAAAATTCAGTTTGATGGCTGAGTTGACAGGCAACTAGTCTACATTATGACTCCAACAAAGACATCAAACCATAGTTAATTATTAACTGAATGGGTTTTAGGGGCATGGCCAATGTAGTTTTTTTCTTCCAAGAGTAATGTGCAAGACTTTATTCTGCATGTTGAATAGCTTAGTTAATTGAAAGTTCTTAAAAATTTCTTCCCTGGTGAGGTACTACCATATTTTTTGAACTAAAAGACACACCTAAGTTTCAGAGGAGGAAAATAGGAAAAATTTTTTTGAAGCAAAAAATGTGGTAAAATATTTAATAACATAAATAACATAATATTTCACCAATATAAATGTAAAGAGAACTCAACAGCAGCATTAACAGTCATTATTTCTCTCAAATTGGGGAGGGGAAGTGCATCTTATATTTCAAAAAATACGGTAATTGCCCCCCAGTTCTGCACCAGAGGACCTGCTAACAGAACAGAGACAAAAATCAAAAGCTCCTGGTTTGCATCTATCTCTAAACTTATTTGTTTTTTCATTTAATTGAGCCAAATTTTTTTTGAAGAATGTGTGGACTATAATTTGATTTAGTTTTTTGCACAGTATCACCAATATCCTTATTTGCACAAAATTTTCTTTGTAATATTTTTTTCTTCCATACATAGGGTGCTCTGTTTAAGTACTGTAAACGAAAAAGGGCTATGTAATAACCTGACAAACTCAGGGGGCCTACATGGCAGCACTGACGATGAGCTCAGTTGTTGACAGGAGAGACCTGGCTCTTCTTGCTGAGGCATGTGAAAAATTACAGATCAGCAAATCTATGAGCATGTAATCAGTTTATTAGTGATCGTTCCCATGGAAGACAACGGGACTGGGTAGAGTCCAGGGCAAAAGACAAAGAAAGTTTCAGGGCAAAACAGGGCAGCATAAGTAAGAGCAGCTGAAGACCAGGGTGGCAAGCCTCAGGGCAGCCTGAGGCCGGGTGGCCAGAGGCCCAGTGGCCAGAGAGCCAAGAACCCCAAGAGTTCCCAGAGCCGTTGAAAGAGAGCCAGCTCCTTTGTTCTGAAGACTTATATAGTTGGTGGGATAGGAGGAAAAAAGTTACGTATTGATTAAGAGGTAAATGTGGTGCCAGCTTTCCTGGGGAGACATGACTACCCAGACTTAGGTGTGTGTGGGGGTCTGTTAACCTGATGAATCCTTATCTTGCTGCAGATTCCATTTGTTCATCTTGTTGTAAAACAAATATGTGACGGGAGGCAGTTAATTAAAATTGTGGCACTTTCCAAAGTTATTTATGGGCTCTTTCTGAAACCATCAGGGACTCCTTTGTAAAACAGACAGTGACTAGAGATAGACAATTGACCAAAGTTGTTTTATGGGCTTCTTTCAGCACTGTGGACCCTCTCCTGCATTCTAGGCCCTGGGATGAAAGCACACTTTCCAGGCTGCTTTTTCCAGATAGTGGAAACACTACATAGAATTTCAAGGACTTCCTTCTTTCTTGTTGACATAGTGTTTCTTGTGATGTTGGAACACCTGGCAATATTATCAGACCAAGGTCAGGCCTACTGAGTTAGAGTGTGAAACATGTCTCCTTCCTCCTCTCTGCCTTGGTTTACTATTTATTCTACCTAAGTGGCAAAAGGTGTTGCCTGGCAACCAGGATGCTAGAGGCTGCTCAGTAACAGCAGTGCTGTCTCAGAGTTTCTCTTATGCTGTCTCCGGCCTCACAGCGACCCAAAGGAACCACACAAGATGGTCCGATCACAAATTCCTAACTGGGCAGGTCAGCAGATAGTTGTGTTCCAGGCCTCTACCTTCCTAGCAAAGGTCAATTTTACCCTAAGTGAGCCTTTCCTATTTTTCTTATGCATCTAGGATAACATGCCTTTGAAATGTCAGAGTAATTTTCTTTTGTAGAATCCTCAAAGGCACAACCACAGGTACCAGTGCAGAAGGCCACCAGAGCTGGAGACCACAAAATCCCTCATTGATATCTTCCCTGCACACCACTATATGCTGTAAATGTGAATTATTACCTACCCTGTGTCCGCCAATGTAAAAGAAGTATGTGCTCTCCATTTTGCTTTTTATTCAGTCCTTGAGAGTTCCCCCCACTTTACTATCTCCTGTCTCCTTCATCTACCACCAATGGATTTCATGTTCCTTCCTTTCATTTTGTCCTTTGATTCTAAGTGCATAAAAGGGACAGCAAAACTGCCATTCTCCAAAGCACTTTCTCAGTCCACTAAGGTCTTGCTTCTGGGCATGTCCTCAAAGCTTTGGCTCAGACAAACTCTTATAAAACGTCCCTGTAACTTTTGGATGCCATTCTTTCTCTACCATATTTGCATTATGATGCTAGGGGAAGGAAGTAGTGTAATGGCCTCTTTTCACTGAGGACAAGCAAAACTGTCTACTAATAAACATTACTGGCAATACCAAAGCCACTAGAATCTTAAAATTATAGTTATTTTTCTTTGATAGTACTTATTGTAAGCTATAAAGGGTATATAGAGTACTCAAATTTGCATGTTAGACTGTTTTTATGTGTTAAAAAAATCTATAAATTTCCACTAGACTAGACTGGTACCTTAGCCATGGATCAAAAGGTTTCCTTCTATAACTAAGCTCAATGTAAGTAGTGAAAATGATACAGTAGGCAGTTAAACAGGCATGAGCAGAATAGGAAAGATAGGCCAGTATGGATATCACCAGAAAGCCCCGGGTGCCTAGCAATGGCTAAAACTGGGAGGACAAGTATTGTAGGGTGTGACCTTACCTCCAGGGCCACTTTTTTCTCCCCTAGCTTATCGCTGGTCATGGGGTTTAGACCCCCTGATCTTTCATATTGCTGGGCACGTGGTTCACACCCTGCCCTGATTTTTCCTCCCCAGTATGTCATTAGTCATGTAGTAGACCCCCTTACAGGAGAAACAAGGAGGCTGGAGAACAGTCTCATCTGACTCCTATACAAATCCTTGCAGGACCACTCCCTTCAGCATTAAGCCCTCAAGACAGTGAAGTTCTGACCCCCATCAAACAATCTTAGGAACAAAGCCCCAGGTCTGCTCTCCACAGAGACAGAGTTTTGGTCAAACTAGGGATAACACCTAGGCCTCAGTTGTGTTTCAGCCCCTGGCCCAGAAAAGCAGCAAAGCCAGGCAGGGCAATGCCATGGCTGACCTCAGGACCAGCTGCAGTGACTAAAGATCCCCTGCTCTGGCTCTGACCAGTCAGTGGAGACCAGAACCCTGAGGAGACACACCTGGAAAGCTGATGAATATGCTGCTGAGATCTTCCTGAGACCTCCAGGTTGAAGCCCTGAAGACAGAGTGTGTGCTCACTGTCTGTCTGTCTGTCTCTCTCTCTCTTACACACACACACACACACACACACACACACACACACACACACATATGGGTGTCTTTCCCCATGCCCTTTCCTCAGGTGGGCTGTCTCTGAAGCACACCTGTGCCATTCCCCCTGTTCTTTCCCAAGGTGTGTTACCTTTGCTTTCTTTCTCCTAACCTCCAAGGGCCCTTCTTTTGCTTTCTGGCCAGCTCACTTCTTCCAGAGCTCACTTCTTCTACCCCTGTGACTTTCTAAATAAACTTTGATTTGTATTTGAGTTCCCTGGCTCTAAATTCTTTTCTTAGCTACACTCAAGGACTGAGGTCCAATATTTATTGCTGTTTTGCTGTTAAAAAAGTAACATTTATTTCACCTACTAAATGTCAAGCACCTATTTAAATATTATGTAATTTAATTGTACCACAATCCTGTGTAGGTATTATTAACCTTATGAAACCTTTATGGGCTATAATAATGTGAATATAGCTCATAAAATGTATCAGTCATTTTTCTGTAGACTGTTTTTCAAAGTACGGCCCATGTGTGTTTCTAGGTGGGACAAAATGCAGACCAGCTGGGTCCCAATGGCCTCACAGCTTGTATCAGGATAAGGTGAGGGTCTAGCACAAACTGGCTTCTGCTTACCCCCTGAACTCCGTTTTGAGCCTCTTACCCTACTCCTCAGCTTGCTCCAGGCCTATTGGCCTTTTCTTTGCTGGAAGAGGAAGAGCTCTTTTTCTAAGCACAGGGCTTTTCCATTTATTTTCTTGCTTTTGTCTTTTTTCTAGGTTATATCATTTTTTCTTTCCTTTTTAATTGTTGTTCAAGTACAGTTGTTTCCATTTTCCCCCCAGTACTCCTCCCCCCAACCCATCCCCACCTCCCACCCTCGATCCTACCCCACTTTGGCTTTGTCCATGTGTCCTTCATACATGTTCCTTGGTGACCTTTCCCCTTCTTCCCCTCATTATGCCCCTCCGCCTTCCCCTCTGGCATTTATTTTCTTTGTGGGGGTGGAGAAGGAATTCCCCATCCCCTCTTATTCTTTCTTTTTTTAATTCTAAGGAGTGCTTTTTATTTTTATTTAATTTTTATTTATTTATCTTAGAGGGGAAGGGAAGGAGAGAGAGGGAGAGGGAGAGAGAGGGAGGGAGGGAGGGGGAGAGAGAGAGAGAGAGAGAGAGAGAAATATCAATGTATGGTTGCCTCTCATTCGTCCCCTGCTGGGAACCGGGAACTGGCCTGCAACCCAGGCATGTGCCCTGACTGGGAATCGAACCTCGATTGTGCGGTTCGCAGGCCCGCGCTCAATCCACTGAGCTACACCAGCCAGGGCCATCCTCTCTTATTCTTTAGGTCTTGGTCTTGGGTATCAACACAGAAGGTCTCAAAGAACCATTCCTAATTTAGTGGGTTCTCACCTGTATTTTTTAACATTGCACAACTGCTACCAAAGAATTTATTGTAATTTTAAGTATGTTGTTTATAGTATGTTAAGTGAAAAGAGAACTCAATGATGGAGCTAACACAGTGTCTTGCGCTAATTTCTCTGCCGAATAAATGAACAGGGGAATATTGGCTCTGAGAGACTTTATTTGGGAAATTCCCTAGCTCAAGTGTCTGAGAATAGTATTACCAAGGAAGTTGCCAGCCTGAACAAGGTAACATGAATTCAGCTCTATACTGAAATAAGGAAGCTTATTCTCAGGGCCATAAGATAAGAAACACGAGTGGGAAATCATGCAGACATAAATCCCGTGCAGAACCCAGGTTTAATGCCCTTTCCTTTTGAGCATGAAATAATAGTGCTGCTCTGTGCTTAACTAGAAATCAGTAAGGCTGAGTGGGTGAGTTGAGTAACAACGGTGCTCTGCCCAGGCCCCTTTTATCACCCACACTCCTACCACCTTAAGTTTTCTTTTGCTTTCCAAAGTCAGCACCTGAGATTCTTTCCTAGAAGATTTATCCAGGGCTGCTAGAGGCTGCTTTGCTGGCAGCACAGAGTGGGAGATGTCTGGATATTACTACCCTGCCCTTCCCGTAAATTGTGACTGAAAGTTTGGGGAATATGAAAGCCCCAGCCTCCTCACCTCGGAACAGGAGTCCATGACTTGATCATGCTGGAGCCATGCTGGTTGGATGCACCATTGGCTTCTTCCTCTTCTTTGTCCCTGTTCTTCCCTCTGTCTTAGAGGGTTCTCCTGGAAGCATTCCTTAATAAGTCACTGCCACGGTCCAACTGCAGCAGGGTCCGGGGATTCCTGAAAGGTGGGTAAGGTGTTGGCAATGGGTAACAGACGACAACATGCCTCAAGGGACAGTGAAGCTCTGTTCTGTTTATTCCAAGTACAAGCAGTTTTTTATATTTTCATTTTTGGTAGTGATTAACATTTGCAGGTGCATAGCGTGATCAGTTAAGCAGAAAAAATCATACAAAGGTAACCAGGAAAAGTACAAAAGTTCCCATAGATTCAGTTATATTAAACAAAGTTTGTTTTGACCAGGAGAGCCATTAATCAGACAATTAGAAGTAGCTGTGTGTGCAGAGTTCGAATGTCTTATTGTTTATTAAAGTTCTCAGAGTTTGTCATGGGGCAAAATGTACGCTAGACTGAGCAGAGGTTAGGAAATTCATTATAAGCCTTTGTGATGTCTAACTTAGCTATCTATCTTTTTGTCTAAAATGTTTATGTACTATGGACTCTAACTCGTTGGTAATTGTTTCTACGTGCTTAATAGCTAACCAGCTTATCTTATTTCTTAGCCTGTCTAATTCTAATTGATATATATTCCTCTTCAAGGTAGGAATTCTAAAGGAGGGGCTGTTATTCCAACAACTTTGAGACATTCAGGGGCTATTTCATTAGAGGGGATTTTTCCATCCTTTCAGGCAGTTCTGTGGGGAATGCTAATGTTTCCCCCTGAACTGTCCCTTCCTCTTGGGTGATTTTCACAGGAATAAGTAAGTACAGTACAATGCCTATATTCAGTAGCAAGAGTAAAATAATTAAAATAAAACAGTCCATTGTTAACCCAATTTGGATGCCACGTTCTCTTCCACGGAGACGAATTCCTTGAACTCGAGTCCTCCATGCCCGGACCTTGTCAGACAACATGGTTGGAAGAGGACGTGGCAAGTCACATGCACTCAAATTCTGGAACCCTCTTCTTGTCTATTGCTGGAGAAGTGATCTTAAGACAGTAGAACAGAGGTTCTCAGAATTTCCCCTCTTCATCAATAAGCACATATTGACTATCTATTTGTGATGCACTCTGGAGAAACACAGAATATTCCAAGAAGAAAAAAACAGCATAATAAAGAACTATAACCATCAAAGTGAATAGCTGTCCAAGTAGTTTAATGTGGTTAGAGTGAAGGTGCCCTAGGGACAGGAATGACAGTCAAAGGTGGGGCTGTGAGTGTCACTTGGGGCCAGATTATGATAGGCATTTAAGTGATGCTAAGAAATTAAAAAGAGAAAAAAACAACAAATAAATCAAGCCCTTGCTAATGTGCTTTCCATTTAATCCTCACAAAAACCTTATGAAGGAGATACTATTATTATCCCCATTTTGTAGCTAAGAGAATGAAACTTAGAAAGGTTGTTTAGGGACACCTAGAAAAAGAGCTGGAGTCTAAATCCAGGCTTGTCTGACTTCCAAGTGCATGGGTTTGTCTATTATGTAGAAAGGGGGAAGTAAAATATCATCCTTAACCAATAGTTCTGGTGCTAAGTGTAGATTGGACTGTGGAGAGAGGGGAGGCGTTGACTGAACACGGAGTGCATTCCCATGTCTATTGCAATAGTCTTTTTGAAGCAATTAGGACGGGCCTGGACTAGAGCATTGGTGATGGGAATATGAAGGAACTGGATGATTTAAACACATCTGTTCTGCCCTGGCTGGGTAGCTCAGTGGGTTGGAATGTCATCCCAATACATCAAGATTGTGGGTTCTATCCCCAGTCAGTGCCCATACAAAAACAAACCAATGAATGAATAAGTGGAACAACGCATGTTTCTGTTTCTCAAAAGATCAATTAAAAAATGTAAACACATCTGTTCTGCTTAAAACTCAGTTGCGTTACCCAGGACAGACATTCAGTTCTAGGTCACAAGTGTATTCCTATCTGAGTTAGAGGATAATGGGCAAGAACTGATTCACTCATTAAATGTTTGCCCAACATTCACTATATTGTAAGGAGCTGTGCTGGGTGATACCAATTAGGAGACACTAATGGGAAAATATCTCAAAGCCTATGCACTCCTGCTGAGTCAATAACCCTTTTAGGTTGTATCAGAACCAATGGATATTCAGAAACCAAAACATGGGTATGTTTCTTGTTTTGTTAAGGTTTTTTAAAGCCATAAATATTATGAGTTCTTATTCTAATTTCAAAAAGACAACTAAGAACCTATTTCTGTTACTTTTCTATAGCCAAATTTTTAAGTTTATGTACTAAAAAGGTACCTTCTAATAGAATTTGTTCCTGGTCCACATTCCTTGAGAGATATTGTGGCTGGTTTAATCAAGGTATTGTTAAAAAAAGAAAACCACAAATTAAAATGGTTTTAAATATGTATTACTATAGGATTCAGAAGACTGCTGCTTTTAAAAACAAACCTAATTCAATAGTGTTAAAAAATACTTTTTTTTTGCCTTGGCTGTCGTAGCTCAGTGGATTGAGCACGGACCTGCGAACCAAAGGATCACAGTTTGATTCCCAGTCAGGGCACATGCCTGGGTTGCAGGCCAGTTCCCAGCAGGGGACTCACGAGACGCAACCATACATTGATGTTTCTCTCCCTCTCTCCTTCCCTTCCCCTCTAAAGATAGATAAGTAAAATCTTAAAAAAACACTGAAAAAATACTCTTTTTAAGAATTTATCTCACATATACAGTTGAGCATGTGTGAAATAACCTACTTACAAATATAATAGTAGTTCAGCATCTTTACAGTAGTGAAAAATTGTAAAGAACCTAAGAAAGTCCAATAACAGATGAATGGCTATATTAATATGGTATACCCATTCAACGGGACATTACACAGTTGTTCAAAAGAGGCAGCTCTGTAGGTATTAATATAGCTCTACAATATATTGAGGGGAAAAGACGGTGCAGAATAGTGTATTTAGCATGTTATAATTCATGTACAAAAAGGGAGCAATTAAAAACACACCCCCACATACTTACATACATACTTCGGTTGCACACTGACCCTTTCTGTACTATAGACAAGGAGACAAGAATGGGGCTTAAGTGGGTGGCGGTCAGGTGCATAAAGCAAATTTCACTGTATATCCCTTTACTTTTTAAGAAAAAAAGTCTCAAAATAAATATATTATGTTTGTATGTTTTTTTCTTCCTAGAAGGATAGAAAAAGTTTCACAAGTGTTTATCCTTGAGAAGAGTTTTCAGTTTTAACACCATTTCATTGATTTTCTGACATATAAAATGACTTTTATATAAAATGATTTAACTAGCAGTAGGATTATAGGGCTTTTTTCTTTATGCTTTCTTATAATTAACACAATCCATTTTATTTTTTTAAAATCTGTTGCTGGCCTTCTTCCCTTAGGAAACATTATTACCAGGGTCATGAGCTGCAGGGGTCAATTCTCTCCTAAGGTATTTTACTCAGATTGTACCCTTTCTGGAATGTTTTGAACCCCACATAACTGGTTTAAAATGCAATGTCTTTTGTCCTGTAATCACCTATGTGTCATTTGTTCAAGTTTTAATAAAATGACATTTTATTAAATGCTTATGAAATACCTGGGCTTTTCATAAATATTTTTCATGTTTCATAAGGGCATGATTTCTTGGTCCCAGACTCTTGTTTATGAGGCAATGCAATGCTTTGTTCTTAGTTAAGGTGATAGAAACAAATAGCATAAGGAAATGCACAAATAAATAAATGTTGGAATGTGAATATTCAAACAAAGCCATGCTTCTGCAACCCACCTGGTGAGAAATTACTTCTTTCCTTTTAAAAAAGATTTTATTTTTAAAGAGAGGGGAGGGGGAGGCAGGGAAACATCAACGTGTGGTTGTCTCTTGTGCACTCCCTACTGGGGACCTGGCCCACAACCCAGGCATGTGCCCTAATCTGGGGGAAATTGAGCCTGAGCCTTTGGTTCACAGGCTGGCACTCAAACCACTGAGCCACACCAGCTAGGGCCGAAATTACTTATTTCTGTAAGTAATTTACCAGGTCTCTCCAAAGCATACTACCACTTCATTTATGTCTATGTAAATACCTGATTTTGAAGGATTGGTGTAGTTAATTCATGAAATCAAATTAACAGGACATTTTACACAAATGGATGAGAGATGAACACATTTTGGAGATAATTTAGCTTTAGAGATACTGAATCTTCCAGTTGTACCTCCTAGTCCTTAAAACTTTTATACATATATGCTTTCTTCATATAACATTTAAAAAAATTCTACACATAATTATCTTTATGCTTCCAATCACTCTTCTGAAGATATGTTTAACTCATTTCGTATCTTCTTTTTGGCTAATATAAAAAGTGGAGAGAAGGTAATGTTGGAGGAAGCCAAGGGAGGAGCGGAGCGTTTCTCCCTCAGCCTTCTAAGTCCTTAGAGCATCCTTCATGGCAAGGTTTTAACAGTAGGAGGAGCTAGTTGTATGGCTGGTACATATTCAAAGTTCCTTTATATAAAAAATTAATCCTATATGAAAATTTTAAATACATTTAATTAACAGGAGCTACAAAAGCACTCATGTTTCCACTCATGTTTTTTCTTCTCTACATGAAATATATTGGGTTGGCCAAAAAATCCAATGTTTTTTCCGTGAGATGGCTCTAGTAGTGCTTAGTTGTCTAACTTCATTTGAAACAATTTTGTTAAGACTGTACTGTGACAACTGTTATACCTGTGTGCATTAAAAAAAACCTTATCAAAATTGGTGAATTTTTGTGCATTTTAATATTGAAGATGAAAGATCCACAACACTTTCTGTGTATTACGCTTTATTTCAAGAAAGGTGAAGACACAACAGAAATGCATCAAGATTTGTGCCAGGGTATGGAGAAGGTGCTGTGACTGACTGAACATGTCAAAAGTGGTTTGCGAAGCTTCTTTGTACTATGCACATTTTGGCCAAACGATTCTTTGCTCTCCAGCTGTCTTATGCATTGGGAGATGTTCGGCAGCACTCCTGGCCTCTATCTGCTAGAAGCCAATAGCGGGAGGTGGCCAACATACCCAGAACATACAAATCAATGAAGTTATTGGTGAAAATGGAAAGTGTGTTTTATTTTATGGAAAAAAACTAAAGTGACCTTTTAGCTAACCCAACAATATAGGTCATTTTAAATAATATCCAACCAAGTATGTGAGCACCCATGAAACACTTTATATTAGGCCCTGAGAGATTTATGATATTGAGTGTCTATTATGTATAGTGAGTTAATAAGTACAAGGATGAAAGGATGGACAACTCCCGTTCTCATTGATTTTGGGGAAAAAGTCTAGTTTTATTTATATATTTTTAAAAACAACACTATGCTTCTAGTAATAAGCTTAGATTGAGAATAGTCTGGCTAGCACAAATTCCTGTGGCACTGACCGGTTATAAAATACCAATGATTCCTTATCTGCTTTGGAGGAATATCAAAAGGGAAGGCTTGTTACCTTTTTTCTTCTATTTTGAAGATGATTATTCTCATTTCATACAATAGCATTAAACTGTTAAAAGAGTATTATCTGCAACCTTATCTGAAAGCTAGTGTTAAAATCAAATTATCCACAAAGCATGAACTAAACTTTAAAATTTAAAAAATATGACAGGTGTTTAATCACCTAATAAAGGTAATGTTTAAAAATATATTCTGGATTAGACTGATTCATTATCAAAGGTAGATTTTCCTATATGCCTTCCCTTGTGACGTTTTCCATCTTAATGCCTTTCTGTGGTTTTACAAAAATCACACCCCCTTCAGCAAGCTGGGAAACATGCAAGTTTTTCTGAATAGAAACAAAATATTAGCTAAAAATAAGAATCTAAGTCATCTTCATTTGAATATATATTTTATTTAGAATGCAACACTAATAGCATGATGATAAACTTTCACAAATTTGTACCGAGAAGCACACAATCTTTAAAATGTGCTGTTTCACAGGTGATTTAAGTATAGCATTATTATTTGATACTAGAGTCAAAGACGACATTTAGATTCTTCAGCTTTGGAGCATTTAATAACTTCACAATGATTGTCTAGTCACGCAGAGGAAAGAAATTCTAAAGCAGTTGTTTTTTCTTCTGTCAGTTCCTTTGCAGTGATATCCATCTTCTCACGTGAGAAATCATTAATAGGGAGACCTTCAACAATCTTCCATGTCTTATTCTGTTTGAAAATAATTGCAAATAAGACTTACAACTGAATTAAAATTGACTCTCTAGCAATGAACAACTTAGTCTGAACTTCAATCTAGAGAGTGTCTGTTTTAAAGTCAGATTCTGTCTCCTTAAAAGTCAGATTTTAAAGAAATAAATCAAAACCCAGATCTTAACAGATAATTTCAAATTTATTTTTAAAAGATATTTAAAAATTAAATTTTTACTAGGGTGACATCTGTTAACAGGGTCATATAGGCTTCGAGTGTAGATTTCTATGATACAGGATCTGTATGTTGCCATGTGTCTGCCACCCAAAGTCAGATCATCTTCTGTCACCATATACTTGGTCCCCTTCACCCATTACTAATTTGGACACAAACTCAATACTTGAATTTAAAACTTTTTGAATCTAGGAAAAAATCTTTAAATGAAGATTAATTAGCAACCAAAAAAACCTAATAGTTTTATAATAAAGAACAATAATATTGAGAACTATTGCGTGATTTAGAACAGGGGTGTCAAACTCATTTTCACCAGGGGCCACATCAGCCTCATGGTTGCCTTCAATGGGCCAAATGTAATTTTGACACCTGAACAGTTAAGGAGTAGTTACATATATACAGTCCTTCAATTATTTTGGCCCTTTGAAGGCAACTGCAAGGCTGATATAGCCCCTGGTGAAAATGAGTTTGACATGCCTGATTTAGAAGATACCATTTGTAGGTATTCAATCAAAATATGTCTAGTGGGAAGAGTTGAATCTTACTTTCCAGATTAATTCCAATCTTTCAGTGACCTGAAGTTGTATTTTACATGATTTTAAAGCTGAGAAAAATGTCTAATTTAGTAAAGGAACAACTTTCTAGACTAAATTATGTCATTATTAATAAAAATATGCAACTACTTTCCCAGTAGGGGACAGAGGAAAATAACTCTGAAATACCTTACCTTGATTGTAACAGGGAATGAGTAGAGCAGATCATCAGGAACACCATAGGAGTTGCCATCAGAGATAATACCCATGGACACAAACTCTCCCTGAAAATAATGATTTTTACATTCTTACAGAGCTTAAGAACTAGTTTATATAACCATCTAACACATGAACGAACAAAATTAAAATAGGTGACACATTCTTATTATGTGCATAACTTCATTACGGTGTAAGAAACTGTCACCGGGTACTTCTATGACAGGGTACCTTCCTAGGTATTGTCTCATTCCTCTCTTCCAATCCATGTGTGAAGTACGCCAGAGAAACAAAATCCTCTTTTTATAAATGCTGAAACTATGGCCCGATATAGGCTTTAAGATGAAAAAATGTCACCCCTGCCTGCCATGGGTGCCAGGTGCTTTTTATGTATTATCACCTCATTTAACCCTCACAACCATGTAAAAGATGACAAGACAGCTCAGAATGGTTAGGTAACTTTCCCAAGGTTACTCAGCTAACAGACGGCTGAGCCAGGATGCGAACCTAACCTGCCTGAGTGCTAAGGCTATGTTCTTTTTATCTCACAGTATCAGAAGACAAAAGTGAAAGAGTGGCCTGTGCAATTCACTGAGTCCTTACCTCTGGGGTCCCAAACCAGATGTCTCTGATGTGGTCACAGATGGCTTTCGCAGCAGACATTGCACTGGACAGTTTTCGAGCCTTGATGACAGCTGCGCCACGCTGCTGCACCGTCTGGGTGGGGGTAGGTAGAGACAGCCATGTTACCCGATCGTAACAGCTGCATTTTCATCAATTCCAAACTGATCCTGGGGTGAAAGGCTGCATCCATAGCTTAATGTGTTCCCTCCCAAATCAGGCAACTACTCAATGTTGGCCTTACTAACCCATTTCAGTTAAAAATCTTTCTTTTTAGAAAACCAGTCTTTTTAGAAAACAGAAAACTATAAATCTCCGCAGAAAGTTTACCATATTTCATACAAAGAAATGGAGCTCTGTATAAAGATAACTAGATTTTTTCCACTTTTTCTAGTTTTCTCCACTTTAACAATTGATCCTGACTACCACAAAACAGATTAAGTCACAGTGGATCACAAGGCTTAGTATGACCCCGAAATAAAGTATGTAGTCATTAGACGACTGTGAAAGACCTGCTCTCCTTGTGTCCTTCCCTCTCCCGACTGCCGGTGAACTCTCAGATCAGTAATGTGGTGTCTCTCAAGAGCTCTTTATGCTTGCTTATTACAGAGAGCTACCAGATTTTCCTTACTGTGATGAATTCTCCCTTGAGCCAGCTGTCATCTTTCAGAGCTTCATAAACACCAATTTCCTTTCCTTGCAGTTTCACCTTGGCATGGTTGACATCTGGATACTGAGTTGAGGAATGGTTTCCCCAGATAATGACATTCTTTACATCATCAGAAGTCACACCAAGTTTAATAGCAATCTAGTTAAATGGAAAACAAATACACTACTTAGACACATGCTTTTCATTTCAAATTGGTCACAATTTGTTAAGAGTAGAGACCATCATACAGTTTGTGGTTAACTTATATGGGTTTATCAAATATAATATTGCTTGAATATATACATATGACTCTTTCATTGTTGTTATTACTTACTTGGAGATGTTGCCTCAGCACTTCAGAGCAATGAGGTATTTAGGTACTTTCTCTACATTTAGGTAAAATTTTTATTATATATCATATATAAACTGAATAATTTTCAAATAATCCCAAACATGAAATTTTAGAGTTGGAAGGGACTCAGATGAACAAAGTTTGATTGTCCTTATTTTGCAGCTTAGTAGACCAAAGAAAACAAATTATATATATAATACTAAAATTATACCAGATGTAACAATCTCTAGCTGTAGTTTCAAAAAGTACTTTAGAATCCTGAGGCCTTGTGGTCACATGAGCATCAATTATACTATATAGAACAGTGGTCACAGAAAGTGCTACAAAGTTATGTTTTAAAAGATTTACATAAAGTAAAATCAGTTTGTTCCTTTTGTGATTTGTCTGATAAGGTAACGTGCAGAAAAAACATTATGGTTATATGTATACTCTGTTTCTAATTAGACAGAAAAAGTTTTTTGAAGAGTTTTAAAATTTATTTGTAGAGAGAGGGAGAGGAAAAGGGAGAGAGAGAAAGATATCAATGTGTGGTTACCCCTCCTGCACCCCCTACTGGGGACCTGGCCCGCAACCCAGGCATGTGACCTGACTGAGAATCAAACTGGCAACCCTTTGGTTCGCAGGCTGACACTAAATCCACTGAACCATACCAGTCAAGACTAGACAGAATAATTTATGATGAAATAGAAAAAATATTTTAAAAAATAGTTTTTTAAAAAATAATGATTTCAGAGATAGAAAGGAAGGAGGAGAGAAACATCGATTTGTGTTGCCTCCTGTATGTGCCCTGACTGGAAATCGAACCTGCAACCTTGGCATGGGGACTACATTCTAACCAATGGAACTACCCAGCCAGGGCCTTAAAAAAGAATTTTTAAAAGCTGATGTGTTAGAGGAGTTCTTTTGTGGGTGATGGAACAGTTTTATGTTTTGACTATGGTGGTTATAGTAATCTATATATACAATTAAATGTCAAAGAATCATTCTTAAAGAAATACAAAAATATAAAAACCGCAGCAATCTGAATAATTCTAGTTAACAGTGATGTGACTAGTCTAGTCAGTTTCCTACTTTTGATAATGCTCTAGAGTTATGTAAGATGGAACCACCAAGGAAAGCCCATAATGGGTACACGGGATTCTCTATACTATTTTTGCAACTTCTTTTGAGTCTACATTTCAACATAAAAAATAAAAATCAAACAAAATCACTTCATTCTAAACCCTGCTTCATTTAGAGCTCTACAAGCATTAACTACGGTATCAATCTTCACAAATTAAATGGATGGCTGGTTTCTGGGGTACCCAGCTATTGACCTGCTCAGTGGTTGGGGTAGAGTGGTGTGTTGTGCAACGAGTACCATTTTCTGTGTGTGCCATAACCAGAAAGGACTTGGGAAGAACTGTCCTTATTTAGTTTGCACTGTAGAGAAAAAGGAAAAGTTATACCTGGGGCAAGTAACCCAAGATATATATTACCAAGAACTCAGAATATCTTGCTGAATGTCAGCGTCAACTGCTCTAAGGTAGAGTACAGGCATCATCTCTAGACCTCTCCTCACTATAGAGCTCTTCCTGTTTCCTTTATCCTGCTGTCTGCCCACCTGCTCTCGTTCTTTGGATCTCCTGAGCTACTCCATCTCTGTGTGGACAAAAGCCAGTACTTTGTAGATGTAGTTTCTGAACGTCATTCATGTCAAAGCTAGTCTAAATTAACATGTATGTAGGATAGCAGTTTCTCACTCCCTTAGACACTTTCATGTCTGTCATATAAATCTATTAAGTGGTTTTCACTAACTCTCCAGCCATAGCAATTTTCTTCCCCTGATACCAGCTAACTGGTTTCATTGCCAAACTGCCTTGTCAGCAGACACATATGTAAATCTGGTTTGCAAATACACAGGGGAGTTCTGAAAGTGATAAACAATTGCTAGGTAGTGAAGTCCTCTGGATTCCAAAACAAATTATGCAAGACTAGTAACCACTCATGTAAGAAAAATTCATCTTTGAGTTTGTTATTTTTTTCACTGGATTAAGAACGAAACTGTTTCTTCAAAAACTTTTTAAAAGCTGTCACTGTGCCAGACTGGCATGCTGAACATGTACCAAATATTGAAGTTTGATGAGATCGCTTCTTAATGCTTTCCTGGTTTAGACTTTTACCCCTATGGGGAAAACTCTTTCAGGCACAGAGCAAAGTGTCAGGTAGTAGTACCTCAGGAAGCAGACTTTTCCAATGCCTGCTTCCACCAAGGTCTCAGGTAAAACGGTAAACACGAAAGTTTGCTGGTATTGTCGTTTTACCTTTTTCCTTCTTGCAATGAAATTAAGTAACCAACTGATTATCCAGAATCTACAACTGCAAACATCTATGATATCTTTTTCTAAACTATTAAATAGCACATTTTCCACAGTACCCAAATTATACGGGCCATACCATTCATCTGTGCTAGTTTCTGCAGTAGCCACATCTGCTTCTAGTCATTCAAACACACTCCCAATTCCTTCCTAGCCACCAGACTCTAGCTAAATAATAGGGAAAAAGTCCCAGCCACAGTCTTAATCTACTCAGGAATTATTCACAATTTAAGTTTGTTACCCAAAGACCTTCTAAATTAACTAGAATATTTAGGGAGGTATTGATGAGGTGTAGCTCTTCTCAACTCTTGGATATATTTCTCTTAATAATAACAGCCAACCTTCATTGAATTTTACAATGTGACAGACACCATGATAAGGTCTTTAACATAGATCTTATCTCGTTTAATCCACCTCACTATTCTGAGATGGATACAATTATTATTGTATCCATTGTATTATTAATGGAATAATACAATTACTATTCCATTTATAGCTTGGATACACTTTCTCAACCTCACAGAGTTATGTTACTCGATCCCATTATGTAAGAATACACACAAGGGTTTGGACTTGGCAAAGCTAGGTGGCTCCACCATTTACTAGCTGTGTGACTTTAAGCAGGTTCCCTGACCGTCCCGGGCTTCGTGTTTCTTATCTGTAAAATAGTGATAATAATGAACATTTTATACAGTTACTATAAGAATTAAATGGTAAATCATATGTAAAGCACAGTAGAAGCTTAATGAGTGTAAATTATCTTCTCCTTCACTGGACACTCCAAAGCTGAAAGATTATCAATTCTCAGTGTACAGCAGAGTTCACATTATCTTTTGGTAAAAAATAGTTTCCTTGAAACTAAACAAAGCTGTCTCCTCTAGAAGACAGAGAACTAAACTCGTAGACCTCTCTAGCAGTGATGACCTGTGGGTAAGGAGAGATGACCAGAGATCACCAGGGAAAAAGAGAGACTGTTTCAGAACTAGAACTTTGTCATGGCTTCTAAGGATCATCTAGATCTGAGAAAGTCTAGGAAACTGTTACAGAAGATTGGCACTGTCTTGAATTTTTTAAACAAGCCTCTTGGTACATATATTTAAGGCTCCAAGAGGTAATAAACCTTGACGATAATGAAAACTTAGTTGCTAAACAGTGAAAAGTAGGAAATTTTATGGAAATATGTAGGATATTAAAAAGATATAAAATGAAAAAGAATATAAAATTAACAATTTAAAAATCTGAATCTGATGGCTTAGTTGTAGGGAAAAAGAAAGCAGAACCAACAAAACACAAAAAGCTTTAGTCTTTCATTTTTTAATATCCTATACATCTGACAAAAATACCTCAATTATGTACTATCATGTGAATTATCTATCCTGGTGAGTACTTTTAAACCGCCGTCATAAGAGGACATTAGCAACCACCATTTAATTATCATTAGCAAATGAAATATACTTGAGAAAATTAAGCAGGAAGTTCAGCTCAGGTCCTTCTAAGAGCAGCTTTAAAGACTCCCTAACAAAGTGGGGTAGCTTCCTACTAAACAACAACAACAACAGCACAACTAAGATCCAGCTACTTTAAAAGTGAGAAAAAACGATTTTATAAAGCTGAACATTCCCAAGACTTTAAAAGGCATCTTTCTTACCTGAGCTTTAGCTCGGTTATGATCCAAACGCGTCAAGCAACTGAAGTTCTCCTTGGGGATGGACGGTGCCGACTTAGAGGCAGTCAGACAGTTGGTGTTGGCTGGGTTTCCCACCACGATCACCTACAGTAAACCGCCACAAGCAGAGTTACAGGCCATATACTGCTTAACCAAATTGCCTTAGAACACGACTGACAAATGTATGTAACATGCAGCATTTGCATCAAATTTGTGTCAGCTAAATTAGTTATCATTGTAAACAGTTTCTAGTAGATTTCTATCTCTGTTCTATGAACTTCCCCCCCTTGTCAGGGATTGCTGTGACTACTGAAAACATTTAATAAAACCACCATTACACATTTCCCTACTTTTCAGGTAGGGCTGTTCAGGACCTAAAGAAAGTATGTCTTTCTATTTTGTTTTGTGTCAAAATGGAGAGAGAGCATTTATCTCTGCCAATCCTGACCCGCCCAAAATACAAACAAACAAAAAACCAATAATCTAAGACTCTATCTCTGAGTTTGATTCATTGATAAAATTTTCCTTCTTATAAAAGTAGTCCAAGAAAGAACTTCTACAAGTAGTTTATTTAGTACAATGATTTGTTTTTGTGAATTGTTTCTCAAGTTTGCCTAATCCTAAGAATTAACTGAGATATTTGCCAAAACACAGATTACCAGGTCCCAACCATTCCATACCTACTGAATTAATCTGTAGGAGAAAGCATTTTAGGCTTTTTTTAAATTGGGGAGCTACAGGATACACTGGATTACAATACAGTATAGAAAAACGTACACATGAACTTTCAAGTTTTAAAAATCTTTAATAAAACAATTTTAAAAACTGAAATATCAAACTTATAGAAAAGCTACAAGCATATTATTGACTAACTCCCATATCCCCCTAACCCAAATTCTCTAATTTGCTCCATCTTTCTCCCTCTCTGTCTACCCCCATCCTTTAGTTTTTTATTTCTGGCCCACTTGAGGGTAAGCCGCAGACATGACATCTAATGCCCCGAAGTACTCCACATTAGTGTGTGTTTCCCAAAAGGTACACGTGGCAAAGGGGCGATTACTGTACAAACTATTACAGTGTGATCAGTACTACAACTAATTTTTTTACTAAGAGATCTGTGGATTACTGATCTGTGGATTACTGATCTTTTTACTAAGTAATCTGTGGATTACTTATCTCTATTATTTTCTGCTAATGATTACAGAAAAAGAGGTTAATTATTAAAAAGGAAGTCCACAGAAAGCAGATGTCTTGAAGTACCACAAGAGAATATTATAATTTGGCAACTTTAAAAATCTTATAACGTTTCTTTTACCTTCCTTTGCAGTAAAGATACAGAGGTAGAACTGTATCAAATCAACAAAACCTCTGACTGGCAAACCTTCTGCTGTGACAACTAAGTTCTAGTTCACTGATACTTAATTGGTAAAAGGAAACTTTACTGCAGTAGCAAGACCAATTTGGGAAACAGCCTGATCATAAAAAAGGACGATAAGTCATATTGACTCAAGACATAGGCATATCACTGTATTGAGAAATTCTGAGTATTCAGAAGCCACAATCTCCTATTTCTAAGAACACAGCTTACAGCCACCTCCCTCCACAATCACACCAAATCCCAATGTCTGGACAAATATCCCCATACAGCTTAAAGGCACCAGGAAGTTCTGTGCCTTACGGGTTTACAAACTAATATTAAAATTCCATGTAATAGTAAAAGGTAAAATATTTTCAAGCACCTCTGCATACAGATTTCTTTTTTTTCTTTTTAAAATATTTTATTTATTTATTTTTAGAGAGAGGGGATGGGAAGGAGAAAGAATGGGAGAGAAACATCAATGTGTGGTTGTGTCTCATGTGTCCCCTACCGGGGACCTGGCCTGCAACCCAGGCAATGTGCCCTGACTGGGAATCGAACCAGTGACCCTTTGCTTCACAGGCCCGTGCTCAATCCACTGAGCTACACCAGCCAGGGAGCATACAGATTTCTATATGTAAGAGGGAAACCCAGAAAGGGAGAGCTTATCAAGCAGAACTCTGTATCTGTATTTACTGACTACTGCACAGAACTGGATGGGAGGCAGGGCAGAATTTTGTTTTCACTTAAATGCTCAAAGCGGGAGTTTCAAATGTTGATAATGAAAAACCCCATAAAATACTACTGTATTGGTCACCTTAACTGACTTCTTGGCATATTTCTCCAAGGCTGCACCCTGGGTTTTGAAGATATTCACATTTGCTTTGAGTAAATCCTTCCTTTCCATGCCATCCCTTCTTGGCATGGAGCCCACAAGAACGGCCACATCCAGGTCTTTGAAGGCAACTTCTTCTTTATCTGTTGCGATGACATCTGCGAGCAACATGGCAATAAATATGCAGAGATACTTAAACACCAAAGTTCTTTTTCATACTGAATCTATCCTGTAACTCCTTTGCTTTGTAGCAAATGTTTACTTTTACATATCACATTGATAAAAGTCTTAGGGTTGTAAGAAAGACAAATTTTATGAATTCAACAATAACATGGGCAGGATGTCAGTATATTTATTCTGCTTTTTCTATTTTAGTAATTATCTCAATTTCAAAAATTCTCGGCCTTTTATCTTTTATAATCAGATATGACACAAAGGTATAATGTGATATGTTCAAGGCAACATTTGTTATTCAGGCTAGTAACCAGAGATAACACAAAAGAGAAATTAATTCACCTAACCTTTAAGTTACAATTAGTTTAAGTATTAAGGTAATTAAAAAGTCCATGACCAGTGTTACAGACTGAATGTTTGTGTCTCCCACAAAATTTGTATGTTGTAACCAATCCCCAATATGATGGTATAAAGAAGTGGGGCCTTTTGGAGGTGATCAGGTCACGGGGGTGAAGCCCGCATGAATGGGATTAGTGCCCTGAGGGCTGCCTCATCCCTTTCACCAAGTGAGGACACAGTGAGAAGCTGGCCATCGATGAACCAAGAACTGGGCTCCCACCAGATACCCAGTCTGCTGGCTCTTTGATTTCTGACTTTCCAGCCTCCAGAACTGTGAGAAATAAGTTTCTGCTGTTTATAAACCATTCAGTCTATGGTATTTTTTGTTAAAGCAGCTCACATGGACTAAGACAACCAGGATTTGGCATAAATTTTTAGATCAGTGAACTTTTGTGACAGTCAGGCTGCTATAAGTCCCCAATAGGTACATGCAGGAAGACCAGTTGGACAAAAAAAGCCATCTTATTCCCAGCCTTACATTCTTATGTGCTGAACACTCCCTTCCCTCTCATACTCACAGCTGACCAAGGACAAGTTGCCTATAACCTGGGCAGAAGAAAGTCACCAGAGATAGGTATAAAAATGGAAAAAAGCAGCAGAGAAAGTTTATTTGGAAATGGGTGAAGCAAGGGAGCCAGCTTGGGCAGGGTAATGTACTCTCTTATATAACTATGCATCAAAATGATTTAGCTGGCAACATCCCTTCTAGTAAATGTTTATTGAACATGTATTGGATTGGCCAAAAAGTTTTAGTTTTTCTGTGCGATGGCTCTAGTAGTATTTGTCTTTAACTTCATTGGAAACAATTTTGTAAGGCTATGTTGTTATGGCTGTCATATCATCGTGCATTTAAAAAAACTTGTCGAAAGTGATGAATTTTTGTGTAGCCATTTCAATACTGAAGACGGAAGAAAACAGGTAATGTTTTGACATACTGTATTATTTCAAGAAAGGTAAAAATGCAACTGAAGCACAAAAAAAGATTTGTGCAGTGTATGGAGGTGCTGTAACTGATTAAACATATCAAAAATGGCTGGTGAAGTTTCATGCTGTTTCATGAAGTTTCTCGCTGGACAATGCTCCACAGTTGGGTAGACCAGTTGAAGTTGACAGCAATCAATCGAGACTGATTGAGAACAATTAACATTATACCATGCAGGAGATAGCCAGCATATTCAAAATATCGAAATCAATAAAATTATTGGTGAAAATGAAAAATGTGTCTTTTAATTTACAGATGAAACAATACAAACTTTTTGGCCAACCCAATGCGTGAATTTTGAGCATGGTTTCTCTTGGGTATACATTTTGCTAACTTCTAGGATAGTATTATTAATTAAATTCTTATCAAAAGAAAAAGATCACGATAAAGGTATAGTTAAATAAAAATATTCAAGTTAGTTTATGACTTGACCTCATATTTTAATAAGCCTTTCAATCAAATTAAAGACTTCTGCCTTATATTTATATAATAGTTCAACGATTCTCAAAGGTTCTTATCAACTCTGGTGGGCTTTTTCAAACTATGTAGTATGACTATGACAATTTATACTCTATCTCAACCGGATGACTGGCAAATGGGATATCTATCTATATACGAGGGAACAACCCACTTCCACCCTCAGGGCAGCATATGCTCTGGAAGACATCATTTACATCTGGAAAACATACAGTTAAAAAAGTCTTCCATTACAGGATGCCACTATTACTATTTAAATAGACTTTAAGCAACAACACAGTGTAGACAATCTCAGGTGCATACTTGTTGCGATACTATACTTAACCAGTAAAACAGATTATATATAAGCATGCTGGGTAAAAGTAGTTACTTTCTCGCCTTTACCCTTCTTTATTCTCAGCACATGATTACCTTTATTTACTTTTGGTATAGTACAGCTTATCCAATGGTTGTAGTTCAAAAAGCAAAAACAAACTACTTTTATGAAATAATTTCTAACAGACAGATTAACAAAAATCTGAAATCTATTTTTTGAAAGACATAAAATACTATAAAAATCACTCTCTCTTCCACTCTCTAACTTACCTTTCAGGAGGGGAAGGGCACAGTCTTGCAGTTCCATTAGGACACCATCCAGGACACCCATCATGGGAGTGATATCCAACAGCACAAGAATGATAGGCTGCCAAATAAATATCAAGGACAGCATCTGTCAGTGTAAGTTATGTCATTTAGTCACGAAAAAAGTTTTTTTAAGAGTTTGCTTATTTGGAGTGTGTATGTCTATAACTCCCATCATTCAAAATTATTTTAGTTCGCGTATTTTTAATATGGCAGTGCTCTTAGAAAAATGAATGCTATAAAATCAGCAATAGTTGCTAACAGACACAGTAAGAGAAATCACTATTACTGAATTGTAAAGGAGTACTTAGAATATCAAATTGAAGTTACATGGCACCAATAGCTGTGTATCTGGTTGGAGTTCATGGAAAGCTAAGCATAGTATTAGTGGTGAAAGAATTTGATATCCATGGATAAACAAAATGGATAAATGAATACTTTAGAAAAGAATTTTAATGTACATTAATCAAACCTGCTGGAATCGAGGGTGTCTGCTTGAAACTGGGAAGTAGATTTACCTGTCTGCTTTGGGTCTAAAGACCATCTACAAACATTAAAGTGCTGATGGAGCAACTTACTCTCTTTGACAGTTACTGTCTTTAGTGAACCACCTTCCACCGACTGACACCTGCTGGCTGCACCAAATCAACGAAGTATATGATTTGCAAAGCATTTTAATGCCTGGAGAGGTGCTTCCACTGATAGCAGTGTGCCCAGTACATTTATTGGGATTACCCATTCCTTCACCATTAAAAAATTTCTTTGCATCTAAACACAAGGTTTTATTGACAATATTCTTACTTCAAGGTTTATAGACACTTGCCCCTACCTGGTCTTTACCAAAGACAGATCCATTTCCAATACTGTACAGCAGTGAATATGCAATCTGACCAGCTGCTCCAGTCACAAGGACTCTGATTGGCTCAGGCTGTAATGACAGGGACCAATTAACATTTTATTAAAAAGTGCTATTTTACCCTAAAGATATTCAGGAGTATCTCTCTATTAAGACATTTAAAAGTTAATGTAAAATTTGAAAGTCTCTTTGTGTGGCTTAGTAGAAAACTAACTTATCGCAGACTTGTCCCAGTAAATATAGTATGCAAAAATTAGGCAACTTCTGGAAAATGTGTCCTTTTGCTGCATATTTATGCGGTATTACTTAACTCTTACTGTTATACTGGATTTGCTTATCTAATCTCATTTGTCTTTTAAAGGATATTTTACCACTAAAACAGGCCTAACAATGTTGATGTGCATTATGTGATACAACTCCTGGAAGCCAAGAGAACACTACAAATCCTCTTATGCAAATCCCCCCCACTCCCATCTGCTCCAGAATCTTTTACACCAGGAAGAGGAGTGACAGTGGTTAAATGTTTCCATACACAGTAAGCCTGAAAGTTTTAATAAAATCACGAATCATGATTCAACCTAACTACTTAGAGAAAAGTAATCCTTTATTTTATAATTTTTAAGTGGTAGTGTTTTTTAAGATTTTACTTATTTTTAGAGGGGAGGGGAGGAAGAAAAGCATTAACATGCAAGAGAAACATCGATTAGTTGCTTCCTGTGCAAGCCCCAACCGGGGATGGCCTGCAACCCAGGCATGTGCCCTGACCAGGAATCAAACCAGTGACCTTATGCTCTGCAAAAGTGACCTTCTGGATGACACTCAAACAACTCTGCCACAGTGGATAGGGCAAGCCTTTATTTTTAGAGAAAAATGAGGAAATGGCAGTATTTGTAATTCAATAAATTTTAACATTAAATAATGAATAACAAGAGCAACATGTAGTGACAAATGACATCCTGATTCCAGGGGAAATTAGTTTTAGAAGTAGGAGGGAGACCCAAGATGGCAGAAGAGTAACTGGAATCTACACTAACCTCCTCCCAGGACCAATCTGGAATTACAACTTAACTGTAGAGAAATCATCCAGAGTAACCAACTGAACACTAGCTGGAGAGAAGTCTTATAACCAAGGACAGACAAAAGAAACCACTTCACGAGACTGGTAGTGAGTGTGAAGAAGACGCAAGAGGGATGGCAGGGCTTCCACAGGCAGCAGCTGAAGTTCTGGAGGGGTATTTCAACAGCTGGGGGGGGGGGGGGGGCTCCACATGAGAAGTGCTGGCTCTAAAACCCCAAGGTGGGTTCCCCAACCTACAGCTCCAGAGCTGGAAAGGAACCCTGATAATATCCAGCTGTGAAATGCATCAGGGTTTATGTCTGCCAGCGAGACAGCTGGAGACAGAAAACCACTTAAAGGGCCAATGCACGAAATTTCATTTGTAGTCACTTACAGTGGGCTCCAGCACAGGGACAGAAGAGTGGACTTCTCAAGAGTGCACTTGAGAACAGTCTGGAGTTGGTGGCTCTGGGGAGAGAACTGGAGGAAAGCCAAGAGGATCCCTGTGCTGAGTCATCCCCCACACTGCTGAGGCCATCTCTCTCAGGCAAAGCACTCCTCTGGGAATGGCTTCAGCCTGAGGGGAAGCAATAGCCTCTCTTGCAGGAACTATTCTAACTCACCCTGTGGAGCTTAAACTGGGCTGCTGATTATAGCTTGATTAGTTTAATTAGTTTAACAACTAAGGCAGACAATACAAAGCAGCAGCCAAAATGGGAAGACAAAGAAACAGACCCCAAATGAAAGAACAAAAGAAGAAAGAAACAAATGAAATGGAGACAGGCAATTTATCAGATAGGGAGTTTAGAATTATGGTTATAAGGATACTCAATAGCATGAAAAAAAGACAGAAACCATAAAAAATGACCAGTCACATACAGAATCCAATATCTGAAATAAATAATAAACTGTAAGGAATAAACAGGAGGTTAGATGAAGCATAGGATCGAATCAGTGATTTGGAAGACAAGGTAAAAAAAAAAAAAAAAGAAAAAGAAAACACCCAGGCAGAGCAATGAAAAGAAAAAAGAATTTAAAAAAATGAGATGAGGGGAGCTTAAGCAACATTTTGGACAAAATGAAACACAACAATATCCACATCGTGGAAATACCCAAAGGAGTAGAACGAGCAAGGAATCGAGAACTTATTCGAAGAAATAATGAGCAAAAACTTCCCGAATGTGGTGAAGGAAAACATAGACAAGTCCAGGAAACTCAGAGTACATAAACAATCTAACTTCATACTTAAAAGAACTTTAAAAGGAACAATAAACAAAGCCAAAAGTGCATAGAAGGAAGGAAATAATAAAGGTCAGAGCAGAAATAAAAGAAATAGTCTAAAAAAGTGATTCGAAAGATCAATGAAGCCAAGAGCTGGTTCTCTAAAAAGATAAACAAGATTAGGTAAACCTTTAACCAGATTCATGTAGAAAAAAAGAGAATGGACCCAAATAAACATCATTATAAATGAAAGAGGAGAAATAACACTGACACCAAACAAATACAAAAGACTGTAAGAAAATATTATTAACAACTATATACCAAAAAACTGGACAATCTGAACGAAGTGGATAAATTCCCAGAATCATGTAATTTTCCAAAACTAAATCAGAAAGAATCAGAGTATCTAAACAGACAGATTACTCCTAGTGAAATTGAAGCAGTAATCATAAAATTCCCATTAAACAAAAGCCCTGGACCAGATGGCTTCACATGTGAATTTTAGCAAACATTTCAAGAACTAACACCTCTCCTCCTCAAACTATTTCACAAAATTCAAGAGGCTGAAAGTCTCCGGAACTCATTTTCTGAGGCCAGCATTACCCTAACTCCAAAACCAGATAAAGACACTACAAAGAAAGAATATCGTAGGCCAATATCCCTGATGAACATAGATGCTAAAATCCTCAAAAACCTATGCATCAAAATCCTAATGAGCAATGCATCAAAAAGAGCATACACAATGATCAGGTAGGACTTACTTCGGGAATGCACAGTACAACATTTGCAAATCAATAAATATGATTCACCACATAAAATAAAGGATAAAAATCACATGATATCAATAGATGCACAAAAAGCACGTGATAAAGTCAAGCACTCACTTATGATAAAAACTCACAGCAAAGTGGGAAAAGAGAGAATATAGCTAAACATAATGACCATATATGACAAACCCACCGCCAGCATCATACTCAACAGGCAAAAACTGCAAGTGTTCCCCTTAAGATCAGGAACAAGACAGAGATGTCTTCTTTCACTTGTCTTATTCAACAAGGTACTGGAATCCTAGCCACAGCAATCAAACAAGAAATAAAAGGCATCCAAATTGGAAAGAAGAAAAAGTGTCTTTATTTGCAAATGGCATGATACTGTACATCGAGAACCCCAAAGATTCCATCAAACCAGCAGGTGATAAATGAATTCAGCAAAGTAGCAGGATAAAACTTAATATCCAGAAATCAGTTGCATTTTTATATGCCAATAAGGAACAAAAAAAGTAAATTAAGAAAGCAATCCTATTCATGATTTCTTCAAAAAGAACAAAATACCTAGGAATAAACCTAACCAAGGATGTAAAAGATCTATACTTGGAAAATTATAAGACACTGAAGAAAGTAGAAGCATATACCATGTTCATGGATAGGAAGAATTAATATAATCAAAATGGCCATATTACGCAAAGCAACCTGTAGATTCAATGCAATTCTTATCAAGATTCCAATGACATATTTCACAGGACTAGAAGAAATATTTCAAAAATTTACATGGGCCTGGCTGGTGTAGCTCAGTGGACTGAGCACAAGCCTGCGAACCAGAGGATCTCGGTTTGATTCCCAGTCAGGGCGCATGCCTGGGTTGCAGGCCGGTTCCCTGCAGGCCAGTTCCCAGCAGGGGACGCACGAAAGGCAACCATACACTGATGTTTCTCTCCCTCTCTTCTTCCCCTCTAAAGACAAATAAATAAATGAAATCTTAAAAAAATTTACATGGAACCACAAAAGATCCACCATAGCAACAGCAATTCTAAGAAGAACAAAATTGGAGTAACCACACTATACTTTAAGGCCATAATAATCAAAACAGCATGGTAATGGCATAAAAATGAACATATAGATCAATGGAACAGAAGAGAGAGCCCAGAAATAAACCCACATCTTTGTAGATAATTAACATTCGACAGAGGAAGTAAGCACATACAATGGACTAAAGATAAGTTTATTCAATAAATGGTGTTGGGAAAATTGGAGATACATGTATAAAAATGAAACTAGACCTTCTTAAACAACACAAAAGAATAAATTCAAAATAGACAAAAGACTTAGATGTTAGACTTGAAACCATAAAAATCGTAGAAGAAAACACAGGCAGCAAAATCTCGGGACACTGCTGGTAGCAATATTTTATTGGATACATCTCCCCCGGCAAGGGAAACAAAAGAAAAAACTAAATAAATGGGTCTATATCAAATTAAAAATTTTTGCACAGCAAAGGAAATCATCAACGAAATAAAAAGACAACCCACAGAATGGGAGAATATATTCGCTGACACATCTGGTAAGTGGTTAATACCCAAATTTTACAAAGACCTTAAAAAACTCAACATCCAAAAACAAGCAAACTAAAAAACTGGGGAAGAACCTGAATAGACACTTCTCCAAGGAGGACATACAGATGGCCAATAGACATAGGAAAAGATGCTCAATGCCACTAATCATCAGAGAAATGCAAATTAAAACCACAACAGGTACCTCACACCTGTGAAACTGGTTACCATCAATAAATGAACAAATAAGTGCTGAAGAAGTGCAGAAAGGGGAACCCTTTTGCACTGCTGATAAGGCGGACTTGTGTAGCCCCTGTGGAAAGCAGTATGGAGATCACTGAAAAAAATTAATGGATGTGCCTTTTGACCTAGCAATCCCACTTCTTGGAATATACCTGAAGGAACCCAAAACACTAATTCAAACGAACATAAACTTCTCTATGTTCGTTGCAGTGGTATGTACAAATTGCCTTGATATGGATGCAGCCCAAGTGTCCATCAATACATGAGTGGATAAAATGACTATGGGATATTCCATAACGGAATACCACTCTCTTTGCAACAGTATGTATGGATGGACCTGGAAAACATTATGGTAAGTGAAATAAGCCAGTCAAAGAAAGACAAATACCACATGATTTCACATATATGTGGAATCTAATGAACAAACTGAACTATCAAGGAAAATGGGCACAGACTCATAGATGGAGAACAGATGACAGCTAGAGGGAGGGTGAGGTGAGAGGATGGAGGGATTGACCAAAAAGGAAAAAGGACTCATGGACATGGGTAACAGTGTGGTGACTGCTGGGGGGGGTGGGGGTGGGAAGGGGAGTATAAAGGGACTAAATTAATGAAAACAATACAATAAAATTTAAAAAACTAAAGGGGAGAAAGGGAGAAAAGTACAAAGCGCATACTAGTTATAAATGAATTCCCTTATCGATTTCAACAGACCCTTAACAAAATAGGGACATGTATACAAAAATAACTGTATCAAAGTGATGTTGTTGAGTCATGAAAATAAAGTTAAATGGACTTCCACTTTGTGTCACCTCTATCACTACCTGCATGAGAGAAGTGGTTTACTGAATTGACCAGGATAGAAATATTTGATTTTTTTAATACTGGGTTGGCCCAAAAATGTCATATGTTTTTTTCAGTAGAATAAAGGACACATTTTCCATTTTCACTAACAACTTTATTGATTTGGTATTTATAGTATGTCAGCTATCTCCCACTATTGGCTTCTAGTGGGTAGAAGCCAGGGGTGCTGCTAAACATCTTCCAATGCATAAGACAGGCCCAGAGCAAAGAATCATTTAGCCAAAACAGTATCAAGAAACTTTGCAAAAACACTTTTGACATGTTATATCAGTCAAAGCACCTTCTCCATACACTGCATAAATCTTTTTTTTGCATTTTAGTTGCGTTTTTCCCTTTCTTGAAATAATAAAGCATGATATACTGAAAATATTGTGTATCTTCTTCCATCTTCAATATTAAAATGGCTACACGAAAACTGGTTATTTAATTGGTAGCTATTAAAATGGCTACCAATTTTGGTAAGTTTGTTTTAAATGCTGGTATGATAGCTGTCACAATACAATCTAACAAAATTATTTCAAATGAAGTTAAAGATAACTAACCACTACTAGAGCCAACTTACGCAAAAAACGTAACAGACTTTTTGGCCAACCCAATATTTAGAGTTCCCTCTTCCAGAGAAGGGATGGAAGGAGTCTATCACTGTCAGGGGTCCTTTTAACCTCCCACCCTACCCTCCGAAAGTCAGGAGCATTCAATTTGGTACCCCAAAAAGTTACTGGAAAAAATATCTCAGGAAACAAGTGCCAAATTGTAGAGAAATGAATCTGATCATAGCAGACTATGTGTGCAATTTCTTTCTTAAAGATGTGACCAGGGTGGGAGTGGAAAAAACTATGAAGACTTTCTCCCTAACTTCCTGAGGCTCTTCCCCAGCCATATCTCTGAATATATGACAGTTCCCCCAGTAAACTAATTTTAATACAATACATAGTTATGTTCCCAAACAGACTTTAGGTTCATAAAGAACACTAAGTTATTGTATATGGTTACTTTCTCTTATGTGGACTTTACATACTTTTAATTTTGTCATTTCCCCCTCTTCCCTTGGAATAGGTGAGAAAAGGGGAATAGAGGAAATTACTTTCTTCCTCTTTAGAATGCAAACTTCATAATGACAGGGGTTTGTCAATTTTATTTATTATTGCATCCCAGCTGCCAAGAACAGTTCCCTGCACATAGCTGGAACTCAAATAATTACTGAAGGAGTACCTGGATTTTGTAAAATTACTACCAAAAACCTGGAAATGTAAAAAGAATTGTTTGGAGACAAAGCTAACATACTTCAAAAATTGTTTAAAATATTTTACTAATATACACTTTGAATACTAAAGTATTGAGAAAATTGAAAACTTAATGACCATTATAGTTTCTATTATAGTTAGCAAAATTATTTTGTCACTAGTTCCAATGATATAGTCTTATAAGTCAATGGATGAACTGTTATCTCACTTCATTCCTTAAGCAATATGCCATTCACTGAACCTCTGTGTATCTGGTACTGTATTTCAGGCCTAATGGCTAGAGAGGCAGTAGACTACATGTAGTAAAGGTACGGCCTCTAAAACTAGACTTCTGAATTTATATCCTGACTCCACAACACCTCAGGTGTGTTGTATGTTCCTGGGCAAATTACTTAACTCCTCTGTATTGTTTCCCTACAGTAAAATGGAGATAATAGCAGCTAACTAACATATAAGGTAGTTTTAAGGACTGAAGCGGTAACATACAAAGCATTAAGAACAGTGTGTAGCAAGTACTATAATTATAGATGTTACTATAGAATTTTTCTAAGAGTATTATAGCCTGTGGCTTTCTATTTACATGTCTGTTACTTTCCATTAGACTGTGAACCACACCCCTCCCCATAACACCACACCAGTTGAGTTCAGACTGGTGAACTACAGCAGTTCACCTTTAACTCAGATTTGGAACCGATGTGGCACTCAGCAAATATGTGTCGAGTGAATGAAAATAAGAACTAAGAAAACTATGAACACATGCTACTTTAGTGTAAAGCAAGCTGGGATAAGAAGTGAGGGGGAATATCATTATCTATAAAGCTTAGCCTCCTGGAAAGTCAGGTAGATGGTTGCAACAGAATAATGCAGTCAATTTTAGGCATTAATTTTAGCTACTAAAAAATGTGTTCACAGTTTCACAGTCCTTAGGGAAGTGTCTGTGGCCAACTAATGAACAGCAACTAATTCTACATCAGTAGTTTCCTTCTTATGTATCTTTGAGCAACTTATTTTCACAGGCAGGTAATTCCATCTAGTTAAGAGCAGCATGAAGCCTAGTTACTGTCTGAATGTTTGATGATGAAAAGCAAAAGAACAAACTGTGTATTTGGTTCTTTCTGCTCTTTGGAACATTGCAGTTGAAAAGCAGGAGGGTGGGAGTTTCCTGCTGACTTTCACAATGTTACAGTGTGAAGACAGGTTACTATTCTTTGCTTAGATATCTGGGCAGTCTGCCAAGATCCAAAGAAGACATGTCTTTGCTCTTTGCAGGACACTAATGACCTTCTTACAGACGCAGGCTGTCTTGTACATGTGATCAAGTCTCAGCTGTAATGCCTGAACTTAATTGTTTCTTCTGTTATTCTACAGAAAGACCCATGTATTCCTCTTTTTCTTTTTAATTTATATATATTTCTGTAACATAAAAGACAAACAGTATTGTTCAGAATACTTGCTGTTACTCCCTACAGAAGGACACAAAGAATTCCTTCCTTTAAAAAACTGCTGTGAATAGCTTACCAGAAGATGGCTCTTTTCTAACCCTGTGATTGCTCATACATCCTTTTGAGGAGGTAAAGAGATTCTGAGTCATGTGAGAATTTGCTGTCAGTTCTGGCATACTGACGGGACCACAGGTCCTCAAAAAGGTCTCTGTTACCTGGTACTCAGTGATCTTCCAGGGATGAGGCCTGGCTTGATCGACTACATAGAAAATCAATACAAGAATGGATCTCTCTGACCTTGGGACAATCATTTGACCTCACCAGGCTGTTTCAAGATTACAGAAAATAATCTCCAAATTCCCATTCTAGAATTCCAGTATTCTAAGTTGCAAGGAATAGTTATGAGGTACTATACATACTGATAACATACTTTAATTTATATTTGCAGAATGAGCTTGTGACTTCATCCAGAAACTCAGATACTAAAAATAAATTTTCTTAATGACTTGGTAAGTGCCTGTATGACACAATATGGTAAAATGGAGTGTAGTAAGACCCTTGGGGGCAAACTGTTATGTGACCTTGAGCAAGTCACATTCTCTTTGGGTTTCAATAAACTCAAGTTTAAGATAATAAGTGGGGAGATTTGTCAAAGTGATTTTTAAAAGGTCTCATCAATTATAAAGTCTCAAAATTATGAAGTCTGCAGGTCTCTGATAATAAATGCCTCTGCTTTCTTGCTAAGATTAGGTCAGGAACCACTGAAACCATCATTTACATGATTAAATACATTCTCTGATGAAATCAGTAAGAAATCTAGGTTTAACTGAGAATTAGTAGATGTCCCTACTGGTTTCCTTATAATAAAGGTAGATGGAGTAATGCCTTCGATTTTGTTCAGGTTCTGGAAAATTTCCAATCTATTCAAATATTTTCCCACACTGCCCACCCATTTTAGTATTTTGCCCAGGACAAATAGTCTCAACTATAAATACAAGTACTGAAGCAATTTTTCAGTCTGATGTCAAATGTCACCTTCAAACTGCGGGCAGATCATTCCTACGTCAGAGTTCCCCTCACCATCCCCCCCTTCCGCTTTCAGCAGAGACAGGATGTAGTAATCTAGGTATCCAGATCTTCCTGACAAGATGGTTCCATTGTGTAACATTTAAAAGTAGTGGGGATCGGGATGGCTGGAGGTGGAAGAGGGTAAAAGAGGGATAAATGGGCATGGAAAAATACAATAATTAAAAACAACAACAAAAAGTAGTGGTTCTAGATTTCAAACATACAGATCAGTAAAGACTATATGCACTAGTTATCTGGCTGCTGATTCTGTCACTACAACACGTCCTGGTACTATCAAAGTTCAATGAGCAGGTTTTAAATGGCATTAAATTAGATATGGCTGAAACACGTCTCCGGAAAACGTAGATCGTAATCTGGAGCACCGGGTAAACACTATCTTTACAGTTGATGGCCTTCTGCTTTCAAGAGCTCTGTGACAAAAGAGCTTAAAAACACTGTGGGCATAAGAGGAGAAAAAAAGGTTAGGATCCCTTCCCCTAACCCCGATATTAAACCCCATGTCGTGCTTTGGAGAAATTCTACAGCTTCATATTTTTATATTTCAGCCATGCAGCAGAACTGAGATCGCGCCTTCCCAGAAACAGATTTCTCTGCAGTCCTTCTAAGAACTCTTTCCCCAGGTGGAAATCAACCCCCTTCCCAATTACTGGGTCACTGCGATAGTCCCCAGAAAATAAGTCGGAGCTTTCCAAAGGGCGAGAAAGGCAATGTCTGGCACAGCCGTCCTCCAAAAGTCCTTCAAGCGCAAGGAACCCCACATAAGGCAGTGAAGGCCAGATGTGGGCAAGATCCAGGGTCCCACACTCACCATGATTCAGAACTGCGCGGACAATTTCGGCTCCTGCAACACCAACCTCGGGGAGTCAGGTCACCTCTACCGTGTAGCCACTGGGGGAGGGCGCGCGCTATTTGAGAGAAAAGGCTCCGCTCCAGACCGCGGTGCCCTATGGGAATTGTAGTTTATGCTTCCAGATTCTAGCGCACTATCTAACTCGTTTTCTTCAAGCATTGAACTACACTTCCCGAGGTCAGAGTGTCTTCTCACGACCTTCTATCTGCGCACCTCGCCGATTGAAAAGTAGTCCCCGAAGGAGAGCCGCCGTGATTGGAGAAACGGCGATAATCAGACGGTTTGGACCCAGAAGAAAAGGGCGCTCATATGGCGCTCAGCAAGTGGAGGGAGTTGAGTCAGACCCCTTAGCTACATCATCCACATTTGCACAATTGAGACTTTATCCTCCCCCAAGGGTAAATGTGGGAGGTGAAGAGACCTTCCGCCTCGTACAGCCTGCTCGACCCGGAAACAAAATCTTTTAAAAAACTATTCGCATGCCGGAGAAGCGGGAGGAATTGACGTGTCAGGAAGACAGGACGGCTTCCCCTGTTGCTAAGCAACTAGGCAAGCGAGCAGTCACACGCCAACAAGGGGTACCTAAAGAATCAGTGGGTGCAGTTCCTGTGAGACTCAGAAGACCAGGTAAGTGCGCCGCGCCCTCCTGGTTCCCCCTTTCTTAGCCAGGGGACCCTCCACCCTAGACTGTGTCCGGTAACGAGGTGAGAGGTTTGCGGGACGCGCATCTTCTCCACTCCAGAGGCGGGTGAGCCCGGGCCGGAGGGAGGGGGTTTTCTTTTAAACTTTAGGGTCCTGGATGCAGTTACGCGCCGTTCGGCGTTGCCTTTACTCTGGTGCCTTTACTAGGCGGGTGCGCGCGAGCTCTCTGGACCCTTTTCCGCGCAGTGTTGGGGCAACAGTGTTCTAGAGGGTCCCCATCCTGCTGTAAGATGCAACTCTTGTAAAGGGAAATGAAAAATATTGAGCGTCTGTTTTGTGGGAGGTGAGCCACTCCGTTCCTGGAGCTCACGGTCCACGGTTCTAATTTTTTCTTCAAGTCCTTTGTGTATGTTGACAGTTTTGCTCATTCTCTTTTGGAAACTGGGTATTCCTTAAACCATCCTGGTATTTAAATGATGCTACACCTGCAACTTCTAAGGAAAGCGTGGCAGCTGAATGGGAGACACTGATTGTTTTAGGCACTCTCAGCTGGTAAAACAACTTAAGAGGTTTTCGTTTATATTTAATGCTGCCGAAGAGAACTTTTGTGCTCTCTGAAGCCCTGTTTCATGTGGCTATTAAAAGGAAGATGTGATGCTCTAGATTATTATCATTCTAGAATGTGTAATGAATGTGAATGAAATATCTATACTATCTATGAATGTGAACGAAAAAAAACCCCATTTTTTTCAATAGCAAATGAATGCCAAATGGTAACTTTCAGATTTTTGCTCTTCGGTTTTGGTGGGTTTGCTAATGTGGGAAAGAAATATAACACCTTACTTTTCAACTTGATCTATCAATAGCATTTGCCATAGTTGAATTACTCTTTCCTCCTTGAATCAGATTATTTACTTGGTTCTCAGACAACATTTTTGGTTTTCCTGTTATGTCATTGCTTTCGCCCTCCCAGTGTTCCTTGCCAAGTTCTTTTTCACTTCTGACCTCTTAACATTGGAGTGCCTGTATGCTTTTGTCTACACTTAAGTGATCTATTTCATGAGTTGCATGGTTTCAAATGCCAATTCTATGTCAGAAAACTCCCAACATGCAAACACATATGTTAAATTCATGATTTTTAAAAAGCTTCTAGAACTGTGTTGTTCAAGACTGTTGTCTCTGGTCACACCTGGCTATTTAAATTTAAATTAAATACAATTAAATACAATTAAAAATCCAACTCCTGTGTCAGCTACATTGAAATAGCTACATTTCAAGTACTCAGTAACCACATGGGACAAATTATGGACTATTTATCACACACAGTTGCATTGAATTTAGTGGAAGCAAGGCATCAGCTAGAGCAGGAGCAGCTGCAATGTATTTTTGCTGGGGCATTTCTTTTGCCACTGTGTTCTCTGTAGAGTGCATAGCTGTTTGTGATGCTGCAAAGGAAGGGTACTGTCAGAGGAAAGAAAGAAACCCATTTCTTGTCTTAACCATTGTCTTCTGAATGTGGAAGAACACACTGTGTCTATTTAAAAGAATGTTTACAAGCAATACATTATCGTGGACATTGAACCAGACAGCATCAGCAAGCTCACGTCTTCAGTAGGAGTTGAGAAAGATGAGTCATTCCCCGGTGACACTGAACAATAGGTAGTCTGCTGCTGTCTGTTATTTTGGAATACCTTTGTCCCTGCCACATTCTAAGTAAATGGAAGAGTATGTGTCAAACGCAGAGGCTTAAAATAGCGTGGCTGGTTCAGACCCTACCAATAATGGTAGGAGAGAGGAGAGAGAGGAATCCAGTTGGGGGCATCTGAATATTTTGATGTGTGTAACAGGTCTGTATTCATATGTGCTTATTATGAATTTTCATAATATATATTTAACTTGGAAATATTTCTCTCTTTGTCCTTGTCTCTATTATTAGTTCTTCCTACTAAAGGTCTTGCTGAGTTTATAATTTATAATATTTTCAGTGTGGGTAAACAAACATGATTTTTGTAAATCAAATTTCACAATAGTCATTTTTAAGAAATGAAAAAGAAGAGAGTTGCCACTGGAGAGGGACCTAAGGGGGCTTTAAATGTATTGGTGGGTAGAGAAAACATGGGGTATTAATTTTATTATATGTTCAAATGTACTTACCACCTAGTGTAACAAAGAATATTACCAATCTCTTTAGAGAGAAATGTACTGATATATACACACATGCATGTATTTTCACTCTTCTGAATATAGATGTATTTCATGATCATAAAAAGAAAGTAATGGGAGTTATAAATAATAATAAAATCAATTAATGCTTTCTCCTACTAACTAGAGTGAAAATTCCCTACTAACTAGAAATTATGAAAACTTGTTTTATGTCACTGCTTGTGGCTTCACTTGTAGAAAATATACCACTGCATATGCACAAATATATCTACATTTTTTCATAAATGTGTCCAAACACAGATATAATTATGACTATTGTCTTTTTAAAAATTAAGACATATGAAAGACCCTGAAATGGATCAATTTTGTTTTATGAGAAGTGAGGAATAGTAGGAAGAGCTAGACCTTAACAGTACGAAGTATAGGCTGGAGCAGGGACAGCAGAGTAGGGGAGAAAAGAAAGCAATTGAGTTTGTGAAGAATGAGCATACAGTAGTGAAGGTTAAAAGGGAGGGGAAAAAATCTCACTAAATGTATTCATTTGCATTATACGTTTTATCTTTAGCCAGCCTACTTGCTATTGCTCACACATGTCCTTCAGTTTTTTTTCCTCCATATTTTACTTGTGCTTTTTCCTCATCTGGAATCTCATGTTCTGTTTCTCCCTAAAATCGATTCCACTAGGTTCTCTCTAAACCTTTTTTTCTTTTTTTCTTAACTCATTAGTGCAGAATTTCCAACATACACAAAATGAAGAGATAGTATAATTTTCTTAGTTCACCATCCAGCTTCAACAATTATCAATATTTTGCCAGTCTTTTTAAATATACATCCCTCCTTTTCCTCCCCAACATTTTCAAACATCCAAGGTACAGAGAATACCCTTCATTGTAGTCTGAGTCAGTTAAGAGACAGAACTGTACTGGTAATTTGAAAATTGAATATGAGTTGGTAACCAGAACAAGGGAAGGGGTGGTTAACTATTGAATAGAGTGAAAAAGCTGAGTCTGAGTCCAAGCAGTAGCAAGTGCAAAGAGTAGTTTCTGCTTTTAGGTTGGGGAAGCAAGATCCCATGGGAGAGAGCCCTTCTTCCCAAAACTTGGACTCAGACCTCTTCTAAAAGGGCATGTCTACCATGACTACATGGTCTGCAGAAGTGCCCACTGTCAGCCGGTAGACTGGGACCTGAGGCCGCAGCTGGAACTTGACTCCTCAGCAAGGCTCCTGGACTCTCATGTTGAATAATAATAGTAATGGTGGACCAGAATCCAGAAGTGCTGGTGTCTCGCTGCTGCTGTTACCTTATAGGAAGACTCCATTGCTCTCTCTTAAGTTGGTAAAGGAGAAATGTTGAGTCTAAGTCCAGAGTCACAAAGTGGGACAAAGAAAGGTAGGTTTTGGTCTGAGAGATAATAAATTGATAACAGGCACACCCGTATGCCCACCAACTAATTTCTACAATTCTTAAGCATTTTGTCATGTATCCATACATCTATATATGAAGTCTTTTTTGATTCATCAGCCTGATGATTACGTTTTGCTTTAAATTTTGGATTTAAAAATTATCTACAAAACTAATTTTTGGTGGGCAAAAACATCACTACAGTGTTTCCTCTAGAGCTTGGAGTTGGGGTGGGGACTAACTGAGAACAGGAATGAGGGAACCTTTTGGGTGACTGTAATGTCCTGTGCCTTGATAAGAGTTTGGGTCACAGAGACATAATTATTTGTAAAATTCTGCAAATGGTACACTTAAGGTTTGTGCATTTCATACTTGTAAATTTTCTGTAAAAACTGTGAAAATTTAATTTAAACTCTAGTTAATGATAGGTATGCTGAACTATTTGGGGGTGAAACATACTTATACCTGCAACTTTCTTTGAGAGTCATTAAAAATATAAGATGGATTGATGGCTGTATAGAGGGATGAATAGTTTATAAAAAATTAAAATATATATAAATCAAAAGTAATATGAGAAAATACTGTATATTAAAATGTTAATTATAGAATTTAGGTGGTGTGCACCTAAATTCTTACAATGCTTTCAATGTTTCTGTATCAGTGATAAGACTGATAGTTGTCTTGAGTTCAGTACTGTGTAATACATTGATATATGCCTCATAGAATACATGATGTCTTCTTCACAATAGGTGAAGAATTCTTTGGGAGAAGAAGAGTTGTCTTGGGCCACACATTAAATACATTGTGACACATAATCACAAAAAAATCTCATAGTGTTTTAAGTAAACTAAAGATTTTGTGTTGGGCTGCATTTACAGCTATCCTGGGCTGCATGTAGCCCAAGGGCCACAGGTTGGACACCCTGGAAGGGAAATGCATTTAAAATTGTCATTGTGGAAGTTGGAAAACTAATCTCAGCTTAGTGAACTTAATCAGTTTCAAACTTTTTGGTAGGCAGAAATTTTATAAATACAAATTATGCTACATATTGGAAAATGATTGGAAGAAGTTGTGGAATATTGAGCATATCAATAATTTTACCGATGTAGTATTGATTCTAATAAAAATTTATATATTATCAATGTTTTAGTAAATAGCTTGTTATTGTTTACCAAATCATTTAGTTAAATTATTAAGCTTAACTTTTAGGTAGGAGTAAGAACAGTTTAAATTATAAAATATGCTTAGGAAAATTATTATTTTTTAATATGATGCATTTATTTTCTAGTTTACTTGGTTTGCCTGGGAATATACTGTCATTGGTCCCATCTAAATGAAACTACTAAGAACTGTAGGTGGAGCCCCCTCTCCCCCCAAATAGGCATACGTTACTATTACTGGTTTCATAATCTTTCTACAGGCCCTAGAATTTATGTTGTAAAGTGTTTATTATAAAGATAAGAAGTTGCAAACAGTCCCCAAAAGATGGGATTGACTGAGTAAGGATTGCTCGTCGTAGCATTGCTTCTGAATCTAAGTCCCTTGCTCCTTTATTTTTAAATATTTTTTATTTATTGATGTGAGGGAGGGAGGAAGGGGGAGAGAGAGAGAGAGAGAGATCAGTTTGTTTTTCCACCCCTCTGTACATTCATTGGTTAATTCTTTTATGTGCCCTGACCAGGGGTTGACCCTGTAACCTTGACTATCAGGACAGCACTCTAACCAGATGAGCCACCAGGCCAGGGCTTCCCTGCTCCTTTATGAGTTGAACATTTCAGTGCCTTAGTTCCCAGATCTGTTTTTTGTAATACCCTCCCATATTTGACTGTTTTAAAGAATTGTGGCACATAAGGAATTTGGTTATTTATATGATCAATTTAAAATATAACCTCTGGAAGTGAATCAGGTTTTCATGACTTGCAGCTGGCATTTGTCATGTAATGGCTTCCTTGGTTTCTCTAGTTCATATAAAAAGAACTCAAAATTAAGGGAGATGTTATTTTCTAGACCCTAAAAAATTTATTCGTATTGTATTACATTTTGCACAAAGCATATGTGTATATGTGTGTATGTATAGTAAAACTACAGTATATAGTAAATACATATTTAATATACAACATATAATTTTTTTAAAGATTTTATTTATTTATCTTTAGAGGGGAAGGGAAGGAGAGAGGGAGAGAAATATCAATGTATGGTTGCCTCCCGTGTGTCCCCTGCTGGGAACTGGCCTGCAATCCAGGCATGTGCCCTAACTGGGAATTGAACCGCGATTCTCTGGTTTGCAGGCCTGCGCCCAATCCACTGAGCTACACCAGCCAGGGCTACAACATATAATTTAATCTTGAAGTAGAATTAATATTTTCCTCATTTTACAGTTTAGGAAACTCAGTTTCAATGGTACAAGCTCTTCTATCCAAATATTCAGGAAATTAAGATCTTACTCGTTTTTTAAAACTGCATATCTCATCACACATGTTTAAAATTAATATCTAAAATGTATCATATTCATATGCTTATAAAAGTTATGATTTTCCATTTATTATAAGTATTGAATTTTTTAGTAAAACTCTTCCTCTTCAAAACATATACAATGGAATCTAATTATATCAGCAGTATTAAAAAGCTAAGTTATGGTAAGATTAACTTTTACACTAATTGTTTTTTTCTTTAAATATATTAATCTCTTAAATCATGTAGAAAACAAAGTATTGTTATAGACCACTGTTATAGTAATACTAGCTTTTATAATTGCCCATGTACCTTTAATGGCATTTCTTATTTCTCCATATGTCTCTAAGTTTCATTTACTGTCTAGTGTTCTTTCATTTCACCTTTCAGGACTCACTTGAACATTTCTTGCAGGGTAGGTCTAGTGGTCATGAATACCCTCAACTTTCATTTCTCTGGGAATGTCTTAATTTCTCCTTCACATTGGAAGGACAGTTTTGCCAGAAATAGGATTCTTGGTTGACAGTTTTTTTTTTCCTCTTTAGCACTTCATAAAAAAATCTGCTCATTGTCTTCTGGCTTCCAAAGTTCCTTACTAAACATCTGCAGGTAATCTTATTAAGGATCACTTGAATGTGATGACTCACTCTCTTGCTGCTTTGAAGATTGTTTTTGAAGTTTGATTATAATGTGTCTGGGTGTGGGACTTATGAGTTTATGTTAGTTGGAATTTGTCAAGCTTCTTGGATGTTTATTTCATGCATTTCTTCAAATTTGGGACATTTTGAGACGTTATTTATTCAAATATTTTTCTGTTTTTTTTTCTTTGTATCTTCTGCTTCTGAGGCTCCCAGGATGCCTCTGGCGATCCACCTGATGGTGTCCCATAGTTTCCTTGGGCTCTGTTCACTTTTCTTCAATCTTTTTTCTTTCTGTTTCTGAGCCTCCTTAATTTTCATTGTCCTCTCTTCAAGTGCACTGAGTCTTCTTTTGCCTGCACAAGTCTGCCTTTGAATCCATCTAGGAAATCCATCTTTTAATTTTCATTGCAGTTATTGTACTTTTCAGCTCTCTGTTTTTTGGGTTTATTTTAGGTTTTCTAGTTTTTATTGATATTTCCATTTTGCTCACACATTGTTTTGTTTTTTTCTCTACATCTCTCTTTGGTTCTTTGATCATGTTTAAGACAGTTGTTTTAAAGTCTTTGCTTAGAATATCTACCATTAGGTTTATCAAAGGTATTTCTTTTTAATGTATTTGCTTTGAATGGGCCATCTTTACTATTATTTTATGCTCGTTTTTTTTTCCTTAATTGAACACTTTTGTATCTTATTGTGGTATCTCTGAAACTCAAATTTTCTATGTTACCTAGACTTTGCTTTTCTGTTTTTTTTTTTTATTTTTATTTTTTGAATGTTGTAGGTTGTCTCTGTGCTGAAGATCACACTGAAGTGTAAACTTAATGTCTGCTCAGGTGTTTTCTGAGCCTTTCTTTGGCCATACATGATCACTTACTAATTGTCCATGTATAAACAATTTTTAAAGATCTTCACCGAGGATATGTTTCCTGATTTGACAGAGAGAAAGAAAAGGAGAGAAGAAGGAGGGAAGGAAGGGGGAGAGAGAGAGAGAGAGTGAGAGAGAGAGAGAGGAAAGAGATATACATTGATGTGAGAGAGAAACATCAATTGGTTGTGTCCTGTATGCACACAGTGGGACACGGAACCAGCAATCCAGGTATGTCCTCTGACTGGGAATCAACTTACAACATTTTTGGTGCATGGAATAATGCTCTAACCAATTGAACCACTTGGCCAGGGCACCAGTGGTTTTTGAATGTCATAGTTTTTAATGTCTCACTACCTAAAGAGGAAAAAGCAAAAAATGAAAAGGAATCCTGGCTGGTGTAGCCCAGTGGATTGAGCACGGGCCTGTGAAGCAAAGGGTCACTGGTTCAATTCCCAGTCCTGGCTTGCAGCCTGGGTTGCAAGCCAGGTCCCCAGTGGGGGACACATGAGAGGCAACTGCACATTGATGTTTCTCTCCCACTCTTTCTCCTTCCCATCCCCTCTCTCTGAAAATAAATAAATAAAATATTTTAAAAAATGAAAAGGAGATCAAATGGGCTCTGCCCCTTTAAATTTCTGGGATGTCACTTTAGCCAGAGGGGGAGGGACCTGCAACAATGAAGGGAGATGCAAAAACAAAGGCTATCTACCTCTTTGTCTACCCTTCCCTGTTTAGAAGCAGTAATAAGCAACCAGAGCTCAGATACCCAATACTTGGGGGCCAGAGTTCTTTTATTCCAACTGGTTCCCACAAACTCTGTGCACACTGCTTCATCAATATGTGCATAGATGCCTGCCATGTGACTGGGGGGAGGTGAGGGTTGGGTGGCTGCTTACATGCTGAGAGTTATAATTGTAATTACTGAAATTACCAGTCGAAGTCTTCCCCAGGAAGTTGTGATCTTTCCATGGACTCCACAGTTCCAAAATATTTACGTCAGCTTTTGCCAGTGTAATTGTTTTGTAGATAGAGAGAGAGATTCCTGGTGTTTCCTACTCCACCATCTTCTCAGAATCCTCTCCACATAAATATTTTTAAATGGAAAGATTGTACAGGGCTGAATAGTTATTAGTTGACTTATCTAATAAAGAAAGTATAGATTCTCTTTTTTTTAAATGTAAGAATAATGTTGAGTATCTTGGAAATTATTTGATTGGTTTAGATGACAGGCAAAATGTTTTTTTGAGACTACTGTTAAGTTTAAAATGGATACAGAGTATTTTAAAAATAATTATTACATTCACTTCATTGAAGCTTAAACATAGTAATTTCAAAATCAAATTTACTCGTGGAAGAAATAAAAATAATTGTAATTTAGTTTAAAATTGTCACAATGAGAACTGCTTTAATACTACTTTTTATTATTAAACACATATACAATTTATACACAGCCCAAGATATTTCATGAAAAACTATTTGACCAGAATGTTCAGAAATGATGAAGCAGGATATTTTAACAGGTTAGAAGTTGTAGTCATGTAGTTTTCAGATAATTTTCTGTGAGTGGTCAAGAGGTAGAATGACTAAAGTCAATTTCTGGGGCCTCCTCTTTCAACTTTATGTAAAACAAGATAAAATATTATCCATTAGGATTCTTTTTAATGTTTCCAGGAATATGAACTAACTAACCTTGAATTTTTTATTTTGTGACCTTGAATAAATTTCTTGGTCTCGCCCTGGCTGGTGTGGCTCAGTGGATTGAGTGCTGGCTGTGAACCATCGAGTTGCCAGTTCGATTCTTAGGGCACATGCCAGGTTGTAGGTCAGGCCCCCAATAGGGGGCACATGAGAAGCGACCAATCATTGATGTTTCTCTCCCTCTCTTTGTCCCTTGCTTTCCTCCTCACTTTCCCTTTCTCTAAAAATAAGTAAATAAAATTTAAAAAAATAAATAAAATTTCTTGGTGTTTGTAAGCCTTAGTTTATTAGTAAAATGGGGATAATAACAAAAAGTGACCATTAAGTTTGGAAATATAATATAGCAATTACAATCTTATAGGTATCCTTTTTTCTTCTATCATGCCCCCCTGTTAGTTTTTAATTATCTTATTTTTAAAAATATTTTATTGATTATGCCATTACATTTGTCCCATCCCCCCCTTCATTCCCCTCTACCCTGAATGCCCCCTCCCCCAACATTTCTCCCCTTTAGTTTATGTCTCAAGTTCTTTAGATTCTATATTTCCCATACTATTCTTGCCCTCCTTCCTATCTATTTTCTACCTACCCTCTATGCTACTTATTCTCTATACCTTCTCCCCCCTTCTCCCCCCTTCTCCCCCCTTCTCCTCCCTTCTCCTCCTCCTCCTCCTCCCACTCCCCTGTTGCTAACCCTCCATGTGATCTCCATTTCTATGGTTCCGCTCCTGATCTAGCTGTCCTCTTGGTTTGCTTTTGTTTTAGGTGTGGTTGTTAGTAACTGTGAGTTTGCGGTCCTTTCACTGTTCATATTTTTTATCTTCTTTTTCTTAGATAAGTTCCTTTAGCATTTCATATAATAAGGGCTTGGTCATGATGAACTCCTTGAATTTGATCTTATCTGAGAAGCACTTTATCTGCCCTTCCATTCTAAATGAAACCTTTGCTGGACAGAGCAATCTTGGATATAGGTCTTTGGATTTCATGACTTGGAATACTTCTTTGCAGCCCCTTCTTGCCTGCAAGGTCTCTTTTGAGAAATTCTTTGACAGTCTGATGGGCACTCCTTTGTAGGTGACCGTCCCCTTATCTCTTACTGCTTCTAGGATTCTGTTCTTCATGTTAATCTTGGCTAATGTAATTATGATGTGCCTTGGTGTGTTCCTTCTTGGGTCCACCTTCTTTTGGACCCTCTGAGCTTCCTGGACTTCCTAGAAGTCTATTGCCTTTGCCAGACTGGGGAAGTTCTCCTTTATTATTTGTTCAAATAAGTTTTCCACTTGTCGCTGTTCCTCTTCCCCTTCTGGTACCCCTATAATTTGGATGTTGGAACGTTTAAAGATGTCCTGGAGGTTCCTAAGCCTCTCCTAATTTTTCGAATTCTTGTTTCTTCATTCTTTTCTGCTTGGTCATTTCTTCCTTCCTTCTGGTCCACTCCCTTGATTTGGGTCCCAGTTTTCTTTTCATCACTGTTGGTTTCCTGTGCATTTCCCTTCATTTCAGTTAGTTTAGCCTTCATTTGTTCCTCTAATTTGTGACTAAAATCAACCAATTCTGTGAGCATCCTGCTCACCAGTGTTTTGAACTATGTATCTGATAGGTTGGCTATCTCTTGGTCGTTTAGAAGTATTGGCTCTGGAGCTTTGAGCTGTTCTTCTTCTTGAGCCATAATGTTTTGGCCTGTTCATACCTGTTATGTATGAGGGGCAGAGCCTTAAGTGTTCACCAGGGTGGGCGACCCAGTGGTTGGGTTGTCACGTATGTGGGGGCAGGGTCAGAGGGGGGCAGTGGCGTTTGTTCTGTTCTCTCTTGGATTTTGGTCCCCTCTGCTGCTTCCTGCAAGCAAACTGGGCCCACCTGATGCTGGCTCCCGGGTATGTGGGCCTGTGCACCCTCCAGGACCCTGTGGGTCTCTCCAACAAACTCTCTGTGAGCCTGGGAGCTTCTCCCTGTACCTCGATCCCGAAAGTTTTTCCAATTGGTGCTTTTAGGCTTTAATTCCTGTTGCTGGGGCCCTAGCCTGTGGGGTCTGTCTCAGTGCTTGCTCCTTCACCTGGTTTATCTGTGTGTGAATGTGTGACTGTGGTCTGCCAGACGACTTGCGTTCTCCCTGGGTCTGCCCCTTGCCACCCTATGCCTGGGATCTGCCAGCCACCGCCTGCGTGCCTGGGTTGGTCTGACCACTTTTTCCTGCATGACCCTGCTTGGCCAGCCACTGACTCCGCCCCTCTAACCAATCTGGCTGAATGATTCATTGTTGTCGGACTTCTGTACAGTTCAATTTTCTGTGTTTTGGTTGCGTTTTTGTTACTGAAACTGCCTTTAAACTTGGTTGTGCGAGGAGCCACAGTGTTTCCACCTACGCCTCCATCCTGGCTGGAAGAGTCATTTTAAACTTTTAATATAAACCTATCCCATTTAAAATATATACTATACATACATCTGGTCAGTTTTGTTTGTATGATATTTTGTAAAATATATATAATGGCTTAGAGCTTTTTATTGCAGTTTGGAATGGCAACTTTGAAAAGAATAAAAGTCTGTCATAAATCTGTACCCTAACAGAAGGATTTTCATATTTACCAAACCCACTCCAGTTTTCAAGGTTAGGTTTAAATCAGTCATCTTGCTATTTGTTTTCTGTTCATCCTATGTGTTCTTTGTTCCCCATTTTCCCTTTTCGTCCTTTTTGATTAATTGAAATTTTTTATGATGCATTTTTATCTCCTTTGTTGGCTTATTAGTGGTAATGGTTTTGTTATTTTTGTGTGTACTTTAAAGTATATAGCATTCATCTTTTTGTCACATCTACCTTCTAGTGGTACTGTATCACTTCACTTGTAGTATAAGAACTTTCAATAATTTACTTCCATTTTTCTCCTTCTGACCATTGTATTATTGTTGTCGTGCATTTTGCTTCTGCCTAAGTTATAAGCCCTATAATACATTGTTACTATTTTTGTTCAAACAGTTATCTTTTAAAGATGTTTAAATAATGAGAAAAATGTCGAATATTCATGTAGTTATCATTTTTAGTATTTAATTTTGTAGATTCATCTATCTAATATGGTCTGATTTATTTTCTTCCTACCTAAAATACTTACTTTGAAACATATTTATTATAATGTGGACTGAATGGTGAAAAATTCTCCCAGCTTTGTATGTCTGAAAAAGTTGGTTTTGTCTTTGATTTTTTAAAAAAAGATTTTATTTATTTATTTATTTTTAGAGGGGAAGGGAAGGAGAGAGGGAGAGAAATATCAATGTATGGTTGCCTCTCCTGTATCCCCTGCTGGAAACTGGCCTGCAACCCAGGCATGTGCCCTGACTGGGAATCGAACTGCGGTCCTCTGGTTCACAGGCCTATGCGCAATCCACTGAGCTATACCATCTAGGGCTGTCTTTGATTTTTTAAAGACATCTTCACCGATGGCTTCAAAATTCTAGATTCATAGTTTTTTCTTGCAGTACTTTAAAGATGGTGATCTATTGTCTTTTCATGTGCCTTGTTTCTGACTTTATCTGCTGTCATCTTTATCTTTCTTCCTTTCTACTTAAATATTTGTTTCTTTTTAATCTTTGGTTTTGAGTAATTTGATTATGTTATGCCTTATTGTTTTTTTTATGTGTCTTATGCTTGGGTTCATTGAGATTTTGGGATCTGTGGATTTGTAGTTTCCCGCAAATTTGGGGAAATTTTCATCATTATTTCTTTAAATAGATTTTCCCCTGCCCCCATCCTGCCATTAATTTTATTATTCAGATTTATGTATAGTAGGCTGATTAAAGTAGTTCCATTGCTCTGTGTTCACTATATAAGTTCTTTTTTTTCTGGGTTTTATTTTATAACGTTTAATAGCTGTATCTTCAAGGTCTCTAGCCTTTTGCAATATCTAATCTGTTGTTAATTCCATCCATTGTATTTTACATCTCATGTATTACAGTTTTCATCTCAAGATGTTTGATTTGGATATTTTTATATCTTTTATATCTAAGTTTGTTGATTATATGGAATACATTATAATAATTGTTTTAATGAGTTAGTCTCTTAATTATAATATTTTAATATCCCTGTCAGAGCTAGGTTGGTTTTGATTGATTTTTCTTCTTATTATGGGTCATATTTTTATATTTCTTTGGATGCCTGGTAATTTTTTTTATTAAGTGCCAGACACTGTGAATGTTACTTTTTTGGTTGTTGTATATTTTATTTTTCTGTAATTTTGAGCTTAGTCTGGGATGCAGTTAAGTTACTTAATAGTAGTAGGTGGTACCTGAGTAGTGCTCTGTCTAGGGCCAATAATTCTCTACTCCAGAGGAAAGTCTTTTCTGGATACTTTACTCAATTACCATGAATCACAAAGTTTTTCTTTTAGGCTGGTGGAAACAGGCACCATTCCTAGCCCCATGTGAGTGCCAAATACAAATCTCTAATCATTTCTGGTTGTTCTTTCCCTGGCTTGTGAGATTTCCTCATATGCGGTACTGTCAGCGCTCAGCTGATTTCTCAAGGGGAACCTTCTGAAGATCTCTGGAATTCTCTCTTTGTGTGTCTCTTTCCCCTCCAGAGAATTCTAACTACCTTGTCTTCCCCGATCTTACAGCACTCTCTTCTCAACCAATGGTATTTCTTGGGCTCCTTCTGGTTTTCCCCATCCTGTGCCATTCCTTCTCTCTCCTAACACAGCTTCGTATACCTACCAGTAAGGTTTTTAGTTCCTACTTTCTTTTTGGTAAACAGGAACTCCTCCTCTTTCTTGGTAGCTCAGCTATTTTTTAAATTTTTTATCTTTAAATAATTTTAAATTTACTGAAGAATTGTTAGAATAGTACAAAGAAATTTGAAGACTTCTCACCAAGATTTACTAATCAATATCCTGTCACATTTGCTTTATCACATACATTCTTCCTCTTTTTCTGTCTATTCCCCTTCCAAATGTTATTTTTTTCTGAACCATTGAGAATAAGTTGAGGGCATTATACACTTTTTAAAAAAAAGATTTTATTTACTTACTTTTGGAGAGATGGGAAGCGAGGGAGAAAGAGAGGGAGAGAAACATCATTGTGTAAGAGACACATTGATCAGTTGCCTCTGACATGCCCTGCACTGGCGGCCTGTCCTGCAACCCAGGCATATACCCTGACTGGCAATTGAACCAGTGACCCCCTAGTTCACAGGTTGGTGCTCAATCCACTGAGCCACATCAGTCAGGACATCATACTCTCTATAGCACTATATTCTTCAGTGAGTACTTTCCAAGAACAAGGACATTCTTACCCATAACCACCATATAATTAAAAATTTCAGAAAATTTAACATTAATGCATACAATTTTGTGGGAAAAACTGTTTTTCTCCTAAGTTGTTCCTTTAATACTAAGAACACTTCACTTCTGACATTTCTAGTCACCAAATGGTGGGGATTTTTCACATACCAAGCAATTCTGTAACATCAGCTGGGTGTTGTCACAGTTTAACTCAATTATCACACTACCTGGAGAAAGAGTCGGATCATGCAAGGTAAGGTCTCAGTCCCACAAAACTACCCCTAACTTCAATGCCAGGTGGTAGGTTTGCAAGTTACCCATAACTTCTGTCCAACTTGTCTACAAATCATAGGTTCCCTTAATTTCCCCCAGTTGGATTCAGTTATTTGCTAGAACAGCTCACAGAACACAGGGAAACACCTATTTACATGTACCAGTTTATTACATAATAAAGGATATGGTAAAGAATACAGGTAAATATCCAGATAAAGATATATAGAGAGTGAGACTTAAAGGGTCTGGATAACTATTGGAGTATATCACTGTATCAGGATATGTTCGCCAACCTGGAAGCTTTCTGAACCCCATCATAGTATTGGGATTTTGTGCAGTCTTCATCATGTAGGCATGATCAATTATTAACTCCATTGGGAGCCTCTTTCCTCTGTAGAGAATGGAGGAAGAGGATGAAAATTCCCAGCTTCTCTTGGTCTTTCTAGTTGCCAACCCCAATCCAGGAATCATCAAGAAGTCCACTCAGAGTTACCTCATTAGAACAAAAGACACTCATTATCACCCAGAAAATTCCGAAGGATTTAGAAGCCCTGTTTGAGGAACTGGGATCAAAGGCCAAATATTCAAGAAAAAGATGCTCTCAGTGCTCTTACAACTTAGGAAATTATAAAAGTTTTAGGAGCTCTGTGCCAGAAATTAGGGTCAAAGTCTAAATATTAGGACAAAATATTCCAGCACGCTTATTTAAAGATTTTTAGGAGCCCTGGGTCAAGAACCAGGGGCGGAAAGCAATGAATATATTCCTTATTCTTTCACAACTATTGTTATTAGTATACTCTCATATTCACATTCTGCCAGTTATCTCAATAATGTCCTATAATATTTTCCCCTAATTGAGATAATAGATTAAACATTTTTATTTAATCATAGATTGCATTTAGATGTCATGTCTATAATCTGGAACAGCTAATTAGCTCTTTTTTGTATTTTGTGACATTGACATTTTTGAAGGGTATAGGCTATATATTTTATAGAATATTCCTCAATTTGGGTTTGTTTGAAGTTTTTCTTAACTAAATTCAGGTTATGCCTTTTTGTAGGAAGACTCTGTAAGAGATGGTGTGGTCTTATCAGGTCATTACATCAATTTGTTTTATTTGTGAAGCTAATTATAATGATTTGATTGAGGTGTTCTTCACCAGATTTCTTTACTGCAAAATTTCTGTATTTTCCTTTTGTAATTAATAAGTAATCAGTGGGGACATACTTTGAGAATATATTAATATCCTGTTTCTCATCAAACTTTAACCCATTGTTTCAGTGTTTACTGATGCTTTTTGCCTGAATCAATCAATTATTACTGTGATTGTAACGTGCTTTTCAGCGTCTATCATTTTTTCAACATTTTTTAGATGACAATCTACTGTAAGTTTTCCTCTTTATCATCTGTTTCTTACTACCAAATTCTGACACCAAATATATGGGTTTTCTATACCAAACAATTACCCAGTTTTTCTCAGACACCAACTGGGTGTTCTACAATTCAGTTCTGTTAAAATGCTAATTGCCTGGAGTTAATAAGACACTCCAGGTTAAGGGTTCAATCCTACATGACTACCTCCACTTCACCACTTCAGAGCCATTGCAAGTCCAGGCCTCCCCTCCCATACTTCTGATCAACTGGCTATGAATTGGAGGTTTCTGTGACCCCATCTCAGGTTCAGAATTTGCTAGAATGGCTCACAGAACTGAGGAAGACAGTTTCTTTGCTATTACTGATTTGTTATAAAAGATGAATTCAGGAACAGCCAAATGGAAGAGCTGCATAGGGCAAGGTATGGGAGAAGGCATGTGGAACTTCAGTGCTTTCTCTGGGTGTGCCACCTTCCCAACACCTTGGTGTGCTCAGAAACCCGGAAGTTCTACACACCCTGTAGTTTAGTAGTTACTGGGTTGGCCAAAAAGTCCATTTTTTTACATAAAATAGGACACATTTTTCATTTTCACCAATGACTGTTGATTTGGATATTTTGAGTATACCAGCTATCTGCTGTGTGGTAAAACATTGATCTCAGGGTCTTGATTTGATTGTTATCAACTTTAACTGTTCTATCTGACTATGGAGCATTGTCCAGCAGTAAATCTCCAGCATGAAATTTTGCAAACCACTTCTGACATGTTCCATCAGTCACAGCCTCTTCTTCATACACTGCAGAAATCTTTTCTTGCATTTCAGTTGTGCTTTTACCTTTCTTGAAATAATAAAGCATAAATGCCGAAAATGTTGCTTATTTTCTTCCATCTTCAATATTAAAATGGCTACACAAAAGTTTTTCTGAATGCACACTGATATGACAACTGTCATAATGCAGTCTAACAAAATTGTTTCGAATGAAATTAAAGACAACTAAATGCTACTAGAGCCATCTTACAGAAAAAGCCAAACAGACTTTTTAGCCAAACCAGTATTATGGAGATTTTATTATAGGCAGGATTTATTAAATCATTGGCCATTACTTTATATAATTTTTTAAATCTTCACCTGAGGACATGCCTATTGATTTTAGTGAGAGGGGGAGGGAGAGAGAGGGAAGGAGAGAAACATGAATTGGTTGCCTCTCATACTTTCCCCGACAGGAGTGGAACTGTAGCCTAGGCATGTGCTCTGATTGGGAATCCAATATGCAGCCTCTGGCATATGGAATGAGGCTCCAACCAACTGAGCCTCATCGGTCAGTGCTCATTAGTGATTATTGATTAACTTAATCTCCAGCTCCTTTCCCCTTTCTAGAGATCCTGGGGTGCAGCCAAAAGTTCCAACCCTCTAATCATGCCTTGGTCTTTCTGGAGACCTGCACCCATCCTGATGCTATCTGAGAGTCATCTCATTAGTGTACCAAAGGCACTGTTGTCACTTAGGAAACTCCAAGGGATTTAAAAGTTCTTATGCACAAAACCAAGGATGAAGACGTAATATATATTTATTATATCACAATGCCCCCCTGCCTAACTATCTAATTTATCTTATAAGTGTAGACTCATAGACTCCTATTATATTCAGTGGATTACATTATTATGGTAACAGTATGTTTTTCTTTAAGTAAATGATGATGGTTTTTCTAATTTGGCACGACTTCATAACAGGAAGTAAGCTGAAGGTCTTTTATTAAGCACTCCTGGGTATTTTTTAGGAACAGGGACCACCTCAAATGCTTCGTAATAGGAAATTATATTGTGAAGATACACATAATAATGAGAAAAAGAGAAATACCAGCTACTTGGCAAGATCACAGGGAAACCCAGGAAAAAAACACAGTGTGAGATTCCAGTCCCACTCTCCCTTCCCCAAACAGGAACAAATAATAGGGCAGTTATGTGAGCCTTGTGGAGAATAGAACTGATAGGCCATTGCAGAATCTCAGAAAGTCGTGGGTTCTTGGTTATCTATTGTAATGATCCATTTAGCTTTAAGAGTTCACAGATTTATCAGTAACCTGACTTTTTAAATCTTCCTCCTTTTCTTCTTGCTCTTAACTGTTTGGTGTATTCATAGTCAGGAGGGGCTCAGAGGGAGAGAGGGAGTGGGGGTGGGCAGAGAGAGTAGAGGGAGCAGAGAGAGAAGGCAGGCTGACAGGCTTGGGAGGTCATCATCATTGTTATTTGGGCAGAGCTGCCCCTACCAGGCCTCTCATAATTTGTTTACTGATCTCCAGGCTACATGAGATCCCAGCCCACTCAAGTATGTGGGTGTATGTGTGTGGGGGGGGCAGTTGGAGAGGAGTCATGATTTTCAGAACACATATTTTTCCTTTTCATTAGAATATTCTGTGGCCAGCTCCCCTTGTAGTTTGGCTGGTGGAGAGGGCAGTTTCCTCAAGTAGCCACAAAGGATGTGGTTGGCAATTTATTTCTGCATCCTGGGTTTTTGTCCTACCAGAACAGAGCTCTACTCTGTTTACAGGCAATGTAAGCTAAGTGATTGACTTTGAGTTATTTTCAGATTATTGATATTGTGATATTTATTTTCATTTATTTTAATTAATGATAATGCTGGATAGTGGTATAAAACTAGAACAAAGATTTTGATAATTTAATACCTTGGATTATTCATGAAAAATATTATGAAGCCATGACTGTTAATGAAGTCTGCTGTATAAATTTGGCATAAGTGGTATAAATATAACTCAGAATATTCTTAAACTTTTCTGTTATCACAGCGTAATCATTTAGTATTTTCTTTGAAAGAGCTACTTAGCACTTTGTGAATATCTGTATAGACTAGCAGTTAACATTTCTCAGAAGCCCAAACTAGACTTTCCACAATGTATAATCTGCCTTTGAAAATTTTCTGCATTGAGTATCACTTGCTCATGTATTCTTGTTATTTAATATGACTAAAATACTAATAATTAATTGTTTGATGTGCAGTATTTTAGTTAATTCAATGTATAATTAAAAAATTTAAATACATTAACATTTCACAACATAGTCTGTGATTGGGATTAGGACTGTTTGTGTTTGCTATTCAAACACTCAGTATAATATTTGATATTTGGATAAAATGCTGTTTTTCATATCAAGTATATTTGTTTAAAATTTTAGAGGAGATATACTAGGAAGCTTGGAAAATTTGTATTTAACATAAAATTATTTGATTATTTTTGGATATTAAAAATACAGAACAGGTTTTGGAATCCCACAGACTCATATGAACATTAGATTTTGCAGATTTTCATCCTTTGATATGTTTCTTTTTCTGTCACACATCAAACATTTGATCTCTAGGTCATGCTTGAAATGGGGTAAATGGAGGAAAAAGTAAGATGAGATACCCTCAGTTCTTTTCTAGAGAATGTAAAACTACCCCATTTTCCTTTAAACGGACTCTCCCGAATTAACTTTATTTCACAAGAAGAAACACATCTTTATTTTAAAGTACAATACTTTCCTTGTACATAATGTGAATTTTTAAGTGTGCTGACAGTTAAAAAGTTGTCTGACTGAACCAACTACTTACAACAAGCCCAGGCCAGCCAGAACAGCTTTGGGAAAGGTGTACAGACTTAGTGAAGTTAAAACTACTACAAGGCATGATTATTCTAGAGACATGAAGTCTGGCTTTTGACTTCAGGAAATATCACTTTGAAAATTACTCTCTAGGTAGGATTAAATATAAAAGTTTGAAATATGCATCTAAAACGAATTAAGTTACCATACTGAGGAGAACTCATTATCAAAAAATTTTGAAAAAGCATTTTGATTATTATTATTTGAAATGACATTTAGATGCCTTACAGTGAAGGTTTTAAAAGAACATGGTCTTTCCTGGTTGTGAAAATCTGATTATCGTAAGTTGATTATGAAAAAGCTATTTACTTATAGATATTTAACCTACCTCTAATAAAAAAGATAAAATTGCTTAACTGTATGCCCACGAAAAGAAAACAAACTCTTAATGCCAAATTAATTGTGCTCTTTATTATAATATACAACTAGGTGAGAGTTAAAATACAGGAGTCTAGGATTCATAGTTATTTTCTGGATTCTTATTCTAAGTGGTGGAAATTGTTACCCATTTAACATTAGGATAGTTCTAATTTTTATACTGTCTAGCATATATATGTGCATATACATATATATGCACATTCTCTATGCTGTGTGCTATATAAATGTATAGTAATATAAGTTTACATATACTGTTATATACGATATATAGTATACAGCATATATATACACATATATGTGTAGTGTGTATGTATGTGTGTGTATAGAGACAGACAGACATAATGTTTAGTAGGGAACTCTGCATTTCTAGGCTATTTCTATCATGTTATGTAGAGAATAATTATTGTATCAGTGATACTGAATCTCTTTAGTTACAGCAGTTACTAAAGCAGCTCTTTAAAGCAGCTGCAGTTCTAAGCAGCTCTTTTTTGCCATTTTTTTAAAGGTTGTAATATAGAATTATTAGTGGCAGTTGTGTATGTTTATCTTTTCATTTAAGCCCTCTGCTAAGCAGACTATTGTTAATGGATACATTTTAAAAAGTATGATTGTGACTTTTATACAAATATAAAGTGGACATGAGTCAATGATTTTATTTAACTTATTAATGATATGATATTGCTACCTGTTTTCAAGTACCACTTATTTATAGTCAAATGAGAAATGCTGAAATGAATTTATAAGTCAATGTAGAGCAGGCAAAATTGATCCCTGTGCACTGGACAATAATCAGGACCAATTTGCATTTCTGTAGACAGGTGTCATTTATATTATTATCAATTTTATACAAGTTAGCTTCTCTCTTTATGGAGCTATAAAAAAACCTTGTCATTGACCAACGAATGGCCGAGACAGCCAAGACATCCATACATTTCAGTCTTTCACAACTTTTGTTACTGTCAATACTGACTTTTTCCCTGATACTTATATTAGCTTGATTTTAGTAGTTGCAAGAAAGAAATTGTTTCATGTCCACCCAGGTATTTCAGTTTAGTCATGTAAATTCTGTGAGGGTGGGCACTCCAAAATGAATAAATCTAGTAATCAATAATATTTTATTCTGATTGTAAGTGCAAAAGTTGAATGGTTAAAGCCTGTGTACTACTTCAGAAAGTAGAGGAAAATAGGATTTTTTTAAATAAATTTAATCTTATTTTAATTGTAATGGAGGAGGCAATTATTTGATGGAATCTAGCAATGAATACTTTTTGCAAAGCAAGAATCCGCTTCTAATGGAGTTATTTCCTTCTTGCCTTATTTGTTTCATAAGTGAGAGCTTCATATGTCAGATTTTAAGTTAGGTGTAACAGCAAAATATTTAGCTGTGAAAGAAGGAAGCATGATGTTATTTTTATGAAATTGTCATATTCTATGATTTGTTCTCATGTTTGTTCTCTTGCAAATCATTAATGCTCTCCATTTTAAATAAGTAATATATTATATATAACAGTTGCATACTCTTTTTATTTTGGGGAAATATTAAATATGGTGAGGTAGGCTCTACCTATCTACTTTTGGCACACTGTAAGCCAATCAGATAGTCTTGCCCAGGATACTGCCTCCTAAGGGAGTGAGGGCGTTAAATTACTTCAGTTAGATGATGCAGCTGTGGAGTAGTTGAGAGTTTTGCCGTACAGAGGTGGAGAATGGGGATGAGTATTCAATGGGTTCTAAGGGCTATGGATCTGAGCGTATTAATGGCTTAGGATTTTCATCATACCTTGCCTCTTTTGATTTTCTCTGAAGCCTGATGCTCTAAGCTTCTATTGATTCTGTGATTTACCTGATTTTTGTGCAAAGAGTTTCTGTTAAAGTTCATTGGAGTGGGTTTTTGTTTCTTAAATAAAAAACAAAACAAAACTCTAGTAGAAGAAACAGCAAAGTACATCATTATGTTTCTAGGTATATGATCATTAATCGTATTTACATAGGACAAAATAAAGTGTAGCTATTTTATGTGGGAAAAATAGAAATAATGCTGATACAATTTAGGTTGCTGAATTATAACCTAATAAACTACATGAATCAGTTTATGGAGTAATAGTGACAAATATGAATATGTAATTTGAAGTATTGTAATCCATATTTTACCTGTGGTCACATGTCCAAGAATATCCTTTGAATATTTAAAACTTTTCTGGAATCTTAAAATGTTAGCTGTTTCTAGTGATAGTGGAGTAGCCTGTATTGAACTAATCTTTCTGTGGAAAACCATTATAAATTCTGGACAAAATACAAAAACTGCACAATTCTCTGAATGCACTGGAGAATGACCATAAGCAGGAAGAAATTGAAGGGGAGTCAACACTGGAAAGAGAGTAACACTGCATAAATGAAAATAAGATTTTATTGCCAGCAGACCTGCACTACAAAAAATGCTAAAGGAAGTTCTTCAGGCTGAAGGGAACTGATACTAGGTTGAAACTTGGATCTTCTGAAGGAATGAAGAGCACCAGAAATGGAAAGTATGTGGGTAATGTATTTATTTTTCCCAATTTCTGTAAAAACACCTATGCTTATTTAAGGTAAAAATTACAATGCTTTATTGTGAGGTGTTTATCATATGTAAATATTATATGTACAATGAATATAACATAATATTGAGGAAGGGAACTGCAAGGTTCCTGCATTTTACATGAAGTGGTACAATATGAACCCCCAGTAGACTGTGAAAAGTTAAGGATGTATGTTATCTTTACAGCAACCACTAAAAAATAATGAAAAGAGGTATTGCAAAACAATGAGGTCAGCAGTTTTCAATATGCAGCTGAATTCAGATTTCAGAGAAGAGTTATGAATTTAAGTGATTAGATATTTGAACATAAGTAATTTTTAAATGGTTAGTAGAAAATACCAGCAGCCTGAAATAATGCTGAACTCTCTAATAAATAGTAATTGTGATAGCTGACATGTATTGTATGCTGTGTGTCAAGTTGTTATCATGTGTTGTTGTTACAGAACAGGCCCGGGGGTGGAGGTGAATGATATAGTGTTACTGAATGGACTCACCCTTGTGCCCTGGGGGTCCCCCACCCCATACTAGGTTCACCTTGCCTGCCATCAGGGAAATATGTCTCTCAATGCCAGAGATTGGTGAAAAGGAAAGGGATTATTTATTTAAAGAGTTATACAAACTTAAGAGTAATAACTTAATGTCTTCATTGATATCCCAAAGTCCTTTAGAATACCCACAAATGCATAGTCCGTCCTTCCTACTCTACCCAACCCGGGGTACTGTATCTCAGAAAAAGAAATAGAAGTCCATGGTTTTTCTCTACTCAAGCTGCGTGGTCCCAAAAAAGTCCCCACACGGCTGCCACGCCTGAGTGTAAATCCCAGCACCAGTTTTCCTCTCCAGCCCCATTTCCAACTCCTCCCACAATTGGCTACACTTGCCAGCATTCCCTTGTAGTTCCAGCTTTACTGGGCTGCCATAGTAAGTCTGGGCAGTTGTGGCCCTGTGGTGTGGAGCCAATCATCTCCAAACTCTTATGCAGGTTCTGTAACCAGGAGAGTTGCCCTCCAGCTAGATCATGGATTCAAGTCAGTCCCATCCCTCTGGCTCAAAGCATGGGCACAGCTGTTTAACATATCTATGAAACCAGTTAAGGGTCATAGATATGTTGAATGACCATTCCAGAGGTTAGCTGCAAAACTGTTGCAATGCAAAACAACTCTCAATGGCCCTGTTCCATGTGTCTCATCCCCCAGCTCACATTTGTGGGGGTGAGGACATCCTGTATATATATATCTTTCTCCCTAATATTTTTCCCCCTAATATTTCCTGGACACTGAGTTCTGGACCACATTACAAATCCCTATTCAGGGCCCTCCCTCGGCTGCACCCTGTTACATTGTCACATCTATTCATCACAACAGCCTTAATAGGGTAGTTGCTATTATTCCATTTTACCCTGAAGAAAGTTTGGCATGGTGGTGTTAAATAATTTATCCAAGGTTTCATAACTAATAGATGTCAGAGCCAAGATCTGAGCCCAGGATGCTTGACTTGAGAGCTTGTGCTTCTAACTATTATATTATTCTTCTTCAGAAAATGAAGCCTAATTTAAGCCTCATGATTGCGAATAAAATATGATATATGACTAACACTAGGTTAAAGGTAAAGTGTTAAAATATGGAATATGAGAAACATTCGATTCCATTTCTAATGTTCTTGGTATTGTGTTTTCCCCATGTATAACATACACACTGTACTCTCTCCTATGTAAACTTGATAATGATCTATGTGAATGTATTTCCCTGGTCAACCCCTGGGGCAGATAATGCCTATCCTAAATTCTTCATCTGCTGGCTTTATTTATTTGTTTATTTATTTATTTTTGGCCCTTCCTTTACTCTCATGGCTCCTTTTTCAATATACCTGACTGGAAAACAAGAGCTCCCCATAGCTGAGACTAACAAAATTAAGGTCAGAGTTGGTGAGATGAAGGCTTTGAGGAAGATAGAAAAATCAGGCTGTTTGGTGGGAAAGGACAGAAGCATTTTATGAAACTTTTTTTGTACCATGTTCATAAAAATGCCCCAAATTTTGTCCTCTACCATTTCTGTTTGATCATAAGTGATATACTTATTTTCAAACTTTTTTTAAAATAGCAAAGAACTTTTTTCTAAGTTAAAAATTTCATTTTATTTCAGTGTATGCGTGATATTTTATTTTCATGGATGTTTTTGTAAGTTCACATTTGTAATGTTTGCATTAAGTCCATGAGACTAATCATGTTTTGCGAAAAGCACAACTTAAAAATGAGAATTGTAGGTAATTTTGATCTTAGTTTCAGCACCTGGTTATTTCTGTAGTTGCTCAGTATCGAGATAAGTGATGGAAGAAAATGGTCCTACTAACAACAAAGAGTTGGAGAGCCAATCATTCAGCCACAATTTCAGCTCCTTTTCTTGGGTTATCTTAAGTGCTTATAACTATCTACAGGATAGACAAGAGGTTTGAGGCATGTGAGAAAGTCTGAAGGGCATTTTTGGGTTGCTCATCAGGGTGCTTCCTCTGCTGCAGTCAGGTAGTTTATTTTGAGGGAAAGAGCATGGTGTGTTGGGGACCCAAGAGAAGCCAGAGAGGCTAAAGCTTAGCGAGGTGTGAGATCAGTGAAGTTGGAGAACTTGGGAGAACTTTCAGGCCGAGTAAAGGACAACAAATGAGAATTTTCAGTGGATTTGAGGCTGGAGAAGGGCAGGGTTCATTTTATATCTTATAGGATCTGCCTGCAGCATAAAGTATTGAATATAGATTAGTTGGGGAGGCTCTAGTAAGTTGTGGTGGTGGCAGTGGAGATGGAGAGAACTGGACATTCAGAAATATTTCAGATACAAATTAGACAGGACTGTAGGCTATTGATTGTATATGTACCAGTGGGTGGTGAGAGAAAGGGAGATGTCAAAGATAAGTCAGGTTTTTCATTTATTAACCTTCTTTGTTAACTGTGAAATTGTTCAGTAGTTGTTTTATTCAACATGCCCAGCCAGTTTTACAACTTTGTTTTCTATAGTTCTATAACCTGTAATAGAATTTAGTGCCTTCTAAAAATAGATGCTTAGCTAATGTGGGATTCCTGATTATATACACAGCAGTTTCATCCTTGCTTTTTAGATTGCCTAGAAGTATAATAATTAACTGTCAAATCTTTGAAATTTTACAATGAGCAAGGCACAGTCCCTGGGCAGATGGCTGCAAATGTGGCCGGACACAAATCATAAATTTGCTTATTACATTATGAGATTTTTGTGTGTGTGTGTGATTAAGTGTCACAATATATTTAATGTGTGGCCCAAAGCAACTCTTCTTCCAGTGTGGCGCAAAGATGCCAAAAGGTTGGGCAGCTCTGTAAGGTTCCTAGATTCCTTCCTGTAACTCATGTCCTATAGGGTTGGAATATTTCTTTAATTTTCTAAATTTATTTAATATATTCACTATGTATTTTTAAGGTTTATATCTTCTAGCCTATTTTTATTGGTTCTGACCAATGATCATTCATACATTTATTTAAACCCTCATTGAACCTAATTGTACTTTTAGCCATGTATTTGTAATGACAAGTTCATAGGTTTCTGTTCATTAAAGAAAATACGATACTAGCTTATCAAGGGGTCTTAAAACTATCTTCTACAAACTTTGAGGCTTGCAGTTTTTAATTCTAATATTGTGGGATTTAATAATGATCCCATCTATTCATGGCCTTCAAGTCTTAGGATAAATGCTATCCCATTTTACTTTTGTCCTTTAAATAGAAATAGTCTATGTTTTTACAAAAATATACTCTTGATTGCTGTAGCTGTTTCTAAAGGGACCTTGACCAAGTCTGTTATTTCCTTTTTGGTTTATTAGCTATTTGATAGTCATTTTAGCCAATTATTTAGGTCATGGCTGAAAATACTTAGCTAACACTGGGCCTTGAACCAGTTTTTAAGCATCTGTTATTTACTTTGAATAGTTCTTATCCATTGATAGTGCTTAAAATGAAATTATAACCAGTTTGTAACCACTTAATAAATATGTGTCCTATGAAACCTAAGAGACTTTCTAAAATTTCTTTTTTGTTCTTGATTAGGTTATTTAAAAAGTGTGGCTTGGTATCCTAGTTTTTGTAATATAGTATGTGTTTACTCTTTACTTCCCTAGAGGTAAAAGTTAGATTAGTAGGCATATAACTTTCAGAATCACCATATCTAATGTCCTACCACCTTCAACATTCTGTATCCCAATGGATTTTTTTTAATTAGGCATGTTTCCATTTTTATTTGTTTTTATGAATTCTTTTGAATGATAACTATTAACTCAGTTCTTTTAGCATCACAGGATGCCTTTCATTGAACTTTTAGATTTAAAAAAGATCAGTTAAGTCATCTTTAATTAGGCTGTTTCTTGTTTGTACTTGATTTTATATCCAAACAATTATTATATTTCTTGTTTGTTTTTTAAGTTTGGTTTTTGAAAAGAAAATCATCTTTGTCTTTAGGGTGTGCAGGTTTTTGTGTCAGTTATGGTCTTATGAATTTTCTAACTGCTGTTTCCTCTTAAATGACTACTGCTGAATTTGAGATGTTATGTAAATTGATAGTTTCTCAAAGTTAATAGCTTAGTGCAAGTTTGACTTTAATAACATCAGAAGTATAAATGCTACAGACTTAGAAAAATCATCATTTGGAAGTTTAATTGTTTAAATTTCTTTTATGTTTCTATTTTTATAAATTTTGAATAACAAAATGTTAGTTTTGAAATTTTACTCCTTTTGATTGATGATGGCAAGCATTGAAGAAAAAGTGAACTGTGCTCTTGGTTAGCTGAAATCAAGTTCATGTTGACAGTAAGAAGAACATTCACTTTCTATTATAAGGAGGAGCTTCCCCATAGAGAGTTAATTAACTACTGGATGGAAGAGTCAAGGACTCAGGGCTTAGTTTACAACAAGCCTGGATCCTCGGAGATGCCAGCAAGGCAGAGACTGTGGCTGAAATTGAAATGGTGTTGGCAGGAAGTCTCAAAAACATGCACTGCACATCTGCTGAATCAAGTATTCCAGAAACCACAGACTACAGAATTCTAACAGTGAACTCCAAAGCATGCCTTCAAAGCATGTTTAAATGCTACAAGATGATTACCATGCTAAGTTAGGCTTCTGTCAACTAATGAAGTGAAAAATTGAAAATTCCAATTATACTCTTGATGAGTTAACCTTTTCTGATGAAGCACCTTTCCCCTATGTGGCCATATTGTCTGTCGCACATTATTTGTCGTGTTCGCTGTACAGAAAAGCCTTTGAAAGTCTGGCAACACGAGAATCTTCAGAAGTTAACATTTGGTTTGCTGTTAGGAAGTCATGCATTGTTGGCTCTCCCTCTTTTATTGAGAAATAATTCACATATAAAATTCACCCTTTTAAGTGTACAGTTCAGTGGTTTTTAGTATACTCGTACAGTTTGCAGTCTTCACCACTGTCTAAGTCAGAACATTCCCCCCCCCCCCCAAATGATGCCTATTTTCCCCTTGTTCCAGCCCCTGGCAGCTGATCTTCTGTTTGTCTCTATGGATTTGTATAGTCTCTATGGTTCATATAAATGGAATTATACAGTATGTGGCCCTTTGTGTCTTTGACCTTTTCTTTTTTAGAGAATCTATAAATCAGTGATGAAACTTATTTAGCAATACTTTAGAATTTTTTCATTTCCACACTGCAGTGATGATTCTATCAAATACTACCCCTTTTCAACAAGAAAGAACACCTGTCATTATGAATTGCATGTGTGACAGTTTCTGCCTGACTTTCTCAGACTAGTGGATCAGTAGAGAGGGCTACTTACTTGCCCTCCTCCATCACCTAGTAGACTTTTGTGTGAGGTCATTGAAAACCAGTGTGTATGTATCAAAACCTTTTTCTTTGGATGATCATAAGACTAGAATTACAAATGTAATTTTTAGTCACTGAACCTGCAGTGGGCTATATATGTGTATGTATATGTGTGTAATTGTGTATATACCTACATATTTCTTAACTCTGACCCTTAAGAGGTCCTGAAAGCAATTACAATCTAGAAACAATGAGTATACTAATGCTCAGATCTTGGTTTCTAAATATCATTCTCTATGTTCCTTAGAGAAATGACTTGTTGTGCCAGAAATCAATGAAGTGTTGAAAGAATGATAAAACCATGTTAAAAGCACACAGACACCAGCTTGAAGGAGCTCTACCAGCCAAATCAGTGACATGTTGAATGTCCAAACAAATGATGGATTGAACTCATTGAATAAACTGAAGTGCATGAGTACATACTGATGTAAATAAATGAATAAATAAATGGGGTTAAATGGAATGCTCTACCTTATAGTAGAATACCAACTGATAATCTAGAAAATGTTGGAATTTGAAAATCACCTTTGGCAATGACCATAGTAATAATTGATTTAGGCAAAATCATCAGTGAATGCTGTAACTAATGAGTGAAAGTTTGATGAGAAGCAGGATATTCGCGTAGTTTCAAAATATCTCTCTAGAAACTACTTGCTAATTACTTTTTAATAAGTACGAAATACTAACTCTGAGGGAAATTTTGTCAGGTGCCATCTTAACCGAGTGATAGAAATTACCAACCCCAATAATGGGACAAGTCAACGTTATGTGTCTCCTAACATAGGAGAATAACATAGTATCAGTTCTGTGACATTCTTGCCAAAAATACATAAATCATATCCAATCACTAGGAAACATCAGAATAATCTAGATTGAGGAACATTCTATAAAGTAACCACCATTTATGCTTCAGAATTGTCAAGGTCATAAATGACTGAGGAAATATTACAAGTTGAAGGGGACGAAGGAGATGTGATAGTGAAACACAAAACATGATTCTGGATTGGATCATGGATAATTTTGGAAGCATTGGTTACATTTGAAGTAGGTCTCTACTTTGAATAATAAAATAATAATTTGTTGATTTTGTTGATTGTACTGTGGTTATGCAGGGCAGTGTCCTTGGCTTTATGAAATACACGCTGAAATGTTAGGGGGTAATGGGACATTGTGTCTGCAACTTAATTTCAAATGGTTCAGAAAAAATTTGTGTGTGTGTTTGTGAGAATGTAAGTTTATTCAGGGTAATATGTTAACAGGTGGGGGAGCTGGATCAAAGGTTTATATGAATTCTTTGTACTATTGCAACTTTTTGTTAGTTTTAAATTATTCTACAGTAGTTTTTAAATCTACTTATGTCTTCTAAAGTTGAGTAGCCCTATGACCCAACTCACATAGAATGCTCTATTTAGCAAGAAAAGGGTTTTTTTTTTAAAAAAAAATGCTCGGATTGATGTAAAGGTAACTTTAAACTCACCTTTATAGGAAATAGGTGAGTGGAAGATTATGCTTCGGATATAACAAGGTTGACATGGTACTTTGGTATTCTTTTATCTTAAATGATCTTATACTCCAAAGTGCATAAATCATTTTTAAACAGAGATGCATGAGGGTAAATAGTATCCTGAAGGACAAAATGCCCCGGGCATTCATCCCCTGACCTAACCAAATGATAGACCTTGAAGCAAGTTCAAAGCTGCAGAAATAACTGGCTCTGACATGTACCAAGATTGGGGGAAATGCTTCCCACATCCTTGAAATAAATACTCAGTCTTTAAAGAGAACAAAAGAAAAAATAGTATTGTATTTCTTAAATAGAAGTTAACAGTTGAGCAGTTCACATTATTCATTTGTGATTTTATTGTTACTTGGGAAAAGCTGGTAAAGTTAAGTACATTTTTATATCCATTCTTCACCTCCCCAACCTCAGCCGACTTCCTTAAGGACAGTGCAGGGCAACCGAAAACTTGTGTGTGTTCTCTCTCCGCGCGCGTGCGCACACACACACACACACACACACAGGTATTACATACGTATATATAATATATAACAGAAAAGCTTTATATATATAAACTGAAAGCTTTATATATGTACACACACATATATATGTGTGTGTATATATTTATTAAAGATTTTATTTATTTTTAGAAAGAGGGGAAGAGAGGGAGAAAGAGAGAGAGAAACATCAGTTGGTTGCCTCTCGCCTGTACCTCAGCCTGGGACCAGGCCTCCAATTCAGGCATGTGCCCCGTCCAGAAATCAAACTTGCAACCATTAGCTTTGTGGGACGATGCTCAACCAACTGAGCTATGCTAGTCAGGGCAAAAGCTTTTAATATATTCATTGCTTCACCCAAGTGTCAGGTGTAAGTCTGTTGGATGCTTTCCTTTCAGTGCCATTAGGCCCAGACAGATTAGATTTCACTTCACACCCCTTGGTTTGACATTGATGGTCTTTTGTAGTGGTACCTATCTCTAACCTTTCTTAACTTCATTGCCCAGGAGAAATTATCTTCAGACATACTTATATTTATTTTACCTTGAAAAAAGTCCTCGGTTCTAATTACATGATTCTCCCACCTCTATTATATTCTAAATTTTGCCACTTATCTGACAAAGCACATCATGGGTTCCATTTGTTTCTGGAAGCAGTTTCCAATCACTCTTGGTCTGTGGTGATTTTTCTCTTTTTCCTAATCGTATACCTTGTTTAATAATGCCTTTTCTTTGATTTAATCATATATTTTCTATTAAATCTTTTTGCATTTTTGTTTTACTATTTGTGCCTGTAACCCATGCCTTCTCAACTAATTTGTAAATTCCAAAAGAGATACTATATTTACCCGTCACAATCTTCCTGACAGTGTCTAGATGTTTTTTTTAAATTGAGTTACTTTTTAATGTATGCAGTTATCCTTTAAGTACATGTTACTTAATATGGATGTAAATCTTTAAAAATTGGCATTTTATTTTGCTTCCTGGCATCTGTTTAAAGTTAAAATGATTTTTAAAAATGAATTGGAGTAGGTAAATTTCTTTCTCTGTGAATAACTAGAAAGAACAGTGTAAAAGAAAATGAGCAGAGAAAATTTATTTTTTATAATAAAGGTTATCATCTCTTAACATCGTTTAAGAATGCCCAAATACTCACAGATTAATTATGATACTAGTGAAAGACATTTTAAATTTTCTTTGGGTAATTTAATGCAGCACATGCCTTTTTAATAGAATATGGACTATAAAATGTTTTTTAAAAAGCAAAAAGTGCTCATGCTTGCCTGATACTAGGATAAAGGAGATTTAATAAAGAATATGCTGGGGTGGGTTAAAAAAGAACAACTAGAAATCTAGAAGATTATGAAAATGTTCATCACCCTTTTCAAATGGGTGCTATTTATTTGATCAAATAATTCTTATGTGTGTATTTGACTTCAGGGAACCAAAATATCATGCCAGAATTTTGCTTTTAATATATTTTGGTCCAGTTGCTCTAATATTATCTAAGATCAGTATGAGCAACATTTCTTGCCATTATAGTAGTTATATTTTTGATCAGTCAAATTTTTTACATATCCACAGCTTTCCATATGAAAAACTTTCTTTTTCTCTTTCAGCTATTAATAATTTTTTTAAAATAACATGCATCTGTAAACTCACTGTTGGGGGGAAAAAGCTGTGACTTTGGCAACAATCCACATCTCATTATATTGCTAAGGTTCATCCATATTATTGCATATCACTGTGGTTCATTTGTTTTACATGCTCTGTAGTCTGGTTATTCCATAATTTATTTACTTTCCCATCGATGGACATTTGGATTGCTTGTAGGCTTTTGGCATTCTGAAGACATACATTCTTGGATATCTCCTCTCATACAACTTTTGGGAAATGCATACCTATAAGTAGAAATGTTAGGCCATATGGTATATAAATGTTCAGTTTTAGGAGATTCAACTGTTTTCCAAAGTGTTAGTCCCTTTGAGTTGGCTTCTGAGTTCTTTTGACATAATCCCAGTAATCTTTGAGAGCTTCTTTGTATTTCTAGTATGACAAAATGTTTAAGGCTCATCTTACACATTTTTTGTTCCAGGTCTGACACCAGCCTTTTTTCTAAGTAATCTTAGTTCTTTTGTAACTGTACCATATATATGTAGAAGCCACAGCTTGGGCACCAAGCATGTCCACTATTTGACTGGATGTAGCTTCTAGGCCTTCTTAATGGATAAAGATAAGAAATATGTATTTTTTTAGTAGAAAAACACCCCATCAGTTCATACTGATATTTTTAATTCACATTCAGTAATACAGGGGTTTTACTTGCTTGATTTTATTTATCGTATCTCTTTTCTTATTTTGAAAATTTTGATTTTAAGTGATATCAACATAATTATTTAAACATAAACTAAAACATAGAGTTTTAGAATAACAATATCATTACTAGTGATGTGATTACCAAAGCCAGTTAATTTCTTGGTATTTCTTCCCTCTCCTTCCCTTAGGATATTCCATGTGAAGTGAAAGGCAAATTACTGTGTTTTAAAGTCCCTTGAATTGATAATTGGTGTGGCTGAATTTTATTTTACAGTTCATTTTTAAGGTTGGCTTCCCCCCTTCATTTTTATTTAATTGCACTTTATAATTTAGTAAGTTGCTATATTATTCCAAAATCAAACATATAAAACAAGATACATTTAGAGAAATCTAGCTTTCATTTCCTTGCACTCCAATGGCATAAGCCTGGTCAATGGAGAGCACTTGCTACTTTTAAGATTCTTTGATTTTTGACATTTTAATTATGTGTTTTGGTGCAGGTCTCTTTGGGTTCATCTTATTTGGGACTCTCTGTGCTTCCTGGACTAATGCATTTTTCCTTCACCCAATTGGGCCAGTTCCTGTCCTTATTTTTCAAAATAGATTTTCAATCCTTTTGTTGACTCCTTTTAGGATCCCCATAATGTGACTGTTGGTACACTTGATGTTGTCTCAAAGGTTTCCTAAACTATTTTCACTTTTTTAAAGCTTGTTTTTCTTTTCCAGTTGGGTGTTTTCTGCCACCTTTTCTTCCTGATTGTTGATGCTGATTCAGTACTCTGCATCAACTAATGTGCTGTTGATTCCACCTAGTGTATTCTTCATTTCAGTTATCGAATTCTTCAGTTCTGATTGGTTCTTTTAAAAATGGTTTCTATCTCATTTTTAGTGTTTTCTACCTCTTGGTTGAAGTTCTCACTAAGTACATCTATTGTACTCTCAAGTTCATGAACATCCTTATAACTAGTGTTTTTAACTCTGTATTTGGTAGACTGCATATCTCCATTTTGTTTCATTTGTTTTGCGGAGTTTTGTCTTGTTCTTTAATTGGGGACATGTTTCTTTGTTTCCTCATTTTGACTGACTCCCTGTGTTTGTTTCTATGTATAGCATTAGGTAGATCTCCTACATCTCCCTATCTTGACAGGTTGGCCCTATGTAGTAGCTATCTTGTGGGGCTCCCTGGTACAGTCTCCCTGGTCACCTGAGCTGGGTGCTCCAAGAGTGTCCTATGTGTGGGTTGGGTGTGCCCTCCTATTGTTGTTGAACCTTGATTGCTGCCGGCATGCCAATGAATGGGGTTGACCTTCAAGCTGACTCGCTGTGAGAGATCTGGCCATGACTACAGCACATGAGATGTTGTGTGTGGGCTGGCCCTGCAGAAGGGGTTGATTTGTTAGGACTCTGGGGCCAGCTAAAGCTGCCCTTTGTCATTTGTGGAGGTGGATGGGTACTCTGAGTCTGGCCACTGGATGTGTTGGGTCTGGAGGGGCTCTGGTGCAGGTTAACATCAGGTGCTGCTTATGCAGGGATTGGGGTCACCTAATAGGAGCTACACAGTGATCTGTGGTTGGTTGCCACTGTGTAAGGCTTGGAGGCTCTTGGGAAAGACTTTGTTGTGGATCAAGGCTAGCTGCCACTTGTATTGGGTTTGGGCCCTTTTGGCAGGCATTACAATGCCAGCTGAGACCAGCTGCCACTTGTGCCAGGCCTGTGGTCACTTAGTTGGAGCTGTTACAGGCCAAGACTGGGTGCCAAACTTATGCCATATATGGGGCCACCTGTTGAAAGTTACAATGCAAATTGAGACTAGCTGCTGTCTGTACTGTTCATGAGGCTGCCTGGCAGGATATATAATGTATGCTGAGTGTGGCTGCCACTTGTGTAAAATTTATGGACATTTTAGGAAGTCTGCACCACAAGCCTAAGGTAGCTGCTACTGGTGTGGGGTTTGCAGTTCCTTAAGTAAATCTGGTGCATGAGCTGAGCCAGGCTGCTCCTGTGGAGGAGCCACTGGAAGAGTCTTAACTGTGTGGGTGAGCAAGTTGGGTGAGGTCTCAGGGAATCACCAACGTGGTACAAATGATGTTAGCAAGCTTAATGGAGAGCACATATTTGCCCCCCACCCCATATCCAACTATACTGATCTAGCTGGACGGAAGGAGAGCTCAACAACCAGGGATGGCACCTGCCAACACTTCCATCCCTCCGGTGGTTTGGCAGGGTTTCCCTAACTACTGCCCCTCTCTGGCCCTTGCCCTGAAGTATGTCCCTGGTGCTTTTCGAGCTGCTGTCCCTGCACTGGAGCTTAGAGTGAATGAGTTTGTGCACTGGCCCTTTAAGAGAAACTTGTCTTGTCTCCCACAGCCCTTTGTCTCTCTGGGACGCAATCCCCACTGATTTTCATAGCCAGATGTTATGGGCATTCCTCTTCCTGGCAGTAATGCCCCCAAGCTGAGGAGCCCATTGGGGAGCTGGCTCCTCAGGGGAGACCTGTGCAGCTGAGGTAGCCCTCCCATTCCTTAATCGCTGCACCATAGGTGCGGGACCTGCCCATTCCCCTTCTCCACCCCCCTACTATTCTGAACATAGCTTCTTCATTATATCCTTAGTTATAGGATATAATTCTATCTTTAGTTACTTCAATTCAGTTGGTTTTCAGTGATGATTTTCTATAATTTAGTTGTAATTTTGATGTGATCATGAAGGGAGGCAATCTCAGAATTTACCTACTACTCTGTCTTGACCAGAACTCTCATTTTCCTTTTTAAAAAATGGGAGACACTTAAACATCATTAAGTGTATACAGATGGATATAGAAATAAATGAAAGCTAACCTATTTTTTTCTCATGAAAGTAGGAAAGCTTTGTACTGTATGTAAGAAATAATTTTAGTGGCTTGGATTTTGAAATCTTAGAATAAGTGCAAGTATTTTAGGGAAGAGATTCAGATTAATTTAGAAAATATTGATAAAGTAGAATTTAGTGGATCGTGATGGATTGGATATAAGTTCAGCAGGAAGGAAGAAGGAGTAGAAAAGAATGTGTAAATTCCTTTCTTGAGCAGTGAAATAAATGGTACCGTTCAAGAAAATCAGAATTGCAGAAAGATGGACAGGTTTGTTTGTTGAAGGTGAGGGGTTCAAGTATTGGTCCTTGGTGAGTAAGTAACATCAATCATTTGCAGCAATTCTTATTTCAAGAGTTGGAGTAGATGGAGGAGAGACAGCATACTTTCCTATGGGCATGTGCTTGAGATTGAATTTTGTGGAAAAAAATTGAAGCTGTAGAAGAAGAAAAGATTACTCAGTGATAGTAGATAAAGTGAGAAGAAAACAGGACCTGGGACAGAATTTTTAGGAATACTAAGTATAAGCTGGGGGAAAAAATGGCATTTAAGAGTGGTCAGAGGGCTAGGAAGTATGGTAAACTAGTCTGGGGAGCACGGTGGGGAAAAATCTTTCCAGAGAGAGGGGATGGTTAGTATATCTCCTTTTCCCCCACTCCTCAGTCTCCAGTAAACACCATTTTACTTTTTGTTTATGAGTCTGATTTTTTTTTCAGGTTCATCATATAAGTGAGATCCTGTGATATTTGCCTTTGTTTCTGGCTTATTTCACTTCAGCATAATGTCCTCAAGGTTCATTCATGTTGTTGAAAATGGCAGTTTTCTTTTTTCAAAACTGAATAATATTCCATTGTGTGTATGTATTTCACATTTTCTTTACCCATTCATATACCTGTGGACACTAAGGTCTTTGCTATTGTGAATAATGTTACTTTGCCATCCTTGTATTTTTAAATTCTTTAAGTGGATATTTAGCACAAATTATCTTTTTATTATTATTTAATTCAAAATACCTAACATTTTTTCTATTAAGTTTTTAAAGTATTTTTCATTGATTATGCTATTACAGTTTTCCCAATTTTTCCACCTTTATCCCACTCTATCCTGCCCCCCCAACCCTCCAGCACCCCCCCAACTTAGTTCATGTACATGGGTTGTACATGTAAGTTCTTTGAGTCTTCTGTTTCCTATACCATTTTTTATCTTTCCCCGTCTATTTTATGCCTACTAATTATGCTTCTTCTTGCCTGTACCCTTTCCCCCATTCCTCCCTTCCCCCTCACCACTGAACTCCCTCTATGTGATGTCCATTTCTCTGATTCTGTTCCTATTCTGGTTGTTTGCTTAGTTTTTGTTTTCATTGTTTTTCTTTTCTTTTAGATTCATTTGTTAATAGTTGCAGGCTTCTTGTTATTTTATTGTTCATATTTTTAATCTTTTTAGATAAGTCCTTTTAACGTTTCATGTAATAAGGGCTTGGCGATGATGAATTCCTATAACTTGACCTTATCTGGGAAGCACTTTATCTGTCCTTCCATTCTAAATGAAACCTTTGCTGGATAGAGTAATTTTGGATGTAAGCCCTTGCCTTTCATGACTTGGAATACTTCTTTGCATCCCCTTCTTCCCTGTAAGGTTTCTTTAGAGAAATCAGCTGGTTGCCTTATGGGAACTCCTTTGCAGGTAACTGTCTCCTTTTCTCTTGCTGCTTTTAGAATCTTCTCATTGTCTTTAACTTGGGTAACTTAATGATGATGTGCCCTGATGTGTTCCTCTTTGGGTCCAACTTTTTTGGGAATCTCTGAGCTTCCTGGACTTCCTGGAAGTCTATTTCCTTTGCCAGATTGGGGAAGTTTTCCTTCATTATTTGTTCAAATAAGTTTTCAATTTCTTGCTGCTGTTTTTCTCCTTCCGGCACCCCATAATTTGAGTATTTGGAACATTTCAGGTTGTCCCATAGAATCCTCAGCCTCTCTTCATTTTTTTGGATTCTTGTTTCTTCATTCTGGTCCAGTTGGATGTTTACTTCTTCCTTTTGTCACAAATCATTGCTTTGAATCCTGGTTTCCTCTTGTCACTGTTGGTTCCCTGAATATTTTGCTTTATTTCATTTTGGGTGCCTTTCATTTGTTCCTTCATTCTTCGACCAAGCTCAATCAGTTCTGTGAGCATTTTGATTACCAGGGCTTTAAATTCTCCATCTGATAGGATGGCAATCTCCTCATCTCCTAGTTGTGAGGTTTTGCTGTGCTCTTTCATTTGGGCCATTTCTTTGTCTTGGTGCACCTGATAAGCTGTAAGGGGCAGGGCCTTAGGTATTCAGCCAGGCAAGGCAACCCCTCTTTGCCGTGCTGCTTGTGGGGGAGGGACCATGGAAGGAACAATGCAGCTCACCTGCTCATCTCTATTACACTTTCCAACAGACTCTCACGTCAGACTGGAAGTGTTTTCCACCATGGCAACCCCAGCCCACAGTCAGCTCTGAGTCTCAGTTTTCCCCTTAAGTCAGCCCCTCCTGTGCAGGTCTGCCCAGCTGGATAGTCAGCCCCATTCCTCATCTGCTTTGCCAGGGTTTCTTTGAGTTGGCCAGCAGGGTCCACCTTACCAGTCTGGTTGTTCTGGTTTTGATTTTTTTCTTTAATTCCTTGGTTGTCAGAGTTCCATGCAGTTTGATTTTCTGGAGCTTTTGGTGGTTTATTGGTTTTAGATTGGTTGTTATCCTCCTTTCGGTTGTGCAAGGAAGCGAAAGGTTTCTACCTACACCTGCATCTTGGCTGGAACTGTGAATCTTAAGTTTTTTTCTTTCACTCATGCTTATTTAGAAGTATGTTTCTTGCTTTCTCACATATTATAATTTATTTCAGCTCTATTTTTGTTCTTAATTTCAAGCTTAATTAGAGAATTTGTTTTGTATTATCTCATATTTATTAATACTGGTTTGGGCCCATTTGATTTTTTATTTTCTAAATTGAGTTAGAAAAGAATATATATTCTGCAATTTCTGAGTGTAATATTCTCTGTATGCCCATTGGGCCAAGTTTTTTAATCTCTTTATTCTCTGATTTTTTTCCTGATTATTCAATCAGAAATAGCATATTTCTTTATTTATTCTTTTACTTCTGTTAATTTTTGTTTTATATATTTTGATGTTGTGTTATTGGTTGCATACTCATTATAAATTATTTTTTCATGGTGAACTAAAACTCCATCATTATAAATTGACACTCTCTCTAGAAATGCTATTTAATCCTAAAGTCTTTTGGGGGGGGAGATCTTAATATTGATATAACTGCACCAGACAACTTTTAGTTAATACTTTTGTGATAAATCTTTTTTCCTTTTTCTTTGAATTTTTGTGTATCCTTATATTTTAGATGTATCTTTTTAAAATGTCACATATTTGCTTTTTATTTGCTTTTTAAAAAAAGTCTAGTCTGACAATCTCTTATTTTAGCTGGATTACTTACTCCATTTACATTTGATGGAATTACTTATACTTTCAGGTTTATAGTTATCTTATTTTGTGATTTTTACTTGTTCTCACTTTGTATTTCTTTTCCCTCTCTTTTCTTGCCTTCTTTTGTATTGTTTTTTTAAAAATAGACTTTATTGTTTTAGAGCAGCTTTAGGGCACAGCAAACTGAATGGAAGGTACAGAGTTCTCCTAGTTCCATTGTCCCCCACCCACACACACAGCCTCCCTGACCATAATGGTACATTGGTTACAGTTGATGAAACTACACTAACACGTCATCATCCAAAGTTTACACTAGGATTGACTTTTGGTCTTGTACACTCCATGACTTTTGGCAAATGTATAATGATACTTATCTACTATTGAAGTACAGTGCAGAGTAGTTTCACTGTCCTAAAAATCCTCTGTGCTTTGCTTATTATTTATCTCTTCCTCACCCTAACCCACAGCAGCCACTGATCTTTTATACTATGTCCTTTTCCAGAATGCCATATAGTTGGAATCATTATGTATGTGCTTGTTCAAGTTGATTTCTTTTTTTTCCTGAAGATTTTATTCGTTTATTTTTAGAGAGAGGGCAAGGTAGGGAGAGAGGGAGAGAGAGAAGTATCAGTGTGTGGTTGCCTCTCACACGCCCCCTATTGGGGACCTCACCCGCAACCCAGGTATGTGCCCTGACTGGGAATTGAGCCAGGGGCCCTTTGGTTCACAGGCCCACATACAATCCACTGAGCTACACTAGCCAGGGCTCAATTCTTTTTTTGAGATATCAAGAGAAATTATTATTATGAGCTTAATGCAGGCTTTTATACTTGTGTTTCTTGCTTTTCTTTTTTCCTTTTTTTCATCTCCAAAGCATCCATGGAGACATTTGGTCCATGAAGGACCAAAAAGGTCCTTGAAATGTGGTCTTGTGCAAAATGTCTGCAGAGACATTTGGTCCATAGTTAATATATCCCACTTTTCTGTAAGATTCGAAACTCAACCCAACCTACCTATAACCTGTGTGCCACTACCAGCTAGGTCACTGAGGCAAAAAGGATTATTATTAGCAGTACAGCTACAACTCAATTATTGGATCAATAAAACATAATATAGTATATTTTATGTACTATCTTATGTACTAAGACAGTATATTAACTTACCAACCAAAAGTAGAAATAAACATTATGGGCTATTTGAACCCAGGGCCATTTTCTAAATGTGGATGCTTTGGACAGGACCAATGTCCACTAATCTCAGATCCCCATCTGGTATTATTTTCTTTCTGCCTAAAGTGCCATATGTTCATAGAGTTGTGTTCACTCAAAGTTTACTGGTACCAGACTCTTTTAGCTTTAGTTTTTCTATCTGAAAATGCCCTCATTTTGCCCTAATTCTTAGAAGATGTTATTACTGACTATAAATTGCTAGATTCATACTTAGTTTCTTTCAGCACCTGGTTTTTCTTGTGGCTGTTGAAGTCAGTCAGCTAACTTGTTTCATTGAAGCCAATCTAGCGGCTTTTAAGATCTTGGCTTTGTCTTGGCTTGGCTTTATGCAAGTAGTTGCATTGTGATTTTTTTTCCTTTTTAAATACTGCTTTGGATTTGTTGAACTGTTTGAATATGTCAATTATTGTTTTTCATCAATGTGGGAAATTTCTTAATCTATCTTCCAATTTTGTCTTTGACACAATCTCTGTTCTTGAGCAAGAATCAGACATACAATAGAATTTCTTACTTATACTCCTAAGTTTCCTAAACTACTCTAAGTATTTTAAACTAACTCTCAAACTAATAATTTCATCTTTTCCAGCTCTTTTAAATCTGCTAATTTTTTTCATTGAGTTTTTAATTTCAGTCATGTTTTTTATTTCTAGGAGTTTTATTTACTTATAGGAGTTTCTCTGAAGCATTTTTAACCTTAGGTTTATTTTTTAACTATAATAAGCATAGTTATTTTGTAATCCATGCCTCATAATTTCAACATACTAACTCTCTGAGCTTGTTTCTTCTTTCTATTGCTTTTACAAGTTCTTGCTCTTCATAACTTGTATCATTGTCATTTTTTGTTTGAAAATTAATATAGGAAAGTCTTTAGGGTCTGGAATGTACAGGCATACTTTGGAGATACCTCAGGTTTGCTTCCAGACTACCACAATAAAGCAAATATCACAATAAAGCAAGTCATGCAAATTTTTTGGTTTCCCAATGCATATAAAAAGTTATGTTTACACTATACTTCAGTCTATTAAATGTGCAATAGCCATTATGTCTAAAAAACAACGTATATGTCTGATTAGAAATATGCTAACCATTATCTGAGACTTTAGCGAGTTGTAATCTTTTTACTGGTGGAGGGTTTTTACTTTGTAAAAAACAAAATATCTGTGTAGCACAATAAAACAGGTTATGCCTGTATTTATTCCTCCAAGTGGAATTGTGTTCTGCTTTTGAAATCACTTAATCTGGCACCACTGTGAGCTAAATTCAAAACTTAAAATACTGTGGACACCCAGGTCAAGATAATGTAGACTGTAATTCTGTGTAATGCCTGACTTTTGGCTACAATTTCCTAAGAACAGTAAGTATCCTTTGGCCCTATTAGTGCAAGGGCAACTTTCTTTGGAGTCCTCTAGGGATAGAGGAGGTTGTGTGGGTTTATTTCTGCTTCATTTTCACGTCGAGAATGTAGCACTTAAGGGCTCAAGCTTTGTAGTGGAGATAGTTGTGTCTTAGATTCTCTAACTTTTGAAAGGTCTAGACTTTTTTCCTCCCGAATTTAGAAGCTGCATTACAGTTTTGCTCTGATTTCACATTTAAGGCTCTGAGTAGCTTATGCAAATATATATATATATTTATATATTTATATATTTATATATATATTTAGCATTCTTTGGTGTCATTTATTCTACAGGCAAAACAGGGACAAATGTCACCCTCATGTCTTCTTTTTGCTGCGCTATTGTAATTACAGGCTAAGCTTCTCAGAGGCCTACTCGCTCCTTCTGTTTCACTGACCATAGTATCCCACATTATTGTAGTTGGTGCCTTGGGGTTCTAGGCTAGGGTTAGGATCCTGAGAGCTATGGCTCTCACAATCTTGGGAGACTTTATTATTAGAGTTTACCACTAGGATTATTGGATCTCTGGACCAGAATAGCAAAAAGAAAGTTTTTAGTAAGTTTTATTGAAGTCAGAAAAAGTTTTGGAATTACAGCCACATTTTACAGTACTTCTTATTTGAGCTCCGCATATTATTATAGAGTCCAGTCTCATGGCAATAATAATCTAATGCATAAGTCACAAGCAACTAGACGTGCTAGCAAAGCAAACCTTTGCAGACCATTGCCCATTTTTTGCCATGTTACATTCAGAATCTAGCGCACAGGTGGCAAACACAAGGCCCGTGGGCTGAATCTGTCCCTCCACCTTGTTTTTTCCATCCCAGCACCTTGTTTCTACCTGGCGGCAGCACCAAGTTCTCGGTTAACTGTTAAGTAGTTACATTTATACAGTCCTAAAATTACATTTGGCCCTTTGAAGGTAATCACAAGGCTGATGTGGCCCTCGTTGAAAATTAGTTGGACACCCCTGCTCTAGAGAGTATAGGTGTTCCGTAAACAGTTGAATATTTTTAGATAGATCTGGGCTCTACTTGATATTGTGGCACTAAGGATATCACCTGGATTATTTCTGTGTTCAGCTTTAGACAAATAAGTGGCATAAATTGTACCTGTCAGTAAAGGGATAAGGTGAAAAATGAAATGTCCAAAGACAAAATAAAGGGCAAGATTATCACACATTGCACTTAATAGATAAAAAACAGCATAGTTGGAGGGCAGAAATAGACTATCCAAAGATGATTTGATTGCATGCATACCCCTGCTGTTTAACTGGGGAACCTGGACTAGTTTTCAGTTTGGATTGAAACCCTTCATTTTCATATGTCTCTCTCTCTTTCTCTTTCTCTTTCTCTTTCTCTTTTTCTTTCTGTTTCTCTCTCTCTCTCTCTCTCTCTCTCTCACACATACACATATACACTTCAATATACGTCAACACTGACTACTATTCTAAGCCAAAGTGTATTTGGCTTTCTTGGCTTCCAATACTACAGGTTGGCAAGTTGGAAAACTGGTATATTTACCAGCCAGGGAATTCTGTAATCTAAACCATGGCTCCCTGCTGCTAGAAAAGGAATAGGATTGGCTCTCGAGAATAGATAATAGATATAATGTCTTTGGAAGGCTCTTAGAGTACCTTACTCTTCCCTCCAGTTAACCTTAGTAATGCTTAGTTTTAACTGTGTAGAAAGACAACGTTGATTATAGTACTGTATTTATTACACTATAAGATACCCCCTACCCACCCAAATTTGGGAGGAATAATGGTTGTTAATGATGCTGTTGACTTTTGTTTACATTTACATTGATGAAATATTATGTTATTTATGTTATTAAATATTTTACCATGTTTTTTGCTTCAAATTGTTTTTCCCTATTTTCCTCTAAAACTTAGGTGTGTCTTATGGTCTGAAAATATGGTAATTCAGGTGAACTGTTTATCACTTATCCTTAATTGCCATGTAGGGATAGTAATAGTTACTTCTATTTATCATGTACATTATTAAGGAAGTGTCAGATTAATATTGTAAATTTCATTTGATCATGGATGAACATTTAAAGAAATTATTGCTGAACATTATAATAGGTACACTAATTTTACAAAATCTAATAGTTATTTACTAAGGAAACTAGAGTAGTATGTCTTTCTTATACACAACTAAATAGACTTTAAAAGGCGACGGTGGGTAGAGAACAAGAACCAGAGCCTGCCCTGTTGCCCCTCAGGAAGCCAAAAAAGTTAAGAGAGGAAAAGATATGTCATTGCCCTTGCAATGAAGGTACGTCATTGAAGAGGCCACCCCATGATTCTCATTTTTCTCTTTATTTGGGCATTCAAACACATTCTACATTAAAAAATGGGTTTCTTTGAAATAATAATTAGACAGTGTGAGCACATTGGAAATAGGTATTTTCAGAGTTGAGAGCCTATATCAGGGTACAAGTAGAATATTTAAATAGATCATAATTAAAACCTAAAATTTTAATGCATCTAAAATTATTAAACTTTTATAAGTAGAACAAAGATAACAAGTTACGGTTTGGATGGTAGATGTAGTGTGGTAGTATCATGGTGATGATGGTAGTTTTTGTTTCAAACACAGAGAGCTTTACTAAATTTGTAGGATTATTGCCTAGTAAACACTAGGTGGTGCAATTGTGCAAGGACCATATAATGAAGTGTGTGGAGGGTTCTTTTGGAAGGCAGGAGAATGACATTAAAATTCTGGTTGCAGAGATCCTTTGTAAATAAGAATTCTTAAAATATTAAAATGAATGACTTAGACAAAAGTCTCAAAGTTTGTATATTTATATTGCATTTAAGCTCAACTAACTGCAGAAGGAAAAAACTGACAGAAAAACAGAAAATTGATTCAGTTTGGTTTTCTATAAGTATTTAAATATTGACTTGCTCTGTGACTGCTGCAGTTAAACAGGATTACCCTCCACTAGGACAGATCAGTCTACAATGCTGTAGGATTGAGCAGTTATCTATAATATCACGTATTTTATCTCATCAACTGATTGTTTATCAGTTGAAACTTGAAAAGTAGCTTTTCTTTTGGCTTGTTTTGTCTTCTTTCATCCGTTAAAAAAAATAACCCTTGCATTCCTGTGTAAGTCCAAGTCATTAAATTATTAAAGATTTAGTTTCTAAAATGAAAAATAACTGTTGTTGATTTACTTGCAGATAATTGTGTAAAGCTATAATTTTCAATTTTGAAGTTTTTTTTGAAAGTTTTTTTCCCTTCTAAAATCTTTTCCAATTTGAGATATGTTTCTTTTTGGAATTGAAAGAAAGTCATGTTTCCTAGCAATTTGGTGAATTGTGTCATTTCAGTTACATTTGTATTTAAATGTCTTTTGATATTTGGGAGCACAGAATGAAGCTATCATACCATTTAAAGTATTCACTGCTAGTCACAGAAAAATCAGAATCAATTTAGGTACTTAAGTAGGCTATCATAACTGACAGAATTACACAAACTAGAAGTGTATTTCTATGTTACTTTTCTAACTGTGAGTTATAGGTGCTGTATCAGAGGCAAAGTTAAATTTGATTTTACATTTTATTAATGTAATGAAACAACATAGGACTTTATTATTTTAAAAACTTATTTTCTATGTACAAATGACTAGTACCTTTTTAGAAGTTTAGACTTGTTTTATAAAATTCTTCTAGTGTTATATTGCTTCTCTTCAAGAACACTTGGTATTTTTCTTTTGCATCTTTGGTGCTTCTATTTTGATGTAATATTGTTTTATTACTCATGAATAAATTATATATATTACACATTTATTGCAGAATATATTCAAGTTTCTTTATAATTTATAGTACCAGTAGGTTATTATCAGTAATTAGCAAAAGAGCTATGAAGGGAAGAGTCATTCCCCTTCTGTTTGTGAAACGGATATATGTGTGCAGACTCACAGAAACACATGCATCAGAGATGGTTTGGGATTACTATAAGACCATGCAGTTGGGCCATTGTTTGTGGCTTATTTGATGAAATATATATATTTTTTTAAACATTTTTTTCTTTTTTTTAAGATTTTATTTATTTATTTATCTTTAGAGGGGAAGAAGAGAGGGTGAGAAACATCAATATATGGTTGCCTTTCGTGCATCCCCTGCTGGGTGTTGGCCTGCAGGGAACCGGCCTGCAACCCAGGCATGTGCCCTGACTGGGAATCGAACTGCGATCCTCTGGTTCGCAGGCTTGTGCTCAATCCACTGAGCTACACCAGCCAGGTGTAATGATGATATATATTTTTATTTTAAATTTATTTTTGGTTCCCTTTGAAACTTTGGAATGTAGCATGTAATTAACATTTTATTGAAAAAAATATAGTATTTGAATCTTGCAAGCTAGTTTTAGATAAAATGGTATAGAAACAATTTGTGGAATTGAAAAATTACTGTTTTTATCGTAGTTGACCGCCTTTATAAAATGACTTGCTGCTTTTGCAGATATATCCATTTTCACAATTGTCACTATTTAATGGCACCCATGTTAGCTACATTAGCCAGAGGACTGAATAGCCATGAAAATGGGAGTAACCTATGACCCCAGATAATCATTCTTTTAAAAAAGGATTGAAACATTGGTGATAGAAAATTTGAATTGCTCTTGCAGCTACAGTGTTTGTTCTGTGAACACTTAATTTAGTTTAGAGCTATACTTTTTCTTTCAAATATGCCAGACTTTCAGAAGCATCAAATTCCCTTCAGGAAGAAAAAAATGCTTCCTTCTCAGGCATATAGTATTTGAGTGAGATGTTCAGGCTTCAAACAATTTCATTTAGGTAACACATATAGTCTTAAGAATGGGAATCCTCACATTTGACACACTCTGTTAAATATATAGCTCATTCAGACCTCCACCAAGATGTTGCTATGCAGACACTTATTTTGGATAATCCTTTTGATGACTGAGAGTCAACTTCTTAGCTGTGTAGAAGACTGCCAGAGTGTGGAGGTATAGGCATGTGTGCATATGTATGTGGGGGGTGTATCTATTATTGATGTATAAACATGTGTATCTGTATATATTACATAAGTTTGCTAAGGTTTTATGAAGAATTTTGATTCTGTACTATATATGTACATATTTATTTAGCTATTTAAAAGATAAACTGTTCAAGCCTTATTTTTCATGCATGGGGAGCTACAGGTAGAATACTCACTAGGGTAAAGGGGTTGCTATGGCTGATTGTTACATGCTGACCAAAAATTTAGCCCAAAGAGATTTAAAAGTGATGTCAAAAAAGGCCAGTTGTTCTGTGGTGTCCTTAGTTAAAAGTTACTAACTGGTTTGGCTCTTACGTAACTCTTGAACCCTTACTTTTAAGTATTTAGTGATATATTTATTGATCAGAAACTGGGTGGTGGGGAGAAGAAAAGGCCGAAACCCAACATTTGCTGCCTTAATACCAAATGGGGTGAAAGGAAAACGTTTGCTATATATTTTAATACCTGTTTCTCTGTTTTCATAATGTTAAGTGATTTTGAAAAAAAACAACAGAAAATACTATGGTAAAAATATTAATTAGCCCTGACCGATGTAGCTAAGTTGGTTGGGTGTCATTCTGCAAAGAGAAAGGTTGCTGGTTTGATTCCTGGTCAAGGCACCTGCCTGGTTTGCTGGTTAGGTCCCACATCGGGGTGCATACAGTAGGCAGCCAATCGGTGCTTCTCTCTCACATTGATGTTCTCTCCCTGTCTGCCCCCCCAAATAAATAAATAAATAAAGTCTTAAAAAATTTATGGAAGTAATTTGAAGTTGTTTTTAACATTACACAAGTAATAAAGAATTATGAATGATTATAACTTACTTTAATACACTATTAAATTATAAATCCTGACAGTAAAAACTGTGCAATTTAAAAAAAATTATAAAATATTTAAGTCAAAATGCTTTTTAAATGAAAATGAGACCAATTAAAAACTGAAATAAGAATTTAGTTATGGTTTTTGTTATTTATAAATATTTTTTATTGTTCAAATACAGTTTTCTCCCTTTTCCCCCCACTCCTCCCCACCACCCCAGCCCTCCCCACTACCCTCCCCTATTTCCACCCCCCCCCTTATTATTGTCCATGTGTTCTTTATAATTGTTCCTGCAAACCCTTCCCCTTTTCCCGTGAAATGCCCTCCCCTTTCCCCTCTGGTCACTGTCAGCCTGTTCTCAATATCAGTGTCTTTGGTTATATTTTGCTTGTTTGTTCATTTTGTTGATTAGGTTCCTATTAAAGGTGAGATCATATGGTATTTGTCTCTCACCGTCTGGCATATTTCACTCAGCATAATGCTCTCCAGTTCCATCCATGCTGTTGCAAAGGGTAGGCGCGCCTTCTTTCTTTTTGCTGCATAGAATTCCATTGTGTAAATGTACCATCGTTTTTTGATCCACTCATTTACTGATGGGCACTTAGGTTGCTTCTAGCACTTGGCTATTGTAAATTGTGCTGCTGCAAACATTGGGGTGCACAGGTTCTTTTGGATTGGTGTTTCAGGGTTCTTAGGATATAATCCTAGCAGTGGAATTGCTGGGTCAAAAAACAGTTCCATTTTTAGTTTTCTGAGAAAATTCCATACTGTTTTCCATAGTGGTTGCCACAGAGTCTGCAATCCCACCAACAGTGCAGTAGGGTTCCTTTTTTCTCCACAACCTCTCCAACACTTGCTGTTTGTTGCTTTGTTTATGATGGCCATTCTCAATGAATGGTGTGAGGTGGTATCTCATTGTGGTTTTAATTTGCATCTCTCTGATAGCTAGGGGTACTGAGCATCTTTTCATGTGTCTCTGGACCCTCTGTATGTTCTCCTTGGAGAAGTGTCTGATCAGGTCCCTTTGCCCACTTTTTAATTGGGTTGCTTGTCTTCTTAGAGTGGAGTCGTGTGAGTTCCTTGTATCTTTTAGAGATCAAACCCTTTTCTGAGGTTATCACTGGCAAATATGTTTTCCCGTACAGTTGGTTCTCTTTTCATTTTAATACTGTTTTCTTTAGCCGTGCAGAAGCTTTTTATTTTAATGAAGTTTCATTTTTTATTCTTTCTTTTATGTCACTCACTCTAGGGGATAGTTATATTTTAATTAGGAAAATACATAATAGATGAAGTTCTAGCTTGCTGCTTTTTTGCATTTTATATTTAACATAAGCAATCATATGTAGGGACATCACTATCATGTATAATACAAAAGACACTCGCATGCTTTCTGGTCCACCATTAACGTTTCTTTGTTTCTGAATGGTTAAAGGTATCTCTTGCAAGCACAAAGTCCATTCCTTAGCCAGCCATAGAGAGGTATACCAATAAACTGCTCTCTCTACATAATTATCTGCTCTGAAAGTAAAAATCTTATGTAGTAAACTTTCTGAATTCCATAGCTTTTAATTCTTTAGATTAATTTGTTTGCACTTGCTGTAAATACTCTGACTTTATAGGAATTTAACCTCATTATAAAAGAAAAACAAATATTTTAATGGTCTATAAGGATACTAACAGAGGCCAAATAAATATTTATGCCTCTATTGTTTATAGAAATAATTTTTAAATTAAATATTGTTTCTTAACATAATAAATTATTTCTGTCTTGTATAGAATTGTTCAGACCATCTTTAAGCCACCTTTAAATAGTGATACAGAAAAGTTTCTATATAGTTTTTAAAAGTCTGATATTTAATTTTTAAAAAATAATACTCATTACAAAGCTTCTGGGACAGAATCTTTTTCTTGAATACTTGCTTCTACTTAGAATACCAATAAAAATCATGAAATTGTCAGACTATTTAAGAAATAAAAATGTAAATCATGTTCTGGGTCACTTAAGAAATGACTTAGCATCTATTCTTTATCTATAAATAAATGAAAATGCTCATTACTATTTTAGGTTCTTTGATTGCCTACATACATAATAGTTCAGGTACTAGAAGGAAATACACTATTTAATTTGATAATATTTGGAGAAGTCAAAAGTTTTACTAGACTTTTTTTTAAACCATCATTTGTGGAACAGACCTTACTCTGCTACTTCTTTCACTGAGACTGCGTGTTACAGAAGCTTTGCCAATGTGAAAGAGTTCTGTTTGCTTTCACCTTGTAATATATGTACAATTTTGACTTCTAATGAAAAAGGGAAGCTTTAGCTGCCAAAAAATTAGCCAGACTGCAATGAGATAATAGTTTTCTATATGCGTAAATTGTGGATTAAATGTCTCAGAAGAAAATATAAATTTTTAAAAATTAATTGCATATTTTGGGGAAATTTTACTTTTTATCAAATACTATTATTGCTAAAATAGGTTTCCTTTAGCACCAGATGTTGATACAATATTCTTTAACAGTTTGTTAGACTTCTAGCAGAGTTGGGTTCAAGAATTGAAAAACCAGAAAATCGAGAAGGGTCTGATAAGTAAACACAGCCCATGACTCCAGTGACTTAGTACTGTATTGTTTTGAAAATATCTGCACTAACCACAGAGTTATTTTGCGTTTCACCTCATGGGATTTTTTAGAGCAAAGTAAAAGTAACTGGTTTCCGTAAATGAATTATTTACTTTTCTTAAATGTTATTACTTTGTTAGAAGTGTTAGAATTCTGACTCTCAGAACCATTATGCAGTGAAATTTTGACATCTAGTTTCATCTTTTCTGCTAGCTTTATTACTTTAAAAAATATAAGCCCTTGTAATTGTGGAGTTTTTGTCAGTTTGAAAATACATGTCAAAATAATCCATGATTTAAAAATATTTTCCTTGAATGATATATCAGTGAGTGTTTTTGCAGGAGGTGCTGACACTAGTGATTTTGTTGGCCAATATGAAAATATAAAGAAATATACTGGGTGATGTAGTATGTTTAAAGCATACTTATGTCATGTATGCTAAAATTGTTGAAGTGTTTTTGTAGCTAGACAATCTTGCTTATGTGAGTTTCTTTCCCTTTGACTATCCCTTTAAAAATTGCTTTACTATTGCTTCTAGTAAAGCAATTTTTCAAAAGCAAATCTTTTATTTTGAAGTAATATTTTAAAGTATTTTTAAGTGATAAAAACTTTATGTAGGTTACAATATCCTAATTCTATAGGGTACTCACATTCTCAATGTTTTTTATTTTTCTATATTAGCATATTAATGAAAATTTATATGTATTGAGTCAGTTTTATTTTAACACCTTATTTGGGAATCTATACATTTAATTTTGTAATTTGACATGTTATTTTAAATAATATTGCTAACAATAATTTATAAATACATGGTTATATATAATTGAAGCATTGATTATATTTTACTTGGATGGCTCTTGAGGTTTCTTTCCTAGCATTTTAAGCTGTACTTTTATAATTTATGAGTCAGATTTTGCCATTGAGGGGATGTGTGTTCTTGTTTAGCAGAAATAAGTATCATTCATTCATTCATTTGGCAACAAATATTTGTAAAACATCTAGTGTGTTCTGTAAGAGTGAGTATGTTACCTCTCATGGCTCAAGTTGCTTATAGTCTTGTGGAGAACACAGACAAATAAATAAGTTATTAATAATTATGTAAGTTGATGAGTGCTTATGATTGGAACAGCAAATGGTATTCTGAAAGTACCCATGGTGAAATTAGATTTGGCCATCTAACCGAATCTTGGTAGGGCCTGGTATTGAAGAAGGCTTCCTGGAGAAAGTTATGGATAACCAGCCTGATACTTAGGATTTGTAAGGGTTACTTAGGTAAAGGGTTGGAAGGGAGAGGGAAGTGGGGATAGTTACATTCATCTACCATAAATTAATATGTACAAAGTCAAAGAGGAGCCTAGAGAACATGGCATGACTTGTGGAACTCCAGGCTTTAGTGTTCAGAAATAAAACTGGAGCTGTGAGTGACTGTTGATCATTCATGCATAGTCTTGTGCATCAGATTTTCATCCTTCATGTAGTGGGAAGTTGTTAAAGCTTTTCAGAGAAGTGACATGATTATTGTTGCTGTTTGGAAAGACTGTGCTGGCAGTAGAAAATGGATTGGAAGGAGTCAGATTTGGGGCTGGGGTACAAACTAAGAACTTTCTGAGTGATTGGTTGAGATATGTTGGAATCATAAACTGTTTTGATAGCAGTAGAGGTGGAGAGAAGTAGATGAGTTTATGAAATATTTAAGTTGTAACAGTAACAGAGTTGGTATTTGACAAGATGTTGAGGTTTGTGGAAGAAATAGTATTGACAGTGATACTCAAGTCAGAAACTTGAGTAGCTAGGTGAATGAGGCTTTCATTCAGTGTGATTAGAACTATGGGAGGAAAGAATATGAATTCAGTTTTAGAAATTGTGATTGTAAAATCAATGTGAAATAATTGAGTGGAGATGGCCAGTAGAAGTTGGATATAATATATAAGGCTCAGGAGATAAATGGGGATGAGTGACAAAGAAGTACTTGCAGGTAGTACTCGGAGTAGGTGAGGTGTTTTGAGGAAGGTTACAAAGAGAAGAGAGAAAGATCCTGAATAGGACCCCAAGGGACCCCATGTTTAAGACATGGACAGGGGAAAAAGAACGATACTAGGGAAAAAGAAAAAACTAAGAGGAAGAAGAAAAACACTAAGAAGAAGCAGCTGAAGAGAGGTAGGAAGAAAATGAGGAGAGTACAGTGTCACTGAAACCAAAGGATGAAAGTGACTAAGAAGGTATCAGAGGTCATAGTAGAGATGTAATTACAGTAGAAAGTACACACTATATGGGAAATTGGGATAAAGGGCTGTGTGATTTCAGATGAAGAAAAGATATCGTCTGACTAAGGGGAACAGGAATGCTTCACGGTGGAGGTGGCATCTGTAAAGCTTAAAGAAGCTACTGAATGGTGGGAAATGTATTCCGGATAGAGGGGCAGCATAGTAAAAGGCAGGAAAGTATAAGGCAGGAAAGTATAACAAGTTGTGTGTCGGCTAGTGACAATTCTAGGGTTTGTATTAGAGGTAGGACTAAAAAGATAATGACAAATGATTATGGAGGCCTTGATTGCCATGCTAAAGCTCTGTGCTCTTGGCAGTAGTAAGCCATAGGAGGATTTTAAATAGAGGAGTTATTTCATTCCTTTTAAGGCTGAATACTGTTTTGGACATACCGCATCTTACTTATCCATTTTCCAGTAATACCTTCTTTAGGGATAAATACATAAATCATAATCTATTTTGATTAGGGAAGGGGAAAGGAAGGAGTAACCTAAAATTTAAGGTGCTCATCACCTCTGGAGGAGGGAATGGAAAGGATACAATTAGAGAGAGGGCGGAAGATTTTAAGGTACTGGTAGTGATCTGTTTCTTTACACTGGATCGTGGATATAGGGCATTCATTTATTACTCATTAAATAGTACTCATATATTTTATACTCTAGTTTTTATAATATATTTCACAATTGTAAAAGATTCAAATGATAATGCCATTAGTTTAATTTTAGTAAATAAAGGAATGAAATTATGAAATTTCTTCTTTGAAAAGATATTTTATCAGTAGGTTAGGTTTGGGCAGAGAGGCTCATTATTATTATTTTAAAATTATACTTGATTGATTATGCTATTACAGTTGTCCCAATTTTTCCCCCTCCACCCAGCACCCACAGTCCCTCAGGCAGTCCCCCCACAGTTGTTCATGTGCATGGGTCATGTGTGTAAGTCCTTTGGCTACTCCATTTCCTATACTGGACTTTACACCCCCATGGTTATTCTGTAACTACCTATTTGGACTTCTTAATCCCCTCACCTCTTCACCCGTTCCCCCATACCTGCCTCTCATCTTCCAACCATTAGAATGCTCCATACTATGATTCTCTCTGTTCTTGTTTGCTTAGTTTGTTTTTTAGATTCAATTGTTCATATATGTATGTACTTATTGCCATTTTATTGTTCATAGTTTTGATCTTTTTCTTCTTAAATAAGTTCCTTTACCATTTCATATAATAATGGTTTGGTGATGATAGACTCCTTTAGCTTTCTCTTGTTTGGGAAACTCTTTATCTGCCCTTTGATTCTAAATGATAGCTTTGCTGGGTAGAGCAATCTTGGCTATAGGTCCCTGCTTTTCATGACTTTGAATATTTCTTGCCAATCCCATCAAGGCTGCAAAGTTTCTTTTGAAATCAGTTGATAGTCTTATGGGAACTCCCCTGTAGGTAACTAACTTCTATTCTCTTGCTGCTTTTAAGAGTCTCTATCTTTAACCTTTGGCATTTTAATTATGTGTCTTGAAGTGGGCCTCTGCATCTACCTCATTTTGGACTCTCTCTGCTTCCTGGACTTGCGTGTCTATTTTCTTCACCAGGTTAGGGAATATTTCTTTCATTATTTTTTTAAATAGATTTCCAATTTCTTGCTCTTTCTTTTCTTCTTCTGGAACCCTATGATGTGAATGTTAGAATGCTTGAAGTTTCCTCAGAGGCTCCTTATACTATTCTCTTTTGGGGGCATGGATTCTTTTTCTTGTCCGGATTGGTTGTTTTTTTCTTATGTGGCAAATCATTGATTTGATTCTCAGCTTCAACCACTCTACTGTTGTTTTCCTGTAGATTGTCCTTTATTTCAATCAGTGTAGCCTTCATTTCTGACTAGATCTTTTTGTGCTCTTGAGGTCCTCACTAAATTCCTTGAACATCCTTATAACCAGTATTTTGAACTCCACATCTAATAGATTGCTTATCTCCCTTTTGTTTGTTTGTTTTCCCTGTGGTTTTTGATCTGTTCTTTCATTTGGGCCATCCTCTTTTTGTCTCCTTATTTTGGCAGTCTTCCTATGTTTGTCTGTGTACTAAATAGAGCTGCTATGACTCCCTGTCTTGGTTGCATGGCCTAACGTAGTAGGTGTCTTGTAGGGTTCAGTGGTACAGCCTCCCCTATCTATCACCTAGGCTGGGTACTCAAGGTACACCCTACGTGTGGGTTGAGCATACTCTTCTCTTGTTGTTGAGCCTTGATTATGGTTGGCAGGTCAATGGGAGGGATTTACTCTGGCCAGTCAGCTGCAAAGACTGGCTGTGACCACTGACCACCAACCTCCACCTTCTGTGGAGGATCAGTTGTGCAGGGACAGGGTGGTGGTGCTCCAGTGTGGTCTGTAGCTATCCATTGAGTGTGCTGGCCCTGGGGTTTCTTAGGTGGTATAGACCAAGGTCAGCCCCTACCCTTGTTTTGCCTGGGGCTACCCTGCATGAACTATAAAGCAATATGCAGGTGGTTGCTACTTATGCTGGACTCGGAGGTTCCCAGGTGAAGCCAAGCTGTGAACCTCGGCTGGCTGTTGCTAACACCAGGCCTAGGGCCACTTAGGAAGATAAGGGGGGCTGGGGGCTCTCTCAGACCAGCTGTTGCTTGTTTGGGAATATTTAGAAAGTAGTGAAGCATGAGCCAAAACCAACCATTCATGTGAAAAAGAAAACTGTTAACAGCTTCAGTAGGCCCCTAAGTTGGGTGGGATGGATGGAGCCTCAGATGATCTCCAGGGAAGGGCAAACAGTATTTGCCAGGTTGATGGGGGTCTCAGATATGGTACCAGCCTGCTGACTCTGTGGCTGTGTGGGAGGACAGTTCACAAAAGGGACATATGTCCTCTGTCTGCTTTTCCATCTAGGAGAAAGCTGTTCCCTGGCCTTGATGCCAGACACTTAAGTTCTTCCCTGTGTGCCACTGCTGCCCTTCAAGCTGCTACCCCGGTGCTGGAACTCAGAGGGAGTAAGTCTCAGTAAGTCTAGGTCTGGGCTCTTTATGAGGAACCACTTGGGGCTCCTAAAGTTTCTTCCACTGACTCGATCCCCACTGGTTTTTGCAGCCAGAAGTTACGGGGACTTAACTTCCTGGCACTGGAACCCTAGGCTGGGGGACCTGTATGGGGCTGAGACTTCTCACTCCTGAGATACTCTTCCTGAATTTTTATCTGCCACATGTAGGTGTGGGAGCAGCCTGTTTTGTGTCTCTGCCTCTCCTACCAGTCTGGATGGATATGGTTTCTTTAATTTTGTAGTTGTGAGACTTCCATTCAACTTGATTTCTGATGGTTCTGAGTGGTGGTTGTTCTGTAGTTTAGTTGTAATTATGATGTAGTTGTACAACAAGGCAAGCCATGTTTACCTACACCTCCATTATGACTGGAATTCTAGTGAGGCTCTTTAAATAGATTATTGAGCTAGCCCAGGAAAGCAGTAGAAGGTCTGGACCAAATCCAACTATAGCGATGCAGAGGAAGAATATTAATATAAATCAGACCAAAAAATCAACTCTATTTGTCAGCTGGTGAAAGGGACAGGGTGGTTTTCATTTCTGAGGAGGTTTTCATTTCTGGAGAGCTAGTACTTCTTAAATAAGAGGTCTAGTATTTCTCCTTGCCCAGTTCTTCCTCTTACCTCAAATCATGGACACATACATGCATATTCTCTCTCTCTCACACAGACATATGTGTGCACACATATAGACACACACATTAACAGTAGCAGACAGCAGTGGCATTTGCCCAATTATGAAAACCAAAAGTCATACATAAGGCAAACTACCTGTCTGGGAAAGCTTTCCAGTGTAGAAAATGAAGTGACGGGAGTACTTATCTATATTACAGACATAGGTGGAGGGAAAGATGAAAAGGAAATGCATCCCTGGTAGCTCAGTGGATTGAGCGCGGGCCTGCAAACCACACGATCGTGGTTCGATTCCCAGTCAGGGCACATGTCTGGGTTGCAGGCCAGTTCCCAGGAGGGACTCACGAGAGGCAACCACACATTGATACCTCTCTCCTTCTCTCCTTCCCTTCCCCTCTAAAAGATAAATAAATAAAATCTAAAAAGGAAAAAAGAAAACAAACGAAAAGGAAATGCAGTCCTGCCCAGGAGGGAAATACATTAGTGTATTGTTTTTGCCAGCTGGATCTTCCTCAGCCTGCCTCTGTGGGTTAGCCTGTACCTCTTAATGTGACCATTGCCACTTATATACTAGTGGTTAGCTCTCCTGTACATGAAAAAGACCAGATGGGGAAACCAAGGTCTGTGGCTTTAGAGAAAACCTGAGTCAGCTATATATACTCATTGATATAAATCATTTTAAAATATGAATGGATGGCCAAGGATCATCAGACACTTAAGAAAATGAATAGCAGGAAAAAGAAGAGCCAAGGTGAACAGACTACTGCTTTGGATAACGATTGAACTCAACAGAAGGACATATACAATATATTATAATCATTAATTTTTGAGAAATTCCAGAAGATAATGGAACAATAACAGACCACTGTCCAAATGAAGAAATGATAGATCTTTGAAATTAAAAATGTAATTGTTAAAACTAGAAAAAAAAGACCTATACACATACACGAAGAGCAAAGCAATATAATAGATCTTAACTTCTTAACTACAGTCTGAGAAATAAAATTAAAGAAATATTCTTAGTTAGAATTAAAAGTCAAAATAGAGAGAAATGGAGCCACAGCAGGTTAATCCCAGGCAATGCAATGCAACTAAAAATTGAGAACTAAAGAATGCCCTGCCCTCATCGCCCACCCCGCTACTAACCATTTGGCATTAGGGAACCGTTTATATTAATGGTTGGAGTGGGCCCCTGGACCTTGCTCAACAAAAACATCTCTACTTTTAGACATATTATATATTGGAGTTATATACAGTGTCTTATTGAAGGAAAAGTTGTTCTGCTAGGAAAAGTTTGAAAACTATTGACGTATGGGATAAAGTTCAGACTTGTTGCATTTTATTTAAGACTCTTTACAATTTTACCCCAAGTTGTTTTTTCTGTGGGGAGGTGAAGGGAGATTATGCAGAAGAGGTAGAGGCCAACTCACACAGAGGTGTTATGCCAGTACAAGGACTTTTAAGACATATGCAAGGAGAAGCTTTTCAAAGACTTTTAGACAAATAAAATTACCTAGTTTGTATATTTTATATTAAATAATATATTATTATATATCATGCATAATATATTAATATATTTTTATATTTTATGGGAAATGGATAATGGAGGCTGAAAAGTTGGAAGTGGGAGACCAGTTAAAAAACTATTGAAGTGCTCCAGGCAAGATAAGATGTTGGATCAAACTAGAGTGGTAATAATGGAGATGGCAAGAAGTTGAAAGATTGGGATATATAATATTTAAGAAGAAGCAGAGCTAAGGAGGAGGACGTGAGAGTGGTGACAGATAATGGGAAAGACTTGAAAGGGAATGTTTTGGTTTTTTTTCTTCTGCCCGTCCCTTTTTCTTTCTCTTTCTCTTTCTCTTTCTCTTTCTCCTCTCCTCTCCTTTCAGTAAAACAGTGAACATTTCTGTGTAGCTATTTTGTACTCCATAACATTAGAAAAGGGGAAAGAGCTGGTGATAAGAACTGAAAAGGTTGCCCACATTCAAAATGAATTACTCATATATTTAATCTAATGAAAAATATCAGAACTCTAAAAAATAAACATCTTTTTAATCTTCATAGTTTCTGTACATCAGATGTTTGACAGCTTCCTAGATGGGCACCTCTGGCACAGGATCTGTCATGAGGTCCAAGTCCTCAGAAAACTGGCCTGGAGCTAGTGGATCCAAGTCCCAGGAGGCTCATGCACCTGGTTGGCAAGGGGCATCTGTGAGAGCCAGCTCCCCTCCCCAAATGTGGTCTTCTCCACAGGCTGAGTGTCTTCACAACCTGGTGGCTGGCTATGCCCTCTCCCTTTGGCATGAGGGTGATAGGCATCCTTGAAGGAAGTCCTCACAGCTCATGGAAGGAGGTTGCTCATAGCAATTAGAACATGGGGTGGAGCAGTCAGAACTTTTTGAAAATTTGATTTAAATACCCTACAATAGTGACACAATGATGAGTTTTGGGAATTAGACAAATTTGTGTTAAAAGTTCAGTTCCATCACTTTTCTGCTTTATAAAATAGATAAGTACTACTGCATATGGTTGTTGTAAAGTCTAAATGATAAAATGCATATAAGCACTCAGCATACAGTAGATGCTTCCTATTTAGCTGAGAAGAGAACTTTCTTTTCTGTTTTTGATCAGACATAAAAGAAGTGACATTTAAACCTTGAAGATTTTCCAAATTTGCTGAGGTTTAAAAATAAGTAAATGCAATTTCTAAAGGCAAATTGTATCACTTACTGGCATAATCAGTGATTTAGATATCGGAGGTTTAACAACACTCAAAACAAATGTAGTTTTCAGGAAATTACTTGCTCTATAACAGTATCGAACCTTTTATTGAGTATCTACAATGGAAAATACTTTTGAGTGGGCAGCATACTGAAAAATTTGCAAAAAAGTTACACCATGGAACTTGTGTGTGAAGTAAATAAATCAGTTCAAACATTAGTTTCATAAAATTACACTTTACCTAAGTGTAAATTGGAATGTTCATGAAAACAGGATGCGTAGTAACTATTGCTCATACGAGATTCACTGTGCACTCATATGTATTGAGCTATAAATAAAAACATTTTATAGTTAAAATATGTTTATCATCTCATTTTCTTTATTAGAAAATAACTGACCTATGATATTTACTAACTAATAAACAATAGCAAACCCTGTTTTGAATACCTAGGCACCTTCTCATTGGCACCATCTGTCCCAAATCCTGAACTGTACTGTTTACAGACACACAGCTGTAGCCTGAAATGACAACAAAACCAATTATTGACTCTGAGTTCAGTGAGCGTACTTATAACCATTACTTTTCATTTCCATTTGCATGGAGTATTTTTTTCCATCCCTTCATTTTCAATCTGTGTGTGTCTTTAAATATAAAATGACTCTTTTGTAGGCAGCATATGTATGGATGTTGCTATTTTATCCATTTAGCCACCCTCTGTCTTTTGATTGGAGCATTTAGTCCATTGATATTTAAGGTAATTATGGATAGGTATGTACTTTTTGCCATTTTGTTAATTGTTTTCTGATTGTTTTTGTAGTTCTTGTTTTCTTCATTTGTAGTTTTATGACTTTTTTAGTGTTATGTTTGTGTTCTTTTCATTTTTTATATCTATTGTAGGTTTTGACTTGTGATTAGCATGAGATTTATATGTAATATCCTTATGTATGAGATCTGTCCAGAAGGTATCCAGCCATACACTATGAAAAATAGAGACATTTATTAAAGAAGATACAAGAAACATTGTACATAGGACAATGACACCTCAGTCTCCTTCAAAGGAGGCACCTTGGGACCTCACACAGTTCTTCCAGTTGCCATCTGCTGCCCCATCATATTTTCCTGAATGTCAACAGTCTGAAATCTTTTCCTTTTCAAAGGCGATTTTAGTTTTGGGAAAAGCCAGAAGTCACAGGCTGCCAAATCTGGGATGAGGGGGGGTGAGTCACCTGGGTGATTTGATGTTTTGCCAAAAAAACTCTGCACGAGATGCATGAGCAGGCACGTTGTTATGTAGAAGCTGCCAATCACCAGTTGCCCATAGCTGTGCCCTTCTGAATCATCTGAATAGTCTCTGGGGAGGAATGTGCAAGCTTAATGCAAAGTTTGATGCAGATCCATTGCTCTACTTGCTTAGTCATTTTGAGAGCTCGTTTCGAGGTTCTAGCAGTGGGGGTGCAGCTACTTGTACATCCTTGACTGAAAACAAGTCCTCTCCTCTAGTGGGAAGGTCGTCCTCTTACATCAAGTGCATAGCTTCGGGAGGGATGCACATGGATTAGTGAGGGAGGAAGGGGACGCTCACATAGCCAGCCAGATCAGCTGAATCAACCCTGGCAATCAGTGGGGTGACAGATATGCAACCAGATTGCCCTCACATCCTAGCATCAGTCATTTTGAATGTGATGTCCACACAGTACACATGCACACTCAATAGCATCTACTACTCCCACTGACTAGTACAATGAGGTCGTCATTGTTCACACATGCACATTCCAGCCCACTCTCCTTGGCTGCCAAGTTACATTGATGTCATGCAAACCATTCTCGTTATATTAACAACGGCTGGACTTTTTCTGGACAGGCCTTATATATAGCATTCTGTTTTAAGTTAATGGTCACTAAAGTTTAAAAGCATTCTAAGACTTCCCCCCTCCAATGTTTTATGTTTTTGACATCATATTTTATATCTTTGTGAGTATGTGTGTATTTGTGTGTGTATTCATTAACTTATTGTAGATATAGATGATTTTATAATTTTTTCTTTTAACCTTCATACAAGTTTTATAAGTGGTTAATCCAATACTTTACTGTATGTTTGCCTTTACTAATGACATTTTTTCATGTATTTTCTTATTTCTAGCTTTGGCCTTTTTTGTTGTTTAAAGAAGTCCCTTTTATTATGTCTTGTAATGCTGGTTTAGTGGTGAATGAACTCTTTTTAGCTTTTGCTTATCTGGGAAACTTGATCTCTCCTTCAATTCTGAGTGATAACCTTGCCTGTTGGAGTATTCAGGATTATAGATTTTATCCTGTTGCACATATTGTGCCACTCCATCCTCATCTCTAGAGTTCCTATTGGGAAGCCTGATGCGGGTTTGGGACCTCTTGCTCTTCAAGAGGGACCTCAGTGTTTGTGATATCCCTTCCACTTGGCATGCCACACTAGGGGTGTGCGTCCTGGCCAGATCACCACGTCTTTGCCCCTTGTAGCCATCCTCATGTGACTTTTTCTTTATGCCTTCAGTTGTAGAGAATCTCTTCTGTTAGTCATTTTCATATTTGCTCTATAGTCATGTACTGCATAACACTATTTTGGTCAATGGCAAACTGAATGTATGATGGTGGTCCCATAAGATTAAAATGGAGCTGAAAATTTTATATTGCTTAGCAGTGTCGTAGCTATCATTACTCACATATTTGTGGTGATATCAGTGTAAACAAACCTACCGTGCTGTCAGTCGTATAAAAGTGCAGCACACACAATTATGTACAGTACATAATACTTGATAACAAACTATCTTACTGGTTTATGTACGTAGTACACTGTACTTTTTATCATTACTTTAGAATATACTCTTTCTAGTTACAAAAAACATTTGCTGTAAAACAGTATGCCATGTTATGCCAGCAGCAGTCTCGTACAGCCGCTCCTGTTTACCTTGTTTCTTGATTGCAACATTTTCTCTTGTGCTTCATTTAGCTTCGTGTTGTTTCATTTATCATTGCTCCTAAGCATACAAAATCCACTGCTAATGTTGTCAGTAGGCTGTATTTAGTGACTGACCAAGAAATGAAATTAAAAGTAAATGAAGGACTATGAAGGTGGAAAATCAGTGATGATTATTGATCGCCAGTCAGACATGTCCCATTCTACCACGGTTATGATGTGAAGCACAAGAACAAAGTGACAGAAGCTGGTAAGGTTTCTGCTTCATTGAAATCAATGAGACTGTCAGAAATTCGAGAAGGTTGGTTTTGGTTTTTTAGTTTCAGTTATTGATAGTTGTGAGTTTGTTGAGAAACTTTTTTTTGTCTTATATAGGCCCTCCTTGAATTTTTAAAGTATATTTATTGATTATGCTATTACAGTTGTCCCATTCTTTTCTCCCTTTTATTTCCCTCCACCCTGTACCCACCCTTCCACCAGCATTCCTCTGCCCTAGTTCATGTCCATGGGTTATATGTATAAGTTCTTTGGCTTGTCCATTTCCCATCCTATTTTTAACCTCCCCCTGTCTATTTTGTACCTATCATTTATGCTTCTTATTCTCTGTACCTTTTCCCTCATGCTCTGCTCTCCCTCTCCCGACTGGTAACCCTCCATGTGATCTCCATTTCTATGAATCTGTTCCTGCTCTAGTTATTTGCTTAGTTCTTGTTTTTTTTTTTTAAAGACCAGACATAGAAGTGTATATCTTTCTGCATTGTGACAGTCATGGACAAAGGCGGGAGGAATTGGGATGTTCAAAGAAGAGGCTGGACCCAACTACAATGTTGAATTTACTGCTACTTCTAGGTGGTTTAAATGATTCAAGGATTGTCATTCATTACATAGTGTGAAAGTGAGTGGTGAGTCTGTGTGTGAGTGCTGATGTGAAGGCGGCTGAAGAATTTTTGGAAACTCCAGACAAGCTGATTGCGGAGGAAAATTACTTGCTAGAGCAAATATTCAATATGCATGAAACTTCCCTATTCTGGAAATAGATACCTGAAAGGACTTCATCCATAAGGAGGTTGAGTCAAAGTCAAGTTTCAAGGTTTTAAGGACAGGATAACAATGTTGCTTGGGGGCAGTGTTACATGCTATAAATTGAAACCCTTGTGATCTCACACAGAGCCCCAGGGCCTTTAAGCATATCAACAATGCACCTACTACCAGGTGCATTGAATACCAGGATACTACAGGATAAAACAGGAGCAATAAGTCATGGATGACCCAGAGCTCTTCCAAATTGCCTTCCTGAATTGCTGTGCCAGCTAAATGGGCAAATGCTGTTTGAAGAATAATGTGTCTTTTAAGATTTTGCTTATTGTTGGTAATGTTCTCAGACATCCTTTTGCTATTGGTGATCTTTTATCCATATATCAAAGTGGTGTTTCTCCTCAGACACCACATCTTTGATTCTACCAGTAGGTCAAGGAGTTAGAACAGTTTTTGAGGCCTACTACCTAAGGAAGATTTTTGTTCAGGCTATTGCTGCAATTTAGGAATACCATGAGAAAATACTGATGCAATTCTGGAAGGATTACAACTCTGTAACTATCATGAACATTGCTTGGACCTGGGGTGATGTTACTAAGCACTGTATGTATAGCAACTGAAAGAAATGAGATTTGCCCATGGCTTCAAAGGATTTGCCAAGAGTGAGGAGGTGGCAAAAATTAACAGGCTATGGCTGAGATAGCAAACAACTTTAACTTGGTTGTGAATGAGAATGACATTGAACAACTACTAGAGGTGATGCCTGTGGAATTTACTAATATGGACTTGTTGGATCTGGAACGGGAACTCATAGCTGAAGAAGAGGCAAGAGACGAAGAAACTGCAGCCTTGTCTGGTGTGACTCAGTGGAATGAGCGCTGGCCTGTGAACCCAAGAGATGTCAGTTTGATTCCCTGTCAGGGCACATGCCTGGGTTGTGGACCAGGTTCCCAGCTGGGGGTGTGCAAGAGGCAACTGATCTGTGTTTCTCTTCCTCTCTTTCTTTCTCCCTTCCCCTCTCTGTAAAAATAAAATCTTTAAAAAAGAAAAGTAAACTGTGAAAGAAAAAGAAGAACCCACAAGAAAATTCACAGTGTAAGTTTAGTAGGAGCTTTTGGAGACCTCAACAAACTCCTTAAAACATTTGAAAGGGTGGACCCCCACACCAAAAGATTTTTATTAATAGAGAGGGATGTTTATAGTGCATTATCTGCGTAAAGCAAATCTTTGATGAAAAAAAAGAAAGAAACCAAACCACCATGGACATACCTCTAAAAAGAGTGATATCTCCTCAAGAAGGACCTCAGGCAGGTCCTTCAAGAGGTAATCCAGAAGAAGGCATTATTATCATAGAAGAAAGCTCCCTGCATGTTATCACCCCAAAGATCTTCCCTTGGGTCAAGATATGGAGATGGAAGATAGTGATATTGATTACCATGACTGTGTATAGATCTAGGCTAATATGTGTGTATGTTCTTAGTTTTTAATTTAAAAATTGTTTAAAGTAAAAAAAACAATTTAAATAAAAACAAGCTTATAGAATAAGTATAAAAAGAAAAAAATTTTTTTGCCCTGACTGGTGTGGTTCAGTTGATTGGGCATCATCCCTCAAGGCAAAAGGTCACTGGTTTGAGTCCCAGTCAGGGCACATGCCTGGGTTGCAGGTTCAGTCCTTGGTCAGGGTGTGTGCAGGAAGCATACCTGTTGCCCCCAATGTTTCTTTCTTTCTGACATTGATGTTTTTCTTCCTCTCTTTCTCTCTCTCTTCCTCTCTCTCTAAAGTAAATATTAACTAAATATTTTTTAAAAGAAAAATACTTTTGTACAGTTGTAAAATATGTTTCAAGGTAAGTATTATTGCAAAATAGTCAAAAAATTTAAAAAGTAAAGTTTATAAAGTCAAATGTTACGCTAAGGTTAATTTATTATTGAAGAAAGAACTGCTTATTAAATTTATTGTAGCATAAGTATATAATGTTTATAAAGTCTACAGTAGTGTAGACCTTCACATCCACTTACCACTCACTCACTGACTCACCCAGAGCAACTTCCAGTCCTGCCAAAAAACTCCATTCGTGGTAAGTGCCCTATACAAGTGTAACATTTTAAATATTTGATATAATATTTTTACCTTATCTTCTCTGCATTTGGATACACAAGTATCATTGTGTTACAATTGCCTGTAGTATTCAGTACAGTAACATTATGTGCAGGTTTGTAGCCTAAGAGCAACAGGCTATACTATATATCCTTGATGTGTATGTGTAGTAGGCTAGACCATTGAAGTTTGTGCGCTCAGTGATATCCCCACATTGATGAAATTGCCTAGAGATGCATTTCTCAGAATGTATCCTCATTGTTAACTGATACACGATTGTGTGTAATTTCTGTTTTTGTGATTGAAATTATGTCAGATGCTAGAATGAATAACTTTTTTCTCTACTTTCTTCCTTGGACATGGTTCTATTTTATTTTCCATACTCCAATAGAATTATATTTATCATTTTTCTCCTCCTATCCCCCATTCCTCACTAAGTTATGACCTGCTCAAGTGTAAGTACTATTTGTTTTTTCTTTTCTTTCATATCCCTGAATGTCTGGCCCAGTGGGGTTTGGCACTTTGTAGATCCTTAGCAGATGTAGGTTGAACCAAACTAAAAATAATCAGAAGATGAAGTGATACCCAGTGAAATGCTAAAATGATTAGGGCATTTTTTCTTTTATGTTATTGAAATTAGACTCTTTTATGGTTATTGAATAATCAAGAAAATGAAACTGACATTTGTGTAACAATTATCATTTGTCACATATTTTCAAATACATTATCCTTTTTACTTAGTAGCTTAATAGAGAGTGCACTTTTAAAAGCATTGGAAACTTTTTTATTAATCCTATTGTGTGGGCCTTAGGATAAAAAATGATCATAATCTAGAATCTTTCTTGTTTTAGTCTACTGATTTTTAAATATCAGGTAATGATTTCCTACCGCACCAGGGAATTATTAACATTTTAAGCTGCGATGATGTATGCCTGTGTTAAATATATTAAGGTGAAATTGATCCCTTCTCAAAGGACCTTAGTGGTTATTCACAAGCCTTCATTTCTATAAGAAATGGCTGTTTTTTCCTGAGTTACCTACTTTGGTTCTCCATTCAGCTACTGAAACAAAATAATTAAACATATAAGTGATAACACTGTGACAAAGGTAGCAATGCTGTTACTACCTTTAGTATCGGTTGGAAAAATGGGGAAGAAAGAGTATGAAGGAAGATCTAATCATAATATAATAGGATTCACTGCAGGATTCTTATAAACTGAGTATTTAGGGCTTGTTTACATTTCATTAAGGACTTGTCATAGAGACTGGGGGGCTGAGAACTTAATGAGAGCCACTATGAAATAAGGGAAGTCAAAATTGAAATAAACCTTCTCTGATACATTATAGTAACCTGAAGACATTAATTTATCTAACAGTCAGCCATAAAAATAATTCATGTTGGAGCTTATTTTTATATTACACGAAGTTTGCTAAGCAAATAGTGTGAAGATTCTTTAGTACTTAAGAAATGCCAATTTAATCAGAAGTTTTAGATAACCCCAGTTTATTTATAAACTATTGTTACATTAATTAAAAATAATGCTTAAATAGTCATTCAAGTAACTTCCTCCAAGGGCTTTCTAAGCAAAATAAATTCAGCCAGAAAGTAGTTTTCATTTATATCTTTTGCCATGGATTAATTATACAAGTCTAAACTAATACTTGTCTCAGGTGCTAAAGCAGAAGCTTAACTAGAAGGCTCTATTTGGCACAGCATTTAGACAGAGGGAGGGAGAGTAGAAAGAGCACTGCACAGATAATCTGTGGACAGGAATTCTAGTCCTAACCATTCCCCCTAACGAGCTGGCTAAACTTGTTCAAATTGCTTTATTCCCTGGACCTCAGTTTTCATATCTGTAAATTAAGATGTTTAGAGTCTATCAGGCTTCATTCATTTGGGGATGAAGAGAGGGGAGGAAAAGGGGCTCCTTGGAGAAACTGCTATACCCTGCTCAGAAAAAATACTTTTATGCACATACACACATCCACTACATATGCATGTAAATACCCATGAAATTTAGTACATAATTTCAGAAGGTTACTGTAAAGATTAAATGAAAGAATGAATATAAAGAACATTTAGTAGGATTTGAAAAATGTTATCCCTCCTATACTTGACCAGAGTGAGAAGGGTCTTTAGCTTCTGAGTTTTGATTAAAAGCCACAGAAAAACATTTTTCAAGTCTCATTTGGGAAGAAAGGATTTTAAAGTATATAACTATCAAGTTGCATGAGATATTCCCCTTTTTATAACAAGCCATTTCTTTCAACAGTTACTAGGGTTTGTTTTTTAGAGAGGGGTGCCAATCTATCATCAAAGTGTTGACAAGTGAAATCTGACAAGGTTGAGGTGGTATAGCTGCAGGCTACTTCAAAATTTCTCACTGTCTTTCGCATTTGAAGAGAAAGGATCTCTATCTTTTTTATACTTACTCACTTTGCAACAGCCTTTGATTTATATGATTCTTAAAACAGTAACTCTAAATTGACAAATTATTTTGGCAGTTAGCATTGGTTTAGATAAGGGCATTTCAGTGTTCTCTTGTCTGTAACTCAGCTTTTTAGGAATGATTCTTGAAATTCAGTTTATTTTTTTCTTCAAAATTGCATTACTTTTTATCTATTCAAGTTAACTATAAAACTGTATTTATGGAGCTATAATCTAGAATTATCATGATCACATAGTCAACTTTTGTTTTTCTTGTTTTTTTATTGTTGTGATTTAGATATATCCTAAAAACAAGAATTAAGTTTATATATTTTAAGATCAGAGAGGTAAGTCCATATGTTGAAGGTGGTGGTAAGCAAAGATTATTTTATTGTTGTTAATATTATTAGCTTATTCAAGCATACCTTTTTCCTCCTTTCTAAAATGCCTGATATACGCCATTGCAATTATTTTGTGAGGTCATTGAAAAAGGCACATCAACTACATACAAATCTCTTTGGAATAATGGAAAGTTTGTGCAGCAAAACATTTAAAATGAGCATCAGCAAACAAGATGTTTGTATTAATAGGAACCTAGAAAATGGCTGTGCAAAGGTCAACACTGATCTTTAAATATTAGTGAAATTTAATTTGTTGCATGTAATGAGTAGAAAGAAGAGGTAGCAGGCTACAATGAAGAAGCCATTGATAAATTGTCTAAATGTCACAACTGCTTACAGTACAGAAAATGTTAAACTGACAAGATCTATTTAACTAAGTGAATTAAACAGCTTGTACAATACCCTAGAGAAATATTTTCCAAATTCAAGTACAACAGCAGATTTATAAATACTTTGCCATGATTTATCTTGGGGAAGTGAAGGGACTACTATTTTGTCTAGGCATAGAATTTCTTCTAATCTTTTTTAATAAGAATGATGGACAAGTTTTCTCGGAACATGGGAATCTATTTATTGCCTTTTGCTTCATCTAGAAATAGCATCATCAGACTGATGTTTAGCAGCTGTGAAGAACCATCCTCTGGCTGTGGCACTCTGGCACAATACTCACTGAATTGAGTTCAAAGAGCTTTCTCTTACGTTATACCCAATACTTTTAAAACTGTGAATTCTACATTTTTTTGTTTTCTTCATTTATAAAGTTGATGAAAAAACTTGTAAAGGAAAATGTCCAGTGTACATAACAAGATTAATATTCATGCACAAAGAATAGATAAAGAACTCAGTAAAGAGATGGGCAAAAGCTAGGAAGAGGTAATTTATAGAAATAAATTGTTAAAAAGTATATAAAAAGATGTTTGACTTCTTTAATGAGTGGAAAATGGAACTTAATATTAACAGAATCCATATTTTACCTACCAGATTGGCAAAAGTTAAAACTTTGATAATACTCTGTCTTACTGAGGTCATAGGGAAATGGGCAGTCATGTTATTGATGGGTCTGTAAATTGGTACCACCTTGGAGGCCAATTTGGCAGTACCTGTCAAAACATAAAGTGTGTGCATATATTTTCATAGTAGTATTTGTAAGGCTAAAAGAAACAATGTTTTCCATTAAGGGAACAGCGAATTAAATTATGACCATGATCACTATCTAGGGGCACATCTTACAGTTATTAAACAATGAGGTAAATCTGTATATGTGAACGGGTAAATCTGTATATGTGAATACATGCTATGGTGTTCAATGAAAAGAAGCAAATTCTATGTATAATAAAATCCTGTTTTTACAAAAATAAAAAACAAGTCAGTGTGGGTGTGGATATATTCTAGATTCATCAAGAAAGTTTGGAAGGCCACATGCCTCGCTGTGCAGTGGCTCCCTTCAGAGTGGGGAGGGCGGCCTGAGGGGAATATGTTATTTTAATGTTAAATACTTCCATATTTTATTGCATTTCTTTAAACAAAAGTATGAATTTCTATCATAATTTTAAAACCCAAGAAGAAACAAAAGACCAGACAGAGTGTCTGATAGATTTAAAAGTTTCTCTCTTCATTTTCTCATTTTCATTTTTAGGATTTATCATGTCTTTTATTTTTTTTAAATTTTATTTATTTATTTTTAGAGAGAGGGGAAGGAAGGGAGGAAGAGAGGGAGAAAAACATCAGTGTGTGAGACGCATCTGACACTTGCCTCTCTAACAGTTGCCTCATGTACACTGGGGACCTGGCCTGCAACCCAGGCATGTGCCCTGACCTGCCCTGAACAGAAATTGAAGTAGCAACCTTTTGCTTTGTGGGATGATGCCCAACTCCCTGAGCCACACTGGTGAGGGCCCTATAGCTTCTTTTCAGAATAAGGACATGATAGTGCTTTTAACATACTGCTTTGTGCTTTTGTATTTTGCTTCTACCATTTAATTGCTGAGTATTACTTGTTAAATCTAAAATTTTATAAGTTAAAGTATTACCTTTTAGCATTTATTGAATACTGGCAATGGGTGAAAATTATCAAATAAATATATCCTGAATATTAACACTTAACATTTAATATTCAGGTATCTATCAGTTGAAAGGTGTCTAGATTTCTGAAGTGATCTAGAAGTTTATGTGCTATGATGTAATATAGAAAAAATCCATATACAGTTATTTGTATGGAAAATAATATAATAATAAATAATATAGTAATAAACTCTGTGTTTTGTGTACTTGCAAGTATAAATCTACTTTTGCCAAAAATAATATTTGAAGATAAGTGTCACTAAGGAAGCCAGGACACTTATTTGATAACTGTCGTTTGAATAAAATTAAAGGATAAAGTTTTCAGCATTAGAGACAATTAGTTGAGTAATACCCACTAATGATGTTCAGCACTTTTCTCCTTCAAAGCATTATATATTAATTAATACTTAGAACACTCTTACCAATATAGGTCAATATTATTATCCCTTTTGCAGGTGGGAAAATTGAGGCAGAGAGGTTAAATGATTTGGAGTACATTTGTCACAGCAGGATTAGAATTGAGACATTTTTGGCTCAGAGCTCAACATTCAGAGCAGTAGAACCACACCTTCTTTAGAAGACTTAATCTCTGTGTCCTGGATAAAGCATTACCTCTCATTAAACCCTATTGAGGCCATCTCTACATCAAAATTCATTAACAAAATTCATTAACAAATTCATCAACATGAATTTGATCCCTATATCACCACTTAAAAACACACACATGCCATTTTCTCTTCCATGGCTTTCCTGACACTAGATTGTCCTAATTTGTCTTTTATATTTTTCCATGTTGGAAAATTACAAAAATATCTACCCTTAATTGTTCTTCTGGGATCTTATTCAGTGGTTTTAACTTTCCTTTCTATATAGGAAGTCCCACAATAGTTTTTATATGGTCCAGGCCCCTTTCCTATATTTCTGTTACCAGCTAGACACTTCTACCCCATCTACTGCTATACCTTAAGCTCCTGTTGTTTCTAAAATTCAACTTAATGACAGTGGCAAAATTTGGTTCTCTCTCAGACTAACTTTTTAATATATTTTTTAATTCATATGTTGCCCTCGAAACTAGGATATACCACGTGGAAACAAATAAAGGTAAGAGGTTCCTGGGAACTAGGCGTGGCCAAGAAAAATGGTCTGCCATTGTTTCTAAGATTCAGCTTATTGACATTAGCAAAACTTGTTCCGCTTCTAGATTAACCTATTTCTATGTGTGTTTTAATTCAAGTGCTGCCCTTGAAACTAGGATACACCAGGTGTGAACAGATATAAGTAAGAGGTTTCTGGAAACCAGGTGTGGCCAAGAAAAATGATATTTTTGACTAATTTTACAGGGTGAAGAAGCTGAAGCATAGTCTAAGGAAGAGGAAAAGCCAGAGTTACAACTGAGGGGCAAGGCTAAAAAGTCTAACAGGAGACTTAGTAGTCAGGTCAGGGGCTAGGAAAATTGAGGTGTGTGGGTTGAGTAAATGAGAGAATCACTGAGAACAGAATGCACTGGAACCCTTCTACCTGGCATGTGGTGATGGAGATGTGTCTACTCAGTGGAGCCATGTTCAAAGCAAGGGTCACTCTCTGTGCTGTAATCAGATCCCCATCCCTTGGTGGTTATTCCAGATTCTTCCTTCTCCCTCATTTCCACAATTTGTCAGTCCTCATATGCTGTTGATTCTTTCTTCACAACATCACTTGAATCTGTTTCTTTATTTACATTCCATCTGCCATCATCCCAATTCAAGTCTTTGTTATGGTATATTGGTATTATCTGTTTACTTTATTCCATTTCTAACAGGTCACTTGTATCAAATATTCCTATTCCACTCTAATATTCCTATTCCACTCTAATATTCCCAACTACACAGTTAATCTTCCAACAAAAATTCTGATCTGTTGATTACCTTTCCTAAAATACTTTACCAGATCGGAAACTTTTCATTACTCTTCAGTTAGCTACCTAACAGATATAAAGTCTTAAGTCCTAAGTTGGGTATTCAAAGATTTCCCTAGTATGGCCCCGATTTATCTCTTCTATTTGTGCACAAAACCAACCGCTTATTTTTTTCCTAAATAATCCTTGCATCTTTTTGTCTCATTTATGCTTTTATATATTGCTCCCTTGTTTTTATCTCTCCCCTATAAAAACTTAACAAGTCTCTAATACCCTCTACTTTCTAAGACAATTTCTTTATTTTCAAACTAGAACATCTGCTGAACACCATAGCCCTTTGTTTGTGTTGCTAAAGTAACGACAAACTCCATATTGTTGTTTTTGTGTCTATTTTATCACTGTAATAGATTATAGGTATTTGATAGTAAAGACTCTGCTTGTAAATCTTTATATCTATGACTTGTGGTAAAATGTCATTTACCTAAAGTGCTCAAAGTATTTATGATATTTTATTAACATTTACATATCATAGGATTTTCTCAGGTCCAAATGACCCAGTGTTCCTAATACTCTATCTAGTCTTCTGTTACAATAGGTTCAATCCAAGCTTTCGGTTTCTTTATTTTGAAATTCCTCTGTCCTTTACATAACTTTATAATTATTTCATAGTTTTGTTTAATGTTGAATATCTCATTTTTTGTTCTGATAACATGATATTGATTAAATATGTTAATGCATATACTTTACTGGTATTAACGTAATTCTGTGTTGATGCAGTTAGATAAGAGATTATGGGGAAAATATACTATATTTTATGAATTGAAAATACCCAATAATTGTTAGCATAGGTAGCTACTTAGTTATAAATAGAGGAAGTGAGCAAAGGGAATCAGACATTAAGCCTGATAAACTAGGGAGCCACAGCAGTCATAGGCTCCCAAAGAGACTGACACATCCTCTGCCCTTGGGACCTAATCTCCGAAGAAGGTAGGGAGTATTGGTTACCAGTAATTAGCCAGGATTACCAAGGGAGGAATAAAAACAGTAGGGGAAATTCCCCTCTGGGCACCTGTGCTGCAGAAACCAAGATGGTGCAGGAGGAGGTCCTTCTACTTTGAGGCGTGTGCAGCGGAAGCCATGATGTCAACCATGACCAGAGGAGAGGTGTCTAATCTTGGAAAAGGCTAAATTGGTTAGAGGGGGGGCCTAACACAAGCCCTCAAAGGATTGGAAAATAGATTGATTAGTTTGAAAGAGCACCTGGTCTTTCCCAAGATCAAGGTAATATAATCAAAGCTTTACAAAGGCCTGTCTCTGTAGCATACATGTGTTTGTGCGTTCTCTCCCTAGAGCAGCCATGTGGGCCCAGCAGCTGTGTGGGTCCAAGCACCGGCCTGGGTACAGCCACACAGTGCCAGTTGGAGCACAGCCAGGAACAGAGACTGAGTAGCCAAATGGGGACAGAGACTAAACTGGACTAAACTTTGGCATGGATTGAACCAGTGACACAGAATTTCTGGACCCTGGCCCTTCCTCTGGGCTTGGTGAAGACAAGGCTGGAATTCTTCCATAATGGGACAGAGCCGAACTACCCAGCTGTTGTTGAGACACAGACTCTGGGCACCTGGGGACTGTCCTTTATGTTTGCTCCAGCTTCATTAAATCTTACCACTACATCTCATCCTCCCATGTGAGGTCCCTGAAATGCTTTTCTGGTGACATCACAAGAGCCTATTTCCACAGACAATGCGAGTGACTAGAACACCTAATATGACTAACCTGGGGTTTAACTTAAATTCATGCTCTTCGGTTATCTTTATTTTTGTTCATTTTGGATTGATGAATGAATAAATGTCTTCAGAATATCTCTTGATAATAAATAGCAAGTATATGTTCTATGTTCATGCACAAGATATTTCCTTAGGCTATTTGAGGTATTTTGCTAATGTACCTTCATCTTAAATGTCTTGTTGGTGCCATGGTGTCATTTATCTTTGTTAAACTACACCAGTGTCTTCTCTTTGTTAATTCTTTCTTTCCCATCATTTGTTACATTAAGGTCTAATTTCTTCTCAAGTTTCTTGTTCTTCCCAAAGCAGTCAAAATAGGTAGCTTTAGAAATCAGGAAAGGCAAGTATTTTGCAGAATTATTTAGTGGCAAGGTAATTTTTATGTGTAAAACATAGTTTTTATTTTTAAAAAGATTATGAAAATTATAACAAGTCACAGCATCTTAATGCAACTGTTTCTATTTTGCATGCTACTTTTTAAAAATTTAGTTTATATGGGAATAATTATTATTAAGGCAAATAAATATTAATTTATTTTAATGAGCTCTCTATAATCCTATTATCTCGGTGTCCTGAAAATTTGGGCTATCATAGATTCTGTGCCTGCCCTGTACACACACAATAAAAAAAATCTAGATTTAGGTTGAGCTCAGCTTAAATTATGCTTCTTATTTTTGCTTGGACACTGAAGTGGATTTAGAATGGCCTTTGGAGACATCAACTATCTTATAAAATGAATATATTAGGAAGTTGTAAAGTTAATATTTAAAAATAAAAATTATTAATTTTTGTTCAGGTCCTTCCATCTGCTATTTTTGTTTGGCTAACTCTTTTTTCTATTCAGTATTCAATATTAAGATAATTTGCTGTATTTTTTAAATTAGTTCATTCTTTCATTCATTTTCCCCCATATAATAACTACTTTGTTTTACTTCTAAGTCCAAGTGCATTGGGTTTTATCCCCAGAGAAATACACAAGGGCACTGAGTGGGGCAGCATTTTTCAGCTTTACACACCCTTCTCCCAATATACAGAATCCAGCATTCTTCTTAAATTCTTTTTTCCCCATTTCAAACCCACTATTTATGCACTAATACAATATTTGAATAATACGAGTTTAGTCTTGACTACTTCCTTCAGGCAGATTTTTCAAACAAGGAAATTCTTTTCAACTGTCGGCATTCTTGAGTAAAATGCAAGATGTTTAGAGGTCTGCATTTTTTCAGAAAGAGACGGCGCACTGTGGAGACAGCAAGATATCTTGAGGACTAAAAGGAAGTTGAGTGGCTCTCTCTGTGGAGCACACCCTCACCTTCCCCAGCTCCCCCTTGCACCAGGCCTGTTTGCCTTGCATCTGTCTTTCCCCTAAGTTCTAAGGGCCTTTCTTTTTGCCTCTGTAACTTGTTTCCTGGGCCCATTTCTTCAATAGCTCCTTTCTTTCTTACCTCTGTGACTTTCTAAATAACCTTTTATAGTTTCAGTCTTGGCCCTGAATTCTTTCTTAGCCAGAATTTAAATATCAAAGTTGTTAAACCAATGTCTGGCCTAACTCCAGGGATCTAACACCTGTACTGTTTTAATCAAAAGTAGGAATGACCAAAAAAAAAAATGGAATCACAGTAGTGACCACCATATTGGGACCTAGGAATTTTAGTTGATACCAAATGCAATTGTAAAGAAAAGCAAGTTTAGAAAGGAGAGTGATTCCACAAAGTGACTAACCAGAGTAAAAAATAAATGAAGGAAAACATTATAATTGGCTTTCAATTCACTCTAATGATTAAATTGCCATAATCCGTATAGACTACAGAAAAATGATTGAATGTCCACTTTGACATTGCCCTGAATCTTTTGTCACTGGCCTCATATTCTCCCCAAGTTGAAGGAAGGCAGAGTCTGGACTGTAAACACACCCTTCAGTTAACATGTGTTTTTCAAATATTTGGCTCAAACTTTTTCCAGAGATGCTACATTTACAAAATCAGGAAACATTTTAGGAGTAAACAAAAGGCACTGGTACCATTATTATAAAAACAGAAAGAAAATATGTAAATAATACATTTTAATTAAAAACGTAAATATTCTACAGGCATAATTTTAAAAATGCCAATAGAGTTATTTAAACTTATAAATCAAAGATTTAAATTTTTCCAGTATACTTATTTGATTTATAAAGTCTTTTATATTCAATTATTTAGTGGTAATTATTAGTAAGTTTGCATTGTTGAGTAGTTACCAGCTTAGATGTTAAAAGCTGCCATTCTAAAAACATCACTACAAGGTCAGTGTCAAATTGCCCTTACTAGAGCAGCTCAAGGACTGCTTCTATGTGATATTAGAATTTTTTTTAGAAACTTTTTTTAATACTCAAATCTCTCTCAAAGCACAGAGGCTTCAAGAGCAGTGATGTGAATGTAGCTCGAAATACAAGTAAAGTCCTTCAAACAAAGAAAATAGATGGTGTATACCAGCTTATATTGATCATTAACTTTAAAAGTACGTAATACAATTTTAAAGGTAGGAATTAATTTGGAGGGCCTTCAGTTCTTTCTTCCTCCAGCTCTTGGACTTCTTCTTTAGCTTCCCCATCCTTCACCTCCTGTTGGGAAACCAGGAATTTGTCTTTGTTGCTGTCCTTTACCCATTTCATTTTACTATTCTGAAACCAAATGTTGACCTGCCTCTCAATGAGGGCTAGGGCATGGGAAACCTTGATTCTTCTATTTCTGGTCAGTAAAGGGTAAAAAGGAATTCCTTCCAGGACTGGCATTTGGGAAGGACTGTAGGCCATGGTCTCATCCAGGAGAATATTTGCCAAAGAGTGGAGCTCTGATTTAAGTGGCCTGGCTCTTCACCAGTGTTACCACTAGATGATTTACAGTCATGATCTTGTACTAGTTTAGCTTCTTGCTGGGTCATAAAAATTGGCTGTCTCTGTAAGTTATCCTATATTCCTAAAACTTTGCAACCTCCCCAGGACAGTTAATATTGCCATGGGGGATGGGGAAGGGGCAGGGTTGGCAACTGAAGAGGTGGAGGGGGCAGGACTTGGTCCCCAGCCAGAATGAAACTAGTCCTGGCCAGGATCAATTGCCTCCGCCACAGCAACCTGGCCACGTGGGCAGAGGTGATGGGTATGAGGGCATAGGAGCCTGCTGGGAGGGTGTGACTGCGTGAAGGCAGTCTGTGTGCTGTAGGGGGATCATGTGAGGAGCAGGAAGGGACGGCATGCTCTGTTCAAGCTTTGGGGGAGGAGCTGTGCAGGAAGTCAGAAGGGCTGTTGTGATAGAGTTGCAAGGCAGCATTGAAACAAGAGAAAATAAGGATATTGATTTTGTCTCCTCCCACCATGTCCATCTAGTTTTTATTTTAGATTTTTACAAATTTGTTTTATTTACTCTATCAATTCTCTTAAATTTTACTAGCAGATATTTGAAGTTCATGGAAAGAGAAGGATGAATAACCTGCTTTTGCCCCTGATAATGCATAACCCCTGCAAAACCTTCTTCTTAATTATACATATTTTGTGGAGTCCACAGGAGTTGTCACATGTTCATAAACAAGCCCAATCATTAATGGACATTGCTATTTTCTTTTGACTTGCCATATTTAATACTTGTTAGGTATGCTTTTAAAAAAATTTAATCTTTATTGTATTCTTTTTCTACTTAATCCCCTTAAACCCCCTTCCCCCAGCAGTCACCCCACTGTTGTCCATGACTGTGAGTCCCTTTTTCCTTTCTGCTCAATCCCTTCACCCTCTAACCTACCCACCACCCCCAGCTATCATCCTGCTCTGCATCTGTGAATCCATCCCCATTTCCTTGTGCAGTTTGTTCATTCAATTCCACATATGAGTGAAATCATATGGTTTTTGTCTTTTCTCTGACTGGCTTATTATTTCATTTAGCATATTGTTCTCCAGATCTATCCATACTGTCACAAAGTATAATTTTTTTTTTTACAGCTGAGTAGTATTCCATGTGTAAATGCCCTATAGTTGTTTTATCCACTCATCTACGGATGGACACTCGGGCTGCTTCCATGTCTTGGTGATCGTAAATAATGTTGCAATGACAATAGAGGTGCTTATGTTCTCTTGAATTTCCATACTGCTTTCCACAGTGGCTGCACCAATCTGCATTCCCGCCAACAGTGCAAAAGGGTTCCCCCCTTTCCACATCCTCACCAGCACTTGTTGTTTGCTGATTTATTAATGATAGCCATTCTGATAGGTGTGAGATGATACCTCATTGTGGTTTTAATTTGCATCTCTCTGATGATTAGTGATGTTGAGTGTCTTTTCCTATGTCTATTGCCCATCTGTATGTCCTTTTTGGAGAATTATCAGGTACTTTGCCAATTTTTAACTGGGTTATTTGTTTTCTTTTTGGTGTTGAGTTTTTTAAGTTCTTTATAAAATTTGGATATTAACCCCTTTCTCCCATTCTGTGCATTGTCTTTTTAATTCATTGATGGGTTTTTTTTTTGTTTTTGTTTTTGACTGTGCAAGAACTTTTTAGTTTGAGATGGACCCATTTGTTCATTTTTTCTTCTGTTTCCCTTACCTGGGAAGATACATCTGATAAAATATTGCTATGAGCAATGTCCTGATAGTGCTGCCTATGTTTTCTTGTAGGATTTTCATAGTTTTGGGTCCAACATTTAAGTCTTTGATCCATTTTGAATTCATTCTTGTGTGTGATGTCAGAAGGTGATCTGGTTTTATTTTTCTGCGTGTACCAATTTTCCCAACACCATTTAGTGGATAGTTTATCTTTAGCCTATAGCATGTGGTTGCTTCCTCTGTTGAATATTAGTTGACTATTAAGGTGCGGGTTTATTTCTGGGCTTTCTATTCTGTTCCATTGATCTGTGTGTCTTTTTTATAACAGTAGCATGCTGTTTTGATTACTGTGGCCTTATAATGAATATAGTATAGTGTTATTACTCCAATTTTGTTTTTCTTTCTCAGGATCACTTCTGCTATGCAGGATTTTTTATGGTTCTATATAAATTTTTAAAATATTCTAGCTCTGTGAAATATGTCATTGGAATCATGATAAGAATTTCATTGATTGTATAGATTGCTTTGAGGAATAGCAACATTTTAATGATGTTAATTCTTCTTATCCATGAACATGGTATGTGCTTCCACTTATTTGTATCTTCTCATAGTTCTTTCTTCAGTGTCTTATAATTTTCCAAGTACAGGTCTTTTACATCCTTGGTTAGGTTTATTCCTAGGTATTTTATTCTTTTTGAATCAATCATGAATGGGATTATTTTTTTAATATTGCTTTCTGTTAGTTTGTTATTGGCATATGAAAATGCAGCTGATTTCTGGATATTAATTTTGTATTCTGTTACTTTTCTGAATTCATTTATCAGTTCTAGTAGTTTCTTGGTGGAATCTTTAGGGTTCTCTATGTACAGTATCATGTCATCTACAAATAAAGACGGCTTTACTTCTTCCTTTCCAATTTGGGTGCCTTTTATTTCTCCTCCTTGTCTGATTGCTGTGGCTAGGATTCTAGTACTGTGTTGAATAAGAGAGGTGAAAGAGGACATCCCTGTCTTGTTCCTGATATTAAGGGGAACACTTTCAGTTTTTGCCTGTTGAGTATTATGCTGACACGGGGTGTATCATTTATGGCTTTTATTATTTTTAAGTATGTTCCCTCTAATCTCACTTTGCTGAAAGTTTTTATCATAAGTGAGTGCTTGACTTTATCACGTGCTTTTTGTGCATCTATTGATATGATCACATGGTTTTTATCCTTTATTTTATTTATGTGGATAATCACATTTATTGATTTGCAAATGTTTTTCCAACCTCGCATTCTTGGAATAAATTCCACTTGATTATGGTGTATGATCTTTTTAATGCATGCTGTATTCTTTTTGTGAATATTTTGTTGAGGATATTGGTGTCTATGTTCATCAGGGATTTTGGCCTATAATTTTCTTTCTTTGTAGTATTCTTCTCTGGTTTTGGAATTAGGATAATGCTGACCATGTAAAATGAGTATGGGTGCCTTCCCTCTTGAATTTTATGAAATAGTTTGAGAAAGAGAGGTGTTCTTCTCAGACTGTTTGGTAAAATTCACATGTGAAGCCATCCAGTCCAGGGCTTTGTTTGTTGGGGGGGTTTTGATTACTGCTTGAATTTCACTAGGAGTAATCTGTCTATTCAGATTCTCTGATTCTTCCTGGTTTAGTTTTGGAGTGTTGTATGTTTCTAGGAGTTTATTCATTTTGTCCAGTTTGTCCACTTGTTTGGCATGTAGTTCATAGTACTTTCTTACATTCTTTTGTATTTCTTTGATGTGAGTTATTTCTCCTCTTTCATTTCTTATGATGTTTATTTGGGTCCTTTCTCCTTTTTCCTCTATGAGTCTGATTAAAGGTTTGTCAATCTTGTTTATCTTTTCTAAGAACCAGGTTTTGGAATCATTGATTTTTTTGTATCTTTTTTAAGACTCTTTCATTTATTTCTTCTCTGATTGTTATTATTTCCTTCCTTCTACTCACTTTGGGCTTTGTTTATTGTTCTTTTTCAAGTTCCTTTAAGTGTGAAGTAAGATTGTTTATTTGAGCTTTTTCTTTTTTCTTTTTTTTTGAGCTAGGCCTACAGTGCTATGAATTTCCTTCTTAAGATTGCTTTCCCTGTCTCCCACAGATTTTGGATCATTGTGTCCTCATTTTCATTTGTTTCAAGGTATTTGTTGTTAACCCATCCATTATTTAATGTTATTTAGCTTCCATTTCTTTGTGTGTGTTTTCAATGTTCTTGTGATTGATTTCTAGTTTCATAGCATTGTGGTCAGAGAAGAAACTAGATATGATTTCAGTCTTCTTAAATTTATTGAGACTAGTTTTGTGTCCTAACATGTGGTCTAGCCTAGAAAATGTTCCATGTATACACAAAAAGTATGTGTATTCTGCTGCTTTGGTGTGAAATGCTCTAAAGATATCAATTAACTCTATTTGATCTCGTGTTTGTGCAGAGGTGTCAAACTCATTTTCAGTAGGGGTTCATGTCATCCTCGTGGCTGCCTTCAAAGGGCTGAATGTAATTTTAGGACTTTATAAATGTAACTACTCCTTAATTAGGGGCAAGGATCTTAGTGCTGCAGCCTGCTAGAAACAAGGTGCTGCGCTGGATAAAACAAAGTTGAGGGCCGGATTTAGCCTGCAGGCCTTGTGTTTGCTACCTGTGGTTTAAGCCCACTGTGTCCTAGTTGATTTTCTTTTGGGAAAATCTATCCATTCAAGTTAGTGGGGTGTTAAAATACCCCACTGTAACTGTGTATCTGTCCATCTCTCCCTTTATATTCATCAAGATTTGCTTCACATATTTAGGTTTTCCTAAGTTGGGTGTGTAAATGTTTACTAGGGTTATAGCTTCTTGTTGGATTGTTCCCTTTATCATTATGAATGTCCTTCTTTGTCTCTTACCACAGCCTTGGTGTTAAAATCTATTTTGTCAGCTATAAGTACTGTAACCCCAGATTTTTATTTCTTTCCATTTGCATGAAATGTGTTTTTCCATCCCTTGAGTTTTAAAAGTCTGTGTGTATCTTTTGGTCTGAGATGGGTCTTCTGGGGACAGCATATATATGGGTTTTGTATTTAATTTTTTTGTTTTATTTATTTTCAGAGAGAGGCAAAGGGAGGCATAAAGACAGGGAGAGAAACATTGATATGCAAAGATGTATGCGTGGATTTTGGGAATCCAGCTTGGGTAGGTCTTGTATTCATATCCATTCAGCTACCCTGTGTCTTTTGGTTGGCACATTTAAGCCATTTCCATTTAAGTTGATTATTAATAGATATGTATTTAGTGCCCTTTTATTGTTAGACTGTTTTCTTTTTATTTTCTTTCTCCTCCTTCTTCTTAAAGCAAGCCTTTTAACATTTGTTGTGGTACTCGTTTGGGGTTAACAAACCTCTTTAGCTTTTTCTTGTCTGGAAAGCTCCTTATTTCTCCTTCAGTTTTAAAATATAACTATGCTGGGTAATGTAGCCTTGGCTGTTGTTTCGTGCTTTTAAATCACTTTGAATATTTCATGCCATTCCCTTCTGGCCTGAAATGTTTCTGTTGAAAAATCAGGTGACAGTCTAATTGATGTTCCCTTGTATATAAGTACTTGCCTTTCTCTTGTGACTTTTAGGATTCTCTCCTTGTCTTTAAGCCTTGTCATTTTAATTGTGATGTGTCTTGGTGTAGGCCTTTTTGGATCCAACTTGTTTGGGACTGTGAGCTTCCTGGACTTCTCTGTCTTTTTCCTTGGCCAGATTAGGAAAGTTTTTGCTCATTATTTCTCCAAATAGGTTCTTGATCCCTATCTTACTCACTGTCTTCTCCTTCTGGTGTTCCCATGATACAGATATTGTTATGCTTCATGTTGTCCAAAATGTTTCTTAAACTCTCCTCATTTCTTTCTTTTTAATATATTTTATTGATTATGCCATTACAGTTCTTCTAATTCCCCCCCTTCATTTCCCTACACCCTGCACACCCCCTCCCCCACCATTCCCCCCTTTAGTTTATGTCCACGTGTCTCATGTTCTTTAGATTCTATATTTCTCCTACTATTGTTGCCCTCCCCCCTGTCTATTTTCTATCTACTGTCTATGCTACTTATTTTCTGTACCTTCTCCCCTCTTCTCCTCCTCCCACTCCCCTGTTGCTAACCCTCCATGTGATCTCCATTTCTATGGTTCCACTCCTGATCTAGCTGTCCTTGTAGTTTGCTTTTGTTTTAGGTGTGGTTGTTAATAACTGTGAGATTGCTGTCATTTTACTATACATGTTTTTATCTTCTTTATCTTAGATAAGTCCCTTTAACATTTCCTATAATAAGGGTTTGGTGATGATGAACTCCTTGAACTTGACCTTATCTGAGAAGCACTTTATCTGTCCTTCCATTCTAAATGAAAGCTTTGCTGGATAGAGCAATCTTGGATGTAGGTCTTTGGATTTCATGACTTGGAATACTTCTTTCCAGCCCTTCTTGCCTATAAGGTCTCTTTTGAGAAATGAGCTGACAGTCTGATGGGAACTCCTTTGTAGGTGACTGTCCCCTTATCTCTTGCTGCTTCTAGAATTCTCTCCTTCATTTTAATCTTGGCTAATGTAATTATGATGTGCCTTGATGTGTTCCTCCTTGGGCCCACCTTCTTTGGGACTCTCTGAGCTTCCTGGATTTCCTGGAAGTCTAGTTCCTTTGTCAGATTGGGGGAGTTCTTCTTTATTATTTGTTCAAATAAGTTTTCCACTCATGGCTGTTTCTTTCCCCCTTCTGGTACCCCTATAATTTGGACGTTGGAGCGTTTCAAGATGTCCTGGAGGTTCCTAAGCCTCTCCTCATTTTTTTGAATTCTTGTTTCTTCATATTTTTCTGTTTGGTCATTTTTTTCTTCCTTCTGGTCCACTCCATTGATTTGAGTCCCGGTTTCCTTTCCATCACTATTGGTTTCCTGTGCATTTCCCTTCATTTCAATTAGTTTAGCCTTCACTTGTTCCTCTAATTTGTGACTAAATCGACCAGTTCTGTGAGCATCCTGCTCACCAGTGTTTTGAATTGTGCATCTGAAAGGTTGGGTATGTCTTGGTTGCTTAGAATTATAGGGTCTGGGTCTTTGAGTTCTTCTTAAGCCATGTTTTGGTCTGTTTGCACCTGTTATGTATGAAGAGTGCAGCCCTAGGTGTTCACCAGGACGGGGCAACTCACTCGCTGGGTTGGGACACTGTATGTGGGGGTGGGGTCCAAGAGAGGCAATGGCGGTCCCCTCTTCTGCTTCCCACTGCTGAGGCCTACATGGTCTTTTTCACTACTTGCTTCTTCGCTGGTTTATCTGCACTCGAATGTGTGACCTTGGTCAGCCTGCCGCCTTGTACCCTCACTTGGTCCTCCTGTTGCTACCCCACACCTGGGATCCACCCACGGCTGCCTGCGTGCCTGGGTCAGGAGATCTTTCCTGCCCGACCTGCTCTGCTGCTGGCTCCGCCCCTCTTACCGTTCTGGTTGAACCATTGTTGTCGGACTTCCGTATAGTTCAATTTTCTGTGTTTTGGCTGCGTTTTGTTACTGAAACTTTGTTGACTTTAAACTTGGTTGTGAGAGGACGCACAGTGTTTCCACCTACGCCTCCATCTTGGCAGAAGTCCCTCTCTTCATTTCTTTTTTAATCTTCTTTTTTTTTTATGCTCTGCTTGGGTGTTTTTTTCTACCTTGTCTTCCAAATCACTGATTCAATGCTCTGCTTCATCTTACCTACTGTTTATTCCTTCTAGGGTATTATTTATTTCTTATATTGTATTCTTTATTTCTGACTGGTTCTTTTTGGGGGGGTTTCTATATCTTCTTTCATTCTACTTAGTGTCCTTATAATCATTACTCTAAACTCTCTATCTGATGAATTGTTTTCCTCCATTTCATTTGGCTCTTCTGGAGAATTCTCTTGTTCTTTCATTTGGTGTCACTTTGTGTTCCCATTTTGGCTGCTGCTTTGTGTTTGTTTCTACGTATTAAGTAGATTGCGAAGACTCTGGTGCAGGCCTTTATCATACACTGCTTGTGATTGGCCCTGGTAAACCAGTTTGGAGCTATTAGCAATCCACAGTATGTGGCTCCCTCTGCTAGGCCTGTTTGTGTGCAGAAAGAGCCAGGCTGCATATCCCAAGGGGCTTTTATCAACACCAAGCCCTCAGGAGGGTCAGCTGAAGTCTCATAGAGCTCCCAGAATTCTGCCTTAGTTGTTAAAGTAATCAGTGATGTAGCCTCAAGCTATAATCACAGGGTGGGGCAGAGTCATTCCTGAGGGCAGAGCTGTGGCTTCTCCTCTAGCCCATGCCATTCGGAGAGGAGTGCTGTGCAGTATTGGGAATGATTCAGCACAGGGTCCTGGTGGCTGTTCCTTCAGTTCTCTCCCCAGAGCCACCAACCCCAGACTCCTCAGGTGTCTCTAGTCCACTCTGCCCTCTTTTTGCTCTTGCCCAGGGTAAGTGATTGCAAACAAAATTTTATGTGTTGCAGGCTTCCTTTATCACCTGGTTATGGTTGCCATTTCTTTGGGGGTATGAATTACTCCTTGGCTACCATGTCTGTTTTTGTGAGTGTGGATCACATTTTGTCTGGATAACACTGCCCTCAATGAATCCACTAATCTGAAGTCCACTAACAAAATGTTCCCTCTGAGTCCATAAAGGGATTCTTGGTAGGGTAGAATGTCTTTCTTCCTGATTTGTCCTTTACTTTTTAATGGGAATTAGTACAATGTTGCTTGTACATCAGACATTTTGAGAACTAGCCTATACATTTTTCTCAGTCTTCCCACCTACATTAGAACCAGACATGAATTTTTAGGTGCTAAGCTGGAAGACAGGCCCAGATTATAGACTCTACACACTATTCTCAGAATTTCTCCTCATGTCCAGATACAAAGGGTCAGGGGCTTAGCACTTGACATTTGAAACTCTCCATAGACCTCATTTTGCTTATTTTCCCCCAAACGGTGTGATTTCTGAGTGGTTTAGGACTTTAAAATTTAGTAAAGATACAAATAGTAGACCTATTGGTATTCTAGCTAAAAGCATTCCTGCCTCTTTGAAATAGCCCATGTGGTTTACAAAGAGAATCATATTCCACTTTTCATCTCTGTTATCAGGGGAAAGTTTAGACCAATTCTTTATTATTGAATTAAACTGAAAAGTAAAATTTCAAGTGCAGTCTTCTTCTGATACGTAAGTAAAGGTGTTGTCCTTTTGGTTTCACTTATAAAATTTTATCTGTATTTAATTTGCATGATAAAATCAGTTTATGTAGTTACAGCTAAACTTCAACCTTGTCTTTGCCAAAATTGCCATAAATTCTAATTATTGGTATTTGAATAAGCATTACATTGAGTAATGTCAGTTTTTATTTTTTAGTATAGTCTGGAAGTTGTGACTTTTGATGCTTAATATCAGGGGGAAGTATGCACCTATTTCATCACTTCCTTTCTTCCCTATCCCATTGAAATATTAACCCATTTGCATGTCCCAGTTCAAATACTTCCTCTTATGTGGAAGCATCTCCACCGACAGATGTTTTTCCTTCATAAACTCCTATTGTACTTAGTAATTATTCATTCATTTCAGCTTGTGAAATAACTATATAAAGTGAGAGATCATATTTAATACTTTTTTGTTCTTTTCATATAAATGTGCACAGTGTGAGGCATATTGAGCAATAGTAGCAGCAGCATCAACAATGGCAACAGTAAGGTAAACTGAATAATAGTGCCCTTAATACACAGTCCTGAAGTAGGTATTTCATTATACCCATTTTATAGCTGGTGGAAATTAGAAGTAGAGATGGTAAGTAATTTGTCCCAGTAAGTTATTGACTTACTAGTAATTAATTTACTAGTAACTAGTAATTAACTAGTTATTGACTTACTAGTTATTAACTTACTAGTAAGTTAGCTAGTAAGCCGAGAAGTTATTGAATGGAATAAGACATCAGCCACTTAGAGTCTAGAATCTATACACCATGCTTAATAAATGCAAAATAAATATTTACTTAATAAACTGATTATTTAAATAAACACTCCAGACCTCATGGATCCCAATGAAAATATGCAGTTTACACATTCTCATATAGGAAGTATTTTAGTGTAAGTATAACTATAAAGTAATAATTCTGAAAAGAGCCTCATAAAACTAATGAAAGCATTTCCTAAGAACACAGCTTTGGAAATATTTTCAGTAACAGGCTCATCAGAATCATAGGTGACAACTCTGAAGGTAATACTCGATTACATTGAAAAACTTGTAATTTTGTTCCTCTTTTCCCCTGTTTCCTGCTGATATGGAACTGCATCCCATTTCATAGTAATACAATCCACTAGCTCTCTTAACTCCTACCTGTGTACAGAGGCAGCCAGCTTCTGGTTAGAGTAGGACAGATCCAGGGATTGGAAGATCCTTTGTTTTGTCTCTAACTTCTAAGGCAATTTAGTATAAGGAAAAGAGTAAATTCAGATCAACTCAAAATTTGCTATCATTATAGCCTCTCTCTTTCAACCCTTTTGCAGTTAATTTGTCTATCACTTTTTATCATGCATCTTGATCTACCACCATCCCCGGGACATGTCTTTCTTTTACTCAGATGACTGCATTCTCTCCCTCCATGCCCCTGTATAGCCAAATGCAGGAGAGGGCTGTGGTTGTGTGCTCAGACTTTGGAGCCAGTCTGCTTAGATTTAAAACCTGCTTCTCCTACCTACTGGCTATGTGACCTATCTGTGGTTTGTTTCCTCATTATAGAAGTAATGGTGGCACTAATTCAAAGAGTAGCTATGATAATTAAATGAGTTAATACATATCTAATGTATAGGCACTTAGTATTATCTGTTGTTATCATTATTATCATTTGCTTGGTAGAATCCTGTACTTCTTTTAAGGCTCTCCTAACATTTCACAACTTCTATGTAGCTTTCTTAGAGACCCACTCTTCGAGGCTGACTTGGGCTCTTGTTTTATGCTGCTACATTTTATGCTCACTCTGCTATTTTAATAATTAGCACACTGTGTCTTATTAATTGAACATTCATGTTTCTTGATAATTATAAGTGCATTGAGGTCAAATGTAAATGTGAAGGAACACCCAAGATGTACACATTTTGTACTATGTCTAAAATTATTTTGGATTATCACCCATATGAATAGTGTGGGAAATATTTTTAGTCGCTCCTAATGTTAAAGAAGCTGAGGGCTTATTTCTTCATCTAAAAGATGTCTTAAAGTATTTTTAAGCTTCTTTTGTTATTCAGAAGTTTATGGGAAAGAACAATTCTTTTATGATCTCTAAAAAAGAAAGTGTTGGTAGTTTACTATATGTAAAGTGTTTCTAAGTATGTAGTAAACTATACATAGAGTATGGTGCTATATGTATTTCCAAGCAGATATTTGAATGTTTTATAAGTTTTAAAAAAATATTTGTAAAGTGTTTGCTTTTTTCTGACTCAGATTGGTCATCTTCAAATCAGACCAAATTGATTAGGTTCTACTTCATTTATAAAATAGTATCAATAATATCCATCACTAGTCCCTGCTAGTAAATCTGGAAGGAAATACAGGCTGTACATTTTGTTATTATTATTTTATTTTTTCATTTTTAATGCTGTTGGAGTAGAATAACAAAGTGACCTGAACACTAATATGGTTTCACACAGTTTACTTTTAAATAAATATGTCTCTTATAATAGTAACTATATGCCGTTATCTTGAAAATTTTATTTTAATTAGCCTATTTGTGAGGTTGAAAATATTTGCTTTGTACATTAAAAATGGACCACAAAATGTGTTTGTACCTAATAACTAGCTGACAGATCTTTCTTTTCCTTAAAAATGTTTTAAAAAATGCTTAAATACTATATAATTCTAAATATACTTCTTCTCTTAAAAACCAGATGTCATTGAAAACTCAAATATACATTCTTCTTACCACATTTCTCAATATGATGACAATAGTAAGTCTAGGAAGTGTATTTTTCCCTTTTCTAGAGTTTATTCCTGGATGGCTAACCAAGGATATATTAAAATGTATATTCTAATGAACCATATCTTAAATATCAGTAGTGGCAAATGTTTCTATTGTTTCTGAGGGATCTTAGTTTTATTGGCAATAGGAGATAATTAATTGGCACATCTTTTTAATTATTTTAAACAGGACAGAGATTCCTTCTGCCATCAGATGTCTTTCTGCTTGACTGAACTGCACCTGTGGTCTTTGAAGAATACCTTACACATTGCGGGTAAATGAGCTCTGGATTAATTTCAATATTTTTTAAATACAAGTTACAGCATTATAAATAAATACTAACAAAGGTTACAGCCTAGATTCTCTAGCTGGAGTTGCATTATTTTCTTTTTACTTAATGAAAAATTGGCAAATGGAAAATAATTCTTTGTAGTTACTCTGATTAACTTATTTTCAGCTTGAGTTAGATTTTCTGTTGTGAAAATTAATCTTATTGGCCTAATGTTTGTTTCCTCTCAAGATATATCCATGTTCAATTTTTCTGGAATTGTTTATAATAACTGATTTATATTCGTAAGTATTTGTGGGCTACGTAATAGTAAAGGCTTTTGTATTTGATATTAAAATAGTATTTCAAACATTCAGCTAAGACATGCAATTATATTCATATTCTTAGACACTTTACATTTTTTTGTGGGGGGAGGAGTAATAGAAGTGTGTTCTAATAGTGCCAAGGTATGCTTTACGTGTGCTCTTTGCTCCCAGGCCCTCTTAGTAGGCAGAGCTTAGAGAATGTATGTATGTGTGTATGCACTCATATTTATATCCACAGTTATTTTTGTATGTAACTCTTTATATTGGAAACCATGAGTCCAGCTCTGGCTGGGTGGCTCTGTTGGTTGTGGTGTCATTAAAAGATTGTGGGTTTGATTCCTGTTTAGGGTATATACCTAGGTTGCAGATTTGATCCCTGGTCAGGGTGCATATGGGAGGCAACCAATCAATGTTTCTCTTTCTCAATCTCTCTCTCTCTCTTTCCCCTCCTCTCCCCTCCCTCTCCCTATCCCTATCTCCGCTCTCCATCTCTCTCCCAACCTCTCTTCCACTCCCTTTCTCCCTAAAATCAATAAATATATCCTCTGGTGAAGATCAAAAAACCCCCATGAATTCACATCGGTACCTCCAATACTGTGTTTTCTCCCTTTCTGTATTTGTACTTTCTTTGCAGACAGTGGGAGAGCTGGGGCTCCCATCTTTGGTGACTTAATCAATCTTCTGTCTCCGTGGCCATTCCCTCTGCTGAATGGATGCCCTCATCCCCTGTGGATTCTGTCACTCCATGTTGGGCTGCCCCCATCTATGGATGTTCTTTTCAGCCTGTAACACCCCACACTAGGCCACTGCCCCATGTGAATATCCTTCTCACCCTGCTAGGGTTCTAACACACCATGTCAGGCCAACTCTGCATGCATACATTTCCCATCCAGCTTAGGCTCTGACACCCCATGCTGGGTATCTCTCTGTATGTGGATACCCTCCTTATTCTGCACAGATTTTGACACCCCACTTGTGCACAGACTTTAGGGCCCCTTATGTTCTTCAAAGTACTAATATAGAGTTGTAAATATTTGGATGCATGGAATGATGGAGTATTATAAAAGTATAACATGTACTGAAAAGTGTAAAAATTATAAGGACTTTTAATTAAAATTAAAAGTGTAAAAATTATATGTTTTTGAACTGTCAGAAGTGAGCACACTGATAAAATTATATCACCCAGGTGAAGAAATGAAATATTAGCAGTATCTTAGAATCCCTACTCATGACCTTTCCCAATCACTCCTTATTATTTTTAGTCTAATAGAAATAAAATGCATTCTTTATAAATATATTTCCAGTTAATAGCATAATAAATAAAATGGAACTTCCAAGTATACATGATTGACTCTTTTGAAAACAGTATTTAGAAAGTTAATTTTAGGTGTAATACATTTTGAAGTTTCATCATTCAGTTTGAGAAAGTTTGAAGCAGTCAGTCACTAGGGGGCAGCCTATACTGCTTCCACTTATATCCTTTTGTTAGTAACTGGAGTTAACTTTGCATGGAAGGAAACAAATGTTACTTAAAAGAAAAAAATTTCACTCTCCATAGATAGGAAGAAATGGACACAGTCATTTTGTTATCCTGTAATTAAATTGTAAGAACAGATCTCTTGATTAAATCACTCTCAACATCTAGGAATCCTAGCTTTGCTGCTTTTTCAGTCCCGTCAGAGCATCTGACTTTGAATGGGTTTGGAAGGTTTTCTTAGTCTAAAAAGCTTCGGACAATTTATCCATACCTTACTCTAATCCTCTCTTTCTTTTCTACAGATTCCCCACCAAACACCCTACCAGACTTGAGCTAAACAAGAGAAAAGAAAGCCACAGCTCAGAATTCAACAGTTAGGGCATTTTCTTCCACCCACTGATTTCATTTGGCATTGCTTAGTGGCAATTCCCTTTTGGTAGCACCCTGGGAAAAATATCAGAGGATGTGTGAAAGAAAAGGTAGTCTTTCCTTGATTTCAGTTCTTTGCTACTCCTTTCCTCATGCCACTATAGTTCTGTGTAAATCTTTTCTAATTAGATTGATAAGGCTTCCAGTATCCCTATAATACATGAATCCATGTCTAGATGTTTTTAAACCATTTTATTTCTAGTAACATAAAGAGACTGTTTTTGTCCTCCTCCCTGCCTGTACTCCCACCCTGTCATATACTCTAGTTTGGCTTCTTATTCTCCAAAACTTTTTACCATATTAATGTTACTTCTTTCTTTCTATAGATAGAGATATTGGGATATACCAGTATTATGACAAGAACGATCAACCAGGTAAAGTATTAGCTGTCCTGCTCAGCTAATTTTTATGAACTAAATACTCTAAATTATAAAGTACTGACCATTAATAAATTATAGAATTAAGAAAAGTCACTTCGGTTCTTTAGAAAAATGCTAAAGTTGATATCTCTTTTTTATGAAATAAAACAATATTGATATAATGCTGGAGAAGAACATGAAAATTTTCATTTTACTGCTGATCAGACTGATAGCTGGACAGACTATTCAGGTTTATTTATCAGCATCCCAGTAGAGGGCATTGTTAATGCGTGGGTTGTGCTGGATCCTCACCTGGTATCTGAAATAGGCATTTCTGAGTGAATGATCAATTTTCTTTATCTGATTAATCCTGTTAATCCCATAAGTTTTTGATGGGCCAAAAGGTCTTTTTAGCTAGAGTTACTTCCTGTTTTGGTCTCTGTTGAAGTGGGGATTGTGTGGGCATCTTGTGTGCTTAGCTTGGTGGTTCATAGGCTGACTTCATGGTTCTGATGACAGACTGAAACAGCTTCTGTTCTGGGCTCAGTTGCAGGTCCCTTCCATATCTGATGAGACTGCAAGCTCAGGATATTGGCCCACCTGTTGGGCTACATAAGCCTTTTCACTGCAAATTTAGTGAAATTCTATGAAATTAAAACATCCAAATTATGGCCTTTTTTCAATTGCCTTTTAAAAGGTTTAGTGTAATTTATTAATCTCAACGATGTGTGTAATAATACATTATATATGTGCATATAAAATATTACAATAAAAACAATTTCTACCTTTTTTTCTTTTTTCCAACTCTCTACCACAATATCAGCAACAGAGCATGGTAACATAGAAGAAAAGCAGAAACTGGCAGAATGTAAGCTTACTTAATATATTTTACAGAATTATTATAAAACTGAAATTTTAATAGCCTTAAATATTCAGTTTTAAAAATATTTTAAGCTTTCTGCACAAGTAAGAAATGTTATTTCTTCTAATTTTTTATAATTATTAATTTTCATTTTTTAGGTATATATACTTATGAGTAAGAATCGTATTTGTTAGGCACTTCTAATTTAGACTGTTGAAATCTCTCTTTAGTTTTTATATGCTTATGTAAACATAAACTTTCTTAATGAATATGTATATTATTTAATGTATTTGAAATAAGTATATCATGCTTAAATTCTGATAACATTTTATTATTTGTCCTATGACTAAATCATTGTTTTACCCATTTTAAGAAAATAAGATTTGTAATGATCAGTATTAGCGTTTTATTCTCTTTAGTCTTCTGTTCTAAAATATATAAATATGTTAATGTGATATTGCTACAATGTAATATGGTTTTAATGGCTTAATTATAATTTACATTTTGTTTAGAATATAGGTAGAGCTAAAAAATCCTACTTGTTCTTGTTTTACATGGTCAAGCTGACATTTCATTTTTTAAAATGCTGTATTAGTAGCTGTAACATAGGTTTTAAAATTTATACATATGCTCTATACATCATAAATTATGTTTATAAAATGAAATTAATTTGCTGAAGTAAGATATATAACAATTATTCTGTAGAACTTTAATGTCTATATATTAATACTATATATGTATACACAGAAAACAAACACATACACACATATACAGAACTCATTTAAATTATTATTTAGGTAAATTCAAAGATTTGTGATGAAATAGATATTATAATCAATTTAATGTTTTATTAATTTTTTAAACAAAACTAGTTTGACTAGTTTAAGCTGACGTTGAGACTACTAAATTTTATTTCTAATTAAATGTGTCTAAAACAACAAAGTTTTATCAGTATTGAATTGTGATGTAGATTTTAAAGAGTATTATTTTACATAGAAAAAGGAGCACTATTAGTGCATAACTTATTAAAACTTGGATTTTCACAATTTTTTTTAGTCTTAATATGTGATGATACCGTATTGTTTAATTTAAACTTTATTTTTCTGTGTTTCATTTTTTGTATTTAACTTCTTTCCTCACTATATTTACTTACTCATTAGGAATTTTCAGTTCTGAGAAGGCTACTTGTGAATTTTGGATTTTTTTTGGATTGAGCATTTAATTATTTATATGAAAATGTTATTTTTTATTATAGAGTGGATCATTTACCTTTAAATACTAGGTTCACAGGCCTAGGAAACTCTCCCAGGGATTCTCGGAGACTTGTTGGTTGTCATCATAAAATTATGATCAGGGAGATTGTTTTGTGGTAAAAATTCTGTTCCAATGACAAAGTCTTTCAAAATGCTGTCATTTGATGATGGAAATGAAGTCCACTTCCTCTCAATTAAGGAGGTGTTTTAATATAATCTTCCTTAGGCGCACTACTAAGAAGCGTTTTCTTTTTAAGTCATGTTTAACTAACTGTAGTACATGTTTTATTTGCCAGCACGAGATTATCCGTGGACTCTCAAAAACAGACGCCCAGAAAAACTTAGAGACTCACTGAAGGAGTTGGAGGTATCTTTCCAAAAGTTTCAAAAATGGCAACAAACAAATCTGTTTTAAAACATCTTTCAACAGCTTTAATTTTCATAAAGGATCAACTCTCCTGGTGATGATAGCTTTGCTTTTGTCCAGTGAGGAGTTTCAAAACAGTTGCATCTTTGTGTGGCATGCTGATTTTTTTTTTTTTTTTTGCTTGCAAATCAGAGGCACTTTAACTGATAACAACAATGTGTAGAGCCAACTGCACTCTCTCTTTTTATGTTTCCTTCAGGAGCTGATGCAAAACAGTCAGTGTGTGCTGAGCAAATGGAAGAACAAATATGTCTGTCAGGTAAAATGGTTTGACGGGCTTTCGCAGTATTTAACCAATGGAGCTGAAAACTATGCAGTAATTGGTATTCTTATGTTATGATAGGTAATGGACAAAAACTTTTTAAGAGTGGATATTTCATAGTTTGAATTCTAGTAATTCTAGAACTAACATTAGACAGATTGGCATAGGCCACCAGGCTGCTTCATTAATCAGTATAGTTATACTGACACATTATAAACACTAATAAAAATGTTTTCAGATGGTATTTTTAGTTTGGAATTGCCTGGATGTTGTATTAGATATATACTGGCATAGATTTAATCGTATTTTTGAGTGAAGACAAAGCCATAGGACAAAAGGTTTTTTTGGCATACCACTCAAACATTTGTGAATTCCATGCTTATGGAGATCAACAAACATTTTAGAATTAGACCTAACATGATAAGACATTTGCTCTTACTCTTTGAAGATTCTAAGCTGTGCTGCTTAATGTGGTAGCCACTAGTCACCTATGGCTATATTTAAATATAATTTAAATTAATTAAAATTAAATAAAAAATTCTGTTCCTCAGTTGTACTACCCACATTTGTAGTGCTCAATAGTCACATGTTAGTCACATGGACAGTCTAGATACGGAACATTTGCATCACGGAGATTTCTATTGCACAGCAGTGTCAGGGCCTAGACAAGGAGTTATTTGTTGAGTGAAACTAGATTCAGGGCATAATCATAATTAGTGTCCACTGATCACAAAATAATGGACAAATGTTGTAGCTTTGCTGATAGACTTAAAAAATACTATTTGCCTAGAAAAATGTACTTGCTTATGACAGAAGGAATCATTAGTCATGTTCTACAGATATATGTAATTGAAGTTACATCAGTCCTATTAATAATTATAAGTTTTATGGAATTGAATATCCTGTGTCGATTTAAATTCTTACTTGTTTATAATGTGACTTTTTTAAGTCTATCATTTAGTGGACTCTCATTTTTCCTTGTTTTTTGTTTAAACTCATCTACCTTTATTCATGAAGGTAACTATTTAGTTACCTCCTCAACTGTCATAAATTATTACTTTCCAGAGACTGTTTAATATTTTTAGAACCACAATACTTCTTAAATTCAGCTTAGGACACTATTTAAGAGAATGGCATTATTTTAAAATTCACAACTTGTTTTCATAAAAGTTATACTCAGACTTTAAAACTTGAATACATATTTGCTCCAGAAAGTTTTAAAGTTAGTGTAACTCAAATTGTACTTCTCAATACCATTACTCACCCTAAAAGCAGGCACAGAATTATTTGACTGGAGGGCATGCCTACCACCTATAGTATGAGGTGTGTCTCATGGCCTCCACCCTCACAATCACACTGGGTAAGTTGGAACATGTCAGGCATCTTAAAATATGCAGTGGAGCATCCCAAAAGGCAATCTTTTTTAAGTAGACTTTATTGCATTTTAATTTAATGAGCAAGTTTGTGTGTATGTATGTGTGGTGGAGGTGGGGGACTAAGGTGGGGGACTGAGAGAAATGTCCCTCACTAGTGAGTTAATTCAATGCAAAAAAAGGAATTTGCGTGATAAAATATATACAAAATTACTTTGGTAATGTACAGTGACCTGACAATACTGTTTTCTTAGGCTGTTATACAAATGAGTCTGCTTTTAATTTCCAGTGGAACTTAGCATTTTTTATATTGTCATATTTTGTGCTTTATTTCTATGATTGATAAGATATTTCTAAAATAGATCTTTTACTGCCAGCACATTTTTGATGTGATATATTTTAACAAGCTGACTCTACCTTCAGCTTGCCCACAGGTCCAGGTTAGTCCCCACATCTTAGGGCCTTTGAGAGACCACTTAACATGATCCATCTACTTCCTCAGTTTCTAAACAGGACTATTAACTAGGTCTTCTAAAAATACGTGTATATGTCTTTTCCTACAGACATCTCTAATGTCACAGTAAATTAAAAGTTTGGTGCACAAGCTAAATGTTTAGAAGCATTCCCTTAACCCTTTCTGAGTTGCAAAATTAGTAAACCACTTCCACAAAACTCTCCTAGGGTCCCTGTTTTGTGCATCACCCAGCATGGTGGCTCTAAAAATACATGTGCCTAAATTTTTATTAGTAATTTCCCTCATATATGTAGCCCTGAAATGGTACCAGTTAACCATAATATGGTGTTCTCTATCCTTTAGAAAAGGAGTGCAGAAAGCTTCTCAGTATTGGTGATTGGTTGAACCTCAGTCTTCAATTGCGGCTCCTCCTCAACTAATATGAATCTATTGTCTCCCCCCAACCCCTGCCACCAGAGCCATGGCAAATTTAGGATTTATGGAATTTGTATTGATGTCTTCTTCTTGAGGCATCCTTATTTCTCCAGAAAGTCAGTGGTTTAGAAATCAGGAAGGCAACTGCAGCAACATAAAGGATTTCAGGATATGCAGTCTGAGCTTGAATTTTTCCCTCTGTTGAATAATGAGTTTTATAGGTTGTCATCACTACCAGACTTAGCTCATGTTGTTGACCTAATGACCTATAAATTGTAATACTTAAAAAATAATTCTCTCCACTTATGAATTCGGAACATTCAAGACAGGAGCATCCAACCTTTTGATGTCTCTAGTTCACACTGGAAGAATTATTGTCTTGGGCCACACATTAAATACATAAACACTAATGAAAACTTATGAACAAAGAAAAGATTTTAAGTAAACTTACAGTTTTTTGTGGCCTGCGGCCCACGGGTTGGACACCCCTGAAGACTTATCTGTACATACGTTTTGAATGAAAATTGCCTTTTGAAGTTGATTTTTTAGACTATGCCTATTCCTAATTTAAAAGTCTGAAGTGTAATTTAAAGTTTAGTTTTACTGGTAATCAAATATATTTCTCATTGTTTTTTAGCCTCTTATCATGATTTCATTATGAAAAAGCATTTAATAATTTCCTGCTTTGAATTTCTTAAACCATTTAACAAACTGTTCTCAGGGAATAACAGTTTCAGCATTATGACACTATTAAATTTATACCACTTTAAGTCACACTCATATTTGGAGACAGTTAAAGAGCAATGTTATCATTAATATAGATATAACCTCACCTATATTGACTTTAGAATAAATTATTTGAATTATATATGTACATTTAGCCATAAAAGTACATAGTAGAGTCACCGGTACTCTGATTTCCTTTTTGTGACAATTTTATGTTTCCAGGTACAAGTTTTAAATGCCAGGAAAAGATATATATATATTTTTTAATTCTTGTAATAAATTACTTAGAAGGCTATGTGAAAATGTAAATTATTTTCAAAGCCTGTCGTAGATAAATCGTGACCCTATGAAACCTTTTATCATAACCTTCTCAGTTGTAGAATGGATAGCATCATTACCTGGTCCTTCCTTTCATCAAATTGTGTGAAAATTCATTTGGTTTCCTTGTAAAATAATAATTGAAAAATGTGGTTTTAAAGTTATAATTATTATTACTTTAATGTTACTTATACAAAACTCTTTACACAGACTTCATTGACTGCTTCATTGTTGTGGGAAGTACTAAGGAAGTATAAGGTGTGAGTTGAGTCCCCAGCAGATCTAGTCAAGGAAAACAAAGGCATGCAATCACTAGGGCATTAATGCATAAAAAGAGAGTAAGAGTCTAGTGTAGAGATTAGTCTGGCAGTAGGATATAGGATAAAACATGAAAACCAGAGGCAGTTTGTGTAAAGAACAGTTGATATGGGATAATATTTTCTGAAAACACCAAACTACAGGTTTTCAGGACTTGAAAATAAGTTCAATATAGAGTAGAGGTTGGGCAGTTAGACTGAAAATAAAGGGATTAAGTGAGAGTCTGTATCTGGAATGGTGAGATCTTTCTCAACTCCTTCCTTAATTCAGCAGTGAGGCTTATGTTTCTATGTAACTTGTTGAGAGGACACTTCTCTGAAGTGTCCAAAGCCAAGCATATAGATATTGATATCGTTGGTAGTTCCCTTTGAGAAGGTAGGTGTGCTGATCAACTTCTGTACAGTGAAGCCCAAGGTAACAGACCTGCTGATGCACACCAACCTCCTAGTCAGTTTTTCAGAGACTCACTTTTAAGTATAACCAGAGAGGACTTCTGGCCAAGATGGAGGTGTAGATAGACACTCTTCACTTCCTGACACAACCAAAAGAAGGATCACAGCTAATCTCAAAACAAAATATAACCAAAGCTGCCAGAATATAGACTGGTATGGAAGTCTGACAGCCAAGGATTTAAAGAAGAAATATTCATCCAGATGAGTAGGAGGGGCAGAGATGGGAGCGGGGATGTAAGGGATGTGGTGTGGTGGCTGCAAGATGGTGGCAGCAAGGCAGTGGTGGCAGTGACCTCCAGAACGAGTGGTCTCATACTCACCTGTGATGGATAAAGACTGAGAGGGGCACATGGGGAGCTAGCCATCCCAGCCCCAGGCCAGAGCATGCAGTCCATGGTTCCAGCACTGGGCAAATCAAGCCTTATAATTTCTGACTGTAAGAACCAGTGGGGGTTGGGGTAGCAGAAGAAACTGCCAGTCTCTCAGAAGAGTCTGTTTAAAGTAACCACATGGCTCTAGAACGTAGGCAAACCCACCCACTCTGGGATTTGGCACCAGGGCAGAAGCTAAAAGGGCACTAGTTGCATCTGGGAAATGGGGGAAGTAACTGGAAATGGGGCAAGAGCTGAGCAAGCAGCTTTGTTCCCTCTCAGACCCCTCTCCCATATACAGCGCCACAGATCAGCGAAGCAGGTTGCCCCACCCTAGCAAATACCTAAGGCTTCCGTTTTTTACAATGTAACAAGTGTGCCAAGACAGAGTCAGAGCAGCTCTGCCCAGAACATGGAAACAGACACAGAGGGAAGCTGCCAAATTGAAGGCAAAAGAAATATGGCCCAAATGAAAGAGCAGATCTAAACTCCAGAAAAAGAACTAAGCGAAATGGAGATAGCCAATCTATCAGATGCAGAGTTCAAAACACTGGTGATAAGGATGCTTGGAGATCTCATTGAGTACAGCAAATGCATAAGAGAAGAAATGAAGGCTACCCTAAGTGACATAAAGAAAAATCAATGGGAAACCAATAATGAAGGGAAGGAAGCTGGGGTTCAAATCAATGATTTGGAGCTGTAGAAAGAAATACTCAACCAGTATAGAATGAAGAAACAAGAATTTTTTTAAAAAGGTAGAGAATAAGGAGATTCTGGGACATCTCCAAATGTACCAACATCTGAATCATAGGGATACCAGAAGGAGAAGAGGAAAAACAAGAAATTGAAAACTTACTTGAAAAAATAATGAAAGAAAACTTCCCTAATATAGCAAAGGAAATAGACATACAAGTCCAGGAAGTGCAGAGTCCCAAATAAGTTAGACCCAAAGAGGGCAACATGAAGATGCATCATAATTAAATTGCCAAAGCTTAAAGAGAGAATCTTAAAAGCAGCAAGAGAAAAGAAGAGTGTTACCTACAAAGGAATTCCCATAAGACTGTCAGCTAATTTCTGAAAAACCTTTGTAGACAAGAAGGGACTGGCAAGAAGTATTCAAAGTGATGAAAAGTAAGGACCTACAACTAAGATTACTGTACTCTATCCAGCAAAGCTATCATTTAGAATTGAAGGGCAGATAAAATGCTTCCCAAACTAGGTAAAGGAGTTCATCACCACCAAGCCCTTATTATATGAAACGTTAAAAGAACTTATGTAAGAAAAAGAAGATTAAAACTATGAATAGTAAAATGACAACAAGCTCACAACTATCAGCAACTGAATCTAAAAAAAACAAATAAACTAAGGAAACAACTAGAACCTGAACAGAATCGTAGAAATGGATATCACATTGAGGGTTATTAGCTGCGAGGGGGAGAAGGGAGAATGGGAGAAAAGGTACAGGGAATAAGAAGCATAATTGGTAGGTACAAAATAGATGGGGGGATGTTAAGAATAGTATAGGAAATGGAGAAGCCAAAGAATTTATATGCATGATCCATGGACAGGAACTAAGGGGGTGGGGATTGCTGGAGGGAATGAGGGTACTGGACAGAGGAGGGCAAAGGGGAAAAATTGGGACAACTGTAATAGCATAATCAATAAAATATAATTAAAAACAAATAGAACCAGAGATTACAATACTTTTGAGGTTATTCTCCATCTATAAATCTGAGATCTGTGAATTGAGGATAAAACAAATTGATAAAAAGAATCAGGGACAGTGAAATAATTATAAGAAATTAAAATTGCTCCCCACAGAGAAATAAGTAGCTGTTGCATCATTGAAAGAGGAAGGAATGCTATTTTTTTAAGAGTAATCAGGGAAAAGGAAAGGAGCTATTGGGAATTGTGAATATGACAGCACAAACAGAAAAATTAATAGAAGAATTGAAAGATAAAGTTGAAATATCCCGATAGTGCAGAACTGAATCACAGAAAGACATAGTAGTGAACATAGTTGGTAGAAGATAAGAAAATTAGAGTTTCAGACCAGAAGATCTAATATCTTAACTAATAAAAGAAAACAGAAGGGCAGCAAAAAAAATTTTTCAGAACTGGAGGATGCTTGTTTCCAATTTGAAAGGATCCAATGATTGAAAAAAGATAAATATCAAAGCATATTTTGTGAATTTTAGAAAACCAAAGATAAAGAGAACATCTAAAAGGTTTCAGAGTAAAAAAGAAAAATGAGATACATGAAAAGGAATAGGAATCAGACTTCTCAGTAGCAAGTAGTTAGAAGACCATGGGATGATGCCTGCAGAATTCTGAAGGGAAGTGATTTTTAGCCTAGAATTTTTTATGCAGATTTCTAATCTGTCATTCAAATAAGGACATTGTCGGACTTGTTTGCTCTCAGAAAAAATTTACCTACCATGTACTTTGCTCAGGAAGTTATTGGGAAGATACTGGCTTAAAGCAACAGAGATTCTTAGGATCCAGGAAACACAAAGGATCTTACATAGTATAGAAGAGAACTCTTAGAATAATAACTGTGCCTTAGGTCTAGAATGCAGCTAGTCCAAATTGGAGCTGGGTACAGAAGGTTCTAGGGAGTTTGGAGGGAGGGAAGAAAAGGAACTGATGGATCATATGTCTGATCTGATATAGAATTATTGATAATAATAATTACTATTATTAATCACTGTTATTTTAATAATGAGATAATAAAATACATAAGAGAATTAAATCTTGATTGGTGAAAATAGGAAATCACTAAGTAATAACTAAATCAAGAGATAGCATATATGGAAGACATTGCTAGTTGCTTGCCCAATATCCGCCTTTCCTTAGGAACAGACCATGATGCTCAGAGTGGCAATATCACCAATTTAAAGTAGTCAGCTTTCCTGTTTCTCTTGAAGCTGGAGGTGGCCATATGAAGCAATTCTGGCCAAAGTAAGCAGAGGTGGCTGGTAGGACTTACAAGAAAGTTTATTAAAGGGGCATACTCACTTGACATGTGCCTTTTCAGGTTCTGCTCTGTGCCTTCTTCAAGTCTGGATCTGAGATAGGCCTGAGATATATACATGAATACATGTTTGACTCAAGGCCTATGTAGATTTTAGTGCTAAAATTTGCCAGATAGTATTCTTGGTTGCTGGGGATACCAGTGGATAAAACATCTTTGTTTTGATAGGGAATACCAGAGGAAGATTGGTAAGTAAAATTTAGAATATGTAAGAAAATGAAAACTATTGGAGAAAAAGAAAGCAAGAAAGATAGGAAGTATTTGGGGGATGGTGGGCATGATAGGCCTGGTATTAGGTGACCAGGAAAGGCTTCACTGAAATATATTGCGATTAAGACATGAAGGAGCCAGCCATGGAAGATATCTGTAGAACAGGGTTTGGGGTAGAAGCCCAGCAGGTACAGAGGTCCAGAGATGGTAGTATAGTTGGCATGTTTGCAGAACAGCAGTCAGTATAATTGGAGGAGAAGGGGAAAGCAGAAGAGTATTAGTATTAGGGATTGAGACCAGAGGAAATGAGATATTAGTTATATAAGGCTTTCTAGGTTTTGTAAGGACTTGCCTTTGACCCTTAAGAGTGATGGGAAAGCTTTGAAAAGTTTTGAGCAGAGGAGGAACTTCATCTGTTCTGAACTTGAATTTTTCTCTCCCTCTCTCCTTCCCTTCCCTTCTAAGGATAAATAAATAAATTTTTTTTAAAAAAGGGGAGGATGGGGAGTAGGTCCCTGGTGATACAATGGAGATGCCTTATCAGCCAAGCACTGCCAAATTCCAGATTTCTTGTTCTAGGAAAAACAAACCTCCATTCTGTTCAGTAATGATTTTTTTGAGATTTCTGTTGCATGCACCTGAATGCAGTTCTTGGTGACACACATATTTAGAGATGTGGTGGTAGAATTAGAAGAAACTATTAAAACTTGAAAATGGTGACATTTGCAAGTGAGATGAGCGGTTGTGGTAGGATAAGGCAGTACACAGTGATTTCAAGTATTCTCTAATATTTTAACAATTTATATGTATTTCTTTCACTGAAATATTTTAAAACATTCCCAGAGTGCTTCTGAGAAACAGATGTCAAGATGGTCCAAGGACTGCAAGGGACTTATGGGGGAGATGTGAAAGATAGAGAGGAGGAGGGAACAGGAATAGGTGGGAAGAGCTGTTTGAGATGCTGGTTTGAGCCCCGTGAAAGGAGAAGAAAAGGATTGGGTATAAAGAGCCTCAAGCTGCAGTGTGGTGCTGAAGAAGTTTCAGCCAGGCTGAGTAAGGAGTCCCTAGGCTAAATTTGCCCATTAGAGGAGTCTCCATAGGACTAATTCCCTACTATGTTCAGTCATTGGCTAGTAGCCCCCAGGGGAAAATGTGGCCTTTGTCAGGCAACTGTGTTCCCAACTTCCTTTCCTCCTGAAGGAGTTCTGAGTGGTATGTGTCCATGGCCATCACACCCACAAAAATTTGTATTAAAAATAAGAATTTGTATCTGTATGTTTGTACATACGTAACATTGTACCTGAGTAATCTTCGTGTTCATCTAGGAGGTTTAATACCATGCCCTGATAATACCATTAATACCATTCTCTTTCTTAGGCAAAAAAAACTCAAGCCTTTCCAGGAAAAATAGAATTTATATTGTATCTTGATGACCTATGATAATTCTTTGATGCATTAATTATTTACTCTTTAAAATACAGCAAGAAATGAACCCAATTTTGGAACAAAGAAAATTTAAATTTTCTTTATAATAGTGTATCTTTGTATCATCAATCAGCATTTCCCTCCTGCTCTTTTTATAAGTGGCTCTTTCTTCTCTTTTATTAATTGTTTTTATTTAAAAATATTTCTTTAAAGAAATTCATAATTCCCCACCTCCACCCTTGGCATTCCTGCCTACTAATATTTTGGAAACTTCAAGGAATTTTGTCCCAAAGGAAGCCAGCATAGAACTATGAATTTCCTTCATATATTCAGTTATAGTTAATAGTAAATGTGTGTAAAGCTAAATGAATTCAAATCTCAATAATCTAGTTCCTTTCATGTTGATTTTGATATATCTTTTGCGTAGTAGAAACAAACACATGCCAAACATTTATGTTTTTTAAAGGGAAAGTAGTTACTTCTATAGCTAGCTAATGAAAAGACTTTTAATGTATTATATTTGAACACTTACAGAGAATTTTTAGACAAAAAATTGCATTTCAAATTTAGAACTTTGTATTATAAGCACAAGTTGGAATGAGCCCGTTAGAAATGTATTTATAAACTAAAAGCATCTAAGGTTGGGTGTGAGAACTCAGAAACTTTACATTCATATCTGAGAATATTATGTTATATATGCCAGTGTAACTGATAGAGAACACATCAAGTGCTTTTGCCAAATTGTAATTTCTACCCTAAAGTTAAAAAAATAAAACTATTAGGCTAGCAAATGCAGTACTTAAGTGACTGTGAAATGAAAAGTGGTTATTAAACACAAGGTCTGTCTGGAAAAAGTCTACTCACTTTTAATATAGCAAGAATAGTTTGCATAACGTCAACGTAACCTGGCAGCCAAGGAGAGGACCGGAATGCACATGGGTAAACAGTGATGACTTCACTGTACTAGTCAGTGGTGGCAGTAGATGCCATTGAGTGAACATGTGCACTCTGTGGCCATCATATTCAAAATGACTGACTAAGTAGAGCAATGAATCTGCATCAAATTTTGCATTAGCTTTGAACATTTCTCCCTAGAAACTATTTGGATGATTCAGAAGGCCACAACTATGGGCAACTGGTGATTGGCAGCTTCATCATGACAGTGTGCCTGCTCATGCATCATGTCTTGTGCGGAGTTTTTTGGTAAAACATCAAATCACCTGGGTGATTCAGCCCCACTACAGCCCAAATTTGGCACCCTGTGACTTACAGCTTTTCCCCAAACTGACATCAGCTTTAATGGGGAAGAGATTTCAGACAGTCGATGAGATTCAGGAAAATACAATGGGGCAGCCGATGGCGACTGGGAGAATTGTATGAAATGCCAAGGTGCCTACTTTGAAGGGGACTGAGGTATCATCATCCCATGTACAATGTTTCTTGTATCTAGTATCTTCTTCAGTAAATGTCTCTGTTTTTCCTATTACATACCTGGATGCCTTCTGGACAGACCTTGTATGTACACATACCAAATCTGCTTTTTCCCTAATAAAATGGGATGATACTATTCATATAGGTCTGCAGCTTTTTAAAATTTCCTCCCCACTTCAGTAGTGTATTATGGACTTGGGCAGAAAATTTCTGGTTACTTAAACTTTATCTATCTTTTATGTTATCTGCGTTTGTTTTCTTGTACTAACAACAGTCATAGTAACTAAACTCATAAGCAACTGATTTATTAACCTCATGGTAGTTTACTGATTTGCAGTGTGAGATATATTTGGCATGACAGACCCCACTTACTTGCTTGGGGCATTCTCAGCTGATGGATGAATTAATTACTCAAGAGACTAAGTTAAAGATAAGGCTCATTGGTGAGCCAAGAATTGGAAGGAAAGCAAGGAGGTATTCTTACAGGATGTTTCTATTAAGCTACTGTAGCCCTCTGACTTGTCCTGGGGCTCCTTCTATCTTGACAACTGGCATTAGTTATCAGAGCCATAGCCCTGAACAAGGTAAGAGACCCGGGGAACAGGCTTCCTCCAGGGTGTTGATTTAACTGTGCACTGCCCACCACTCCATTTAAGATATCTGACCAGGTCTTCATCCATTACCTGGTCTATATCTGAGAAAAGTGTTGGTTAGAATTTGGGGAGTCCCCAGTCTCATTGATGGAGATGTGGAAAACAGCGCTGCTTCCACAGCAGCTTATTGATAAGCACTCTCTTAGGTGAGCCTCTGTGGAGGTGGCTACATATAGAGGTTGTGACAATCACAGTGTCTCCAGATACGCCAGATGTGCCCTGGAGGCCAAAATCTCTCCAAGTACAGAACTACTGGTTTAGCAGAAGATTGCTTTAGACTCTAAACCAACCTCCTTCTAGGGTGTCCAACCTTTTGGCATCTTGGCCACACTGGAAGAAGAGTTGTCTTGGGCCACACATTAAATACATTGTGACATGTGATAACAAAAACTCTCATAATGTTTTAAGTAAATTTACGATTTTGTGTTGGGCTGCACTCATAGCCACCCTGGGACACATGTGGCTCGTGGGCTGCAGGTAGGACACCTCTGGTAGAGTACAGTAAGAGCTAAAGAGAGGAAAACCAGGTGAGATATTGCATGGAAATTGACTGCGAAGTGAGAGTTACTGATACTAATTCTCCAGCAACAGGGAGAAAGAATATAGGATTTTTCCTGTCTTAATCTACTTTCCCACTAATTATGAGACCTTTGGTTAGTTGCTTTACCCTCCTGATTGTGAATTAGTGTGAGGATTAACCTTGTTATTACAGCTTTTATAATTCATGTACTTATTATGTTCCAGAATTGGGTGGGCATTGTGCATTCATTGTAGAGAAAGTGCACATAAAAGTCCTCTGTAAATTATGAAATTTTGTACAAAGGTAATGTGGTGCCTGGCATGTCTTCTTGTTCACTTCCTGCCACTGCTTTTATCCATTTAGATCTTTAAAACTACTGGCAAATATATGATTTATCTTTGTGAACTTGACCACGATTATAAATATTTTCTAGGGATGATCACTTTTATATAATTATATGTATAATAATTATACAAATATTAAATATATATAATTATATAAGTTATATGTGTATTAAATACAGAATATATTATTATATATGCTGGATTTAAAATTACATTAGGTTTCTCTATCCAGAAAAAAACGTGTTTGTGTTTTATCCTTTTGTTTCCTGCTCTTAAGTCAATTCCCTATAGTGAGTCAATTAAATTTTTTATCCTTGTATTAGCTACATTCAATTTTGTCTCTGTACTTTAATGGATTAGTCAGGCATGGTTTCCCTCTATACCCAATAAATGTTTACTGAATGAAGGAATAAATTACAGAAAACATGTTCTCTCTCTTCTAGCAGGTTATCTTCTGAAATGGTCAGTGACTGCTCTTCGTTCTAGATTTCCCCAATATAAAATTGTTTGACCGTCTAGAGTTCTCAGAGTTTCACCAGATTTACCCCATGGTTTGGATTGGGGGCCAGGGCTGGGGGAGGTGTTGGTTACTATCAGAATGCAAATTCACTTGGCTTCCAAGAGAGTTGTTTCTATAATACTTTAAATGTTTGCTTCAGCCCTGTAATTCATTGCAAGAGTCCTAATACTTTGTTGCTTCTGTGTATTGTAGTGTTCAGTACCTGCTGTCTCCCATATGTCTCTTAGTGATTTCATGGGATCAGTCTTGGCTGCCTGTCCATAACTTAACTCTCAAATCATGGATTGAACCTATCACCCATTGTTGGTTTTTAGTACTGATCCTGCATACCTTTACTTTTAATTTCCCCCCAGATATGTTAATAATCTCATGGATTTGAGGTAGTTTTCTTAACCTATGGAAATATTGAATGCAATGGGATTGTTCATGGCCACTGTTACTAAATACCCTGTTCACAAATACTTAGTGTACCAGTTCTTTTTTAATAATTGATACCAAATGTGTTGTATTTCTCTTTTTTATGGGTCATAAACTACCTCTTCTAGGAAGTAGTCATCTATCCTAACCAAAACCTCACTTCTCTCTGAGATTAAGTCTTCTGCATTCTACACACAGTCTACTAATGTGTCTGCCTTGTTCATCATTGTATCCAATATATATTTGGCATATATAGGAGGCACTTGCATATTTTTGACCTGCTGAATGAAACTCAGATTATTGTGGTTATTTTGGTTTTGATTAATGATGTTATCTGCTACAATTTTCTCTTTCTTCTTCCAGTGCCATTTCACATCCAACTGAGTACTTAATCTAAGCACTGTAGATTCCAGTGTTAAGAGAAACCAACTTGAAACCAGTTGTAGATCATGGGGATCATTTCCTTGTTTCTTAAAGAAAAGCACACCTCTGTATAAGCTTGTTGAAGAAAATGAGAAGCAGAAAATGATAAAGGCAATAGAAAGAAACATAGTTAGACCAGAAGTAATTAGAGAAGATACTTCCTGTTTGGGAGGGTGTCAGAAAAAGGAAGTTTCAATTCTATTTTGCATTAGTGGTCTTCTGCACAAAAACCCAACATTAAAATTGGAATGATGTTGAGAAATCCCATGAGCCTTCTCATTGATTTATCCCATGGATCTCTTCTCAAGATCAGATCTGCTCTGGGGCATCTCCCTTTGCAGTGGAATAGGACAACATCTTAATGCCCTTTTTCTTCTTGTCCTGCCAAATCTTACATAGGCCCGTTTTGTTTTGGCAGCCTTAAGAACTAACCTTCTGGCTAAACATGCAGAAATACTCTCTTGTCTGAGCTGCAATAGTCTTTTCCTGAGCTTCAGACTATTATTTCCTAATTCTGGTTACCTTCATTATCACATCCAGAAGTATCTTTGATCTTTGGCACCACTACTTGAAACCTTTATCCTTCCCCAGAGGCTTTGTAAATAAAAATGCATTAATTAGCTTATGTATTTATTTATACATTCTTATTACAAAATCTTGTGTCAGGGATACCTCTAGACCACAAGAGATCTGAAATGATGGCCATACCTTGATCCTAATGAGTACCCAAAATAGGTGTCAATAAAGAGACTAACCTGTTTTTTTAACATCTCTAAAGATTGGAACGCCCTAGACTCAGACTTTGAACCTCTTTCTACTCTTTAACAACAAAAATTTATTTTATTTTCTCACAGTTTCAAGACCTGGGTTGGTTTCTGGTGAGGCCTCTCTTCCTGTCTTCTTGCTGTATGTCAAATGTTCTTTTCTCTATGTGTGCATGGAGAGGGAGAGCACTCTGGTCTGTCTTTCTCTCATAGAACAGGAGTCAGGTTGGATTAGGGCCCCACCCTTACGACCTCTCCACTCATTTTTTTAAGGAGAGCTTATCCAGTTTTACTATTTTGAGTACTACCTATTTATTGCTGATGACTGACTCCCAAATATACACCTCCAGCCCTCAGTTGAGCCTGAACTGCAAACTCATTTCTAATTGTCTACTGATCTATCTACTTGTACACTCATAGGCATCTTAAATTTTACATGTTCAAAAACAAACTCTTGATTCCCTCCACTTTAAATTTGTTCCCCCCTCACTTCCCTGTCTTAGTAAACTCAGTTGCTTAGCCTAAACACCTTTTTGAGTTTTTCTCTTACGTGCCTCATCCCATCCTTTAGCATGTCCTGGTTGATCCCCTTTAAAATATATCTCAAATCTTTCAACCTATCATTTCCTTTAGCGTTACTGTTCAGGTTCAGATAATCATCTTCCCTCACCTAGACCAGTCTCCTAATGTCCTCTTGCTTCTGCCTTTGCCCAATCTGCCTTTAAAACATAAATTAGATTATAATTCTCTGCTGCTTAAAGCACAATAGCTTCTTATCGAAAAGGTCTAATTTAACCTGGCCCCTTACTATCTCTGGGATTTCATTCTCTGTGAATGTGCCACCCTCGCTCCCCTCTAGCTACACTGCCCTAGCTTTCTTCAGTCATTCTGACCTCAGAGTTTTTGTATTTGCTGTTTGCTGACTCAAACTCCTTTTCTCCAAAACACCATATGGCTAGTTCCTTTACTTTACTTGAGTCCATACTCAAATTTCATTTCTTCAGAGAGGCCTCTTTATTTCTTTCTTAGTCATCCTTCTTAAAACAGCATCTTCCTAAAATTCCCATCCTTACTGTGCTTTATTTTTCCCTGTAGTTCTTATTGCTATCTGGAATTATATTACAACTATTCATTTCCCGTGTTCACAGTTGGATGCAAGCTCCCTAAGGGGAGTGAGGGCAAGGGTATTTTCTGTTTTCTGCTGTATCCTCAGCACCTTGAATAGGGCATGGCTCATAGAAAGTACTAACAATTCCACATCCATTTGCGGAATGAATGAGTTGAATGTATGAACCTCCTTTGAGAAAGATTATGAAGGAATGCCCAAGCCCACTGGGCAGGATTCACAGTCCCTAAATCACTGCCACTATCTCCACGCATAGATCAGTTACCTGTTGATGTATGCACCCTTTTCTATTGCACCTTGACACTTCCCCTTTGAAAGCTTCCAGGGTAAGTTCCCTCTTTTACCTACTCTCACAAGTTGCACTTTCCATGTCCATCCCACAAAAGAAGTCTTTTAGAATTAATTTTATAACAAATGTTCATACATAGAAAAATTTCTATTAAGTGAGAAGAGGTCATGATGTGTAACCAAAGAAGCACAAGTTCAGCTGCCTGCTGCAGTGAAAGCCAAACTGATGAAACTGGTGCTGGTACAAAAGGAAAGAGGTTTTATTCAGGTGCCTCACGGCCTGGGAGTGGTGACTCCCATCTCAAAGAACATTTCCCTTTCCTGCTCAAGCCCACAGTTCTTGTAGGGATAGGGAGGGGAGGGCTTTTTTTTCTATCCAGTTGTCTTGCTAGCTTTTGGAGTGCCAGGGTTCTATGAATTAATCTTTCTAGCTTTTTGTGGCTCAGTGTAAGAACCTCCTCTTGTTGCTGTCTTGGGCAATGGGGGAGACTCCCCACGCCCTCTGACTGTTTGTGATATCAGGGTCAGTGGGGTTGGGGGAAGCCTGCAAGACCTGTATCAGGAAGCCTGGAGATGCTGCAGCCCTCAGCCTGCCTCTCAATGCTGGATAATGTGCCTGCACATCTGGGGAACCAGCTGGAGTCTGCACGGTACCCCTGCATCCCAGTGCACCCCTGTCCTCTGCATAGCCCCTGTGTGGCCTGCCCCTCTGAAGTGGGCAGCCAGGCCCACCCTCTGACTGATGGCTGCCTACAATAGCAGTAATGGCAGTGATGATAATGGCAGTGAGAGCAGAAAATAAGGGATAAGAAATTGAGACTTAGACAAATTAAATTCCTATGTTTTGAAGGACCTTGCAAATATCCTTGTGAAATCATAGAAAATAGGAAAGGCAGCAAAAGATTGTACTGGTTATAACTCACTGGGAGCCTAGTGTTTTATATCTAATACTGAGTCCCATCTGGGCATAAGAGTTTTAAAAAGACAGAAGAATGTGTTCAGAGATGGCAAACAATATAGTGAGAATACGTTATATGAGTACTGGTTGAATAGTAGGAATAGTAATTACAAACATTTACTATGTGCCAGGCATTATTCCAAATACCTTTTGTAAAAAATTATTTAATCCTCATCCTATGAAGTAGATACTATCCTATCTCTTTTTAGATGAAAAAACAATGGAATTACAGAGAAGGAGAGTAATTTCCACAAGGTCACAAAGGTGGTAAGAGGCAGAGCCAGTGCTAATTTCATTCTGAGTTTAGAGTCCATGTTTCTAATCTGTATGTTATTTTAATATTTTTAAAATGCTATTGAAGAAAATGGGGCTACTGTAGATGTTGTAAGAAGGTGGCGTTAGTCTTCACCTTAAATGTCACTGCCTCTTTCTTAATCCCCTCATTCTGCACAGTAGGTACTTCTATAACAGGACCAGTAACAGCACTTTCTTATACTTATGTACTTGCATTTCTAGCTCTCTCTGTTAACCTACATTTAACCTATTTTAAGGGTTATGTTTGATTTACTTTTGAGCTACTAGATTTAGTTTAGTGAATGACATATTATATATTCAACATTCAATTTTCATTGAATGAAAGAAGTGAATGGATGATCTTCAAATTGATTAGAACTGTTCAGTGGTGGAATAGATTTTTTGTAAGGTAATGAGCTCTTGGTCACCAGCAGAATTTAAGCATGAGCTGGGTGCTTGAAGGATGCTTGAAGGGATGCTACAGAAGGAACTTCCATGTCCTGTGGAAATAGAATCCTTCCATCAATGATTTGATCCTGTCATGAATTATGATTATTTCTCAAAACATTAAGTTAGCACGTACTGTGTGCCTAGCACTGTTCTAGGCACTGAAGATAAAAAGATAAAAGTGGTTTAGCCAGTATCCATAGGAACTAGTAGTCCCTGGAAAATTAAGAAGAGAGGTGCTTAAGGGTGTAGGTATAAAGTTTTAGTAGATTAAAATCTTTTTCTCTTCATTTTTGAGATGTTTTGAATAAATGGGGAAGGGAGGGAAGAGCTGTTACAAGGGGAAGAACTAGGTATGAAAGATGACCCTAAAATTGGCTTCCTGAGAAGGGAGAATTTGGGGAATGAAGACCACATGCTATGTTCTTATGGGGAAATTCCCCCCACTGGAAATGCCCGTGTTTCCCATCAAGGTATAGTTATAGGGTGGATGTAACTCAATAGTGAAAATAACTTGAAATTCTTGGAACAAATGTGCTTTCTCCAAAACCAGTAAAGATGATTGGTTTTACCAATCTAGTCCTACCTCCTTCTACCCTCTTTAGAGGCATTAATATGAGATGGACAGTCCATTAAGTCATGTTCCCAAGACTTAAAGTTTTCTTCTGATTAGGACAAGCATTCTAGTAGTTAAATAGAAAGGGACCCTTCAGTGTCTTTTCTGATCACATGCCTGAAATCTGTTGGGCAGTGGGGGAGTAGTGGTTATTCTTTACCTTGCCCTGGTACCTCATGCTGCTTATCTTTCACACGTGTCCCAATATGCCTCGACGCAGAATCTTCCTCTCTAGCTGGAACTTGATGCCTAGGTAGGTGGGGAATTCCCATTTTGTTTAAAGTCACAGTTGTCTTTGGGTTAGGCTGGCATGTTCGTGCTAAGTTTACTGACAATTGTTTTTTTTCCTCTTATACCATATGCTGTTCTATGATTCATCTGCTTTGAGTTTGTTGCCTTGAAGGTGAAACAATTTCTTCCAATGTTGATATTTCATAATCTCATAGATAACAAGCATACACATATGCATAGTACTTCAGAAGTTTTAAACATTTGGAGATGAGTGAATTATGCTGTCACAAATGGAAAAGAGCAGTATAAAATCATAATGGTGATATGAAATCATCTTTTATTGGGTGTTTGGGTGAGCCCTGATATTGATAAAGCCTAGAAACTTGACTACAGCTCCTTATCTCTTCTTGAGAAATTATTTCTGGGATGCATTATTTATGTATAAATTTTTAAATGCATTTTTCTTTTTTTATTGTTGTTTAAGTACAATTGTCTCCATTTTCCTGCTGCCACTCCCACCCACCCCAGCCATCCCCACCCTCGATCCTACTATTTATGAATTTTTGAATTTAACATTTTACTTTAATTGCTTTGATTTTATGTATTTTAATACTTTAGATGGACAAAATCTTTATTTGTTAAGTGGGGTTTAGATTCCAAGTAAATTGTTAACATTCACTGTTTATGTTATGACGACATGTTTTCTATCATGGGTAGCAGTAACTACTCAAACATCAAGAAACCTTTTCATTCTTGACAAATAATGCTCTTTCAAAATATTTTAATAGACCGTATTACCTTTCTGAATGTAATACAAAGCAGTTATTTCTGCATGAGTACTTTCTAAGTAATCGGAAATTGGTATTTTCATAAACATGGACTAAACATGATTTTTGCATATAGCTTTAATCAATGCACCTGTTGTGTTGCATCATTTAACCACCTGTATCAGTGATTGTTTTCCGATGAAGAAAAACTTTTTATAATTTCATGGGATAGATGTATGTGTAAATATAAGTTATACATTTGGAGATTTTTTTTAAAATTCTAATCCTCAGTATATCTTCCTCCCCATCTCTCCTTTTACCTGGTTTTAGCTCCTCTTTGGTTCAGGTGTGCTGGTGTCCCTAAGCCTTTCTGGGCCGCAGCTGGAGAAAGTAGTGATTGACAGAAGCCTGGTGGGAAAGCTCATCTCAGACACCATCAGTGATGGTAATTACCCCTATGTGCAAATCAATTGCCTACAATTAACAGTGGGGCAGGAGAAATAGTGTGTCAACAGGTAGACTAATTATTACCAGTGAGGACTTGAAAACACTAGTAATTGCTTGTAATAGCATAGTTAGAACCCATGGGACCAATACAAGTTTTGACTAATATTTAATACCAGAGTTTTTATCGAGTGTTAGGCTCATATTCTGAATATTTTTCACCCTTTCCTTAAAAAATATGTTGTATTTTCAAAATGGATTTTTCTGGTGTGTTCTTTCAAAATTAGTTTCCTATTGTTGACATTTCAAATATTTTTCATTTTCAAATGAATTTTGAATAAGTAACCCAAATGTGTCAACATAACTCTCAGTTAAAAAAATCTGTGCTTTGCCTCTTAGGAAGACTCTTTGTTACCGAAGTCTACACATACTAACTTTTGAGAGAGTCTAGACAGTGTTTCTTTCTTTTTTAAAAAATTACAGTTGACATACAATATTATATTAGTTTCAGATGTATAACACAATGACTGGACTGTATTTCTAAATATAAAAAATCAATGCCAAATATACTAGGTAAATCTGGATCCTATTAAGTGATACTGTAATAGTATATAATTGCTATAAAGCATATAAGAAAAAGATTTTAAGCCAGATATTTAAAAGGTAGGATCCTGACATTTGTTGAGCCCTAAGAAGCTCTATGCTTTGCCAACCTACCCATTTTATTTAGTTCAAAAAAACAACCTTTTATAAGGTATAGTTATTTTCACCTTATAGATAAGGAAATTGAAGCTGAGATACTAAGGGACAGCTCGAAAATGACAGCTAAGAGTTGAACCCTGGTTCTAGCTGCAGAACCTATTTTCTTTGCACTATACTATGGTGACTTCTGAAGTTTTAAGATTATGTTTTTTTATTCACAGTAAAAGTTCCAAGAAACAGATTGTATTTTCATTAGAGATTGAAAATGGTCAGTATATTGAATAATCAAAGGAAAGCGTGATCTAATGGGAAAAGACAGAGGTCAGGGCTATCTCTGAATAAATCAGACTCAATTTCATCATCTTGAAGAAAAGCAGTCTGCAGAATGGCTATAATTAGCAGTATTGCTGATAATATTAAGGACTGTAAGTTTTCCGTTTTCTCTTCCTTACAGAAATACGGTGCTAAGGAAGCTTCCCTATGGAAGAGGTTTCATTTTCATGTCTCATAATTGACCCCTTTATTGACACTGTAAATAAAATAGTGACTGTGATGATTTTATCATACTGATGCACCTCTATAAGAGTTGAAAGGAGACTTCCAGCACTATTTGTGTCTGAGATATCTTCTTTCACTTGTTTCTTTTATTTGTACCCAAAATAGTGCACTCCCATGAGACTGTGATAACAGTGATTTCTTGGCAGTTCTCCAGGTTCTCCTCTAATTGTGCTGGTCTACTGTTGGTCACTGCACAATGAAGGGGTAGAAGTAAAGAAAAGTATATAAAACATTCAATATTTTTTAGGCTGGGAACAATGTAAAACATTTCTCAGTTATTTTTATCAGTAATTTTATACAACATTAATGGCCCTTTCTGTACCTGATAAAAATTATCTACCTACTTGTATGCTTTAGAAATAAAAGCTGTAGAAATATTTTGCTTATCTTCCTTATAAAATACTAATTTATGCAGTGTACATATTGGATATAATATGCTTTATTTCATTAGCTTGTATATGCTCAAAAGAAGGTTCATTGATGAAAATCTAAAAAGAAAATAAGATTGGTGGGGAGCACTGATCTGTATACTCTAATAAATCCAATTTATTCTCAGATGGATTAAACACAGGATTAAAGGCTAAGCATGGAAAAAAAGTATGTGTTTTTATCTTTGTATTCAGGTATGAAATGGTCTTTATATTATGCTTTTATGGCTCTAGTTCCAACTATATGATATTTGGTGATAGTCTCCAAACATCAGAGTGTATCAAAATGATCTCAGGAAAGAAGGAAAAGTATCAAATCCGTGCATAATTAGATTGATGATTATCATTTATTTCCAGTATCTTTAATATCCTTGTAAAATGTCATAATGATAGTTAAGAAACTTTAGTTATTTCAATTAACATTTATCTTTCAAAAAATGCCTTTTGTAATATTTTGGTGGAAAAATCTATTAGTTCATTATTATTTTATTCTAGCTTATTATTTGATGGTATTGTTAAATCTTTCTTTTTTTAAAGCTCTTCTCACAGACAGCTTTATCATCTTTTCATTTTTGGCACAAAACAAACTATGTTTTATTCAGTTTACCAAGAAGATGGGTTCTCCTGGTATAAACAAAAGATTGGAAAAACTCTCAGCTTTGGACTATAAGGTAGAGATTTCAATTTAAGTGGTCATATAATTAATTATTAAGGCATTCTGTGTATCACATGAGTTGATGTTATGCTCATTATTCTTGAACATTTCTGGATTTCAGAGTCATTATAGGATTAGGCTTGATTTATTAGAAACAGTGGTCATCCTAAGTTTTCTGCTCTCATTATGGGGTTGGTCTAACAATGGCATGTTTGGAGCAATTTATATATCTTTGATGGAAGTGGAGGGCAGATAATAGAGGCAAGTTACATATTAAAAATGGTCTTCTTGCTAGTGGTAGTATATATGACATTCTTCTTTTTCCCTAAGGCCCCATATTATCTTTCTAGGCTAGGATAGTTGCTCTGGCTTCTATTTCAAAAGAAGAGAAAGAAGGAAGAAGGTACTTTTAACAGTTAATAAAAAAGTGTAATAAACAAGAAGTAGGAAGATTCCCCCCTCCAACTATAACTGGAGAAAATGCAAAAAGAAATCTTCATATATTAGTATATCTCTCCCTTCACTAACTCCAAGTAATTTGTTTCCTTGTATCAGGGACTTTACATCTGTTAAGGCAGGATTTTTATTTTAAATGATGTGTTTAATTTAAGTTTTGCCACATTACATTTTAACTGCTTGAAAGGCATACTCTCTGCTAGGATGAGTATCTAATACATTTTCCAGGCTGTTTCAGTTCAAGGCCTCTTTTTAGCAATGACTTGTGTTTGCAAGATTGATCCAGCCTCTGTGACGTGGATTTGAGACAGTTCACTGTTCACTGGGAACAGAGCTGATACACAGCTTCCTTAAAACGGATGCGCACTTATGCCATACCTAGAGTATATAGCAAAGGCAAAGATTTCTGGACGTCAGCTTTGTGGCTTGAATCTATGTATGTTTTTGAAAAAGTAGTATTTAACCTACCCTTTTTCCTTTGAGATTATTTCATACTGTGATTGAGGTGGTAGTGGTGTGAGGGAGGACCTAATTTTATTTAGCAGAAACATTTATTCTTATAAAAAAGACTTTTAATATAGGATAAAGTATCAACAAGTTTTTCATCATGGTAATAAAATACAGTTTGGTTTTGTTTACTGGCTTTATGGAGCTTCTATAACATTTTGTGTAATATCAATTTTCTTCAGCTGGAAATCAGTGGTACTCATGTATTTATTTTGGCTAGTCAAAAATTGGTATTAACATTTTTAATGGTATGTTATTTTCCAGAATGGCTAATTATAAATTTCCTGGAAAGGGTGTTTATTTACCAGTAGTGTTCTTCAAAATGCACCAATATGCATTAACATAAACTATTTTAAGTGTTTCTAATGCTGTCATATAAAATGTTATTTGACTAGTTTGTCCACATTAGGATTGATGAATAGTTCAGTGAAGTCTTCTCAGCTGAAGAATAGTAGCTCTCCATTAGTGAGAGAAGAGAGGAACTGTCAGGACATCATCTTTTCTTATGAAAAGATGTGGAAAATAGCCCAAATACATGGGCCCTTACACCTTCAGTAAGGGAATTCTTTGTTTATTTTTTCTGCCTTTGGATTTGAGAAATTAGGATGTGGCACTCCACATTTCTATAATTAGAGAAGTAATCCTTTTGGAAAGTCCATGAATTTCATATTCTGGTTTTATATTTGGATATAAGTATTTAATACTGAGCAAAAACTGAGTACATTTAATACTGAGTACAAACTTCCAATTTGTCAATTGGAAGGGTATTTTAAGAAACTTCTTTTTTACTTGCTCTATATGCTATCAAGATAGAATATGATGTGATTCAAACTTACAGGAAACATGAAATTGCAGATAACATACATGATTTGTGTTCTCTGAGGACTGAAAATGTCAGTCTCTTGTTTAACTCTACTTCCTCATGTAGAAATTTGTAGGTAATATGTTTACATGGCAGGTGGGACATCAAGAGAATATATGTATTTTTAAGGACTTAGTAATTCCATTGTGATATTTCTCTCAAACAAGAAGAGAACAAGTGATATTGAGAGCTTCAGTGTAAGAATTTGCACCTGCAAGCATAAAGTACATGTGTATTGTCTGTCATTGCCCATTTGGATTTGAAAACAAGGAAACAGTGTGGAGTATTATAATTCTGCTTAAAAAATAATTATCCTTTTCTTTATAGCTGTACCATAATTTAATTCTTGTAGATTGAAGTGTTTTTGGCCAAAAAAAATATTACAGGGTAAATATCATGAAACTATTGACTTTTAACAAGTTTTCCTGTCTGCATTTAAAAAATCCAATTCAATTTATTTAACAGTGAAGGGACAGTGCAAGGAGTTAAATATTTACCATGCGAGAACAACACTGGTAATTACTTTGATTTCAGTTCCTTTTGATGTGCATTCAGAGGATGAAGAGGTCAATAATATTATGGCCATGCAAATAGAAAAGGGTTTCTTTTGACCATATTTTTAAAAATAGCAGAGGATTATTAAAGCATTAACCTTGATTTTAATGGCCTTGGTTGAGTGGTGAGATCACAATTTGGATGAGCCTGATTATTTACTAAATACAATACATAAATGCAACGGGTTCTTAACACCCATTGCACTCTGGCATTATCGCATTACTGCCATCCTTTGTTGCCTTGCAGACAGGAATATGAAAGCAATCTGTCATGTAGTGAGACTGGCTCCAGAAGCATTTCTCTGATAAGAAGACCCCCTGCCCTTTGCTAGTGTCTGGTCCAGTAGGCTTAGCCATGCGCTTAATCCCCAGAAAGTGGTTCGATTATTGCTGACCAGCAATGGCAAGATAGTTTTTTTTTCCTCCAAGCTATCAACCTTCCATTAATTCCTTAAGCAGAAATACGGTGCAATCTATATTTCCTTGGCATGTGTCACCCAGATGGTGCTGTGCTTATGTTTTCAAATAACCATGTTCCAAAATAACATAGTTTGAATAATAAATTTTTACAAATTCTTCCCAAGAAAGAAAAGCATAATTCTCAGAAGCTGAATAAACTTTTACACATGATGGTATGGCTTATTGGGTTTTTTTTCAGTAACATATGTATGTATGTGTCATGTATTCTTTAAAGTGCTATTTGCCTCAAGTTGTTTTTCCTCATTGTTGTCAGTCATTGTTAACATGTTATGTCTTAAACAGTAGTCAGACACTCTTGGTCAGCAGTACTGAACTTGTCATTTAACATAGCTGGGCTTCAATCTTATGTGCAGGTCGATGCTGTCAAGCAACCATGACCGTCCATTTTGGTATTGATTGAGATTGCCACAGCCAATTCTTCCCTAACCCATACTTTTCCCTTTTTTCCCTCTGCTAAAAATATAGAGAATTTTGAACATATGTCTTTTTTATATATGTGTCAAAAGTATTTGGTAAATTCTGACACCTCCTTAAGCATGTGTTTAACATGCATATTTACTTGCATTTATCTACATTTACAGATGCTTTAATTATTACAGTACTCTCAGGACTTTGCATTAAAAATGAACCTGTGTGCTTTTTTTAAAAAAAAATAGATTTCCTATCATGAAATACCTGGCCCAGTCAACAGGACAACAGCACGGCGTCTGGCTGTCAACCAGGCTCAGGATACAGTTGTTTGCTGGTGGCCACTGGTCAGTGATGATGCTTGGCCATGGACCCCCATCTCTGCTGAGAAGGACAGAGCCAATCTTCTGCTCCTGGGTTATGCTCAAGGAAGACTGGAGGTAAACATAAAAGAAATACCTATATTTTGAGGAAAAGCAGATGAAATAGGATTATTTACTCTTTCTATTTTGAAGTAAATGCAAATGCTTTTTTAAACCTATAATTTATTTTTCCTAATATTCAAAAAAGAAATTTGAAATGGGATCCTTAAAAGTATCATACCTTGAGGTTACAAAGACAATTTAAGGGCTGGCCTGAAAAGCATAATGATTAGAACGAGGCTTCTGGGTTCGATTCCCAGCTCTTCCATTACATCCCAGTCACCGGGCCTAGGCCTGGGTTTCGGATCCAGTTCCAGGCGGTTAGGATGTGTAGGGGAGCAACCAGCTGATGTTTTTTTTCTCCATTTGATGTTTCTCTCTTTCCCTTCCTCTCTCCCTCCCTCTCTCTCTATAAAAGCAAGGGGGGAAAATGTCCTCAGGTGAGGATAAAAATTAATTAATTAATTATTTTTAAAAAATGACAATGTAATAAAGCTAATTATAATTCTATTAAGTGTTCTGTTTCATAATAAAAGTAAAAATACTTAAAATAGTCTTTAGTTATACATTACACACATTACCTTTATTTTAAATGAGTATATCACATGAAATTCGGACTGTCCTAAAAGGGCACACCCCTGGTTTGCATACCTCATCTCTTGCTGTTGTCTACATCGTGGACTTGAGGCTGACAGACCTGGGTTTGCCTGTTGGTTGGACCATATACTAACTGTGTGGCTTAATCAAGTTTCCTCCTTGTAAACTTCTGCCTGATAGACCTTGGGTAGGTCACCTATCGTCTCTGACTTTAGTTTTCTCCTTTTTAAAATGATGGATTTAAACCAGTTCACCTCCAGTTCCCTGACAGCTCTAAAAAGTGCTCATCTAGATTCTGAAGATCACATCTGAGTTAGCTACTGCCTGCTCAAATGCCCTCAGTAGATACTGAAACTAAACTGCCTCAGCATTGTAAAGCCCAGTCTTGACTGGCTCTGACTTGCCTTTTCAGTGTTACATGAGTCTATGTTCTAGCCAAATGGTTCACTCACTGCCTCGTTATTTCCCACCTTCTGCCCATACACATTACTGCTATTTCTACTTGAAAGGCCCTTTCCTTTCTCCTTCTACATCATTTAGAAACTACTGAGCATGATCATGGAATAATAAGCACTATAGTTCATGCCGTGGGATATAAATGCAAAACTGTGCCTACTGGCAAGGATCTTACTGTCTGCCAATGAGAGACAAATATGAAAATGTGTAAGTGCACTCAAAATGTTAGATGGTGCTATGGATAGAGTATGTGTAAGCTATAGTAGAAGCCAATGGGTAATAATTGATTCTACTTAGGTATTAAGGAGTGAAGATTAAAGAGGCTTTGCAATTTGTTCAGATATGAGATTAGTACACTATTTTACTTTCTTTTACTATTTCTAAGTTTCATATCAGGGTTGTTCCAGCCCTATGGAGTGATTTGGCTGTTTGGGTTTTTTTTTCTTCTTCTCTCTGAAACAGTAAAAGGAATTATCTGATATTTGAATGTCTGATAAAACTCACCTCCAGAACTGCCTGGGTATGGTGTCTTTTAAAAAAGGTAGATTTTTCATACTGGTTCTACTTTTTAAGGGTTGTTTGTTTTTCAGGAATTCTATTTTTCCTTGCATTACCTTCCATATTTTATGTATCTGAAAAATTATCCATTTGTGTATTTGAATAGATTTTAATAAAGTTATATATGACACTTGCACATGATTTTTAATTATTCACCATTGATTGCATAGTTAAAGTCCCCTTTGTCAATCCTAATATGTTAAGATATATAATTCATCTTTTTTGCAAGTAGTTTTTATGTTGAATTTGGCCCTTTCAGTCATTCTATGAAAATTAAACTGTAGGAAAAATTTGGAAATACTTTTTTTTAGAATCTCCTGTGAACTTCTGTATGCAAAAGGTGAATGTCTTTTGGAGGAAATGTTTAGGAAACTGATTATTTTTTTGAGTGTGAAGACATAATCTTTATGAATTGTAGCACTTTATCTTTTTAGCATATCATGAACTAAAACCACAACCCTCTAAGTAGTATTCAGCATATGCCTTTAATTTTTTTCACTAGTGACCAATAAATTTATTGAACTAGTATTCGAATAAAAGATGCAATATACTTTATTTTTATATTGTATTCTATTAGCATTTATCCCCCTTATACCTTCTTCCAACACCACCCACCTATCTCCTTCTGCCTCCACAATCACAACTTGGTTGTCTGAGTCCATCAGTCCTTTTTCTTTTTTTGCTTGATCCCTCCACCCACTAACACCTACCCCACCCGAGGCTGTTAGCTTGCTCTATATTATGTATCTATCTCTATTTCATTGTTAGTTCAGTTTGTTCCTTAGATTCCACGTATAAATGAAATCATAATGGTATTCGTCTTTGTGTGACTGGCTTATTTTACTTAGTATAATGTTCTCCAGGTTCATCCCTGCTATCGCAAAGGGTAAAATTTTCTTCATTTTTATGGCTGAGTAGTATTCCGTTGTATAAATGTCCCACAGTTGTTTTATCCACTCATTGACTGATAGACACTTGGGCTGCTTCCATATCTTGGCAATTGTAAATAGCGCTGCAGCGAGCATAGGGGTGCTTATGTACTTTCAAATTAGTGTTTTAGGTTTCTTCCGATAAATTTTCAAAACTGGAATCACTGGCTCATGAGGCAGTTCTGTTTTTAATTTTTTTAGGTAAGTCCATATGGCTTTCTATAGTTGCTGCACCAGTTTACATTCCCACAACAATGCAAATGGGTTTCCCTTTCTCTACATCCTTACCAGCACTTGTAGTTTGTTCTTTTGTTGGTGATAGTCATTTGGACAGGTGTGAGGTAATAATCTCATTTTTGTTTTAATTTGCATTTCTCAAAAGATACAATAAATTTTAAACCCTAAAATTCAAATGAAAAAGGTAGCAACCTCATAGAGAAGAAATTTAATCTTTGCATCTATTATACTGTAGAATTTTTAAGAAGCATTTCCCCCTCCAAGTTCAATCAGAAAAGATAAGCTTTAAAATGTTTTTTTTTTTCAATTTTTTGGTCCTAGACTAGTGGTCCTAGACTGGCAAGGTCCTAGACTAGTGGTTCCTTGACCTAGCCATGCTATACACTCACCTGCAGAGCACTTACAAAGGGCCCACCCAGACCAGTTACATCAGAATCTCCCGAAGAGGTGGAGGTATCAGTGTTCTTTTACAGGTTCCCTAGGTGATGCACATTCACATGTGCATCAAAATCGAGAACCACTGCTTTGCAGCATAGCAAAAAAAATAATAACTAAAGCCATCTTTTTTTGAAAAGCAGACCATGGAAAAGATAAAGTCCACGTACTGAACCAAATGAGAGTTTTAACAGTATATTCTAAGTAGAAAATTGGCTTACCAAGCAGCTAAAAAATAAAAACAAAACAAAACAAAGGGAACAGAAATAAGCTCTCTGTGACTGAATTATCAGTCTCTCAGAGGATGAACATTTTTCATTTATTTTATGAATATTAGAAAACTGCTTGTCTAATTTCACACTACAGAGCTCTAAACAACAGTACATATCTTAATTAGAAGCATAAAGCAGAGTTATGTAATCTAGGAAAAAAATTCTTTTGAAAAATATACAATAGTGTTCAGAAAAATTTATTAGTAAAGTAATTTAAAAACAGTTTTTAATAGTGTATCTATGGATTATCATATATAATGTGGTAGTATTTTTACTTAAATTTCACACTCTTTTTACTTCCTTTTGGAAAGTTCCTGCCATCATCTCAAAACTGTTTAATTCATTCACTGTCAAAAATGTGGTGACAACACAATTTATTCTTCCCTTACTTTTATCTTTGAACAGGTATTTTAACTTTTCAGCCATATGATTTGGTGATGCTCTCTGAGTATTGTGTTAATTTCAAGACACTGTACTCAGAAGAAGTCCCCTGAATTTGTTTACCAAATTAATCAAAAGCATGTAAGCAGAGCTTTTAAACCTTAAAGCCTGTTGTCAGGGCTAGGGAAATATAACCTTAGAAAGATAACTTTTTTCCCATAAAGGATAAAACTATTTTTGTAGTGTTTTAGAGGAACATTAACCGATGGGCAAGTAAAAATGTGACCTGCTTTTAATACAGTATGATTTGATCAAAGAAGCAGTCAGGAAGCATTATAAATGCATCCAACTGAAAAGTCAAAATATTTAAGAAACATCTTTTCCAAAGAAATATATACAGTGTGTTAGCTTTCACTCAGGTAACAGAAATTTTCTATATTAGAGGTGATGTATGTTTTAATGTCTTCATTGTAAAACACACATAAAACCACAGAAAATAAATGTATATTTTAATAAGCTATTACAACAGAAGCACTCCTGGTCAAGAAATAGAATTTTACCAGGTGCCCAGAAATACCACCACATACTCTGTCACAATCTTAACTTCTTTCCAGTCCCCAAAAGTAATTTCTGTGATGACTTTCAATCACTTTTTGGTATACCCATATATTTTTATCACCTAAATATGTATCCCCCCAAAATATAATTTAACATTATCTACTAAAAGCACTTCATTGTGCTGCTTTAATGTGTCTCTTAAATCTCTTTAATCTGTAAATTCTTCCTCATTCCTTTCTTTCCCTTAAACTTTATCTGTAGAGACTGCTGTGTCCAATATCTGGATTTTATTGTTTGCATAATCATGGTGGGGTGCAATATGTTTCTCTGTCTTTTAAAAATTCCGCAAGTTAATGGTCAGTTTTGGCAAGACTGTGGGCTGGTGTGTCCTTTTATCAGAAGGCACACAGTGTCAGGCTGTCTGTCTTTTGGTTGTCTCTCTCTTTTGATTTTAGAGCTATGGGTGCTCAATGCCTAGATCCATTAAGTCATTAGGGTTGCAAAATGGTGATATTCTAATTTTATTACTATTTTTTCATTTATTAATCAGGACACTTTTACAAAAAGACAGTTCCACTGATCTTTTATTTGTTTTCCCATTGGTTGAATTCATATAATATTATATCAGGATAAATGTTTTTTTTCTTTACCAGTTTTCAAGATAATTGGTTCCCCTAAAGGTACGGAATTAGTTTGGGGTTTTTTTAATAACATTATGATTAGGTTCCACTTATAGGTGAGATCATATGGTATTTATCTTTCATCACTGGCTTATTTCACTTGACAGTAACCAGAGGGGATAAGAGAGAGGGATAATGGGGAAAAATAGGGCAAGGTCCATCAAGGAACATGTATAAAGGACACATGGACAATGCCAAAGGAAGTAGGTTTGAGGGTGGGAGGCAGGGATGGGTGGGGAAGGGGGCTGTGTAGGGTGAAAATGGAGACAACTATACTTGAACAGCAGTAAAAAAGTAAAAAATAAAGTAAATAAAAATAAAAATAATATGAAATTCATGGATTTAAACATATGACTGAATTGTTTTTATAAATTATAATTGTTATCCTCTTGGAAACTCAGATTGCCTTATCTTTAAACAGTGGGAGCCTCTTCAGAGTGGCTCCTTTTTGTGTCCTGGTAGCTTCCCTGCTATCTGGTATGACAGTCTGTTCTGTACACATCCTGTACATTTCCTACCCCAGTCCTGAATATAGCTATTTCTTCAAAAAGCTCTAGTTTCTTTTATTTTAATTTTATTTTTCAATCACAGTTTACATTGGGTATTATTTCGTATTTGTTTCAGGTGTACAGCATAGTGGTTAGACAATCAAATACTTTGCAAAGTGGTTCCCTTGACATTTCAAGTACCCACCTGCATATTGTACATAGTTATTACAATATTATTGATTATATTCCCTATGCTGTACTTTATATCCCTGGGACTATTTTGTGATTACCAATTTGTACTTTGTAATCCCTTCACTTATTTCACCCAGCTATCCAAACCCTCTCCCCTGGGATAACCATCAGTCTGTTCTCTCTTTCTGAGTCTGTTTCTGTTTTGTTTGTTTATTTTGCTTTTTAGACTCCACATAGAAGTGAAATCATATGGTATTTGTTTTTATCTGACTTACTTTGCTTAGCAAAATACCCTCTAGTTCCATCCATGCTGTCACAAATATTAAAATCTCATTCTTATTTATGGCCACCTAACACTCCATTGTATATATGTACCACAGCTTTTTTAACCACTTGCCTTTTGATGCACACTTGGGTTGCTTTCATATCTTGGCTATTGTAAGTAATGCTGCAGTGAACACAGCGGTGCATAAATTCTTCTAATTACTATTTTGGATTTTTTTGGATATACATCCAGAACTGGAATTGCTCCAAACTGTTCCAGTTTTAATTTTTTTTAATTAATTAATTTATTTATTTATCTTTAGAGGGGAAGGGAAGAGGGAGTGAAACATCAATGTGTGGTTGCCTTTTTGTGCATCCCCTGCTGGGAGTTGGCATGCAGGGAACCGGCCTGCAACCCAGGCATGTGCCCTGACTGGGAATTGAACCGCGATCCTCTGGTTCGCAGGCCTGTGCTCAATCCACTGAGCTACACCAGCCAGGGCCCAGTTTTAATTTTTTGAGGGAACTCCATACTGTTTTCCACAGTGCACAAGAATTCCCCTTTATCCACATCCTCAAAAGCACTTGTCATTTGTTGACTTACTGATGATAGCCATTCTGACATGTGCCAGGTGACATCCCATTGTGGTCTTAATTTGCATATCTCTGATGATTAGTGACATTGAGCATCCTTTCATATGTCCATTGGCCATCTGTATGTCCTCTTTGGAGAGGTATCTATTCAGCTCCCATGTCCATTTTTTAATTGGATTGTTGGGGGGTTTGGTGTTGAGGTGTATGAGTTCTTTATAAATTTTGGATATTAACCCCTTATTGGATAAATCATTGACAAATTTCTTCTTCCATTCAGTAGACTGTCTTTTCATTTTGTTGGTGGCTTCCTTTGCTGTGTGAGAACTTTTTAATTTGATATAGACCCGCTTGTTTATTTTCTCTTTTTTCCCTTGTTCAAGGAGATATGTCTGAAAAAATTTTGCTCTAGTTTCTTTTAATGGAAAACTATTTTAAACTCAAGTTTGGTAGCTAAGGATATTGTACTGTTGTTATTGAGTAGGTTGTTATTGTTTCTAGGTTTCTTTATTAGAGCAGAGATTTATATATATATATATTATATATGTGTATATATAATATATATATGTATGTATGTATGTATTCAGAGTGAGATCGTGTTGGTATTTGTAATTTAAATTCAGGATTACAGGGTTTTTAATTTATCCTCTTCTGTACATCTGTGTCTTTTCTCTTCCATGCCAAAAATCCTAGTGCAGAGGCATGTTATAATATAGTTATAATATCTCATAATTACTTGTTTATTTTATCCCATAGTCCACACCTAACAGTCTCAGAATAATCATCATAATATCACCATTACTAATGTAAACTACTGAGAACATTCAAAAACTTTTTGCCTGTGTTTTCTCATTTCTCCCCTTTTATTTTTAAATAGTTGTAGTTTATTTACATTATTGGAGCATATAGTCATTATGTATCGTGCTCTTTTTTAACTCTCATCTAATCCTCTGTAGGTTTTGCTGTTTAGTTGAACTGTTCCTTTCATGTGGGGATTTAGAGAGATTCAAAACAATAGTGCCACCAATGCCACATTGTCATAACATGTTCATGGTCCTAATAAACACTTTTAGTTTGAACCAACTTTTTGTGAACAGTTTAAGACCTATGTTTATATTGATGTTTTTGCATGTGGATGTCCAGTGGTTCTAACACTGTTTGTTGAGAAGACTATTCTTTCTTCATTGAATCACTTTTACTCTTTTGTGAGATACTGTCAGTGGATCTCTTTCTGGGTTCTCTATTATGTTCCATTGATATATTTCTCTTTTCTTTCACAAAGTAACTTTTTTATATATTATGTTGACTGTTATAATAAATAGTTTCATGGAGTATAGAATTTTATTTTTTAAATATATTTTATTGATTATGCTATTACAGTTGTCCCATTTCCCCCCTCACTCCTCTTCACCCTGCACACCCCCTCCCACCCACATTCCCCCCCCTTTAGTTCATTTCCATGTGCCATACATATAAGTTCTTTGGCTTCTATATTTCCCATTCTATTCTTACCCTCCCCCTGTCTGTTTTCTACCTACCATCTATGCTACTTATTCTCTGTACCTTTCCCCCCCTCTCTCCTCCTCATAATCCCCTGTTGCTAACCCCACATATGATCTCCATTTCTGTGATTCTGTTCCTGTTCTAGTTGTTTGCTTAGTTTCCTTTGTTTTAGGTGTGGTTGTTGATAACTGTGAGTTTGCTGTCATTTTTGTACATGTTTTTTATCTTCTTTTTCTTAGCTAAATCCCTTTAACATTTCATATAAAAAGGGCTTGGTGATGATGGACTCCTTTAACTTGACCTTATGTGCCCTTCCATTCTAAATGAAAGCTTTGTTGGATAGAGCAGTCTTGGCTGGTAGGTCTTTGGATTTCATGACTCAGAATACTTCTTTCCAGCCCCTTCCTGCCTGTAAGGTCTCCTTTGAGAAACCAGCTGACAGTCTGATGGGCACTCCTTTGTAGGTGTCTCCTTATCTCATGCTGCTTCTAGGATTCTCTCCTTCATTTTAATTTTGCCTAATGTAATTATGATGTGCCTTCCTCTTTGGGTCCACCTTCTTTGGGACTCTCTGAGCTTCCTGGACTTCCTGGAAGTCTATTTCCTTTGCCAGACTGGGGAAGTTCTCCTTTATTATTTGTTCAAATAAGTGTTCCACTTGTTGCTCTTCCTCTTCCCCTTCTGGTACCCCTATAATTTGGGTGTTGGAACATTTAAAGATGTCCTGGAAGGCATCTTTAAGCCTCTTCTCATCTTTTAAAATTCTTATTTCTTCCTTCTTTTCTGATTGGATGTTTGTTTCTTCCTTCTGGTCCACTCCATTGATTTGAGTCCCAGTTTCCTTCCTATGACTATTGGTTCCCTGTACATTTTCCTTTATTTCACTTAGTGTAGCCTTCATTTTTTCATATAATTTGTGACCAAATTCAGCCAGTTCTGTGAACATCCTGATTACCAGTGTTTTGAGCTGTGCGTCTGATAGGTTGGTTATCTCTTCATCACTTAGTTGTGTTTTTTCTGGAGCTTTAATGTGTTCTTTTGTTTGGGCCATTTTATTTTTCTTGACACGCCTGTTCCGTAGTGAGTGGCAGAGCCTTTGGTGTTCACCTGGGTGGGGCAATCTATTTGCAGGGTTGTTACGCTGTATGTGGGGCTGGGGTCCAAGAGGGAACAATGGCACTTGCTCTGTTCTCTGCCGGATTTCTGTCACTTCCCTCATTCCCCCCAAGCGAATTGGGCTGATTCCTTGTGGATGGGCTTGTGTATGTTCTAGGATCCTGTGGGTCTCTCCAATGAACTCTCCTGTGAGTCTGGGTGTTTCTCCTGGCACCTCAATCCCCACAGATGTTTACAATCAGTGTTTTGAGGTTTTATTTCCCAGTGCTTGGACCCTGGGTTGCATGGTCTGTCTCGCTTCCCAGTTTTGTCTGGTTTATCTGCACGTGAATGGGAGACCACCTGGTCACCAGCTGCCTTGTGCGCCACATCCTATTCCACAATGCTGCCGCATTGCTGGGTCTGCCAGCCACTGCCTTGTGCGCCTGGGGTCCACCAGCCACTGCTTCACCTCAAGCTCTCTTTGTCCAGCTGTCCTACTCAGCCCCTCCTACTGGTCTGGATGAATGTGTCTACTTTAACTCCTTGATTGTTGGAATACCATATAGTTCAATTATCTGTCGGTACTGGGTTTTTTTTTTCTAAATTGTTGTTGTCCTTATTTTGGTTGTGCAAGGAGGCACAGTGTGTCTACCTATGCCTCCATTTTGGCCGGAAGAATTACAGGATTTTATTAATATAAGCATATAAGTTGATAACTTTCAGATACCAAAAATTATGGAATGTTTATACCTCCTACTAGATATGTCTGTTTTTCTAAGTGTGTAAGACACTTTTATATTTATCCTGTATACAAATGTCAGATTTGATTGAAAGTAACTAAAAATAAGAGACATATCCATTAGAAAACAGCTATTACTATTTTATTTTTAGTTGATATATTTGGATAAGTAAAGATGTGGAGCAATAGGGAACTGTCATTCACTGCTTATTGGAAATAAATTAGTAAATCACTGTGCTTAGAAACAGCTAATATGGTTGAAGGCGTGAGTCCTCTAGGCTAAGAAAAATTGGCCCACCTGCACAAGGAGACATGTACTGTAGTATTCATAGTAACATTGTTTTTAATAGCAAAAAAATTAGAAACAACTATATATTCAGGAACAGGAGAATAAAAGCCTATTTTTGTGGTGTGGTATTCAGAGTATGCAATACTAAACAGAAGTTGAAATGAAGGAACTAGAACTATGTGATTAAATCCCAAAAGAATAAGTTGAGCAAAAGGGAATAACAGTATGATACAGAATAATAACATATGTGAAATTTTAAAAGATTCAAAACAATGCTGTATATTGGTCAGGATAGTTCTAGATTAATGTAGTAATAATATAATAGGAGTAAATACAAAATTCTTAGTAGCAGTGCCTCTGGGGAGAAAGGGAAGGGAATGAGATCTGGCGTGTTTTAACTGTATCTATATATTTTAAAGATTTTATTTATTTTATTCTTAGAGGGGAAGGAAGGGAAAAAGAGGGGAGTAGAAACATTGATGGCACAAGAGCTACATCAATCAGTTACCTCTTGCACACTCCCAACTGGGGACCTGGCTTGCAACCCAGGCATGTGCTCTGGCTGGGAATTGAACCCGGTGGCTTTTAGGTTTGCAGGCCAGCACTCAATCCACTGAGTCACACCATGCAGGGCATGTATCTGATATTTTACTTCTTTAGAAAAATTGTTGTAAAGGGGTAATATTTCATAAAATTTGTTTTCACATTTATCATATTGTTCTCTCTTTTATGCATTGTTTAATGTTTCACAATAAAGAATTAAAAATGAAGTGTGCCTTTTATCTTAAAAGGTTTCTGCAAGATTAGGGGTAGGAATATAGATTTAAGAATAAATTTTAATGATAAGCTTGAATTTTGGTTGCTACATAATTTTTTTTAATTGATGAGAGAGAGACAGAGAAAGAGACAGGGGAAGGGAGGGAGAGAGAGAGAGGTTTGTTATTCTGATCAGGGGTTGGACCAGAAACATTGGCATGTTGGGATGATACTCTAACCAACTGCTTTACCTGTTGAGGACACAGCATAATCTTTTAAATAACCTGGGTACCCACTGGTAAAAGTTTTCAGTTCCAGAGAAAGAAACTCTAAATATTTTTTTCTGATTTATATATTGGATGATTTTAGTAGGGGTCATCATATGTACCCTGTATAGCTAAAGCATGAGAATTTTGAGCCTATTTCCAGTTCACTGTGATTGCTTTTCTGATTTTTGTGCTTTCTTAGTTTTAAAATATCTTCCAGAGAAGGCATCAATTATATTGACTCTATATACCTTCCCTTCTCTATATTGTATATATCCTTTGATGACTTTTGCATCAGTTCTGTTTACTTTTCTCAAATACAGTTTTTTTTTAAGAATAAAAAATCACCTCAGTATGCATTTTTTTTCAACTAGTTCCCACTTTAAAGTTGACTAATTTAAATTTGACTGAAACACTTCACTTTAGGAATAATACAGCCAACTTGTTTTTCCTTGAAACTGGGAAATTCCAAGACCTTTAGGATTCATAAAGTCTATATCTTTTCTGTTCTTTCTTTGCTTGAAATCTCCTTTTTTAAAAATCTATTGATGTTCAGTTACAGTTGTCCCACCTTTTTTCCCATTGCTCACCCCTATGAAATTTTCAGTTCTCCACACAGTTTTGTTTTGTTTTGTTTTGTTTTAAAGCAAAGCACAAACATAAACCATTGAGCCATCCATGGTCATCCATGTCTCAGCTGGTATCACAATCTCACTTCATTGGCCACTACTAACGTTGCACGGCCTGTGGTTTAGCTCATACACCACCTGTGTTTCTGTGCTATTAACTTCCTGTACCTTCTTATTACCTTAGAACTAAAGCAGGGACCTTTTCCTTCAGATTCTCAGACTTTCAGCAGGTCACCACACATTATAAAAGTCTTTATTTTTTATCCCTAATTATCTAAAACTGTTTTTCCCATTCTCAATGTTATACCTTTTCATTATGCCTTTGTCAGAACTTTTTACCATTTTTGTTTTTGTTACCATAGGCATTCCCACTTGAATTATAATGACCAGTTCCTGAAACTCCTGGTATATATTTTAGGACTCTTTGAAGAGTTATTAAACTTCAAAATTCACTAAACCTGTGGAGTAGTTGAAGATAGGATTCAGATCTACAACTCAGAGTTGCTAAGAGAGTAAATCTTAATGTGCTCATCACAAGAAAATAAAATTTTTGTAACTAAGTATGGTGATAGATGTTAACTAGATTTACTGAGGTTATTATTTTGTAACGTATACAAATATTGAATCATTATGTTCTATATCCAAAACTACTATAATATATGTTAGTTATACCTCAATTTTTAAAAAAAGAGAAGGAAAGGAAAGGAGAGAGAGAGAGAGAAGGCAGACCAAGAATGTTCTCTGAGGAAAGGGAATGCCTGATCATGATGTTACAGAGGACAACAGTGAGCATGCCTCCTGGAAGGTGAGAGTAGACTTCAGATTCATCTTGCTAGGTTATATAACCATCACCCGCCACAGTCCTTTCTTTTTGGATTCTTCTTTCTTCTTTGTGGTTTTTCTTCAGGGCATTGTCACTTAGCATTTCTCCCTTCATTACACACCATATATTTCATTTCTTTATCTTAGCATTATATCTTGGCCTGATCATCTTGTGACTAATACTTCAATCTAAGTTCATTTTGGGAGGGAAACCTGGCCGCACAAACATAAGACGAGAGAGGTCTTAGTCTGTGCAAGTTTGGATTTTTAAAAAATCAGCTCTTTCTTGGTATTTTGCAATAACTACATAATTTGTATTTGCTGTTTTCAACTTATTTGCAGATGACTTGCTAAGAGAACATCTTAAACCTGAAATCATGTTAACACATTTTTACCGTATTGTTCTTCAGTCAATAGGTTATATTTTAATAGCTTTTTTGATGTGTGTTCTTATTTATTTGTTACTCTTAGAAAACCTCATTTTTGACCGGACTCAGAGGTAGAAGCTCTCAGAGAGAACAGCCTCGTCTCTTGGCAATCTGTTCCTGGCATTTTCTTTGGCCCCTCCTTCATCTTCTTAGACAAAAGTTTAGCGTATTCTGAAGCCTGTTCCTTATTTTTCTTAGTACGTCGTTCCTTCAGATCAATTCACCGACGTTCGTATTGCAGGACACGTAGAGTAACAGGATGCTGAATCTTAGGTGCCTTGTCCTAGTTTCTTACTTTCTTTGGTTAGGGGCTTTCTCACCACATGTTGGGGGACATCATCTTCTTTAGAGAGACTGAAAAGTTTGTGGATGCTGCTAGCTCTTTTGGGCCCCAGGGGATGAGGCACAGTAGTATCAGTGAGACCAGGAATATCTTTCTCCCCCTTTTTTTTTACAATGACCAAGTTGAGAACACTGAGATTGGCATCCACAGTGCAACCCCAAACAGATTTGTGCTTTTGCCCTCCGGTCCTTCTTGGTCTATAATAGGAGTGCCCCTTACTCAGCAGCACGCAGACTCGGCCATGGGTCAAGGCACACTTCTTCATGGGGAAACCTTGTTTGTTGTTCCTACCACTGATTCAAAAAGTACATAACCTTTTCACTCTTCACCCAGAGCATCTGCAGCAACTCCCATGGGCATATGCTGCTCATAAAACGTACAAAGTTTGTGTTCATTGTCCACTTCAATGAGTTTCTGGCAGCCAGTGGCTGGGAAAGAGATGTTCAGCTTCATACTGAAGCTGCTGACTGCCTCTGGGGCACCATGAAAAAGAGCTAATAACTTTTTTAAAAAGGCTGCTGAAAATGTAAGTGTAACCCTTCCTTTTCATAATCTTGGTCCACCACATTAGCATTTTTCTAGAAAAACTGAAAGACTGAATTTTCTTCTTTTGCATCCAATTGCCCATTTTTATTGATGATTGCCTTTTTCTCTCTACTTACATACAAAATATCTTACTTCTAATTTTAATTGGAAGCCCAGTACATTTTCCTTTCAATTAAAAATATTAATATCACAATTAGGTAACATCTGAGTGTCATTTCAGTATTTTTGATTGACTAAACCTTTTTCACTAAGGTTCTGTGCTGTGTCAGTGAAATTATTTGTAAACATTTCCCTCTGTAGATTTACTGTCACCACACATAATGCTCATTGTTTGTTTTCTTATGATACATGGTACTTTTATCATGGCAGTATCTGTATAAACAAATTTCTTATTTTCATAGATTGAAATGTTTTTTCTAATAATATTATCCTTTAAAATCACATAATTAAGTATCAACTTAGATAAATTTAAAATCATGAAATTAAGTATGAGCTTTGTACATCTTACTTAAAATACAGTCAGTCAGTAGTGTTTATCGAGCTGCTGTCATGGCAGGCACAGTGCTAAATACTGTAAATAAATGAAATCAGTTTTATATTAACTTCCAACCCACATCTTTTCTATATTTAAAATTGTCTTCCACATTGACAGTCTGCAGCTACAGGGGTGGGCAAAAGTAGGTTTATAGTTTTGAGTACACGAAACAGTTTATTCTTGTATTATTATTTATTTATTGTTGTACTATTTGTGTTACAACTGCAAACCTACTTTCGCCCACCCCTGTATAGTGTCAGCCATAAATTCTAAATAACTAGATCTGGGTTTTATTGAGGAAAAGTATCTCTCATTCTTTTTAACTGCAATCCTGGCCAAAGTATCCGGGACTTTCTCTTCAGGAAAAATAACAATAGCTACTTGTTATATTGAGGGCTCCTCTGTCCCCTGCATAGTAGGTACATTGTTTTTCATTCATATGGCAATTCAGCAATACAGATTAATAAATTCTCATTGTACTGATGAGAAAACTACAGTTCTCAGAGGTTAGTTCACCCAAGATTGCAGAGCTGTCTATCACTAAAACCAGGCGTTAGACCCTGTTATTTGCTGCTTCTGCTGTGTGGGGTTACTTGTGGCTGATGTACAGGGTGAGGTCCAACTTGAATTAAATTCTGAACTTACTTATGTCAAATACTTTTAAACATACAGATATTTTGGATTTTAATGCCACCGTCACTTTATTATGCTTTAAGAGTAATGCAAACTTGACCCTGTCTGTTCATGACAATATACTACTTTCAAAAGATTCCATGGAACATCATAAAACAAACAGTTTTTCTTTTCAGGTGTAAAAACTAGCAATAATGTTTTGTGTTTATATAATTTATGTTGTGAAAAGTATAATTTTTATTTGCTTCATTTTAGAGATATTTTTGCATTTATATTTACAAAGTATGCTCTTTATTTTCAGTACAACTCAATCTAATAATGAAGCATCTTTAAAAGAAATCGGCTTAGTAAGAACTTTGCCTTTTAAACTTCCTCAGTGTCACAAAGGAAAGTTGCCTATGTTACATGCTGCTTGATAAAAATAGCTCTGAGCAAGCATCTTCCTCATTCCCATGGTTAACAGGCTCCATTGTTGTTGCATAATTTGTCTCTTTGGTCACTTCAGCTTTTTCTCATCCACTCTCCTCTGTGGGATCCCCCCACCACATTTCAGGTTCCTAATGCCTTGTGGTTCTTCTCATTCCCTGACTGCTCTCATAGAGAAAAAATCTGTACGCTCATGTAAACTTATTAATTACCTGTGCTCGTGAGGCAGTGCGTCTAGCAGAGTCAGACAGATCGGTTTTCAAGCTACAGCTGTCACTTGTTAACTTTGGGACCAAGAGCAACTTATACCATCTCTCTGACCCTTATTCCTTTTATTTCTAGAATGTACAGTAGTTCCTCCTCGTCCAACGTTTTTCTTTCTTCAATTTCACTTACCTGCAGTAACTGCAGTCTGAAAATAGTAAATGGAAAGCTCCAGAAATAAACAAAATGAACAAGTTTTAAATTGCATGCCATTCTGAGGAGCATGATGAAATCCATGCCCTCCCATTCCAACCTGCCTGGGCCATGAATGTCCCTTTGTCTAGCATATATTGCAGTACTTTACCACTTGTTATTCATTCAGTAGCTGTCGTGGTTATCAGATCGACTATCAAGATATCACAGTGTTTATGTTCAAATAACTGTTATTGTATGAAAAGTGATTAGCACAGGACCCTGTTTTCTTTATTATTGATGGGGTTATTCTTTATTGAAACTTATGCACACTCAGTGTTTTTTTTATCTTTAAACCTTTATAATATCTTTAATTAGGCCATGCAAGACATTTTCCTCCCTTAAATGAATTTTAGCCACTTATTTGGAAAGACAGGAAATCATCCTCTGACCTTCCCATGCTTTTTAGAGTTATCTGGGATAGGCAGTGGAGAAAAGGCATACATGGAGTCCATGGTCTTACTCCCTAAATTGGCTCTGGAACCAATACCTGTGTATATGGTTTCCTCATACCACTTTGCAGTTCTTGAACACCAGCAGGTTGTCCTACGATTCAACTCAATTCCAGCACTGTCTGCTCAGAGGTAGCATCAGAGTCCATAGGTTAAGGTTCAGTCCTGCAAAACTGTCCCGCTCCAAACTTCAGACCCCACTTGCAAGCCCAGGTTGTTACAGGCTTGCAGACCCACCTGCTACAGATTTGCAGTTCCCATGACTTCCTACTTGGACTTCAGACATCAATCACAAGTCCCGGTGTTACCTGTACTAATGAGCAATTGATTATAAAGAGGTGCCCCAGACCTACTTATTGGATTTGATTAATTTGCTAAAGCAGCTCACAGAACTCAGAGAAACATTTTACTTACTACAATCACCAGTTTATTATAAAAGGATATAACTCAGGAACACCCAGATGGAAGAGATGCATAAGGCAAGGTGTGAAAAAGGTTTAGAGCTTCTATGTCCTCTACAAGTCCTTTTGGGTTTTTATGGAGGCTTCATTACATAGGCCTGGTGGATGAAATCATTAGTCATTGGCTGTTGATTCAGTCTCCACCCCCTTCCCTTCCTAGATGTCAGGGGGTGGGGCTGAAAGTTCCAGACTTCTGATCACAAGGTTGGCTCCATTGCAACATCCACCCATTCTTACCTGCTTTCTAAAAGTCACCTCATTAACATAACAAAAGACATCTTTGTGGCTCTCAACACTTAGGAAAGATCCCAGGGTTTTGGGAGCTATGAGTCAAGAACTGTGGACAAAGACCAAAGATGTATGAAAAATATATTTTTGTCATCTGAATGACCAAATACATAAGTATATTTTTTGTAAATCAACACTACACTCCCCTTTTAAATTATTTCTTTTGGTGATACTACAGAGCCTATTGGAGAGAGTCTCACTAACATTTGGAAATGAAAGAACCTGGGGTCCTCTCTCTGGACCTTGAGCCTAACTTGTTCTGTGCCAAGACCATCATATAGATGGGCTCCTCCTTTGAGGCTGTCTGTAAGAGTATAGGCCCTACTCAGAGTCACCTGGCCTTTTCAGTTTTCTTCCCTGAAGCTTCCTTTACAAAACTTTAAGTTTTCTGCAAGTATATATATTTTTCAAGGTTTTATTTATTTATTTTTAGAGAGGGGAAAGGAGGAAGAAAGAGAAGGACAGAAACATCAGTGTGGTTACTTCTGGTGCAGCCACTACTGGGGACCTGGCCTGCAACCCAGGCGTGTGCCCTAGGCTGGGAATTGAACTGGTGACCTTTGATTTGCAGGTCAGCACTCAATCCATTGAGCCACACCAGCCAGGGCTCTGTAAGCATATTTTAATGGCATTAAAAAGTGCTTTTTTTGTTTTTGTTAATTCATAGTTTTAAAAAGTTTGTTGCGCCCTGGCTGGTGTAGCTCAGTGGATTGAGCACAGGCCTGTGAACCAGAGGATCGCGGTTTGATTCCCAGTCAGGGCACATGCCTGGGTTGCAGGTCGGTTCCCTGCAGGCCAACTCCCAGCAGGGGATGCATGAAAGGCAACCATACATTGATGTTTCTCTTCCTCTCTCCTTCCCCTCTAAAGATAAATAAATAAATAAAATCTAAAAATAAATAAAAACAAAGTCATGTCTAAAACTATATTTTAAAAAAAAAGTTTGTTGCGTACCTGCTACCAGCATAGCTTTTGGCTAGGTGCTACATGGATACAATAAAAGAAAAGGAAATAGATTTAAACTTCAGTGAAAAACAGGACATGTGAACAAACATTAGCAGGAAATAAAAAGCCAAAGTCATCATAGAGGCATTTGAGTGGGGAAGTAGGTATGAAGATGAGATCCTAGGAAGGAAGGACGCTCCCTAGCTAGAAGGTCTCTAGAAACTGGGATAACATCTGGTTTTGTTCTAAAAAGGGTAAGAGTAGTTAGAAGGAAAAAATTTGAGTGAAGTTGTTAATAGACAAACTGAGACATATTAAAATTTTAAGAGTTTATTTGAGCAAAAATCCATTCTAATCAGACAGTGCCAAACTCAGAGTGACTAGGAGCACTTCACAGATGGGAGCCAGGGGAAGGATTTATACAGAGATAGTGCAGAAGAAAAGAAATGGCATTGTTTGAGTAGCTATAGCCTAAAGCCTGATTGGTTATCATTCGTGTTTTGATTTTTAACTTTGAGACATTTACAAGCTTAGATTTTGGTTTGCTCATGTGGGCCACCATGGCATTAGAACTGTATCAGTCTATGGCCTCCTTGTTTAATTAATTTCTCAAGTTACAGAGCTCAGAAAATGCAGGGAACATTTTAGTTTGAACTCAGAGTAGAGTAATGAAGGGAAGCTATAGGAGTTTACACTAGAACTTTGCAAGTCAGATCTTGTCCCTCCTTTGCTTATGACTTCCCATCTCATTTGGAGAAAAAGCCAGAGTCCCTGAGGAGTAGCCTATGAGTTACTACAGAATCTGTTCCCTCCCCTAATTACCACTACTTTCTTCCTTGCTCCCACTTTTTAGCCAGATCTATCTCATGTTCCTTTATCAGGCCACAGGCCCCACCTCAGGATGTTTGTTTCCTTTCTGTCTAGAGCTCTCTTCTCCCAATGGCTGCATAGCTCACCTTTCATTTCTTTCAGGTCACTTTTATTAGAAAGTTCTTTCCTGACTTCTCCATATAAGCTCCCCTTCCCATTCCTGCTGCTCCTCTTTCTGCTTACTTTGGTTTATTTTTCTTCACAGTGTTTAGGAAATATATACATAGGATCACTAACATCCTTTGGATGTTCGTTTGTGAATTGTTGCCTTGTCTTCAGCCATTAGAGTGTGTGTTCTTTGAGGGTGAGGACTTACTGCTGTACTCGCAGAAGGAACCCAGGACTATTGCCTGACATGTAACTCATACTCAAATATATATTACTCACAAAAGAAAGACAAGCAAAGAGAGAGTAAGGGAGGGAAGAAGTTTCTGTATGGGTCCTTCAGGCTTTTGCATTCTAGGAAGGGAAATAAAATTTAATTCATTAATCAACTGGTAGTCAATGATGAGTTTAAAAGGGACAGTGGGAGCTAAAACTTTTAGTTGAGGAAGATACATTTGGTGCTAATGTTTAGGATGGATTTTTTAGTGAAATTTGCATCAACTCCCTTTCACTTCCATATGCAGTATTATTTATGTACTTTAAACAGACAAACAGCCCTGGCCTGTGTGGCTCAGTTGGTTGGATCATGGTCCCATAAACTAAGGTCAATGGTTTGATTCCTAGTCTGGGCATATGCCTAAGCTGTGGACTTGGTCCCCAATACGAGAGGCAACATGTGAGAGAGAGTTTCTCTCCTATCTCCTTCCATTTCCCCTCTAAAGTCACTGGGCATGTCCTCGAGTGAGGATTAAAAAAATAAGCAAAAAAAGCCTTTTAGTTTTGAAATTATTTTACTCCTAAAATAATTGCTAAAACTGCTAAAAGTTAATTCCCTTCTTATATTTTTCATTAGTTTGCCCCAATGATAGTACTTGGGACAATACTACATACATTACACAGTACATTGTCAAATTCAGCAAAATGACCTTGGTACAATACTATTAACACAGATTCAGGCCTTAGTTGGATTTTATCAGATTTAATGTGCACTTTTGTGAGTTGTGTGTATTTATAATTATATGATTTTTTATCATGTGTTTTGAAGTGTGATTTTTAACAAATCTGCATCTGATTTTGAAGATTTTGACAATGTTAGAAAATATTTTAGGCCACTTTAATGCTACTCTTCAAGTTCCTGGTCTCCCACATTTACATATGACTAAACTGAATGGCCTATTGTATTATGTTTTTATTCTTCTGCCTAGGTATTTTTAAGTATATTTTATTGGTTATGTTATCGCAGTTGTCCCAATTTTTCCCCCTTCACCACCCTCTGCCTGGTACACACTTTCCCTCCAGCAGTACCCTGCTTAGCTCATGTCCATGGATCATGCATATGTTCTTTGGCTTCTCCATTTTCTATACTATTCTTAAACATCCCCCTGTCTATTTTGTACCTACCAGTTATGCTTTTTAACTCCTGCACCTTTTCCCCATTGACCTTCTTCCTCCTCCCAGCTAATAACCTTCCAGATGATCTCCATACCTATGATTCTGTTTCTGTTTTGGTTGTTTGCTTAATTTTTTTTTCTTTTTCTAGATTCACTTATTGATAGTTGTCAGTTTGTTACCTTTTTATTGTTCATCATTTTGATCTTCTTTTTCTTAAATAAGTCCTCCTTTTAACATTTCATATAATAAGGGCTGGGTGATGATGAACTTTTTTTAGCTTTACCTTATCTGGGAAGCACTTTATCTACCCTTCCATTCTAAATGATAACTTTGCTGGATAGAGTAACCTAAGTTGTAGGTCCTTTTCATCACTTCAAATATTTCTTGCTGGTCCCTTCTTGCCTGCAAAGTTTCTTATGAGAAATCAGCTGGTAAGTCTTATGGGAACTCCTTTGTAGTTAACTGTCTCCTTTTCTCTTGCTGCTTTTTTTATCTTTAAGCTTTGGCATTTTAATTATGATGTATCTTGGTGTGGTCCTCTTTGGGTCCAACTTCTTTGGGACTTTCTAATGCTTCCTGGGCTTGGCTTGCATGTCTATTTCCTTCACCAAATTAGGGAAGTTTCCGTTTATTATTTTTTCAAATAAGTTTTCAATTTTTTACTCTTCCTCTTCTTCTTCTGGCACCCCTTTGATTCAGATGTGGGGATGTTTAAAGTTGTCCTGGAGGTTCCTAAGCCTCTCCTTATTTTTTCGAATTCTTGTTTCTTCATTCTGTTCTGGTTGAATGTTTATTTTATTTCTTCCTTCAGCTCCAAATCCTTGATTTGAAACTTGGCTTCCTTCCCTTTACTGTTGATTCCCTGCAGGTTTTTCTTCATTTCACTTAGTGTAGCCCTCATTGCTTCCCTTATGCATTGGCCATACTCATTGAGTTCTTTGAGCATCCTGATCACCAGTGTTTTGAACTCTACATCTCTGTTCTGTTTAGTTCTCTTCCTGGAGTATTGTTCTGTTCTTTCATTTGGACCATATATTTTTGTTTCCTCAATTTATCAAATTCCCTGTGTTTGTTTCTGTGTGTTAGGTAGATCTGCTTTGACTTTCCGTAAAAGGCACCTGTAAATTGTGTGGGTTGGAGCCTTAGGCAATCTCCAGGGTGGGGCAACTCGCCTCACTGCTTTGTGGCTCTGTGTAGGGGAAGGGCTCAGAGAGGGGACTTGTCGCTACCTAGCTTCTGGGTGTTGGCTGGCACTTGCCCCATTTCCAGTCACTTCACCCACTCCCTGTGTGCAACTAGCACCCTTCCAGTTCTTGTCCTGATGTTGAACCCCAGAGTGGGTGAGTTTTCATACATTTTAAGACTGCAGGGGCTGTTTAATCAGCTGTTTAAGCAGAGTTTCCTCTCTGGCAGTTTCTTCTGCCGCCCCAACCATTCCTGTCTTTTACAGCCGGAAGTTATAGGGATTTATCTTCCCACTGCTGGAACCCTGGGCTGTGTGATCTGGCCTGGGGATGGGATTGATTACTTCCAAGGTATTCCTCCCAGTTTTTACCTACAACATGAGTGTGGGACCACTCTTGCCCATTCTGCCCCCACTGCCGCCACCACCCCTTTGTGCCGCACAGCATCTCCTCCTATCCCTCCTCCTCCATCTCCTCACCCCCTGCCCTGTCTCTGCATCTCCACGCCCCTAACCCATCTGGAGGAATATGGCTTCTTTAAATCATTGATTGTCAGACTTCCATATGGTTCAATTATCTGACAGTTCTGGGTATTATTTGTTTTGAGATTTGTAATTCTTCCTGTGTCTGTGTGAGGAGGCAGAGTGTTTCTACCTGTGCCTCCATCTTGACCAGAAATCTTTTCCTAGGTATTTCTTGTAGCTGCTCTACAGCAAAGATGCTGTTTTAAAATTTTATTAATTAATATATTTATTTTTAGAAAGAGAGGAAGAGAAACAGCGATTTGTGTAGCCTTTCATGTGCCCCCAACTGGGGACCTGGCTGGCAACCCAGGCATGTGCCCTGACAGGGAATCGAACCTAGTGACTCTTTAGTTCGAAGGCCAGCACTCAATCCACTGAGCCACAGCAGCCAGGGCCCAAAGACACTTTATACATCTTGACAAGTATTGATAGTTCAAATTACTTACCAGGTCTTAGTTTTTTTATTTTAAAACCAATACATTACATGTTATTTTTCCTACCTAACCCTTTTGTCTACTTAACCTTCATGTCCTTTCTGACAGCAAAATATTTCTAGGAGACTATTAATGGGGTTATGAAGTCTTTTCCTTTGTCTTTGCTGCCCTACTAATTAGAAATATATTTTTGGTAAATAATTTACCTGTAGTTTCAGAATTGGCAAGGATAATGGGTGGGAAGGAAATGAGCTAAATTCTTTCACATTCTTGATTCATCTTTTTAAAAATCAAACTTCTAAAGGTTTCAGATATTCTGTTAACTGTATTATTTTACTAAAAGCCTACCTTATTTGTTTTTATATACTGTGGCACATATTTGTCTTTTAGTTATTTATAGACCTTCAAAACAAAGTGATCAAGTTAAATCGTATAGTTTAATTTCTGCTATGTGTGATTTATATATACTTACATATGTGTTCTATGTGATTACATACACACACTTACATATTGCTAATGTTTAAGGTGATAATTGATGTTCTTCATTTGGATGCTGGATTAATATATAGGCCTTTGTGTGACAGCTGAAGTAAAACCAAGTTCTTTGTGAACATATTTGATACACTTCTTTCAGGTTCTGAGTTCTGTCCGCACAGAACGGGATCCCCTGGATGTTCGCTTTGGTGCCAGACAGACTTGCCAGGTGTTGACAGTGGAGCACTCCATCGGTGTAGACAGAGAGCCCATGGCTGACAGCTGCATCTATGAATGTGTTCGGAACAAAATTCAGTGTGTCTCAGTCACCAGAATACCACTAAGATCCAAGGCCATTAGCTGCTGTAGGAATGTTACTGAAGACAAACTGATTCTGGGCTGTGAAGATTCTTCAGTAATTCTTTATGAAACTCACCGTAGAGTGACTCTCTTAGCCCAAGCTGAACTTTTGCCTTCATTAATAAGCTGCCATCCAAGTGGCACCATTCTGCTAGTTGGCAGCAACCAAGGAGAGCTGCAAATTTTTGATATGGCTCTGTCCCCTATTAACATCCAGCTCTTGGCTGAAGACCGCTCACCCAGGGAGACTCTACAGTTCAAAAATTTTTTTGATGTTTCCAGCAGCCTTGTTCAAATGCAGTGGGTAGCTCCTCAGGTTGTTTCTCAGAAGCCTGAAAGTGGGGACATCTATAATCTCCTCTTCCTCAGGTTTGACAGAGGACCGTTGGGCGTACTTTTGTTTAAACTTGGTAAGTCAAACAAGTTGGTAAGTAAATTAAAGTGAGTATAGTGGTGATACTATAATTAAGACACTAAAGCAAATTTTGGTATGTAGATTACCTTTTGTCATTCCATAAATATGCTTGCCTTTCAAACATGTCATATCATTTCCTTAAGAATGCTTTGTGGATGATTTTCCAAATGTCAAGGATCATTTTTTAATACCATTGGGTATGATATTGATGAATTTGGAAGTTGCAGTATCCATTGTGATGAATAAAAAGCCTGAACTTTCACATTTGATACTTTCCAAAATAAACTGTCTACCAAAAAATTCCTTTAGATGTAGGTATGTGAATATGTTATTTTTATGTACAAATATGTGTAAATATTTTTATTTATTTTTCTCTCCTTTATTCTCCTCTGCCCTGTATCCCCCACTAGCATTCCCCTCTGCCCCTTGGTTCATGTCCATGGGTCATACATATAAGTTCTTTGGTTTCTTCATTTTCTACCCATTCTTAACCTCTCCCTGCCTATTTTGTACCTACCATTTATGCTTCTTACTCCCTTTACCTTTTCCACCATTGCACCCCTCCCTTTCCCTGCTGATAACCCTCCATGTGATCTCCATTTCTGTGATTCTGTTCCTGTTCTAGTTGTTTAGTGTAGTTTGTTTTTTGTTTTTTGTTTTTGCATTCAGTCGTTGATAGTTGTGAATTGGTTGTCATTTTGCTGAACATAGTTTTGATCATCTTTTTCTTAGATAACTCCCTCTAACATTTCATATAATAAGGTCTTGGTGATGATGAACTCCTTTAACTTGACCTTATCTGGGAAGCACTTTATCTGCTTTTCATTCTAAATGAAAGCTTTTCTGGACAGAGTCATCTTGGATGTAGGTCCTTGCTTTTCATGACTTTCAATACTTCTTTCCAGCCTCTTTCTTGCCTGCGAGGTTTCTTTTGAGAAATCAGCTGATGGTGTTATAAGAACTCCTTTGTAGGTAACTGTCTCCTTTTCTCATGCTGCTTTTAAGATTCTCTCCTTATCTTTAATCTTGGACAACTTAATTATGATGTGCCTTGGTGTGTGCTTCCTTGGGTCCAACTTCTTTGGGACTCTCTGAGATGGCTGGACTTCCTGGAAGCCTATTTCCTTTGCCTAATTAGAGGAGTTCTCCTTCATTATTTATTCAAATAAGTTTTCAATTTCTTGGTCTTCCTCTTCTCCTTCTGGCACCCCTGTGATTCGGATGTTAGAACATTTAAAGTTGTCTTGGAGGTTTCTAAGCCTCTCCTTATTTTTCTGAACTCTTGTTTCTTCATTCTGGTCTGGTTGAATGTTTATTTCTTCCTTCTGCTCCAGACTGTTGATTTGAGTCCCAGTTTCCTTCCCTTCATTGTTGGTTCCCTGTATATTTTTCTTTATTTCATTTTGCATAGCCTTCCCTTTTTCCTCTTTTGTAACCATACTCTACCATTTCTGTGAGCATCTTGATTACCAGTGTTTTGAACTCCGAATAGGAGTGATAGGTTGGCCATCCATCACTTAGTTCTATTTTTGGAGTTTTAATCTGTTCTTTCATTCAGGTCATCTTTCTTTGTCTCACATACCTGTTACATAGTAAGGGGTGAAGCCTTAGTTATTTGCCAGGATGGGGCAACTCATGTTGCTGCATTGTGGCACAGTCTGAATGAGTGCTTCTTCTTTAACTCCTTGGTTGTCAGACTTCCATACAGTTTGATTTTCTGGCAGTTCTGGTTATTTTTTGTTCTTAAATTTGTCATTGTCCTTCTTTTGGTCATGTGAGGAGGCAACATATATCTACCTACACCTCCATCTTGGCCAGAAGTGCTGGTATGTGAGTATTTTAAAAGCACTTAATATGTCTATTAAAAAATTCTTTGTAAGACCATAATAGTTTTTTATTAAAATGATTTTAGATCATAGGTGTACATTGCTTCCCAGATTGGAATTGTGTAAAGCAAGTGTTTTAAAAGAAGAGGGAGCATGTTTAATTAGCATTTGGTAAATATATTTTTACAATATTTTTGTTTCCCTTTTAGCTAAAAATATTCAAAAGGATACATCAATATTACAAAAGTTATATATTTGTATAGCTCATTTCAACCAGGAAGCTTTAGAACACAATTTCATTATTATGATATATTTGCCTGTTGTAGGTTTGCATTACCAGCTATACCCTGGAACATATGATATTCTTTAGGTAGTCTTGTATAATTGTAAAAATGTTTTTAAGGATTTTATTTATTTTTAGAGTGGGAGAGGGGAGAAAGAGGGAAACATCAATGTGTGGTTGCCTCTTGTGCACCCCCTGCCGGGGACCTTCCCTGCAGCCCAGACATGTGCCCTGATTGGGAATGGAACCAATGACTCTTTGGTTCTCAGGCTGGCACTCATCCACTGAGTCACACGAGCCAGGGCTTAAAATTTTTGATAGAATCTCTCCCAGGTTTTAAAAAGCAGATTTTAATTAAGGCACATTATTACTTGAAAACTTAGAAAAGTAAATCCATTTAAAAACTCCCTACAGGCTTTTTCAGTGGCAAAAAATTAAGTTTTTGAAGACATTGTAGTGTTTATGAAATAGCTCTCAGTTTACTTTGTTTCTTTATGGATCCTTTTGCCTCTGAAACTGAACACATGAAATAAATCTAGTGAAAATTTCTTGATTAACCTGAAAGATATGGATATAATGTGGGCTGTTTTTTTTCCCCTACATAATAAAAATGCAGCTAAATCTATTCATAATGTTAATATTGTCCAAGGGAAAAATGTTTAGAATCTCATTTGTTATGAGATAACCCAGTTCTACTTTGTCCCACTGCATTTTTAACAGTTATATGTCTTCATACACAACAGTCATTAAAGTGGATGTTAGATGTTTTGCATGTCTGTTAAAACACACGCACACACACATGCACATACCCTATAAATTACCCAGTTACCTGTCAAACAGAAGGCTGTCTGCCCACATATACCTAGCTTTTCTTCAGCCCTCCCTTGTGGGCCTACTCACAACAGCTTTGCAAAAAGCACAGCTTTCTATTCCTATCTCTAGCACATTTGCCTTCTTACTAAAGTAAATAGGCTCTCAGTGTAGGGCTTTAGAGGGCTTCTTGCTAATTGCCAGCTTGTAAACTTAATTGGACTGTCTCCCTGGGCACTGTTCCTAAATCAATTAGGCAATGAGTTGGCTGTCACCTCTTTCAAAGAAGGTCTCTTGGAAAAGAACTATCCAATAGAAGTCAAGTGTTCAAATGAAAAGGTGATAACTTCTGCAACTGACATTTATCATTTAAATTTTATTTTCAATAAGACTTACATTTTATAGAATAGGGAAAATTTACAGCCTTGCAGACTCTTTAAAAGATCTAAATATTTTTTAATCTCAAGATTTTTAAACTGTTATTAAACTAATGTTTATTACAGATTATTTTTTTCTCTAGGAAGAGTCGATTTCTTGAAACAGTAGATTCCAGTTAACAGATCTTTTAATTTTTTAAAAAAGAAAATCTTGTTTAAAGGACAGATTTTTCTTAGGATCTGCTACTAAATACATCCAAAAATTTTAATATACTTCTTGAATTAACACAGTGCTGATTCTGGGCAGCCATGTGGAATTTTCATGTATAATTCAAGTTACTGCATATATAAACAGGTAGTTGCATGTGCAGTTTCCCTGCTGGGGAGCTTTATGAGATTTTTTTTCATGTGCTTGTTATGCAAGCCTTTGGAAAATTTGACATGAAAGGTGTAGCTTACAATTTAAGAAGCTGAGATAGATCATACTTTAAAATAGAATGCTGTCATATGTAAACGTGGCAGTGGCTGGTGCCAGCATACTAAGATTTTTGGAGTTTGACACTTAGAATAGGTCAGTTAGTATAATGTTGAAAGAAAACTCTGTTCCAAGGCTGGAGTGTCCATTCTAAATCCTTATAATCATCAGTTAAATGCATTGGAGATTTAAAGGGCATCACTACTGTTACTAGAATTGAAAGAACATGTCTTTTTCAGGAAGAAGCTAGGTGTCATCCTCTCATTTAGAAGCCAAGAAGCACTATTTTATACAAAGCAATATGCAATCGGAATTTCTTTATCTGATACAGTCACTATCCCATATGTCCACATTTGTAGACTGAGATTAATTTTTTTAAAAGGAGTTCCTAATTATACCACTGAGATATTAAAATTTTTCTGTTCTCATCAGTATCTTTTCTAATCCTTACCCCTCTCCTTAAATTCACATGATCAGCTCCCTGCCCCCTCAACAGAATTTTGCCTTTTAACAGGCTCTTCATTAAGTTTATGAGCTTTTTACCACCCACTCACCCATCCATCCACCCAACAAACCAGTCAACCACTCATGTATATTTGCATAAATCCTTCCTTCTGTATTCACTGGAAGAGGAGCCCTTCCTCTTGTCCAAGAAAAGTTCACCAGTATTTTTACTGTGAATCCCACAACATTCTCTTTGACATTTACTTTGTGTCCCTCCCCCCTCCTCCCGCAAATCTTGCTGCATCAGCAGATACGGGGCCAAACCATACCATAAAACATCTCTTCCTTGCCATTGTTTCCCTTCTGTTATTAATCAAATAAATGTTCACCTTCCTTTTGTAGTCAGACTCATTGGAATATCAGTGGACACTTACTTTCTCTGCTTCTTCACTTCTTATTCAATCCTCACAGCCCCAAATTCTTGCTTTCATCTTCAGTATTCTCCTGGAACTGCTGTTGGAAAGGTCATCCTATGACTTTCTAATTGATGCATATATTTCTTTTATTCACTTGAAGATTTCTCAGAATTTAATGTTCAAGGCTCTCTAAGGTTCCATTTTTAGTTCTCCTCCCATTTTGTACAGATTCAGAGTTTATTTTTAATTTCACTATCCCATCTCTGACTTTAGCCCAGACTACACCTGACTCCACATCCACATATTCATGTGGCTTGATGGATATCTCCCCTTAGATGTACACAGGTGCCTCAGACTTACAATGTACAGACATGAAGTCATCATCTTTCTCCCCAAACCTACTTCTTTTTTTTAAATATATTTTATTGATTATACCATTACAGTTGTCCCATTCCCCCCTTCATTCCCCTCCACCCCACACTCCCTCCCCCACCATTCTCCCCCCCCTTAGTTAACCCCGTGTCTCAAGTTCTTTAGATTCTATATTTCCCCCACTATTCTTGCCCTCCCCCCTATCTATTTTCTACCTACTGTCTATGCTATTTTCTGTACCTTCTCCCCCCTTCTCCTCCTCCCACTCCCCTGTTGCTAACCCTCCATGTGTTCTTCATTTCTATGGTTCCACTCCTGATCTAGCTGTCCTCTTAGTTTGCTTTTGTTTTAGGTGTGGTTGTTAATAACTGAGAGTTTGCTGTCCTTTCACTGTTAATATTTTTCATCTTCTTTTTCTTATATAAGTCCCTTTAGCATTTCATATAATAAGGGCTTGGTGATGATGAACTCCTTGAACTTGACCTTATCTGAGAAGCACTTTATCTGTCCTTCCATTCTAAATGAAAGTTTTGCTGGATAGAGCAATCTTGGCTGTAGGTCTTTGGATTTCATGACTTGGAATACTTCTTTCCAGCCCCTTCTTGCCTGTAAGGTCTCTTTTGAGAAATCCGCTGACAGTCTGATGGGTACTCCTTTGTAGGTGACTGTCCCCTTATCTCTTGCTGCTTCTAGGATTCTCTCCTTCATTTTAGTCTTGGCTAATGTAATTATGATGTGCCTTGGTGTGTTCCTTCTTGGGTCCAACTTCTTTGGGACTCTCTGAGCTTCCTGGATTTCCTGGAAGTCTATTTCCTTTGCCAGACTGGGGAAGTTCTCCTTTATTATTTGTTCAAATAAGTTTTCCACTCGTGGCTGTTTCTTTCCCCCTTCTGGTACCCCTATAATCCGGATGTTGGAACGTTTAAAGATGTCCTGGAGGTTCCTAAGCCTCTCCTCATTTTTTTGAATTCTCATTTCTTCATTCCTTTCTGGTTGGATGTTTTGTTCTTCCTTCTGGTCCATTCCATTGATTTGAGACCCAGTTTCCTTTCCATCACTATTGGTTTCCTGGACATCTCCCTTCATTTCAATTAGTTTAACCTTCATATGTTCCTCTAATTTGTGACTATAATCTACCAGTTCTGTGAGCATCCTGATGAATAGTGTCTTAAATTGGGCTTCTGAGAGGCTGGCAATCTGTTGGTCACTTAGAGTTATTGGCTCTAGGAGTTTGAGTTCTTCTTGCGCCATCTTTTGGACTGTTCGTGCCTGTTAAGTAGCAGGATCAGAGCCCTAGGTGTTCACCAGAGCAGGGCAACTCAGTGGCTGGGTTGTGACACTGTATGAGGGGGCGGGGTCAACGAGGAGCAATGGCATCCTGTCTGCCGCCTCCCACCTCGGCCCCCACAGGTGGGGCAGCTGCCACCATCACCAGGGCCCACGCTTTTCGTCCCACTGCACGCGAGTGTGCCACTGCCGTCAGCCCTTGCCCCCTGGGGCCTGCGTGGTCCGTCTCACTGTGCGCGAATGTGCGACCGCGGTCAGTCTGCCCCACACCCTGACTGGGTCCGGGCCACTTGCGCTCCTAGGTTGGGGGATCTGTCCTGCGCGACCCTGCTCCACTGCTGGCTCCACCCCTCTTACCCTCCCGGTTGAACGGTTAGTTGTTGTCGGACTTCTGTATAATTCAATTTTCTGTTCTTTGGCTGTGTCTTTGTTCTCCAAACCTTTGTCGTATTCAAACTTGGTTGTGGGAGAAGGCACAGTGTTTCCACCTATGCCTCCATCTTGGCGGAAGTCTACCCCCAAACCTACTTCTGTATTCTCCATTTTGGTGGATGGTACAGTTATTCAGATAGATTCCCAAGTCACAAGTCACTCTGGAATCCTCTCTCACCCTCAATTTGGCCATATCAAATCAGTGACCAAATCTCAATTCTGCCTTCTAAATGCTTTCAGAAACACATTATTCTATTCAGCCTTGCTGTTATCACCTTAATCTAGTTGTTTCCTGTTTCCCATGATCAAGCAGTGACCATCTATAATTATCTGCCTACCAATGTTCCCATCCCAGCCCCCAGTTAATCTAACAGTGCAGATTTGGTCATGGATTCTCCAGCTTGAAGTCCTTCAGTGGTTGATTAGCCCTCGTCTTCTACTCAGGCTTCATCTGTCCAGCTGGGCTGCACTAGTGTCGCTCCCCAATCAGAGCACGTGCTGTCACACGCCCTCCTTCCCATGGTGGTGTGGATAATATTCTGTCTACCTGCAGTGCCCCCACGATGCTCTCAGAGAGCCTACAAAGTTGGGGAAGGTTCATGTTCAAGTGATAATGTTAAGCAAGAAATAATTAAAGCTAATAAAAAATAAATAATGAAAGCCAACTTCTCTGTCATAGGCAATGTGTGTGTACATTTGTGTGTCTGTCACTGTAAAAAACAAGTACTATGATTTTTGTCTTAGAACTTTTAAAAAATATATATTTTATTGATTATGCCATTACAGTTGTTCCATTCCCCCCTTCATTCCCCTCCACTCTGCACACCCTTCTCCCACCATTCCCCCCTTTAGTTTATGTTCATGTGTCACAAGTTATTTAGATTCTATATTTCCCATACTATTCTTGCCCTCCCCCCTGTCTATTTTCTGCCTACCATCTATGCTACTTATTTTCTGTACCTTCTTTCTTCTTCTCCTCCGACTGCCCTGTTACTAAAGCTCCATGTGATCTACATTTCTGTGGCTCTGCTCCTGATCTAGCTGTCCTCTTGGTTTGCTTTTGTTTTAGGTGTGGTTGTTAATAACTGTGAGTTTGCTGTCCTTTCACTGTTCATATTTTGATCTTCTTTTTCTTAGATAAGTCCCTTTAACATTTCACATAATAAGGGCTTGGTGATGATGAACTCCTTGAACTTGACCTTATCTGAGAAGCACTTTATCTGCCCTTTCATTCTAAATGAAAGCTTTGCTGAATAGAGCAATCTTTGATGTAGGTCTTTGGATTTCATGACTTGGAATACTTCTTTCCAGCCCCTTCTTGCCTGTAAGGTCTCTTTTGAGAAATCCTCTGACAGTCTGATAGGAACTCCTTTGTAGGTGACTGTCCCCTTATCTCTTGCTGCTTCTAGGATTCTCTCCTTGGCTAATTCTCTCCATTTTAATCTTGGGTAATGTAATTATGATGTGCCTTGGTGTGTTCCTTCTTGTGTCCAACTTGTTGGGAGCTCTCTGAGCTTCCTGGGTTTCCTGGAAGTCCATTTCCTTTGCCAGATTGGGGAAGTTCTCCTTTTTTATTTGTTCAAATAAGTTTTCCAATTGTCACTGTTCCTCTTCCTTTTCTGATACCCCTATAATTCATATATTGGAATGTTTACAGATGTCCTGGAGGTTCCTAAGCCTCTCCTCATTTTTTTGAATTCTTTTTTCTTCATTCTTTTCTGTTTGGTCATTTTTTTCTTCCTTCTGGTCCACTCCCTTGATTTGGGTCCCAGTTTTCTTTCCATCACTCTTGGTTTCCTGTGTATTCCCCTTCATTTCAATTAGTTTAGTCTTCATTTGTTCCCCTAATTTGCGACTAAAATCAACCAGTTCTGTGAGCATCCTGATCAGCAGTGTTTTGAATTGTGCATCTGATAGGTTGGCTATTTATTGGTCGCCTAAAAGTCAATACTTTTAGGCTCTGGGGCTTTGAGCTCTTTTTCTAATTGAGCCATAATGTTTTGGTCAGGTCACGCCTATTACTGAGGGGCAGATCCTTAGGTGTTCACCAGGGTGGGCGACCCAGTGGCTGGGTTGTGACACTGTATGTGGGGGCGGGGTCAATGAGGGGCAGTGGCGTTTGTTCTGCTCTCTTGGATTTCAATCCCCTGTGCTACTTCCTGCAAGCAAACGAGGCCCTCCTGGTGCCAGCTCCCGGGTGTGTGGGCCTGTGCACCCTCCAGGACCCTGTGGGTCTCTCCAACAAACTCTGTGAGCTTCTCCCTGCACCTTGACCTGGAAAGTTTCTTCAATTGGTGCTTTCAGGCCTTAACTCCTGGTGCTGGGGCCCTAGCTTGTGCAGTCTTTCTCACTGCTTGCTCCTTTGCCTGTTTTATCTGCGTGCAAATGTGTGACCACGGTCAGCCAGCCACCCACTGGGTCTGCCCGCTGCCACCCCACACCTGGGATCCGCCACCTGTCGCCTGTGCTCCTGGGTCGGTCAGTCTGCTTTTGCCTGCCTGACCCCGCTCTGCCAGCCGCTGACTCCACCCCTCTTACCAGTCTGTCTGAATAGTTTGTTGCTGTCGGACTTCTGTACAGTTCAATTTTCTGTGTTTTGGTTGCGTTCTTGTTACTAAAACTTTGTTGTCTTTAAACTTGGTTGTGCGAGGAGGCACAGTATTTCTACCTGTGCCTCCATCTTGGCCAGAAGTCACCAGAACTTTTATAAGAAGTATTTCTTCTTCAGAAGAGTTATTTTATAGTGAATTACTTAAATATTATACGTTACCCAGGTGGTAATTAATTGCCAGAAGGAAATGTCAAATACTTTATTATATCCCTAGTCATCTTAAAATTGGATCTTGCCCTGGCTGATGTGGCTCAGTGGACTGAGCACTGTCCTACGAACTGAGAAGTAGCTGGTTTGATTCCTGGTCAGGTCACATGACTGACTTGCAGGCCAGGTCTCTGGTTGGGGGTGTGCAACAGGTTAACCGATCAACATATCTCTTGCACATGGTATTTCTCTCCTTCTCATTCTCCTTCCCTTGCCTTCTTCCTAAAAATAAATAAATAAAATCTTTTTAAAAAATTGGATCTCATATCATTTGAAATAGACTGCTATTCCAGACAGCATTCTGTATTCATCAAACTAGAGTGCTGATGGATTTTTGAATAAATTTATTGAAGTATAATTTACATAAAATGAAATGTACCCGTTTTAAAGTTACAGGTCAGTAAGTGTTAACAATGTATATATCTTCATGATTACCACCACAATCAACATAGAGAATGTTTACATCACTCCCACCCAAAATTCTCTCAGGCCCATGTGCAGTCAATCCTCACAACCCTCAAAGCTAAAGTGCATTGATACACTTTTGTTATTACGGATTAGATTTGCTTCTTCTAGAATTTCATAGAAATGAACTAAAAAGTAACTCTTTTGTGGGTTTCTGCTTTCACTAAACATTAATCTGTGGGAATCTTCCATATTGGTGGGTATATTTGTAAATTTTCCTTTACTGAGTAGCATTCCATTATATAGCTTGAACCACAACTTGTGTCTTTTCACATATTGATAGACATTTGGATTGTTTTAATATTTATGCTAATATTACTAAAAATGCCACATACTTTCATGTATAAGTCTTTGTATAGACATATATTTTAATTTCTCCTGAGAAAAACCTGGAAGTAGAAAGGCTGGGCCACATGCTAAGTGTATATTTAAATTAAGAAGAAACTATTTTGTAGCTCCACATCCTCGGTCATACTAGGCATTAATGGTCTTTTTACTTTTAGCCATCCTGGTGAATGTGTAATGATGCTAATTTGCATTTCCCTGATGAGTATTCGAGTTGAGCATCTTTTTATGTGTTTGTTTGCCATATATCTTCTCTGATGAAATATCTTCAGATCTTTTGCCCACATTTAATTGAATGGTTTATTACTGATTTGTAAGACTTTATATATTCTGAATACAAGTCCTTTGTAAGATACTAGTATTGTGAATATTTTCTTCCAGCATAGTTTACTTTTTCATTTTGTTTTGTTTTCTTTTTTATCATTATCCGAGGATATGTTCATTTATTTTAGAGAAGAAAGCGAGGGGAGAAAGAGAGACTGGTTGCTTCCCATATGTGCCTTAACTGGGGATCAAACCTACAACCTACATATGGGCCTAACCTGGAACTGAATCCACAACCTTTTGGTGTACAAGACGATGCACCAACACACTGAGCCACTATGCCAGGGCTTCCTTTTCATTTTTTAACGTGTGTTTCAGGTAGAAGTCTTTAAATTTAAGGAAATCCAATTCTTAAAATTCTGTGCTTTATGGCTTATGCTTTTTGTTGTCTAACTCAGTTTTCTTCTGGAAGTTTTATGGTTTTAGTTCTCACAGTTAGGTTTATTGTCTATTTCAACTTAATTTTCTGCATGTCTCTCTCTCCAATTACTCAGGTCTTCTTTGATTTCTCTCAGCAGTGTTTTACAATTTTAAGTGTAGCGATGTGCATACTTTGTTTACATTTCTGGATGCTATTATAAATAGTGTTTTTAATTACAGTTTTTAATTGTTCATTGGGGTTACACAGAAATAAAATTTTAAAATATGACCATGTATCCTACAACACTGTTAAACTCATTTGTTAGTAGTAACTTTTGTCAGTTCCTTAGGATTTTCTACATAGATGAATATGACACCTGAAATTTTAAGATTTTTTCTTCTTTTCTTCTTTTATTGTTGTTCGGGTACCATTGTCTCCATTTTATTGCTACAACTTTCCCCTACCCCACCCACCCACCCACCCCCACCACCCACCCTCAATCCTACCTCCCTTGGGCTTTGTCCATGGGCCCTTTATATATGTTCCATTTAAACCTTTAAACCTTTTTCTTTTTTTCCTTTAATGTCTTTGTTGTTTTTGGTATCAGTGTAATGCTAACATCATGAAATGAATTGGAAAGTGTTCCCTCTTCTTATATTTTGAGGTCTGTAGAGTTGATATTGTTTCTTATTTTAATGTTTAAGAGAATTCATCAATGAAAGCATCTGGACATGCAGGCTGTGTGTGTGTATCTATTCCGGTATGAGTGTGTATGTGTCGTGTATGTAAAAGATTTTCTAACTACAGATTCAAATCCAAATAATAACAGGTCATTAAGCTTATCTATTGCTTCTTGAATGAGCTTTGATAGTTTTTGTTAAATCCCCATTGGATGAAGGAGAGAGAATGATGATTCAAACCTAGCCAGTCTTGACAGTCTTAATGCCAAATAGTAGGCTATTTCCCCAGTCTGAAACTGAATAGCAGATGTCTCAGTTTGTCAAACTCCTAAATATCAAGCACTTGTGCCATTATGCACATAGAAAGGCTAAACATTCATCAATTTAAAAACAAGTAGTTATTAAATTTACACAGTATTCCCCCCAGGTCACCAGCCCTTACTGCAGTCCCCCAAATGCAACCTGTGTAACAGAGTGCCAGGCCGTATTACATATGTATATAATATGTGTGTCTATACACACACATTTGTATGTACACACATGCGCGCAGTACTAGGTACAAATGGCAATTAACGGTTTCTACAAAAATTCATTTTTCAGTTGAGGTTTTAAACTTGAAAACTGAAAAACATTCCTAAAAATCATACTTCCTTAAGATAGAATTTGAATTGCTTGTTCAGTTTAGCTTCTCAGTCTAAGAATGGCTGTAAGGTAAGTTTTTATTTGGAAAGAAAAAGCAGCCAAATGAGTGCAATTTCTCTTTCCAGTTTGGCCAGGCTATTTCATAGAAGTTACTCCTAATTAGGCTAAAAAATCTGTGGCACCTTCCAGTGGTTCAAAGAAACAGTTTTTTAATTCATGGATTTTCTCTAGTCTTTGTTTATTTCCATTTCTTATTTTTATTACTTCTTTTTGTTTACTCTAGGTCTAATTTACTGTTCTTTCCCTAGGTTCTTAATATGGAAGCTTGGTTTTTTTTTTTTACACCTTTTTCCCTTTTCTAATTGAAACAGCTATAAGTTTTCCTCTAAGTACTGCCATAGCCACACCTCACAAATTTTGATGTTATTTTAAAACTCTATTCATTTCAAAATATTTTCTGATTTACTTTGTAATTTCTTCTTTGAGACATAGGTTATTGAGAAGAATGTTGATTAATTTCTAGATATTTGGAGATTTTCCAGGTATCTTTCTGTATTGCTATCTAATTTAACTCTGTCATGGTCAAAGAACCTGCTCTGTGTGACTTCAAAACATTTAAATTTACTGAGGCTTGTTTTATCACCCAGAATATGCTCCATCTGATGTTCTTTGTATATTTAAAAAGAATGTGTACTCTACTGTTCTTGTGTGAAGTATTTTATAAATACCAGTTAGACCAAAATCATTAATAATGTTTTTCAAGTATTTTTCTGTTCATACTTGTTTTCTCTTTATATGTTTTTTCAGTGACAAAAAGTGCTGANTTTCTTCTTTGAGACATAGGTTATTGCGAAGAATGTTGATTAATTTCTAGATATTTGGAGATTTTCCAGGTATCTTTCTGTATTGCTATCTAATTTAACTCTGTCGTGGTCAAAGAACCTGCTCTGTGTGACTTCAAAACATTTAAATTTACTGAGGCTTGTTTTATCACCCAGAATATGCTCCATCTGATGTTCTTTGTATACTTAAAAAGAATGTGTACTCTACTGTTCTTGTGTGAAGTATTTTATAAATACCAGTTAGACCAAAATCATTAATAATGTTTTTCAAGTATTTTTCTGTTCATACTTGTTTTCTCTTTATATGTTTTTTCAGTGACAAAAAGTGCTGAAATTTCCAACTATAATTATAGAATTGACTGTTTCTCTTTTTCTGTTTTTGCTTTATTGTTTCAGAGTTCTGTTACTTAAAATTATTATGGTTCTTCATGAATTTTCGACTTTTTATTATAAAGATAGAGAATTTAGGCTAGTTCATTTCTATCAACAGTTAAAAAGGGTTTATTTACTGTTGTCTTCTGGCTTGCCTAATTTCAGAAGCAAAGTTTCCAGTTCATATCTTTGTTTCTCTGTACATTGTGTGTCCTTTTTTGGGTTGCTCTTTAAAATTTTTTTCTTTATTACCTTTTGCACAATTTGATTATGATTATATTTTATATTCTCTTTTCAAAATTCAGTTCTTTCTCTTGCTAAAAGTATTGCATAAGGTATAGATAGAGTCAACAGATTTTGGATATTTTCAGTTTCCTGCAGAGTTCCTCCACATTAATGTCTACTTCCAAGGAATCACTCTGATTTATGAGGACTTTCAGTGCTTGACTGCATGCTCACGAAGGCTTTTGGGCAGTAGCATTCATTGAAGCTACCAACACAAAAGGAATAGTAAAGTTTTATTGCTTAGGGCAATTCCCCAGATTCCCTATCAAGTTGAATCCTGTTGGATAGTTCTCTTTTTGATGTGACTTAAAGTTAATATGAAGAATTTTGGCATTTTTCTCATAAACTAATGTATTTTTAAAATCCTGAAACCTATAACCATTGTAGTCAAATGACAATAGTAATGAAAAGAATTGCAGTAATATTTTATGTACTTTACAGCTTACAAATTTCATGTACATTTTCTCATTTAGCTCGATGAATATTTGTACTGAGAAGTTTGTGTAGACTCACTCAAATTTGTAAACTTTGCCTGAATAAAAACAAGCAAGAAAACATAACCAGAGGCATCAAAGTAAAGAACAAACTGACAGTAACCAGAGGGGAGGGAGGAGGGGGAAACAGGGCAAAGAAGGGGAAGGGTTGTCAAGGGACATGTATAAAGGAAGAAGCCAAAGTGGGGTAGGATTGAGGGTGGGACAGGGAAAGTGGTGGTGGGAAAATGGAGACAACTGTACTTGAACAACAATTTTAAAATAAATAAATTTATAGAAATGTTAAAGATTTCTACTGCCAACCATTTTTAAAAGATTTTAAAAACAATAACCTGCTTAAAAGCCCTACTACTTATTGTTATTTAACTATACAGGAGTTGTTAGTTTCAAATGAGGTATAATACAGATTAAAAAGTTGGTAAAATAAAACTAGAACTGAATTCTCTTCCATTTGTTTTGTGTTCTTGTTCCTCTAAGATTAGAAGTGGATTTGCTTTCATTTAAAAGGATAAACAGCCCTGGCTGGTGTAGCTCAGTGGTTGAGCGTGGGCCTGTGAACCACAGGATTGCAGTTCGATTCCCAGTCAGGGCACATGCCTGGGTTGCAGGCCAGTTCCCAGCAGGGGACTTATGAGAGGCAACCATACATTGATATTTCTCTCCTTCTCTCCTTCCCTTCCCCTCTAAAAGACAAATAAAATAATAAAATTTAAAAAAACTGGAAAATTCTCAAATAAACAATTTAACTTTATATAAAAAATAAATAAATAAAAGGATAAACAAATATGTTTCTATTTTACCACAATACTTTATGGCAAATATTAGTTGTAAAGGGGAGCAATAGCAGGTTTAATACTAATCATTTCTTACTTCAATAGAAGAGAATAATCTCTAAATGCCAATTTAAAATAAATTGGTATGTGGTAGCTATGAAAAAAACTGTCAGTTGAGAATTTTAATAACTCTCAGTTGAGAAAAAACTATTAGTTGAGAGTTTTAATACCAATGAATAAAAAGTCTCAAAATCATTTGTATGACAAGAATGACAAGAATAAAGAATAATGACAAGAATAAAATGACAAGAATAAGCTAGACAGAATTGGTAAGTATTATTTAAAATGAAGATTTAACCACAAATCCATGTTACTCAAAATTTGGATCCCCAAATTTCACATTTCTATCATGTATGCAAGAAATGATTACTTTTTTTCTCCTTTATTGAAAACTTAACTGTTTTATTCTAATTTTTGTTTTTAAAAGATTTACTTGGTTTTACATTTTTTGTTACAGGTATCTTCACGCAAGGACAGCTGGGCCTGGTAGACGTCATCTTCCAGTACATTCACTATGATGAGATCTATGAGGCGATAAACATCCTGAGCAGTATGAACTGGGACACTCTGGGCCACCAGTGCTTTATCAGCATGAGTGCCATTGTGAACCATCTTCTTAGACAAAAGCTCACTCCAGAGAGAGAAGGTCAGACCTGAAATATATTTCATAAGTGGGTTTTACGTATAGATGAGGTACGTTTTATTTAGTCAGTTATTTATGAGGGTTATTTTGAATTGTGTTATTGAAGACTAAAAGACAAAAATGTTAATGCTGTATTAAAACTGACAAGATCAGATATCAAAAATTACTCCCATATGGTACTTACTATATAGTATTTATCAACATAAATAGCAACTTTCCTGTATATACTATTTTGGAACTTACAGTGCGGTCATTTGTATATAGTTCAATGTAAGTTCATGTGTGGAATATACTCATATTTCAAACTTTGATCAAGAATTTTATGTACTTGCTAGGGCCTGGTAGACAGAAGGCCCCAAACAAAGGTCCTTATTCCTCCTTCACTTTAGACATCAATATCTTTCTCTCACACCCCAAATCCTTTGTCCAGACAATAGTCCTTACCCCTGATGGTGTGTGTGTGTATTTTTGGGTCAGAATTGCAGCCCAGGCTGCTGCTGCTTGTTTTCATTCTAACTTCTAATTCTGATACCAGTCTCCCTTCTGCCTTCTTGAATTGCCCTACCTCCCCCCTGTAAGTAGGATTTCAGATGTTTATTATCAAAGAGAGGTAAAATTTTGTTTAAAAAAAAACAAATATGTGCCACATACAATAATGAAATTTTTCTATCTGTCATGTATTACTATATTTATTGTGATTTACTTATTTACTTAATGTAAAATGAACCTAAACATTTTTGCACTTCTTTATTTCAAATCTTTGCAATAAACATCAACATTAATGGTAGGAAATCATTGACATTAATTTGTAGCCAATGAGAAACAGTCCTCAGGGTAGTTTATAAGGTAGGGGAGACAGGAAATATATCAAAAGGTGTTAACTGGAGAGCTTGTTTTCCTCTTACTTTCTTTGCAAGTTTATAAATTTTCTTATTCTATTTTGTTTCCAAAGTAAATTGTTTAGCTAGAATTCTGTATCTAACCTTCATTTTAGTAATTTTAGAGAAGAATCATCAATATGAACATGTTCCTTCAGGAAGTCTCAATCATGGGACTTGGCCCAGCTCACAGGAGGCCTACAATAAATATTTATTTAATGTTACTTGAATGTGCTTTTTGGAAGTAGTCCAACCCATCTATGGGGATTCCAGTATTTCTGTAATGAAAAAATGCCAGGCACAGTGCTTGGCCCACAGTAGGTAATTGAGTATTAGTTTAAAAATAAAAAAGGTACAACTTCAAAGTTTTAAGTACTAAGAGTTACTCTCATATTTCTGCCTGCATAGTTATAGGTACTAGGAGTTACTATCATATTTCTGCTTGCATAGTTATTTCAAATAATTATTTCTTAGTATTGGCACACTCTCAAGATTGGGTAAATAATAGAGGAAATAAAAACAAAAGAAGCAGAGTCCCTAAAGAAAAGCTGTTATATTGCACAAATCTGTGCAAGAGATCCTAAATTTACAACTGAAGAAATATGGAGAAAATAAATTTTTACTGTGACTCAGGACACTGAGAAATTGCTAACATCTTGGTGAATTTGTATTATAAGATTCCTGTGTTGTAAGAAAGATTATTAGGGAATTCACAAATGGCATTATCAGGTTTTTGGCTTAATAAAGAATATTTCAGGAACAATATTGGGGAGATTTGGAAATAAAATGCTTGTATGGTAGTAAGCTTTAAAAATAAAATGCTTGAATGATGCTGGGTTATGAGAATATGTACATTTTAAGTAGGCATATGCATTTTCCCCAAGTAACTGCAAAACACACTTCTAAAACATTCAGAATTCTTCTCTATTGAGATTTATTCTGAGTCTAACAAATTTGACATGGTAATTTGTTTTCCTTTTATTAGTGAAACCCAGTGGGCTCTTTTATTTGTAGCTGTGTTGTGGCAGATCTTCATTTCTGCCTTAAACATCAAGCTGGGTTATCTAATGAATCTGTAACTGTGCTGGGAGTTCTGAGTGTTCCATGTAGGCTCGAACATTTCAGATGTACAAAACATGCTGTCAAGAAAACAAGCGATGGCAAGAGAATCTGGCCTGTTTTCACAATAGCATTGCTGTATTCAATTTTAATCTAAATTGACTGCTGCTTTGAAAGAAAATACCCCTAAAGTTCATCTTACTTTACTCTCTAGATTTGAGATTAAAAAAGAAATTATTTACAGCTTAGCCAAGTCCATAGCAATTACTCTGATGAGGTATTCAATACTTTCAAACCTAAATATGCCCAAAACTAAAGAGTTTCACTAAATAAAAAAATTTTTATTCAACCAAGTGCTAGTGAGTAGCATAAGAATCAGTGAAGACTTACTATGAATTGTAGTATTGTCATATATACTCATTCTATCACCACTATGGTAATTATAGAGCTTCCAAGTATTTCTGGGAGGAAATACAATCCCATGTGCATGTCTTAGTAAAACTGTGAAGTAGGCAAAGCGTGCCTCTTTCTCCTAATTACAGTGCTCTGATTTATCCAAACCTGCTCTCCCATCCTTCTTTCCTAGGAAGGTGTCAGTTGACCCCAAGAAGATTAGCACTTCCTCCCTCCCAGGGGTGTTAGCTTTCACACCTGGACCAAAGCAACAGTCTTACTATTTAGGATAGGACTTTGGGACCACATGAGAACTTTCACTATTTCTCTAAAATTGTGATAGAGATATTAATATCTCTATAGATGTTATAATAGGACTTTTATTTGGAGTATTTGTATTATTTTAAAAAATCATTTCTAATATTGATTTCAGTTTCCAGTGTGGACAAGTTAGTTTTCTCCTTTCAACTAAAGAGAGTAAATGTTGAGCACACACTTGATTTTACTGGAAATACTAGTTCAAACTGTGTTACTTTGATGAGTCACTGTTTTAATTACCCATTTGTGGTGAGAGGTTGATTCATTATGGATTTCTTCAGTTTTGACAGCTTTTTTGTTGCTCAGAGTCATTGTCAGCTTTGCCTTAAGTGAAAGTTTATACACAGGTTTGTTTTTGTACCAGCTGTCATATTTTAATTTCATCTTTCCTGCAACAAGCTCACATTTCATCCAAGTTTGCAAAACCTGACTGACTGCAAACATGAGTCTTCTGTTGTAATTGAAGGAGTTTCACTTGTTTTAGTGCTGCTATGTTTGAATTCCACAGCACAGCTTGAGGCAAGCCTTGGAACCTTCTATGCTCCAACAAGACCACTCCTGGATACAACTGTATTGGAATATAGAGACCAAATCAGCAAATATGCAAGGAGATTCTTCCACCACTTGCTCAGGTGAATGATATCTTTGGTAATTGCCTATTTAAGGAGCCATCTTCTTTAATTAAAATATTTTATAATATGGCTGTTTTCTAATATTCCATACCCTAAGAGAAAACCAAATCTCTTGATATCCTTTCTTTAATTTATTCTTGTTTTCCTTTTAACTAATATATTTAAATATTGTTTAGGGCTTTTGCATCACCAGCACACTTTAATATAACTTCCTCTTTCATATGAAAACAAAAAGTACCAGCTGTGTAAAATCAACTTAAAAATATTAATTTAATTGTGCTCTTAGCACTAGAGAAATGTTTTAGTTTCATTGAAGCTAAAAATATGAATGTGTTATAAAAAGCTCTGAGACAGTCATTGGTTAGTTTTACTTTAAAAATAACTGTAAAAGATTTGTCCATTGTCTTCATATAATGTGGCAAGTTACTAGCTCTACTGTGCCTCATTTTCGCTGCTTTAAAGGGGTATAATACATTCCTTTAACCTTAGGTGTTATATGAAAAATTGGATAATGCCAATAAATTATTTTGAGAAAAATAATGTCAAAGTTGAAAGACAAGTACATATAGCATAGTTCATTTATACAAAGTTCAAAAAATGGATGGGTGGAAGATGGATTGATAGAGAAATGATAACAGGTAGATACCTATACTTAGTGTAGAAATACATATAAATGTGTCAATACTATAAATGAAAACAAGGACATGATTAGCACAAAATCTAAGATAGTGTGGAATGGGTTAATGAAATTGAGAAATAGATTTCTAGGAGCCTCCAAGGTATTAGTAATGTTCCATTTCTTAAAATGAATGGGTTATATATTTGGGTCCATTAAAAATTAGTATTGTTTTAGCTGAATGTGTACATTTTATATTCTTTTATATGCAATATATCTTATAACAGTAATAAAATTTTCATCTCCATGTACCAAAAGGAAGTAACTGAGTTTAGAATTTTAATTTTACTTACAATACCATTTGTTAAAATTCTATTTAACTCTTTAAAGCAATTTCATGTATAGTCTCTTCTTTTTTTCCTTACAACTACCCTGTTAAGGGAGTATTATCATTCGACAAATAAATAAACGACTTGTAAAGGGGCACTTTGGTCTCCACCCAACAGTGAAGCCTTTGGAAAACAGTCATTTTAGAAGCTGAGAAATGTTAATATATTGTATGAGTTATGATCTGTAATTGAATTTTGCTTTTTTATATAAGTGACTTTAGCATATTCCAAGAAGCTTTCACCATGAACAAGGCAGTCTTCTACCTATGAACCTATGCCAAAAATACTGTGGCTGTTGTTACATTTATTTGAACTGAAGGCTTTGTTCTTTGCACTCACTATTATTTTGTTTTCCCTGTTCCTAGGGAAAATTAATGAATTCAATTCTTGCCTAAAGAACACAAAAGATTAACATGAATGGAACAGGCATTTTGGAGGCATACTCTTGGTGGCCTCACTGTGTCTTTAGCCTCTGTGATTTCTTTGTGCATAAGCATTATATTTCCTAAGGTGGTAATGTCATTATTCTAGGGCTGCTGGCCCTAGCATACTCAGATTCTACTAATATTCACATATACTACTGTTGTACGATTGTTTTGTTCATTGATTTTTCTCAAATGCAGCATTCTGATTATATTTTGGATGTGCTTTGACTAGATGACTATTGTTGCTGTTATTAGACTCCAGCTTTTCTGTGTGGTTACATCTGGAATTGAATGTTTTTCCCTTGGGATATATACTGGGTTTTTCATGTTTCCTTTTATGCATGATTTGCTACTATTTCGGTTATAATGAGTGTTTATTAGTTCTTTTAACAGTAGGCTGTATGTGGCATTATGAAAAAACAGAAGTAAGTTCAGAGGAAATTAAATGAGATAGCTTAAGTTGGAACCATTCTTTTGTTTAATCTGCTGCCAGGAAGTTCTCCTGCTTAAGGGAAGAGAAACAGGCCAGATACTTTTTTGAATTTGTGAAGTGCTAGAATTGCATTACTCCCTGTACTTTGACTAACCAGTATTTTAATACTCTAAAAAAATTATTACATAATGGACTAAGTCCTACACAGTAAACACCATTATAGGGAGTTTTAAATTGAAGATGAAAGAAAGGAGTGCCGTGCAGAGTAGGGATGTGCCTAGGATCACTCACTGGTGAAGCCAATGACTCAGACTGCCTAAGTCCAGATTGGACTCTTTAGAAAGAAGCGAAGGGAGGAAGAAAAACAGAAACATCAATGTGTGGTTGCCTCTCATGAGTACCCCTGGGGACCTGGCCTGCAACCTAGGCATGTGCCCTGACTGGGAATCGAACCGGTGACCCTTTGGTTCACAGGCCCATGTTCAATCCACTGAGCTACACCAGCCAGGACTAGATTGCACTCTTTTGATTAATAAGCATAAATATAAGATTGATTTTAATTTTATACATCAATAGGGTGAATATTAATAGTGTGAATTTGTGATGATAGACAGTTATGCTGTGTGAGTTACTAAAATAATATATTTTCTATACAGGTTTGTTTTTATCTTTACAGTTAGAGGGAGTCCATGGACATCTTTTTGGGTTTTGACCCTTTTTGTTTTTAGCAAGTATAAAAAATTATCCTGACAGCTTTCCTCCAAATCTGAATGAAACTAAACTTTGTAACTTACTTCTTCTGCCCTTTCCTGACACCTTTTTGTATGCATTTAAAGTGATCAATTTTCATAAAGAAATGCTCCCTATAATTGTACGTCATTGCTGCTAACATGAAAGATAGAAAGTGGTAGAAGTACAGGCTTCATGTGGTAACTAAATAAAGTGTTTATTGTAATAACATTTTAAAGATATCAATCATAAAACCATTTAGTTGGAAGACTCTTACCTATGGGAGGTGTCTAGAAAAAAAAATTAATGTTTTCCTTTTCTCTCATGGTCACAACACTTCGACACCAGAAGTTTTTTCCTACACTGACCAATTCTCTGACAGCAGCTGGGAGTTCTATAATTCAATTCAGTCAATTCAGTTCTGACACTAACCATAATTAGTATAGATTCCATATGTTAAGGGCTCAGTCCCACAAGACTTCCCCTACTTTGAATGCCATTTTCAAGTAACAGGTCCCCAGGTTACTCAAAACTTCTGTCCCACAAATTGGAGGTTCCTCCTACCCGCTCTTCAGGTTCAATAATTTGCTAGAGCTACTCACAGAATCCAGGAGCCAGTTTACTTACTATTGCCAATATTCCGAAGAATACAAGTGAATAGCTAGATGAAGAGATGCATAGGGTAAGTTGTGTGCAAATGGCCATGGAGCCCCCATGCTGTCTCCAGACCTGCCACTCTCCCAGCACCGCCATGTGTTCACCAGCCTAGAAGCTCTCTGAACTCCCTCCTTCTGGGAATTTATGGAGGCTTCATTACATGATCAATTAAATCACTGGCCATTGGTAATTCATTCAACCTCCAGTCTCCCCCTGCCCTGCACCCCTCACAGCCTTTCCTGGTATTCTCAGGGTGGAGCTGAAAGTTCCAACCCTTTAATCATGTGGTTGGTTCCCCAGATAACCAGCCCCATCTATAGGGGCTTTCAGAAAGTCACCTCATTGATACAAAGTCAGATGTGGTTGAAAGGAGCTTGTTATGAACAACAAAAGACTACTTTCAGCTTTTTGACTCCTGTGCGTATTACGTGCTTTTGAGTCAGTTCCCATTCCTGGAAAGCCTGTGAATGCGTGATACTCACAATGTCCTGCCTTTAACAGCCCTGCCCAGCTCTTGTAGGTTCATTCCTATGGCTTCCTTTTTGGTGTCAATCCATTTCATATTGGTCTTTCTCTTTTCCTACTGCCTTATATTTTTCCTAGCATTATTGTCTTTTCCAAAGCACCTTCCCTTCTCATGATGTGCCTTCAAAAGGACAATTTCAGTTTCGTCATTTTTGTTTCCAGCAATGTTTTGGGCTTAATTTACTCTAGGCCCTCCTTATTCATCATTCTGGGAGTCCAGAGTATCCATAGAGCTCTCTTCCTACCCCATATTTCATATGAGTCCATTTTTTTCCTATTAGCTTTCTTCACTGTCCAACTTTTGCATTTGTACATAGTAAAATACAAGGGTGTGGATGATCTTAGTCTTGGTCTCTAATGATGCAGGTTTCCTCTTGGTAATCTTTACTAATTCTTCCATTGCTGCCCTTCTAAGTCTCAGCCTTCTTTGGATATTTTGGCTGCAGCCTACATTTATTTATTTATTTATTTACTTGCTTACTTATTTATTTCACACATGGATCAACAACTTTATTTATTTATTTATTTATTGTCGTTCAAGTACAGTTGTCTCCATTTTCCTCCCACCCTCAAACCTACCCCCTTTGTCTTTATCCACGTGTCCTTCATACATGTTCCTCCATAGCGTCTCCCCTAGTTTTCCCCATTATCCCTCTCCCCACTTCTCTCAGGTTACTATCAGTTTGTTCTTCATTTCAGTGTCTCTGGTTCTATTTTGCTTGCTTGTTCATTTTGTTGATTAGTTTTAACTTATAAGTGAGATCATATGGTATTTGTCTTTCTTTGCCTGGCTTATTTCACTTAGCATAATGCTCTCCAGTTCCATCCATGCAGTTCCAAAGGGTAGGAGTCCTTCTTTCTTTCTGCTGCATAGAATTCCATTGTGTATATGTACCAGTTTTTTGGTCCACTCATTTACTGATGGGCATTTAGGCTGTTTCCAGCACTTGGCTATTGTAAATTGTGCAGCTATGCACCCTTGAACATAGGGGTGCATAGGTTCTTTTGAATCAGTGTTTCAGGATTCTTAGGGTATAATCCTAGCAGTGGAATTGCCAGGTCAAAAGGCAGTTTCATTTTTAGTTTTTTAAGGAAATTTCATACTGTATTCCACAGTGGCTGCACCAGTCAGCATTCCCACCAAGAGTGTACTAGGGTTCCCTTTTTTCCACAACCTCACCAGCATTTGTTTGTTGATTTGTTTGTCATGACCATTCTGATTGGTGTGAAGTGGTATCTCATTGTGGTTTTAATTGGCATCTCTTTGATGGCTAGTGATGCTGAACATCCTTGCATATGTCTCTGAGTCCTTTGTATGTCCTCCTTGGAGAAGTTTCTGTTTAGGTCCTTTGCCCAGTTTTTTAACTAGGCTTTTTGTCTTCCTGGAGTGTAGTTGTGCGGGTTCTTTATATATTTTGGAGATCAAACCCTTGTTCAAGGTATCATTTGCAAATATGTTTTGCAAATGATACTCCCATATGGTTTATTCCCTTTTGATTTTGCTGATGTTTTCTTTAGCTGTGCAGAAGATTTTTATTTTGATGAAGTCCCATTTGTTTATTCTTTCTTTTATGTCGCTTCCAGTCTACATTTAAATTGATGACTGGACCAGGGTAAACAAAATCTTGAATAATTTCACTGTCTTCTTTGCATATCTTAGGTTATGATATTAGGTTATTGATATTTCTTTCACCAATTTTTCACTCCTTCTGAGTCTAGTCCAGTTTTTTGAACAATATGTTCTGTGTACACATTAAACAAATAGGGAGATAAGATACATCTGTGTTTGACACCTTTGCCTATAGGAAACCATTTAGTCTATCCATATTCTGTCCTGGCAGTGGCTTCCTGTCCACAGTATGGGTTATATACATCAGGACAGTCAAATGCTGAGAAACACCCCCCTTTTTTTTCAGAGCAACCACTGGCTTTGCATGATGTAACAGTCAGAGGCTTTACTATAGTCTATAAAGCATAGAGTAACCCTCTTCTGCTACTTTTTGGATCCATCCAGTATCCAGCGAGTGTTCACAATTAGGTCTGAGTGCCTCTTCTTTTTCTGAGTCCAGCTTGACTATCCCTTTCTTTCTTCATACAAGGTTGCCTTTGTTTCATCACCCTGACCATTGGTTTTCTTGTATGGGAAATTAGAGCGGTGGTCCTATAGTCTGCACTCACTGGCATCTCCTTCTTGAAAACTGGGATGTATATGGAACATTTCCAAACTGTAGGCCACTGTCTTGTTTTCCATATCTGTTGACATATTTTGGTAGCATTTTGACAGATTCAGTGTCTGTGGCTTGAAATAATTCTGTCTATATCCCATCTACCCCTGGTGATTTGTTTATTCCTAATACTTTCAGGGCATCTTTCACTTTGCTCTTTTTAATTACAGGTTCTTTCTCATTGGAATCATCTGTAAGGGTATCTGTTATCCCTTTCTCTCTTCTATATGGATTTTTAGTACACTGTTTCCACCCTTCCTTTATTTTTTCGTGGTCAGATAATGTGCTTCCTTGGTGGTCATTCAGCATGCCTAACCTAGGTTTGAATTTCCCTATTATTTCTTGAGTTTTCTGGTAGAGATCTCTTGGTTTTTCTGTTTTGTTTTCTTCGGTCTCCTTACATGACTATTGTAATACTTCTCTTTATCTCTACATGATAGCCATCGAAAAACTGCAGTTGGGATTCTTTTTATCACCTTTTGCCTCTCACCTGTCTGGCAATTTTTAGTGTTTCTTCTGTCAGACATCTTGATTTTTCTTGCCTTTTCACGTTCTTTCCTAATGTATTTCTAGTGTCCTTCCACTGTTCGTCTGGTCCTTGATCACTTAAGTTTAGCAGTGCACATGTTTTTTATGTGAACTTTAAATTCATCAGGAGTGTTATTTATATTATATTTTGGCACCATGATTCTTTTATTGCTTTTCTTTAGCTTTGCTCCTGTATTTGATATTAACAGTTTGTGGGCAGCACCACAATCTGCTCTTGGTCTTGTTTTGGCAGGAAGAATACAGCTTTTCCATCTCCTGCTTCCAATAACGTAGTCTATTTAATTTTTGTATTGGCCATCTGGTGATGTCCTTTGGCTTTATCATCTAGGAAATTCCAAAGGCATTCGGAGCTCTGTGCCAGGAATAAGAAAAATACCAAAGTTATATTTCTTACTATAAATCACAATATCATAGAAGGCCAATATAACTTACCCTAAATTAAGTTCACAAGGTGTTTGTTCACCTCTCAGTCTCCATGGAATTGAATAGTGCCCCAGAACTACTGAATAGGGTAATACTAATAAGAGCTTTTATTATGAACAAATAGAAACTATAATAGGAATAGCTACATACTGAAAAAATTTCAAATGAACATACCGCATATGAAGCCTATTTTACTAACATGGAAATATATAATAAAGGATTACTGATTAATTCATTTTACTTTTTTCTTCTCTTAAGTATAAGACTTGCTTTCTGACCTATATGCTGTTATGTGGTTGTGGCACAAAGAGTCATCTTTTTTATTTTTACTTATTTGTTCATTTATTTTAACACAAGATCAAAGCATTTTAGTATCATTGACAGGTGAGACAAATATATTGATATTTGCTAATGAAATAATTTTTTAATTGACTTTATTGGGGCAACATTTGTTTACAGAACCATACAAGTTTCAAGTGTACAAATTCACAAAACATCATCTGCACCCTGTGTCTTGTGCTGCCCACCGTCCAAAGCAGTCTTTACATTCCTTTTATGCCCACTTTGTTCACCTCCACCTACCACACCCCATTTTCCTCTATCTCCACACTGCTCTCTGTCTATGTGAGATATATATATAGTCTGTCCAGAAAAAGTCCAGCCATTGTTAATATAACGAGAATAGTATGTGCAGCATAGATGTAACCTAGCAGCCAAGGAGAGTAGACTGGAATGCACATGTGTGAAAATGATGACTTCACTGTACTAGTCAGTAGGGGTGGTAGATGCTGTTGAGTGAGCATGTGTACTGTGTGGCCATGGAAGTCAAAATGACTGAGTAGAGCAATGAATCTGCATCAAATTTTGCATGAAACTTGAAATTCCTCTGCAGAAACTATTCAGATACTTCAGAAGGCCTCAGCTCTGGGCAACTAGTGACTGGCAGCTTCATCATGACAATGCACCCACTCATGCATCACATCTCATGCAGAGTTTTTTGGTGAAACATAAAATCAGGTGACCAACCCCTGCTTCAGCCCAGATTTGTCACTCTGTGACTTCTGGCTTTTCCCCAAACTAAAATCACTTTTGAAAGGGGAGAGATTTCAGAACATCAGTGAGATTCAGGAAAATATGATGAGGCAGCTGATGGCGATTGGGAGAACTGTGGGAGTTCCCAAGTTACCTACTTTGAGGGGACTGAAGCATCATTGTCATATATACAATGTTTCTTTTATCTTGTGTCTTCTTCAAAAATGTCTGTATTCTATTTTTCATATTACATGGCTGGATACCTTTGGCCACACCATACATACAAACAATGACTTTTAATTCCTTCACCTTTTTCACCCAGCTTTCTAATCCCTCTCCCCTCTGATATCTGTCAGTCTGTTTCATGTTTCCATACCCCTCTTTTTTGTCAGTTTATTTTGTTCATTAGAATCCACATATAAGTGAGATGTATGCTATTTGTCTTTCTCTCACTGGCTTATTTCATGTAGCATAATAATAATCAGACCCATCCATGCTGTCACAAAAGATAAGGTTTTCTTTTTTTATTTTCTGCACCAAATAGTATTCCATTGTATAAATGTACCATAGCTTTTTCATCTGATCATTGGTCACTTGTGCTGTTTCCAGATCTTGGCTATTGCAAATAATGCTGCAATGAACATAAGGGTGCATATATTCTTTTGAATTAGTGTTTTGGGTTTCTGGGTTTTTTAAAAATATTTTTTATTGTTATTTTATTATAGTTATCCCAATTTTTCCCCTTTGTGCTCCTCCGCCCATCCCACCCCACCTCTCCCACAGTTAGTTCCCACACTGTTGTCCATGGGTCATCCATGGGTCATTCATAGATACTCTCTAATTAGTCCTTTCCCCTTCTTTGCACCATTATCACCGCCCCCTCCCTGGTCACTTTCAGTCTGTTCCATGTTTCCATGCCTGTGGTTCTATTTTGTTCATTACTTAATTTTCTTCATTAGATTCCTCTTATAGGTGAGATCATATGGTATTTGTCTTTCACTGACTATCTTATTTCACTTAGCATAATATTCCCCAGTTCCATCCATGTTGTCACAAAAGGTAGGAGTTCCTTCTATTTTTCTGCTGTGTAGTATTCCATTGTGTAAATGTACCACAGTTTTTTGATCCACTCATCTACTGATGGGGACTTAAGCTGTTTCCAGCACTTGGCTATCGTAAATAGTGCTGCTATGGACATAGGGGTACATAAGTTCTTTGGAATTGGTGATTCAGGATTCTTATGGTATATTCCCAACAGCAGAATTGCTGGATGAAAAGGCAGTTTTCATCTTTATTTTTTTAAGGAAATTCCACACTGTTTTCCATAGTTGCTGCACCAGTCTGCATTCTCACCAACAGTGTACTAGGGTTCCTTTTTCTTTGCATCCTCACCAGCATTTGTTGTTTGTAGATTTATTAATGATGGCCATTCTGACAGGTGTGAGGTGATATCTCATTGTGGTTTTAATTTACATTTCTCTGATGGCTAGTGATGCTGAGCATTTTTTTCATATCTGTGGGCCCTTTGTAAGTTCTCCTTGGAAAAGTGTCTATTGAGGTCCTTTACCCATTTTGTAATTAGATTGTTTGTGTTCCTGGCATTGAGTCGTATGAGTTCTTTATATATTTTGGAGATGTTTTGGACTTCTTTGGGTATATTACCAGAAGTGGGATTTCTGGGTCAAAAGGCAGAGTTCCATTTTTAATTTTTTGAGGAAACTCCATACTGTTTTCAATAGTGACTGCACCAGTCTTCATTCTCACCAACAGTGCACTAAGGTTTCCTTTTCTCCACAGACTCACCAACACTTGTTGTTTTTTGATTTATTGATAGTTATTATGATGGCATGAAGTCGTGCCTTCTTGTGTTTTTAATTTGCATATTTCCAATAATTAATGATATTGAGCATTTTTTCATATGTCTACTGGCCATCTGTATACTCTTTAGAGTGTGTCTATTCAGATCCTTTGCCTGTTTTTTATTTGGGTTGTTTGTTTTCTTGGTATGTAGTTGTACATGTTTTTATATTTGGGAAATTAACCCATCATTATTAGATAAAATCATTGGCAAATATGTTCTCCCATTCAATGAGCCCTCTTTTGTTTGGTTTCTTTAGCTATGCAAAAGCTTTTTAGTTTGATGTAGTCTCATTTGTTTATTTTTCCTTTGTTTCCTGCCTGAGAAGATATATTGACAACAATATTGCTTGGAGAAATATCTAAGATTTTATTTCCTTTGTTTTCTTCTAGGATTTTCATGCTTTTGTGACTTACATTTACATATATAATCCATTTTGAGTTTAGTTTTGTGTATGGTGTACGTTGTTGTTCTGGATTAGTTTTTTGGCATAATCCTGTCCAATTTTCCCAACACCATTTATTGAAGAGACTGTCTTTATCCCATCATATGTTTTTGTCTCCCTTGTCAAATATTAATTGACCATAAAGGCATGAGTTTATTTATGTGCATAGAGGGCTCTCTATTCTGTTCCATTGATCTACATGCCTGTTCTTGTGCCACTGCCATGCTGTTTAGATTATTGTGGCCTTGCGATATAGTTTGATATCGGTATTGTGATCCCTCCAACTTTTTCTTTCTTAAGACTACTGAGGCTATGCAGGATCTTTTTTGGAATATATGCAGATATATTCCAGAAAAGGCTAAATATAAAATTTTTGGAATATTTTTCTAGAGCTACGAGGTATACCATTGGTATTTTAAAAGGAATTGTGTTGAATCTGTAGATTGCTTTGATTAGTGTTGGCATTTTAATAGTGTTAATTTTTCATATTCATAGACACAACACATGCTTCCGTTTATTTGTATATTTCTCAGTTTCTTTCTTCGAGGTGTTACAATTTTCTGAGTACAGATCTTTTATCTCCTTGGTTAAATGTATTCCTAGTTTTTTTGTTGTTGTCGTTGCAATAGTAAATAAGATTGTTTTCTTAATTTCTCATTCTGATAACTTATTGATGTATAAAAGTGCCACTGAGTTCTGAATATTAATTTTGTATCTGCTACTTTGCTGTATATATTTATTCGATCTAGTCGTGTTTTGATAGTCTTTTATGTCTTCTATACATAATATCATATCATCTGTGATTCATTACAATTTTACTTTCTCCTTTCCTGTTAGTAAGCCTTTTACTTCTTCTTGTTTAATTGATGTGGCTAGGACTTATAGTACTATGTCAAATAAGAGTGGTGAAAGGCTAAATATAAGACAGGCTAAATATAAGAAAGGCTAAACAAGACAGGACTTCCCTGTCTTGTTCCCAATATTAAGGGAAACACTTTTATTTTTGGCCATTGAGTATGACCTTGGCTGTGGGTTTGTCGTATCTGGCCTTTATTATGTTGAGGTATGATCCCTCTATTTCCACTTTGCTGAGGGTTTTTATCATAAATGGCTGTTGGATCTTATCAAATACTTTTCTGCATCTATTGATATGATCTTGTGATTTTTAAAAAAAAGATGTTATGTATTTTGTTTTCAGAGAAGGAGAAGGGATAGAGACAGAGAAAGATAAAAAGAAACATCAATATGTGAAGAGAAACATTGATCAATTGCCTCTTGCACTCCTCCAGCTGGGGACCTGGCCTGCAACCCAGGCATGTGCCCTGACCAGTATTCAAACAGACGACATTTTAGTTTTCAAGCCAGCACTTAATCCAGTGAGCCACACCATTCAGGGCTGATCATGTGATTTTTGTCATTCATTTTGTTTACGGTCTGTATCATATTTATTGATTTGTGAATATTGTACCAACCTTACGTCCTTGGACTAAATCCCACCTGATCATGGTGTATGATCTTTTTACTGTGTTGCTGGATCCTGTTTGCTAATATTTTGTTGAGAATTTTAGCATCTGTGTTCATCAGGGATACTGGCTTATAATTTCTTTCTTTGTAGTGTCTTTATCTGGTTTTAGCAGTAGGATAATGCTGGCCCCATATAATGAACTTGGTAGTCTTCCTTCCTTTTGAATTTTTTGGAACAGTTTGAGAAGGATGGGTGTTAGTTCTTCTTTTAGTGCTTAGTAAAAATAACCTGTGAAGCCATCCTTTTTAGGGCCGATTTGTGCTGGGAATTTTTTTTATTACTGCTTTGATTTCATTTGTTGTAATCAGTCTATTCAGATTTTCTGATTATTCCTGATTCAGTTTTGGAAGATTGTATGTCTGTAGGAATTTATCCATTTCATTCAGATTGTCCTATTTATTGGCACATAGTTGTTCTTCATGTTTTTCTGCAATCCTTTGTTTTTCAGTGGTGTCAGTTGTTACTTCTCCTCTTTTACTTCTGAATTAATTTGGGTCCTTTCTCTTTTTTTCTTGATGAGTCTGGTTAAAGGTGTGTCAGTCTTGCTTATCTTTTCAAAGAGGTAGCTCTTGGTTTCACTGATCTTTTGTAGTACTCTTAGACTCTGTCACTTACTACTTTTTAAATTAAGATTTTATTTATTTTTAGAGAGAATGAAAGGGAAGGAGAAAGAGAGGGAGAGAAACATTAGTGTGTGGTTGCCTCCTACATGCCCCCTACTGGGGATCTGGCCCCCAACCCAGGCATGTTCTCTGGGAATCAAACCGGCAACCCTTTGGTTAGCAGGCCTGGGCTCAGTCCACTGGGCTACAGCAGCCAGGGCTCCATCTGCTCTAATCTTTATTGTTTCTTTTCTTCTACTTACTCAGGGCTTCATTTGCTGTTCTTTTTCTAATTCTTTTATTGTAGGCGTAGATTTGAGATCTTTCAGATCTCAAATTTGAGATCTTTGAGATCTGAAATCTCAAATTTGAGATCTTTGAGATCTGTTTCTTTGAGATCTTTCTTGCTTTTTGATGTAGGTCTATAGTGCTATGAACTTCCCTCTTAGGACTGCTTTGACTTTGTCCTGTAGATTTTGGGTTGTGTGTTTGTTTTCATTTGTTTCCAGGTAACTTTATATTTACTCCTTCACCTCATTGGTAACTTATTCATTGTTTAATAACATTTTTTAGCCTCCATGTGCTTGAGTGTTTTTAATTTTTCTGATTGTAATTGGTTTCTAGTTTCATACCATTGATGAAGATGCTTGATATGATTTCAGTCTTCTTGGATATATTTTAAGACTATTTTGTGAACTGACATGTGGCCTGTCTTTGAGAATATTCCATGTGAACTTGAGAAAAATGTGTATTTTGCTGCTTTGGGATGAAATGATCTGTAAATATCAAATAAATCCATCCAATCCAGTATGTTGTTTAAGGTTACTGTTGTCTTATTGATTTTTTGTCTGAAAGATCTATCCATTGATGTCAACTGGGTGTTGAAATTCCTTACTATGATTGTATTACTATCGAGCTCTTCCTTTATGTTCACAACAATTTTCTTCATATATTTAGGTGCTCTAATGTTGGGTACATGTATGTTTACATGGGTTATATCCTCTTGTTGGATTAATCCTTTTATTATTATGTAATGTTCTTCTTTGTCTCTTGTTATGGCCTTTGTTTTGAAGCCTCTTTTGTCTGATAAAGTATTGCAAGCCAGCTTTTTTGCTTTCATTTCTATTTGCATGGAATATCTTTTTCCTTCCCTTCACTTTCAATCTGTGTGTATCTTTTGTTCTGAGCTGGGTCTCTTGAAAACAGCATATGTATTGTTAATATTTTCTTATCCATTCAGCTATACTTGTCTTTTGAGTAATCTATTCACTTTTAAGGTTATTTTTGATAGGTACTTATTTATTGCCATTTTTTCTTTATACCTTTTCCCCTCTATTTCTTTTATGTTTTTTCTTCTTAAAGCAGTCCCTTTAATATTTCTTGCAATACTGGTTTGGTATTAAGTTACTCCTTTAGCTCTTTTTTCTTTTTCTCTTTTTTTTTTGTGTGTGGGAAGGTCTTTATTTCACCTTTAATTTTACATGACAGCCTTGCTGGATAGAGCAGTCTTGGCTGCAGGTCCTTGCTTTTTATCACTTTGAATATTTCATGCCAGTCTCTTCTAGCCTTGAAAATTTCTGTTGAGAAATCAGCTGACAGTCTTATGGGAGCTCCCTCATAGGTAACTAGCTATCTCTCTCTCTCAGCTTTTAAAATTTTCTGTCCTTAACCTTTTCCATTTTAATTATGATGTTTCTTGGTGTAGACTTCTTTGGTTTCATCTTGATTGATACTCTCCATGCTTCCTGAACTTACGTGTGGACTTTTTCCTTCATCAGCTTAGGGAAGTTTTCAACCATTATTTCTTCAGACAGGTTCTTGATCCCTTACTCTCTCTATTCTTGTTGGTATCCCTATGATACAGATATTGTTACACTTGATGTTTTTCTGGAGGTCCATTAACTTTCCTCATTTTTAAAAATTATGTTTCTGCCCTGGCTGGTATAGCTCAGTGGATTGAGCTCGGGCCTGCAAACCAAACAACCGTGGTTCGAGTCCCAGTCAGGGCACATGCCTGGGTTGCGGGCCAGTTCCCAGCAGGGGACGCACGAGAGGCAACCATACACTGATATTTCTCTCCCTCTTTCCTTCCCTTCCCCTCTAAAGATAAATAAATAAAATCTTTAAAAAAAAAATTATGTTTCTGTTTTGTTGCTCAATTTGAGTGCTTACTGTTATCTTACCCTCTAAATTGCTGATTTGATCCTCTGCTTCATCTAATCTGCTGTTTTCCTTTTAGTGTATTCTTCATTTCAGGTATTGTATTCTTCATTTCTGACTGGTTCTTTTTTATGACTTCTTTGTCCTTTTTAATGCTTGCTATCAGCTTAAGTTCTCACTGAGATAATGCATTTTTCACCTGAGGTCTTTGAGCATCCTTATAACCATTATTTTAAACTTTGCATCTGGTATTTTGGTTGCTTCCATTTCATTTAATTATTTATCTGTGCACTGCCCTTGTCCTTTTGTTTGGGGCACATTCCTTTGCATCCACATTTTGTCTGCCTATTTGTGTGTATCTCTGTTTATTAGGTAGATCTGCTATGATTCCCAAATTTGTTATGATGTAACTATCTTGTTGGGCTCAGTGGTGCAATCTTCTAGATCTCTTGAGCTCAGTTTCTAGGAATGTTTCTAGTGGGCTATGTGCACTCTCATGTTGTCATTGAGACTTGAATGCTATTGGCCCTTTATGGGTTGAGTTAACCCCTCTGGGTGGTTGAGTATAAGGATAAACCTCAGTTACTGTATATGAGTTGCTGTGCAGGGGCTGCCCCTTGATGTGGAGTTGTACCCAGCAGGACCTGATGCCTGCCGTGATCCCCCTTTGGTGTGCTGCTTGTGTGGCTAGTTGGGTTGTGCTGTAGTATATTCTGAAGCCCACCACTGGTTGTGTTGATTCTGGTCCACTTGGGCAAGGTTCCAGTACAGGTCAAAGTCAGATATATGTAACTGGCACTTAACCCAGTGAGCCACACCAGTCAGGGCTGATCATGTGGTTATTGTCATTCATTTTGTTTATGGGCTGTATCATATTTATTGATTTGTGAATATTGTACCAACCTTACTCCGGCTTCATGTTTGGAGCTACCAGGCTATTCACTGTTTGTGGCTGTGTCTAGGTGGGCCTGGGTGGTCATGGGATGGCCCAAGCTGTGTGTAGGGGTCAACTTCCTCTGCTTTAGAGCTTTGGGCATGTCTGTGAAATGTTTGAAGTTCCCTAAGATAAGCTTCCACCTGTCAGCTACTCTGCCTCCCCCTGAGGTGGCCTGGTCTTCATCTAGAGCCTTCTGAAGAAAGATTTTAGAGTGGGCCCAGGCTGGCCTTGACCCACAGACCTTTCCACAGATTGTAAGCTCAGTATGGTGGGGCAAGTGGTGTCAGGAGGATGTGGCTAGCGGGTTTCCTATTTGGAGTCAGGCACTCAATAAAGGAAAAGTGGCCCCTACTCCAGAGCAATACCAACTCAGTCTCTGACAGTCTCCAACCTGAGCTCCCCAGTAAGAGCATGCTGTAGGTTCAAGTTGGGTGCAGCCAGACAACCCTCTCTAGGAGCAAGCTCATCAAGGCAGAGCTACTGGGGTTCAACAGGACAATTTGAAAGAGTCCCCATTGGGGCTGAGCTGGCTGAAGCCACAGGATAGGGACAAGAACTTCGCCTCCGCTGTTCCACAGCCAGCCACAAACCCAGTGCCTGTCACAGAAAAGAGCCTCCAAAGGAGATGCACTCCAAAGGTCTCATCTCAAGTGGCACTCCTTTTCCCTGTGGAGCCGAGCCCAGCAGGGCAGCACCACTGGGATTTAGGATGACAGATCCAGACAGTTTCCCATTGAGGGTCTTGCCAGCAAGCCTATAGAAGGGGGTCAGGCATTTCTTTCCTTTCCTGGGCAAGAGCCTCTGAGGAAGACACAGTCCAACTGTCTCAGCTCCCAGCACTCTCTGCTCCCACTGAGGGACTGAGCTGAGCAGGGTGGGGCTCTTGCCTGCTGGACAGACAGGTCAGATGGGTCTTCTGCTGTGGGAATAGGTTTAGCTTGAATTGGAGACAGGATTGCCACCTCCCACCTGCTCTGCAATGTAGCCACACAACTCAAGACCCACCAGTATTGCTCCTGGACAAAATTCTCAGGGAAATACACTCCAAAGGTCCCAGCCCCAAGTAGCATTCCTTTACCTCTGTGGAGCTGAGTTCAGCAGGGCAGGGTCCCTGAGATTTGGGAGGGCAGATTCAGACAGTATGCCTTTGGAGGTGGTGCTGGCAATCCTATAAGAGTGGGGCAGGCACTTTGTCTTCCTAAGCAAGAGCCTCCAAGAAGACAGTTCTGAAGGTCCCAGCTCTGTACAGCACTGAGATCCCCTGCAGGACCGAACTCAGCAGGGCAGCACCATGGGGAGTGAAAGGGCAGGCTAAGTGATTTAAAGGGGGGGAGGGGTGCCCCTGTACACTCCAGGTGGGGAAAAATGGTCCCCTTTTCAAAGCCACACAATTTAATCACTGTCTAAGTCTCCGAAAAAGCTTCTTTAGAAAAGAGTGTCCCAAAGGTCCCTGCTGGGTGCAGCCAGCAGACCCTTCTGCAATATTTGAACAGGGCAGAGTTGTGTTGCCAGCAGTTGGAGGACTGGGAAGTGCACTCTTCAGGCTGGTGCTGTAGTAATAGGAGTGCTTGACCCTGAGAAGGTGGCATCTGAGTCTCCCACAGACTGCCTTCTCTCCCAGCTAGCCTGAATTCCCACTGATTTTCACTATCAGATGCTATGTGGCTCTTCTTGTCCTTTCCTGCTCGGGCTTTGGGAAGACTGCAGGGGTCTGAGAATCCACTCTGGTGGGAGGGGGTTTTGCAGCTGAGATATACCTGTGGCTTCTCAGCCAACACACCATGTGTGCACAGTCAGCCCTTTCCACATCTCTGCCATCCTTATCCGTCTCTTTGTGGCTTCTATAAATTCTTGGTTATATACTTCAGTTCAGCTAGCCCTCAGTTGGTTATTCTGGTTGATTGCTCTATAATTTAGCTGTAAATCCGGTTTGGAACCAGGAGGAAATGAGTAGAGTTTTCACCTATTCTACAGCCATCTTGGAATCCCCTGAGAGAGATGCATTTTAGATGCTTATAAAAGAGTAAGTAAAATGTGAAAGGAAGCTTTATTACCTAAGAGTACAAATAGTTGTATTTATGAAATATTTGTGGGGAAATGTATTGATGTCTTCATGTTCTTTTGCAGTGCATCAAGAAAGTAAGATGAATTGATGGATATTGAGATTGATAGTATATGATAAAACAATATTGTAAAGTAACAATGATAGAATTTATATCATAAATATACATTCAATTTTCTTGGATATTTGAAAGTTGTTATTGATAGATATTCTATCAATATCAATATTCTATAGAGGAAAATATATATATTATGTTCAGTCAGAAATTACACTTAGAATTCAAGGGGAATGGGTAATCTTTTGGAAATGGCTCTTAGCTTATGCAAAATATATGACAGGCAAAATTAATTTTTAGTAACTAAAATGTTATTAAAGAGTTTGATTTCTAATTGGCTTTTCAGTTATACTTTTCACTAATGGATTACACACAGTAAATAAAACAATTATATGAAATAAATTCAAAGAATGTGAATATAAAAGCAATTACCTAAGAATACTTAAGGAATAAAACAGATTATCCAGAGAAAAAACTTTCTGGTAGATCATCTAAAAATGCTGGATGATATTTAAAATACTTGTTTAAAGTATGGTTGGCCTGGCAGGAAACTAAGGTAAACACTCAAAGATTGAAATGACAAGGATGCTTGATTCCATAAGAGTGAGCAAATTCAAAGTTTGCCTTGAAGGCATCTGATGGCTGTGAGGTGCTTGGTTTATAAAGGCTGTTTACTCGGATAGTCAAAGACAAAGCTTTAGGCTTACACAGACTGGGAGATTGGATAGAGGTTCCCCAAATCAATACACAACCCTTTATGAACAGTGTCTTCTCTGAGGGAACTAGAAAGAAGACACTCCTGTGAAAGAATATTAAGCAAAAAATAATGTTACAGTGGTGGGAATTGATTATATAAAAATTAACACTGTCAATTAGATATTAGTGTTTAACATTAAGACAAAATCCTAGACAATAACAACACATAAATTAGAAAAAGTGAAGAAGTTAAAGAACTCTAAGTTCCTTGTATTTTTTAAGAGGAAGCTAGAGATATCTATTAATACCAGTGTTTATTACATAAAATATACAGGATAGAATTTCTAGGGTAATCACTGAAAGAATAGAAATAGAGTTAATATAAGACAGAAAACTGTACTTGAACAAGAATTAAATTTTAAAAAAAGATAGAGAGTTTAAAATACAAAAATATAACTTTTAAACAGAGTGAAAATGTTGGATGAAAAAAATACAACCCAAAAGAAGTCAAGAATTGGGGGACACTACAGCATGCAGGGGAAAGAACATATTAAAAAAGATGGAAAACAGATAACACCCAATGAGTTAGTAGAAATGAATTTTAAAAACCAAATTGGAGAGGTACGTGAAAAAATGAAACTCTTAGACAACCTTCTTACTCATGTACAAGAATAAACTCAAATAGATTAAATACTTAAATGTTAAACTAGAAACCATAAAAAACCTACAAGAAAAGATAGGCAGTTAAAATGTCAGTAATTTCTTAAAACACTATTTTTCCGATATACCTCCTCAGGCAGGGGAAACAAAAGAAAAAGTAAATGGGACTACTTCAAATTAAAAAGTTTTTGCACAGCAAAGGAAACCATCAACAAAATGAAAAGACAACCCACTGAATGGGAGAACATATTTGCCAATGATATGCCCAATAATGGGTTAATATCCAACATTTATCAAAAATTTATACAACTCAAGTTCTGGCCAAGATGGGGGCATAGGCAGAAACCGCTCACTTTCTCACACAACCAAAAGGAGGATAACAACCCATTTAAAACCAATAAACAACCAAAAGCACCAGAAAATCAAACTGCATGGAACTCCGACAACCAAGGAATTAAAGAAAAAAATCATCCAGACTGGTAAGGTGGACCACACAGGCCAACTCAGAAAAACCTTGGCCAGGCAGCTGAGGGGCAGGGCTGACTGCCAGCTCAGCCGAACTGCATGGAAGGGGCTGAGTTAAAGGGAAAACACCAGAGTCTATCAGAAAGTGCATTACAGGTGAGCAGGAATGCTGCATTGTTCCCGCTCTGGCCCCTCCCCCACAGGCAGCACAGCAAAGAGGGTTGCCCTGCCTGGGTGAATACCTAAGGCCCCACCCCTTACATCTTATCAGGTGCACCAAGACAAAGAAATATGGCCCAAATGAAAGAACACAGCAAAACCTCATAAACAAAACAACAAACAACAAGTGTTGGAGAGGTGGTGGAGAAGAGGGGACCCTAATCCATTGTTGGTGGGATTGCAGACTGGTACAACCACTGTGGAAAACAGTATGGAATTTTCTCAGAAAACTAAAAATGGACCTGCCTTTGACTCAGCAATTCCATTGCTAGGATTATATCCTAAGAACCCTAAAACACCAATCCAAGAGAACTTATGCACCCCACTGTTCATAACAGCACAATTTACAATAGCCAAGAGCTGGAAGCAACCTAGGTGCCCATCAGTAAATGAATGAACCAAAAAATTATGGTACATATACATAATGGAATTCTATGCAACAGAAAGAAAGAGGGAGCTCCTATCCTTTGCAACAGCATGGATGGAACTGGAAAGCATTATGCTGAGTGAAATAAGCCAGGAGGTGAAAGACAAATACCATATCTCACCTTTAACAGGAAGCTAAACAACAAAACAAACAAGCAAGCAAAATAAAAACAAAGACACTGAAATAGAGAACAGAGGGACAGTGACCGGAGGGGAGAGGGGAGGGAATTTCAGGGGAAAAAGGGGAAGGATTTACAGGAACTAGTATAAAGGACACATGGACAACAACTAAGGGGGTTGGAAACGGGAGGGAGGTGGGGAGCACTGGGGGGTGGTCTGGGATGGGGGTAAAAGAAAACTGTATTTGAACAATAATTAAATTAAAAATGAAAAAAAAACCCTCAGAACTAAGTGATAAGGATATTGCCGTTCTATCTGATGGAGAATTTAAAGCCCTGGAAATCAAAATGCTCACAGAACTGATTGAGCTTAGTCGAAAATGAAAGAAGAAATGAAAGATACCCAAAATGAAATAAAAATATGCAGGGAATCAACAGTGAAAAGAAAGAAACCAGGATTCAAAGCAATGATTTGGAACAAAAGGAAGAAACAAACATCCAACTGGATCAGAATGAAGAAACAAGAATAAAAAAAATGAAGAGAGGCTGAGAATTCTCTGGGACAACCTGAAACATTCTAATATCTGAATTATAGGGGAGCCAGAAGAAGGAGAGGAACAGCAAGAAATTGGAAACCTATTTGAACAAATAATGAAGGAAAACTTCCCCAATCTAGCAAAGGAAATTGACTTCCAGGAAGTCCAGGAAGCCCAGAGAGTCCCAAAGAAGTTGGACCCAAAGAGGAACACACCAAGGTACATCATCAAGTTACCCAAGATCAGAGACAAAGAGAGGATCCTAAAAGCAGCAAGAGAAAAGGAGACAGTTACCTATGAAGGAGTTCCCGTAAGACCTATCAGATGATTTCCCAAAAGAAACCTTGCAGGCGAGAAGAGACCGGCAAAGAGTACATACTCAAAGTGATGAAAAGAAAGGACCTACAACCTAGATTACTCTATGCAGCAAAGCTATCATTTAAAATGGAAGGATAAAGTGCTTTCCAGATGAGGTAAAGCTAAAGGAGTTCATCATCACCAAGCCATTATTACATGAATGTTAAAGGGACTTATTTAAGAAAAAGATCAAACTATGAACATTAAAAAGTCAACAAATTCACAGCTACCAACAACTGAATGTAAAAAACAGAAAAAAACAAAAACTAAGCAAACAACCAGAACAGGAACACACCATAGGTATAGAGATCTATTGGAGGGTCATCAGTTGAGAGGGGGAAGGAGGAGAATGGGAGAAAAGGTGCAGGGATTAGAAAGCATAACTAGTAGGTATAACATAGACAGGAGTATGTTAAGAACAATATAGGAAATGGGGAAACCAAAGAACTATATGCATGACCCATGAACATGAACTAAGGGGGCGAAGGCTGGTATTGGGTGAAGGAAAGCAAAAGGGGAAAATTGCAACAACTGTAATAACATAATAAAATATAATTTAAAAGTATTTTATTTGAAGATAATATGGAAAGAAAACCGCTTTTCAAAATTATCAATGAAATGAGATTGTTCATCAACAGATAGCAGATTGAAGGAGTGATGTGGTTAAACACTCCTGTTTTAGAAATCAATTTTTTACCTACCAGGGACTTTTTGGCCAAGAGTATAATTTGCTGTTTTGAAATAAAACTTTGCCAGTCACCTAAATTTTACAGTTAGACTTACATAGTATGTTTCATTTGAATTTCAATTCAAAGCATTACACCATGATACAGTCTTATATTTGAAAGATCAATCAAATATATTCCTTTAGTTTATTTTAAATTAAAGAGAATTATTGTACCAAAACCTAGTATAAACAGTTTCAACTTTTAAACAAAACAACCAAAAAGAAGGTGGATATGAGTTAAATCCAAGCAGTTTGACCCGAGCAGTGAATGAGCGGCAGCATAAGACTAGAATGGATCAGAGAGGTAGCAGGTGACTTGGCATAAGAGGATTTTTGTTGGCTATTGTAAGTAAATGAGATTTTTGTTTTGCATAGTAGGGAAAATCAGTAGATGATAGGGAAACAACTAGGGAATGGATCCCTTAGATACTATGTTGAGAATAGACCTTTGAAGGTCAGTGACAAGAAGACCAGTTGGGAGACTTAATTGAAAATGATAGCCACTTAGAGCAAGATTGGTAGCAAATGGAATAAGGACAGGGTGGTTGGATTTTGGACATATTGAAGATTTTGCTGACAGGATTTGGTGACAGATTGGACAAAGAATGTGTTAGAAAGAAAAGTCAGGGATGACTTAGAGTGTTTGGTCCTGAGCAACTGGAAAAATGGAGTTGCCATTGACAGGACTAGTAAAACTACAGGAAGAACAGGCACGTGGGAAGAGGTCAGATCGGTTTTGGACATGCTGAGTTTGATTGAGGAATCTGAATTTGGAGTTCTGAGTCAAGAGTTATAAAGGGAAATATATAGCCTTAAATGTTTTCGTTGGAAAAGAAGAAAAACTCAAAATGAAAGAGCCATGCAATTTAAGAAATTCAAAAAATATCAGTAAAATAAACCCAAGAAAAATTGAAGGAAATATAGATATGTTCAGAAATTAATGTAACAGAAAACAAAATTGTAAAAGAGGATTAGCAAAGGTAAGCACTTGTTCTTTTACAAGATGAATAAGACAAAAAAATAGCAAACAGTATTAGATCTGTAAAGATATAATGATAGATATAGATCTATCGATCTATATTAGATAGATATAGATTAGATCTAATGAGATCTAGTGATAGATATATCAGTGATTATCATGTGGAGATTTTTAAAAATTAAAGATAATACTCTGAACAACTTAATTATAGCACATTTGAAAAATTAGGTGAAATGGAAAATTTCTTAGAAATATAAAAACCAAAACTGAAGAAGATCTAATAGCTCTATTACTGTTAAAGAAATATAGTAATTAATATTTTTCCCACAAAATCATAGTCCCAAGATGCTATACCAATGAAATAAGTCCTTAAATTTTGTGTTGCTCACAGTCTATCTTGGATATTATATCTAAAAATCAAAATGGGTAAAAACCGTATTGTTAAAAGGAAAACCATGATTATTTGAAAAGCTCCATAAAAATTATTCTGTTCCAGCCTAATTCCTGTAAGAACTCTCTTTTGTCCAGTGTGAGAGAAGCAGACTAAATTCATTGTAGGGTTGGAGCTAAGACTGGGAATAGTCTGTTTATTAAGCATCTGTTAAATGGATTAATCTAAGATTTTTCTTTACCCTAGTCTTGTTATTTTTTTCATAGGTAATGTAGAAATTTGTTTTCAGCCTAAATTCTAGTGGAGTTGTCTACTCAGAGCTGCTCATCACTCATTTTCTCTTGTTTGTAACTCCCCACTGTCTTCTCTGTTACTTTTATTTAGTGAGTGATAATCTAGAGCCTGGATAAAAGGCCACATTTATAAGCCACTGAACTAACTGTGTCTGCAAATCCAGTGCTCCTGATCCAGACTGTTAATGTCCTCAAACCCCAGAATGTCCTCAGTTGATGCCTTTTGGCCTCCTCATGCTTCTTATTGGGAAGTTTTACCCTCTTTAGTTTGGCAAATGAGAGGGATTAAAAGACACTGGGAAATGTTCAAATTCACTGTATTGAATAAATGGCCTTTAACTATATCACCCAGCAGCAATTGGTATGTACTAGAGATGGCCATGAATACTTCTGTTACAAAGCTACAGCTTTAGTAAAGCTGTAGATGAGCACAGACTTTACCAATGTGGTAAAAATCAAAGGTGTCTTACAGTGAAGGGCATGCAAATTGTGGCTATTAAGAGAGGTCACGATTGTTGGCTGTTGAAATTCATGAGCTCTTTATAAAGTCTAGGAAAAATTCTTCTTTGTTAGATATTTTACCTTGCTGATATCTGAAAAGAAACATGCAGAGAAAATTAACCAACAATTTGTTAGGCAGATTTTATTACATTTATGGCTCTCATAGCTAAAGGAAAGACCATGATGTATAATATATTAACATCAATAAATTTTAGAATATGTCTACCTTATGTGAGATATATTCATTTCCCTTATGTTTCATAAAGTGTAGACATAACCTTAATCATTCTTAACCCTTATACTATTTATTTGAACTTAACAGATCAAAAAACTATGAACAGGTGATATAAACTCACTTCTAATTATAGTAAGTACTTTCACTGTGTATCTCCTTCTAGGGGAGACAGATAAGTAACATTCAATTCAAGTTTTTTTAAAATTCTCACCTCTTCTCTTTCCTTTTTCACTGATAACCATGTTCAAATAATAAAATGTTCAGCTTGCTGTAGATGCCAATTCTTACTTACTGTCTCATTACATTTTATAGAAAGAGATACTTGATTTTGTCAGTATGCGGAGAAATAAGGAGAATCTGTCTAAATTTTACAAAGGAAACAAATATTAGCGGTTTTTTTTGTGTGTGTGTTTTTTTGGAAAGCTAACATGTGGGCCGCAGTGTTATGGAAGTAGTTGAAAAAAAGACATAACTTCAGTGAAATCTTTGATGAGCACTCTGATCACATGTGTGTGTATTTCTCACATAATTGCTGTGTGAGAAATATGTATTTGTCTTTTAGTTCATATGTTTTATAAATAAATGTTTGAACCTAAAGTCTTCTCATTAATTCAACTTTTCCTGATCCACAGGACTGTGCATTGTTACCATACATTTTTTAGAACTATAAGCTACAATTTTCCAATATAAAAGTAACTTTCAGATTGTAGAAGTATAATACATAACTTTTTACAATGTAATATCATTGCCCTTTCTTGATGTCAACAAACATAGATATACACCATGCATTTTGAGGATGCACTACCAGGATGTATTCAACCACTGTCCTCTCTTTGGACATGGACTATTTCCAGTTTTTTTACTATTATAAGCAATATTCATATGCATGATGATTATATATATGATGAAATACATATATCATACACACACCTTTTCCATTTATCTAATTTTTTCCTGAGAAAAATTCCTATAAGTGGAATTATCAAGTCAGAAATTATTTACACTTATAAGATTCTTGATATATATTGTGAAATGTCCCTGTCACCATTTTTGTGAAATTATGTATCATACCCACAGTTGAAGTAATCAGTATCGTAAAGCATTGGCAATTAAATAGGTGAAATCTGACATCTTGCTGCTTTAATTTTTTAGTGTAATCCTTATTTTTTTAATTTTATAATTAATTTCTCAGATCAGTTTAAAGCAGTTAGATTCACAACAAAATTGAGACTTCCCATATACCCTTTGTGCCCACATTTTTTTATAGTAATTTCTTTTGTTCTTATTTTTTTAATATATTTTATTGATTATGGTATTACAGTTATCTCATTTCCCCCCCTTTATTCCCATCCACCCTGCACACCCCCTCCCACCCCTGTTCCTCTCTTTAGTTCATTAACATGAGTAATACATTATAAGTTCTTTGCTTTCTCCATTCCCTATACTATGCTTAACCTCCCCTGTCTATTTTGTACCTACCATTTTTGCTTCTTATTCCCTGTATCTTTTCTCCCATCCTTCCCCTAACCTCTCCCCGCTGATAAGCCGCCATGTGATCTCCATTTCTGTGATTCTGTTCCTGTTCTAGTTGTTTACTTAGTTTTTTTTTTATTTTTAGGTTCATTTGTTGATAGTTGTGAATTTGTTGTCATTTTACTGAACATAGTTTTGATCATGTTTTTCTTAGATAACTCCTTTTAATATTTCATGTAGTAAAGGTTTGGTAATGATGAACTCCTTTAACTTGACCTTATGTGGGAAGCACTTTATCTGCCCTTCCATTCTAAACAATAGCTTTGCTGGATAGAGTCATCTTGGATGTAGGTCCTTGCCTTTCATGACTTCAAATACTTCTTTCCAGCCCCTTCTTGTCTGCAACGTTTCTTTTGATAAATCAGCTGATAGCATTATGGGAATTCCTTTGTAGGTAATTCTCTACTTTTCTCTTGGTGCATTTCAGATTCCCTCCTTATCTTTAATCTTGGGTAATATAATTATGATGTGCCTTGGTGTGTGCTACCTTGGTTCAATTTCTTTGGGATTCTGAGATTCCGGGATTTCCTGGAAGTCTATTTCCTTTGCCTGATTAGAGAAGTTCTCCTTCATGGTTTGTTCAAATAAGTTTTCAATTTCTTTTTCTCTTCTCCTTTTGGCACCCCTATAATTCAGATGTTGGAATGTTTAAAGTTGTCCTGGAGGTTCCTAAGCCTCTCCTTATTATTATTTTTTTTTTTGAGCTCTTGTTTCTTCATTCTGTTCTGGTTGAATATTTATTTCTTCCTTCTGCTCCAAACTGTTGATTTGAGTCTTGGTTTTCTTCCCTTCACTGTTGGTTCCCTGTATATTTTTCTTATTTCATGTTGCATAGCCTTCACTTTTTCTTCTATTTTGTGACCATACTCAACCATTTCTGTGAGCATCCTGATTACCAATGTTTTGAACTCTGCATCTGATAGGTTGGCTATCCATCACTTAGTTCTATTTTTGGAGCTTTTATCTGTTCTTTCATTTGGGCAATATTTCTTTCCCTCAGCATACCTGTTGTGTTGTAATGGATGGAGTCTTAGGTATTTACCAGGGTGGGGCAACCCAAATGTCAGCCTTTTGGTGTTATATGTGGGAGAGGGGTCAAAGGGGGAACAATGCCACCTGCTTGGCTCTTGACTAGCTTGAATCCGCACCAGAAGGGCCTAATTTGCTTGTGGGTAGTGGGGGAATTTTTACATTTATTCCAATGATGCATTCATCAGTAGTTTTCTTTTTTAGTACTGTGTGTTTGTTTGATTTTAATATCAAGGTAATACTAGCTTCATTGCATGAATTGGGAGGTACTCCCTCTGCTTCAGCTATCTGGAAGAGATTGTGTAGAATTTCTATTGATTCTTTAAACAGTTGAAAGAATTCTCAAGTAAACAGTCTAGGCCTAGAGATTTTTTTCTTTCAGGGATTTTTAATTTATGGATTGAATTTTTTATAGGTTTATTCAGAGGATATACTTTATATTGCAACGTAAAATGTCAAATTTATGTGTATATGTTACTTGTAATATTCCCTTATCCTTTTGATGTATTCAGGGTCTTTAGTGATATCCCTGTTTTATTCTTAGTATTGGTAATTTGTGTCTTTTTTTATACCTATACATTTTTTAATTGTTGTTCAAGTACAGTTTTCTGCCTTTTCCCCCCACTCCTCCCCACCACCTCAGCCCTCCCCACTTCCCTCCCCTGTTTTCAGCCCCCCTTGTTATTGTCCGTATGTCCTTTATGGACAATAAAGGACAAATTGTTCCTGTAAACCCTTCAACCTTTTCCCCCATTACCTCCTCCCCTCTCCCCTCTGGTCACTGTTAGCCTGTTCTCAATTTCAATGTCTTTGGCTGTGCTTTGCTTGCTTCTTTGTTTTGTTGATTAGGTTCCTGTTAAAGGTGAGATCGTATGGTATTTGTCCTTCAACACCTGGTGTATTTCACTTAGCATAATGCTCTCCAGTTCCATCCTTGCTGTTTCAAAGGGTAGTAGCTGCTTCTTTCTTTCTGCTGCATAGAATTCCATTGTGTAAATGTACCATAGTTTTTTGATCCATTCATTTACTGATGGTCACTTAGGTTGCTTCTAGCACTTGGCTATTGTAAATTGTACTGCTATGAACATTGGGGTGCATAGATTCGTTTGGATTGGTGTTTCAGGGTTCCCAGAATATGTGTCTTCTTTTTTTATTTCTCAGTCTTACTAGAAGTTCATCAATTTTATTGATTTTTAAAATTTTATTTTAATTGTTGTTTAAGTACAGTCTTCTGTCTTTTACTCCCATCCCAGCCCACCCCCACAGTCCTCCCCACTTCCCTCCCATTTTCACCACCCCATAGTTTTTGTCCATGTGTTCTTTATACTTGTTCCTGTAAACCCTTCCCCTTTTCTCCTGAAATTTACTCCCCTCTCTCCTCTGATCACTGTCAGCCTGTTTTCTATTTCAGTGTCTTTGGCATTTTGTTTGTTTGTTTTGTTGTTTAGGTTCCTGTTAAAGGTGAGATCATATGGTATTTGTCTTTCACTGCTTGGCTTATTTCACTTTTTTTAAGAAGCAGTCCTTTGTTTCATTGTAGGGGATTTTTTTTGCTACATTTTTTTTTCAAGTTCACTGATTTCTATTCTTATCTTTACTATTTTCATCCTTCTTGCTTTGGGTTTATTTTGCTCTTTTTTTTCTACCTATTTTCTTGAAATGAGAGCTCAGATTAGTGACTTGAGACTTGCCCTCTTTCCAATGAATATTTTAATGCTATGAATTTCCCTCTAATTACTGTGTTAACTGTCTCATGCATTTTGATATGTTGTATTTTCATTTTCATTTGGTTAAATGTATTTTTCCCCATGAGACTTCTTCATTGACCCATTGATTAGTTAGAAGTATATTGTTGCTAAGTGGAGATTTTCCTGTTATCCTCTGTTACTGATTTCTAGTTTGACTTCATTGTAGTCACAGAACACGCTATTTGATTTCAGTTCTTTTACATTTGTTAAGCTTTGTTGTATGACAAGGCTATCTAAATAAGACTGTATATGCTCTGATGTTGTTGGGTAGAGTGTTTTTAAAATGTCAATAGATGCAGTTGATTCATGATGCTACTGAGCTCTCCCATGGCTTTGCTGATATTCTGTCTAGTTCTGTTCATTTTGAGAGAAGGGTGTTGAAGTCTCCAACAGTAATTGTGGGTTTGTCTATTTTTCTTTGCAGGTTTATCAGGTTTTCTTCATGTTTTTTCTGTTCTGATGTTTGATGAATACACATTTAGGTTTGCTTTATCTTTCTGATGCCTTGACCCTTCTGTCATCCCCCTCTGTCTCTGGTCATTTTCTTTGCTCTTAAGTAATTTTTATCTGACATTAATATAGCCACTTATAGTTTTTTTGTTTGCATAATTTATATTTTCCACTCTTAAGTTTTAACCTGCTTATATTGTTATATTTTAATTGAGGTTCTTGAAGACAACATATTGGCAGATCACCTTTTTAAATTGATTCTGCCAATCTCTATTTTAGTTGGTGTTTTTAGATCATCTTCATTTAATGTAATTATTGATATGTTAGAACTTAAATCTATTTATTTATTTATTATTGTTCAATTTCAGTTGTCCCACATTTTTCCCTGTTGCTCCTCCCTGCCCCGCCCACTCCCACTGTCAATCCCCACCTCTTTGTCTATGTCCATGGATCCTCTATATATGTTCCTTGACTTGCCCCTTCCCCTTCTTTCCCCCATTGCTCCCCCTCCCATTTCCCCTCTGGTCACTGTTAGTTTGTTGTTTATTTCCATGTCTCTGGTTTTATTTTGCTTGTTTATTTTATTGATTACATTCCATTTATGGGTGAGATCATATGGTATTTGTCTTTCATTACCTGTCTTATTTCACTTAGCATAATAGTCTCCAGTTCCATCCATGCTGTCGTGAAGGGTAGGAGCGTCTTCTTTCTTTCTGCTGAGTACTATTTCATTGTGTATCAGGAGTGTCCAACCTGTGGCCTGTAGGCTGCATGCAACCCACTATGGCTGTGAATGCAGCTTAACACAAAATCATAAATTTACTTAAAATATTATGAGATTTTTTTGTGATTACATGTTGCAGTGTATTTAGTGTGTGGTCCAAGACAACTCTTCTTCTTCCAGTGTGGCCCCGGGGAAAGCAAAAGGTTGGACACCCCTATAGTACAGTTTTTTGATCCATTCATTTTCAGATGGGCACTTAGGCTATTTCTAGCACTTGACTATTGTAAATAATGCTACTATGAACATAGGGGTGCATAGGTTTTTGGGGGGATGGTGTTTTGGGATTCTTAGCACATAATCCCAGCAGTGGAATCAGTGGATCAGAAGAAAGTTCCATTTTTATTTTTTTGAGAAAAATCCATACTGTTTTCACGATGGCTGCACCAATCTATATTCCCACCAATAGTGCACTAGGGTTTCCTTTTCTCCACAACCTTGCCAGCACTTGATATTTGTTGATTTGTTTGGTTTTCCTTTTGCTCTCTCCTCTTTTTTACTGTTTTCTTTCTCTTGCCTCCATGTGTATTGCTTGAACTTCTTTTAGAATCCAATTTTTGTGTACCTTGATAGATTTTTTGTTACTTTTTTAATTGAGGTGAAATTAACATAACATAAAAATTCACCATAACCATGATGAACCAATTCATCATAACCATGTTGAGTACAATTCAGTGCTTTTTATTATATCACCACCATTTGAAACATTTTCATTATCTCAAAGAGAATCTCCTTGTATATTAAGCAGTCAGTCAATCCTCAGTCCTCCTTCTCTCTAGCTCCTGGAAATCATTAATCTACTTTCTGCCTCCATGAATGTGCCTATTCTGGATACTTTTTATAAATGGAATTGTATAATATGTGAACTTTTATGTCACATGTTCTTTCAGTTAGCACAATATTTTCAGTCTTAATTTATGTTGTAGTACTTCATTTGTTAGAATTTTTCATCATATGGATATACTAGATTTTGTTTATCCATTCATCATCAGTTGGTGAACATGTGACTTGATTCCATTTTTTGCTATTAGGTATAGTGATGCTGTGAACATTCATGTAAAAGTTTTTCTATGAACATGTTTGCAGTTCTCTTGGGTATACATAAGAGTGGGATTGCTAGGTCATATGGTACTCAATGTTTAACTATTTGAGGATCTGCCAGATTGTTTTTGTAAAGTGCCTGCATCATTTTACATTCCCATTAGCAATTTATGGAGGTTCTAATATTTTGGTTTTGCAGTGGAATTTTACAAAACATTTAGGGAAAAGCTAACCCCTATTCTTTGCAAATTGTTCCAAAAAATCCAAGAAGGAAAATGCCAATCCCTTGTAATGAGTCCAGCATCATCCTAATCCCAAAACCAGATAAAGACACAACAAAGAAAGAAAACATGAAATGAAAAGGGAACCAACCACATGGGAAAATATATTTACCAATGATACCTCAGACAAGGGTTTGATCTTCAAAATATATAAAGAACTCATATGACTCCACTCCAAGACAAACAATCCAATTAAAAAATGAGCAAAGGATCTGAACAGACACTTCTCCAAGAAGGACATACAGAAGGCTCAGAGACATATGAAAGGATGCTCAGTATCACTAGCCATCACAGACATGCAAATTAAAACCACAATAAGATATTACCTCACACTGGTCACAATGGCCATCATAAACAAATCAACAAGCAACAGCTACTGGTGAGGTTGTGGAGAAAGGAAACCCTGGTACACTGTTGGTGAGAAAGCAGACTGGTACAGCAACTGAGGAACATAGTTTGGAGTTTTCTCAAAAAACTAAAAATGGAACTTCCTTTTGATCCAGCAAGTCTACTGTTGGGATTATACCCTATGAATCCCGAAACACCAATTCAAAAGAACCTATGCACCCTTATGTTCATAGTAGCCCAATTTACAATAACCAAGTGCTAGAAACAGCCTAAGTGCCCATCAGCAAATGAGGGGGATTAAAAAACCCTGGTATTTCTACGTGATGGAATACTACACAGCAGAAAGAAAGAAGGAACTCCTACCCTTCATGACAGCCTGGATGGAACTGGAGAGTATTATGCTAAGTGAAATAAGCTAGGCAGTGAAACACAAATACTGTATGTTTCACCTTTAAGTGGAACCTAATCAACAGAACAAACAAGTCAGCAAAACAGAACCAAAGGCATGGAAATAAAGAACAAATTGACTGTGACCAGAGGGGAGAGAGAAGGTGGGTAACGGGAGAAAGAAGGGGAAGGGTCAAGTCAAGAAACATATATAAGGTGTCCAAGGACAAGGACAGTGAGAGAGAGGATTGAATGTGGAAGAGAGAGGGAGGGCAGGAGAAAGCAATGGGGGAAATGGGGACAACTGTAATTGAGCAGCAATAAAAAAAATTAGGAGAAAAACCTGTCATTCACTCAACAAATATTTATTTACTATATACCACCCACTTTGTCAGGAGTGCAGAGTAATGTTCAAAATTCTGTCTTGTATCTGCTGAGGATGTAACCCCGTGTATAGTATAATTTAGGATCAGTGATCAGTTTCAGGATATTCCAATTTATACTATTATCTCACTACTATTTTGGCCACAATATTACTTGGTTATATGATACACTGTGTAAATCATTCTGACATATTCTCATCTAGTCCTTCACTTTTATATAGTTTATTTCCTTTTCAGTGACTTATCTATAGTTAGACTTTTTAAAATGATTTTATTTATTGATTTTAGAAAGAGGGAGGGAGGGAGAGAGAGAGAGACAGAGACTGAGTGTTGATTTGTTGTTCCATTTATTTAAGCATTCATTGGTTGCTGCTTTTATGTGCCCTGATTGGAGGTCAAACCTACAACCTTGGCATATCAGAATGATACTTTCACCAGCTGAGCCTCCTGGCCAGGTCTGTAGTTACACTTTCAAGAACCTTAATTTTTTCTGACTACATGTCTAGGTGATTAAGGTCATTGTAATCTGACCTGGTCTCTCTCAGTGCTAGATATATTCCCTTCCTTTTCATCATCATCTCCTGCCATGAGCACACTCTGTTGGGATTTGCGAGAGAAATGGAAGAGGGACATAAATTAAACTAATTTATTAAGTTCATGTTCCCATAGTAAAATTGTCAGTATATCACACCCAGACAACTGACATTCATCATTAGAATGTAGTTCATTCTTAATCAGAACTGTGACATTTGGTTCCCTGAACTGACTGTGTACTCATCCTGATAGGTTTGCTCAGTAAAACTTGGCTTTTCTGTTACGTGTAAATGATCGCTATAGTGAAGGACCTGTGGGGTGGAATGGAAGACAACCTAAGAGAACTCCTGAAATAAAGGATAGGATTTGGCAGACTGGGGCTTGAGCAAAAGAACTGTGAAACAACAGGTGCTTGGTTGGTTATCTGCATTTTTAATTAACATCTGTTTTTAGCCCGAAGCACTTCGCTGAGAATGCTACACTATGCCTGTGTTCAGAGATAAACACAGGCTATTGAGAAGCAGCTAAATAGTAAGAGGTTAGTAAAACATAAAGGTTTTCCTTGAGTGGAAGGAATAATGGAGGTTCACTCACTGGATATAGATATCTAAGGGAAATCCCTGTTAAAACTGTTATGTGTTTAACCCTTTATTTTGATACTTATGATATAAGTGAAAGGTATGAAAAAACATAATCCAAAACAATAAGTGTTCACCTCTGCTTATACCTGAGTTTGGGACTTGGAGGTGGTTCTGAAGGGGCTTTCCTTTATTTGCATTGTTGAATTTTTTTTGAATATTAGTTTCTTTTTATTTAATTCTTGTTCAGGTACAGTTTTCTGTCTTATATTCCCAGCCCTGCCCCCCCACACAGTGCTCCCCACCTCCCTCCTATTTCCACCCCTCCGGACCTTAGTTATTGTCCATGTGTCTTTTATACTTGTTCATGTGAGTCCATCCCCTTTTCCCCTATGATTCTCTCTCCTCTCCCCTCTCCCCTCCTGACCCTGTCATCCTGTTCCATATTTGAGTGTCATTGGTAATATTTTGCTTGCTTGTTTGTTTTCTTGTTTAGATTCCTGTTAACAGTGATATCATATGGTATTTGTCTTTCACTTCCTGGCTTATTTTGCTCAGCACAATGCTTTCCAGTTCCATCCATGATGTTGCAAAGGGTAGGAGCTCCTTCTTAATTTATGCAGCATAGAATTCCATTGTGTAAATATACTATAGCTTTTTGATCCAGTCATTTACCGATGGGCATCTAGGTTGCTTCCAACTCTTCGCTACCGTAAATTGTGCTGCTATGAACATCGGGGTGCATAGGTTCTTTTGGATTGGTGTTTCAGGGTTCTTAGGATATACTCCTAATAGTGGAATTGCTGGGTCAAAAGGTACGTTCATTTTTAGTTTTCTTAGAAAACTCCATACTGTTTTCCATAGTGGTTGTACCAGTCTGCAATCCCACCAACAGTGAACTAGGGTCCCCTTTTCCCCACAACCTCTCCAGCACTTGTTGTTTGTTTCTTTGTTTCTGATGGCCATTGTGACTGGTGTAAAGTGGTATCTCATTGTGGTTTTAATTTGCATCTCTCTGATAGCTAGCGATATCGAGCATCTTTTCATGTGTCTCTGGATCCTCTGTATGTCCTCCTTGGAGAAATGTCTGTTCAAGTCCTCTGCCCATTTTTTGATTGGGTTGCTTGTCTTCTTTGAGTGGAGCCGAATGAGTTCTTTGTATATTTTGGAGATTAAACCCTTATCTGAGGTATCATTGGCAAATATGTTTTCCCAAGCTGTTGCTTCTCTTTGTATCTTGATACTGTTTTCCTTAGCCATGCAGAAGCTTTTAATTTTGATGAGATCCCATTTGTTTATTCTTTCCTTTATGTTCCTTGCTCTAGGGGACGTATCAGTAAAAATATTGCTGCGTGGAATATCTGAGATTTTCTTGCCAAGGCTCTCCTCTAGGGTTTTAATGGTTTCACGGCTTATATTTAAGTCTTTTATCCACCTTGAATTTATTTTGGTGTATGGTGTAAGTTGGTGCTCAAGTTTCATTTTTTTGCATGTAGCTGTCCAGTTCTCCCAACACCATTTGTTGAAAAGGCTGTCTTTACTCCATTTTATGTTATTGCCCCCTTTGTCGAATATTAATTGACTGTAGAGAGTTGGGTTTATTTCTGGGCTCTCTGTTCTATTCCATTGGTCTATGTGCCTGTTTTTGTGCCAGTACCAGGCTGTTTTGATTACAGTGGCCTTGTAATACAGTTTGATATCAGGTATTGTGATCCCTCCTACTTTGTTCTTCTTTCTCAAAATTGCAGCAGCTATTCGGGGTCTTTTCTGGTTCCATATAAATTTTTGAAGTGTTTGTTCTATGTCTGTGAAATACGCCATTGGTACTTTAATAGGTATTGCATTGAATCTGTAAATTGCTTTGGGTAGTATGGACATTTTGATGATGTTAATTCTTCCAATCCATGAACACGGTATATGTTTCCATTTATTTGTGTCTTCCTTGATTTCTTTCTTCAGTGTTGTGTAGTTTTCTGCATACAGGTCTTTTACCTCCTTGGTTAGGTTTATTCCCAGATATTTTATTTTTCTTTTTGCTATATCGAATGGGATTTTTTTCCTGATTTCTGCTTCTGCTGCTTCATTGTTGGTATACAAAAATGCCTTTGATTTCTGGATATTAACTTTGTATCCCGCTGTTATGCCAAATTCATTTATTAGTTCCAGCAGTTTTTTGGTAGAGGCTATAGGGTTTTCCATGTACACTATCATGTCATCTGCAAACAATGCCAGTTTTGTTTCCTCCTTTCCGATTTGGATGCCTTTTATTTCCTTTTCTTGTCTGATCGCTGCAGCTAGAACTTCTAATACTATATTGAATAGAAGTGGTGAAAGTGGGCAACCTTGTCTTGTACCTGATCTTAGTGGAAAAGCTTTTAGTTTTTGCCCATTGAGTATGATGTTGGCTGTAGGTCTTTCATATATGGCCTTTATTATATTGAGGAATGTTCCCTCTATTCCCACCTTGCTGAGTACCTTTATCATAAATGGGTGTTGTACCTTATCAAAAGCTTTTTCCGCATCTATTGATATGACCATGTGGTTTTTGTCTTTGCTTTTGTTTATTTGGTGTATTACATTTATTGATTTGCGTATATTGAACCATCCTTGCATCCCTGGGATGAATCCCACTTGGTCGTGGTGTATGATCTTTTTGATGTATTGTTGGATGCGATTTGCCAATATTTTGTTGAGGATTTTAGCATCTATGTTCATCAGTGATATTGGTCTGTAATTTTCTTTCTTTGTTGTGTCTCTATCTGGCTTTGGGATTAGGGTGATGCTGGCTTCATAGAAAGAGTTGGGGAGTTTTCCCTCCTTTTGGATTTTTTGGAATAGTCTGTGAAGAATAGGGGTTAGCTCTTCCTTAAAAGCTTTGTAGAATTCTCCTGTGAAACCATCTGGCCCAGGGCTTTTGTGTGATGGGAGTTTTTTGATTACTTCTTCAATTTCATTTGCTGTTATTGGCCTGTTCAGGTTTTCTGCTTCTTTTTCATTGAGTTTTGGAAGATTATATTTTTCTAGAAATTTGTCCATTTCACCTAGGTTTTCAAATTTCTTGGCATACAGTTCCGCATAGTAATTTCTTACAATCCCTTCTATTTCTGTGGTATCAGTTGTAATCTCTCCTCTTTCATTTCTGATTGTGTTTATTTGGGTCCTCTCTCTTCTTTTCTTGATGAGCCTACTTAAAGGTTTGTCTATTTTGTTTATCTTTTCAAAAAACCAACTCCTGGATTCATTGATCCTTAGAATTGTGCTTTTAGTCTCTATGTCATTTAATTCTGCTCTGATCTTGGTTATTTCCTTCCTTCTACTTGCTCTGGGCTGTCTTTGTTGTTGTTCTTCGAGTTCTTGCAGGCGTCGGGTTAGGTTGTTTGTTTGAAATGTTTCTATTTTCTTTAGGTAAGCCTGTATTGCTATGAACTTCCCTCTCAGGACTGCCTTGGCCGTGTCCCATAAGTTTTGGGTTGTTGTGAGTTCATTTTCATTTGTTTCCAGAAACTTTTTGATTTCTTCCCTAATTTCAATCTTGACCCATTCGTTGTTTAATAGCATACCATTCAGTCTCCATGATTTTGGGTGTTTTGGGTTTTTTCCTGTGGGGTTGGTTTCCAATTTCAGTCCCTTGTGATCAGAGAAAATGCTTGGTATGATTTCTATTTTCCTGAATTTGTTGAGACTTGTTTTGTGTCCTATCATGTGGTCTATCTTTGAAAATGTTCCATGTGCATTTGAAAAGAATGTGTATTTAGCTTCTTTGGGATGAAGGGCTCTATATATATCAATTAGGTCCATTTGATCTAGGGTGTCGTTTAATGCTGCAATATCTGTGTTGATATTTTGTTTGGAAGATTTGTCCATTTTTGACGGTGAGGTTTTAAAATCCCCTACTATAATTGTGTTGCTGTCAATATCTTTCTTGAGGTCCTCTAGGATTTTCTTAATATATTTGGGTGCTCCTATGTTGGGTGCATATATATTTACGATGTTAATGTCTTCTTGGTGGATTCTTCCCTTGAGTACTGCAAAGTGACCTTCTGGGTCTCTCTTTAGCCGGCGAGACCAGGAAAGCCTGGCTGGGACCACGCGCCCTCAGGCCAGGCCAGGGCTGGGAAGCCTGGGGGAAAATCTGCTCTCAGTGGGGCGTGGGAGAGCTGCGCCAGTCTGGATCTTGGGAGGGCACTGGCGAGACCAGTTGAGGTCACCGAGATATGAGAAAGGCCACACTAATAGCTCCTCAGGCTGCTGCAGCTAGTGAGACCAGGAAAAAGGTTTGACCAGCTGGACACCAACAAGAAGAGTAGTGGAAGCGGAGAACCGCAAGATACCTATAGGAGACTGCCCCACTGAATTTCACAGGCATCCTACCACAGAAGTTCACACCCTTAACCCAGGGAACCAGAACAGATCAATTTAAGAAGCTGAGGCCAACAAGAAGAGCAACACAATGGGAAGACAAAGAAACTATCCCCAAATGAAAGAAAAGGAGGAAGTCTCCNCAGGCTGCTGCAGCTAGTGAGACCAGGAAAAAGGTTTGACCAGCTGGACTCCAACAAGAGGAGTAGTGGAAGCGGAGAACCGCAAGATACCTATAGGAGACTGCCCCACTGAATTTCACAGGCATCCTACCACAGAAGTTCACACCCTTAACCCAGGGAACCAGAACAGATCAATTTAAGAAGCTGAGGCCAACAAGAAGAGCAACACAATGGGAAGACAAAGAAACTATCCCCAAATGAAAGAAAAGGAGGAAGTCTCCGAAAGAATGTTAGATGAAATAGAGGCAAGTCAACTATGAGATATTGAATACAAAGCACTGGTTATCAGGAAATTCAAAGAGCTTACAACGAGCTACCAGAAACTACAGGGGTGCTACAAGGAACTCTCTGCAAATGATATCAACATGAAAAAGGAAATAGAAACCATCAGCAAAGGCCAAGAGGAAATGAAGAATACAGTTTCTGAACTGAAGAACACAGTAGAAGGTCTGAAGAGTAGGATCAATGAGGCAGAAGACCACGTAAGCGAGCTTGAAGACGGTAGAAAGAATCTCCCAGGTGGACCAAGTAATGGAAAAGAGAATCAGAAAAAATGAGGAGAGTTTAAGAGAAATGCAATACAATATGAAACGTAATAATATCCGAATAATAGGAATACCAGAAGAAGGAGCAGAAGAACAAGGGATAGAAAACCTACTTGGAAGAGTAGTAACGGAAAATTTTCCTAAGTTGAAGAGAGATAAAGTCACTCGAATCCAGATATGGCAGAGAGTCCCAATGAGGTGGAAGCCAAAGAGGCCTACTGCAAGACATCATCATTATTAAAATGGCAAAACTCCTAGACAAAGAGAGAATCCTAAAGGCAGCAAGGGAAGAAAAGGAAGTAACATACAAGGGGGTCCCAATAAGGTTGGCTACTGAATTCTCAATGGAAACATTCCAAGTAAGAAGAGAATGGCAAGAAATATTCCAAGTAATGAGAAACAGAAGCCTACAACCAAGGCTACTTTACTCAGAAGGCTCTCAATCAAGATAGAAGGCCAAATAAAGAGCTTCTAAAACAAAAGAAGTCTAAAAGAATATGCCTCCACCAAACCAGCTCTACAAGAATTACTAAAAGGGCTGCTTTAAGGAAAGGAAGGAAAAGAGAGAGATGGAGAAGAACACAGATACATAAATGGCAATGAATAAGTACCTTCCAATAATAACCTTAAATGTAAATGGATTAAATGCACCAGTTAAAAGACATAGAATAGCTGAATGGATAAGAAAGCATGACCCACACATATGCTGCCTACAAGAGACCCACCTCAGGTCAAAAGACCATCACCGACTAAAAGTGAAAGGCTGAAGACAAATTTTCCAAGCAAATGGACAAGAAAAAAAAGTCGGGGTAGCAATTCTCATATCAGACAAAATAGACTTCAAAAAAAGGGCCACTGTTGAATTTTGAACGATATTTGTGTATTAAGTTAATAATTAAAAGAATTAAAAACAAAAATCTGTAAGTTTGGCATACGTATTGTGGCATTTTAAGCATTTTTCTTGTTATAAAAATGAAAAGAATTTAGAAAATAAAAATGAAAGTTAAGGACTTGAGCAAGGGAGTAAAAGTAGTTCTTGATTACCTTTTGTTAGATAAGAAATTGTTTACTAATCTCACAGTTGAGATTCTGACCATAGATATCGAGTGCTTAAATTTCTCCAGATAATGAGTTCATAACTGTGAAGTTATACCAAGAGACACACTTCTACTGTTTGGTCCTTAGTCTAATGCAGAGGTAACAATTTGGTTTGTTTTGCATTGTTTTGGGGGAAAATGTTTAATGGACACCACTTTTTTACATATATATAAAGCTACCAATCTCTACACAGAAATGTTATTCTATAAAGTACAATTTTGAAAATCATGAAATTTACCTATCAAGAAGCATTTTGATTGTTTGGTTGGGGCAGTTACAAATAAAGCTTCTATGACCATTCATGGACACATTTGCATGTATGTAGTTATGAGTTTTCATTTTTCTCTGATAAGCCGAGGAGTATGTTTGCTAAGTCATATGCCAGGTGGTGTGACTTTAGTTCTATAGGAAGCTGCTGTACTATTTTCATAGTGCTCATGTCATTTCTCATTCCTGTAAGCAATGTATGATAGATCCAGTGTTTCCTCATCCTTGCCAGCACTGTTACTATTTTCAATTTTAGCTATTATAATAGATGTGTGGTGGTATTTCAGTGTGTTTTATTAACATTTTAATATACATTTTATTTATTATGCTATTACAGTTGTCACATTTTCCCCCTTCATTCTCCTCCACTGTGCACACCCTCTCTCACTCACATTCCCCCCTTTAGTTCATGTCCATGGGTCACAAGTTCTTTAGCTTCTACATTTTCCATACTATTCTTGCCCTCTGCCTATTTTCTACCTACCATCTATGCTACTTATTCTCTGTACCTTTTTCCCCTCTCTTCTCCTCCCACTCCCCTGTTGCTAAGCCTTTATGTGATCTCCATTTCTGTGGTTGTGTTCCTGTTATAGTTGTTTGCTTAGTTTGTTTTTGTTTTTGTTGCAGTTGTTAGTAATTGTGAGTTTGCTGTCATTTTGCTATACATGTTTTTAACTTCTTTTTCTTAGAAAAGTTCCTTTAACATTTCATATAGTAAGGGCCTGGTGATGATGAACTCCTTTAACTTGACCTTATCTGAGAAGCACTTTATCTGTCCTTCCATTCTAAATGATAGCTTTGCTGGATAGAGCAATCTTGCATGTAGGTCCTTGCCTTTCGTGGCTTGGAATACTTCTTTCCAGCCCCTTCCTGCCTGTAAGGTCTCTTTTGAGAAATCAACTGACAGTCTGATGGGAACAGTTTTGTAGGTTACTGTCTCTTTATCTCTTGCTGCTTTTAGGATTCTGCCCTTCATTTTTATCTTGGCTAATGTAATTATGATGTGCCTTATTGTGTTCCTTCTTTGGTCCAACTTCTTTGGGACTCTCTGAGCTTCTTCCTGGAAGTCTATTGCCTTTGCCAGATTGGGAAGTTCTCCTTTAATATTTGTTCAAATAAGTTTTCCACTTGTGGCTGTTCCTCTTCCCCTTCTGCTACCCCTATAATTTGGATGTTGGAACATTTAAAGATGTCCTTGAGGTTCCTAATCCTCTCATTTTTTTTTAAATTCTTGTTTCTTCATTCTTCTGTTTGTTTGTTTGTTTGTTTGTTTGTTTGTTTCTTCCTTCTGGTCCACTCCATTGATTTGAGTCCCATTTTCCTTCCCATCACTATTGGTTCCCTGTGCATTTCGCTTCATTTCACTTAGTGTAGCCTTCATTTTTTTCATCTAATTTGAGACTAAAGTCAACCAGTTCTGTGAGCATCCTGATCACCACTATTTCTGAACCATGCATCTGATAGGTTGACTATCTCTTGGTCGCTTAGAAGTATTGGCTCTGGGGCTTTGATCTGTTTTGTTCAAGCTACAATGTTTTGGTCTGTTCGTGTCTGTTATGAATGAGGTGCAGAGCCTTAGGTGTTCACCAGGGTGAGGCAACCCAGGTGGCTGGGTTGTGATGCTGTATGTGGGGGTGGGGTCCAAGAGGGAACAATGCCACTTGCTCAGCTCTCTGTCAGATCTCAGTCCCTTCTGCTGCTTCCCCCAAGCAAATTGGGCCCTTCTGGTGCTGATTCCTGGGAGGGTGGACTTGTGTATGTTCTAGGACTCTGGGTCTCTCCAATGAACTCTCCTGTGAGGCTGGGTGTCTCTCCCTGCACCTCAATCCCCACAGGTGTTTTCAATTGGTGTTTTGAGGTTTTATTTCCCAGCACTGGAACCCTGGGTTGCACGGTCTGTCTCACTCCCCAGTTTCGCCTGCTTTATCTGCACGTGAATGTGGGACCGACTGGTCAGCCATCTTGCACACAGTGCCTCACCTCATAATCACCACCTCGATGGGTCTGCCTGTTGCCACCTTGCACCTGGGGTCTGGCAGCTGCCACCTGCACACTCGGGGTCCATCAGCTGCTGCCTTATGTGCCCGAGGTGCCTTTCATGCCCAGTGCCACCCCTTTTTGTGCTGTGACTCCTCTCTGGCCTCCCGACCCTGCCTGCTTACAGGTCTAAATGAATGTGTTTATTTTATCTCCATGGTTGTCCAACTTCCATACAGTTCAATTTTCTGTCAGTTTTGGTTGTTACTTTGTTTCTAAATTGTTGTTGTCCTTATTTTGGTTGTGCGAGGAGGCACAGTGTGCCTACCTATGCCTCCATCTTGGCCAGAAGTTCACTGTGGCTTTAATTTGCATTTTACTGATGGCCATTGATGATGAGGATCTTTTCATGTGTTTATTTTCCATCTGTTTATGCTCTGGTGTAGCTAAGTATCTCTTCATGTCCTATGTTTATTTTCTAATTGGACTGTTTGAAAATAAACTTTATAAAAGTTTGTGCATGTGCTTTGGTAATGCAAATTTGTATTTTGTAAGCATGAGAGAAATATTGCAAGACCATTCGATGGCATTGTTGATGTTTAAGTGTAGATGTGGGAGCCAGAATGAAGTTCTCAGATTATGGTAAAATGCAAACATTGGGGAGATGATATTGAGATGTAAATGTAAAAGGGAGGGAGAAGGAGGAAAAAGAGTGAGAAGAGAGATGGAGAGTGGAAAGAAGAAGGGATAGAGAGACTAGACTGAGTATTGGGGCAGGAAAGAAGAGATGGAATAGATATAATAGGAGGGGTGGAGAAGGGGAATATGAGATATAGCAACTCTAAGGAAGAAGATAACATATGTTAAGGCTAAGTACACTCTAGGAATAAGGGCTTTTCTCAGGTTCTAGAAAGTACCTCCAGGACTAATGGGAAGTGGAGACTAAAGTAGACATATAGAAGTTTTTAGGATTTCTGAAATGAGTTGTAACCTACAAAGTCGAGAAGAACTTATCTTCCCTTGCATTGTGTCTAAGGTAACCATCTGTGGTAGAGTTGAAAGAGAATTGGAGTAAATGGATTAACTTTTCATTCCAGTTCTACCAAAGACTAAAAGATGTTTGACAAGCTCTTTATCTGTAAAATTGGAAATAAAATCATCTGCCTCTCATATTTCAGGAGTGTTGTACTGAATAAAACAATTACTAGGAAACATTTTTTACATCTGTGTTCTACAAATAAAAACTGGGATTGCTAATTTTTAAAACCATGGAAAATACGAGCAGGACTGAAATATTAACTAAATGCTTTAGATGACTTTTTCAAAGAGGGGTACTTTGCCAGTTTTCATTAAAAATAGCTAGTATACTAGGACATCGCAGGACTCAGTAAATTCATGTCAGATTCACCTAATTTGTAAGGAAAGAACTCAAGCTTCCAATGCACAGAGCTAGCACCCTTAAGCTGGACATGTCACTTCTGTATGTGTGACCCTGGTCTTACTGGAGGCTAGGGAAAGGGTCTGGCATGCAGAGGTTGTTTTAGTTCATTTGGGCTGTTTTAACAGAATACCACAGATTGGGTGACTTATAACAACAGAAATTTATCTCACAATTCTGGTGGTTGGGAAGTCCAAGGTGAGGGCACCAGTAAGTTCACATTCTGGTGAAGGCCGTCTTCCTGGTTCACATGCCTTCTTCACTGTGTCTTCACCCAGTGAAAGGTGTGAGGGCATTAATCCCATTCACCAGTCTCTGTTTTCATGACCTAGTAATCTTTCAAAGGCCCCACCTAATGGTCCTAATACTATCATGTTAGGAATTAGATTTTAAACATATGATTGGGGGAAGGGGGACAGGTATTCAAACCATTGCAGAGGTCAGGTGCTCAATAGCCTTCTGTCCACTGTAGGAGACACTGGTTCCAGGCTTCTTTTCCTCTTTGCTTTTGGGCCCAGATTAAATCAGAACATTGAATGGTGTTATAACTTCCAGCTGTTGTATTTTCAAATATAGCTTTCTGTATATCCTCAAATTTATTCATTCAATGTCACAATTAAATATCTACTCACTTTATATATTGTTTTACTAGCCAGTTATAATACTGTTCAAAAAGGTATTAGCTATAAACATTAAAAATGGCTTCATAGTAATTTCTGAAGCATATTTATTTCCATACATTAACTTATTTAGCACTATAACCCTATAAAATTGGTTAGAAGAAATTACATTGTTTTTACCTATAAGAAATAGGAAGCACGGGAAAGTGTTAAATATTTAACACTGTCCTAACATTTTTTAAAACTAAATAATGATATTTAGCATTTTCCATGATTTCAAAAGTTTTTATTACCCATATTTTAGGAAAGGCCTAAAAAGTATATTAACTGGCTATGTGGATTTGTATACATAAACAGCATTATAGAAGCTTAAAACCTACCTTACTGTGCCTCAAAAATGGCTGTGAATTGCCAAGAGATTTCTGAAGCCTTACATAGATCCCTACATAAAGCAAGAGTCCAACATAGGGCCAGAATGAAGCAGGGAGGCTGAGCTGTACCCACTCTGCCACAGCCCCTTCTCTTCAACATACTCTGTACTGTGCTTTGCGAAGAAAGGGGCTTAGGCCTCCCTTACTCCCAGTGTCATCCTTAAACACATACCTACCAGGTGCTGATGAGGGGTGATGGCTCAGATATAGCTGTGAGAAACGGGGCATGGGTAAAAGAGAAGCACACAGTGTTAAGGGAAGGGAATCCTCTACCTTATAAATCCCCCCATCTCAGCCTTTTGAAAAGAATGGCTGGGATGTAGCCTATTCCCTGAATTGTGATCTGGGAGAGGCTACAGCTCCAAAGCAATGACCCTGCTGTTGTTTAGCACAAGAGTGCCTCTGTGAGTGAGCAACCTCAGGGCACACAGGTGTTCTAATCAGTCACAGTTCTCACGAGCCTCTTTCTTTCCAAATGTACTTTAACCCTTCAAAAAATGAAGATAGGACTATTTATTCCAAAATCAAATGACTTCATATGTCTTTTTAATGTATATGTATATACATTTTATATGGGAAATGAGAGAACTAACATCCCAGTTTTCTTTCCACAGGCTTCTAACTACAATTCAGTATATATTGACTTATGAAAAAATGTTAATAAAACTTTCATTTTGCTAGATTGTTTTGTATTGTAACAATAAATTAATCAGAAATAGTCTATCTTTAAAAATAATCTGTATATAGAGAAAAATATGGGTTGAAAATAGTTATATACAGAGGTTAATTTGGCACAACACAAACTAGAGGGAAATTTTAGCTGGGCTCAAATTAACTAAAATAATAAAATTATAGGAAAATAAATTTTTAGTATGCTGTAGCTTAAAAGTAATATATACATTTAAGCCAAGATTTAAATTATTTAACTTTATTTTTACTTTTGAAATTTATATCCTTTATAAAAACCATCAGTTATAATTTTAGTAAAGAATCGGGGGCTTCTAACAAACTCAAGGTTCCAGAATAAATTGGGTGCTTTGAGTTAGACTGTTACCTCTATCCATACTTCACAGATGAAATTTAAAATGAACAACCAATGCATATAAATCTGTAACATATTTATTAATCACAATTTGTCATTCTTATAGTCAACATAGAGGCATACAGACCTCCTCTCCTTCTCATGCAGCAGAGAAAACTAGAGACAAACTAAGCTGAAGTTTCTGTGAAGTGATTCTGAAAAACATTTCTCAATACTTTCTCTATTCATCTTCCTCTTTCAGCTTGTTTTACAGGGCTACTATAATACTGGTAATTCATCAACTCAACTGTTATGAAAAGTATTCATAAGGATTATGAAAATCTTGATGGTGTCAGAGTACCTAATTGAATTCTCTAGAGAAGTATTGATAGTTGAGTAGTAGTACTCTTGAAACTCTCCTTTGTCGGGCCCTATCTTTTCATTTGTATTCTTATATTTTAAATATAGTCACTGCCATTAATTCAGAGGTTTGTATTTTAATTTATTTTGGATTAATATACCAGCATAGAATTATTCTTCAACCTAGTATTTTTTATATATAAAAATGTCAGTCAGTAGTCATGTCACAACATACTCTTTTGTCAATATCTACATGAGAGCAATGAATGATTTCTACCATTATGTTTAAGGTGATAGTCTGTTACCAGTTACTCATCAACACTGACAGAAGGTCTCAGAAATAATATCTTTAATAAGTATTATAATGCCAACAATCTGATTTGTTACTGTGTGTCATCTCAATAATCAACAGCAACTATGAATAACCCCTCTATTAAGTACTAAGGAGCATGCACTAGTTATGAATGCTCCCCTAAGTCTTAATTCACAGCTCTATTATAGCCTGAGATTTTAGTCAGTTATGGAAATAGCTTGAAAAAATTTGTGAAAAGTCCAAGCTTTGGAGTCAAACAGAGCTAAGTTTGAATCCTAGCTTCATAATTAGATGTGTAACTTTGGGCAAATTCCTTAAGCTCTTATTATTTCCATTTTACAGAAGAGGAGTTTACCAACCTTAAACATCATTGTCAAAATTATAAATAATTAACAAGTAGAAGCAACTAGCATTTATTAAGTACTTGATAAGTAATAGTGATCATCATTGCTTATGGCTGTCTTTCCTACTAGACTGTAAGTTGCTTAAGGTCAAGGACTAATGTGAAAGGTTTTCTAACCCTTAGAGTCCTGACACAGAACCTCAAGCATTAGAGGTATTTTGTAAGTACCCTAAAAAGTAAATGTACTTGTAGTTGACAGTGTATCTGATGATAACATTTGAATGAAATTAGTTTTAAAACTTGTAGAGTTCAAAGTGATGGAATTTTGGATTCCTAACATACTGTAGCAGCCAAAGAGGGAGCTGGCTCATCTCCTCTCTGGGTTAAAGCCAAACATGAAGCAATTTGGTCTTTCATTTTTAATGAATGCAGCATGGCATTTCTCATCTTGAATTCAGAAAACCCAACAACTAGAAACCTGACCTGACGAAGAAGGACATGTAAACCTACAGCATATAGTTCATTCTTTTCTAGTAGCATTAGAGGAACACTATCGTAGAGGGTGCAAGTTTTGAAGCCAGTCTACCCAATTCCAAGTTTTGCTATACAGGTGACTAGCTATGGGACCTTGGGCAAGCTTAGTGTTGCCAGATTAATTTATCAAATAAAATAAGGGATGCCTGGTTAAAGATGGATTTCAGATAATATAGAACTATCTAGTATTAGTATATCCCAAATATTGCATGGAATATACTTATACTCATGAATTATTCAATAGTTATGTGAAATTCAAATTTAACTGAGTGTTCTGTGTTTTATTTGGCAATTTTTACTTATTAACCTCTGTCCTTGAATTTTCTCATTGATTAAATGGGTATTATAGTAATACCAACCTGACAGGGTTGATGTAAGCATTATTTGAGTTAATACATATAAAGTATTAGACTAGTAACTAATACAGAGGTCTCAATAAATGATACTTGCTATTATTGTTACTTTGGATATTAATTATGGGGTTATACTATTTTAAATAATTTTTATTGTTATTCTATTATAATTTTCCCAATTTTCCCCCTTTGCTCTCCTCTGCCCATCCCACTCCCACAGTCAATTCCCACACTGTTGTCCATATCTGTGGGTCATTCACATGTGTTTTTTGACTAGTCCCTTCTACTTCTTCCACCATTATCCTCCTCCCCAAGCTCCTCTGGTCACTGTTAGTCTGTTCCATGTTTCCATACCTGTGGTTCTGTTTTGTTCATTACTTTATTTGGTTCATTAGATTCTTCTTATGGGTGAGATCATATGGTATTTGTCTTTCACAGACTGTCTTATTTCACTTAGCATAATATTCCTCAGTTCCATCCATGCTGTCACAAAAAGTAGGGGTTCTTTCTTCTGCTGTGTAGTGTTCCATTGTGTAAATGTACCATGGTTTTTTGAACCTGTCATTTCCTGATGGACACTTAAGCTGTTTCCAGCACTTGGTTATTGTAAATAGTGCTGCTAAGAACATAGAGGTGCATAAGCTCTCTAGAATTGGTGATTCAGGATTCTTAGGGTATATTCCAGCAGCAGAATCACTGAGTCAAAAGGTAGTTCCATTTTTAGCTTTTTGGCAGAAACTTTACACTGCTTTTCACGGTAGCTACCCCAGTCCGCATTCCACCAGCAGTGTACCAGGGTTCCCTCTTCTCCACAGCCTCACCAGCACCAACTGCTGGTTGATTCATTCATGATAGCCACTCTAACAAATGTGAGGTGACATATCATTGTAGTTTCAATTTCCATCTCTTTGATGGCCAGTGATGTTTAGCATCCTCTCATGTGTCCATGGACCATTTGCTTGCCCTCCCTGGAGAAGTGTCTATTCAGGTGTTTTGGCCATTTTTTAAATTGGATTGTTTGTCTTCCTGGTGTTGAGTCATATGAGTTCTTTATATATTTTGGAGATCAAACCCCTGTCCAATGTATCATTGTATCAGTGTACCAAAAGGGTACAGTCTTGTTCCCTCTTCATTTTGATAATGGTTTCTTTAGCCCATGCAGAAGCTTTTTAGTGTGGTGCAGTACCATTTTTTTCTTTATTTCCCTTTCCCTAGGAGATATATCAGCAAAAATATTGCTATGTGGGGTATCTGATTTTCTTGCCTATGTTTTCCTCTAGGACTTTTATGATGTCATGACTTATCATTAAGTTGTTTATCTATTTTGAGTTTATCTGGTGTATGGTGTGAACTGGTGGTCTAATTTCATTTTTTTGCGTGTACAAGTCCAGCTCTCCCAACACCATTTATTGAAGAGGCTATTTTTACTCCATTCTATACTCATGCCCCTTTTGTCAAATATCAGTGGACCATAGAGGCATGGGTTTATTTCTGGGCTCTTTATTTTGTTCCATTGATCTATGTATCTGTTCTTATGGCAGTACCACACTGGCGGTATTTGGATTGCAGTGGCCTTGTAGCATGGTTTGATGTTGGGTATTGTGATCCCTCCCAACTTCGTTCTTCTTGCTCAAGATTGCTAGGTATATTCAAGGTCTTTTTTCATTCCATTAAATTTTTGAAATACTTGTTCCTGATCTGTGAAATATGCCATTAATATTTTAATATGAATTGCATTGAACCTAAGGATTACTTTGGGTGGTATGCACATTTTAATGATGTTACTCCTTCCAATCCATGAACACAGTATATGCTCCCATTTATTTGTGTCTTCCTTAATTTCTTTCTTCAGTGTTCGGTAGTTTTCCAAGTACAGATCTTTTACATCCTTGGTTGAATTTATTCCTAAGTACTTTATTTTTCTTGTTGCTATAGTAAAAAATGGGATTTTCACCCTAGTTTCTCTTTCTGATATTTCATTGTTGGTGTATAAAAATACCATCAATTTCTGAATATTAACTTTGTATCCCATGTTTTGCCAGATTCACTTACTAGGTCAAGTAGTTTTTTGATGGAGACTGACGGGTTTTCTATGTATACTATCATGTCATCAGGAGATAATGACAATTTTACTTCCTCCTTTCCAATTTGGATAACTTTTATTTTTTTTCTTGTCTGATCACTGTGCCTAGATCTTCCAGTACTGTGTTGAATAAGAATGGTGAAAGGGGACACCTGTGTCTTATTTTTTATCTTAAGAGGAAAACTTTTAGTTTTTGTCCATGGAGTATATTATTGGCTGTAGGTTTCTCATATATGGCTTTTATTATGTTGAGGTATGCTCCCTCTGTTCCCACTTTGCTGAGTGTTTTTTATCATAAATAGATATGCATTTTATCAAATTCTCTCTTTCAGCATCTATCAATGTGATCCTGTGATTTTTGTCCCTCATTTTGTTTATGTGGTATATTTTTATCATAAATAGATAAGGATTTTATCAAATGTTCTTTCAGCATCTATTTACATCATCAAGTGATTTTTGTTCTTCATTTTGTTTATGTGGTGTATTATGTTTATTGATATGTGGATACTGTACCATCCTTGATCCCTGGGATGAATCCCACTTGATCATGGTGTATGATCTTTTTAATGTATTGTTAAATCCAGATTGCCAATATTGTTGAGGATTTTAGATTCTATGTTCATCAGCAATATTGGTCTATAGTTTTCTTTCTTTGTTGTGTCTTTACCTGGTTTTGGAATTAGGATGATATTGGTCTCAAACAGAGTTTGGCAGTCTTTCCTCTTCTTGAAGTTTTTGGAATAATTTGAGAAAGATAGCAGTTAGTTCATCCTTAAATGTTTGGTAAAATTCACCTGTGAAGGCGTATGGTTCAGAGCTTTTTTGTCCTGGGAGGTTTTTTTTATTATTACTTCAGTTTTATTAGTTGTTATTCAGGCTTTCTACTTCTTCTTGATTCAGTTTTGGAAGATTGTATATTTCTAGAAATGTGTCCCTTTCACCCAGGTTATCCAATTTTTTGGCATATAGTTGTTCATAGTAATTTCTTACAATCCTTTGTATTTCTGTAGTATCAGATGTAACTTCTCTTTCATTTCTGATTTTATTTAGTTTCATCCTCTCTCTTTTTTCTTGATGAGTCCAGCTAAAGGTTTGTCAATTTTGTTTATCTTTTCAAAGAACCAACTCCTGGATTCATCGATCGTTTGAATTGTTCTTTTAGTCTCTATGTCATTTAATTCTGCTTTGCTCTTGATCCGCTCTTTCCTTCTCCACACCCTGGGCTTTGTTTGTTGTTGTTCCTCTAGTTCTTGTAGATGTAGAGTTAGGTCATTTGTTTGAGATTTTTCTGTCTTCTTTAGGTAGGCCTGTATTGCTATGAACTTCTCTCTCATTACTGCTTTTGCGTGTCCCATAGGTTTGGGGTAGTTTCATGTTCATTTTCAATTGTTTCCAGATACTTTTTGATTTCTTCCTTGATCTCATTATTGACCCATTCATTATTTAATAACATGGTATACAGTATCCATGTATTTGAATGTTTTTTATTATTTTCCCTGAGGTTGCATTCTAGTTTCAAGGCATTGTGGTCTGAGAAGATGCTTAATATGATTTCAGTTTTCCTGAATTTGTTGAAGCTTGTTTTGTGTCCTACCATGGGGTCTATCTTTGAAAAGCTCCATATGCATTTCAAAAGAATGTATATTTTGCTTCTTTGAGGTGAAACGTTCTGTAAATATTAATTAAGTCCATTTGATCTAGATTTTCATTCAGTGCCATAATATCCTTGTTGATTTCATTGTTAGGAATGTTTATCCATTGTTGATGGGGATTGTTAAAGTCCTCTATAATGAATGTGTTATTGTCAATATCTTTCTTCAGGTCTACCAATATTTTCTTTATATATTTACATGCTTTTCTGTTGGATGCAGATATGTTTATAAGAGTTATATACTCCTGTTGGACTACTCCCTGAAGTATTATGTAGTGACCTTCTTTGTCCCTTTTTATGGCTTTTGTTTGGAAGTCTATTTTGTCTGATATAAGTATTGCTACCCCGCTTTCTCCTCATGTCTGTTTGCTTGGAATATTTTTTTCCTTCCTTTCATTTTAAACCTGTGTATATCTTTTGTTCTGAGTAGGGTCTCTTGGAGACAGCATATATGCAGGTCATGTTTTCTTATCCACTGACCTACCCTGTGTCTTTTTGATTAGAACATTTAATCCACTTACATTGATAGGTACTTATACATTGCCATTTTTTTCCATACCTGTGTGTTTATTTTCTTCCCTTCCCTTCCCCTCCCCCCCTCCCCTTTTTGTAGCAGTCCCTTTAGCATCTCTTGCAATACTGGCTTGGTGGAGATGTACTATTTTAGCCTTCTTTTTCTGGGAAGGTCTTTATTTCACCTGCCATTTTAAATGAGAGCTTTGCTGGATAGAGTAATTTTGGTTGTAAGTCCTTGTTTTTTATTACCTTGAATATTTCATGCCAGTCCCTTCTGGGCTATAGTGTTTCTGTTGAGGAATCAGCTGCTAGCCTTATCTGAGCTCTCTTGGAGGTTACTAGCTGTTTCTTCTTTGCTGTCTTTAAGATTCTGTCTTTCTCTTTAAAATCGGCCTTTTAAGTATGATTTGTCTTGGAGTAGGCCTTTTTGGGTTCACCTTGATTAGGACTCTCTCTGCATCCTGAGTGTGCATAACTCCCCCCCCCCACCAAATTATGTAAGTTTACTATCATTATTTTTTTCCAGAGGTTTTCTGTTCCTTGCTCTTTTTCCTTTCCTTCTAATATTCCTATGATGTGAATGTTGTTACATTTCATGTTGTCGTCAAGCTCCCTTAAACTATACTCATTCTTTTTTTAAATTATATTTTTTCTTTATTTAATTCTTCTTCAAGTACACTTTTCTGTCTTATATTCCCAACCCTGCCCCCCAGTGCTCCCCACCTGCCACCTTAGCTATTATCCATATGTCCTTTATACTTGTTCATGTGAGTCCTTCCCCTTTTTCCCTGTGATTCTCTCCACTCTACTCTCTGGTACCTGTCAGCCTGTTCCATATTTCAGTGTCTTTGATCATATTTTGCTTGCTTCTTTGTTTTGTTGTTTGGATTCCGGTTAACGGTGATATCATATTGTATTTGTCTTTCACTGCCTGGCTTAGTTCGCTCAGCATAATGCTTTCCAGTTCCATCCATGATGTTGCAAAGGGTAGGAGCTCCTTCCTTTCTGCAGCATAGAATTCCATTGTGTAAATATACTATAGCTTTTTGATCCAGTCATTTACCTATGGGCATCTAGGTTGCTTCCAACTCTTGGCTATCGTAAATTGTGCTGCTATGAACATCGGGGTGCATAGGTTCTTTTGGATTGGTGTTTCAGGGTTCTTAGGATATACTCCTAATAGTGGAATTGCTGGGTCAAAAGGTACGTTCATTTTTAGTTTTCTTAGAAAACTCCATACTGTTTTCCATAGTGGTTGTACCAGTCTGCAATCCCACCAACAGTGAACTAGGGTCCCCTTTTCCCCACAACCTCTCCAGCACTTGTTGTTTGTTTCTTTGTTTATGATGGCCATTGTGACTGGTGTAAAGTGGTATCTCATTGTGGTTTTAATTTGCATCTCTCTGATAGCTAGCGATATCGAGCATCTTTTCATGTGTCTCTGGATCCTCTGTATGTCCTCCTTGGAGAAATGTCTGTTCAAGTCCTTTGCCCATTTTTTAATTGGGTTGCTTGTCTTCTTTGAGTGGAGCCGAGTGAGTTCTTTGTATATTTTGGAGATTAAACCTTTATCTGAGGTATCATTGGCAAATATGTTTTCCCAAACAGTTGCTTCTCTTTTTATCTTGATACTGTTTTCCTTAGCCATGCAGAAGCTTTTAATTTTGATGAGATCCCATTTGTTTATTCTTTCCTTTATGTCCCTTGCTCTAGGGGACGTATCAGTAAAAATATTGCTGCGTGGAATATCTGAGATTTTCTTGCCAAGGCTCTCCTCTAGGGCTTTAATGGTTTCACGGCTTATATTTAAGTCTTTTATCCACCTTGAATTTATTTTGGTGTATGGTGTAAGTTGGTGCTCAAGTTTCATTTTTTTGCATGTAGCTGTCCAGTTCTCCCAACACCATTTGTTGAAAAGGCTGTCTTTACTCCATTTTATGTTATTGCCCCCTTTGTCGAATATTAATTGACTGTAGAGAGTTGGGTTTATTTCTGGGCTCTCTGTTCTATTCCATTGGTCTATGTGCCTGTTTTTGTGCCAGTACCAGGCTGTTTTGATTACAGTGGCCTTGTAATACAGTTTGATATCAGGTATTGTGATCCCTCCTACTTTGTTCTTCTTTCTCAAAATTGCAGCAGCTATTCGGGGTCTTTTCTGGTTCCATATAAATTTTTGAAGTGTTTGTTCTATGTCTGTGAAATACGCCATTGGTACTTTAATAGGTATTGCATTGAATCTGTAAATTGCTTTGGGTAGTATGGACATTTTGATGATGTTAATTCTTCCAATCCATGAACACGGTATATGTTTCCATTTATTTGTGTCTTCCTTGATTTCTTTCTTCAGTGTTGTGTAGTTTTCTGCATACAGGTCTTTTACCTCCTTGGTTAGGTTTATTCCCAGATATTTTATTTTTCTTTTTGCTATATCGAATGGGATTTTTTTCCTGATTTCTGCTTCTGCTGCTTCATTGTTGGTATACAAAAATGCCTTTGATTTCTGGATATTAACTTTGTATCCCGCTGTTATGCCAAATTCATTTATTAGTTCCAGCAGTTTTTTGGTAGAGGCTATAGGGTTTTCCATGTACACTATCATGTCATCTGCAAACAATGCCAGTTTTGTTTCCTCCTTTCCGATTTGGATGCCTTTTATTTCCTTTTCTTGTCTGATCGCTGCAGCTAGAACTTCTAATACTATATTGAATAGAAGTGGTGAAAGTGGGCAACCTTGTCTTGTACCTGATCTTAGTGGAAAAGCTTTTAGTTTTTGCCCATTGAGTATGATGTTGGCTGTAGGTCTTTCATATATGGCCTTTATTATATTGAGGAATGTTCCCTCTATTCCCACCTTGCTGAGTACCTTTATCATAAATGGGTGTTGTACCTTATCAAAAGCTTTTTCCGCATCTATTGATATGACCATGTGGTTTTTGTCTTTGCTTTTGTTTATTTCGTGTATTACATTTATTGATTTGCGTATATTGAACCATCCTTGCATCCCCGGGATGAATCCCACTTGGTCGTGGTGTATGATCTTTTTGATATATTGTTGGATGCGATTTGCCAATATTTTGTTGAGGATTTTAGCATCTATGTTCATCAGTGATATTGGTCTGTAATTTTCTTTCTTTGTTGTGTCTCTATCTGGCTTTGGGATTAGGGTGATGCTGGCTTCATAGAAAGAGTTGGGGAGTTTTCCCTCCTTTTGGATTTTTTGGAATAGTCTGTGAAGAATAGGGGTTAGCTCTTCCTTAAAAGCTTTGTAGAATTCTCCTGTGAAACCATCTGGCCCAGGGCTTTTGTGTGATGGGAGTTTTTTGATTACTTCTTCAATTTCATTTGCTGTTATTGGCCTGTTCAGGTTTTCTGCTTCTTTTTCATTGAGTTTTGGAAGATTATATTTTTCTAGAAATTTGTCCATTTCACCCAGGTTTTCAAATTTCTTGGCATACAGTTCCGCATAGTAATTTCTTACAATCCTTTCTATTTCTGTGGTATCAGTTGTAATCTCTCCTCTTTCATTTCTGATTGTGTTTATTTGTGTCCTCTCTCTTCTTTTCTTAATGAGCCTACTTAAAGGTTTGTCTATTTTGTTTATCTTTTCAAAAAACCAACTCCTGGATTCATTGATCTTTAGAATTGTGCTTTTAGTCTCTATGTCATTTAATTCTGCTTTGATCTTGGTTATTTCCTTCCTTCTACTTGCTCTGGGCTGTCTTTGTTGTTGTTCCTCGAGTTCTTGCAGGCGTTGGGTTAGGTTGTTTGTTTGAAATGTTTCTATCCTCTTTAGGTGAGCCTGTATCGCTATGAACTTCCCTCTCAGGACTGCCTTCACTGTGTCCCATAAATTTTGGGTTGTGGTGAGTTCATTTTCATTTGTTTCAAGGAGTTTTTTGATTTCCTCCCTAATTTCAATCTTGACCCATTCATTGTTCAATAGCCTACCATTCAGTCTCCATGATTTTGGGTGTTTTGGGTTTTTTCCTGTGGGGTTGGTTTCCAATTTCAGTCCCTTGTGATCAGAGAAGATGCTTGGTATGATTTCTATTTTCCTGAAGTTGTTGAGACTGGTTTTGTGTCCTATCATGTGATCTATCTTTGAAAATGTTCCATGTGCGTTTGAAAAGAAAGTGTATTTAGTTTCTTTGGGATGGATGGCTCTATATATATCAATTAGGTCCATTTCTTCTAGAGTGTCGTTTAATGCTGCTATATCTTTGTTGATATTTTGTTTGGAAGATCTGTCCATTTTTGACAGTGGGGTGTTAAAATCCCCTACTATAATTGTGTTGCTGTCAATATCTTTCTTGAGGTCCTCTAGGATTTTCTTTATATATTTGGGTGCTCCTGTGTTGGGTGCATATATATTTATGATGTTAATGTCTTCTTGGTGGATTCTTCCCTTGAGTACTATGAAGTGACCTTGTGCGTCTCTCTTTGTGACCCTGTTGTTGAAGTCTATTTTGTCTGATATGAAAATTGCTACCCTGGCTTTTTTTTTCTTGACCATTTGCTTGGAAAATTTGGTTCCATCCTTTCATTTTTAGTCTGTGATGGTCTTTTGACCTGAGGTGCGTCTCTTGTAGGTAGCATATGTGTGGATCATGCTTTCTTATCCATTCAGCTATTCTATGTCTTTTGATTAGAGCATTTAATCCATTTACATTTAAGGTTATTATTGATAGGTACTTGTTCATTGCCATTTTTGTACCACAGTTCCTCTCTGTCTCTCTCTTTTCCTTCCTTTCCTTAAAGCAGCCCTTTTAGTATTTCTTGTAGAGCTGGTTTGGTGGAGGCATATTCTTTTAGACTTCTTTTGTCTTGGAAGCTCTTTATTCAGCCTCTATCTTGATTGAGAGCCTTGCTGGGTTAAGTAGCCTTGGTTGTATGCCTCTGTTTCTCATTACTTGAAATATTTCTTGCCATTCTCTTCTTACTTGGAGTGTTTCCATTGAGAATTCAGTAGCCAACCTTATTGGGACCCCCTTGTATGTTACTTCCTTTTCCTCCCTTGCTGCCTTTAGGATTCTCTCTGTCTAGGAGTTTTGCCATTTTAATAATGATGTGTCTTGCAGTAGGCCTCTTTGGGTTCTACCTGATTGGGACTCTCTGCGATTCCTGGATTCGGGTGACCTTATCTCTCATCAAATTTGGAAAATTTTCCGTTATTACTCTTTCCAGTAGGTTTTCTATCCCTTATTCTTCTGCTGCTTCTTCTGGTATTCCTATTATTCAGATATTATTACGTTTCATATTGTCTTGCATTTCTCCTAATCCCTACTCATTCTTTCTGAGTCTCTTTTCCTTTACTTGCTCTGTTTGGAAGATTCTTTCTACTCTGTCCTCTAACTCACTAATGTGGTCTTCCGACTCATCGATCCTGCTTTTCATACTTTCTACTGTGTTATTCCATTCAGAAATTGTATTCTTCATTTCCTCTTGGCCTTTGCTGATGGTTTCTATTTCCTTTTTCATGTTGATATCGTTTGTGGAGAGTTCATTGTAGCTCCCCTGTAGTTTCTGGTAGCTCGTAATAAGCTCTTTGAATTTCTTGATAATCAGTGCTTTGCATTCAATATCTGATAGTTGACTTGTGTCTATTTCATCTAACATTCTTTCTGAGACTTTCTCCTTTTCTTTCCTGGGGATTATTTCTTTGTATTCCCATTGTTTGTGATACTCTTCTTGTTGGCCTCAGCTTCTTAAATTGATCTGTTCTGGTTCCTGGGTTAATGGTGTGAACTTCTGTGGTAGTATACCTGTGAAATTCAGTGGTACAGTCTCCTGCAGGTATCTTAGTGTTCTCTGCTTCCACCTACTCCTTTATTTGTGTGTGTGTGTGTGTGTGTGTGTGTGTGTGATCAGTGAGGGGGAGGCAAAATGGTTTATGATAGCAGAAGAATATTTTATGTTATTTACAGTCACAGGCGGTAGAGAAGAAACAGACAATCTTTAGGCTATGTATATTGTTAACTGTACTCTTTGACCCAGCGTGCCACTTATAAGAAAGGATGGACAGAAGATAAGTCTCTTGTTGTGAAGGGAAGGCTTGTGAGTTGTATCTAGAAAGCAGTGTGGTTGCAGGTGGTCAGATTTTGAGGTAAGGTTAGAGTAAAGGTTTGTAACTAGGCGTAGCATGTGAGCAAATAGAGTTAATCATTACAGTAATAGAATTCAGGAACCTGTAAGGTGGTCTAAGGTCACAGAGATGTGTTGTGAAGTATTAACCGTTGTATAGAACAGCTTTTATTTACAATAACATTAGAGCAACATTCACGTGACAGATTGTATTTGATCTGTCCGATTGGGGGTTGTAGAGCCTGGGTAGTATGCCATAGGAAAGCAAGTGGCATAAAGTATAGAAAATTTGCAATACACTATGGAGGAAAGAGCAGGGGAAACCTGTCTAATAGTACAGTATAACCAGCCAGGACTAAGAAACCTGTACAGAAAGAGGAGGAATAAAAAGATATTATTAAAATTAAAAAGAAGTGAGAATAATGCAAATAATAATAATAACAATACACCTATGCAGCAAGTTGAGGCTTCTCTGCTATAGCAAAGTGAAATTTTTCTCTGTGTCACTATTGTTGAGATGCCCCCTCTTTAGGTCCCTCTATGTTCCTTTCACAGTTCCCAGTTATTTTTGTCTCTTGTGGATAAAAAAAAACTAAGCAACAAACAAACAAACAATCCAACACACACACACACACACACACACAATGTCAGGAGAAAGGAGAAATAAGCAAAAATTTGGTGAAGGAAGAAGAACTAAAACCAGACAAAAAGAAAAATGAGGGACAAAGTATTGAAAGATAGAGCAACAATACAGTTTAAAAAATATAAGATTATTTAGAATAGAAGTTGCAAAACAAAAAACAAAAACAAATCAAAACAAAACCTTCCTTTGTCCATTTCAAACTGTCCAAACCGGTTTTTCTGGTTGCAGCAGGACCTCTCTGTGGACTGGGATGCAGGCCCGCACCCCTGAGCACGTGCTCAGGCTACCAGGTTGGCATGTGGGCGCCCGCCCCCTTGGCACTGTCCTTCCTAGTATGGTATCTAGCACTGGTATCTGGCACTGTCCTTCCCAGTTGGTATCTGGCACTGTCCTTCCCAGTTACGCGGCGGGACCCAGGTGTTCCTGCTCCTCCCCTGGAAGGCCACTGGGCTGGTTGGGCCCCGAGGCCAGTTGCTATTGCAGAACAGAACACCTCAGTTCACTTTCCAATAGAGACTCCTCCACAAAGCTTGCCCTCAGCCCAGCCCAATCCCCAAAAGACCTTCAACGACAGTGTCCTTCTCAAATCCCCCAGGCTGGCCGGCTGGCAGGCCGGCGGGCTGGCGACCACAGAGTCCGCAGTTGAACAGGGCCCTCTGCCCGTGCCACCCTTTAGGTAAACTTAAGTCCACAGGTCTCTGCCTGGTATTGCCCAGCCTTGCCTAGACAGGGAGGGAGGCAGTTCTCTCCCACGGACCCTGTGTAGCAGGCCCACGGCTCCCACGGCTTCCCATGGAGTCTGTTGTAGACCCACTGGATGCTGGGCTTTGGGATTTCCCTCTGCCACAGGCGCCCGGGCACTGGACCCAGACCAGGGCCTTTGTTTCCCACCAATGCTGCCGGCTCAGATCGCCCGCCGCTTCACGTCCGTACTCACGCACTGGCCAAGGTCGCTGCCGCCTCCTGTTGTCTGCACTCAAGTATCAGGCTGTGAGCATAGTCTGTGGCGGGCGCAGCCCACCGCCACAGAGGCTGTGGCGCAGCCCACCACCATGGAGGTTGAAAGCACCGCAGCTTTTGTCCTCACCCGCCTTCCGGAGTCCTCGCCGACCTGCAGCTGTCTGGTTTCTCCATCACACTCTCTGGTGTCTTATTTTCATAAATGCTGGGGAATTGTTGGTTGATTACGCTGTTCTTCAGTAGATCCGCCTGGATTTTCTACTAGGTGCACGGGAGCTGGATTCCCTCTGCGCTACTCTATCGCCATCTTAATCTCTCCTCTATACTCATTCTTTTGTGAGTCATTTTATTATTCTGACTGGGTATTTCTTTCTACCTTGCCTTCCAGCTTGCTTATTTAGTTCTCAGCTTCATCTAGCCTGGTTTTAATTCCTTCTAGTGTATTTTTCATTTCAGATATTGTATTTGTCGTTTCTTCCTCATTCTTATTCATAGATTCTGTGTACTTTTTCATGCTGCTATAGTTCCCACTAAGTTCCTTGTAGCTCCTATAAAGTTCCTTGTAGTTCTCACTGAGTTCCTTGAACATCCTTATTTTGAATTCTGTATCTGATAGATTGCTTGCCTCAAATTCATTCAGCTCTTTTTCTGGGGATTCCTCTTTTCCTTTCAGTTAAGGGTTATTTCTTTGTCTCCCCATTTTAGGGGACTCTTTTAGTTTGTTTCCGCATCTCTGGTTGCTCTGCTTTGCCTACCTGTCATCATGGGGTGGACTTCTATGGTAGGAGTTCTGTGGGACTCAGTTTGCAGTCTATTTGGTCTCCTGATCTGGATGCTTTAGGGTTGCCCTTTGTTCAGTTTATGTGGGCTTTCATGTTGTACTTTGGCTTGGAGTATTAATGGCTCATTCACTGGTTCACTCCTCCAGCTGGTTAATTGCGAATCACAACACCTGCCATATCTTGTATGTTGTTATACAGGTGCTGGTTAACAAAGCAATACTACTCAGAAAACCAAACCCACGCCAGCAAAAATACCTCTCTACCACATCAGCAATATCAACAGCAATATCAACAGCAATTAAGCAAAGATTAATAAAGGTAGAGAGAGATTAAGAATATTATCAGATAGGAAAAAGGGAATATGAGGTGACTAAGGAGAGAAAAATGATTTTGAGCAGGAAGAGGGAGAGAAATAATAAGAATAGGAAATACAAACAAATTGAAGATAGGGAGAAGCAGGGATAAGTAAAGCAGGGAGGCACAATGGCAAAATGGAGTAAGAAACGGGAAGAGTATAATATGAGTTTTGAAATAAAATTTAAACAGCAGTGAACCAAAGGAAACAAAATTGCAGAAAATTCACAAGAGGGTCAATAACAATGACAGCTGAGCAAAGGTAAATAAAGGTGGAAAAGTAAGAATATTGTGAAAGAATATTAAGAAAAGTACAAAAAAGAGAATATGAGATGTCTACAGTAAAGAAAAATGATTTTGAGATGATAGAAGGAGGAGAAATAATAAGAGTAAGGAATAGAATCCAGGCTAAGAAAGGGAAAAATAAAAGTCCAAACTCAAATTAGCAAGGGAAGGAGGAAGGCAAAATTGAGTAAGACAGAGGAGATTAACCTATAAGATTTGAAATTTAAAAATTAGTGAACAAATAGTAATACAGTTGAAGAACAGCAATAACTAATATCCATGCCAAACTACTACTACAACTTATAAAAGTGGGAAGAAAATAAGAATATTATAAGAAGGGGAAAAATAATGTGAGCTGAGTAAAGAAAGGAAGAATGATTTTGAGAGAATAGAGGGAGGAGAAATAACTAAGAATAATGCAGGGGCATCAAACTCATTTTCACTTGGTGCCACATCAGCCTCACAGTTGCCTTCAAAAGGACCAAATGTAATTTTAAGAGTGTATAAATGTAACTACTCCTTAACAGTTAAGCAAAAGCTTGGTGCTGCCACCAGGTAGAAACAAGGTGCCAGCCAGATAAAACAAGGCAGAGGGCTGGATTTGGCTCTCTGGCCTTGTGTTTGCCACCTGTAGAGTAAGGAATAGGGACAAGGTGTTGTGTGGGAGAAAATAAAATTTACAGTGAAAATAAGAAAGGGCAGGAAGAAGGCAAAATTGAGTGAGACGAGGGAAGGGTACAATGTGAGATTCGAAATTATAAAATAATCTAAAAAATCTAAATAAAAAGAGTAAAAAATAAAGGACAAAAACAGTGAATTACTTGTAATACAATTGAAGCAAAAGAAGAAATATTGAAAGGATATGTGAAAAAAACAAATTCTTTAGAAGAATGAGGTGGGATTTGTCTCAGCAGAGTTTGATGTTTGCCTTTTGTCTTCTCCTCCTGAATTTGCTTCTGGCTTTTTATCAGCTCAAGGTCCAGGGGTGGGTCGTGCAACTTCTGGCAGCACCCCCTGTATCACCTTCACCTGCCTCTAGAGGGGGCTTCTGTTGTGATCCAAAGGGTGGGATCCCCTACCCTGGGAGGCACTAGTCTTCTGGGAAAATTGTTGTTTTGTTGTTCCTGCTCCTGTACCACCTGTCTCGTTAAGTCCCAGCTTATTTCCAATAATGTATAGTGTCAATGAATTAGCTGTCCATTTCAAGGGAGCAGCCAATCTGTGTAAGAGGGTGAGCAATTTCTTGCTTGGTGCCAGTGGTAGTTCTGTGTGCAGGCTAAGGCTGGATGGGGCTCTGATTCCCCCTTTCCCCGTGATCTTCCTGCTTTTCTGGCCTCAGTGGAATAGGTCTCTAGGAACCAGTGCATTTTGTCTCCATGAGAGAAGTTCAAAATGAGCTCTTTAGGTGCTTCTCTTTCTGTCTTAATTTTGTGGATATGAATCCCGCAGGAGGTTCTTGAGCATGACCTGCCTGTTTAACACTGCTTCTCCATTGCTGGCACTAGCAATCCTACAGGAGATAGGGGCTGGGTGCATCCTCCCCTTCCCACATGTTTGATTGCCAGGGAAGGGGGATCTGTCGGGCTATAAATTATATCTGGTGCTCAGCTCCTACCTGTCCAGTTCCCAGCCCCCTGCCCTTGCAGCAGAGTCCCAAACTCTCCACACAGCTTCCAGCCTGCCAGCTGTGCTGGGCTGGAGTTGAGAAATCCCTTTGCTATGCACCTTTCTGATCTCTCTGCCCAACTGCACTCAGTGGGAACAAGCCACACCCATAGTTCTTTCTCCTTGTGGGTAGGGCAGCTACATACAGGGTCCCTGCCCAGCACACCTCAGCTCCCCTTTTAAAAAGTCTCTCAGGGAACTCCCACTGCAACACTGAGTCACTGTTGGACTTTCCACACACACCACCTCTTTAAAGAACCAAAAGTCTCCCATAGTCACAGCTGGCTGCAGTCTGCCTCTGCCTGACCCAGGTGCAGGTAGAATCCCTCTCTCTCTGGCAGTCTCCTATTCAGCACTTGCCACTGCAGCTATGGGTGTGCTGCTCGCTGTGTGTGTCTTTGTAGCCTGGATTTCACCCACTTTGTGTATCCATGTCACTCCTGGTCCGGTTTGGGAGTACTCTGCCCTGGGAGGGGCGGGAGCTGCCAAGCTACAGTTTCTGACTAGATTCTCCACAACTGCAGGTGCCATGCACGGGGTATTTCCCCTTCAACCTGTAAAATCTTCTCACCACCCTTTGTGAATCATTTTTTGTACTCTTTGGCTTCCAAACTTGATATCAGCTAAGATTGTGTTGTTTAGTTTATTTTTTAGAAGATCAGCCAAGTATCCGAGTTGATGGGAAGAGCAGGTGGACTCAGCTTTCACCTACTTGGCCACCATCTTCTCTCCTTCTGGGGTTAAAATATTTATTGAAGATATTATTTCTGAGACTTCCTGCTGCCAGCTATGATGATTAACTGATAACAGACTGACCTATCACCATAGACAGCTATTAAACTGGAAACAGATGTTCTTAAAATTTGTTTTTAGAGATTAAATTTGTCTCATTTCCAACAAAAATCTAAAAGGCATCCAAAGAAGTAGGAAAATATGGCCCATTTAAAGGTAAAAAATAAATAAATTGACACAACTCCAGGGAAGCCCATTGGTCTTACTTAGACAAAGACTTTAAGTCAACTGTTTTAAATAAGCTCAAAGAGATAAAGGAAATTATAGACAATTAATTAAAGGAAACCAGAAGAATGATGTCTTATTTAATTATTAAATGTCTTATTCATCAATAAAGAAAAAGAAATCATAAAATGCAACCGGATAGAAATTTTGGAGCTAGAAAGTATAATAGATGAAATTCACCATATGTACTTAAGTATGAATTTGAGCAAGCAGAAGAAAGAATCAGTAAATGTTAAAGTAGAACACTTTAATTTTTGAATTTGGAAGAACAGAAAGAAAAAAGAATGGGGAACAACCTGAGACCTGGGAGTCATAGAGAAGGAAATCTTGACTAAAGGTATGAATGTACACATCCAAGAAGCATGATGAAATTCAATTAGAATCAATTCCAAAAGCTCCGCATCAACAGACATTACAATTAAAATGTCTGAAACCAAAGAAAGAATCTTGAAAGCAGCAAGCAAAAAGCAACTTGTCTTATAGAAGGGAGCATCAATAAGATTAACAGCTGATTTCTCATTAGAAACTATGAAGGTCAGAAGGTGTTGGAATGACATTTACAGTGAATAGTTTGCACAAATTAGATCTGACAGAAGTATATAAACCACTCATAACAGCAGAATACACATTCTTCTAAAGTATACATTGTCTATCAGGATAGGCCACTGATAGGACATTTTAAAAACCTTAATAAATTTAAAAAGATAAAAATTATGAAAAGTATACTTTCCTGTCACACACAAAAATAAAGCTAGAAATCAATAATGAAAAACTGGAAAGTTCACAAATGTATAGAAAATAACATAGTCCTAAACAGCCAATGGTCCAAGAAGAAATCACACTGTTACATTTGAAACACATGAAAACAAAAACACAATATACCAAAACTTATGAGATGCACAAAAGTATAGTTAAGAAAGAAAATTATGCCTGTAAATGTGTATAGTAAAAAAGAGGAAGATATCAAATATGAAACTTTATAACATAAGGAACCAGAAAAAGGAGGGAGAGCAATTAAACTCAAACCAAGCAGAAGGATGGAAATAGAAATTAAAGCAGAGAGAAACACAGTAAGAATTTTTAAAGACAGAAGAAATGAAATTTAAAAAGTTTCTTTGAAAAAAGATCACCAAAATTGACAAAATTTAGCCAGACTTAAAAGAAGGTACCAACGTTGCAGAAATAAAAAGGATTATAAGACAAGACTGCAAATATTTGCATGCCAGCAAATTAGATAACATAGATGGAATAGGCAAATTCCTTCAAACCTGCTAATTACCAAAACAGACTCAATAAACAATCAACAATCTGAATGGATCTATAACAAGTAAATTAAATCATATTCAAAACCTCCAAACAGAGATATATCTAGGACCAGATGTCTTCACTTATGAAGTATATGAAACATTTAAACATAGATTAACATCAATCTTTTAAAAACTTTACTAAGATATACAAAAGGAGGGAGGACTTCCTAACTTATTCTTTGAGGCCAAAGACACCAAAAGAAAAAAAAACTACAGACCAATATCCCTAATGTATATGGATGAAAAAGTCCTCCACAACCAAATTCTAGCAAGTTAAATCCAACACATAATAAAAGGATATACCACGACCAAATGCTAGCAAGCTAAATCCAACATAGTAAAAGGATATACCATGACCAGGTGAGATTTATCCCAGGAATGCAAACATAGTTTCAACATAAAAAAACCTATTCATATAATATACCATATTAATAGAAAGAGGGAAAATACATATGAACATTTCAGTTGGTACATAAAAGTATCTGACCAAATTCAAAACCCCTTTAGAAAAACTGAGCAACTATGAATACAAATTTCTTCAACATAATAAAGGCCATTTATGAAAATCCCACAACTAACATCCTATTCAGTGGTTAAAGGCTTAAAGCTTTCTTTCTATGATCAGAAACAACAAAAGGATGACAACCTTTACTACTGCTGTTTAATATTGTTCTAGAAATTCTAGCGAGAGCATTTAGGCAAGTATCTAAATTGGAAAAGAAGAAATGAAATTATCTCTATTTGCAAACAATTCTATATCTTAAAAAATCTCAAAGAATCCACATGAAAACTATTTACCTATAAAATTAATTCAACAAGCTTGCAGGATACAGGTCTACATACAACAACCAAAAAAAGTTGCATTTATATATACCAGCAAATAACAATCCAAACAGGAAATGAAGAAAACTATTCAACTTACAGTAGCATCCAAAAGAATAAAATACCTACAAATAAATTTAATCAAGATAGTGAGAGACATACACTAGGGACATAGTGAAAGGCAAAAAATATTGCTAAAATAAATTGAAGAAGATTTCAATAATATAAAGATATCCAATGTTCATGGATTGGAAGACTTAAGATGGCAGTTCTAAGGAGTTCTAGCCAAGACGGAGGTGTAGGTAGAAAACCTTCACTTTCTCACACAACCAAAAGGAGGACACCAACCAATCTTAAACCAATAAACAACCAAAACCTCCAGAAAATCAAACTGGATGGAACTCTGACAACCAAGGAATTAAAGAAAAAATCAAAACCAGAACAACCAGACTGGTAAGGCGGACTCTGCTGGCCAACTCAAAGAAACCTTGGCAAAGCAGCTGAGGAACAGGGTTGACTATGCAGCTGGACAGACCTGCACAGGAGGGACTGACTTAAGGGGAAAACTGAGACTCAGAGCTGACTGTGGGCTGGGGTTGCCATGGTGGAAAACACTTCCAGTCTGACATGAGAGTCTGTTGGAAAGTGTGATAGAGATGAGCAGGTGAGCTGCATTGTTCCTTCTCTGCACCGCCCCCGCCTCAAGGCAGCACAGCAAAGAGGGGTTGCCTTGCCTGGCTGAATATCTAAGGCCCTGCCCCTTACAACTTATCAGGTACACCAAGACAAAGAAATGGCCCAAATGTAAGAGCACAGCAAAACCTCACAACTAGGAGATGAGGAGATTGCCATCCTATCAGATGGAGAATTTAAAGCCCTGGTAATCAAAATGCTCACAGAACTGATTGAGCTTGGTTGAAAAATGAAAGAACAAATGAAAGGCACCCAAAATGAAATAAAGCAAAATATTCAGGGAACCAACAGTGACAAGAGGAAACCAGGATTCAAAGCAATGATTTGGAACAAAAGGAATAAATAAACATCCAACTGGATCAGAATGAAGAAACAAGAATCAAAAAAAAAAAAAAATGAAGAGAGGCTGAGGGTTTTCTGGGACAACCTGAAACATTCCAGTATCAGAATTATAGGAATGCCAGAAAAAGATAAACAACAGCAAAAAATTGAAAACTTATTTGAACAAATAATGAAGGAAAACTTCCCCAAGCTGGCTAAAGAAATAGATGTCCAGGAACCCCAGAGAGTCCCAAAGAAATTGAACCCAAAGAGGAACACACTAAGACACATCATCATTAGGTTACCCAAGATCAAAGACAAAGAGAAGATCCTAAAAGTAGCAACAGAAAAGGAGGTAGTTACCTACAAAAGAGTTCCCAGAAGGCTACCAGCTGATTTCTCAAAAAAAACCTTACAGGCAAGAAGGGGCTTCAAAGAAGTATTCCAAATCATGAAAGGCAAGGGTTTACATCCAAAATTACTATATCCAGCAAAGGTTTCATTTAAAATGGAAGGGCAGATAAAGTGCTTCCCAGATAAGGTCAAGTTATAGGAGTTCATCATCATCAAACCACTATTACATGAAATGTTAAAGGAACTTATGTAAGAAAAAGAAGATAAAAAAATATGAACAATAAAATGACAACAAACACAACTATTAACAAATGAACCTAAAGGAAAAGAAGAACAATGAAAACAAAAACTAAGCAAACAACCAGAATAGGAACAGAATCAGAGAAATGGACGTCACACAAAGGGAGTTCAGTGGGGAGGGGGAAGGGAGGAATAGCGGGGTGGGGAAAGGTACAGGGAAGAAGAAGCATAATTAGTAGGCATAAAATAGACGGGGAAAGATAAAAATGGTATAGGAAACAGAGGACTCAAAGAACTTATATATGTACAACCCATGGACATGAACTATGTGGGGGGAGGAATGCTGGGGGGTTGTGGGAGCAGGATGGAAGGGAGATAAAATTGGAAAAATTGGGAAAACTGTAATAGCATAATCAATAAAAAATACTATTAAAAATGGCAGTTCTATCCAAGGAAGTCTACAGGTTTGATGCAACTCCTGCCAAAATTTTATTTTTTTTGCAAAAATATGGAAAGCCAGTCTGTAAATTCATATAAAGTTGTAAGGGACCCCCCAATGCCCTAAACAATCTTGAAAATGAACAAAGTTGGAAGACTTATACTTTCTAATTTCAAAACTTACTACAACTGTTTTTTTACTAAATTGCCAAGGTAATTTCATGTAGAATGAATTTTTTAAACAATGGTGCTGTAACCACTAGAAACTCATATGGGTAAAAACAGTCATGATGCTCAGCATCATTAGTCCTCAGAGAAATATGTAATAATTAGAAGCTACTATATTCCCATTAGAAGTATAAAATAAGAAAGACTGAGTACTAAGTATTGCAGAATGTGGATATACTGGAAATTTCCTGTTATTGCTAGTGGGCATGTAAAATGTTGTAATCACTTTAGAACATCATTGGGTAGTTCCTTATATGTTAAACATATACTTACCATGTGACCCAGCAATTCTAATAATATGTTTATTTTTTCCAAGATAAATGAAAACATCTGTATAATAACTTGTATATGAATATTTGTAGCACCTTTATTCATAGTAAGACTAACTGGGAAACATTCCATATGACCATAAACTAGTGATGGAAAGACTAATTGTTGTATATTCATATCTTAAACATCATTTATCATTGAAATTTGCTATCCATAATTATCAAATTCAGACATTAATATCTTCAACTGTACAAAAAAGCAGGGACCATAACACTAAGTCCCTTCTGATTTATGTGATATTGCTAATTAATATTATCTGATCTTAAAATATATTAAAACATGTGTATGCCTATTTACCTACCTGTACATTAACCAAATCTTTTTCTTTTTTGCCCACATTTTTTATTGTTGTTCAAGTGAAGTTGTCTGCATTTCCCCCCCCGCACCCTAGCCATCCCCACTTCCTATCCTTGATCCTACCCAAATCCTTTTTTTTTAAGGCATTGCTTCTCAGACTTTCCATCTGAGGTCATTTTCCTTTTTCCTGAGTTATGTCCCCTAGTAGTCCCTTTATTAAAGATTTGTTGAATGTGCTTAGTTTTTGTATATCTGAAAGGGTCTTTATTTTGCTTTTATTGTTGAAAGAGAAGTCCACTTCTCTTTATGATAAAATATATCATAAAATAGTGGTGCTTATATCATTGGTGTTATATCATAAAATATTGGTGCTTATTTTGTCTTCATAATTTGAAGATATTTTCCTGCTGTCCTCTTCCTTCCATTGTTGCCATTAAGGTGTCTGGTATCAGTCTATTTGAAGTTTCTTTGTAAGTGACCTGTCTTCTCTCTGGCAGTTTTTCAGATCTTCATTTTTGGAGTTCTGCATTTACATTACAAATGTGTATAATTATATATTCTTTCCTATTTATCTTGCTTGATATGCATTGCTTCTCTTGTGTTTATGGATTCATATAATCTCAACCATTACTTAATTCCCTGATTAAACATGTTAAACCTTTTCGTTTTCTCTATCTTGCTTAACCTCTTTATATTTTTTATCTCCTGTCTCTGTGCAACATTGTGTGTAATTCCTTATTTATGCATCTTTTAGTTTACTAATTCTCTCAAATGTGCCAAGTTAACTCCAATAATTAAATTTTTATTTCTAAAAGTTTTATTTTTTTTTCTTTGGAAAGTCTATCTGGTAATTTTTTACTATATCTTGTTGCATATTTATTTTCAGTATTAATATCTTATAATGAATTATTTTATATTCTAACTTTAACAATTCAATGATCTGAAATTCATGGAGATATAAAACTTTTTATTGTCTAATTTTCTATTATAGTAGCTTGTTTCCTTGTGTATTTGGTGATCTTTGTGAACTTACATTGTTTTATTTTAATTTACAGTAATCCTAGGGGCTTCTATCAACAGTACTTCAGTCTAGCCTGGACTTTTAAAATTGTTTCTGCCAAAGATAGGGGCACTAATGACATGGGAACACTTTTGCCCCTGGCTTAATCAGAAGTCTCAGGCTTAGCACCTTTACCTTGAAACTTGCTCAAGGTCCAATCTCCTTGGAATACTTCTGCATTTCCTCCCCCTCATCTGTTTGTTCTCTGTTCAAGGATCCTTACTCAAGTGTCAATTAAGGGGTTTTGTTTGATTATTTTTTTATTGATAGTATGCTATCTTTGGAGATTTCTCTTTTTTAAAAAAATAATTATTTTATTATTGTTCAATTACAGTTATCTGCATTTTCCCCCATCCACTCCTCCCAACCCCAGCCAAACCCACCTCCCTGCCTTTCTTCCATCCTCCCCCCTGATTTTTGTCCATTTGTTTCTCATAGTAGTTCCTAAAAACCCTTCCCCTCATCCCCTCCCACCTCCCCTCTGGTTACTGTCAAATTGTTCTTAATTTTTATGTCTCTGGTTATATTTTGCTTGCTTTTTTCTTTTGTTGATTATGTTCCAGTTAAAGGTGAGATCATATGGTATTTGTCCCTCACTGCTTGGCTCATTTCATTTAGCATAATGCTCTCTAGTTCCATCCATGCTGTCACAAAGGGTAGGAGCTCCTTCTTTCTCTCTGCTGCATAGCATTCCATTGTGTAAAGGTACCAGAGTTTTATGATCCAATCATTTGCTCATGGGCACTTAAGTTGCTTCCAGCACTTGGCTATTGTAAATTGTGCTGCTGTGAACATTGGGGTGCATAGGTTCTTTTAGATTGGTGTTTCAGAGTTCTTGGGATATAATCCTAGCAGTGGAATTTCTGGGTCAAAAGGCAGTTTCATTTTTAGTTTTCTGAGGAAATTCCATACTGTTTTCCACAGTGGCTGTACTAGTCTGCATTTCCACCAACAGTGCAGTAGGGTTCCTTTTTCCCAATATCCTCTTCAACACTTGTTTGTTGATTTGTTTATGATGTGGAGATTTCTTTCTTTTTTTATTTTTTAAAGTATTTTCTTTATCTTTAGAGGGGAAGGGAAGGAGAGAGGGAGAGAAACATCAATGTATGGTTGCCCCTCGTGCATCCCCTGATGGGAACTGGCCTGCAACCCAGGCATGTGCCCTGATGGGGAATCGAACTGCGATCGTGTGGTTCACAGGCCTCCACTCAATCCACTGAGCTACACCAGCCAGGGCTCTTTCTTTGTTTTTAGAGTCCTGTGATATATTTTAACATGTATCTTCTAGCAATCTAGTTGAGATCTCCCTTTGGTATTTCTGATTGACCATGCTGCCAAATACCAAATACCAAATGCCAGTTATTTCATGTTATCATGATGTTCATCATCACTGCTCACCTAGAAAGAAGACTATATCCTAACTTGTCCCCCTTAATTTCGCTCTCAAATTTCAATTTATCATATATATGGTTGCCAAATTTATCTATCAGTGGATGTGTTAGTCATGTTTAATTTGAGGTATTTGTAATTAGTTTAGGAGAGAGATGAATCCTTAAGATTTGTAAGTCATTGATGAAATTATCAATGGGAGTGGGTAAGGTTGATGGGAGACTGGATTGAGTGAATATAAATAAAAGAGGACCATGGTACGCCAACTTCTTGGAGCAGGCAGAGAAAAATGAACTAGGAAAGGGGACTAAGAAGATTAAATCTAAGAAATGAGAAAACAAAGAATAGCACTTCCAAATGACAGAAAGAGCCACTTTCAAGGAGGAGTCTGTAAGGTCAAATGTGGCCAAAGGGCACTTAAGATAACAACTTATCTTTAAGTTTGATCATCAGAAGAAGATGGATGATTACTATTGCCAGGAAATTTTCACTGGGATGTAAACAAATGCAAAATGGCAAAGAATATGTGGGAAAGTAGTAGAACTTGCTAATTCTCTAGCTTCTAATTCATTACATCCCACCTCCACTGAATATATAAGAAACCAGGAGCTTTCAGGAACAAAAATAAACACAACTGCCTTATCTTCCACAGTAGAAAGGAATTTGGGTAAATACTGGAAATATTAGTAAGAAGGCCAAGGAGGAGATAATAATCATCAAACATAACATGGAAACTGAAGTGGTTCAGGTTCTGGACCTACTACCTCATATATTATGAGACTAAGCCTTGTTTGTTTGAATTGTAATTATTTTAGCTATTTCACTAATAAAATTTATGTAATCTGTTCATTAATATTCCATTTTTCTGATATGTTTTATTTGAAATCTGATATTTTGTTCCACCACATTTCATAAAATAAAATGGAGAACAGAGAATAACTTAGTAATTTACTTGCTTGTTTCTAGAGTCAGAAAAACTAACAGTTATACTTATGTAAATCTCAGCATTCACATAAACTAGAAAAATGGTGGCGGAGTAGGACGGAGCAACTCCAGTTCTCGTGCCCCTGGGAGAAAATCCTGGCAGATTTACTGAAGAACAGCGCAATCAATTCCCCAACCAACGATTCCCCAGCATTTGTGAAAATAAGAGACCAGAGATAGTGACGGACCAGGCAGCTACAGGTCATTGGGGTCTCAGGGATGCGAGTAAGGATGGAGGTGGCCAGGCCAGCAGCAGCCTTTGGCTGGTGCATAACGGCCCTGGAGCCGCAGCTGCTGCAGTGGTTGGAGCCCAGAGACTTCCTTCCTTCTGTGCCCAGCAACAGGGGCAGCTGCCACGGGGAACTCATCGGGAGCCCGGCAACCCTGAGTAAAGTCAAGGGTGGCGGCGGTGGCGGCAGTGACAGCAGCGGAACCGCAGCCATTGGCCGGTACATAAAGACCTCGGAGCCGTGGCTGCCGCAGCAGTCGGGGCCCAGAGCCTTCCACCTGCACCCAGCGACAGGGGCGTCTGCCACAGAGGACTCATTGGGAGCCCAGCACCTGTGAGTAAAGACAAAAGTGGCAGTGGCAGGGCCAGCTGCCCTCGGCCAGCCCGTAACACCTTGGAGCCCCCGCTGCTGGCGCGTTAGGGGTGTAGAGGCTTGTGGAGTGGCCAGTGCCACGGAGGACTCAGGGAGCAGAGCACCCAGTGGAGCATTGGGCCGGCTGCGGGGTCCTTGGAAGAGCTGGCTCCCTCCCTCACCATCTAGGTGGGGCTGGGTGGCAGAGACTGTCTGCCTAGGTGTGCAGGGAGGGTGGCAAGGACAGGGGGCCATGCTCAGTTTCAATCTCTGTGGCCACCAGCCTGCCAGCCCAGGAAATTTGAGAGGAGCATTGTCCTAACCAGTCAGGTTGGGGATTGGGCTGGGCTGAGAGGCACGCTTTCTGGAGAAGTTTTTACTGGAAAGTGGACTGAGGTGTTCTCCTGTGAAGGCAGCTTGACTTGCTTCTCACCCAGCCACAGGACTGGGAAGGACCAATACCAGATCCCGTGGGACCCAGGCAGCCTGTCAGGTGGGCGGGCGCCCGCACCCCAGTCTGGTAGCCTGGCTGCTGGGCAGGTGTGTGCCTGGGCCTACAACCCAGCCCACAGAGGAATCCTGATGAAATCAGAAAAACCAGATTGGACAGTTTGAAAGCAACAAGGGAGGAGTTTTTTGGTTTTTTTTTAAACTTTTTAAAAACTTTTTAAAAACTTTTTTCAGTAATCGTATATTTTTTTAATTCAATTGTTGCTGTATCTTTCAGTACTCTGTTCCTCTCCTTTCTTTTTTCCTGTTTCCTTCTTCCTTTCACCCCAAACTCTTGCTTTTTCCTCACTTCTCTTGCCTTTTTTTTGTGTGTGTTTGTTTGTTTGTTGCTTTCTATACCACTGTAAACACTCCACAACACATCTCTTGGGTCTTAGCCCACTGTACAGGTTCTTGAATTCTATTACTGTAGTGATTAACTCTACTTGCTCACACACTACATCTATTTACTATTCTTTACTCTCACCTTACCTCAAAATCTGACCACCCGCAACCTCCCTGCTTTCTAGATACAACTCACAAGCCTTCCCTTCCCAACAAGAGACTTATCTTTGGCCTATCCTTTCTTAAAAGTGGCAAATTGGGTTGAAGATTACAGTTAACACTATATAGAGCCTAAAGATCTTCTATCTCTTCTCTACCAGCTGTGACTGTAAATATCATAAAGTACTCTCCTGCTGTCATAAACCATTTTGCCTCCCCCTCCAACTGATCACACACACACACAAAGAAAGGAGTAGGTGGAAGCGGAGAACGTCAAGATACCTGCAGGAGACTGCACCACTGAATTTCACAGGTATTCTACCAAAGAAGTTCACACCATAAACCCAGGGAGTCAGAACAGATCAATTTAAGAAGCTGAAGCTAACAAGAAGAGTCTCATAAGCAATGGGAAGACAAAGAAACAATGCCCAAATGAAAGAAAAGGTGGAAGTCTCAGAAATAATGTCAGATGAAAGAGAGGCAAGTCAGCTATCAGATATTGAATTCAAAGCACTAGTTATCAGGAAATTCAAAGAGCTCACAATGAGCTACCAGAAACTAGAGGGGAGCTACAATGAGCTCTCCGCAAATTATATCAACATGAAAAAGGAAATAGAAACTATCAGCAAAGGACAAGAGGAAATGAAGAATACAATTTCGGAACTGAAGAACACAGTAGAAGGAATGAAAAGCAGGATCGATGAGGCAGAAGATCGGATCAGTGAGTTGGAGGACACAGTAGAAAGAATCTCCCAGAAAGAGCAAGAAAGGGAAAAGAGGCTCAAAAAGAATGAAGATGGACTAAGAGAAATGCAAGATAATATGAAACGTAATAATATCCGAATAATAGGAATACCAGAAGGAGAAGAAGAAGAACAAGGGATAGAAAACCTATTTGAAAGAGTAATGATGGAAAATTTTCCTAATTTGATGAGAGAAAAAGTTACACGAATCCAGGAATCACAGAGAGTCCCATTCAAGAGGAACCCAAAGAGGCCCACTTCAAGACACATCATCATTAAAATGGCAAAATTTCAAGACAAAGAGAGAATCCTAAAGGCAGCAAGGGAGAAAAAGGAAGTAACATACAAGGGAGCCCCAATAAGGTTAGCTACTGACTTCTCAATGGAAACACTCCAAGCAAGAAGAGAATGGCAAGAAATATTTCAAGTAATGAGAACCAGAGGCCTACAACCAAGGCTACTTTACCCAGCAAGGCTCTCAATCAAGATAGAAGGCCAAATAAAGAGCTTCCAAGACAAAAGAAGTCTAAAAGAATATGCCTCCACCAAACCAGCTCTACAAGAAATACTAAAAGGGCTGCTTTAAGGAAAGGAAGGAAAAGAGAGAGACAGAGAGGAACTGTGGTACAAAAATGGCAATGAATAAGTCCCTATCAATAATAACCTTAAATGTAAATGGATTAAATGCTCCAATCAAAAGACATAGAATAGCTGAATGGATAAGAAAGCATGACCCACACATATGCTGCCTACAGGAGACCCACCTCAGGACAAAAGACCATCACAGACTAAAAGTGAAAGGCTGGAAACAAATTTTCCAAGCAAATGGACAAGAAAAAAAAGCCGGGGTAGCAATTCTAATATCAGACAAAATAGACTTCAAAAAAAGGGCCATAAAGAGAGACCCAGAAGGTCACTTCATATTGCTCAAGGGAAGAATCCAGCACGAAGACATTAACATCATAAATATATATGCACCCAACATAGGAGCACCCAAATATATAAGAAAAATCCTAGAAGACTTCAAGAAAGATATTGACAGCAACACAATTATAGTAGGGGATTTTAACACCCCACTGTCAAAAATGGACAGATCTTCCAAACAAAATATCAACAAAGATATAGCAGCATTAAACGACACTCTAGAAGAAATGGACTTGACTGATATATATAGAGCGCTTCATCCCAAAGAAGCTAAATACACATTCTTTTCAAATGCACATGGAACATTTTCAAAGATAGACCACATGGTAGGACACAAAATGAACCTCAACAAATTCAAGAAAATTGAAATCATACCAAGCATTTTCTCTGACCACAAGGGACTGAAATTAGAAACCAACCCCACAGGAAAAAACCCCAAACATCCAAAATCATGGAGACTGAATGGTATGCTATTAAACAACGAATGGGTCAAGATTGAAATTAGGGAAGAAATCAAAAAGTTTCTGGAAACAAATGAAAATGAACTCACAACAACCCAAAACTTATGGGACACGGCCAAGGCAGTCCTGAGAGGGAAGTTCATAGCAATACAGGCTTACCTAAAGAAAATAGAAACATTTCAAACAAACAACCTAACCCGACGCCTGCAAGAACTCGAAGAACAACAACAAAGACAGCCCAGAGCAAGTACAAGGAAGGAAATAACCAAGATCAGAGCAGAATTAAATGACATAGAGACCAAAAGCACAATTATAAGGATCAATGAATCCAAGAGTTGGTTTTTTGAAAAGATAAACAAAATAGACAAGCCTTTAAGTAGGCTCATTAAGAAAAGAAGAGAGAGGACACAAATAAACACAATCAGAAATGAAAGAGGAGAGATTACAACTGATACCACAGAAATAGAAGGGATTGTAAGGAATTACTATGAAGAACTGTATGCCAAGAAATTTGAAAACCTAGGTGAAATGGACAAATTTCTAGAAAAATATAATCTTCCAAAACTCAATGAAGAAGAAGTAGAAAGCCTGAACAGACCAATAACAGCAAATGAAATTGAAGCAGTAATCAAAAAACTCCCATCACACAAAAGCCCCGGACCAGATGGTTTCACAGGAGAATTCTACAAAGCGTTTAAGGAAGAGCTAACCCCTATTCTTCACAGACTATTCCAAAAAATCCAAAATGATGGGAAACTCCCAAACTCTTTTTATGAAGCGAGCATTATCCTAATTCCAAAACCAGATAGAGACACAACAAAGAAAGAAAACTTTAGGCCAATATCACTGATGAACATAGATGCTAAAATCCTCAACAAAATATTGGCAAATCGCATCCAACAATACATCAAAAAGATCATACACCATGACCAAGTGGGATTCATCCCAGGGATGCAAGGATGGTTCAATATCCGCAAATCAGTAAATGTAATACACCACATAAACAAAAGCAAGGACAAAAACCACATGGTCATATCAATAGACGCGGAAAAAGCTTTTGATAAGGTACAACACCCATTTATGATAAAGGTACTCAGCAAAGTGGGAATAGAGGGAGCATTCCTCAATATAATAAAGGCCATATATGAAAGACCTACAGCCAACATCATACTGAATGGGCAAAAACTGAAAGCTTTTCCACTAAGATCAGGAACAAGACAAGGTTGTCCACTTTCACCACTTCTATTTAATATAGTATTGGAAGTTCTAGCCACAGCAATCAGACAAGAAAAGGAAATAAAAGGCATCCAAATCGGAAAGGAGGAAACAAAACTGTCACTGTTTGCAGATGACATGATAGTGTACATGGAAAATCCTATAGACTCTACCAAAAAACTGCTGGAACTAATAAATGAATTTGGCAAAACAGCGGGATACAAAGTCAATATCCAGAAATCAAAGGCATTTCTGTATACTAACAATGAATCAGCAGAAGCAGAAATCAAGAAAAAAATCCCATTCGATATAGCAAAAAGAAAAATAAAATATCTGGGAATAAATCTAACCAAGGAGGTTAAAGACCTGTATGCAGAAAATTACACAACACTGAAGACAGAAATCAAGGAAGACACAAACAAATGGAGACGTATACCGTGTTCATGGATTGGAAGAATTAACATCATCAAAATGTCCATACTACCCAAAGCAATTTACAGATTCAATGCAATACCTATTAAAGTACCAATGGCATATTTCACAGACATAGAACAAACACTTCAAAAATTTATATGGAACCATAAAAGACCCCGAATAGCAGCTGCAATTTTGAGAAAGAAGAACAAAGTAGGAGGGATCACAATACCTGATATCAAACTGTATTACAAGGCCACTGTTATCAAAACAGCCTGGCACTGGCATAAAAACAGGCACATAGACCAGTGGAATAGAACGGAAAGCCCAGAAATAAACCCAACTCTCTACAGTCAATCAATATTCGACAAAGGGAGCAGTAACATAAAATGGAGTAAAGATAGCTTCTTCAACAAATGGTGTTGGGAGAACTGGACAGCTACATGCAAAAAAAAGAAACTCGAGCACCAACTTCCACCATACACCAAAATAAACTCAAGGTGGATAAAAGACTTAAATATAAGCCATGACACCATTAAAGTCCTAGAGGAGAACATTGGCAAGAAAATATCAGATATTTCACACAGCACCATTTGTTAATGGTATGTCCCCTAGAGCAAGGAATATAAAGGAAGGAATAAACAAATGGGATCTCATCAAACTTAAAAGCTTCTGCATGGCTAAGGGAAACAGTAGCGAGATAAGAGAAGCAACAGCTTGGGAAAACATATTTGCCAATGATACCTCAGACAAAGGTTTAATCTCCAAAATATACAAAGAACTCACACGACTTCACTCTAAGACAACTAACCCAATTAAAAAATGGGGAAAGGACTTGAACAGACACTTCTCCAAGGAGGATATACAGAGGATCCAGAGACACATGAAGAGATGCTCAATATCACTTGCTATCAGAGAGATGCAAATTAAAACCACAATGAGATACCACTTTACACTTGTGAGAATGGCTGTCATAAACAAAGCAATAAACAACAAATGTTGGAGAGGGGGTGGGGAAAAGGGGACTCTGGTCCACTGTTGGTGGGATTGCAGACTGGTACAACCACTATGGAAAACAGTATGGAATTTTCTCAGAAAACTAAAATTGGACTTGCCTTTTGACCCAGCAATTCCACTGGTAGGATTGTATCCTAAGAACCCTAAAACACCCATCCCAAAGAGCATATGCACCCCAATGTTCATAGCAGCACAATTTACAATATCAAAGTGTTGGAAGCATCCTAGGTGCCTGTCAGTAAATGAATGGATAAAAAAACTATGGTACATATACACAAAGGAATTTTATGCTGCAGAAAGAAAGAAGGAGGTCCTACCTTTTGTAACATCATGGATGGAACTGGAAAGCATTATGCTGAGTGAAATAAGCTAGGTGTTGAAGGACAAATACCATATGATCTCACCTTTAACAGGAAGCTAAACAACAAACCATGAAGCAAGCAAAATATAACCAAAGACACTGAAATAGAGAACAGGCTGACAGTGACCAGAGGGGAGAGGGGAGGGAATTTCAGGGGAAATAGGGGAGGGATTTAGAGGAAGATATATAAAGGATACATGGACAACAACTGAGACAGGTGGAAATGGGAGGGAGGCAGGGAGCAAGAGACAGAAAACTGTAGTTGAAAAAGAATTAAATTTTAAAAAAATGGAAAAAAAATTAAAATTCAGATCTAAATAAATAAATAAATAAATAAATAAATAAATAAATAAATCTCAGCATTCAGACAAAGTAAAGATGACCTTTCCTTCCAAAACCCTGTGCAAAGTTGACCCTTAAACATGGCTTTGAACTACAGGGGTCCACTTACATGCAGATTTTTTTTTAGTAAATACAGTGAGTCCTCCACAAGTGTCACATCTTCAGAGTTAAGAAAGTGCTGATTGAAAATAATATTTCCTGTTCATGGATAGGAATCTGCAGATGTGGATGGCTGGCTGGCTATGTTTATTACATCATTTTAGATAAGGGACATGAGAAACCATAGATTTTGGTATGTTCAAGGGGTCCTAGAACCAATCCTTCCATGGATTCCAAGGGCCAATGTAATTATTATAGGAGGATTTTTGACTCTAGAGTTTGGTGTGCCTAACCCCCAGTTGTTGAATGATTAACTGTGTAAGTTCATGACATACTTTTCTCTCAAGATCTTAAACTTTCTGTAAAGGTAATTAATTTAAACTGTTGTTTGTTCTTATCTCTCTCAGCCTAAAATTAAACTTACACAAAGAAAACTCACAATTTTAGTTTTGAGAAAGAGAATGATTGAAAAAAGGAGTAGAAAACCATTATCTTAAAAATATTTAGAAACCATTTACTTGTCACTTTACATTAATTTTTTACTTGTCTTACATTAATTTTTTCAAAAACTCAGAAGTGAGACTTCTGTAATCAACATTTGACTTCTCAACCTTAAACTAAGAAACACAAAGCTATAATTAAAATGTTAATTGCTCTTATCTTGCTGTAGTCTCCAGGTCCCTATACTTTTCTCTTACAAAGCACAGTGAAGTAAAAAGTTTTGAAAAATGTAGTTCCTAAGCTATCCCTGTATTCAGCAGCACCTACTCTGGGCTATGCATCTCCTAGAAAGTGGTACTGAAGGGCCTCCACGGGCACTGTGCTTAGCGCCTTCTAAGTACAGTAATATTTCACATACAAAAGATCCCAATGGACAAAGGCTCTACTGTTTGAAGATATTTTTGCCATCAGAAGACCAAAAACAATAACACATTAGTACATTAAACAAACAGCTCTCTGCTTTTATATAGTTTTGTTTGCACTAACAGATAATATTTCTTCCTTACAGGTACCAGAGATTTGAAAAGGCATTTTTGTTAGCTGTTGACATTGGTGCTCGAGACCTGTTTATGGTGAGTCATTCCCAGAGATGATTTTGTGCCTTCAGTTCTAAGGCTGAGTAAGTTGTCAGCTTTCGTGACCATTAAAAAGGATTAGTGTCATTTGTGCCTTAGTCACTTGGTGGGAAAGCATTATTCCATCTTGGCTTGCAGCTTTGCCTTCATGAAACTGGTCAATAGCCATCTAGTTTCTTTTGACTTGTTGACATTTTCCTTGCCAAGTCCAAAAGGATTTTTTTAATGTTTTCTAAGAATTTATAATTCTTGAACTTTTATCCTTATGTACTTTGATGTGAGGGGATGTCACCTTTCTATCTAATAAGCTTAAATGTCTTTCTAATCTATTCTCTGAAGAAATACAGCTACAGAGCCAGGATATAGGGCAAAACATATCCGAAACATCTTGAATATACTTAGTCTGTCTGAGCAGACTAAAGAGATTTTAGGGCAGTGACAAATTTGAATATTCTCACTTGTATTTTTAAAGTAACCACAGTGTAAAGTGAACCAAAGAGGTTATAAATTCACATATACTTTGGTCCTCCTATTTATAAGCTACAAACAGTAAAACTGACTGAAAGATTCTTTCTTATAGATTCTTCTGTTCTGTAACAGGTTCTTGTTTTATAAGATCGTTCACCACATGGTTACAGTGAGATCAGATGAACAAAAAAGGTGGTGTTCCTTTCCTAGTTTCCCAGTGCTTTCTGCTCCACAGATATTTCATTGTTGTCAAAGAAACAATAAAACAAAAACTTCTTGCAAACAACAAAAAAAAATGGAAAGTTCTTTTACCTGAATGTTCTGCACAATGAAGACATTTTGTACTTTAAGCTTTGTTAATAGGAATTTATGACATTAGGTCACTTGTCTTCAGACTGAGTTTGTTATTTCAATTCTAACTTTGCATAATTCAGTTAAATTGTGCTTTCATTGGTCATGAAAAACATCTTTCTAATTATTGCAAAAGTATGAACCTTCTGTTGTCATCTGCATTTTGTTATGTCAAACTGAGTAGCCATATTAGTATATTGAGGGAAGGTTTTATTATTTTCACCAAAGCCTATGCATGCTGATGTCAGTGTCAGAAATTTAATTGGAATAATTTTTAGATTTTTCTGAGCCTATTGATTTTCCTCCATCTTATCACCTCTGGCAATACTCACCCTAGTAAAGGCAGATTTTCATCATGTCTTTATTTTTTAATATCTATAGTCCTAGTCTTTCTCCAATCAAGATAACTGAAAGATTGAATATTTAAATGTATAGTGTCTAGCAAACTTAGTTTATGATATTCTGTAATTTCTACTGCTTTGAAGATTAATATATAATCATCAAAGCCATCCTCTAATTTTATTACCATTTCTTTTTAATCTTCATTGTTTTTTATTACCAATTAGTCCCAGTATAGACCCCTCCCCCCCAGCAATCATCACACTGTCTTCGTCCATGAGTCCTTTTTCCTTTTTGCTAAATCCCTCTATACCTTTCCCTTCCCCCTATTAGCTGTCATCCTGCTTTCCATCTATGAATCTGTACCGATTTTCCTTGTTAGTTCAGTTTGTTCATTAGATTCCACATATGGGTGAAATCATATGGCATTTGTCTTTCTCTGAAAGGCTTATTTCCCCTACCATAATGTTCTCTAGGTCCATCCATACTGTCTCAAAGGGTAAAATTTTCTTTTTTATAGCTGAGTAGTATTCTATTGTGTAAATGTCCCAGACTTGTTTTATACATTTATCTGCTAATGGACACTTGGGCTGCTTCCATATCCTGGCAATAATAAATAATGCTGCAATGAATATAGGGATGCTTATGTTTCTTTGAATTAGTGTTTTGGGTTCCATCATATGTATTCCCAGAAGCAGGATAGCTGAGTCAAAAGGTAGATCCATTTTTAATTATTTGAGTTATCTCCATACTGCTTTCCACAGTGGCTGCACCAATCTGTTTTACCACTAAGAGTGCAAAAGTGTCCCCCCCTTTCTCCACATTCTCACCAGCACTTCTTTGCTGATTTTTTGATGATAGCCATTCTGACAGGTGAGATGGTATCTCATTGTGATTTTAATGTGGATTTCTCTGATGATTAGTAACATTGAGCTTCTTTTCCTATGTCTAGTGGCCATCTGTATGTCCTCATTGGAAAAGTGTCTATTCAGGTCCTTTGCCCATTTTTTAATTGGATTATTATTTGTTTTTGGTGTTGAGTTTTCTAAGTTCTTTATAAATTTCAGATATTTCAGAGGTATTTGCAAATATGGTCTCCCATTCTATGGGTTGCCTTTTTATTTTGTTGATGGTTTCCTTTACTGTGCAAAAAAAATTTAGTTTGATGTAGTCCTATTTGTTTATTTTTTCTTTTGTTTCCCTTGCCTGGGGAGATATATCCAATAAAAAAATTGCTTTTAGCAATGTCTGAGATTTTGCTGCTTATGTTTTCTTCTTCAATTTTTATGGTTTCAATCTACCATTTAAGTCTTTGATACATTTTGAATTTATTACTGTGTGTGGTATGAAAAGGTGGCCTAGTTTCATTTTTCTGCATGTGTCTGTCCAGTTTTCCCAACACCATTTATTGAATAAACTATCTTTAGTCCATTGTATGTGCTTGCTTCCTCTGTGGATATTAATCGATTGTAAAGGTGTGGGTTTATTTCTGGACTCTCTACTCTTCCATTGATCTATGTGTCTGTTTTTATGTCAGTACCATGCTGTTTGATTACTGTGACCTTACAGTATAATTTGATATTAGGTAGTGTGATTCCTCCAGTTATGTTCTTTCTTAGGGTCGCTGTGGCTATGCAGGGCCTTTTGTGGTTCTGTATAAATGTTTTAGAGGTTTTATTTATTTATTTTTAGAGAGAGGGGAAGGGAGGAAGAAAGAGAGGGTGAGAAACAATGTGTGTTTGCCTCTCATGTGGCCCCCACTGGAGAGCTGGCCTGTAACCCAAGTATGTGCCCTTACTGGGAATTGAACTGGTGACCCTTTGGTTCTCAGCTTATGCTCAATCCACTGAGCTACACCAGCCAGGGCCACATATAAATTTTTTAAATATTTGTTCTAGTTCTGTGATAGTCATCATTGGACTCTTGATATGAACTGGGTCAAATCTATAGATTGCTTTGGGTAGTATCAATGTTTTATTTTATTTATTTTTAATTTATGCTTTACTTATTTGAGATGGGAGGAAGGGAGAAAAAGAAGATAAGAACCATCGATGTGTATGAAAACATTCATCAGTTGGCTCCCCTTTGCATCTTGACCAGGGACTAAACCTTCAACCCAAACCATGTCCCCCAACCTGGAATCCTTCACTTTCCCATAGGGCCCCCAACCGAACCACACAGTCATGGTTGTTATTTATTTATGAATAAACTTAAATCCTTGAGGGGTGGAGCATTACACAGATTTTGTGTCCAATGGCCTTAGCAGGAAGGTTGCTTCAAATTTAGCATGAACTGTGCCACTGTTTCCATGAGCACAAACTACCTTTCCCCAGGTTACTCTGTTTTTTGTGTTTTTTTTTTTTTTTTTTTGTTTACCACCAGGAGTCACTGTGTTGTTCTTTGCTTTGGACACATAAGCCCATCTCTTGCCTAGATAGAATTCAGTTTCATCTTGAACTTAAACACCTTCAATTTTAAGAAGAGCTGTGTGCTCCCTCTGGTTCCAGAGACCCTGATTATAGCCAGCAAAAATGGCCTTGGACCACAGCCTTCCACAGACATATTTATTGTTGTAGAAGTTCTGTTCCTGGCAGGCTCCACAGGCTTCAAGATGACAAAAAGATATTTTAATGATGTTAATTCTTCTATCCATGAACACAGTATGTGCTTCTCCTTATTTGTATCTTCTCATACTTCTTTCTTCAGTGTCTTATAATTTTCCAAGTACAGGTCTTTTACATCTTTGCCTAGGTTTATTCCTAGGTATTTTATTCTTTTTGTAGCAATTGAGAATGTGATTGTTTTCTTGATTTCCCTTTCTGTTAGTTCATTATTGACATAAAATGCAACTGATTTTTGGATATTTTTATTTTGCTGAATTCATTTATCAATTCTAATAGTTTTTTGATGGAATGTTTGGAGTTCTTTATGTACAGTATCATGTCATCTGCAAATAATGACAGTTTTACTTCTTCCTTTCCAATTCAGATGCCTTCTATTTCTTCTTGTCTGATTGCCATGGCTATTACTTCCAGTACTACATTGAGTAAGAGAGGTAAAGTGAACATCCGTGTCTTGTTCCCAGCCTTAAGGGGAATGCCTGTGGTTTTTTCCGGTTGAGTATAATACTGGTGATGAGTTCGTCATACATGGCCTTTACTATGTTTAGGTATGTTCCTTGTAGTCCTACTTTGAGAGTTTTTATCATAAGTGGGTGCTGGATATTATCAAATTATTTTCTGCCTCTAGTAGTGTGATCACGTGGTTTTTATCCTTCATCTTTCATATGTGAGGAATCACATTTATTGATTTGTGAATGTACCAGCCTTGCATTCCCAGAATAAATCCCACCTGATCATGATGTATGATCTTTTTGATAGTGTTGTATTCTGTTTGCTAATATTTTGATGAAGATTTTAGTGTCTATGTTCATCAGGGATATTGGCCTGTGATTTTCTTTCTTTGGTTTCTTTCTTTGGCTTTATTTGGTTTTGGAATTAGGATAATACTGGCTTCATAAAATGAGTTTGGAAGCCTTCCCTCCTCTTGAGTTTTATGAAATAGTTTGAGGAGAGGTGTTAGTTCTCGTAATGTTTGGTAAATTTCACCTGTGAAGCCATCCAGTCCAGGGCTTTTGTTTGTTGGGAGTTTTTTTATTACTGTTTCAATTTCACTAGGTGTAATCTGTGTATTCATATTCTCTGATTTAGTTTTGGAAGATTGTATGTTTCTACGAAGTTATCCATGTTGTCCAGATTGTCCAATCTGTTGACATATAGTTGTTCATAATATTTTTTTCCAGTCCTTTTTATTTATTTGGTGTTATTTGATATTTCCCCTCTCTTGTTTCCAATTTTCTTTGTTTGGGTCCTGTCTCTCTTTTTCTTGATGAGTCTGGTTAAAGGTTTGCCAATTTTGTTTATCTTTTCAAAGAAACAGTTCTTGGATTCATTGATTTTTTATATCATTTTTAGACTCTATTTCATTTATTTCTGTTCTGACTTTTATTATTTTCTTCCCACAGCTCACTTTGGGCTTTGCTTGTTATAATTTTTCAAGTTCCTTTAAGTATGATATTACATTATTTATTTGAGCTTTTTCTTATTTTTTGAAATAGGCCTGTAATGCTATGAATTTCTCTCTTAGGATTGCTTTCTCAGTGTCCCACAGATTTTGGATTGTTGTGTCCTCATTTTCATTTGTTTCAAGGTATCTTCTGACTTCTTCCTTGATCTCTTTGTTGACCCATTCATTGTTTAATAACATGTTATTTAGCTTCCATGTGTTTGCATGTTCTTCAGTGTTCTTGTGATCGATTTCTAGTTTCATAGTATTGTGGTCAGAGAAGATATTTGATGTGATTTCAGTCTTCTTAAATTTATTGAGACTAGTTTTGTGTCCTATCATGTGGTCTATCCAGAAAACATTACATGTGCATTTGAAATGTGTGTGTTTTCTGCTGCTTTGGTGTGAAATGCTCTGAAGATATCAATTAAATCCATTTAAAGTTATGTGCTGTTTAAGGCCATTGTCTCTTTGTTGATTTTATGTCTGGAAGATCTATCCATTGAAGTCAGTGGGGCATTAAAATCCCCACCTATGACTGACTGTATTTCTGTCCTTCTCTTCCTTTATGTCCATCTCTCCCTTTATTTCCATCAAGATTTGCTTTACATAGTTGGTGCTCCTATGCTGGGTGTGTAAGTGTTTACTAGGGTCATATCCCCTTGTTGGATTTTTCCCTTTATCACTGGAGCCTTGGTTTTGAAGTCTGTTTAGTCAAAAATAAGAATTGCTACCCCAGCTTTTTTTCCCTTTCCGGTTGCATGAAATATCTTTTTCCATCCCTTTACTTTTAGTTCATGTATATCTTTCAATCTGAGATGGGTTTCTTGGAGGAGCATATACATGAGTTTTGTTTTAGTATCCATTCACCTACTGTGTCTTTTGGTCTGTATCTTTTGGACCATTTAAGGCATTTACATTTAAGATGATTATTGATAGATATGTATTTAGTACCCTTTAATTGTTAGACTATTTTCTTCTTTCTTTTTTACTTCTTCTTAAAGCAAGTCCTTTGACATTTGTTGGTAACTGGTTTGGAGTTAACAAACTCCTTTAGCTTTTTGTCTGGGAAGTTCCTTATTTTTCCTTCAGTTTTAAATGATAGCCTTGCTGGGTAAAGTAGCCTTGGTTGTAGGTCATTGCTTTGCATCACCTTGAATATTTCACACCACTACCTTCTAGCCTGAAATGTTTCTGTCGAAAAATCAGATGACAGTCTAATTGATGCTTCCTTGCATGTAACTACCTGCTTTTCTCTTACAACTTTTAGGGTTCTCTCCTTGTCTTTAAGTCTTGTCATTTTAATTATGATGTGTCTTGCTGTAGGCCTTTTTGGATCCAACTTGTTTGGGGCTCTGAGCTTCCTGGACTTGTCTGTCTTTTTCCTTTGCCAGATTAGGAAAGTTTTGCTCATTATTTTTTCAAATAGGTTCTTGATTTCTTGCTCTCTCTCTATTCCTTCAGGTATTTCCATGATGCAGATATTGTTATGCTTCATTCTATCCAAAATGTTTCTTAAGTTCTCATTTTTTTAAATTCTTTTTTCTTTTTGCTGCTGTCTGGGTGCTTTTTTCTTTTTACCTCGTCTTCTAAATCAGCGGTTCAACCATCTGCTTCATCTAACCTATTATTTATTTCTTCTAGTATATTATTCATTTCAGATGTTGCATTCTTTATGCAACATCTGAAATGGTTCTTTTTTATGGTTTCTGATTGATTCTCTTTTATGGACTCTGTGTCTTTTTTCATGCCGTTGACTGTCCTTATAATCGTTACTCTAAACTCCCTATCTGATAAATTGCTTGCCTCCATTTCATCTATTTCTTCTTCTGGAGAATTCTCTTGTTCTTTCATTTGGGGTCTGTTTCCGTGTCTTCCCATTTTGGCTTATGCTTTGTATTTTCCACCTTAGATGTTAATCTAATCAGTGATATAGTCTTAAAGTGTAATCAGCAGCCTGGATTAAGTACCACAGGGTGGGGCAGAGTAATTCCCATGGGTGGGGCTGTTGCTTCCCATCAAGCTGATGCTACTTGGGGAAAGAGAGGGAGTGCTCTGCCTGAGAACAGTGGCTTCTAGGGTATGGGGAATGACTCAGCCAGGGATTCTGGTGGCTGTTCTATCAGTTCTCTTCTCAGGGCCAACAACTCCAGACTCTCCTCAGCCAACACTAGTCCACTCTGCTCTCCCTCTGCCGGAGCCCAGGGTCTAAGTGGCTACAAACGAAATTTTGTGTGTTGGCTCTTTAAAAGGCTCTCTGTATCTCCAGCCATCTCTCTTTTGCCAGACATCTCATAGCAGGATGTTATCTGGGTTCCTTTCTGGCTCTCATGCTCTAGGCTAGGGAGTCCAGCTTGGGGTTTAGACCAGGCACTTAAGGAGAATCCCCCCGGCCACTGAAATATCCCTCTGGAACTTTAGCTGCTGTGTGGGAACCCAGCTAGCCCTCTTGTGCCTCCTCCATACTGCGGTGATGTGGCTTCTACCATCTGTCCATGGTTATTAATCTTTTTTTAAAAATCATATCTGTTTTAGCATTTAGTCTCAATTTAGCCAGTAGTGATAGTAAAAAAGTTTTCATGTTAGTTTAAATCTGTAGTCTGGAAAACCTTTCTACTGATTTGCTAACCCTAACCCATAAGGATTTTTATGTGTAAAAAATAAAAACAAAATGAGGGAAGCAGAGAAATAGGTTTACTTCCCTTTTTATTTGTAAAAGCAAACAATCATTAAAAAGCAGCATCCTTGCTTTGTTTTATAACTTTCCTTATTTATAGTCCAAGATGTATGTTAAGAGGAAGCATTGAGGGCCTTAAGAGAGTATGGTGGCCTCGAAAATCCATTTGGGCTCATGAATCTTCTATATACATTTGAGGCTCTGTGTTGAAACTGTCTAAAATAATTTATCATGTTTTCTGTTAGATCAACTATTTCTATTTAAATTGTCATCTAGGAAGAGGTCTATAGGTCTGGCCTATATAATGAGAAATATCACCTCTTCGAGTTTAAAAGTTCATAAAATAAATAGGATTATTACTATTTATAAAGGACTTTCTACTCCTAAGATATATCATCCTAAAAGACTAAAATTAATATGGCATGGAACAGAAAAGGATCACCAAAATATATCTGTTATTTGAAAATAGTCTTTGTGCATTAGCATCTATCAGTGTCAGGGAAATAAAGCTATATAGCAAGATTTCACAGCCCTTGAATATTAAAAAGTAAATATGAAGGTGAGGGACCTGGGGATATGGGCCTGAGGACATGGGCCTAAAAAGACGCACCTCTTTGTTCACTTTTCAGTGTAGCCGAAGTGATCGTACAAGCCAGGTGTCAGCAAACTATGGCCTGCCAGTCAAATCCAGCCCAAGAATGTTTTTTTATAGTTTTAAATCATTGAAAAATGTTAAAAGAATGGTATTACAAGACAATTAAAAATATGATATTCAAATTTAAATTTCAGTGTCCATAAATGAAGTGTATTGAAACAGCCAAACTCAGTTGTTTATGTACTGTTTATGACTCCTTTTGCTCCACAGCGACATATTTACCATATGGCTCGTAGATCCTGAAGTATTTGCTATCTGGCTTGTTACTGGAAAATTTTGCAGACCCGTGGTCAAAACAATGATAATTTATTTCATTCCTTTTTTTTTTAAAGATTTTATTTATCTTTAGAGGGGAAGGGAAGGAGAGAGGGAGAGAAACATCAATGTACGGTTGCCTCTTGTGAGTCCCATGCTGAGAACTGGCCTGCAACCCAGGCATGTGCCCTGACTGGGAATCGAACTACGCTTGTGTGGTTCACAGGCCTGCGCTCAATCCACTGAGCTATACCAGTCAGGGCTTCATTCCTCTTTTCATGGCCCTTTAGGAGCTTCCCATTGCCTTTGAGATAAATTCTAACTCCTTAATATATCATCTAAGGCCTCTCCAGTTTCAGCTCTCTGGTTTCCAGCTCCATCATCCTTCTTTAAGTTCTGGGAAATATCCTGTATCCTTCCTACATTAAGGAGTTTAGGGTTATTCTTACTTTAAATCAGCCAGGAGTAATGGGAAATACATAAAATTTGGGTTAGAAGTTCCCTTCAAAGTCAGTAACTTTGAAGATTTTGTAATGTAAAAGATAATAATAATGTACCTACTCATAATGTTGTTTTGGAGTCTCAGCAGGATAATGTATTTGATGAAAGTACTTTGTAAATTAGGAAATACTGTATAGATAATCATGTGCTATAACTCCCAAGACAAGGCAACCAATATTATTTCATGGCTACTGAATGAATAATGAAAATCTGAAACAGAGCATGGATTACACAAATGTAAAGGAGAAGATATTTTATAAGTGAAATAAATATAATTCAGCAAGCCTTTAAATGAAAATAAAATATTTTGATTATAAACAAATATACTATAATAAAAAGAAAACAGTGTCATGAAGTATAAAGAACAAAGTAAAAATCACTTGAAATCTTTCTTTCCAGAAATTAACATCCTTTAAAATTCCTCTCCATGTGAATATAAACATACACCATACTTTTTAATTTTAACTTGATTTTCTTATTTAACAGAGTGACCTCATAGACAGTTTCCCATATCAAAAAGAATGTAGATCCATATCATTAATTTAATCTTTACACTGTATTCATTCTATGGGTTGTACTGGAATTAAAAACAGCAATACAATCCAATGGAACAGTATAGAGAGCCCAGAAATAAATTTGTGCATATATGGTCAACTATTCTTTGATAAGGGTATCAGTAACACACAATTGGGAGACGACAGTCTCTAAAATAAATGGTTGGAAAATTGGATATACATATGCAAAAGAGTGAAATTATACCACTCACAAAAACTCAAAATTTATTAAAGACTTAAATGTAAGACCTGAAACCATACAACTCCTGGAGGGAAACACTAAAAATAGCTCCTTCGCTTTGGTATTAGCAACAATGTTGGGCTAAGAGACAAAAGTATAGGCAGCAAAAGCTAAAATAAGTAAGTGGGACTTTTGCATAGCAAAGGAAACAACTGATAAGATGAAAGACAATATATGGAATGGGAGAAAATATCTGCAATTCAACATGTCCATAAAAAGGTGCTCAACATCACTAATCATCAGAGAAATGAAAATCAAACCACAATGAGATATCACCTCACAACTGTTGTGAGAATTTTATTTAAAAAGACAAGAGGTTACAAATGTTGGCAAGGATGTGGAAAAAGGGAACCTTTGTACACTGTTAGTGGACATATAAATTGGTACGGCCATTATGGAAGACAGTATGGAGGTTACTAAAAAAATTAAATATAGAACTACCATATGATCTAGCAATCCTACTTCTCAGTATATATCTGAAGGAAATTAAATCAGTATCTCAAAGTGATAGCTTACTTCCTATGTCCAATGAAGCATTATTCACAGTAACCAAACAACCGAAGTGTCTGTTGACGGATGAATAAAGAAAATGTGATACACATATACACACACAATGGAATATTAGTCAGCCATAAAAATGGAGGAAGTACTGCTATTTGCTACAGTATGAGTGAACCTGGAGGGCATTGTGCTAAGTGAAATAAGTCAGATAGAGAACGAAAAATGCTGTGTTGTACCAGTTATATCTGTAATCTTAAAAAAGAAAAAGCTAATATAGTAATAGAGTGACATGGTGGTTAATGCTCTTTATGTCCTGTTTTTAAAATCTTCTTTTACTCCAACTTCTTGAAAATAGTCTCATTTTTTTATTTTCTGGAAGTTTTGTTACTTAAACATTGAATCCTACAACTCGCCTTTATTGATTTTTGAAGGTCTGGCTCAAAATTAATTTCTATCATATATAGAGGGTGGAGCAAATGTAGGTTTACAGTTGTGAGTACAGGAAACAGAGTTTATTCTTGTATTATCTGTTAATTATTGTATTATTTTCCAACTGTAAATCCACTCTTTTTCCTAACTTGTACATCCAGTTGATCTATGAACATATGTTGACAAGACTGTCCTTTGCTTACTACTTTGTAGGACCACCTTTGTCATAAATTAGGTGCCCATATATGCCCATGCATATGTCTACTATTAGACTTTGTATCCTTGCACCAGTACCAAAATGTCTTAATTACTGTACTTTATAAATATATCCAGTAGTGTAAGCCTTCAAACTGTGTTTAAAGGTATTCATATTCTAACTTCTTGTGATAGGTGCTTAAATCATTAATTTTTCAGTCTTTTTTTATTGAATTTATTAGGGTGACATTGGTTAACAAAATTACATATGTTTCAAGTGCACAATCCTATAACACATCATCGGTACACCGTATTGTCTGTGTATCACCCTTAAGTCAAGTCTCTTTCTATCACCATTTATCTCCCCTATGCCCTCCTCCCCTTTCCTCCACCCCTTACTCCCCTGGCAACCAAAACACTGTTGCCCATGTCCATCAGCCTTTATTTTCCAACATATGCATTGAAGAGTATAATTTCCACTCATGCATACCTTTGACTGTGTTCTGACATTTTTTATGTTTTTAAAAATACATTTTATATGTTTTTATTAATATTGAGCTCAAACTACTTCTAACACTTCTGTTGTGAAATCTGTGACCATGATTTCTTAAAAATACATTTCCTAATTACAACGAACATTTTCTAGGAACACACACACATACACCTTAACTTGTTCTGTATTATAGTGACCATTAGAAATGTATTGAAACTTCCTTTATGGCTCATTATATGGTCAATGGTAAAATTTCAATGTGCATTAAAAAGAATATACTCTGCAGTTTACAGTTGTCAGGAGCAGTGCTCTATATCAAATCAAGTTTATTGGTCACACTGTTCAGTTCTTCTGTATCTTCGCTGACACTAGTGTATTGTGATTGTGGGCCTATCTTTTGTCTTTTTTGTTGTTTTATTTGTTTTGATGGCTGTTAAATTAGGTATATACCAATTTAGAACTGTTATATTTTGCCCTGGCTGGTGTAGCTCAATGGATTGAGCGTGGACCTGCGAACCAAACCGAAGTTCCATTCCCAGTCAGGGCACATGCCTGGGTTGCAGGCCAGTTCCCAGCAGGGGATGCATGAGAGGCAACCATACATTGATATTTCTCTCCCTCTCTCCTTCCCTTCCCCTCTAAAGATAAATAAATAAAATCTTTAAAAAAAGAACTGTTATATTTTTTGGTATATGGAGTCTTTATCATTATGAAACATTCTTCTATTTTCTAGCAATGCTCTTGCTTTAAAACCTACTTCACATTAAACTTTTAAAGTGTACCTACATGGCCCTGACCAGCCTGGTTTAGTTGGTTGGGCCTCATCCTGCAAAGCAAAAGATGTCCACTTCAGCCCTGGCTGGTGTAGCTCAGTGGATTGAGCCCGAGCCTGTGAAGCAAAGGGTTGCTGGTTCGATTCCTAGTCAGGGCACATGCCTGGGTTGCAGACCAGGTCACCAGTAGGGGACACATGAGAGGCAACCACACATTGATGTTTCTCTCCCGCTCTTTCTCCTTCCCTTCCCCTCTCTCTAAAAATAAATAAATGAAAATAAAATAAAAGCTATTAAAAAAAGATCTCCAGTTTATTTCCCAGTCAGTGTGTGTACAAGAGGCAACCAATGGATGCCTCTCTCCCTTTCTCTCTCCCTTCCCCTCTAATAAATAAATATTAAAAAAATAAAATTAACTGTACTTACACCAATTTTATTTTAGTTTGCATGTTTCATATCTCCATATATGATATATCCATGTTTGCTTATAATTAAGTTGTATCTCTGAAGCAATATAGAGTTGGGTATTTTAATCAACTCTCACAATTATTGTTTTTAATTGGATTATTTAATTAAAGTATAGCTTAAATGATAGTACAATTGTGTTTGTCCCAACCTCTTTTCTATATGTACCACCTATTCTGTTCTTTTATCTAACCATCCTTGCCCTTTTCTGTATCAACTATATTATTCTATTTTCCCTCTTACTAGCTTATTAGTTACATCTTTTACTATAATTTTTTTAATTTAACACACAGATTTTATTCACATTTCACCCATAGTCTTACTTATCCTCTTTAGTAAGAATTTTTCAGGTAGAGGATCTGATCCAAGATCACCTGTTGTATTTCAGTTGTCAAGTTTCTTTAGCCTCAAGTGAGTCTTAATCTTTCTTTGTCCTCTCGACTTTGACATTTTGAAGAGAGAGTTATTTTGTAGTATGTCTCTCTGAGTATGTCTCTCTGTTTGGGTTCATCTGATGTGTCATCAAATTCAGGTTATGCATAAGTGGCAGGAATGCCTCAGAAGTGACACTGTGTTCTTCTCATTGATCCTATCAAGTGGCAGACAATTGCAATTTGTTTCCATATTGGTATTGATATTAACTTCAATCACAAAGTCTTGGACATGTCCTCAAGTCTCTCCACTATAAAGTTACTGTTCTCCCCTTTGTAATAAATAACCTGTGGGGAGATTATTTGAACTTATGTGAATATCCTATTCCTTATAAGACATCGATAGCTCTTCACTGAATCAAATTACTATGATGATGGCCAGATAGTGATTTTTAAATTCTGTCATTCCTTCTTCATTTATTAGTTAACTAACATTTTACTTTTATGATCTTTCCTTCTCCTGTATTTATTTACCTCTGTCAATATGGATCCATGGGTTCTGATTTTATTCAGTGGGTTATCATCCATTAATATTGTTACTTATTTTGATGTTCAGACTGTCCCATATTTGGGGGAGCTCCTTCAGCTGGCTTCCATGCCTTTCATTCCTTGAGCATATTCTTACTTCTGGCACAAGATGGTCCAGGCTTGCCCTGACCAACGTGGCTCATTTGGTTGGGCATTGTTACACCATGCAAGGTGTTGTCAGTGGATTCCTGTTTGGGAACCCACATGCTTGGCTTGTGGATTCAGTTCCCAGTTGGGGCATGAGCAAGGGGAAAGTAATTGATATTTCCTTTCCTTCCCTTCTCTCTCCCTTCCCCTCTCTCTCCCTTCCCCTCTCTCTAAAATAAATAAGCCCTGACTAGTGTGGCTTAATTGTTTGGATGTTGTTGCACAAAGTGAAAGGTCACTGGTTCGATTACTCATCAGGGCACATGCCTAGCTAGGTTGCGGGTTTGGTCCCTGGTGAGGGTGTGTATGAGAGGCAACTGACTGATGTTTCTCGCTCATATCAATGTTTCTCTCCCCCTCTCCCTTCCTTCTCCTCTCTCTAAAAATAAATTAATTCATTAAAATAAGTAAATAAAATAATTAAAAACAAAAATGGTCCAGGCTTACTTTCCCAGCCCCATCCCTGGACTCAGTCATTTTGCTTAAGACCCCTGATTCTTTTTAGTGGGGAGTGATATTTGAACTTGAGATCTGGAATCTAGGTGTGCTCATCACCCCTGAGGTGCTTTTACTCATGTCCTGTCAGTGGACAGACTGGGGAAAATAGCCATTTCACATTATTGTTGTCTTTCAACATTTTATATTTGTAGCTCCTGTTTTTTCACTGTAAGAAATCTGGCTCCCCCCCGAAATCAGTATATTTACTCCTTTGCTCAATTCTACAATATACAAAAACTTGCTTCAGAATCACTGCAACTATACTACTATTAACCATAAATGTACTAGCCTATTAAATTGAATTTAAGGTTCCTTTGCAGTTGTTTTGGTCTTTTTATCTTCAGACTGAGGGAAGTAAAAGTACTATAGCTAAAAGTTACTTGGATTTTTCCCCACTTTTTAAAAATATGGTTGTTATCATTTGGTATATAATTAAGTTTGTTTCTGTTTGCTGCTTCCAACTTTGGAGTTTAAAAAAAATCCTTGTCGATGTAACTTTTTAAAATATGATGTGTCTTGGTGTGGGCCTCTTTAGATTCATCTTGTTTGGGACTCTACGTTTCCTGGGCCTGGATGTCTATTTCTTGCACCAGGCTGGGGAGATTTTCAGCCATTATTTCTTTAAATAGATTTTCCAGCCCATTCTCTCAGTCCTCTCCTTTTAAGACACCCATTGTGAAAATGTTAATATGCTTGATTGATGTTCCAGAGGTCCCTGAAATTATACTCATCTTTATAATTTTTTTTTCTGTTCTGATTGGGTGTTTTCCACTATCTTGTCTTCCAAATTTCTCATTGGATCCGCTGCTCCATGTAATCTTCTATTGATTCCATCTAAGATACTTTTTATTTCAGTTAATGTATTCTTCATTTCTGACTGGTTCATTTTTTTATGTTTTCTATCTCCTTTTTCATGTTTCTTATCTCTTTGTTGAAGCTCTCCCAGAGATCTTTGAGCATTATTTTTTAAATAAAAATTTTAAAGATTTTATTTATTTTTAGACAGAGGGGAAGAGAAAGAGAAAGAGAGAAAGAGAAACATCAGTGTGGTTCCCTCTCATGCACCCCCTAATGGGGACCTGGCCTGCAACCCAGGCATGTGCCCTGACTGGGAACCGAACCAGCAACATTTTAGTTCGCAGGCCAGTACTCAATCCACTGAACCACACCAGCCGGGGCTCTTTGAACATCCTTATTCTCATTGTTCGAACTTGTTATCTGGCAGACTGCTTGTCTCTGTTTCATTTAGTTCTTTTTGTGTGTTTTTTTCCTGGTATTTCATTTAGGACATATTTCTGTCTCCTCACTTTGGCTGTTTCTTTGTGTTTGTTTCTATGAATTAGGCAAAACAACAACCTCTCCTGCTCTTGAAAGAGTGACCTTGAATAGAAGCTACCTCTTTGTAAGACTGCATGTGTCAAGTGTCTTTGGCAGGCCAACTAGAGTGGAAGCATGGGTAGGCCACAAGGATTGGGAGCAGTGAGCTTTACTAGGGCCTGGAGCTGTATCTGTAGTGGGTCAGGCCAAGGGAAGGCCTGGGAGCAAGCCACACTGGAACCAGTTGGAGTTGTAGCTGGATTGGGCTCAGGCCTTGGGTAGTCCCCAGGGCAAGCCACACCTAGACCTGGAGGTGAAGCTAGAAAAAGGTGCAGGCTTTAGGAATCTCCAGAGGTAAGATTCTGGTATTGTAGCTGAAGCCAGTATGGTCTACAGGAAGTCCCAGGGACAAGCCACACCTGGGCAGGAGTTGTGACTGGGTTGCGGGGAGTCAAGTCCCACAGCTGAAAGCTGGAGCTAGAGTGGGCTGCAGGCAGACCTGTTTCTGTGTGGTCTCTCTATTGTGCAGAAGCTGTTCAGTTAAGTCTGAGTTCTTCAGGGAGAACTGTTCTGTCTGAAGGTGTAAATTAAATGTGTTTCTGGAAGTAGGTGATTTTAGGGTCTTCCTGTGCCATCATCTTAGAACAGAAACCTCCTGTAATTGTTTTCTCTTGGCTAATGTCCTTTTGGTGTGTCATTATGTTGTTGTTGTGGTTGGTAGAAGTCCTTTGGTCTTATTTCTTATCTCTTTTTAAAAAAAGTATATATTTACTTTAAGTATATTTGGCATATAGTATTGTATTTTTGTTATAGTATTTTCAGGTATACATTACAGTTATTTGACATTTTTATACCTTACAATATGATCAGCCCACTAATTCTAGTAATCATCTGTTACCATGCAAACTGACCACAGTATTGTTTACTATATTCCCCTTCACCCTTTCCACCCATCTCCCTCTTACCTTCCCCTCTGGCAACCATCCCTTTGATCTGTTTCCATGAGTCTGTTTTTGTTTTGCTCATTTTTTAAATTGAATGTTGGATATAACATTTAAAAGGGGGAATAGGGCCGGCCAAGATGGAGGCATAGGTGGAAATACTGTACCTCCTCGCACAACCAAATTTAAGGACAACAAAGATTTAAAAACAAAAATACAACCAAAACAGAAAATTGAACTGTATGGAAATCCAACAACAATGAACCATTCATCCAGACTGGTAAGAGGGGCGGAGTTGGCAGCCAGTGGAGAGGGGTCGTGGCAGGGGAAAGTGGTGGCTGCCGGACCAACCCAGGCGCTCAGGCAGCAGTTGGCAGATTCCAGGGATGGGGTGGCAATGGGCAGACCCAGTGAGGGCGCAAGATGGCTGGCTGACCGCAGTCACACATTCACATGCAGATAAATCAGGTGAAAAAACAGACAGTGACACAGACTGGGCAACCCAGGGCCCCAGCACTGGGAAATAAAGCCTAAAAGCACCAATTGAAAAAACTTTCAAAGGTTGAGGTGCCAGGAAAGGCTCCAGCCTCACAGGAGAGTTCACTGGAGAGACCCACAGGGTCCTAGAACGCACACAAATCCGCATACTTGGGAACCAGCACCAGAAGGGCTCAATTTGCTTGTAGGAAGCAGCAGAGGGGACTGAAACCGAAGAGAAAGCAGAACAAATGCCATTTCTCCTTCTCTGACCCCACCCCCAGTCACAACCCAGCTACTGGATTGACCCACCCTGGTGAACACCTAAGCTTTTACCCCCAAATGTAACGGGCCTGAATAGACCAAAACATTATGGCTCAAGCAGAACAAAAAGCCCCAGAGCCAATACTTCTAAGTGACCAAGAGATAGCCAACCTATCAGATGCATAGTTCAAAACAATGGTGATCAGGATGCTCACAGAACTGGTTGATTTTAGTCACAAATTAGATGAAAAAAATGAAGGCTACACTAAGTGAAATGAAGCAAAATGCACAGGGAACCAATAGTGATGGGAAGGAAACTGGGACTCAAATCAATGGAGTGGTCCAGAAGGAAGAAACAAACAGAGAAGAATGAAGAAACAAGAATTCAAAAAAAAAAAAAAGAGGCTTAGGAACCTCCAGGACATCTTTAAATTTCCAACATCCGAATTATAGGGGTGCCACAAGTGGAACACTTATTTGAGCAAATAATAAAGGAGAACTTCCCCAATATGGCAAAGGAAATAGACTTCCAGGAAATCCAGGAAGCTCAGAGAGTCCCAAAGAAGTTGGACCCAAGAAGGAACACAGCAAGGCACATCATAATTACATTAGCCAAGACTAAAATGAAGGAGAGAATTCTAGAAGCAGCAAGAAATAAGGGGACAGTCACCTACAAAGGAGTTCCCATCAGACTGTCAGCTGATTTCTCAAAAGAGACCTTCCAGGCAAGAAGGGGCTGGAAAGAAGTAACCCAAGTCATGAAATCCAAAGACCTACATGCAAGATTGCTTTATCCAGCAAAGCTTTCATTTAGAATGGAAGGGCAGATAAAGTGCTTCTCAGATAAGATCAAGTTCAAGGAGTTCATCATCACCAGGCCCTTATTATATGAAATGTTAAAGAGACTTATCTAAGAAAAAAAGATAAAAATATGAACAGTGAAACGACAGCAAACTCAGTTACTAAGAACGACACCTAAAACAAAAGCAAACTAAGCAGACAGTTAGATCAGGAGCGGAACCTTAGAAATGGAGATCACATGGAGGGTTAGCAACAGGGGAGTGGGTGGAGAAGAGACGGGGAGAAGGTACAGAGAATAAGTAGCATAGACTGTGGGAAGAAAATAGACGGGGACGGGGCAAGAGTAGTGTGGGAAATATAGAATCTAAAGAACTTGTGACACACAGACATGAACTAAAGGGGGGAATGGGGAGAGGGGGTGTGCAGGTTGGAGGGGGATGAAGGGGGGGAATAGGACAACTGTAATGGCATAATCAATAAAATATATTTAAAAATGGGGGTGGATAATTTGAGGCTGTATATTATGTTATTTTACTTCCAGAAAGAATTTACTTTTGCTCTGGCAAAGAGTTTGGGCAAGAGTTAAATAACACCATTCTAGGATTGAGTTTATTTGAACCTGAGTTTCAGCCTGAGAGCTGGTTTCTACCTGATGTTTATACTAAGACTGTAGTCCCTCAGAAATCCCAGTTGAAAGCCCTGCCTCCTCCATAGGCCCTGAAGTTTAGCTTTGTACCCTCAGCCCAATGACTCACCTAAAACTCCATGTAGTTTCTTAACTTCTCAAAACACCACTTTCTGCTAAGTTTCTCAGCTTGTTGGTCGCCAATTACAAATTGGCAAGTACTTTGAACAGCAAAAGCAGCACCAAATGTCAAGCTTCCCTCTCTGGGCTTTGCTTCTGTCTAGGATCTTGGTCCTTCAAATACTTACTGTAGATCTCTAATTCTTTAAATCTTTAAACAAAATCAAAAAAATAATTTCATCCAGCTGTTCTAGTTGCTCTCAGCAAGAGTATTTGTCTCGTATATACTTATCTAGATAACTAGAATCAGAAGTTCTGCAGTTTATTTTTGGAAGGTGAGAGAAGTGTTAAACATGATACTAGTTGCTTTCCAATTCTGGATAACTCCCTGCAGTGTGGTATTTATTGTGTTTGAACTATTAACCACTGAGAGACTTAAATGCACTAATTCTACTTTTAAGCATGACCTGTCTTCAGTTGTATGCCCAAATGGATCAAGTGAAATTTCATGAAGTGTTGTATAGATTAGGGTTCATCATTTAGTGACTTTATGTTAAAAGCACTAAAGAGTAAAACCTAATTTTTTCACATTTTAACTAATAATCAAGAAAATAGATAGTCTTCAACTCTTAAGTGAAAACTGTTTTTAATCTTGTAAGATTAATAATGCAAGTCTTTCCCTTTGATAGGGTAGAAGATATTGGTGTTTATGCCTATTTAAATTTATACTAGGTCTTGCTCAAGGGCATGCCAAGTGCTTTGCAATTGCCAGCAACAAAATCATTTATAACACAAAATTAAGAGTTAATTTGTCTTGATCACTGCCAAAGTGCCAAGCATTGTTTCAAAGGCATTGTATAAGTTGCTTTTATTTAATTTTCATAATATCTTAACCAGTAGAATTATTATACCTATTTTATAGTTGATAAAGCTGATTATAAGAAAAACTGTGCTTCTCCCTCACCAGTTTTTCTCCTGGTTAGGGTCACATTTTCTTACTTCTTTTTGTTTTTTAAAAGATTTTACTTAAATTTTTTAAGACTTACTGCTTGGGAAGGGAGGGAGAAGGAGAGAGAGAGAGAAACATCAATGTGTGAGAGATACATTGTTTGGATGCCTCTCACATGCCCCCAACTGGGAAACCAGTCCGCAACCTAGACATATGCCCAGACTGGGAATCAAACCCATGACCTTTTAGTTCACAGGCCAGCACTCAATCCACTGAGCCACACCAGCCAGGACTCTTACTTTTCCTTATGTCTAGTATATCTTTCTTGGAAGCTGGATTTTATGAATTTTGTGTTGAGTGTCAGATTTTGTTGTATTCCTTTAAATAGTGTACAGATGGAAATATTTTTGCACTCATCTTAGTCATAGATATCCCTTCCCTTCCAAGTAGGCTCCTGAATCCTATTGGGATGATCCAAGTAGTACTGATAACTTTCTTCTCTTCTTGTATGACAAGGTTCCGGCAACCTGGAATCAACCATATCTACAAGTAGTTCTAATTTCTTTTACTAGTAAATGGTCACTAAGGTTCACAGACTGGGTGTTAGGGTACTTATTTCACTGAGTTTCTTATTGTTTTCCAGGGGAAAAGAAACCTAGAACAGGAGTAGGCAAAGGGCCAGTAGTGAGTATTTTAGGATTTGTAAAGGGCCAGTAGTATTTTTGTAAAGGGCCAGTAGTGAGTATTTTAGGATTTGCAGGTTGTGTAATCTCTGTCACAACTGTTCAGCTCTGCCAATTTGAAACCAGACACAGGCAATGTGTAAACAACTACAGCTGCATTTTAATAAAACTTTATTTACAATAATTGGTTGTAAGTTGCATTTGGTTCACAGGCTATTTGACGAAATGTTATTCAACATTTATGGATAGTGGTTGCTGAATATTTCTACAAATATTCTAAATAGAAAGATTTGTTTGCAATTCCTTTGTTCTTAGAAATATCCCACAAGGTATAAATAAATGTGTATATTTTAAATTGACTTGAAATAGCTTTTTTGCATGAAGTTATGCCATAAATTTGATATACTAAGCCCATTAATTCAATTTTGCTTATGATATTTGAAGAATACTTTTTATTTTATTTTATAACTATGTATAATTGGTTCTAAAATCAGATGTGTAAAAATGGTATAGTTAGTGAGGTCTAGCTTCAGTCTTTGCTTTCTTTACCTTTTCCTTTCCTTGTCCTTTTGGCTGCTACTTTAGGTTTATCCTTCATTTATAGAAAATATATATAATGAAATATACATATATATTGAATCTATACCCCTGTGTGTGTATACTTAAGCACCTGTTTTAGTTGTACACTAAACACATTGTTTGGCAACTTAATGTTTTTAACTCAGTATATCCTGGGATCACTCCATAGCAATATATAGAAAAGCCAGATGATTTTTTAAAAAATTATGATAACAATACAGTTGACCCTTGAACAATGTGAGGATTAGGGTACAACCTCCCATGCAATAAAAAAATATGCACATAAATTTTAACTCCCCAAAATCTTAACTACAGTTGGCTCTTGGTATCTGTAAGGGTTGGACTCCAAGATCCCCTGAGGATGCCAGAATCAGTAGATGCTCAAATCCCTTATATAAAATGTCATAGAACAATGCAAACTGTTGGCCCTGTACATCTGCAGGTTCCTAACCACAGACCAAAAGCACTTTGCAGTCTGTGGTTGGTTGAATCCATGGATGTGAAATCAATAAATATAGAGACCTTATTGTATTTATTGAAAAATTACACATACAAGTGGATGAGTGCAATTTAAATCTGTGTTGTTCAACAACTAATGCTATATATAACAGTGGAATAAACATGAAAACTTAGTGAAACATGAATAATTTTCTACTAAAAATATAAATGGCTCAAAATTGCATTAGAAATAAATTAATTTAAATAGTCTAGTAGCCCCAAAGAGAAAATTTAAACAGGCCCAAAATATAACTTGAAAGGAAACCACATGTTTTATTTATGAGTTATATGAAAACTTCAAAAATGTGTAATTTCCAAAAGCTTAGTCTAACATGAAAGTATGTACCATTCCAAGTAAATTCATTTGATAACAAAATATAAGTTCTTCCCATATATTTTCACATTTAAAATAATTATTCATTGTTATCACTTGTATAAGAAATATTATGAAACATATAGACATTAAGAACTAATACTAAAATTTATATCAATATAAGTATGATATAAAATATTTAATATACTTCCATATCTTGATAATTATTTTCTCACATCTACAAAATATGAAAATTCTAAAATAGTAACGCATTATCAGAAACAATATTTTCTCCCTAACTCTTAAAGGAAACCACATGTTTTATTTATGAGTTATATGAAAACTTCAAAAATGAAGTTTTTTCAGATTTGCCCTATGAAAAGAAATGTTATTTTTAAATAAGTAGAACAGGAATGGTATCAACATTTTACTTTATCTTTATTTCAAATAGAGTATCATGAACTTGAATGTTCTGATCTGAAAGCAATTTTAGACAAAACTTAAATGTGTTAAGATGAATATTATGAATTTAAATGTTAACTAAGTAGAATATTATAGCAGGGAAGGCTAGAACATGGAAATCTTAAATATGTATATGGCCATTCTATAACTTACCATTTACCAAGTTAACATATTATATCATCATTTAGTTGTTGCATGTCTTTGTAAATGCTTCTTATATATCATATAAACCTATGAATCCCCAGAGATTATGAAAATTAGAAAAGGTTATAATAACATAGTATGTTATAATAGTTATGATTATCTGTCAATAACTAATCCAAAGTATGATTTAAAGATGAAAATCTATGTTTGATTTAAAGATAAAATCTATTCAAGATTTTTTTTAGCTTTAAATACTTTTTTGTTGTAAATTTGCATATTTATTTATAGTAAATGCAAAAGTCACATATGAAGGTAATGAGGACCCAGGAATAAGTTTATTTTTATTTTAGATCTTAGATAATACAGACAGGATATGCGTCAATTTAAAATCTGGATCATGACCCAAGATTACCAGTGTTTGTTATCTTTTGTTCAGTGGAAGCCAGTTTTACTTAATAGTGCTAAATGATGATACTAACAAATTATTACAGCAAACAGTAAATTATATAATTGTCATAGAGGAAGAATGGCATAAATTAAGTGGTTCATTCTTCTGCATATTTTTCTGAAAACTTGTTTCTGAGTTAGTTACACTTTTATAATAAAACTATCCAACTAAATAACCCTGGTCGTGCAGCAGTAAAGATTGGGATTTATCAATATGACAGTTTTCAAACATATTGCCATCTATATTGTCCATTTAGACTTGTTATGTGCCATTTTAATCTTACACAATACATCCCCAAAAGACACCAACAGAATAAAACAAAAAGGACTGTAAAACTTGTACAAAACAATGTCTCCTTGTGCTGTGTACCTCTCAGACACAGGATTCTAAGCAAATAAGCATGTGATAACACAATCTAGTAGTATGTGTGAACCTTGATATTTGGGCATTACAGGTAAATTCATGTTTTATAGGGCTTGAAGCTTATACAATTTGAGGAATACTTCTTGCAAAAAAAGGAATTTTACATTTCAAGTACAATTAGGTACTGGAAAGGACATGTAAGTAAGTGGCAATGAAGTTTAAGCTTCATTAGCCGTGTAGTAAATTAGCCTCTGCATCTGGCACATCGTAAACAGTCCACAATTGCAGAATTATTTATTATTAACAGCTGTTAATTAAATTTGAAGTCAAGATGAGTGGTAGGGTATGACCACCCTGTTGGCCTCTTGCAATGCCGTTAATGAAGTATGATTTAACAGTACCTTAGCCTTAGTTAAGTCTTGATTAGCTTTACTAAATGTGCTGGCCTTTCAGGTAAAACACATGAAAATGAAATAAAGCCAAGTAACTTTGAGTTTTTGATTTGTTCAGAATATGGCCATTTCTTAGAGCTTTATGAACACATTTAATTGTATATATCAAACATTTAAACTAAATTCCAACATTAAGATTATATAAAACTTAAAAAATAAATGAAGCCAGAGGCTAACCAATTGCAAAGTGATCGCATAGTAGATAGTATACATGCATCAGACCCTCAAGACTTATGAACTCTGACAAGACTAATGGGCCGACAGAGGAATGACAGAGATACACTCTCTACTGCATTTGGCTAAGACCATGTCTAGATAACCTCATTGTATTACACTTTGTTTTGTTGTATTTTCTGATACTGTGTTCTATACAAATTAAAGGCTTGTGGCATGGAGCAAGTGTATTGCATGGAGCCATTTTCCCGGCAGCATTTGCTTACTTCATGTCTTTGTGTCACATTTTGGTAATTTCCTGAATATTTCAAACTTTTTCCTTATTACTATATTTGTTATAGTGATCTGTCATTAGTGATTTTTGTAGGTTTATTCATGTATTTTTTATTTTTAATTAATTTTTTCAATTACAGTGTGATCTTTGACGTAAATAGTGTAATTGTTTTGGGGCCCTATGAACCACATTCATATACAATACCAAACTTAGTCAATAAACATGGTATGTGTTCTAACTGCTCCATCAACTGGTGGTTACCCCATCTTTCTCCCTCTGCTCAGGCTTCCCTATTTCTTAAGACAACAACATTGAAATCAGGCCAAGTAGTAACCCTACAATGGCCTTCAAGTGTGCAAGTAAGAGGAGAGTTGTATGTCTCACACTTTAAATCAAAACCTAGAAATTATTAAGCTTAGTGAGGAAGGTATATCAAAAGCTGATATAGGATAAAAGCTAAGCCTTGTGTGTCAAACAGCCATGTTGTGAATACAAAGAAAAAGTTCTTGAAGGAAATTAAAATGCTACTCTGGTGAACCATAATTGTGTGGATATATTTCTTTTTCTTTGGTTTATATATTTGCATACCAGTGTCATACAGTCTGAACTAGAGTCAGTTTTAGATATTCACTTTGTTTTTACATATACATTTTAAGATCTATTTGTAAATCCCATAAAAACCTTGAAGGGATTTCAATTGGAATTCCACTAATTTTTATGGTTTAATTGGGTTCAGAATTGATATCTTTATTATGTATAGTCCAGCCATAAGCAGGTATATGTTTATATTTTAATCAGATATTTATGTCACTCAGTAATGGTTGGCAAGTTCTTCTCATATGTATTGCGTATCTTTTACTTCTTTTCAGTGAAGAATCACATGGAAATATTGCCAATGAGAAAAACAGAAAAAAGCTACCTAACTTATTTTATAAGTATAGTATAACCTTGAGAGCAGTCAAGCCCAAGTAAGGTCATAGACTTTTGTTAATTATGAACATAGATATAAAAGCCTTAAAGTACTAGCAAATTAAATACAGTAGAATGTTATTAAATATTACTGATTTCTATATTGACTATAAGGATCTGTTATAAAAGCATCATGATATTCTGGATTAAAAGAGAAAACATGATTATTTCAATTGATATATATTTACATTGCTTTCAATTATTCATTGTTCTAAGTTATTTATGATCATCAATCTTGGACATATCATTTCCTTAGGAAAGTTTCCCAAAAGTATATGCATGCAAATTTTAAATTCTGATCTGTTATTAAAATGTAGAATCAGGAATCTTCTCCTATAAAGGGCCAGATGGCAAATACTGCAGGCTTATGGGACAAGAGGAAAAATTGAAGTTATAAAGGTACTGCATATAACAAGAAAGAAAACAAATTTTTATATATTTTTACTGATGAAATTAAAATATAATAATTGAGTATGATTTTTGTAAGACAGGTCTATAAATATGAATATGAAACTTGGTGGGGATAACATTTCAATTTGGGTTGAAACTTGGTGGTTCTTATTATCAAAATCTGTTGCAAATGTTCATCTATTCATGCTGATCTATGATGAGATTTTACATATTTCACTGTTGCAAATTTCTTTAATCAAAGAAGGCACTGCAATATATTGATACCAATCTATAAGTAATTTTTTTAAGAATTCTATTAGCTAAAAGATTAGACTGCCTTTTAGCATGCATTATATTGCAAATTAATCACTTCTAATTAAAGTTCCTCAATAATTGCACTGTTAAATAGACTTTGGGATATGGAAATTTCTTTGCACTTGCATCAAGGATAAGAAACTCTGCTGTGGACTGAAATCAGAAAATATATTGCTGGGAATTTGTGTCAACATGGAGATGTCACTTTAACTTTTGATAGTGCTGGAAATGTGTTGTTAACAGCCTGCATTACTTGTAAGTCAAACAACATTAGTTCTCATTGAAATGACTTTATCACAGTGTAAGTTTCACATGCAAGTAGTTTGGCCATATAGTTTTAGGCTGAAACATTTTCAAGTCTGCAGCATAAGCTAATTCAGAAGCCATTTATAGTTAAATAAGAGCACGGTTTTTCAACAATTTAAAAATGTAAACACCATTCTTAAGGACTGTACAAAAGGCAGGCTATGTTTAGCCCATAGGCCATAGGTTATCAATCCCTGCTTCATAAATTCTTATATTCCCATTAAATGTAAGTGCCTGTCTCCCCACAAACTTTGCAACCAGTAAATATTAACTTTAACTGAAATTACATTTTTCAATATTTACTTGAGTATTAATAAAGTAAAATATATTTTTATGATTATAGGCTACTTACATATCTTCATTGTAAACTGATTGTTCTCTTTCTTCTTTCATTTTTCTTGCAGTAAAATTTTCATTCCAATACTCATTCAGTGTACCAGAATAGTTCTGAGTCCTTTTTTGTGTCTTTACCCACTTACTATTTTCCTCTGATTTCCCCCACACATCCAACACCTCTTTCACATTGAAAGACCTGCCATTGCCTAACAGAACTGTTTTCTCAAGGTTCTCTACATATATGCACTGTATCTTTCATTCTCTGTCACCTTTTCTCCATTCTCCCTCCTACTGTGACTCTTATTTATCCTTAAGACTCAAATCTAGGATCAGTTCCTCCTCTTTCACTCTGTAGCACTGTGCAATATCTGCCATAAAACCATCACAGACACACACATGCACATGTGTGTGTGTGTTTGTGTGTGTATATGACTCTTAAGGATAAATATATATATTTATACATATAAATACATATAAATATATATCATATATATTTATGTATATATAAAATTAATTGTTTACAGTGTCCCCATGGGGCTCAAAGCTTCATGAAATATGGTGTTGTAGTTGAGCTCTATACTCCAGAAACTGCTGGCACTTAGTAGGCAATGGTTTGTTTACTGAATTAGTTCAAAATAATAGTAGTATTAATAATATTAGCAAAGTAATATTTACCAGATACATTTGTATAGTAGTATTCCAAAGAAATTAATTTTGAAGACGCTCTCTGACATTTTTCTTCATTTAAATCTCACCAAGGAAAATAGTAATTAAGGTTTTTATTCCCTGACAAGACTATGTCAGACATTTTATTTTAAAAACTTGTCTTTTTCTTTAAAGACAAAATAACTTGTTTAAATAATTGCCATTAGTTATAGCTGTACTCTCTGTTTTAAGAAAATTTGCTTATACTGGAAAAGGAAACAGAAAATTAAAATACAAAAAGAAAGTATATTTATCAGCCATGTCTGTTTTGTAATCTTAACAATAAGTTCTTTCTTTCAAAAAGTCTTCTTTGTAACTTGACCAAGATTCATTTTGGAATTAATCTCCTTTTTTGCTTTATTTCCAAAGGACATCCATTACCTTGCACTAGATAAGGGTGAATTGGCACTAGCTGAAGTGGCAAGAAAAAGAGCTAGAGACATTGATGCAGAATCAATAACCTCTGGAGTTGGTAAGAATTCATGCTGTTTTTTTTTAAGTGCTTCTTGTTTTAATCAATACTTTTTCAGTATCATTTCTGTTTATGTTTTTAGGGCATGGTTGGTTAATTTGAATTACTTTCTTTGTAAAGACTGTCTTTAAGAAAGAATTAAGCCTGGCTAAGCAGTACAATATAAATATATATGTTGGAATTTTGTTATTATGAGATTTGATGATCATTGATTAATCACTGCTTAGCGAAAAGCATAGAGGACTTTGTTCTTTTCGTAAGATTTTGAGAAAAAGAATTTATTATCAGCTCTTCCTGGTCCTTTACATTTCCATTAAAACCAATACAGAAATGTATATAATCCTTTATTTACACGTAGACATGTCATATCTCAAAATACTTCTCTGCTGTATCAGACAAAATACTTCACATGTAATTTTAGGTTTGATGGGAGACTTGTTTTTGTTTAGAAGTTACTGGAGTCATTTTACAAAGTAGTCTTCCAAAGAAAACCAGTAAAAAACCTAACTTGAATCTAAAGGTCCATTCAAAACTTTGTAATATAGAAAAATGAGTTTTTAATCCTGTTATAATATCAACATGACCTTCCTTTTTCCAAATTCAGTTTATCTAATGGGAGTACTGATCTCTAGATACCCCAATTCCTATTCTTCTTGCTATTTCCTATTCCTAGGTTAGGCAGAGCACCCTCATGATTGTAATAGATTTCATTTCTTTTTGGAACTTTTATGAAACAAGGAAGTTTTATTAATAAGATTTCCACTGTATAAATTGCTTGAAAATGTAACAGTTCTCCCTATTGATAGATCATCTTGTGCTCTGTTTTTGGAATGCTGTTTGCAGACAAAGGGAGTAATTTTTAGCTTCTTTCTAACATCTCCAATCAGCGACCCCAGTCTTCAGGGTGGTGTTGAAGGACTCAAAGCTATACCAGTATGATACCTCTAAACCCGAATACTAAAGCTGACAATTGCTTACGAGAGAGATGATTCCATTTTACCCCATCCCTGAAAGAGTTCCAAATTGATGCATAAACCACTTTAAAACTCCATTCCTAATCCACAAGAAATACTATTAATACAATATTAGATAAGAATAACTTCAGTTGACTTACCACTATATCTTGTTGCTTCTTAAGTATATTGATGAGCCTCCAAAAAAATAACAATAAGCTAATATTTATCAAATGCCTAATATGAGCCAGATACTAAATAATAGATATGTACTAATCAGTACTCACAACTTTGTGAGGTGGGTAGTTTGAATTTGTTATGAAAAGTCACTTTTAACTAAATGATGAAACCATACCATGTTAATAGGAATTATGATTGTATATGATGAGGTTATAAATGTCCTCCATCCCTATCCTCTAGACATTTAGGAATATACAGGAGAAGGGTTATATCATAAGTAAATTTTATGGGATTTTTCCTTAGTTATTTACCCTTCCTTTTCCACAGGGTATCAGATGTAATGGAAGCCATCTTTGCATTTGAAAGCTATTCAGAGTTACTAGGGGTAAAAAGGAATGTGAAGAGATTACCATGAAATTTCAGAAAAATAAAGAAAGCCTACTACTCAGCCCACCAAAACATACTTTGTTTATTTTTTAACCAGATTGCTTTGGCCAGTTGATAATTCCTAGCCAAAGAGCTTGGATTCCCTCTCTAAATCCTGCTTCATTTCTAGCAAGTATTTTTTCTTCACTGAAACCTTGTTACTTCCCACAATTTTCAAGCAAAATTTTCAGTTTTTTTAGGTCTTACTCTTTGACCTTGGTCACTATCCCTTGAGAAATATCATTCAATTACAATAGCAAATCTCAAAATATGATAATCTTAGATGAGTGTTCTACTCTACTTTCCTTCCAGAAAACTGGATGTATCCCACTCACAATTCCCAATGGAATTAGGAAAGAGTATCTGGTTTCCTCATCATAGTCTCTTCTTTACAGCCCAAGTCATACTGGGAAAGCTAATTTTCTCTCAGATTTCCTGAATTTAATTCAACTGTTGTCTCAAACTTTTCTAAAAGCAGAAAGTAATTAAACTTTGGCTTTCAAAGGGGTTCACTGATGAAAGCAAGAAGGAAAATTGTGTAAAACATCAAGAGTATTTAATTGTGTATGTTCCATATCTTCTTTATCCAATCATCTATCAGATACTTTGGTTGTTTCCATATCTTAGCCAAATCTGTGGTGATGGAAGATAATTTGACTTTGGATGGTATGCACACAATGCACTGTATAGACCATGTATCATGTAAAAGGTACACTTGAAACCTATATAATTTTATTAACCAATGTCACCCTAATAAATTTAATTAATTAAAAATAATAAAAGTAAAAAAATACCAGAAAAATCAGAACACATATGTCATGAACAGTGACCATGTCAAGAACAATGATGATTTGAAAGAGTGCTATTAAGCTGCTGTGCAGCTGCTGATCACAGAACTGGAATTCGCCTCACCTGGGTCTGGTGCTTGGTGAAATCTCCCTTTGGATATGCTGCTTGTGAAGCTTATTGGATCCTGCTCTGATGTTGTCTGAAGCTGGCTACTGGGTGTGTTGGTTGTGGTCACCTTGGGAGGGACTCTAAAGCAGACCAATGTCAGATGCTGTCTGACTAGCCCTAGGCAACATGTTTGGAGCTACAAGTGACCCATAGTCTGTGGCTGCCTCTGCTGGACCTGGGTGCAGGTGGGAAGGACCAAGCTGTGCACTAAGGCTGACCTTTACTAGCACTGCTCCCAGGGCACGTCAGCAAAAGTCCCAAGGCACCTCAAGATTTGCCTCTGTCTGCCTCCACCTGCTGGCTGCCTATTAGGCTCAGTCACTGAAAAAGCCTCTGACAGTACGACAGTACTCAAGTTTCATGAGGTAGGTTCTCAGTGAGACACCAGTTAGCAGCAAGTGGTGTTCACCAGACCTATACAAGTTCAAACTAGGTGCCAGTGCTGTGTCTGAGGCCACTCAGCAAATGTCCCTGGGTATACCAAGTCTAGCTGCAACCACTGAGTGCTCACATACCTTTGTGTTGGGACAGTCTCAGGGAGTTGCCAGGGTGAGGCCAGCAGAGTTTAATGAAACCTCAACAGACCAGGGTTTGGCTATGTGAAGGGAAGGCTCTTCTCTGGTCAGGTGTGTAAGGAAAAACTGTCCTCTGTCCTAGAGCCACACAACTCAGTCTGTCCCAGATTATGCTGGAAGAGATGGAGCTCAGCAGGGTAGGGCTGCCAGGAGTTGGGTAGATGGGGCTAGTGGGTCTCTCATGAAATGGAAGTGCTGTTCAGGTTTCAGGAAAGTTGGGGGGTGTGAACCCTGCCTCACAGACACACAACTTGGTCTGTCCCAGATTTTTCTCCAACCTTGATGGAGTTTAATCGCTAGGAATTGAGTGGGTGGGCTCCCGGAGCCCAGAGTGTGGAGCTAGTGGATCTCTCATGAGAGGTAAGCACCAGTCAAGTTCATGGGAAAGTGGGTAAATTGGCCCCCACCCCAAACCGTGTAACTCAGCCCTCCCCAGACCTCTGTACCATGGCCAAGGCAGCTGACTGTTCATCAAGGCAAAACGTCTCGGGGTAGGGCAAGAGGGAGTCAGAGGGTGGAGCTATTCCGTCTAGGCTGATGCCACGGGACAGGGTGGGGTGTGGGGGGGGATGCTCCAGCCAAGAAAGATGGTGTCTTCAGTATAGGAAAATGACTCAGCACAGGGTTCCTTGTGGCTTCCCCTTCAACTGTCTCCCCAGAGCCACAAACCCCAACACTCCTCACATGACTTTAGTTCACTCCACCTCTGGCACTGCTCAGGGTGAGTGGCTGCAAATGAAATTTTCTTGCATTGGCCCCTTAAAAGGGTGTCTATGTCTCTAGCAGACTCCTGTCTCTCTCTGATGGACAAGAGCCCCACTACTTTTCAGTCCCATGTTATATGGACGCATCTTTCCAGCTCTGGTACTCTCAGCTGGGGAGCCTGGCTTGGGGTTGAGCCACCAGGCTTGGGGTTGAGTCACCAGGCTTTTCGGGGGAATCTCCAGCAGCTGAGATATCCCTCTGGAACTTCAGCTGACACTCATGTGTGTGGGGTGAGCCCTTTTCACATCTCTGCCCTTCCTACCAGTCTCAATGTAACTTATTCAGTAAATCCTTGGCTATAAGATTTATCTTCAGCTGGTCTTGACTTGGTTGTTCAGGATGATTTTTCTGTAATTTAGTTGTAATTCCAATTTAGTCCTAGGAGGCTATGAGTGTATCTTCTACCTATTCAGCTCCCATCTTCGATTCTCTATTTGTTGCCTCTTTGATAATAGCCAATCTGAAGGACGTGAGGTTGTATCTCATAATTTTTAATTAATTTATTTAATGTTGGTTAATAAGATTATATAGGTTTCTAGTATACATTTCTATGATACATGATCTGTATACGGGCATTCTATGCCCACCACCCAGTCAAATCATCTTCTGCCACCATACACTTGCCCCGTTTACCACTTACCATCCACCTACACACATTCCCTCTACTCTCCACTCTACTACTGAAACTGAGTTTCAGTTTTACGTTCCACATATGAGTGAAATCATATGGTTCTTTACTTTTTCTGTCTGGCTTATTTCCCTAAGCATAATATTCTCAAGATCTATCTATACTGTTGCAAATGGTAGTATTTTATATTTTCTTAAGGCTGAGCAATATTCCGTTGTATATATATACCACATCTTCTCTATCCATTCATCTATTACTGGACATTTCAGTTGTTTCCATGTCTTGGCCACCATGAACAGTGTTCTGATGAACATAGGATTGCATGTATTTTTGAGAATAATTTTCCAGGTAGATATCCAGAAGAGGGGTTGCTTGGTCATATGGTAACTCTATTCTTAATTTTTTAAGGAACCTCTGTACTGTTTTCCATAGTGACTGTATCAGTTTACATTCTCACCAGAAGTGAATAAGGGTTACCTTTTCTCCACAACCTCTCCAACACTTATTATTAACCTTGTTGATAGTAGCCATTCTAATGGCAGTAAAGTGGTATCTCACTGTGGTTTTAATTTGCATTTCCCTAGCAGCTCGTGAAGTTGAGCATCTTTTCATGGTCTGTTGGCCATTTGTATGTCTTCATGGGTGAAATGCCTGCCCAGGTCTTCTACTCGTTTTTTAATTGGATTGTTTTATTGTTCTTTAGTTCTATGAGTTCTTTATATATTTTGGATTAACCTCTTGTGGAGCTGTTGTTTACAAATATATTGTCCTATTCAGTTGGCTGCCTTTTTGTTTTGTTGATGGTTTATTTTGCTGTATAGAATTTTTAAAATATATTTTATTGATTATGCCATTACAGTTATCCCTGTAATGGATAACTATCCTCCACCCTAAACACCCCTCCCCCACCATTCCCCCCTTTCGTTCATGTCCATGTCACAAGTTCTTTAGATTCTGTATTTCCCATAGTATTCCTGCCCTACCCCCCGTCTATTTTCTACTTACCGTCTATGCTACTTATTTTCTGTACCTTCTCCCCCCTTCTCCTCCTCTCACTCCCGTTGCTAACCCTCCATGTGATCTCCATTTCTATGTTTGCGATCCCAATCTAGCTGTCCTCTTAGTTTGCTTTTGTTTTAGGTGTGGTTGGTAATAACTGAGTTTGCTGTCCTTTCACTGTTCATATTTTTATCTTCTTTTTCTTTCCTTTTTTAAAAAATATATTTTATTGATTATACCATTACAGTTGTTCTATTCCCTCCCCTTCATTCCCCTCCACCCGCACCCTCCCTCCCCCACCATTCTCCCCGCCTTAGTTTATAACCACGTGTCTCAAGTTCTTTAGATTCTATGTTTCCCCCACTATTCTTGCCCTCCCCCCTATCTATTTTCTACCTACTGTCTATGCTATTTTCTGTACCTTCTCCCCCTTTCGCCTCCTCCCACTCCCCTGTTGCTAACCCTCCATGTGTTCTTCATTTCTATGGTTCCACTCCTGATCTAGCTGTCCTCTTGGTTTGCTTTTGTTTTAGGTGTGGTTGTTAATAACTGTGTGTTTGCTGTCCTTTCACTGTTCATATTTTTCATCTTCTTTTTCTTATATAAGTCCCTTTAGCATTTCATATAATAAGGGCTTGGTGATGATGAACTCCTTGAACTTGACCTTATCTGAGAAGCACTTTATCTGTCCTTCCATTCTAAATGAAAGCTTTGCTGGATAAAGCAATCTTGGCTGTAGGTCTTTGGATTTCATGACTTGGAATACTTCTTTCCAGCCCCTTCTTGCCTATAAGGTCTCTTTTGAGAAATCCGCTGACAGTCTGATGGGTACTCCTTTGTAGGTGATTGTCCCCTTATCTCTTGCTGCTTCTAGGATTCTCTCCTTCATTTTAATCTTGGCTAATGTAATTATGGTGTGCCTTGGTGTGTTCCTTCTTGGGTCCAACTTCTTTGGGACTTTCTGAGCGTCCTGGATTTCCTGGAAGTCTAGTTCCTTTGCCAGACTGGGGAAGTTCTCCTTTATTATTTGTTCAAATAAGTTTTCCACTCATGGCTGTTTCTTTCCCCCTTCTGGTACCCCTATAATTCAGATGTTGGAACGTTTAAAGATGTCCTGGAGGTTCCTAAGCCTCTCCTCATTTTTTTGAATTCTCATTTCTTCATTCCTTTCTGGTTGGATGTTTTGTTCTTCCTTCTGGTCCATTTCATTGATTTGAGTCCCAGTTTCCTTTCCATCACTATTGGTTTCCTGTGCATCTCCCTTCATTTCAATTAGTTTAGCCTTCATATGTTCCTCTAATTTGTGGTTAAAATCAACCAGTTCTGTGAGCATCCTGACCACCAGTGTTTTGAACTGTGCATCTGAAAGGCTGGCTATTTCTTGGTCACTTAGAATTATAGGCTCTGGGGCTTTGAGCTGTTCTTGAGTCCTAATGTTTGGTCTGTTCCCACCTGTTATGTATGAGGGGTGGAGCCTTAGGTGTTCACCAGGGCCAGGCAACTCAGTGGCTGGGTTACAATGCTGTATATGGGGGTGGGGTCAGAGAGGGGAAAAAAATGGTGCTTTGCTCTGCTCTGCGCTCTCTCAGATTTCTGTCTCCTCTGCAGCTTCCCACAAGCAAATTGGGCCCCTCTGGTGCTGGTTCCCAGGTGTGTAGGCCTGTGTACTCTCTAGGACCCTGTGGGTCTCTCCAACAAACTCTCTGTGAGCCTGGGAGCCTCTCCCGGCCCCTCAACCCTGAGAAAGTCTTTCCAGTAGATGCTTTCAAGCTCTAATTCCCCCTGGGGCCCTAGTCGGTCTCACTGCTGGCTCCTTTGCTGGTTTATCTGCACGCGAATGTGTGACCGCAGTCAGCCAGCTGCCCTGCACCCTCACTGGGTCTGCCCGTTGCCACCCCACGCCTGGGATCCACCAACCGCTTCCACCTTCGCTCCTGGGTGGGTCAGACCAAACAATCTTTCCAGCCAAACAACCCCACTCCACTGCTGACTCCGCCCCTCTTACTGGTCTGGCTGGGTGGTTCGTTGTTCTGTATAGAATTTTTTTAGTGTTATATTGTCCATTTTTATTTCTGCCTTTACTTCCCTTACCTTTAAGGTCAAATTCATAAAATATTCTCTAAGGCCAAGGCCCATAGTTTAATACCAATATATTCTTCTATGTAATTTATTATTTCAGGCCTCATATTTAGATCTTTGATACATTTTAAATTAATTTTTGTACATGGAGTGGAATTATAATCTAATTTGATTCTTCTGCAGGTGGCTTTCTAATTTTTCCAGCACCATTTATTGAAGAGGCTGTGCTTTCTCCATTGTGTGTTTCTGGCTCCTTTGTCCAAAACTATGTGCACATATACATGTGGTTTTATTTCTGAGCTCTCAATTCTGTTCCATTGGTCTTTATGCCTGTACCATGCTATTTTGATTATTGTTGCTCTATGTACAATTTTAAGTCAGGTAGTGTGATACATCTAGCTGTGTTCTTTTTTCAAAGGATTGCTTTTGGTTCTTTGGTGTGTTTTGTGGTCCCATATAAATCTGGCAAATTCTTTTGTCCTATTTCATTAAAAAAATGCCATTGGTATTTTGATGGTGATTGCATTAAATCTGTATATTGCTTTGGGTAATATAGACATTTTAACTATGTTGATTCTTCCAATCTGTGAACATAGAATCTCTCTCTATTTCATTGTGTCTTTTTCAATCTCCTTTAATAATGCTTTGTAGTTTTCAGCATATAGGTCCTTCACATTCTTTGTTGAGTTTATTCCTAGGTACTTCATTCTTTCTTTTTGTTGCATTGCAAAAGGAATTTTTAAAAAATATATATTTTATTGATTATGCTATTACATTTGTCTCATTTTCCCACCTTCACTCCTCTCCACCCTGCATACCCCCTTCCACCCACATTCCTACCTTTTAGTTCATGTCCATGGGTCATACATATAATTCTTTGGCTTCTATATTTCTCATACTATTCTTACCCTTCCCTTGTCTATTTTCTACCTAGTCTACTTATTCTCAACTATGCTACTTATTCTCTTACCTTTTCTCCCTCTCTCTCCCACTCCCCCGTTGATAACCTTCCATATGTGATCTCCATTTCTGTGGTTCTGTTCCTGTTCCAGTTGTTCACTTAGTTTGTTTTTGTTTTAGTTGTAGTTGTTAATAATTGTGATTTGCTGTCATTTTACTGTTCATATTTTTATCTTCTTTTTCATAGGTAAGTCCCTTTAACATTTCATATAATAAGGGCTTGGTGATGATCAACTCCTCCAACTTGACCTTATCTGAGAAGTGCTTTATCTGCCCTTCCATTCTAAATGATAGCTTTGCTGGATAGAGCAATCTTGAATGTAGGTCCTTGCCTTTCATGACTTGGAATACTTCTCTCCAGCCCCTTCTTGCCTGTAAGGTCTCTTTTGAGATATCAGCTGACAGCCTGATGGGCACTCCTTTGTAGGTGACTGTCCCCTTTTCTCTTGCTGCTTCTAGGATTCTCTCCTTCATTTTAATCTTGGATAATGTAATTATGATGTGCCTTGCTGTGTTCCTCCTTGGGTTCAACTTGTTTGGGACTCTCTGAGCTTCCTGGATTTCTTGGAAGTCTATTTTCTTTGTCAGATTGGGGAAGTTCTCCTTTATTATTTGTTTGAATAAGTTTTCCACTTGTTGCTCCTCCTCTTCCCCCTCTGGTACCCCTATAATTTGGATGTTGGAATGTTTTTTTTAAATATATTTTATTGATTATACCATTACAGTTGTTCTATTCCCCCCCTTCAATCCCCTCCACCCGCACCCTCCCTCCCCCACCATTCTCCCCCCCTTAGTTTATAACCACGTGTCTCAAGTTCTTTGGATTCTATATTTCCCCCACTATTCTTGCCCTCCCCCCTATCTATTTTCTACCTATCATCTATGCTATTTTCTGTGTCTTCTCCCCCCTTCTCCCCCTCCCACCCCCCTGTTTCTAACCCTCCATGTGTTCTTCATTTCTATGGTTCCTCTCCTGATCTAGCTGTCCTCTTAGTTTGCTTTTGTTTTAGGTGTGGTTGTTAATAACTGTGTGTTTGCTGTCCTTTCACTGTTCATCTTTTTCATCTTCTTTTTCTTATATAAGTCCCTTTAGCATTTCATATAATAAGGGCTTGGTGATGATGAACTCCTTGAACTTGACCTTATCTGAGAAGCACTTTATCTGTCCTTCCATTCTAAATGAAAGTTTTGCTGGATAAAGCAATCTTGGCTGTAGGTCTTTGGATTTCATGACTTGGAATACTTCTTTCCAGCCCCTTCTTGCCTGTAAGGTCTCTTTTGAGAAATCCGCTGACAGTCTGATGGGTACTCCTTTGTAGGTGACTGTCCCCTTATCCCTTGCTGCTTCTAGGATTCTCTCCTTCATTTTAGTCTTGGCTAATGTAATTATGATGTGCCTTGGTGTGTTCCTTCTTGGGTCCAACTTCTTTGGCACTCTCTGAGCTTCCTGGATTTCCTGGAAGTCTATTTCCTTTGCCAGACTGGGGAAGTTCTCCTTTATTATTTGTTCAAATAAGTTTTCCACTCGTGGCTGTTTCTTTCCCCCTTCTGGTACCCCTATAATCCGGATGTTGGAACGTTTAAAGATGTCCTGGAGGTTCCTAAGCCTCTCCTCATTTTTTTGAATTCTCATTTCTTCATTCCTTTCTGGTGGGATGTTTTGTTCTTCCTTCTGGTCCATTCCATTGATTTGAGTCCCAGTTTCCTTTCCATCACTATTGGTTTCCTGTGCATCTCCCTTCATTTCAATTAGTTTAGCCTTCATATGTTCCTCTAATTTGTGACTATAATCAACCAGTTCTGTGAGCATCCTGATAAACAGTGTCTTGAATTGTGCTTCTGAGAGGCTGGCAATTTCTCGGTCGCTTAGAGTTATTGGCTCTGGGACTTTGAGTTCTTCTTGTGCCATCTTTCGGGTTGTTCGTGCCTGTTCCATAGCAGGATCAGAGCCCTAATGTGTTCACTAGAACAGGGCAACTAAGTCGCTGGGTTGTGACGCTGTATGTGGGCGAGGGGTCAAAGAGGGACTATGGCGTCCTGTCTGCCGCCTTCCACCACGGCCCTCACCGGTGCCGCAGTTGCTGCCGTCACCGGGCCCACGCGTTTTGTCCCACTGCACGCGAGTGTGCCACCGCTGTCAGCCCTTGCCCCCTGGGGCCTGCGTGGTCTGTCTCACTGTATGCGAATGTGCGACCGCGGTCAGTCTGTCCCGCACCCCAGCTGGTTCCCGTCTGCCTGCGCGCCTGGGTCGGGGGACCTGTCCTGCCGGACCCTGCTCGCTGCTGGCTCCGCCCCTCTTACCGTCCCCATTGAACGGTTAGATGTAGTCGGACTTCCGTATAATTCAATTTTCTGTCCTTTGGTTGTGTCTTTGTTTCTCCAAACCTTTGTTGTATTCAAACTTGGTTGTGGGAGAAGGCACAGTGTTTCCACCTATGCCTCCATCTTGGCGGAAGTCTCTGGAATGTTTAAAGATGTCCTGGAAAGCATCTTTAAGCCTCTCCTCATTTTTTAAAATTCTTGTTTCTTCATTCTTTTCTGATTGGATGTTTGTTTCTTCCTTCTGGTGCACTCCATGGATTTGAGTCCCAGTTTCCTTCCCATCACGGTTGCCTGTACATTTTCCTTTATTTCACTTAATGTAGCCTTCATTTTTTCATCTAGTTTGTGACCAAATTCAACCAGTTCTGTGAGCATCCTGACCACTAGTGCTTTGAACTGTGTATCTGATAGGTTGGCTACCTCTTCGTCAATTAGTTGTATTTTTTCTGGAGCTTTGATCTCTTCTTTCGTTTGGGCCATTTTTTTTGTCTTGAGGTGCCTGTTATGTAGTGATGGGTGGAACCTTAGGTATTCACCAGGACAGGGTAATCCACATTGCTGGGTTGTGACAGTGTATGTGGGGAAGGGGTCTAAGAGGGAACATTGGTGCTTGCTCTGCTCTCTGCCAGATTTCAGTCACTTTCCCCGCTTCCCAGAAGCAAATTCGGCCCTTCTGGTGCTGATTCCCATGTGGGTGGGTTTGTGTATGTTCTAGGACCCTGTGGGTCTCTCCAATGAACTCTCCTGGCACCTCAACCCCCATAGGTGTTTTCATTCAGTGGTTTGAGGCTTTATTTCCCAGCGGTGGGACCCTGGTTTGTGCAGTCTGTCCTGCTACCCAGTTTCACCTGGTTTATCTGCGCGCAAATGTGGGACTGCCCATGACATGCCACCTCACTGGGTTCGCCAACTGCCCAATTTCACCCCTCCTACTGGTCTCGATGAATGTGTCTTCTTCAACTCCTTGGTTGTCAGACTTCCACACAGTTCAGTTTTCCATTAGTTCTGGTTGTTTTTTGATTTTAAATTGTTATTGTTCTTCTTTTGGTTATGTGAGGTGGCACAGTGTATCTACCTATGCCTCCATCTTGGCCAGAAGTCATCTGTTTTGTTTTGTTTTTTTAATTTCATTTTCTGAAATTTCATTGTTAATATTCAAGAAAGCAGTGGATTTTTGTACATTGATTTTTGTGTCTCACAGCTTAACTGTATTTGTTTATTACTTCTAATAGTTTTGTTGTTGTTGAGTCTTTAGGGTTTTGTACATAACAAATTATATCACCTACAAAAAGTGACACTTTTACTTCTTGATTTCTTTTTTTTTAAGATTTTATTTATTTATCTTTAGAGGGGAAGGGAAGGAGAGAGGGAGAGAAATATCAATGTATGGTTACCTCTCATGTGTCCCCTGCTGGGAACTGGCCTGTAACCCAGGCATGTGCCCTGACTGGGAATCGAACTGTGATCCTTTGGTTCACAGCTCTGTGCTCAATCCACTGAGCTACACCAGCCAGGGCCACTTCTTGATTTCCAATTTGGATGCCTTTTAATTATTTCTTTCATCTGATCCATCTGACTTGGACTTCTTGGCATTTCCCTGTTGATTACTGATGTTGGACATCTCATGCAATGATTGACCATCTGTATGTCTTCTTTGGAAAAATGTCTATTCAGATCTTGTGCCCACTTCTGAATTGGGTTTTTTGATTTTGAGTTGTATGAATTCTTTATATAGTTTGAATATTAACTTATCAGATCATCTGCAAATATATCATCCTGTTCAGTAGGTTGCCTTTTCATCTCAATGGTTTCCTTTACTGTGCAAAAGCTTTTGTGTGATGTAGCCCCATTTCTTTGTTTATATAGCCTTTGCCCAAGGAAACATATCCAACAAAAAAATATTGTGAAGTTCAATGGCAAAGAGTTTACTGCCTGTATTTTCTAGGAGTTTTATGGTTTCAGGTCTTACATTTAAGTCTTTAACCCATTCTGACTTTATTTTTGTAAATGGTGTAACAAGTGGTTCAATTTTATTTTTTCCATGCATCTGTCCAATCTTCCCAACACCATTTATTGAAGAAACTGTCTTTACCCAATTGTATATCTATGCCTCCTTTGTTGTAGATTAGTTGACAATTTAAACATGTTTTAGAGGAGGCTCTTTATTCTATTCCATTGTTGTATGTGTCTCTTTTTGTGCCAGTATCATGCTGTTTTGATTACTATAGTCACTATAGTTTGAGATCAGAGAGCATGATACTTCCAACTTCATTCTCCTCTCTCTAGATTGATTTGGCTATGAGTTCTTTATATATTTTGAATATTAGCCCCTTTATTTGAGGTATTATTTGTAAAGTTTTTCTCCCATTTGACTGGTGTCCTTTTTGTTTTGTTAATGGTTTCGTTTGCTATGAAAAAGCTTTTTAGTTTGATGTAGTCCCATTGATTTATTTTTTGCTTTTACTTCCCTTACCTTTGTGGTCAGATTCCAAAATCCTTCTGAGACCAAGGTCCATGAGTTTAGTACTTAGGTTACTTTCTATATATTTTATTTTATTCTGGTTTTATATTCACATCTTTAATCCATTTTGAGCTAATTTTCCTATTAATTTTATTTTATCGATTGTGCTATTACAGTTATCCTGATTTTTCCCCGTTTATCCCCTTCACCCAGCAACCCCTACTCCTGCAGGCAATCTCCTCACCATTGTTCATGTCCATGGGTCATGTGTATAAATTCTCTGGCTACTCTCTTTTCTATACTGTACTTTACATCCCCATGGCTATTCTGTAACTACCTATTTGTTCTTAATCCCCTCACCTCTTCACCCACTCCCATACAACCTCCTCCAATCTGACAACCATAAAAACACTCCCTTTATCCATGCTTTTGTCTCTGTTCTTCTTGTTTGCTTAGTTTGTTAGATTAAAAATATTGACAGGTATGTATTTATTGTTATTTTATTGTTCGTAATTTTGATCATCTTTTTCTTAAATAAGTCCCTTTAACATCTCATAATAATGGTTTGGTGATGATGAACTCCCTTAGCTTTTTCTTGTCTTTTTACTTTTGGCCTTTTCTGCTAAAATAATTTTGTTTAACATTTCTTGTATTGCTGGTTTAGTGGTGATGAAGTCCTTTTCCTTTCCTTGTCTGAGAAACTATTTCCTTCAATTCTAAATGCTAATAATCTTGTGTATTTTTGGACATAGTTTTTGCTTTAATCACTTTGAATATATCAAACCATTCCTTTTGGCTTGCAATTTTTATATGGAAAATTCAGCTGAGTGTCTTACGCAGTATCTCTTGTACATGGTGGCTTTTTTCTTGATGATTTTAAGGTTCTATCTTTAACTTTCTCCATTTTAATTATTATATGTCTTAGTGTGAGCCTGTTTCGGTTTATCTTGTTTGGGACTCTGTTTTCTTGATATGGGTGTCTGTTCCTTTCATCAAGTTACGAAAGTTTTCAGCCATTATTCTTTTAAACAGGTTTTCTGTCTCCTTCTCTTCTTCTGTGACACCTATGTTTCTAATGTTGGTATGCTTGATGTTGTTCCATAAACTTTTCATTTTCAATTTTTTTCTTTTTGCTGTTCCAATTTAGTGATTTCCACTACCTGTTTTCTAGTTCACTTACTAGTTCTGCATATCAAATGTGCAGTTGATTCCCTCTAGTTATTTTTCATTTCAGTTATTGTGTTTTTCAGTTCTGATTTGGTCTATATGTTTTGATCTGTTTTAAAGTTTTCATAAAGTTCCTCCATTCTTCTCCTGAGTTCATTGAGCATCTTTATAAGCATTGTTTTCACTCTTAACTTGATAGAGTGTGTCCATTTCATTCAGTTCTTTTTGTAGTGTTTTGTCCTATTATTTAATTTGTAAACTATTCATCTCATTTAAAATGTCTCTTTCTATGAATTTGGTGAAAAACCAACCTCTCTTACCCTTGAAGGGCAGGTGCTCTTGTATAGGAGCTTCCCCTTTGTAGTCTTTGTGAGCCAAGTCTTTTTGGCAGCCAGATGGACCAGGAGCTGTAGGAGGCACAGGCCACAGGGATATCCAGGGGCAAGCCAAGGCTGTTGTTGGAACCTAGGTTGGCTATGGGGAATCTTGCTGTTAAAACAGACTCAGGCTATCTTGGCAAGCTATCTGGAGCTGTAGTGGAGCAGGCTTAGGCCATACAGAGTCCCCAAATCAAGCCAGGTATAGGCCCAGAGCTTTAGCTGAAGTGTGTATGAGCTATGGGGAGTCCTGAGGACAAGCTAAGCTGGAACCACCTTGGTGGACCAGTTAAAAGCTGTAGCTGGAGCAGCCCACAGGAAGACCTGGGCAGAGCTATAGTTATAGCTTATCCCAAAAAAGTTGAGGATAAGCTGTAATTAAAGCTGATCCTAAGCAAGCTACAGATCCTGTGTGGACCTGGGTACACCAAAATGGCCGTGGCCAGCTGGCCAGAGTGCCTATATCATGCTCATATCTCTTTGACCAAGGTAAGGGGAAAGTACAACAAATGGCACTCTCTGGTACCTCTGACACCAAAAAGTTCCTGAAGTTCCTCTCCTAAGGAACTTAAGGTTAGCAAATGGATTTCTTCCAGATGTAGTTTTAATCTACTCTTTTTCTGTTGCACCCCAGGGTGGGCAAGTCTGAATGTGGTTCCTTCAGTAATCCATTCCCTACTGCAGATTAGTGTGTTGGGAGAGTGGTTCCCATGATGCCATATTTCTGTCTCTCCTACCTATTTCTATGTGATCTCTCTCTTGATTTTTGTGCAAAAGCTGGTCTGTTAGCCCTCAGTTCTTTTCAGGAGAAATTAATCTGTCTGTGGGAGGAGGAGAGTTTATGGTCTTCCTATGCTGCCATATTGTACCAGATGCCTCCTTGTTGTAAATTAACTGACCATATTTGTATGGGTTTATTTCTGGGCTCTCTATTCTGTTCCATTGATCTTTGTGTCTGTTTTAATGACAATAGACATTTTATCACAAAGCTACAGAAGTAAAAACAGCTAGTAATACGGAATTATGATGCTTCCATCTGACTTCTTTATCAAAATTTGTTGGGCAATTCAGGGTCTATTTTGGCTCCGTGAAAATTTTAGGACTGTTTATTCTGTTTATGTGAAAAATGCCATTGGAATTTTGATATGGATTGCATTGACTCTGTAGACTTCTTTGGGTAGTATGGACATTTTTTGAAAATCCTCATCCAAGGATATGTTTGATTTGAGGGCCAGAAACATCAATTAATTGCCTCCCTACGTGTCCCAAGTAGGACTTGATCCCACAACATTTTGACATAAGGGACGACACTCCAACTGACCACGTAGCCAGGGTGGGTTGTATGGACATTTTAACAATATTAATTCTTCCAACCCATGAACATTTTTCCATTTATTTGTACCTTCTTTTATCAACGACTTGTCATTTTCAGTCTACAGATATCTTTTCACCTCCAGATTACTGGGGTGGCCAAAAAAGCCATATGCTTTTTTCTCTAAAATTCACATGTTTTTCATTCCACCAATAACTTTGAGTATGTCAGCTATCTTCCTCTGTTGGCTTCTAGTGGGTGGAGGCAGGTGCTGCTAAACATCTTCCAATGCATAAGACAGCCCCATAGCAAAGATTTGGCCAAAATTTCAGTAGTACCAATAAACTCCACAAACCACATTTGATCAGTCACAGCACCTTCTCCATTCACTGCACAAGTCTTTTTTCCATTTCAGTTGTGTTTTTACCTTTCTTCAAATAATAACGAATAATAAGCTGAAAATGATGGATCTTCCATCTTCAGTATTAGAATGACTGCACAAAAATTCACTAATTTTGGTAAGTTTTTTCAAATGACAGCTGTCACAATACAATCTAACAAAATTGTCTCAAATGACGTTAAAGGCAACTAAACACTACTAGAGCCAGCCTATGGGGAAAAATCTAACAGACTTTTTGGCCAACCCAATATTTTTTATGCAATTCTATTAATGTTTCTGATAATTCATTAGTAGTTTATAGGAGACAATTTTACTTCTTCCTTTCTAATCTGGATGCCTTTTATTTTGTTTTCTTGCCTAATCATTTTGGTTAGGACCTCCAATAGTCTTTTGAATCAAAGTAACCAGGGTTAAATGAGCTGCATTGATGGTGTACTAGTGGTGGAATAATGCCAACATGTGCAACAGGTATGAAACGGTAGAGGCTTCTGCAAAGTGAGTGCACAGTGATTGAAAGAAATATTTTTATTCCTTTCTCACATAGTCCTGGAAGGTGTTCCACGACTGGTAGGGTATGTTGTTATCAGATTACCAGGTTCCCTTCCATCATGCTGCTTTGTCATCTCTAGGGTATGGCCTTCATCTGCATGTTTGTGCATCCCTACCTATAAGGAGGAGAAATAAAAGGAAGGCATACTCTTTTCTTGTTCAAGGTAAAACACTACAATTGTTATACCTCACTTCTGCTAATAATTCATTTTAAAAAACCTGCTCATAAGTATACCACTCAGTTTAATGAAAATCTGGGGAATATCTTTGGAGGGGTGATCATAAACCTAGCAAAATAACTGTCACTGTAAAAAGCAACAGGAACTTGGCAGAATGGAGGAGCTAGCATTTCATGTTATAACGAGATTTGAAGAACTTTATTTAAAAGAAGATAAGCAAAATGGTAGAAGAAATAGTTTTCAAACCCTATTCAAAGATAATTCCCAGCTGCACTTCCTGTGACTCTACACATTCACATATTAGGAAACTCTTCCAAGTGCATTATAGCTCCAAATAGACTTCTATATGATCTTGCAGATACTATGCTATAAAAAGTTTGTACACACTTTTAAATTCTGACGTAAACCTTATTTATGCTTAATGGAGAACTATAAAATATTAAAAATATAGTATAAAATTAAAGCCTACTCATCATATCACCCAGAGATAAAATACTAATTTCCTGTTTTTACTATACATATGAGGTCTGTCTGGAAAAAGTGAAGCATTGTTAATATAACAAGAATAGTTTGTGGAACATCAGTGTAACCTGGCAGCCAAGGAGAGTGGACTGGAATGTGCATGCACGAACAATGATGACTTCACTGTACTAGTCAGAGTGGTAGATGTCTTTGAGTGAGCATATATACTATGTGGCTGTCACATTCAAAATGACTGAGTAGAGCAACAAATCTGCATCAAATTTTGTGTTAAGCCTGAATATTCCTTCATGGGAACTGTTCAGATGGCTCAGAAAGCCACAGCTATGGGCAGCTGGTGATTGGCAGCTTCATCACAACAACACACCCACCCATCACATCTAATGCAGAGGTTTTTGGCAAAACATTAAATCACCCAGGTGACTCAGGCCCCTTCTATGGCCCAGATTTGGTGCTCTGGGACTTCTGGCTCTTCCCAAAACTAAAATCACCTTTGGAAGAGAGTTCAAACCATCAATGAAATTCAGGAAAATACAGTGGGGCAGCTGATGGCTACTGGGAGAACAGTGTGAGGTCCAAGGTACCTACTTTCAAGGGGACTGATGTATCATTGCCTTATGTACAATGTTTCTTGTATCTTCTTCGTAAATGCCTCTTTTGTTTTAGTATAAAATCATGACACCATTAGGAAAATGTATCCTATAGATAACATGTGGATGAAGGTAAAGATTTGTTCTTATACTTTAGAAGAATTTTGTTAGTAATGAGATATTTTAAGTGAAGCTACAAAAAAGTTTTTAATTCTCCCATATAAAATTGCAGTTAACTGTTTACCTACACTGTGCTTGAGAGACATTATATTACTTTTTGAGTTAAAGAGAGATATTCATTCCAATCTTCTATTTATTGTGTCACGATGTCAGTTTTGATCTATACCTTCTTTCCTCTAGGCATCTTTGCCTGAAGACATAATCCTAAACCTTTCATAATGTTAAGTACATCAAAGACTAACTGCTTTGCTTAGCTGCAGTGATCTACACAAGGCTGTATTACTTGTATAACTTAAAAGTAAATTCCAAAGAATACATGACTATCCAACCTTTGTTCCTTTCTTTGTGGTGACATAATATTGCCAGTCATAGAATATATTAAATAATACCAATTCTTAATTACTATTACTATAGATTTTCTCTAAATGAGATTTTCAGATCAAATATTTCCATTGTTTAAATATTTAACATGTTTTTGAATTGTGAAATACTAGTTTACTATATTATGAAAGAAGGTGTCATATTTTCAGAACTTACCTTGTCATAAATTGTCAGTGGCTTAGCAAAAGATAATAGCATTTTCCTGGGGGGAAATACTTTTTCTCCTTTTCAGAAAGGAGTCAATGTCTCAAACCCTCTATGCTTTACTCATTAGTTAGGCTAGTAAATTGTGCTCATCCAGGACCAAAATCACATGGCAAGTAAATAATGAACACTTTTGCTTGAGGATTGGTATGTAATATTAAGAATAACTAGTAAAGCCATGAATTTAAGAATAAATAGAATGCATAGTAACTTGGCTAGTACGTAATACAGTAAAAATATCCTCTATCAAAAATCCTAAAATACAGTGGACAAATCAATTCATACAGTAATATGCTACAAACTTAAAAATACTATAATGTCTTCTGGTCGAGATGGCAGAGTAGGTAAACAATGTGTTTGCCTCTTCCCACATAAGAATTACTACTGAATCATTAAGTACCACCTTAAGACTACCTGAACAGAAGTCCCATAACTAAGGATGTAAAGAAGCTTGACAGACTTGTAGTAGGGGTGGAGATGTGCAATACACAGGCCTAACTCACTGGTGTGGCACTTAATAATTCAGAGGTAATCTCTGCCTTCTGTAAAATTAGGGGTACCAGTGTTGGAAAGAGCAATCCAAGCTGGCTATGAAAACCAGTAGGGATTGCATCCAAGTGATATGGAGAGCTTCTGGAGTCTAGGCATTCCTCTTGAGAGGCTGTGAACAGATTCACTCTGGGCCCCTGGGTGGAAACTGCAGCTCAAAGAGTACCAGGGATGTATGGGGAGGAACTAATTTGCCTGGCCTCAGAGTGGGGGCTGGAGAAGCAGGGGTTGAGGTATATCACTCCAGGGACAAAAGCAATATAAGCACCATTACTCCTTTGTTAAATCCTCTTTCTGCCCAGCTGACAAGCACAGGTGAGACCATATCTGAGTTTATCATTAATCTGGCTAACATTCTTGCCTCACCCGGGGGAGTCCCTGAGACCTCATCCCACTCAACTCACACAGCTGGCCCGAGCCACTTTCCGTAGCTTTTTCACATAAGTAAACTGCCTTGGCTTGTGCTATGCCCTTAAAATCTCTCAGGGGTCCATAAACCCCAAACAAGCATGCAGCTGGTTTGAGCATGCCCTGTACCACTTGCTAAGCATCTCTTTAAGCCTGGCACAAGCAGCAACCAGTCTCATCTTACATTGGAACTCCTATCAAGTGGCTCCAAGCTGGCACAAGGTGTGGCCAGTACTGGCCTAGAATATAGCTTCAACTAATCACCTACAAATTCTGCACAAAGGTCTCCTGGCCTCAGCACACATTGTGGTGCCAAATAAATGGTCCCAAGCATGGCACTAGTGGCAGCTGGCCTTGGTTCACAGTTCAGCCCCTCCCAACTGCCTCCAAGCTCAGCACAAGTGGCAACCAATGGCAGATCATTTTGTAGCTCCCACTAGGCAGCCTAAGCCTGACAGAAATTTTTGAAGCTGACCTTGCCTGGCACTATAGCCCCTTTCAAGAGCCTGTACAACTAACACAACTAGTGGCCGGTTTCAGACCACTCCAAAGTACAACCTAATTAGCTCCAAAAATGACACACCCAACTGGTCACCAGAGCCCTGCCGAAGCAACTCCCAGTCTGTGGGGGTCAGTCCATACACAATCACTTGTCTGTTGTAATCATGGCCAGCACTCACAGCGAGTCAGCCTAAGGGTCAGTTCCATCCACTAACATGCCAAAATCAAAGCTCAACAACAGAAGGGCACACACCCACAAAACGGACGCTCCTGAAGACTATGCCACCAGGTCCCACAGGACACATACTACATAAGACCACTCTGTAAACACTAGAGATGCAGAAAATTTACTTAATTCATAGAAACAAGCACAGTAAGTTAACCAAAATGAGAAAAATTGTCCCAAATGAAAGAACAGGACAAAAATCCAGGAAAAAATACTAAATAAATGAAGACAAGCAATCTAAAAGATACTAAGTCCAAAACAATGGTTATGCTCAATGGCCTTAGGGGAAGAACAAATGAACTCAGTGAGAGCCTCAACTAAAATAAACTATTAAAAACAACCTGTCAAAAAAGAATGTAATAATTGAAATGAAGACTATATTTAGGAAATCAACAGTAGATTAGATGAAGCAGAGAATCAAATCAATGATCTGGAAGTAAGGTAGCAGAAAACACCCAGTTGGAACACCAAGAAGAAAACAAATGAATGAGGATGGTTTAAGGGACCTCTGGGCCAACATCAAGTGTATCAACATTCACATAAAGAGCTACCAGAAGGAGAAGAGAAAATGAGGGACTGAAGAAAATATTTCAAGAAATAATGACTTTAAAACTTTCCTCGCCTAATGAAGGAGAAAGACATACAAGTCCCAGAAGTACAGAGATACATAAACAAGATGAATCTAAAGAAGCCCAAGCCAGGACAAATCATAATTGAAATGTCAAAAATTAAAGACAAAGAAATAATATTAAAAGTTGCAAGAAAAAAAATTAAAGACAAAGAAATAATATTAAAAGTTGCAAGAAAAAAGCAATTTGTTTTATGTGATTATCAGTTGATTTTTAAATAGAAACTTTGCAGACCAGAAGGAACAGGCATGAAATATTCAAAGCAATGAGGAGCAAAGACCTACAACCAAGATTACTCTACCTAGAGAACTTTCATTTAGTATCACTGGAGAAATAAAGAATTACCCAGACAAGAATAGCTAGAGTACATCACCACTAAACCAGTATTACAAAAAATGTTAAAGGGACTTAAGTAGAAAGAAAAGATCAAAAGTAGAAATAAGAAAATACAGGAAAGAGACCTGGCCAATGTGGCTCAGTTGGTCTGAGCATTATCCTGTAACTGAAGGGCTGTGGGTTTGATTCTTGGTCGGGGTACATACCTAGGTTGTGGGTTCCATCCCCAGTCAGAGCACAGGCACCTGTGATCCTTGGTCTGAGCACCCATACGGGCAGGGGGGGAGGAGAGGCAACCAATCAATGCCTGTGTCTAACATCAATGTTTCTCTCTCCCACTCTCCTTTAGAAACAATGGAAAAAATGTTCTCAGGTGAGAATTAGAAATTAAGAAAATATAGAAAAAAATATTCTCACCAACAAAGGTAAACAGTAAAAGCAGTGGATGAACAAACTATATAGAGCTAATACAAAGGTTAAATAGGGAAAAATAGGAAGATCATGTGTAAGCACAACAATAAATTAAGGGTTACACACAAATACACAAAAGAAGTAAAAAATAATGACTGAAACTAAAATGTAGAGGCTTGAGTAAATATTCTAGTGATTTTTACTTTTTAAAAATTCTTATTAGTCCTCACCCAAGGATATGTTTTACTGATCTTACAGAGAGGAAGGGAGAAAGAAACACTGAAGTGAGAGAGAAATATTAATTGGTTGCCTCCCATAAACACCCTAGCTGGGTATGGAACCTACAACCTAGGTATGTGTCCTGACCAGGGATTGAACCAGCAATCTTTTGGTGTGCAGGATGATGTTCCAACCAACTGAGTCACCTGGCTGGCCAGGGCTCTAGGAATTTTCAGAATGTATTTGAACTAAAGTGACCATCAACTTAGACTCCTGCTAACATACTTTGGTATATATGAATGTCGCAGTAACCACAAACCAAAAATCTAAAAGAAATATTCAAAAAAGTAAAGAGAAAATAATCCAAACACAACACTACAGAAAGTCATCAACATACAAGAGGTGAGCGAGAAAATAGGGAAGGAGCAGAGAGGAACTACAAAGTAATGAGAAAACAATTAACAAAATTACAATAACTACATACCTATTAGTATAGTGGACTAAATACTCTGATCAAAAGGTATATAGAACTGAATGTATTTTTTTTAAAGACCCATACGTATGCTGCCTAATGAGACCCACTTAAGATCAGAAGATACACTCAGATTGAGAGTAAAGGGATAGAAAAAGATTATTTCATCCAAACAGAAATGAAAAAAAGAAAGCTGGGGTAGCAATATTAGACAAAATACTTTAAAACAAGGGCTGTAACAAGAGAAAAAGAAAGGCATTTCAAAATAATAAGGATCATTTCTATAAGAGCATATAACACTCATAAGGATCTATGCATCCAATGTAGGAACAACTAAATATATATAGTAAATATTTATAGACCTAAAGGAAGAGATCAACAGTAGTACAGTTATAATAGGGGACCCTAGCATCCCATTGACATCATGGATGTCAGACAGAAAATCAACAAGGAAACTGGCCTCAAATGATACATTTTCAGATACATTTCATTTATGTTTTCAGGACATTTCACCCCCAAATAGAGTGCACATTCTTTTCAATTGCACATGGAACATTTTCCAATGTACAACACAAGTCTTCATAAATTTAAGAATACTGAAATTATATCAACACATCTTTGATCACAAGGGTATGAACACAGAAACCAGTTACAAGAAAACTTAAAAATATACAAACACATGGAGACTAAATAACATACTATTAAACAATGAATGGGTTAACAACAAGATTAAGGAAGAAATCAAAAGTTATCTTGAGATAATTGAAAATGAAAACAAAATAATCCAAAAATCAAAGGAACATAGCCAAAGCAGTATTAACAGGGGAAATTACTAGCAATACAAGCTTATCTCACAAGCAAGAAAAATCTCAAATAAACAGTCTAACCTTACACCTAAAGGAACTACAAAAACAATAAAGCTCAAATTGAGTAGAAGGAAGGAATTCATAAAAATCAGAGTGGAAGTCAAGTCTAAAAAGTCAATAGAAAACATCAATTAAACAAAAAATCTGGTTCTTGAAAAAGATAAAATTGATAAGACTTTAGCCAAACTCATCAAGGAAAAAGAGGGAAAACCTGAATAAATAAAATCAGAAATGAAAGAGAAGTGACAACCAATACCACAGAAATACAATTATCAGGAAATACTACGAACAATTATATGCCAACAAATTAGACAACCTGAAAGAAATGAGTATGTTCCTAAAAGCATGCGATCTTCCAAGGCTCAATCAAGAAGAAATAAGATCTGAACAGACTGACAATTACTAAAGAAACTGAATCAGTAAGCAAAAATCTCCCAACAAAGGAAAGCCTTGGACTAGATGTCATCAAAGGTGAATTTTTCCAAATAGTCAAAGAAAAGTTAATACCTGTCTGTTTCAAACTATTCCAAAACACTAAGGAGGAAAGACGGCTTCCAAACTCATGTTATGATGTCAGCATACCCTGAAACCAAAACCAGACAAAGATACTACACAAAAGGAAAATTATATGCCAGTATCCTTGATGTAAACAGATGCAAAAATTCTCAACAAAATATTAGCAAGTCAAATTTAGCAATATATAAAATAGATCATACACCATGATCAAGTGGAATTTATACCCAGACTACAAGGTTGGTTCAGTATCTGCAAATCAATTAATGGGATACAGCACAAATGAAATGAAGGATAAAAACTATACGATCACATAGCAGCACAATTTACAATAGCCAAGCGCTGGAAGCAACCTCAGTGCCCAGTAGTAAATGAGTGTATAAAAATTGTGGTACATTTACATGATGGAATACTACACAGCAGGAAAAAAGGAGCTCCTACCCTTTGCAACAACATGGATGAAACTAGAGAGCATTGTGCTAAGTGAAATAAGCCAGGCAATGAAAGACAAATACCATATCATCTCACCCATAAGTACAGCCTAATCAACAAAACAAAAAAGCAAGCAAAATATAACCAGAGACACTGAAATTAAGAACTGACAGTAACCAGAAGGGAGGTGGGAGGGAATAATAGGAGGAAACAGGGGGCAGTGTCAGGAACAACTATAACGAACACATGGACAAAACCAAGGGCAGGTGGGATCAATGGTGGGAAGTGGGGATGGCTGGGATGGGGGGAGTGGTGGGGGTAAAATGGAGACACCTTTACTTGAACAACAATTTTTAAAAATAAAAAATAAAATAGCCTAATATCATCACAAAACCTTAAGTTATTAATGTCTCAGTATTGTATTATCATCCATAAAGTTGTAATGTGAATATACATGTCCCTTTCACTTCAGAGAGTTCATGTCACGGTTAAGCAAAGAAACAAAACATATAAAAGTGCTCAGTAAGGAGAAAAGAACTACAATAACACTGGATGGTGTTCCATTTTAATCACACTTGTCAGGCATTGCTTTTCCATATAACCAAGGACTATAGTTTTAAATTTAAAATATATATATATATGATCATATCAATGGATGCAGAAAAAGCATTTTACAAAATCAACATCCACTCATAATAAAAAGTCTCATCAAAGTGAGGATGGAAGGAAAATACCTCAACATAATAAAGGTCATATATATGAGACAAACCCACAGCTAACATCATAGTCAACTGTGAAAGGCTGAAAGCTTTTTCTTTAGAATCAGGAATGAAATAAGGATGTCCACTGTAATCACTTTTATTCAACATAGTATTGAAGCCCTAGCCATAGCAATCAGACAATGAAAAGAAATAAAAGGCATCCAAATCAGAAAGGAAGAAATAAAATTATCATTATTTGAAAAGTGACATGATAGTGTATAGAGAATACCCTAAAGGATCCACCAAATAACTATTTGAACTATTAAATTAATTCAATAAAATAGCAGGATACAGAATAATATTCAGAAATCAGTTGTATTTTTATACACCAGTAACAAACTATCAGAAAAAGAAATTAAGAAAGTCCCATTTACTATTGCATCAAAAAGAATAAAATATCAAGGAATAAATTGACCAAAGAGGTGTAAGGCATGTACTTGAAAAACTATTAAGTCACTGAAAAGCATAGTTGAAGAAGATACAAGTAAGTGAAAGGACATACCATGCTCATGGATGGAAAGAACTAACATCATTAAAATGTCCATATTACTGCCCTGGCTGGTGTAGCTCAGTAGATTGAGCATGGGCCTGTGAAGTAATGGGTTGCTGGTTCAATTCCCAATCAGGGCACATGCCTGGGTTGCAGGCCAGGTCCCCAGTAGGGGACACATGAGAGGCAACCACACATTGATGTTTCTCTCCCACTCTTTGTCCTTCCCTTCCCTTCTCTGTAAAAATAAATAAATAATATTAAAGGTTTTAAAAAATGTCCATATTACCCAAAGCACTCTACAGATTCATTTCAATCTCTGTCAAAATACCAATGACATTTCACAGAACTAGAAAAAATAATCTTGGAATTTATATGAAACCACAAAAGACCCCATATATCCTAGCAGTCTTGAGAAAGAAGAAAGTTGGAGGTATCACACTCTCTGATATCAAACTATACCCCAAGCCTATAATAATGAAAGTAGCATGGAACTGTCATAAAAACAGACACACAGATTAATTAAACAAAATGGAGTACCCAGAAATAAACCCACACCTGAACAGTCTATTATCTATGACAAAGGAGGCAAGAATATACAATGGGGTAAAGACAGTGTCTTCAGTAAGTGGTAATTGAAAAACTAGATATATACATGAAAAAAATGAAAGTAGACCATTTTCTTATAGCATATATAAGAATTAACTCAAAATGGATTAAAGATTTAAATATAAGACCCAAGACATAGAACTCCTACAAGAAAACATAGGCAGTAAATTCTGGTATCACTCTTAGTAATTTTTTTATATGCCTCCCTGGGCAAGGGAAACAGAAGAAAAATAAACAAATTGGACTATATCAAACTAAAGAGTTTTTGCACCGTGAGGTAAAACATCAATGAAATGACAACTACCTACTAAATAGGAGAAGATATTCCTCAGTGATCATTTGATAAGAGGTTATTACCAGAAATATATAAAAAATTCATGCAACTTGATGCCAAAAAAAACCTTATTAAAAAGATTTTTTTAATAAGAAGAGAGGACCTGCATAGACATTTCTCCAAAGAGGACATACAGATGGCTTATAAACATATGAAAAGAGGCTCAATGTCACTAATCATCAGGAAAATGTAAATGTAAAATTCAATGAGATACTGCCTCACACTTGTTAGAATGGCTATCACCAATAAATTAACAAACAAGTATTGGCCAGAATGTGGAGAAAGGGGAGCCCTCTTGCACTACTGGTAGGATTGTAAATTGGTGCCACTACTACGGAAAATAGTATGAGGTGTCCTCAAAAAAATTTAAATTAGAAATACCATATGAATCAGCAATTCCACTTTGTGTATTTATCCGAAGAAATCCAAAACACTAATTCAAAAGGATTTATGCACCCCTATGTTCACTGCAGCATTATTTACAATAGCCATAACATGGAAGCAACCTAAATGAACACTGACAAATGGATAAAGAAGTGGCACATATATATACAAAGGAATATTACTCAGCCATAAAGAAGGAAATCTTGCCACTTGGGACAACATAAATGGACTTAGGGGTTTTATACTAAGTAAAATAAGTCAAAGACACATATCATGTGATACCACATATATGTGGAATCTAAAATACAAAATAAAACAGAAACAAACTTGTAGATAAGAGAACAGTTTGATGGCTGCCAGATGGGAGGGGCATTGCGGTGATGGGTGAAAAAGGTGGAGGGATTAAGGTGTACAAATTGCCCTTTATAAAAGAATCCACAGGGATGTAAAGTATAGCATAAAAAATATAGCCAGTAATACTGGAATGACTATGTATTGTGTCAGATTCACTTCTTTTAAGTTATGTCTAATCGCTATGTTGTACACTGAAACTAATAAAATATTGTATGTCAACTATAATTGAAAATATTTTTTAAAAAGGATACTAAGGTGGTAGTCAGGAAAGCTGAGTTCTAATTTTGACTAAACTAGTTAAGACTAACCATCTGACATTTAAAAAGTCACCGATTTGGCCTCAGTTTACTCATATATAAATTAAGGAGATAGAACTGGAAGAGTCTACATCTTTTTTAGTGCCAAAATTCCATGCATGTAATCAGATATGACTGGATAGAACCCCAGCTAAGACACTACAGATTTCTGGACAACTACAACTTGGTGAAAAAAATCATTTATTCATATCCACCAATAGTGCAAATCCATACTGAAATAAGTTTGAATATTATTTTTGAGGATGTATTTCTTTATTCAAAACATACTTTGAATTAAATTCTCTTAGTACTTTAAGAGACTTATTTATACTGAATTTTATTGTAGCAAAAAGTATGACATCAAGGTGCCCAAGCATAGGAGCTACTATAGAAACTGAATTCTAAAAAGCAAAATGATTTTACATAAATTAGCTGATAAATAGCATAAAAATATTGAACTTAGAGCTGAATTTGGATCTCTTACAGATATTTTACTTGTATAAATTTCTCTAATGTCTCAGAAATTATATCAATTTTGAAGGTAATTTTCCTGTACCCTTACCGTATCTCCAGGAAATCTCCATTTACACACACAAAAATCTTTGTTATATAGTTAGTTGTCTGTAAAGTTTGAGTTTAAATCATACATCTGCTTTATAAAAATTAAATAGTATACTGACTTGTATGATATACATTTACCTGTTTTTAACCATTTTAAAGTTTTCAAGCTGGCTTTATATAACCATAAATTTATATTCTTAAGGGGAATCAGGAAAGAATCAAGGTTTTTATATAAGGTTCCTAAAGAAAATAACGCCCTATATTCTCAGATATAATCATTGTATAATTTGCTATGGGGTGGAATTTAGTTTAAAGTTTATCTATTTCAGCTCCCACCACATATGTATGTTAGTAACTTTAAATGTTCCAATGATGCACTATGGCTTACTCCCCTGGCCTACAAGTGCCAGTTCCAAGTTCAGTGACGTCATTTTGGTAGCCTAAAATTGGCCAGGATAGAGGTATTTACATTATAGAAAACTGGTTGGCTTTTTGCTTTTGTTTTGTTGTGGTTTTTGATGCACCAGCTGTTAATCATTTAGCAACACATCACTAAGGTACTCCCAGGTTATGGTTCTGGAGACCAAGAAAAGAGTATATGACTGCTCCTGATTCTACAACTAACAGAACTGAATTTTTAACATTCACATATTCTTCAGTTTCCTATAATTTAATTGAAAGTATATAAGAGAGAGTAGGGTCCATGTATAATTTATTCCATATCTTTAAACCTATATAGCAGTGTTGTCCAATAGAAATACAATGCAAGCCACATACATAACTTTAAAATTGCTACTCTATCTTAAAATACTTCTCAAATCAGATGTTAAATTTTCCAGATGTTAAATTGGAATTACTTCATATTTAGATTTCATAAAATTTACAGTTGAATAAGTACTTTGGAGTATTCGGGTTGATTCAGATGTTCCTAAAAAGTTTATAATTACTAAACTGAGTATCAGCTTTTAAATTTAGGTTATTTAAAATTATATGAAATTTAAAAATTCGTTCCTCAGTCATACTAGCCATGTTTCAAGAGTTCAGTAGCCACACATGATAGTGGTTACCATGTTGGACATTGTAGTTCTGCAGCATCAATACTACCCAGAAGCTTGAGCTTTACTCTATTCCAGCTTGAAGTATGGAGTCAAATTAGTTATTTCACTTTTCAGTGCCTCAATTTTGTGAGACAATAATAACCTCAGAAAAATAATGGCTTAATAGCTATAACTAGTTAGTTATGATTGCTATAATCATGAAATCACTTGCATGACATAGCAGCTCCCTTTTTGGCATGTCATGTTATTTTAACAACTAACTCATCAAGCAGTAGCTGCATTCTGAAAAAGAGCTTAACCTTGTTAAGTGTTAGTAGCAATAAATGCTAAGTATTTATAGAATATTTTTCATCTTTAAAGGGCTTTACAAATATGAATTGATCTAATATAATAATACAGGGTCTGGCACATATAACATCCCTTTTTTATTACAAAATCTTTTATTATAAAATCAAAAGTATGTAATTCTGTGACATAACACTATTACATTCATGCACAGCATATGACATTTTAGGTGAAATGTTCAAATTAAAACTATAAATTATTACACTCATATTATTACCCTACCAACCATACTCAAGCAGGTATTACTTTCCTGTTAAAAGTGAATTTGAGGCCAAATAGGCCTTTCTGCTCAACAAAAACCTTCAGTACACTTGTCATACACTCTATACTACAATATAGATCAAGTCAAGTGTTAATATCTTATTCCTGAGTGCACAAAATCTTCACTATTTAGTAACTTTCCTGACTCTTAGTACCATAATAAACTAATCTCAACTGAGAAAAATGGTGGTATATAATGCTCATCACTTGTGTATTGTCTTTAAAACTAACCAAAAGTCAAGTGTGGGCTTCTTGATTATATAAAATAGATTTTTAAGTTCCTTATTTTATGGTACTTAACCTCTTAAACTGCCACCAGAACCATAATAACACCATCCATTTTTATGGGCTTTATAGTTTTCAGAGTGCTTACCTGCATCATTTTATTATCTCAACAGCCCTAGATAAACAAGACAGGTGTTATACCCATTTTTTTAAATGAAATTCAGAAAGGCTGAGTGACTTGCTCAGAGTTACATAGTGATCAATGCAAGACCTAGAGCCAAAATGTAGGTCTTCTGATTTTAGCCGTTTGTCAAGTGCTTACTATATGTTGGACAGTATGTTGAACTGTTTATCATCTCATTTGATGGTCACAACATCTCACAAACATTATCTATTTTACAGATGAAAAAAGTATGATGTAGAAAACTGTTACCCATAGATCTTTTTCTCCCTCAAAACATTTGTTCTTCTTTACTAAGCTGAATATGGGGAAAAAAACATGTTACGGTTAGGAAAATAAAGGAACTAACTAAAAAGAAAAATAACTGCCATTTACTGGCACATATTATTTGCTACACATCACACTAGGCTCTGCAATTACTGCCATGTTTCATATTTACCATCATAGGAGTTAAATATTAGTCTTCCTGTATAAATGAAAACACAGACTCAAAATGTCAGAGGTAGAATTTAAAACCATTACTGTTTGATTCCAAATCTCATATTCAGAACCCACTTTGCCATTCTGCTTTTTTATTTCAAATCCACTGCTACTTCCCATACTCCTTGCTGCCAAAGCTGCTTGTTATTTATTTTTTGAGTTGTTTTGCCATGGGTTTCATTATTTTGTCTTTTGAATTAAAACAGGATCATAAGAGAAGTTTTCTTTGTCATCTGTTTACCATAGTATATACTAACATTGCCCAAAGTGCATACTTAAGCCATTTTCCTAGCATACCGCATGGGAAGTAGCTTTGTGTACTGTCTCATACAATTGCTAACACCTCTGAATGGTAAGTTGGCAAGTATAATATTAATATGGAACTGAACTTCTTTTTTGATGAAGTTTTTTTAAATCAAGATTTTAATTGTTCAAGTACAGATTTCTGCCCTTTACCCCCATCCCAGCCTCCTCCCTGTCCCCAACCAATATGAGGTTGTTTGCCTTGGATTTGGAGATAAATAGTTTCTTCACTTATTAAATGGTAAAATTATGCAATTCCTCTAGAAGTAAATGAAGTTGACTTATTCATTCAATGGGTATTTTTATTTAAAGCTATATTTATAGCAAAATATGAGATGGAGGACTAAGCATTGTTTAGTAAATTTGCTTAATGGGGCTAAATAATTTACTTTACCAGAGACTACTGTGTGTATATGAAGGGTGATTACTTTTCCTCAGTCGAAAAAATTATTTTTTCCTACATTATCTAAGTATCCTTATGAATTCATTTTAGTTATCTAAACTAAGTGTTCAGATCTTCATAACACTTTTTCATAACAAATGGTATAATTAACCTGACCACCCTAAACGCTTCCAGGACGAATTGTCTTTTAAAATTAAATTAATTATTTTTTCTTTGTTTTCTGGCTAATTTCCATTTGTACTACATAGCTACCATGTTCCTGGTAAGACTGTCTCTAAGAAGGAAGTAAAACAAGTTTGTGCACATACATTCATATGGAAGGGCAAAAGAGAAGACAAAGTGTAAAAAGGAAACATTATTTTTAGTACAACTCTTTCTTTATACAGGATTAGAGGTATTCATAAATGTATGCATTGTCATAATACATAGAGAGGACTTTTAGTTTTTTATAAAGCTTGTAGTTTTTCCAAACTAATAAAATGTATATATCTGGAGCATTCATTTAAGCAGAAGAAATAGTTGGCAAATATTTTCATGTCAGGTGGTATGCATGCTAAATTTATAAGCTTTCTTCTGTTTATTCAATGTAAGATAACTCAACGTGACATGGTGTGACATATCACAAAGATGACTCAGGTCAAGAATTTCAAGAAATCTTGAAAACAAATAGTATTTTATGTCTCTGGGCCATCTGTACTCCTCCTTGGAGAAGTGTCTATTTAGGTCCTTTGCCCATTTTTTAATTGGATTGTTTGTCTTCCTAGTTTGAGTCATATGAGTTTTTTTTAATATTTTGGAGATTAAAGCTTTGTCTGATGTATCATTGGCAAATGTGTTCTCAAATACAGTTGGTTCCCTCTTCATTTTGATGATGGTTTCTTTAGCTGTGCAGAAAATTTTTAATTTATGTCATCCTGAATTAGTTTATTTTTTCTTTTATATACCTTGCCCTAGGAGATACATCAGCAAAAATATTGTTATGTGGGATATCTGAAATTTTACTGCCTGTTTTCCATAGGACTTTTACGGTATCACAACTTATATTTAAGTCTTTTATCCACTTTGAGTTTATTCCAATATATCGTGTAACTTGGTGGTCTAGTTTCATTTTTTTGCGTGTATCAGTCCAGTTCTCCCAACACCATTTATTGAAGAGGCTATTTTTTTTAATATAATTTTTATTTAATTCTTGTTCAAGTACAGGTTTCTGTCTTATAATCCCAACCCTGCCCGCCCCCCACCCCATGCTCCCCGCCTCCCTCCCCTTTCCACCCCCCATCCTTAGTTATTGTCCATGTGTCTTTTATACTTGTTCATGTGAGTCCATTCCCTTTTCCCCTATGATTCTCTCCCCTCTCCCCTCTGGGCCCTGACAGCCTGTTCCATATTTGAGTGTCATTGGTTGTATTATGCTTGCTTGTTTGGTTTGTTTAGATTCCTGTTAATGGTGAGATCATATGATATTTGTCTTTCACCGCCTGGCTTATTTCGCTCAGCATAATGCTTTCCAGTTCCATCCATGATGTTGCAAAGGGTAGTAGTTCCTTCTTCCTTTCTGCAGCATAGAATTCCATTGTGTAAATGTACCATAGTTTTTTGATCCAGTCATTTACCGATGGGCATCTAGGCTGCTTCCAACTCTTGGCTATCGTAAATTGTGCTGCTATGAACATCGGGGTGCATAGGTTCTTTTGGATTGGTGTTTCAGGGTTCTTAGGATATACTCCCAAGAGTGGAATTGCTGGGTCAAAAGGTATGTTCATTTTTAGTTTTCTTAGAAAATTCCATACTGTTTTCCATAGTGGTTGTACCAGTCTGCAATCCCACCAACAGTGAACTAGAGTCCCCTTTTCCCCACAACCTCTCCAGCACTTGTTGTTTGTTTCTTTGTTTATGATAGCCAATCTGACTGGTGTTAAGTGGTATCTCATTGCGGTTTTAATTTGCATCTCTCTGATAGCTAGTGATATCGAGCATCTTTTCATGTGTCTCTGGATTCTCTGTATGTCCTCCTTGGAGAAATGTCTGTTCAAGTCCTCTGCCCATTTTTTGATTGGGTTGCTTGTCTTCTTTGAGTGGAGCCGAATGAGTTCTTTGTATATTTTGGAGATTAAACCCTTATCTGAGGTATCATTGGCAAATATGTTTTCCCAAGCTGTTGCTTCTCTTTGTATCTTGATACTGTTTTCCTTAGCCATGCAGAAGCTTTTAATTTTGATGAGATCCCATTTGTTTATTCTTTCCTTTATGTTCCTTGCTCTAGGGGACGTATCAGTAAAAATATTGCTGCGTGGAATATCTGAGATTTTCTTGCCAAGGCTCTCCTCTAGGGTTTTAATGGTTTCACGGGTTATATTTAAGTCTTTTATCCACCTTGAATTTATTTTGGTGTATGGTGTAAGTTGGTGCTCAGAACAGGCTATTTTTAATCCATTGTATGTTCATGCCCTCTTTGTCAAATATAAATTGACCATAGAGATGGGCATATTTCTGGGCTGTCTATTCTGTTCCATTGATCTGTATGTCTGTTTTATATCATTACCAGACTGCTTTGATTACCTTATAGTACAGTTTAATATCAACTACTGTGATCCCTCCAACTTTGTTCTTTCTCAAGACTGGCATGACTATTCACTAGCCATCAGAGAGATGCAAATTAAAACCACAAAGAGATATAACCTCACACCTGTCAGAATGGCCATCATTAATAAATCAACAAACAAATGCTGGCAAGGATGTGGAGAAAAGGGAATCCTAGTGTACTGTTGGTGGGAATGCAGACTCATCGGTCACTGTGGAAGAGAGTATGGAATTTCCTCAAAAAATTAAAAATGGATCTGCCTTTTAAACCAGAGTTTCCACTACTGGGAACATACCCTAAGAATCCTGAAACACCAATTCAAAAGAGCGTATGCACTTGTATGTTCATAGCTGTGCTATTTGTAATAGCGAAGTGCTGGAAACAGCCCAAGTGCCCATCAGTAAATGAGTAGATGGAAACACGGTGGTACATTTACACAATGGAATCCCATCAGCAGAAGAAAGGAGGAGGAATTCCTACCCTTTGTGACAGCATGGATGGGACTGGAGACTATTATGCTAAGTGAAATAAGCCAGTGTGTTAAAGACAAATACTGTATGATCTCACTTGTAAGAGTATTCTAATGAATAAAATAAAATAACAAGCAAAACTGAACCAGAGAAAAACAGGGAATAGACTGACAGTGACCAAAGGGTGTGGGGTGTGGATAATGGTGGATAGAAGGGGAAGGAATTAGTCAAAGAACATGTATAAATGACCCATGGACATGGACAATGGTGTGGAGATGGACTATGTGAGTAGGGGTGGGCTGGATGGAAGAGGGCAAAGGGGAAAAAATGGGACAACTGTAATAGAATAAACAAAAACAAAAAATAAATTAAAGAAAACATAGTATATTAGAGATCTATGGATTATTTAGTGGGGTTTTCTCCTGTTAACGTATGAAAGAGTTGAGCTTAAGTGCTTAAATGATTAGAAAAGTCTTTTACTCAGGAAAAAAAAAAGAAAGAAAATATCTAGAGATTGGGGTAAGGAAAGAATCTTTAGATTTCTTTGCAGTTGTGCCTACCAGAAAATATATTTATTTATTCTGAGTTTATATATCTGTTTGTTGACCAAACAATTCAAGCAAGGATGTGTTAATAAATTTATGTTTCTGTCACCTACTTTTTTATTTAAAGCTTTTGCAATTATTTGGCTGTCATTACAAACTCCTGTTCCAAAGCATAAGGTTTCGACAAAGAATATAGTTAGATCAAATGATTTGCTTCTAAAGGACAAAATATTGCTTCTGTCACAGGAAAATAAGTGTGTTCTTTTAAAAGTAACTGTTAAAGTATAACATATTTGAAGGAGTATACATACTGTAAGTGTTCAGCTCAGTGAACACACACATATAACAAGCATATAGATAATTATATAGAACTTTATCATTAACCCCAAAAGGCTCTCTTGTCCCCTATTCTCATACCGCCAAAGTATAAACATTCTGACTTACAATACTACAAATCATGTTACCTGATTGTGGAAGAAAACCATGTATCCTTATCTAGAAATAGGTATACTCAAAAATCTATGTACTGTAAGTAATGTATAGGCATGACTATTAGAGTGTCTTTTGAGGACAGTTGATGTGTGACCTATTTCACTTAACATTATGTTTTTGAAATGTACCCACATTACTATATTATTCCATTGTGTATCACAAATATGTCACACTTTATTTATTCATTTTGTCACTGATGGACATTTGAATTATTTCCAGTTTGGGGCACTTATAAATATTCTTTTACATGCCCTTTGTGAATATACCTAACCATTTCTACAGACATTCAACTTTAGTAGATAGCTCCATAGATTTCTCCAAAGTAGCTGGAGCAGTTTACATTTTTAATATCAGTATATGATTTCCAGTTCATCACCATCCTTGTCAACACTTGTTATCCCCAATGCTGTTGACTCATTTTACCCCTTGTAAATTTAATTTATATTTCCCTGATGACTTATGAAGTTGAGCATCTTATGATATTTATTGGAAATATAGATGTATGTTTTGTGAAGTGTCTCTCAAGACTTTTGATCATTGTTCTATAGAGCCATCATCCTTTTTCTTATGATTTTAAGGAGTTCTTTATATAGGTGGTTAGCTCCTTAAGATTGGTCTTGGTAATTTGGGGGGAAATTTGGCACCTAAAGTTAAGGCAACAAAGGCAAAATTAAGTAAGTAGGACTATATCAAACTACAACAAAGGAACCCATCAACAAAATGAAAAGGCAATCACATATTGGGATAAAATATTTGCAAATAATATATCTCATAGGGGGTTAATATCCAAAACATATAAAGAATTCACACATCAATAGGAAGAAAAAATACACAATCCTACTTCAAAGGATGTGAAGACATTTTCCCAAAGAAGACATACAGATGGACAACAGGTATATGCAACTGCGCTCAACATAACTCATCACCAGGGAAATGCAAATCAAAACATAATGAGGTGTCACCTTACAGTTATTATCAAAACACAAAGGGTATGGGGGGATAAATGGTAATGGAAAAAAATACAATAAAATATTTTTTAAAAAGAAGAGAAATGATGAATGTGAGAGTGTGGAGAAAAGGAAGCCCTTGTGCACTGGGAATGTAAATTGGTGTGGTGGCTACTATAGAAAACATTATGAAGATTCTTTAAAAATATTATTCATTTATTTATTTAGAATTGGAATTATTTTTTACATATATTTTATTGATTATGCTATTATAGTTGCCCCATTTTTTCTCCCTTTATTCCCCTCTACCTTGCACCCCCCTCCCACTAGCATTCCTCCCTCTTACTTCATGTCCATGGGTTGTACATAAGTTCTTTGGCTTCTCCATTTCCTATACTATTCTTAACCTCCCCTGTCTATTTCATGACTACCATTTATGTTTCTTATTCTCTGTACCTTTTCCTCCATTCTACCCCCTTCTTCTACCTACTAATGACCCTACATTTGATCTCCATTTCTCTGATTCTGTTCCTGTTCTAGTTGTTTTCTTAGTCTTTTACTTTTTAAAAAATTTTAGGTTCACTTGCTGATAGTTGGGAGTTTGTTGTCATTTTACTGTTCATAGTTTTGATATTCTTCTTTTTCTTAATAAGTCCCTTTAACATTTCATATAATAAAAGCTTGGTGATGAAGAACTCCTTTAACTTAACCTTATGCAGGAGGCACTTGATCTGACCTTCCATTCTAAATGATAGCTTTGCTGGATAGAGCAATCTTGGATGTAGGTCCTTGCCTTTCTTTTTTTTTTTTTTAATACTTTCCATCCCCTTCTTGCCTATACGGTTTCTTTTCAGAAATAAGCTGCTAGTCTTATGAGAATTGCTCTGTAGGTAACTGTCTCCTTTTCTCTTGCTGCTTTTAAGATTCTGTCCTTATCTTTAATCTTGAGTGATGTAATTATGATATGCTTCCTTGGGTCCAACTTTTTTGGGACTCTTTGAGATTCCTGGACTTCCTGGAAGCCTGTTTCCTTTGCCAGATTAGAGTAGTTCTCCTTCATTATTTGTTCAAATAAGTTTCCCATTTCTTGTTCTTCCTTTTCTCCTTCTGGCACCCATATGATTCGGATGTTGGAACATTTAATGTTGTCCCAGAGGTTCCTAAGCTTCTCCTCACGTTTCTGAATTCTTTTTTCTTCATTCTGTTCTGGTGAATGTTTATTTCTTCCCTCTGGTCCAACCTGTTGATTTCAGTCCTACTTTCCTTCCCTTTTCTGTTGGTTCCTTATACATTTTCCTTTATTTCACTTTACATAGCCTTTACTTTTTCCTCTATTTTTTGACCATACTTGATCATTACTGTGAGCATCCTGATTACCAGTGTTTTGAACTCTGCATCTGATAGGTAGGCTATCTCCTCATCACTTAGTTCTATTTTTGGAGCTTTGATCTGTTCTTTCATTTGGATCACATTTCTTGTCTTGGTGCACCTGTTATGTTGTAAGGGGAGGAGCCTTAGGTACTCACGAGGACAGTGCAACTCATGTTGTTGCATTGTGGCACTGTATATGGGGGAGTGGTCTGAGAAGGAACAATGCCACTTGCTCAGTTCTTGGCTTGCTTTTGGTCACTTCCTCAGCTACCCAAAAGCAAATTGGGTCTTTCTCATGCTGATTCCTGCATGGGGGGGTTTGTGTATGTTCTAGGACGTTGTGGGTCTCTCCAATTAACTCTCCTTGTGAGGCTGAAAGTTTCTCCTGCCACCACAACCCACACAGATTTTTACATTCAGAGGTTTTGAGGCTTTATTTCCTCATGCTGGAATCCTGGGTTGCATGGTCTGTCTTGCTCCTCAGTTGTTCCTCCAGGTTTACCTGCATGCAAATGTGGGACCTCCCAGTCTGCCAGCTGCCATCTTGCTTGCCTAGTCCTCTAGCCACCTTGTTGCTGGCAGTCCTTTCCACCCTGGCTGCTCATCTCTACCTCTCCTACCATTCTGGATGAATGTTTAACTACTTAACTACTTAGTTGTTGGACTTCAATACAGTTTGATTTTCTGAAAGTTCTGATTATTTTGTGTTTGTAAATTTGTTGTTTCCCTTCTTTGGTTGTGTGAGGTAGCAAAGTTTATGTACCATTGTCTCCATCTTGGCTGGAAGTCCAAGATTCTTCAAAAAATTTAAAATAGAACTACCATATGATCCAACAGGTCCACTCTGAGTAAGTGCATCCACTTTTATCCGAAGGAAACAAAAACAACTCAAAAAGCTATTGGCATCCACATGGTCACTGCAGCATAATTTGTACTAGCCAAGTCATAGAAGCAACCTAGATGTCCACTGATGGATGAATGGATAAGAAAATGTATTTTATATGTACATATATGCATAGATATAACATTCACATCTACATAAACATTATATATATATAAACATATGTACATGCATGGAATATTATTATCCATAAAAATGAAGGAAATCCAGCCATCTGTATAATGAATGGACCTTGAGGCCGTTATGCTAAGGAAAATAAATTAGAGAAAGACAAATACTGTATGATCTCACATATATGTATAATTGAAGAAAAAAACAAACTCAGATACAGAGAACTGGTTGACAGTTACCAGAGGCAGGGGCTGGGCAAAATCGGTATAGGGGTCAAAAGGTATGGACTTCTACTTATAAGATAAAAACCTGGAATTTTTAAATAAAAAATTGTGTATTTATTCTCACATGTCTAAACTTCAGTCACCTTCAAAGTACTTTCCATTTGATGCAAAACACCTATTGAGACATTTTCCCACTGCTCAAAACAGTTTTTGAACTTGTCAATTTTGATGCCTTTTCATGGTTCTATCATTTTTTTTTTTTACCTATTCTACACCATCCAAGCATTTCCCTTTAAGGATGTTTTTCTTTTTTCTTTTTTTTAAAGTTTATTTTGTAAAATTTTTGTTCAAGTATAGTTTTCTTTTACTCCCATCCCAGCCCACCCCCCCAGTGCTCCCCACCTCCCTCCCATTTCCTCCCCCTGCCTTAGTTTTTGTCCATGTGTCCTTTATACTTGTTCCTGTGAATCCTTCCCCTTTTCCCTTGAAATTCTCTCCCCTCTGGTCCCTGTCAGTCTGTTCTGTATTTCAGTGTCTTTGATTATATTTTGCTTGCTTGTTTGTTTTGTTGTTTAGGTTCCTGTTAAAGGTGAGATCATATGGTATTTGTCTTTCACCTCCTGGCTTACTTCACTCAGCATAATGCTTTCCAGTTCCATCCATGCTGTTGCAAAAGGTAGGAGCTCCTTCTTTCTTTCTTTCTTCTGCATAGAATTCCATTGTGTAAATGTACCATAGTTTTTTGATCCATTCATTTACTGATGGGCACCTAGGTTGCTTCCAACTCTTGGCTATTGTAAATTGTGCTGCTATGAACATTGGTGTGCATAGGTTCTTTTTGATTGGTGTTTCAGGGTTCTAGGATGTTTTTCATCCAGGAAAGCAAACACACAAAAACACATTCGCTTGGGGCAAGATCAAATGAATAGGGAGGGTGGAGCATGGGGGTATAATGCCATTTTTGGTCAAAACCTACTGAACACACAGTGTGGTGTGGGCAGGTGCACTGGAAAATCCCCCCATGATGAGGTGTACAAGTTGAAGAGTCTTCAGAAAAATTCGTTGAAGCTGAATACAGTCTCTCACAACAATGCCAGCTGATACACTGGTACAGATGGGTTCCTAGAACATTCACCTACAGGGGAAACCTGTACTACAAGGGACCTGCCCTCCAGAAGGTAATTCCAGGTTTTTGGGGTCCCCCTGGTAAGCTCTGGAGATGTAATGTGATTATACTTAACTGTATTATCTATTTTGAAGTTGCTTAGAGAGTAACTTTTAAAAGTTCTCATCACAAGAAAAAATTGTAATCATTTGCTGTGATGGATATTAAGTTATTCTATTCATTAATTCATATATATATATATATATATATATATATATATAATATGCACGCACACATATATTTCAAATCGTGTTGTATGCCCAACATAATACAGCATTATGTTCCATTATGTCTCATTTAAAAAAGGAGAAAACAAAAAATAATATAAGTAAGCCCTAACATAGCAATAATAAATGTCAATAGTCTAAATGCATCAGTTAAGAAACAGAGATTTACAGCATTTAAAAAAAATTATCCAGGGCTTCTGGTCAAGATGGCAATGTAGGCAGACATCGCTTGCCTCTTTGCACAATCACATCAAAATATGGAACAACCATTACTCAGGAACATCAGAAATCAAATTGAATTAAAGTCTGACAACTACAAAATGGAGTAGAATGGAGGTGTAACAACTACAGAATTGAAGAAACCGCATCCCTCCTGAGGTAGGAAAGGTGCAGACACCAAATGGGATGGACCCACATGGACAAAAATTTGGGAGGGATACCTCAGGAGCAAGGAGTCCAGGACCCACACCAGGTCCCCCAGCCCAGGATTCCAGTACCAGAAGAGGTCCCCACAACTTCTGGCTGTGAAAACCAGTGGGGATTGAGTTGGTGGAGGAGGCTACCGGAGCTCTAAGCAGTTCCTCTTGGCGACCTCACACACAGACTGACTGACTCAGACTCGCTCCCCCTAAGCTCAAGCACCAGGGTGGTAGCTGGAAAGGCACCAGTGGTATACAGGGAGAAACTGAAGTGTTTGGCATTGGGGCGAGCAGAGACCATTGTCCTTTGCTGAAACCTCACTCCACAAAACCAGTAGGCTGGTGCCATATGTGAAACTCTATCAACCTGGCTAACAATGTGTCACCCACCTTAGAGATCTACAGAGGCTGTACCCCACCCAACTTACAGACTAACCCAAGATGCTTTTCCATAAGAATGGCTTGTCTTGGCTCCTAAATCACATCAAAGAAGCAACAGTTGGCTTCAATGAGCCCTACAGGCAGCTAGACTAGAGCCACAGCTTGGCTTCACCTGGGAATCTCCAAGCCCAGCACAAGTAGCAACCATCTCAGATTGCTTTATAGCTCAGACAGGGTGCCCCAGCAAAACATGGGTGGGGGCTGACCTTGGCCTGCACCACGTGGAAACCCCAGGGCCAACACACCCAGTGGACAGCTACAGACCACATTGGAGCACCACCACCCTGGCCCTGCACAACTGATCTTCCACAGAGGGTGGAGGTTGGGGGTCAGTGGTCACAATCAGTTTTTGCAGCTAACTAGCCTGGGCAAATCCCTCCCATTGACCTACCTACAGCATCCAAGGCTCAAGCACAAGAGGAGGGTGTATTCAAGCCCACACAATGGGTTCACCTCAAGTACCCAGCTTGGGTGATATGGGAGGCTGTGCCACTGGACCCTATTGGACACCTACTACATTAGGCCACTACCAAGACACAGCATCAAAGCAGCTCTATCTAATACATAAAAACAAACACAGGGAGGCTGCCAGAATGAGGAGACAAAGAAACATGCCCAATATGAAAGAACAGGAGTAATCCGCAGAAAAAGAACTAAATGAAATGGAGACAAGCAAGCTACTAGATACAGAGTTCAAAACATAGATTATAAGCATGCTCAAGGAACTTAGAGCTTCAACAGCATGAAAAAGCACACGGAAACCATAAGAAAGAACCAGTCAGAAATGAATACAATATCAAAAGTGAAAAATACACTAGAAAAGATCCACAGTAAACGAATGGGACTGTATCAAACTAAATAGCTTCTGCACAGCAAAAGAAATCACCAATAAAATGAAAAGGCAATAGACCAAATGAAGAAAGATATTTGCAAACAACAGCTCCAACAAAAGATTGACATCCAAATGTATAAAGAATTCATGCAACCCAACATCAAACAAAAAAGCAATCCAATTAAAAAGTAGACAGACACCTCAAGAGGACATACAGATGGCTGACAGATTTCCTGCTGGGAAGATCTATCCATTGAAATCAGTGGTGTGTTAAAACCCCCAACAATGACTACATTTCTGTGGATCTCTCCCTTTATGTCCATCAATATTTGCTTTACATGTTTAGGTGCTCCTATGTTGGGTTTACCAAGGTTATATCCTCTTGTTGGACTGTTCCCGTTATCATTATGCAATGTCCTTTGTCTCTTACGATAGCCTTGGTCTTAAAGTCTATTTTCTCACATTTAAGTATTGCTACTCCACAAAAGACCCCACATAGCAACAGCGATCCCGAGAAAGAACAAAGTTGGAGAAATCATGCTACCTAATATCTAACTGTACTATAAGGCAACAGTGATCCAAAGAGCACGGTACTGGCATAAAAACAGACACATAAATCAATGGAATAGAATAGAGAGCCCAGAAATAAACCCACATCTTTATAATCAATTAATATTCAAGAGGAAGCAGGCACTTACAATGGACTAAAGATAGTTTATTCAATAAATGGTGTTGGGAAAATTGAACAGATACATGCAGAAAAATGAAACTTAGGCCACCTTCTTATACCACACACAAGAATAAATTCAAAATGGATCAAAGACTTAAATTTTTTACCTGAAACCATAGACGTCCTAGAAGATAAAACAACTGGCTAGCCATAGGCCAAGAAAAATAAAGTGCCTGGAACCACAACTCACATTTTATATAGAAATTAAAATAAATCATAGATTTAAATGTAAAATATGAAAGTATAAAACTTTTAAAAGACTGAAAAACTGGGGACCTAAGACTCAGTGAAGAGTTCTTAGATGAGACACCAAAATCATAATCCATAAAAGAAAAATAGAGAAATTGGACTTATTAAGAACTTAAAACTTTTTCTCTGTAAAGATTCTAGAGATTGGGAAGAAGTTATTTACAAACCACATGTCTGACAAAGGCCTCATATCTGGCATATATAAGGAAATCTCAAAGTCACCAGTAAAAACAATTCAATTACAAAACTGGCAAAAGACACAAAGGGCTATTTCACTGAAGAGGAGGTAGGGTGACAAATAAGCATATGAAAGATGTTCAACATCACCAGCTTTTAGGAAAATGCCAACTAAGGCTATAATGAGACATTAGTAAACACCTATTAGAACAACTAAAAAGCTGTGATAATACAAAATCCCAGCAAGGGTAAAGAGGGAGAGAGGTCAGGAAAAAATAATTTTTCCCTTGCCCATAATAATACATTGAGTATTATTATGTATTAAATACATTGAGCATAGCTCTGAAATTTTACTATGTAACAAAAAAATAATATTGTATGTCTTAGTTTTCCTACCTTTCAAGGGGTTCAGAAAGAGGGGGAATATAGGTCCCTTTCATAATGTTAAAAAATAATCAGAGAATATCATAATAGTCATGAAGTAGGAATTTTTTAATAAAAAAGGAGAATGCCAGATTAACTTCTCTAAGGAAAATTATATTTCACTTAAAACCTACAACTTATTTCTGTCAAAGCATACAATATATCCACAAAAATGTTTTTTACTTGTAGGTTTTGGTGAAATTCTGGTCATTATGTGAAAGACCTCCAATGTGTTCCCATTAAATATAAGTCGTGACACCTCCTTCAGGAGAACATAGGCAGGAAAATCTCTGATATTCCATGCAGCAATATTTTCACTGATATGTCCCCTAGAGCAAGGGACATAAATGAAAGAATAAACACTGGGTCTCATCAAATTAAAAAGCTTCTGCACAGCTAAAGAAAAGAGCATTAAAATGAAAAGAGAACCAACCATATGGGAAAATATATTTGCCAATGATAACCTCAGACAAGGGTTTGATCTCCAAAATATATGAAGAACTCACACGACTCCACTCTAAGAAAACAAGTAACTCAATTAAAAAATGGGAAGAGGACTTGAACAGACACTTCCCCAAGGAGGACATACAGAGGGTCCAGAGACATGAAAAGATGCTCAGTATCGCTAACTATCAGAGAGATGCAAATTAAAACCGCCATGAGATACCACTTCACACCATTGAGAATGGCCATCATAATCAAAGCAACAAACAATTGTTGGAAGGGTTGTGGAGAAAAGGGAACCCTAATGCACTGTTGGTGGGATTGTACACTGGTGCAACCAGTATGGAAAACAGTATGGAATTTCCTCAACAAACTAAAAATGGAACTGCTTTTTGACCCAGGAATTCCACTTCTAGAATTGTATCCTAAGAACACTGAAACACCAATTCAAAAGAACCTATGCACCCCAGTGTTTATAGCAGCACAATTTACAATGGCCAAGTGCTGGAAGCAACCTAAGTGCCCATCAGTAAATGAATGGATCAAAAAACTATGGTACATTTACACAATTGAATTCTATGCAGCAGAAAGAAAGAAGAAGCTCCTACCCTTTTGCAACAGCATGGATGGAACCAGAAAGCATTATGCTAAGTGAAATAAGCCAGGTGGTGAAAGAAAAATATCATATATAATCTCACCTTTAAGTGGAACCTAATCAACAAAACAAACAAGCAAGCAAAATACAACCAGAAACATTGTATTTCTAGTTTTATACTTTCTCTTTCCACTTGAAAATACTTTATTTGTTCATAATATATTGAAAAAAAAACCGTAACAACTCTTGCTTTCAAATACCCTGGAGGAGTGTTTTCACAATCTAGTACCACCCTTTCCAATATCCAGGTAGACATGTATTTAAAGTGATTTTAAATTATTAATCTGTAACAATTCAATTCTGAAAATCCTGTCTTCAGTGACAAGGCAGGAAAAAGAGTTATGAAAATGGCAGGCTCTACTAACCTGTTTAATGGTGCTCTCTTCCAAAACTACACTGATGAGGAAGAAGGAGGAAGAAGGAGGAAGAAGGAGGAAGGGTGGGAAACTGGTAAATCTAAGAAAGAAGCTGGCAGAGGGGAAGGCTGAGGATCAAACCAAATTATATAAATCCAAAGATTCAGAGGAAAAGGGGAAGATGGCAACAGAGTAGGACAAAGGATTTCGCTTCCCTCCACGCACTGGAGAAAAAACGGGCTGATTTGTGGAGGAGCGCAGCGGATAGCCAACAGGGACCCAGCATATAGGAAGGCAGGACTCCAGAAAGTGTATCGGACACTGAATGACCAGAGGTTGAGGAGAGAAGACGACTGCAGATCAACAAGGTATGAGGGAACAGCGCAGGGGCGGAGGGCACTGCAGGGCCCTGGCGGGGCCGCCCTGGTCTCTGAGAGCTGAGGGTGGGCAACAACAACCTTGGGACAGAACTAGTCACCAGCACCCTCCCTATCTGGCAGGGTGCAGACAGGAAAACACCAGGAGAGATCGGTTTGCCTGTAGTGGCAGAGAGAGGAGTGGGCATTGGGAAGCAAACCAGAGAGCTCTTAATAATCCGTGGAGTCAGGCTGCAATTGCTGGCTTGGGAGAACTGAAAGCCGCCTGTGCATTCCCTGCAGCACGGGGTGAGAGCCTGGTTTGCCACAGACCCTGTGAGTCTCGGGCTACTAGTAAGGCCCCTGAAAGAGAGCCAGCCATCAGCTCCATCCCTACCCAGCTGGGCGCAGACTGAGAAGCACTGGGAGTCAGGCTGTGGCTGCCGGCTTGGAAGAATTGTGAGTTGCTCTGTGTGTTCAGCCACAGCACTGGGAAAGGTCCACGGCCAAGCCTGCAAGACCAGGAAAACCTGGTTGGGAGTGCGCTCCCACATGCCAGGCCAAGGCTGGGAAGCCTGGGGAAAAATGTGCTCTCAGTGGGACACGGGAGAGCTGTGTTAGTCTGGATCTTGGGAGGGCACTGGCGAGACCAGCTGAGTTCACTGAGACGTGAGAAAGGCCACACTAACAGCCCCTCAGGCTGCTGCAGCTAGTGAGACCAGAGAAAAGGATTGACCAGCTGGACACCAACAAGAGTAGGTGGAAGCAGAGAACACCAAGATACCTGCAGGAGACTGCACCACTGAATTTCACAGGCATCCTACCACAGAAGTTCACACCATAAACCCAGGGAACCAGAACAGATCAATTTAAGAAGCTGAGGCCAACGAGAAGAGCAACACGAACAATGGGAAAACAAAGAAACAATGCCCAAATGAAAGAAAAGGAGGAAGTCTCAGAAAGAATGTTAGATGAAATAGAGGCAAGTCAACTATGAGATATCGAATTCAAAGCACTGGTTATCAGGAAATTCAAAGAGCTTACAATGAGCTACCAGAAACTACAGGGGAGCTACAATGAACTCTCTGCAAACTATACCAATATGAAAAAGGAAACAGAAACCATCAGCAAAGGCCAAGAGGAAGTGAAGAATACAATTTCTGAACTGAAGAACACAGTAGAGGGTATGAAGAGTAGGATCGATGAGGCAGAAGACCGAGTAAGCGAGCTTGAAGACAGGGTAGAAAGAATCTCCCAGGTGGACCAAGTAATGGAAAAGAGAATCAGAAAATATGAGGAGAGTTTAAGAGAAATGCAAGACAATATGAAACGTAATAATATCCGAATAGTAGGAATACCAGAAGGAGGAGAAGAAGAACAAGGGATAGAAAACCTATTTTAAAGAGGAATAATGGAAACTTTCCTAAGTTGAGGAGAGATAAAGTCACACGACTCCAGGAATCCCAGAGAGTCCCAATCAGGTGGAAGCCAAAGAGGCCTACTGCAAGACACATCATCATTAAAATGGCAAAACTCCAAGACAAAGAGAGAATCCTAAAGGCAGCAAGGGAAGAAAAGGAAGTAACATACAAGGGGGTCCCAATAAGGTTGGCTACTGAATTCTCAATGGTAACATTCCAAGTAAGAAGAGAATGGCAAGAAATATTCCAAGTAATGAGAAACAGAGACCTACAACCAAGGCTACTTAACCCAGCAAGGCTCTCAATCAAGATAGAAGGCTGAATAAAGAGCTTCCAAGACAAAAGAAGTCTAAAAGAATACGCCTCCACCAAACCAGCTCTACAAGAATTACTAAAAGGGCTGCTTTAAGGAAAGGAAGGAAAAGAGAGTGACAGAGAGGAACACAGATACATAAATGGCAATGAATAAGTACCCTCCAGTAATAACCTTAAATGTAAATGGATTAAATGCACCAATTAAAAGACATAGAATAGCTGAATGGATAAGAAAGCATGATCCACACATATGCTGCCTACAAGAGACGCACCTCAGGTCAAAAGACCATCACAGACTAAAAGATATTGACAGCAACACAATTATAGTAGGGGATTTTTACACCCCACTATCAAAAATGGACAGATCTTCCAAACAAAATATCAACAAAATTTTCGCAGCATTAAACGACACCCTAGATGAAATGGACCTAATTGATATATATAGAGCCTTCCATCCCAAAGAAGCTAAATACACATTCTTTTCAAATGCACATGGAACATTTTCAAAGATAGACCACATGATAGGACACAAAACCAGTCTCAACAACTTCAGGAAAATAGAAATCATACCAAGCATTTTCTCTCATCACAAGGGACTAAAATTGGAAACTAACCCCACAGGAAAAAACCCAAAACACCCAAAATCATGGAGACTGAATGGTATGCTATTAAACAACGAATGGGTCAAGATTGAAATTAGGGAAGAAATAAAAAAGTTTCTGGAAACAAATGAAAATGAACTCACAACAACCCAAAATTTATGGGACACAGTGAAGGCAGTCCTGAGAGGGAAGTTCATAGCAATACAAGCTTACCTAAAGAAGATAGAAACATTTCAAATAAACAACCTAACCCAAGGCCTGCAAGAACTTGAGGAACAACAACAAAGACAGCCCAGAGCAAGTAGAAGGAAGGAAATAGCCAAGATCAGAGCAGAATTAAATGACATAGAGACTACAAGCACAATTCTAAGGATCAATGAATCCAGGAGTTGGTTTTTTGAAAAGATAAACAAAATAGGCAAACCTTTAAGTAGGCTCATCAAGTAAAGAAAAGAGAGGACTCAAACACAATCAAAAATGAAATAGGAGAGATTACCACTGATACCACAGAAATAGAAGGGATTGTAAGAAATTACTATGCAGAATTATATGCCAAGAAATTTGAAAACCTACATGAAATGGACAAATTTCTAGAAAAATATAATCTTCCAAAACTCAATGAAAAAGAAGCAGAAAACCTGAACAGGCCAATAACAGCAGATGAAATTGAAGAAGTAATCAAAAAACTCCCATCACACAAAAGCCCTGGACCACATGGTTTAACAGAAAAATTCTACAAAGCATTTAAGGAAGAGCTAACCCCTATTCTTCACAGACTATTCCAAAAAATCCGAAAGGAGGGAAAACTCCCCAACTCTTTTTATGAAGCCAGCATCATCCTAATTCCAAAGCCAGATAGAGACACAACAAAGAAAGAAAACTACAGGCCAATATCGCTGATGAACATAGATGCTAAAATCCTCAATAAAATATTGGCAAATTGCATCCAACAATACATCAAAAAGATCATACACCACGACCAAGTGAGACTCATCCCAGGGATGCAAGGATGGTTCAATATTCATCAATCAGTAAATATAATACATCACATAAACAAAAGCAAAGACAAAAAACACACAGAGGGATACAAAGTCAATATCCAGAAATCAAAGGCATTTTTGTATACCAACAATGAAACAGCAGAAGCAGAAATCAAGAAAAAAATCCCATTCGATATAGCAAAAACAAAAATAAAATATCTGGGAATAAACCTAACCAAGGAGGTGAAAGACCTGTATGCAGAAAACTACACAACACTAACGAAAGAAATCAAGGAAGACACAAACAAATGGAAACATATACCATGTTCATGGATTGCAAGAATTAACATCATCAAAATGCCCATACTACCCAAAGCAATTTACAGATTCAATGCAATACCTATTAAAGTACCAATGGCATATTTCACAGACATTGAACAAACACTTCAAAAATTTATATGGAACCATAAAAGACCCCGAATAGCAGCTGCAATTTTGAGAAAGAAGAACAAAGTAGGAGGGATCACAATACCTGATATCAAACTGTATTACAAGGCCACTGTTATCAAAACAGCCTGGTACTGGCATAAAAACAGGCACATAGACCAATGGAATAGAACGGAAAGCCCAGAAATAAACCCAACTCTCTACAGTCAATCAATATTCAACAAAGGGGGCAGTAACATAAAATGGAGTAAAGATAGCCTCTTCAACAAATGGTGTTGGGAGAACTGGACAGCTACATGCAAAAAAATGAAACTCGCGCACTAACTTATATCATACACCAAAATAAATTCAAGGTGGATAAAAGACTTAAATATAAGCTGTGAAACCATTAAAGCCCTACAGGAGAACATTCGCAGGAAAATCTCAGATATTCCACGGAGCAATATTTTTACTGATTCGTCCCTTAGAGCAAGGGACATAAAGGAAAGAATAAACAAATGGGATCTCATCAAACTTAAAAGCTTCTGGATGGCTAAGGAAAACAGTAGCAAGATAAAAAGAGAAGCAACAGCTTGGGAAAACATATTTGCCAATGATACCTCAGACAAAGGTTTAATCTCCAAAATATACAAAGAACTGACTCGACTCCACTCAAAGAAGATGAGCAACCCAATTAAAAAATGGGAAGGGAAATAAGGGAGGGATTTAGAGGAACCTATATAAAGGATACATGGACAACAACTGAGAAGGGTGGAAATGGGAGGGAGGGGGGAGGATGGGGGGTGGGATGGGATGGGAGTAATAGACAGAAAACTGTACTTGAAAAATAATTAAATAAAAAAATTGGAAAAAAATTAAAATAAAAAATGGGGAAAGGACTTGAACAGACATTTCTCCAAGGAGGACATACAGAGGATCCAGAGACACATGAAAAGATGCTCGATATCGCTAGCTATCAGAGAGATGCAAATTAAAACCACAATGAGATACCACTTTACACCACTCACAATGGCTATCATAAACAAAGAAACAAACAACAAGTGCTGGAGAGGTTGTGGGGAAAAGGGGACCCTAGTTCACTGTTGGTGGGATTGCAGACTGGTACAACCACTATGGAAAACAGTATGGATTTTCTAAGAAAACTAAAAATGAACGTGCCTTTTGACCCAGCAACTCCACTACTAGGAGTATATCCTAAGAACCCTGAAACACCAATCCAAAAGAACCTATGCACCCCGATGTTCATAGCAGCACAATTTACGATAGCCAAGAGTTGGAAGCAACCTAGATGCCCATCGGTAAATGACTGGATCAAAAAGCTATGGTACATTTACACAATGGAATTCTATGCTGCAGAAAGGAAGAAGGAACTACTACCCTTTGCAACATCATGGATGGAACTGGAAAGCATTATGCTGAGCGAACTAAGCCAGGCAGGGAAAGACAAATACCATATGATATCACCATTAACAGCAATCTAAACAACAAAACAAACTTTAAGCAAAATATGACCAATGACACTCAAATACGGAACAGGCTGGCAGGGTCCAGAGGGGAGAGGGGAGAGAATCATAGGGGAAAAGGGGATGGACTCACATGAATAAGTATAAAGGACACATGGACAATAACTAAGGTAGGGGGCGGAAATGGGAGGGAGGTGGGGAGCACTGGGAGGGGCAGGGCTGGGAATATAAGACAGAAAACTGTACTTGAACAAGAATTAAATAAAAATTAAAATTAAAAAAATATATATTTTTTTACTGCAAGCTAAAAAAAAAAAGATTCAAAATGACTTTGAACTTATCAAGAGCAGCACTGGAAGCAAGACAACAGTGGAGTGATGCCTTCAGACTTCATTAGAAAAATCATTTACTTACTAGAATTCTCAAATTTAAGAGAAAGTTCTCAACATGCAAAGGAAAGGTAGTTTAACAGTTAACTATAACATTAGGGTAGAAAGAAGGGATTTAAATAAAACAGTGGGGAGGGGGAGGAGGGGGGAGAGTAGTGGGCAGAAAATGCAGACAACTGTAATTGAACAACAATAAAGTAACATATATAAAAAATAACATAATTTTTTCCTCAGGAGTATGAAACAATATTAAAATTCTAGATCAGTCCAATACTGATTTGTATTAACCATGCAAATCAGTAACTTAAACCAGCAGAATAATCTTTCAAATAACTCTATGTCATTAAGAAAACAAAGGGGGAGAATTCCTGCCTGAATTTAGTGTTAAGAAAGAACTGTACTTCTCCTGAATAAAGGATTACTCTAAATCTTGTGAGTATTTTGAATTATGTAACTGGCCTTTCCCTTTTCATGTGACTTGCTTGAAAGCTCAGAAATAAATTACAACTGACAAAAAATAAAATTAAAAAATGGGAAGAAAGGTCTTTAAAAAGCAGTTTGATATCTGTTCTGTTGGGTGACTGACCCAGAATGGAGGTATATTTTTTAGGGATTTATTCTCTGAAAGGGTAAAAAAGAGGACCCTAGGGTGGTCAACATGTCAGAAACAGGAAAATTAAATGATTACATACAACTAATTGGAAAATGCTAAGATATCTATCTGGTCTTCTTCCCCTACTTGGCTCCCAGAACACTGACAATCAGAAGATATTTCGCCCTGGCTGGTGTAGCTCAGTGGATTGAGCCTGGGCCTGTGAAGCAAAGGGTTGCTGGTTCGATTTCCAGTCAGGGCACATGCCTGGGTTGCAGGCCAGGTCCCCAGTAGGGGACACATGAGAGGCAACCACACACTGATGTTTCTCTCTTTCTTCTTCCCTTCCCCTCTCTGTAAAAACAAATAACAAATATTTTTTTTTTTAAAAAGAAGACGTTTCAAAATCAGACTAATAGTGAAGACCTGTAGCATCTACAAAGGTTGTATAATCTTGGTATCCCCCAACCCATTCTTTTCTCCACCCTCCCCTGAATTACCCTATGTGAAGCTAGTACATCTTTAGTTTTGCCGAATTTACTTAAACCTTGCCCACTCACTTCCCTAAATGGGGTTCTTATAAACCTCATAAGGAAGCAGAAACTAGACTCCTACAGTTCAATTTGTTTTCCAGGGAGCCTTCATGTAACTGTGGTGATACTGTCTATTCTTTACATAGCTAGGTTTTTCAGTGTTACTCAGATTTTCAAAATAGTATGTTGTTTAGACATACATAGGAAGGTGATAAAATATTCTCTGATAATATTAGGTTAATGGAGAATTTACATCTTTGCTGATTATTACTTGTTTATCAGAAATTATCTGAATAAATTCTTTTCTCAATGTAGTTCAAATGAGTAGAATAGGTATGAATAGAATTCAGGAGATGTTTTTCCCTCCCCTAAAATAGGAATCTGTAGTTTTCTATTATTTAAGATTTCCTACATTAAGACATATTTATATTTATTTAGTACTGATATAGTCATTTCTTGTTTTTGTTTAATGAGGAATTAGAAGAATTAAAAATATATCCATTTTATATTGTCTGTGTAGATAATTTTCTTGTTGGGAAGCACTTCCCCATTTTTCCTTTTTTTTAAATCCTCTTTTGAGGACTTTTTTTTATTGCTTTTAGAGAGAGAGGAAGGGGATGGGAGAGAGAGAAATTAGTAACCTTCTTGTATCCTCCCTGACTGGGGACTGAACCCACAACCTGGATATATGCCCTAACCAGGAATCTAACTCACTACCTTTTGGTCTATGGATGATGCTCCAACCAAGCCACACTGGCTAGGGCCCCATTTTTTTCTTATAAATGAGATCAGCTGTTGTTTGCCTTTCCCTCTTTTTTAAACAAATTATTTTATATGACATCAATTTTAGTTTACTAAAATAAAATACATAGGTAATGAACATTTTAATACACACAATTTAGGAAGACAATGCTGTGTCACAACTTAAATATAAAAGAAATAAATCAAAAGTAATTTATAATGAAAAAGTAAATCCTTGTGACACTTCATTAAAAGACATAATGAAGTATTAAGTTGCTTATACCTATACAAAGAATAATTCTAAATATAACAGCTGATAAATGCAAGCTGATACAGCGTGTTGTATTGCTGACTGGAACACTGCAAACTGTACCTCTGTAGGGAGGGATGTAAGTATACCTACAAACCATCTAAGCTAGGTGTGTCAATTGCTCTATGTACTCCTAGAATTCTGATCTAATGTGCTGCCCCCTGCAGGTCTTCTGAGACCAGGAGACAAAAGGGGTTACCTTGTCACTAGAACTGTAAATGAAAGATTCGGTGCTTAATGTGGCAAACATTGTCGTTATTATCCAAGCCAGGGGTCTTACTCTCACATTCCTGATCTATGGCCATGATACATGAGATCTCCAGGGGGGGGTTAAATTTTTTTATTTTAAAAAATGGGGGACCAGGGGACTCCTACTATGCCAATAGCCTACAGCTCTGGTGATCTGAATCTTTTTTTATAAACATTTTTTTTACTGTTGTTCATGTACAGTTTTCTGCCTTTCCCCCCCATCCCTCCCCACCAATCCAACCCTCCCCACCTCCCTCCCCTGTTTCCATGCCCTCCTTGTTATTGTCCATGTATGCTTTATAATTGTTCCTGGAAACCATTCACCCTTTCCCCAATAATCCCCTCCCCTTTCCCCTCTGGTTGATGGTCTGAATCTTAAAGAAGCTGGATTTACAGCAGGGGTGTCAAACTCATTTTCACCAGGGGCTGCATCAGCCTTGTGGTTGCTTTCAATGGGCCAAATGTAATTTTAGGGCTATATAAATGTAACCAGGGGCAAGGATCTCGGTGCTGCTGCCAGGTAGCAACAAGGTGCTGGGCCAGATAAAACAAGGTGGAAGGCCAGATTCAGCCCGTGGGCCTTGTGTTTGCCACCTGTGATTTACAGGGTGCACTGTAAGTGGAAAAGCTCTCCAACACTTTTAAATTAAAAGTAACCTGTGATATCCTTAAACCCATGCAGTGCTTCAGTTCAATTCCAAAGGTTGGTCTTTATATTAGGAATAATCATATATATGGATGAAATTGTGATTTTTATCCTTAGTTTCAACTTTATATGAGTCTCTGTCTAGGCAAAGCAATTCAGCTTTGGCAATTAAGACTACAAGAATACCACCACTGGGCTAATGCCTAAGAATGCATCTTTGACTGAAACAGCCAAACAGCCTGAAGTTGACTCTCCTCAGCAGTGTTCTATCCAACTATGAAAAATGGATCCAACCCCATATGGGGCAACCCACACCTCTCATCAAAGACGTTTAAACTTTTCTGGGATTCACCGGTTATTTCATCTACCATTTTTCTAATCACATTGCCCTGTTTAATGAACGATCTCAAAAATGTGTAAGGTTTTGCTCATAAATTATCCACATAATTTTAATTAACTGAGACAATTAAGAGGAAGCAAGTGGACATGCATGAGTAGCTATGCCTAATCAAGAATCTTTTAGACAGGCCCCTAAAGACAAGGGATATGGACAGGGAGATGGGAAGTCATCTGCAAATACACCTGGTTCAATGTATCAAAAAGAAAAACAAAAACAGAAGTCCTGCACTAGAGGGTTACTATGGCCAATAAATAATTTATTTACAGAATATCACTGCATAGTAATTTTAACTTCTAAACCTGCTTTTTTTCTGCACCACTAGGCAACTTCACTAACTCTTACCAATCACTAGTTCAGAAGGACTGTAGGCTAAGAAACCTAAAAAACTTTAAAAAAACCTTCCAATGTACCAAGCAATAGACAGTAGTCATCAGGAGACATAATCAAATTTGGAGTCCCCATTTTCCTCCAGGACACATCCATACTATCCATTTTAGCTAAAAGTATCCCAGAGACTTCTGGAGTCCTGTTGTAACCAACTACCTCATATTCAGCTTAAAGTTGTAAGTGTTCATTCAGATTCACCACACTTCAGTTGCTCCCTACATCTCTCAAGTTACTTTCTCAACCCACACTCCAATCACAAAAGATATGCAAGAAGTAACAATTCCCAACAACTTCATGTCCAATTTTGAAATCTGCTATGATGAGAACCAATTTGCTAAAACTAGAGAGCACTAAAACACGTGTAGAATATTTACTGGCTTAAACCCTGCTTCTACCACCCATCTATGCCTTTAAGTTAAAATATGTACCACAAAAGATAGAATATAGACATAATACATAAATAAATAAGAAAAGTTACTAAGGATGCTGTGTTTGAGGAAGCAGGAGAAGGGGATGTAGGTAGCATATAGCCATAGAGTTTTTTGTTGCTGTGTTGTTTTCACTAGACCTCAATATGCATTGAGCCACTGAAGATAATATACATATATATCTAAGTCATTTGTGTTAAAAATTTCTAGATATGTAAAAGTTACTTAATAGAAAATGTTGAAAACAAGGCAGAACAAGTACTTTAAAACCAAAGTTTTAATAGTTATGTTAAATTATAATTTTCATTATTTTTATGATACATTATTCAATCACAAGGAAATTTTACTCTTTTTAAATGGAAGTCTATGTTTGAGGACTTCACCTTTAATCTGGGGTTTTCAAACACTTCATAGGGTTGCATGGCCTTTTAAAAGCCTTTGGGTATAAGAGTGGTAAAATGTGGTTTTAGTTATTGGCATGCCTGTGCAACAAAGCATTTGGGAGGTGTGATTGACAGACCAGAAGTGTGTATAAGAGAAAACTTATGCTTATGTTTGCTTCAGTGACTTTATTAGCCACACCCTACTTGTAAATTGTAAACTGTCATTCAAAGTAGCATAGTGATGTTTTAAACAAGTCAGGTTTATAACACCACTACTTTTTTTTGTCTTAATGCCTAAAGGTAAATTCAGAAAATGTTCCTATGTTTTGGCTCATAAAATTGTCCATCTGGAAAAAAATTAAATAATAAAACCCAAACAGTAAAGAGCAATGCAAAAAAGATTTATGACACTGCACGCATATCAGTTGTACATGTAAACATCACAATTAGGTAATTCAGCCTTCATTATCTCAGCAACTATTTCAGATTGAGGACAAAGAAAGTGATTTCATTAATTGTTGGCAAGTTTTAACCAGTATTTTAAAGTAGCTTACTAATAATGTATTGCAGTATAACAATATATAGACTGAATTAAAATTGCTATAATACTGAAAGCTTCACTAGAGACCTTTACTGTCTTTACAAAGAACTACAGGAAAAAATGTGCATTTTATAGTATGTTATATTTTATGAGAAATGCTTAATTTTACATTAAAATATTAAAATGCAGAAACAAATACATATCTACATCATACTTTTCTAACAACTACACAATTTTGAACTGAAATAAGGGATGAAAACAAATATTATAGTTTACTGACTTACAACTAATAATATTCTAAATATTCTATCCTGAATATTAGCTAATTTAATCTTAGTCTTAATAATAAAAGTAATAGTAACTCATCAAATAAATTCTAATTGTACAGAAAAGCACAATATAGTTAGTGGAAATGCCTCATCCCTTTCTTCCAAGATGAAAAACCTCACTTGCAGTAAAATAACTTTTATGGTCTAATTTCAATAAGGTAATAATTCAAATGTCTGAGCTTTTAGATTAGTATTAAATTTTTTAATCCTTTTACTGGGAATTAGAAAATTGAATTTTGGTCAGTGCTCAAACTTTGAGGAAAAGACCTTTTTCTGTAATTGCCTGGTAACTTAGTATTCAATAGTGACACTTCTAATTTTTTATATCTGAATGCATATGAAGGGTACGTCAATGGATGGAGGCAACCTACAGGGACATTAGGTAGTTTAGTCTTTATCTGTGGACTAAATTGTAGGATTCTTGGGTTTTTCTTTTTTAGGTGGACCAAACCATAAAACTATGTCTCAGGAATTCTATTTATGTGACAAGTAAGAAAAGATGAAACACCTGTAAGTTGATGTTTAAAGCCCAAACTAGTTTTGAAGTAACAAGAAAAGGGAAAGCTAACGGTTCAAATTTCAGTCACTTTTCATCTAAACCTATCAATGTGTGCACTGGTCCATTAATTATGTGGCCCAGCACAAAATGATATGTTAGTCTTCCATTTTACTCTAGGATGACAGCTGTGAGGTAAGATTCTAGTTCAGGAGGAAGAAAGCTATTTCAAGTACTTTATTTTTGGTCTTGAGAATTTATTTAAGTCATGAATGAAAAACTACTAATTGAGGATCAAATCAATTGTTTTGTTGATTACTCTGTCAGAACCAAAATAAAACTGAAGAGATTATTTAAAACCTTTGGTTCTAATAAACCCAGGTTTTCTATGTTAATAAAGCAGAAGTCAGAAAATATTTCTACAAAGGGCCAAACAGTAAATATTACAGACTTGTGGGGCATACCATTTCTGTCACAACTACTTAATGCTGTTCTGCAAAAGCCACCACAGACAATACATAAGTGAATATTAAAGTCAAATTCCAATAAAACTTTATTTATGGACACTAAAATATAAATTTCATATAATGTTCACATATCACAAAATATAATTCTTTTGACTTTTTTCCAACCATTATAAATCTAAAAATCATTCTTAGATTACAAGGTTGCAGAAAAACAGGCACCAGGCTGGATCTGGCCTAGCCATAGTTTGTGACTCTTATTCTAAAAGATTATTTTGGTTCTTGTTTTATGGACTTCTATGCTTCAAAGGAAAAACCTGTCACTGAGATTTTTTTTTAAATCTTGTTTAAAGTATCTGACACATTTTAAAAGCCTATCAATGACTTGCCAGAATAAATATGTGAAAGTAATGTCATTTAAAATATGTCTTCCTAATGAACCTAATGCATTGTCTTTAGACCACATTATTGCTGAAGTAGTCCTTCATAGAAAACATCAGTTTTTAGTATAATATGTTTGGTTTCATTTATTGTTTAAAAATTTCCTGTGCTAATACATTTTTAGAAAAAGGCAATTAACTTTGGCCATTTACTAAATTACCCACTTTAGATAAGTTTTAAGTGTATATGCATATTTTTTTGAAATTTTAAATTACATTTATTTTTTTGAAAAAAAAATACACACACAGTTCAGAATTCAAAAGATACAGTATCTAGTTAAAAGTTCTAATCCCAAGTCCACTTTGTAGTCACCAGTTTTCTCTCTAGAGGCAAGTAATATTAACTGTTATGTGAATGTATATATTTGTATAATTTACAATTATATACGTATGTTAATTTTGTTATATAGTTTTATAGAATCATTGTTTTTAAAATATACTTTCTTATCATAAAAGTTAACATATATAAAATTTATATTATATATTATATATATGTATAATTTAAACACTGATGAAATGTTTAATTTGAAAAATAAACGTTCTGTATAATCCTACCCACCAGAAAAGGAATCTTAATATTATGTATTTTTCTAGCTTTTCCCCTCTTCCATGCATATTTTTAAATGGGAGATAAAGGAGGTCTCATACTTTCATTAATTAAATTATTTATCCTCACTCGAAGACATGCTCACCAATTTTAGAGAGAGGGTAAGGGAAGAAGAGAGAGAGGGAGAGGAACATTGATGTGAGAGAGAAACATCGATTGGGTTGCCTCTTATATGTGCCCTGACCAGGACTGAAACCACAATCCAGGTATGTGCCCTGATGGGGAATTAAACCACAACCTTTTGTCTTTTGGTTTATGGGACAATGTTCCAACTAACTGAACCACACTGCTCAGGGCCTTTTCACACATCTTTAACAAAATATGGCTATCCATTACTTCCTGTTTTACAAAATTACCTTTTAAAAAGAATTTAACAAAATACTCTGTAAAGCTCTATATGAGTATGTGTACATTGACCCCTTCTTTTTTTTTAACAGCTACTGTTCAATTATGTGGACACACTAGTTTGTTTAACCAATATTCTATTGCTGGATGTTTGGGTTATTCCCTATTTTAATGAAAATCAATGCTGCCAATAGATTTTGAGATGATAGCATATTATTATGTGTAGTATTCCCCTAATTTTCTTGAAACCTCAATCATCTACAACAAAATCTAGTAGAAAACATATTCTTATAAACTCCAAAATATAAGTATTATGGACAAATCACCAACAAATATAAGAATGCACTGAAAACTTCATGGGATTGTGAAGGCCCAAGATAGGTGTTAAAACAATGTGATTTCTACCTAATCCTCTGAAAACTGAAGTGAAGAAATTCAGTGAATCACAGGTAAGTGATGGAGTAACTATGATTCTGTTAAGGTGGTCAAATGCTTCATGATCTAATTAGTGACATGCATGAACAAATGAATGAGTCTGAATGTCCCTACCTACTATCCAGCAAAACTATAGCCAAAGGAACAGACTTTGCAGAATCAGCAAGGAAGAAAGACTTTGCTGGGCTTGACTCTATTCTGGAACAATGAAGAGACTCAAGAGGTGTATAATAAATGGGAGGTTCCTGGTACAAACACCACACACATGCACACACACACATTCCACCACCACATCCCTACCCTGAAGGGGTGGCAGGATAGGATAGCATTATGGGCCACCTGTGAGATGCCACTACTCACTTTTTTTTTCCACTGACCCCAGGACTTCTTGCTTCTGGCTCCAAGCACCCAGTCACACTAGGAAGACACAACCCACTCCAGGGACACTGCCAGTTAGGAACTGACTGGGACTGTGCACTTGTGAAGTAGTAATGCAGGTGTCCTTACTGTAGCTCAGGGAGTACAGAAACCACTCATGGAAGAGCAAAAGTTCATTGCAACTTGATTCTCAGCATGAATACAGACTATGAATGTGAGGCCTCACACATGCAGCAAATAATAAAAAATTAATGGGAGAAGAAGAAAAAAGGGAAGGGGCTTTTATGGCCCTGAGAGATGGAGAACTGGAAAATTTTGCAGGGTCATTCTCGGAACATGAGCAGAAACTTGAGGAGCGCTGTAGGCTATAATTTATAAATACAGTGGGACTGTGAGAAGGTATAGAGGTGCTTGAATGTTTTAGATTCTGGATCCTAGAAATACTTAAAACTAACAAATCAACCATCTCTAGATAATTCCCCAAACTGAGAAGAAACAATGAGAGTAGAGCCCAAATTCAGCCTAATAGGCACAACAGGGCCATAGGGGAAAAAAAGGTTGAAATTAAAGGGAAGAATATAGGTGCTATGGTCTGAATGTGTCCCCCCCAAATACATACATTGAAACCCTTACCCCTAAGGTGATGTTAGTGGGATGGGGCCTATGGAAGTTGACTAGATCACAAGGTCGGAGTCCTAATGAAGGGATTACTGCCTTTGTAAAACAGGCCACAGAGCGATCCTTTGACCCCTTACACCAATGAGGACAGTGAGAAGTCTCTGACCTAGAAGAGGGCCTTCACAAGCACATGACCTATTTTGGGGCTTTCAGCCTCCAGAACTATGAGAAATAAATTCCTATCATTTAGCCCTGGCTGGTGTAGCTCAGTGGATTGAGCACGGGCCTGTGAACCAGACAATCGTGGTTCGATTCCCAGTCAGGGCACATTCCTGGGTTGCAGGCCAGTTCCTGGCAGGGGCCAGTTCCCAGCAGGGGATACACAAGAAGCAACCATACATTGATGTTTCTCTTCTCTCCTTCCCTTCCCCTCTAAAGATAATAAAATAAAGTAAAATAAAAAATTCCTATCATTTATCAGCTATCCAGTCTGTGGTATCTTGGTATAGCAACCTAAATGGACTAAGACAAGAGGAAACCATATTTTTGACAACTTGATGAACACAAGAGACTAACGTGCTCCAGATCTATGAAGATAAAAAGTTATCATAGCCCAATCTGCTGTCTTAAATGTATAGAAAACCCAATTTCTCATAAAAGTGAGTAACAATAAAAGATTGCAACCAAATCGCACACACACTGTTAAAAAACAGAATAAGGAGCAGAATAATTTTTCTAGCAACAATGAAAACACTACAGAATGTATTACCACAAACAGATGAAAACTAACCCTATTATTCTAAAATAAGCTTAAATAAATTGATATCATGATAGAAGTTACCAAAAACAACATAAATCAGTATGTTGTTCTTAGAGAAGCTAAGAAATGTGGTGATAACAGAAGATTTTTTGAGATATGAAAGAATAATTATAATAAGAAAGAAAAATAATTTCAGACAGGAAGGTCAAACTAGGATCACAAGAACAAAATCACATGACTTATGATAACTAGAGAATTTAAAGGAGAAAAACACTTGAAAAATAAAAAATAAGTAGAGGAAACCAACAAAATGAAAAGTAACTTACAGACTAGGAGAAAGTATCTGCAAATCATATTGTTGATAAGGGGTTAATATTTGAAATAAATAAAAGAACTGATACAACACAACAGAAAAAAGGAACAAATAATACAATTACAAAATGGGCAGAGGATCTGAGTAGAAATTTTCCCAAACAAGACATATGTGTGGCCAACAGGTATATGAAAATATGCTCACCATCACTGGTTTGGGAAATGCAAATCAAAACCACAATGAGACATCACCCCACACCTGGGAAAAATGTCTATTATCAAAAAGACACAAAATTATAGGAGACTGTTCTGCATGGCAAGGGCCCAGCTCCCACTTAGAAAGGCCATTGGAAAGAGATGTCCTATACACAGGACCCACACCCACGGATAGGTTCAGGCCTGATTTGTACCTAGGCCACTTGGAGATTTGGTTTTTACTGAAACTCCCTTACCCTAAATTGAGGCAGAAAACATTTACTAAATATCTTTGTTTTTTATAACATATTTTATTATGACATTACAATTTTCCCATTTCCCCCTTCATTTCCCTCCACCCTGCACATCCCCCTCCCACCCATATTCCCCCACTTTAGTTCATGCCCATATGTCATAAGTTCTTTAGCTTCTATATTTCCCACACTACTCTTGCCCTCCCCGTCTTTCTTCTCCCCACTGTGTATGCTACTCATTCTCTGTACCTTCTCCCCCCTTTTCCTTCTCCCACTCCCCTGTTGCTAACACTCCATGTGATCTCCATTTCTGTGGCTCCGCTGCTGTTTTAGGAGTCCACTTAGTTTGTTTTTGTTTTGGGTGTGGTTGTTAGTAACTGTGAGTTTGCTGTCCTTTCACTGTTCACATTTTTTATCTTCTTTTTCTTAGATAAGTCCCTTTAACATTTCATATAATAAGGGCTTGGTGATGATGAACTCCTTGAACTTGATCTTATCTGAGAAGCACTTTATCTGCCCTTCCATTCTAAATGAAAGCTTTGCTGGATAGAGCAATCTTGCATGTAGGTCCTTGTCTTTCATGACTTGGAATACTTCTTTCCAGCCCCTTCTTGCTTGTAAAGTCTCTTTTGAGAAATGAGCAGACAGTCTGATAGGAACTCCTTTGTAGGTGTCTGTCCCCTTAACTCCTGTTGCTTCTAGGATTCTCTCCTTCATTTTTAATGTTGGCTAGTATAATTATGATGTGCCTTGGTGTGTTCCTTCTTGGGTCCAACTTCTTTGGGACTCTCAGAGCTTCCTGGATTTCCTGGAAATCTATTCTACTTTGCCAGATTAGGGAAGTTCTCCTGTATTATTTGTTCAAATAAGTTTTCCACTTGTTGCTATTTCTCTTCCCCTTCTGGTACCCCTATAATTCGGATGTTGGAATGATTGAAGATGTCCTGGAGGTTCCTAAGCCTCTCCTCAATTTTTTGAATTCTTGTTTTTTCATTCTTTTCTATTTGGTCATTTCTTTCTTCCTTCTAGTCCACTCCATTGATGTGAGTCCCAGTTTCCTTCCCACCACTATTGGTTATCTGTGCATTTTGCTTCATTTCACTTAGTGTAGCCTTCATTTTTTCATCTAATTTGTGACTAAATTCAATCAATTCTGTGAGCATCCTGATCACCAGTGTTTTGAACTGTGCATCTGATAGGTTGGCTATCTCTTGGTTGCTTAGAAGTATTGGCTCTGGGGCTTTGATTTGTTCTTCTGTTTGAGCCATAATTTTTTGGTCAGGTCACACCTGTTATGTATGAGGGGCAGAGCCTTTAGGTGTTCACCAGGGTGGGGCAACCCAATTGCTGGGTTGTGATGCTGTATGTGGGAGTGGGGTCAGAGAGGGAATAATGGCGCCTGCTCTGCTCTCTCTTGGATTTCAGTCCCCTCTGCTGCTTTCCACAAGCAAATTGAGCCCTTGTAATCCTGATTCCTGGGTGGACGGGCTTGTGCACATTCTAGGACCCTGTGGGTCTCTCCAACTAACTCTCCTGTGAGGCTGGGAGTCTCTCCCAGCACCTTTTCAATCCGGTGCTTTTAGGCTTTATTTCATGGCACTGGGGCCTTGGGTTGCTCAGTGTGTCTTGCTGCCCATTTTTTGCCTGGTTTATCTGCACACAAATGTGTGACCGTGGTCATCCAACCACCTTGCACGCCTCACTGGGTCTGCTAGTTTCCTCCCCTCACCTGGGGTCTGCTAGCCCAATGCTGCCTACATGCCCGGGTCTGCCAACCACCGACTTTTCCTGCCGATTTCTCTCTGCCGGCCATGGACTTTGCCCATCGTACTGGTCTGTATGAATGGTTGTCAGATTTTTGTATAGTTCAATTTTCTGTCTGTTCTTTTTGTGTTTTTATTTCTAAATCTTTGTTGTCCTTAATTTTGGTTGTGCAAGGAGGAACAGTGTTTCCACCTATGCCTCCATCTTGGATGGAAGTAATGGAGCATTTACCACATATCTTTAAAGTGACTCCTTAAAACCTATGCTAAGCCTTCCAGGGACCAGTGTAACCAGTTCAACCACTTTTCCCTCTGCATTTTCAAATACCCTTCTTCTCTGATATGATTAGTGGCATCATCTCCTTTGTTTCCTGTAAAAGATAACCACCTAAAGCGAACCTGTGCATAGTAAATGAGGACCATCCTCAATGTAATGTGCCCAGAAAAGCAATAAAAACCTGTCAAGGCAAGGGTTGGTGCACTCTCCTCTTGAGAGAGTGGTTGTGCCATCCCTTTTCCTCGAAAGGACTTGATAGTCCATGTGAATTTTGTCTTATGTCTCATCCACAATGCAGCAGACACTGCTTGCCAGTGTCTTCATCAAGAAATAACAAATATTGACAAGGATGTGGAAAAAAGGGAACTCTTGTACATTATTGGTGGGAATGTAAGTTGGTGTCACCACTATGGAAAATAGTATGAAGGTTCCCCCCAAAATTTAAAATAGAACTACCATATGACTCAGTAAACCCACTTCTGAGTATTAATCTGAAGGAAACAAAGACACTCACTTAAGATATCTGTACTGCATATTCATTGCAGCATTTACAATAGCCAAGACATGGATACCACCTAAGTGTTCATCAATAAGTGAATGGATAAGAAAATTTGGTGTGTGTGTGTGTGTATAATGTGATATTATTCAGCCACAAAAGAAGAATGAAATATTGTCATTTGTGACAATATGGATGTATTTGAAGGTACTATATAACTGAAATAAGTCAGAGGGGAAAGGACAGATACCAGATGATCTCCCTTATGGTAGAATTTAAAAAAACAACAAAAATCAGCTCATTAATATAGAGAAGTCAGCAGGAAAAGTCGGTGGTTGGCAGACCCGGGTGGTGGTTTTCTGAAGTGGGCAAAGGGAGCATCAGTGTAGGGAAGAATGGGTGAATAGGGTCAAAGGTACAAATTTCTGGTTATAAAGTAAATCATGGGATGTAATGTACAGCATGGTAAATACAGTTAATTATACTGTCTTGCATATTTTGAAATTTGCTAGAAGAGTGTATCTTGAAAGTTCTCATCACAAGAAAAAATTATAACTATGTATGGTGATGGATATTAACTGGACTTATTGTTTCGATCATTTTATAATATAAATATCAAATATTATATAATTAACCTAAAACAAATATGTTATATCACTTATATCTCAATAATAAAAGTGTGTGTTTTGAATAAAATATATTAAATCTGAAAAAAATGAGGAAGAGATAAAAAAGACAAGAGAAAGTGCTAGAGATACTATGCAAAGAAGATTCAACATATGTATAATAAGAGTTCCTAAAGAAGAATAACCAAAGCAATACAATAGAATAGATCCTAAAAAAAACTCTTAAAAGAAAATTTCTCTGAAATAAAAAAAACTTTATACTGCAAAATGAAAGGGTGTATCACATATATTGAAAAAGCAGCCCAAGATTTTCTATATCAAGACATATATTAATGAAATTCTTGGACTTTAAAGAAAATAAACAAAAAAATCCTTGGGGTATTCAGACAAAAAGACTAAGTCCTTATAAAGGGAACAGAATCAGATTATGATCACTTTTTTTAATCCTCACTTGAGGATATGTTTATTGATTTTATATCTATATATTCTTTATTCCAGGGAGAAAGAAAGAGAAACACTGATGTGAGAAAAACATCTATTGGCTGCCTCCTGTACACAGAACTGCAACCTAGACAGGTGCCCTGACCGGAAATCAAACCCACGACCTTTTGGTTTATGGGATAATGCTCCAACCAAGCCATACTGGCCATGGAATGTTTACTGATTTCAGAGAGAGAGAAAAAAAATCGATGTGAGAGAAATATTAATCACCTGCCTCCTGTATGCACCCCAACCACGACTGAACCCACAACTTAGGTATGTGCTCTGACTGGGAATCGAATGCACAACCTTTCATGTACACCAGGATGATGCCCCAACCAAATGAGCCACCTGTCCAGGGCAGTTATGATTGCTTTTTGATGACAACACTTTATTGCAGCAAATAAAATCAGGTTATGATCATTTTTTTATAGCAACACTCTATTCCAGAATATAATAATGAAGTAATATACTTAAGATGCTCAAGAAAAGAAAACGTGGGCCAAAAATTTTATATTCAGCCAAAAAAACCTATTATTCCCATGAGCCATTACTGGGGAATCTACTAGAGAAAGAGATCAGACAACCAAAATGACTGACACCTAAATAAGGTCCACTGGTGCGCATTATAAATATATCAACCTATGAAACTAAACGATGAAACCTATCACAATGTACAAGTTCTTTATGATTCTACTCATGTGCAGTATCAAAGGTCATCAAACAGAAAGAAGAAAGTACCTGCTAGGGGGATAAAGGGGGATACAATTAGTTTTAATGGGTATAGAGTGTCATTTTTCCTAGGTGAAAAAGTTCTAGAGATCTGTTGTAAACAATGTGAACATGTTTAACATTGCTGAGTTGTATACATATGTGCTCCTTGACTTATAATGGGGTCACATCCCAATAAACCCATCTTAGTTAATAACATTGTAAGTTAAAAATGCATTTAATGCATGTAATCTACCAAACATCCTAACTTAGCTTATCAGGTTTCTACTAAATTGAGTAGAAACCCACTTTCATTCCACTATACAGTTCAAAAATCTTAAGTCGAACCATCTTAAGTGGGGGACTGACTCTACTTGAAAGTGGGTCAGTTTTGCATGATGAGATGATAAATTGCTATGTATTTTTTACCACAATAAAAAACAATAGTTATAAGTGCTGTAAATAATAGAGTACAACTATCAAAAATGTGGGAAGAATGCCCTGGTTGGTGTGGCTCAGTGGATCGACTGCCAGCCTGAGAACCAAAAGGTTGTCAGTTCGATTCCCAGTTGGGGCACATGTGGGCTAGGTCCCCAGTGGGGAACATGAGAGAGGCAACTGATAAGTGTTTGCTCCCTCCTTCTCCCTCCCTTCCCCTCCCTCTAAAAGTAAATAAAAATTTTTTTAAAGATTTTGCCAAAAGCCACTTTTTTATAGCTTTCCCTTTCTTCAAAAATAACCTGTGGTTGTTATAATCAGGTATCTTTGCTCTCTTTTGAGAAAACATAAAAATAACCAATATTACAGATTTTTAATAATATTTGCTTTTTTAAAGATTTGTTTTTTATAAAAACAAAATCAACTGCTCAATTTATATATAAAATGTCAAATTAGTAAGTTAAGGCATAAAAATGCAAATGTTCAGTTGTTTTGAAACATTTTTGTTCTCTTGGTCTATTTCCTATTATTGGTAATTATTTTCACAAAACCACTGGCTGAAATTCTAGGTTAATAAAGAACTCAACTGAATAGGGAGAGAATTTTATATATATACATATATAAAATTATATATACACATATATCAAATGTAAAATTATCTTTAAGCACAAAACTTGAAAAAAAAACACCAAAAACCTAACATTTCTTACAAGAATAATGTTGGGGGCTTCCTAAATTATTTAAAAGATCAGCATGAAGAATTCTTGTAAACAGTTCTAACTTAGGCTGTGTCCTTTTAACTTAAAAGGCTTTATATTATAATTGCTCTGTAAATATCAGAATTTTCTATATATTGTGCTATGTACACAAAGAAGCCGACAAATGGCTTATCTTGTACTTATCAACCTGTTTATTTTTATGCCTCCAAAAAGCCATATTTTTTTACAAGAGCAGCTGCTACTTTGTAAATATTTTAATGGCTTCTGTTAAGTAGAGCTGTCATTTTAGCAAACAATATTATAAAAGATTTTCATTCTTCCATGTGATTGCATATCTTGAAATGTGTTTTACCCTGAAAATCCTTTGGAGATTTTAGACTGGAAAGAATATCTCCTTAGAAGGAACAAAGCCAACAAAAGGCTAGCTAGATGTAAAGAATAATATATAATATCACCAAGGAAATAGTGCTATTTATTTCAGAAGACAAATATATAAAAGCAGTAAGTTCTCTTAGCTCACTTGTGTTCTTTTGATTTGGGCTATTTGAAGAAATGAAATAGTGCTGGCTTTGAGCCAGACATACCAGATATGAACCTCAATCTTTTGCTACTTACTAGACATTAGCAGACATTTGGTCCTGTCCAAAATATTACTGAGACATTTGGTCCTGTCCAAAATGTCCACGGAGACATGTGATCTACGCTAACAGGTCCTTGAAGTTTGTTTTTCCCTACCAAAAATGTCCATGAGCTCATCTGGTTCATGCCAAATGGTCCTTGAGATTTGGCCCTGTCAAAAACATCCACACTTAGAAAACATCCCTGGGTTCAAATAACCCATAACATTTATTTATGTTTTTGGTTCACAGGATTAATACATAAAAAATACTGTTGTGTTTTATTGCTCCAATAATTATTTTGTGGCTATATTGCCAATAATAACCCATCTTACCTCAGTAGCCTAGCTGGTGTAGCAGATGAGGTCAGGTGGATGAGTCTGGATTCAAACATTGCAGAAGAGCAGAATTTATACTAACCATTCATATAGAGGAAAATTCCTACAGTTAGAAATGCACAGTGGATGACAAGTTGAGGATGGGACCTTGCAATGCATGGTGTATTAACATGTCACTGGGATTTGGTTGGATGTGTCTGGGGCATTCAGTAAGAATGGAATTTGAGAGGAAGAGTTAGATCAAGCTGCCATGTAAAAAGAATGGTGAATGTACTGATGTAAACACTTTACACAGCCTCCTGCATGCTCAGGAGTGAGAATGGGTGAGGCTGTCCTGCCACATAGCAGTCAAACATAATAGCCACTATGAGGGATTAGTTGGTCATCTAATTAAACCCCTGTAACTATCCCATCACCCAGGGTTAATGGGTGATGTTTCCTTGAATTGATGTCCTATAGGGTAAACAGTACAATGTGAGAAGCATCTGCCACATATTGGAGAGGTTTTAGTGGGTGTTACTTCCACACTTACCTGCCAGTTGGCATGTACAACCACACCGTTGGCTGGTTCCTACCTACTGACCAATCCAGTGCTGCCTAACTGGATGTTGAATCTATAAGACATTAGTAAGGTTTCCCCTACCAATAAATCAGTACCCATTGGTCAGATGGCTACAAAAGAACAAAAAACAACCTTTCTTCTTTGGCTTGGCAATGTAACATCTTTACTTCAAAATCATGGCAGAAATAGTATACTCACAAAAGAAAAGCCAGTGCTACATCATAATAGTTTTTGTTACCATTTTCATTCTTTTAACAAAGACAGGAACAAAAGGTACTGGCACCATGAAGAGAAGAGAATCTGCAATGCCTAATGTACAACTAGACAGGATGTGGATAACATTCCAGTCATTCGAGATGTGACTGGAAGCCCTGGCCAGGAAGCTCAGTTGGTTAGAGTGTCATCCTGATACAAGGTTGTGGGTTCGATCTCCAGTCAGAACACATACAAGACTCAACCAATTAATACATAAATAAGCAGAACAACAAATTGATGTTTCTCTCCCTGCCCCCTTTCCTCTCTCTCTAAAATCAATATATATATTCTTGGGTGAGGATTTTTTAAAAAAGCATGAGTTCTATCAATTGAAATAAAAGGATGCTAGGGAGCAACATGAAGTCATATGAAAGTATAAAATTACCCAATAAAGATAAATATGTGGACAAATCATGTATTACCATAATTTTGTTGCATAAATCCACTTTTAATTACTGTGTAGGTTATAAGAGACAAAAGCCTAAAAATGCCCTATAACTCTACATTAATGGGTACACCGTATATAAGGGTGTAATTTGTAACAATCATAACAAATAGGAGGACATTACTATAAAGGAGTAGAGTATGAAAATGGTAATGCTAAATCTGTTTGTATCAGTAACATCTGATATTTGTGGTTGTACATCTAAAATCTATGTACATTACTTTAAATGTACATAGATTTTTTAACTTAATCTTTATTTTATTTTTACATTACCTTTTAGTTCCCTATATCCCTCTCCCTGCAGCAATCACCACACTGTTGTCCATGTCCATGAGTCCCTTCTCCTTTTTGCTCAATCCCTTCACCTCCAAATCTACCCCACCCCCAGATGTTATCCTGTCTTCCATCTATGAGTCTGTCCCCATTTTCCTTGTCATTTTAGTTCATTAGATTCCACATATGAGTGAAATCATATGGTATTCATCTTTCTCTGACTAGGTTATTTCACTAAGCATGATGTTCTCCAGGTCCATCCACTATTGAAAAGCGTAAAATTTTCCTCTTTTTATGGCCAAGTAGTATTCCATTATGTAAATATCCTATAGTTGTTTTATCTACTCATCTATTGAGTGACACTTTGCTTCCATATCTTGGTGATTGTAAATAATGCTGCGATGAACATAGGGGTGCTTATGTTCTTTTGACAGTGCACATAGATTAAAGTCCCAGTCAAAAGACATAAATTGGCTGACAAGACTTTTTTAAAGGATCCAAAAATATGCTGCATACAAAAGACTCACAATATATCTAAACAACACAAATAGGCTGAAAACAAGAACTGGAAAAAGACATTCTGAGCAAAAGGTAACAAGAGAACAGAAGTGTCTTTACTAATATCAGATAGACCTTATGTCAAAAACTATCAGAGAGGATTAAGTATATTTGAAAAGACAAGGTAGAAAGGATGATTCATCAGGGAGGAATGAAAATTATAAATATTTATTTGCCAAATATCAGAGTTCTTAAATTTATAAAGCAGACATTGACAGAATTGAAATGAAAAAAGAAAGTAACTAAATACTAGTAGGAGACTTTAATTCCCTACTTTCAGTATTAGGGGAACAACCATACATAATAAAATAGAGGACTTGAGCAGCACTATACATCAATTGGACCTAACACACATGCATAGACCATTTAACAATAGCTTAGAACACATTCTTCTGAAGTACACATGGAACATTCTTCAGAATAGACTTTATGTTAGACCCCAAAATCAAGTCTGAAAATAAAAAAGACTGAAATCATAGAAAGTATCTCTTCTCAACACAATGGAATAAACCTAGAAATCATCAGCATAAGAAAAACTTTAAAAATGCAAATACATTACTGTTCTCCAGAAAAACAGAAACAACAGTCTCTATGTTGATACATAGAAGGGATTTATTATTGGAGTTGACTGACACAATGATCAAGATTGAGATATCCTAAACGCATTATCTGCAAGCTATACAACCAGGGAAGTTAGTGTTGTAATTTAGTCCAAGTCTGAAGTTCTAAGAACCAGAAGAGCCAATGCTATACTTCCCAGTCTGAGGCTGAAGGTATGAAAACTTGGGGGGTGGAGGGCAGGCAACTGGTACAAGTCCCATAGTCCAAAGGCCCAAGAGAACCAGCAGTTTAATGTCAGAGGGCAGTAGATGGGTGTCCCAGCTCAAAAAGACAGCCAGTTCACCCTCCCGCAGCTTTTTGTTCTATTCAGGCCCTCAAAAGATTAGATGAATTTGCGCACATTCATGAGGGTGGATCTTCTTCACTAAGTCTAATGATTCAAATGTTATTTGCTTCCTGAACCCCATCACGGGCATACCCAGAAATAATGCTTTGCCAGTTGTCTTGATATCCCTTAACTCAGTCAACTTGACATAAAAGTAGCCATTACAACATTAAACTTAAACCACACATTCTTAAATAACCAACAGGACAAATAAGAAATCACAAGAGAAATTTAAAAGTTTCTTGAGACAAATGAAAATAAAAATACAACATACCAAAACTTAAGGGACACAGTAACAGCAGTGCTAAGAGAGAAATTTACAGCAGTAAAGACTTACATTAAAAAAAGAAGGAAGATCCAAATCAACAACCTAACTTTACAATTCAAAGAGTGAAAAAAAGAACAAATAAAGCCCAAATTTAGCAGAAGGAAAGAAACAACAAAGATCAGAACCGAAATAAAAGACCAGAAAATTTATAAGTAAAGTGACCCAAACTAAGAGCTGTTTTTTAAAATTTCAATAAAATTGGAAAGCCGTTATCTAGATTAACTAAGAAAAGAGATGACTAAAAAATGAAAATCAGAAATAAAAAGGATAAGAAAGTACTATGAACTACATGCTAACAAATAGTAAAATCTAGACGAAATGGATATATTTCCAGAAACATACCACCAACCAAGAGTATATTATGAAGAAATCATCTGGGGATGGGCAATGACTATGGAAGTGGGAGGGGGGGCTGAGCAGAGGGGGGCAAACAACTGTAACAATAAACAAAATTTAAAAATGAATAAAACATCATCGGAACAGACCTATAACTAGTAAGGAGGTTGAATCTGTAATCAAAAAACTCCCTACAAAGAAAAATCCATGACCTGATGACTTCATTTAGAAAAGAATACCAGCAGTCTTCCAGAAACTTTCCCCAAAAAACTGAAGAGGGAATTCCAGACAAGATGGAGGCATAGGCAGAAACATTTCACTTCCTCAGACAACCAAAAGAAGGATAACAACCAATTTTAAAACAAAAAACAGCCACAACTGCCAGAAAATCATTTGCATGGAAGTCCAACAACCAAGGAGTTAAACATTCATTCAGACTGGCAGGTGGAGCGGAGAGAGGCAGCTGGGGTAGCAGAGGAGGAATGCAGAAAGGCAAGGTGGTGAATCATCTGGGCAATCCCACATTTGTGTGCAGGTAAGCCAGAGGAACAATGCGGGAGCAAGACATACCATGAACCCAAGGTTTCAGCCCTGGAAACTAAAGACTCAAAACCCCTGGCTATAAAGTATCTGTGCGGGTTGTGGCAGCAGGGAGAAACTTCTAGCCTCACAGGAGAGTTTGTTGGAGAAGACCATAGGGCCCCAAAACATACACAAACCCACCAACCTGTGAATCAGCATGTGAAAGGGCACAATCCACTTGTGGGAAGCAAGGGGAAGTGACGGAAAGTGGGATTGAGAGCCTAGTAAGCAGCATTTGTTCCCTCTCTGACCACTCCTGCACAGATAGTGGCACAATGCAGCAAAGAGGGTTGCCCTGCCCTGGTGAATACCTAAAGATCCACCCTTTACCACATAACAGGTATGCCAAGGCAAAGAACAGATCAAAACTCCAGAAAAAGGGTCGTCTGCCAGGATGGAGGTGTAGGTAGAAACACTGTGCTTTCTCCCACAACCAAGTTTGAATATAACAAAGGTTTAGTAAACAAAGACGCAGCCAAAGAACAGAAAATTGAACTTTATGGAAGTCTGACAAAAACGAACTATTCAACCGGACCAGTAAGAGGGGCAGAGCCAGCAGCAGAGCAGGGTCGGGCAGGAAAGATCCCCTGACCCAGGCGCGCAGGCAGCCGGGGTAGCAGCGCAGACCCAGTGAGGGTGCCAGGCAGGCTGACCACGGTCACACATTCGTGCGCAGATAAACCAGCAGAGGAGTGAGCAGTGAGACGGAAGGTGCAGGCCCCAGAGGGCGAACCCAATGAGTGCACAAGGTGGTAGGCTGACCGTGGTTGCACATTCGCCTGCAGTGGGATGGACCACACAGCCCCGGCGGCGGGAGGTGGCAGAGGGGACCACCATTGCTTTTCTTTGACCCCGCCCCCACATATAGCATCACAACCCAGCCTCTGACTGGTCCCACCCTGGTGAACACCTAGGGCTCTGCTCCTCATACGTATATAACAGGCATGAACAGTCCAAAATATGGCTCAAGAAGAACTCAAAGCCCCAGAGCCGATAACTCCAAGCGAAAAAGAATTAGCGAACCTCTCAGATGCACAATTCAAAAGACTGGTGATCAGGATGCTCACAGAACTGGTTGATTATAGTCACAAATTAGAGGAACATATGAAGGCTAAACTAATTGAAATGAAGGGAAATGCACAGGAAACCAATAGTGAAGGAAAGGAAACTGGGACTCGAATCAATGGAGTGGACCAGAAGGAAGAATGAAACATCCAACCAGAAAAGAATGAAGAAACAAGAATTCAAAAAAAATGAGGAGAGGCTTAGGAACCTCTAGGACATCTTGAAACGTTCCAACATCCAAATTACAGGGGTACCAGAAGGGGAAAAGAAACAGCCACAAGTGGAAAACTTATTTGAACAAATAATAAAGGAGAACTTCCCCAGTTTGGCGAAGGAAATAGACTTCCAGGAAATCCAGGAAGCTCTGAGAGTCCCAAAGAAGTTGGACCCAAGGAACATACCAAGGCACATCATAATTACATTAGCCAAGACCAAAATGAAGGGGAGAATCCTAGAAGCAGCAAGAGATAAGGGGACACCTACAAAGGAGTTCCCATCAGACTGTCAGCAGATTTCTCAAAAGAGAACTTACAGGCAAGAAGGGGCTGGAAAGAAGTACTCCAAGTCGTGAAATCCAAAGACCTACATCCAAGATTGCTTTATCCAACAAAGCTTTCATTTAGAATGGAAGGACAGATAAAGTGCTTCTCAGATAAGGTCAAGTTCAAGGAGTTCATCATCACCAAGCCCTTATTATATGAAATGTTAAAGGGACTTATCTAAGAAAAAGAAGATGAAAAATATGAACAGTGAAAGGACAGCAAACTCACAGTTACTAACAACCACACCTAAAACAAAAGCAAACTAAGAGGACAGCTAGATCGGGAGTGGAACCATAGAAATGAAGAACACATGGAGTGTTATCAACAGGGGAGTGGGAGGGGGAGAAGGGAGGAGAAGGTACAGAAAACAACATAGACAGTAGGTAGAAAATAGATAAGGGGGAGGGCAAGAATAGTGTGGGAAATATAGAATCTAAAGAACTTGAGACACGTGGTCATAAACTAAAGGGGGTGAATGGTGGGGGAGGGGTGTGCAGGGTGGAGGGGAATGAAGGGGGGGAATAGAACAAGTGTAATGGTATAATCAATCAAATATATTTTAAACAACTCCAGAAAAAGAACTAAGCAACAAGGAGATAGACTATCTGATGAAGAGTTCAAAACACAGATAATCAAGATGCTCACAGAATTGACTGAGCTTCACTGTAAAATGAAGGAAGAAATAAATGCTATACCAAGGGAAATAAAGGAAAATATGCCGGAACCAACAGTGAAGGGAAGGAAACCAGGACTCAAATCAATGATTTGGAAAAAAAGGAAGAAATAAACATCCAGCTGGAACAGAATGAAGAAATAAGAATTCAAAAAAGTGAGGAGAGGCTTAGGAACCTCTGGGACAACTTTAAACATTCCAACATCTGAATCATAGGGGTGCCTGAAGGAGAAGAGGAAAAGGAAGAAACAGAAAACTTATTTAAACAAATAATGAAGGAAAACTTCCCCAAGCTGGCTAAAGAAATAGACATCCAGGAACCCCAGAGAGTCCCAAAGAAATTGAACCCAAAGAGGAACATACTAAGACATATCATAATTAAGTTACCCAAAATGAAAGACAAGAAGAGAATCTTAAAAGCAGCAAGAGAAAAGGAGACTTACCTACAAAGGAATCCCCATAAGGCTATCAGCTGATTTCTTCAAGGAAACCTTGCAGGCAAGAGGGGCTGGAAAGAAGTATCTGAAGTCATGAAAAGCAAGGTTCTACATCCAAGATTACTCTATCCAACAAAGCTATAATTTAGGTTAGAAAGGCAGATAAAGTGCTTCCCAGATAAGGTCAAGTTCAAGGAGTTCATCATCACCAAGCCCTTAGTATATGAAATGTTAAAGAAAAAGAAGATAAAAAACTATGAACAGTAAAATGACAACAAACTCACAACTATCAACAACTGAACCTAAAAAACAAAAACAAAAAATTAGCCAACAATTAGAACAGGAACAGAATCACAGAAATGGAGATCACCCCTGGCTGATGTGGCTCAGTGGATTGAGTGCTGGCCTGTGAACCAAAGGGTCACCAGTTCGATTCCCAGCCTAGGGCACATGTCTGGGTTGTGGGCTGGGTATCTAGTTGGGGGCACGTGAGAGGCAACCACACATTGATGTTTCTCTCCCTCTTTCTCCCTCCCTTCCCCTCTCTCTAAAAATAAATAAATAAATAAAATCTTTTTAAAAAAGGAAATGGAGATCACCTGGAGTAGGGAGGGGGAGAATATGGGCGAAAGGGAATAAAAAGCATAATAGGTAGGTTGTCTAGGAAAAAAATAGGTAAGGGTAGGTTAAGAACAGTATAGGAAGTGGAGTAGCCAAAGAAATTATACGTGCTATTCATGTACATGAACTAAGGAGGGGACAGTGGGATGCTGGAGTGGGGGCAGGGCTGGGAGGAGGGGAGAAAGGGGAGAAAAAATTGGGACAACTGTAATAGCATAATCAATAAAATATACTTTAAAAAAACTGAAGAGGAAGTAAAATCCCAAACTCATTCTACTTGGCCCTCATTATCCTCATACCAAGGCCTGACAAAGATGTTTAAGAAAATAGACCAATATTTCCGATGAATGTTGGCATAAAATTTTTTAACAAAATAAGGGGGAGAAGGTACAGAAAATAGCATAGACAGTAGGTAGAAAATAGATAGGGGGAGGGCAAGAATAGTATGGGAAATATAGAATCTAAAGAACTTGACACACGTCATAAACTAAAGGGGGTGAATAATGGGGGAGGGGTTCATGCTTGAACAAGTATGTTCAAGTGCAGCAACATGTTAAAAAGAATATGCACCATTAACAAATGACTTATTTCTGGAATGCAAAGATAATAGTTGAACCTACAGAATGGACAAATACTATATATATATATATATATATATATATATATATATATTTGTGTGTCTGTATTTGTCAAATTATATATGTCAAATATATGTACATCTGTCAATTATGCAGATGAAAATATTTGACAAAATTCCAAACCCTTTCATGATAAAATCTTTAGGAAACTAGGTATAAAAGGAAATTTCTTGATGTAATAATGATCATATATAGAGAGTGCACAATTAACATCATACTCAATAGTGAAAAACTGAAAGCTTTTCCTCTATGGTCATGAACAAGCCAAGGACATCCATTCTTTCCACTTCTATTAAACATAATACCAGAAGTCTCACCAGAGCAAACAGGGAAATAAAATGTATCCAAATTGGAAAGGAAGAAATAAAATTATCTCTGCAGATGATATGACCTTATACATTAAAAATCCTAAAGATTCCACTGAAAAGCTATTAGAATAAGTGAACTCATCAGAGTTGCAGCACACACAATCAACATGCAAAAATCAGTTGTGCTTCTATACCCTGTAAATGAAGATCTGTAAAGAAAATTTTAAAAACAATTCCATGTACAAGAGTATCAAAAAGAATAAAATTCTTAGGAATAAACCTAAGAAGGTCAGAGACTTGTACACTAAAAAGTAGAAAATATGGCTAAAATAAAATAAAGAAGAGAGTAAATACTGAGTGGAAAAATATCCCATGTTCATGGATTGGAAGACATTATTGTTAAAATGTCTGTATATCCCAAAGCAATCTACAAATTCATTGTAATCCCTATCAAAATCCCAATAATGAATTTTTCAAAAACAGAAAAAAAACATCCTAAAATTCATGTGTAATCACAAGGGACTGTGAACAGCCAAAACAATGTGGAAAAAGAACAAAACCAGAGGACTTGCACTACCTCATCCCAACTTACTACAAAGATACTGTAATCAAAACAATATGGTACTAGCATAAAAGCAGATATATAGGCCAATAGAACATAACACTCCAGAAATTACCCCTCTTATGTATGGTCAAATGATTTTCAGCAAGGGTGCCAAGTCCACTCAATAGGAAAGGATGTCTTTTCAACAAATGGTGTGGGGAAACCTGGATGTCCATATGCAAAAGATGAAGTCAGACCCTTCCTGTTCACCATGTCTGTAAAATTAACTCAAAATAGATCATGAAAGAGCTGAAACTACAGAACTCTTAGTAAAAAACAAAAAGCAAAACAAACACATAAACACAAAAAAAAACAGGGCGAAAACTTTATGACATTGGATTTGGCAATGACTTCTTGCATGTATGACACCAAAAGTACAGGCAGCAAAAGTAAAATAGGTAAATTGTACTAGAGTCAATCCTCAATTCTCAGTCATCTCCCATCTTGAACAATTCAACCAAGTTGTTCATGGAGAAAATCTCAGTTGTTGAACAACACTTCAGTTCCTGACCTGACTCTTTCATGCTGACACCTGTATAATCAATCAGTCACCTGCACGATTCAGTTTTTGAATGAATCACTTCTTGAACAGCCTTCAAAACCAAATTAAGTTCAAGAGCCAAGGTTCCATTGTACAGCAAAATTCAAAATCAAAGGACACTACCAATAGAATGAAAAGGCAACACACAGAAAGGTAGAAAATATGTTCAAATATGTATCTGATAAGGGATTAAAATCCAGAATATGTAAAATACTTCTAAAACTCAAAACCAAACCCAATTCAAAAATGGACAAGAAACTTGAGTAGATATTTCTCCAAAGACATACCAATGGCAAATAAATACAAGAAAAGATGCTCCACATCACCAATTATCATGGAAATGCAAATTAAAACTATGATGAGATAGCACCTAACACCCAGTACAATGGCTACTATTTAAAAAGAAAACAGAAAATAGAAATAACAAGTTTTGACATGGATGTGGAGAAATTGGAACACTTGTGCATTCTTGGTGGGATTGTATGATGGTGGACCCCCCAAAATGGAATTTATTTATTTAAAAATGTATTTATCTTACATGTTTGAACTTCAGTCACCTTCAAAGTACTCTCCATTTGATGCAATACACTTACCAAGACTTTTTTCCACTGCTCAAAACAGTTTTTGAACTCATCGATTTTGATGCCTTTTATTGCTTCTGCCATTTTTTTGTTTCTTGTACATTAGCAAAATGTTTCCCTTTGAGGACTTTTTTCATCAGGGGAAACAAAAATAGTTGTTCAGGGCAAGATCTGGCAAATAGAGAGGGTAAGACACAGGAGTCATACTGTTTTTGGTCCAAAAAACTGCTGAGTACTCAGTGTAAGTTAGGCAGGTGTACTTGTAAATCACCCATCATGAAATGGGCAAACAAAAGTCTTCAAAAAAATTCACGGAAGCCAAACACAGCCTCTCACAACAATGCCAGCTGGTATACTGATACAGATGGGTTCCTAGAACAACTCACCTAGTAGTGTAAGCCTGTAATACAAACAACCTGTCCTCCAGAAGATAATTCTAGTTTTGGGGGGAGTCCCTCTCCATAAAAAGGTGCAACCACAATCAAAACAACATAGTGGTTCCTCTCTGCACTCCCAAGTTCATAGCAGCATTACTGAAAAATAGCCAGGAGGAGGAAGCAGCCCAAGTGTCCATCAACAGATGAATGAACAAACAAAATGTGATATATGCATTTAGCTGATTATCATTCAGCTTTAAGAAGTGAGAAAAATCTCGTCACATGCTAAAACATGGATGAACTAAGGAGACATTACGCTAGGTGAAATATGCCAGTCACATAAATACAGATAATGTCTGATAACATTTATATGGGGTATCTAAAGTAGTCAGATTTATAGAAACAACATGTAAAATGGTCATTTCCAGGGCATGGGGGGAGGGAGAAATGGGGAGTTGTTTAATGAGTATACACTGTCAGTCTTGCAAGGTGAAAAATTCTGAAGATCTGTTTCATGATAATGTGAATATATATAATACTATTAAACACTACACATAAAAATAGCATGGCAAAAATTAAGTCATATAGTTTTTCTAAATAAAAATGTTTAACTAAAAAATACACACAGTATGGTTTTAACAGCTTAAGCTTTTAATAAAGTTTGTTTCTACAAGTATGTATTTTTCACAACTTTATTATGTTTTCTCTCTACATGGGAAAAGCAAACTCTCTACATGGGAATAGCAAACTCTCTATACACTTAAAAATTCTAAATAAGAATTTTATTGGAATATTGGAAAGGATATTTTATTCTTGTTTTATTTTCAAATTGTATGCCAAAAGCTCTGGCTGGTATGGCTCAGTAATGTCTGTGACCCAGGCATTATTTGTATTTACAGGACTAAAAAAGGTCACCGGTTCAATTCCCAGTCAGGGCACATGCCTGGGTTGCAGGCCAGTTCCCTGGTTCAAACTGTGTGTTACATGTTAAGAAAGTAAAATAATTCACTTCTTACAGTATTCTAATATAATAAAACATTACAGTAACAAAAATTATAATATTTAATTAATAAAATGCTGGTTAAAAACACCATGAATGGGCAAGTTAAAAAAGTTTCATTGGAGTATGTAAAAGCGTTCCTGTAATCATTCTTCTGAAGCAGTTAGCAGAAATTGCATTTGTATTTGACTCATGTCTTACCATTTTTTAACAGAACTCTTGGAGCCTTTGAAAGGAGGGGATATGCTGACTGAAGCTTTTGTTGGACTATCATTAACACCTCAAGGAGAAGACACATTTCCAGATAACCTCCCCCACTTTTGTTCTATCAGTAGTCATATTATTCAACAAAGAACATTGAATGTCTCTTCTAATAGGTAAGATACGTTGAACTAAGAAAGTTGCTGCATTAAGGAAAAATATTTAGTATTAAACAAATTAAAGATTCCTCTTTTAAATGCAAACTAACAGTTAAGCAATGACATTTCAAAATGTCATAGAAAATAATGTGCATTTTCTCATGTTTGAGGCTTTGCAGTATTTTGGTCATGCAAGAGCAGGCATGATGGAGATGGAATTGAATGTAAACCAAAAAACTTTTTTAAATATTTTATTTTTTAGAGAGGAGAAGGGGCAGAGAAAGAGAGGGAGAGAAACATTAATGTGTGGTTGCCTGTTGCACACCCTCACTAGGGACCTGGCCTGTAACCCAGGGATGTACCCTAGACGGGGAATCGAACCAGTGACCCTTTGGTTTACTGACTGGCACTCAATCTACTGAGCCACACCAGCCAGGGTGAATTTAAATAAAAAATTTCAGAATTAATATTATTTGAGGCCAAAATAAAATTTCTATAATGTACAGGATTATTTGTATTCTGTTGTTAAATTTTAGGATTATTAAATGATTGGATCAAAATACTATTTTTATAATATTTAAATTATATGTTACACAAGCTTGCCATTAGTTTTTGAAATCTGGTAAGTGATATAAGTTAATATCATTCAACTTACCACACTAGGTTACTGAGAAAATAAATATAAGGATAAATGTGAAATTAAAAACACTAAATAGTTTTATTTACAATGAAAATTATAGGCCCTGGCTGGTGTGGCTGGGTTCATGGAGAACCAGCTTGTGAACCAAAGGGTCACCAGTTCCTAGTCAGGGCACATACCTGGGTTGCAGGCCAGGTCCCCAGTGGGGGTGGGGGGTGCAAGAGGCAACCACACATTGATGTTTCTCTCCCTCTCTTTCTCCTTCCCTTCCCCTCTCTTAAAATAAATAAATATTTTCTTAAAAAAGAAAATTATAATGTTAATTATGATGATGATAATTCACTGAAGCAAAGATCGGCAAACTTTGTGTGAAAGGCTTGTGGGCCAAACAGACTCTCACAATTACTTGTAGTATGAAAGGAGCCACAGAAAATAAATGAGTGAGAGTAGGTGTTACAGCTTATGAAACAGAAGTGGGCAAGATTTGTAGCGTGGTCTCTAATTTACACACCTGCTCTTAAAGATCCCAGTTAGATGCAATAATTGTGAAGAGACCATATTTTTCATATATATGTGATGTATATAAATTTGTGATATACATAATATGTGGTAATTTGTGATGTTTTAGGAAATTGCTCCCATCCTCCCACCACCCCTAAACTAGTTTAGAACTAGTTTTGTACTTTTAGTAGTGTGTGACAGGCTGTGAAAACCAATAGCTGATCTGATTTGGAGATTAAGAGTGGAAAAACCCCATCCAGCAAGCAGCATTATCAATAAAAATAGCAAACTCACAGTCAGTAAAAGTAAATGTGATAGTTAATGAACAGGGAAGACCACAGATCCACTAGTCTGCTTAAGTCAAGTCACAGAATGGTGGTCTAGCCACAAATTTAACAGGGAGATCCTGGACATGAGAGAACCATAGAGGGACTAATTAAACTCTGCACATTCCTGATGTAGTTGTATGACCTCATATTTGGGCTCATTTTTCTCTTGCAGAATTCTAAATTCCCCCCTTGTACTTCTTTCCCCCTTCACACCCAATTGCCAAAGGTGCTTCTCTTTTTTGTCTTTGATCACCGAAGTATCTCCTTCCCCAGAAGTTAAACTGCCCGCCCCCTCTCCAGCCCCCACTCCGGCCTTCAAGTAGCATGGTACTTTTCATTTTAGTTCCCTTCCTGTAGTCCGTGCTCTGATCTAGAAGAATACCAGGAGTTGGAGAGCTCACTGACATTTGGTGCCTTTTCCATTTTATTTACAATTATTATGAATTGTGAACATTCTATCTTCAAGTCATGTCAGAAGTGTGGTTTTCATGTAGTTTCATTTCTCTCTTTCTTCTGCTTTGTACTGTTTATAGAGGAACTACTGGGAGCTGAAAAGGCAGGCTGCCACTATTATTGTATATTTAGCTACCTGAAAGTCCTCCCTCAATTTACTGTTTTAAAAACAATTTTACAGGTATAATTTACATGTACCATAGAATACTATACCCATTATAATTATACAATTATAATGTCTAGTACATTAATAAAATTTGCAACTACCAGCAATAGTTGGTAGTTGCAACTACCTAAATGTTCTAAATGTTTCAGAACATTTTTGTCACCCCAATAGTTCCTTCATGCCAATTTACAATCAGTTCCCACTCCCATCTCCAGGCCAGGCCAATCATTGGTCTGCTTTCTGTTTTAGATAAAATCTATATAAGTGAAATCATATAATCTGGAAATTTCACATAAATGGAATCACACAATATACTGTTTCTTTTGTCAGGCTTCTTTCACTTAGCATTATGTTTTGGAGGTTCTTTTTAATTATGGAATAGTATGATATTGCATGGATATTTGTATATTGACTTACCAGCTGATATTTGAATTATTTCCATTTTTGGCTACTATGAACAATATTGCTATAAATACTGACATATAAGTCTGTGAGTTGTCTTATGTTTTGTTCCAGTTGTGTACATATGTAGGAGTGGAAGTGCTGTATTATATTGAAAGTTCATGTTGTTAGTTTTACAAAACTGCCCAATTGTTTTTCTAAAGTGATTGCATCATTTTACATACCCACCAACAAGGTATGAGGGCTCCAGTTTCTCCACATCTTCACCTATGCTTAGTAGTCTTTTTTATCATAACCATTCTGGTTGGTATAGAGTAGTAGGTAGCTCATTATGATTGTAATTTTCACTTCCCTAATGACTAATGATGTTGAGCATTTTTTATGTGATTATTGACCATTATAATATATCTTCTTTGGTGAAATATTTATTCAAAACTTTTGTCCATTTTTAATGAGTTCTCTTCTTATAACTGAATTATAAGGGTTCTTTACGTACTGTCAATATAAGTCCTTTATCAGATATAAAATTTGTAAATAATTTCCCCCAGTCAATGGCTTGCCCTTTCATTTTCCTAATAGTGCCTTTTGAAGTTCAAAAGTTTATTTTGTTGAAACCCAACTTAGCTGTTTTTTTCTTTCATTGACTGTGTTTTTGTGTTATATATAAAAATTATTTTTCTAACCTAAGGACACAATTTTATTAACTAATGTCCCCTCAATCAATGTAATTAAAGATAAAAATAAGTAAAAATGCTATTCTATAACCATAAAAACAAAAGGAAAAAATCATCTCAGGTACCTGAGAAAAATTATATTAGAACAACTGGTTCTAAGACATATCCTAACAAAGCCCTCAGATTCGAATGATTAATTTTAAAAATCTTCAAGGTCTTCTGATAAAAAGATCAAGTAACTTACAAAGCAGAAAAAATAAACTAGCATTAACTGTTTCAAAAACAAAATACAAAGCAAGGCAAAACTGGAGCTGTAGTTTTTAAAAACTCAATGAAAGAAGGTGAACGAAGAATTTTGTATCCATCCAAGCTCTCCTTCAAATATCAAGTCTGAAGAAAAACAGTTTGCATGAACCCTTCTTGAGGAATATTCTAAGAGCTTCACCCGACCATGGATAACTCAAAAAAATTCAGCAAAGGACTGATTGTAAATGATTCAATACATATAAACAGGAGATAAGTATGGGAGACTCATGTACAGATACTGCATGTTGTGATTAAGTAAAAATGATACAACTGAAAAGTGAGAGGAGAACATAATGAAAGAGAAAAGCAGAATAAGTTCATGGTTTGTTATATACAGATGGGACTTAAAGGATGCCAATGAACACTATATATCACATAATAAATAGTTCAGAAAAGAAACTAAGACAAAGGAAATACCTAAATATGTCATAAAGAAACATAAGTAAATATGAATCAAATGTACATAATTATGAAATGTTCAGGTCAAGATGGAGGCATAGATAAACACGGCTTACCTCCTCTCACAACCACAGCAAAAATTACAACTGGACCACAGAATAACTATCACTCGGAATTGTCAGAAAATCAAGGTGTATGGAAATCTGACAACCAAGGAATTAAAGAAGTCACAATGGTCCAGACAAATAGGAGGAATGGAGGTGCAGAGATGCACAACGAAGCACAGAAAAATGGAATGAGTGGTCCCACACCCATGTGTGGTGGATAAAAATCAGGAGGGATACCTCAGGAAGGAGGGATACCATCCCCACACCAGACCATTCCGGTGCCAACCCAGCATTCCGGTGCCAGGAAGGTAAGTCCTCATAACTGCTGGCTGTGAAAACCAGTAGGAATTGGAGTGGCAGAAAAAACTGCAGGATTCTAAGGAGTCTCCTGTCAAAGGGTCCACAATGGAACTAAGACTTACACAGACTCAATCCCTCTGGGTTCCAGCACCAGAGCATCAAATGGAAGGGCACCATTGGCATACTGGGAGAAATTGAAGTGTGTTGTATCAGGGCAAGTGCTGAGGGACAGCTTTCTTCTAGACAAAACTCCAGAGGCCAGACAGCAAAATTGTTCCCTTTCCGAGCCTTCCTCCACACAGAGCCACAAAGTAATGACACCATATCTAAGACTCCATCAACCTCATTCGCACTGGTTGCGCCACCCAGGAAATTACCTAAGGTTCCATCCCACCCAATTTAGTGGTGCATTTTTCTACAATAGTCCATGCTACTAAAACAGGGAGTCAAAGCACCTCTATCTAATACATAGAAACAAACACAGGGAGGCTGCCAAAATGAGAAGACAGAGAAATAAGGCCCAAGTGAAAGAAGAGAACAAAACTCCAGAAAATAAACTAAACAAAATGAAGATAAGCAATCTATCAGATGCAGAGTTCAAAACACTGGTTATTAGGATGGTCATGGAACTCACTGGGTACTTCAATAGCATAAAATAGACCCAAGCAGAAGTGAAGGTTACACTAAGTGAAATAATGAAAACTTTACAGGGAACCAACAGTGGAGTGGATGGAGCTAAGAATCAAATCAATAATTTGGAATGTAAGGAAGAAAAAAATTCAATTAGAACAGCAAAAAGAAAAGAATCCAGAAGAACAAGAACAGGCTAAGGAGCATCTGGGACAACTTCAAACATACTAACGTTTGAATCATAGGGTACCAGAGTGAGGAGAAGAAGAAGAACAAGAAATTTAAAACTTACTTCAAAAAATAATGAAAGAAAACTTCCCTTATTTGGTAAAGGAAATAGACATACAAGTCCAGGAACCTCAGAGAGTCCCAGACATGAAGCACACAAGGAGGACCACAATGAGACACAGGTAATTAATTAATTACCTGATAATGATAATTAATTATCAAAGGCATTTTAATGATAAAGAGAATCTTAAAAACAGCAAGAGAAATGCAAATGGTTACATACAAAGCAGTTTCCATAAGAAGATCAGCTGATTATTCAAAAGAAACTTTGCAGTCTAGAAGGGACCGGCAAGTATTTAAAGTGATGAAAAGCAACGACCACCATTACAACCTACATTACTTTATTCAGCAAAGCTATCATTTAGAATGGAAGGACAGGTAAAGTACTTCCCAGACAAGGTAAAACTAAAGGAGTTCATTATCACCAAGACCTTATTATATGAAATGTTAAAGGGACTTAACTTTAAGAAAAAGAAGATGATCAAAACTATGAACATTAAAATAGCAATAAATTCACAACTATCATCAATGGCATCTAAAAACAAACTAAGAAAAAAAGTAGAACAGGAATGGAATCATAGATATGAAGATCATTTGGAGGGTTATCAGTTGGGAAGGGGAAGGAGAAGAAGGAGGGAAAGGTGCAAGGATTAAGGTGCAAATTGTAAAGTACAGAATAGAGAGTGGGATGTTAAGAACAATATAGGAAATGGATAAGCTAAAGAACTTAGATGCATGACCCATGAATATGAACTGGGGGACTGCCAGAGGCAATAGGGCATACCAGGTGTAGGGGGGCAAAGGGGAAAATGGGACAGATGTAATCACATAATCAATAAAACATTAAAAAAGAAATATTCAGACTGACTTGGGACCAAGAATATCAGTTATATCAATTAGTACAAATGTATTTACCTTGTCTAATAAAAGAAAAAGATTTTAACTTGCTCATAAGCCAAGATCCAGCTATGTACTGCATACAAGATATATATCTAAAATAAATTGATTCAGAAAAGCTAAAAATAAGAGATGTGAAAAGATATGCCAGGCAAATGAAAATTAGAAACCAACAATGGAAATTTTGGTTATAGGGAGAATAAAATTTAAGCCCCAAAGCATTAAATATTGAAAAGAAATGCTACCAACCAAATTTCATAACTAAAATATGATCTTACAAATATTTATGCATCTAATAACACAGAACCCACCTCTATGAAGGAAAATCTACAAAAAGACAGAAAAACATCAATAATAAGAGTCTAACTCATTGTTCTTATTACAAAATAGATTAAGTAGGCAAAAATTAAAGAGAAACAATACCTAAATAACATCTTTGGTAATGAAGATATATTTAGGTATTCATCAAATTCTGCTAATGGCAAATAAAATTTTTTTCTCAATAATCTAAAAGTGATATGTCAGGTGCCAAAAAGATATAACCAAGTTCCATAAGGAAGAGTTATTTCAAGCACTGTCTGACCACAAAGCAGTACAACTATTAATGTTCTTACCAAGAAACAAAATGGCCATCCCCCTAGAAGTTTTAAAAGCTTCTAGTAAACAACTCTTGAATGAAAGAGGAAAATATAAAACAATTACAATGAAAACATTACTATTAAGAATCTATTGGATATAGCCCTTACTGGTGTAGCTCAGCAGATTGAGCACAGGCCTGTGAACCAGAGGATCACAGTTTGATTCCCAGTCAGGGCACATGCCTGGGTTGCAGGCCAGTTCCCAGTGGGGGACCAATGAGAGGCAACCATACATTGATATTTCTCTCCCTCTCTTCTTCCCTTCCCCTCTAAAAAAGATAAATAAATAAAATCTTCAAAAACAAAAGAATCTATTGGATATATTTAAAGTAATCATCACAGAAAAATCATAGCATTAAATACCTTTACCAGAGAAAATGAAAAAATAAAATAAATGTACTAATTCCAACTCAAAAAATATAAAATAATAAGAAAGGAACCCAAAGTTAGTCAAAAGGAAGGAAATAATAAAAACAAAAGCAGCCCTGGCTCGTATGGCTCAGTGGATTGAGTGCCAGCCTGAGAACCAAAGGGGGTCACTGGTTCAATTCCCAGACAAGACACATGCCTGGGTTGTGGGCCAGGTCAGGCTCCCAGTAGGAGGTGCATGAGAGGCAATCACACACTGATGTTTCTGTCCCTCTCTTTCTCCTTCCCTTCCTCTCTCCCTAAAAATAAATATTTAAAAAAAAAAACAAAAGCACAAATTAATGAGCTGAATGGAGGTTGGGAAAATTTCCTAAATATTTAGAGTCTATATTTTAGGACTGTGGGCCTATGCTCTCTGCTGCAATTACTCAACTCTGTTGTAGCACAAAAGCAGCTATTTTTAGTACATAAATGAATGGAAAGAGTTCTGGTCCAATAAACTTTTATTTACAAAAATAGGTGACTAGGCCACAGGCCATAGGTTATTGATCCCTAAGTAAAATAAAAGCTGTAATAAAAGCAGTTAAATAAAAGCTGTAGAATATGCAAGATATCAAATGTAGATTTTTTTTACATTTATGAAAATTTAAAAACTTGACTTAATCAAGGAAAAGGAGAGAAACCATAAATGTCACAAAATAAGAAATGGGACTCCAATAAAAAGACATAGGGTAGCTAAATGGATAAGAAAACATGACCTGCATATATGTTGTCTACAAGAGACACACCTCAGAACAAAAGATTGACCTAGACTGAAAGTGAAGGGATGGAAAAAAATATTCCAAGCAAATGGACATGGGGAAAAAAAGAAGCTGGGATAGCAATACTTATATCCAACAAAACAGACTTCAAAACAAAGGCTATAACAAGAAACAAAAAAGGTCACCACACAACGTAAGGGAGTAGTCCCACAAGAGGATATAATCTTTGTAAACATATAGGCACCCAATGAAGGAGCATCTAAATATATAAGGAAAAATTGTGAGGACTTCAATAAAGAGAACAACAGCAAAACATTCATCATAGGGGATTTTAACAACCTACTGTCAACAATAGATAAATCTTCCACACAAAGAATCAACAAGCATGTTGCGACATTGAATGATACTCTAGATCAAATGGAATTGATATACACAGAACATTGCACCCCAAAGAAACAAAATATACATTCTTTTCAAATGCACATGGAACAGTTTCAAAGACAGACCTCATGGTAGGACACAAAACAAGCCTCAACAAATTCAAGAAAACTGAAATCATATCAAGCATCTTCACAGACAATGTCTTAAAACTAGAAACCAACCTCAAGGGAAAAAGTCAAAAACATTCAAATACATGAAGACTGAATAACATGTTAATAAATAATGAATGGATCTTCCTTGATCTTATTATATCTTATTAGAGCAAGGAAGAAATCAAAAGTATCTGGAAACAAATGAAAATGAACACACAACTGTCAGAACCTATAGGACACAGTGGAGGAAGTCCTGAAAGTTCAATACAGGCCTACTAAAAAAGACAGAAAAGCCCTGGCTGATGTAGCTCAGTGGATTGAGCATGAGCCTGCAAACCACATGATCTTGGTTCGATTTCCAGTCAGGGCACATGCCTGGGTTGCAGGCCAGTTCCCAGCAGGGGACTCACTAGAGGCAACCATACATTGAAATTTCTCTCCTTCTCTCCTTTCCTTCCTTCCCCTCTAAAGATAAATAAATAATCCTTAAAAATAAAAAAATTAAAAATAGAAAAAGAAATATTAAATAAATATTTAGAAAAAATATTAAATAAACAACCTAACCCTACCATGTATAAGAACTAGAGGAATAACAACAACAAAGCCCAGAGTGAGTAGAAGGAAGGAAATAATCAAGATCAAAGAAGAATTAAATGACATAGAGACTTAAAAAAACAATTCAAAGGATCACTGAATCTAGGAGCAGGTTCTCGGAAAAGATAAACAAGGTTGACAAACCATTACCCAGACTCATCAAGAAAAAAAGAGAGAGGACCCAAATAAAATCAGAAATGAAAGAGGAGAAGTTACAACTGATACCACAGAAATACAAAGGACTGTAAGAAATTACTATGAACAACTTTTATGCCAAGAAATTGGACAGCCTGGGTGAAATGGATAAATTTCTAAAAACATACAATCTAGTGCTTGCAGGTATATCTCAGTGGACTGAGCACCAGCCTGTGAACAAAAGGGTCTTCAGTTCAATTCCCAATCTAGGGCACATGCCTGGGTTGTAGGCCAGGTCCCCCGTGAGGGTACATAAGAGGCAACCATACATTGATGCTTCTCTCCCTCTCTTTCTCCCTTCCTTCCCCTCTGTCTAAAAATAAATAAATACAATTATTAAAAAGAATACAATCTTCCAAAACTGAATCAAGAAGAAGCAGAAAGCCTAAATAGATCAGTAACAACTAGTGAAATTAAAGTCATTTTAAGTATCTGTATTTACCTAGGAAATTACATATTTTTCTGTTTTCAAATTTATTTGCATAGAAATCTGCAAAGTAGTCTCATGATTTAAAAAAAAATCTGTCACAATGGTTAATTTTTTCCTCTGCCATTTCTTTTTTATTTTATTTGTAATTTTTATTGTTATTCTATTATAGTTGTTCCAATTTTCTACCTTTACCCTCCTCTGCCCCACCAAACCCCAACTCCCACAGTCAATTCCCACACTGCTGTCCATGTCCATGGGTGATTCACACATGTTCTTTGACTAGTCTCTTCTACTTCTTTCCACCATTACCATCCTCTGCCCCCACCCCCTTCCTTCTGGTCACTGTCAACCTGTTCCATGTTTCCATGCCTCTGGTTCTATTTTGCTAGTTAGTTTATTTTGTTCATTTAGATTTGTCTTATAGGTGAGGTCACATGATATTTGTCTTTCACCTACTGGCTTATTTCACTTAGCATAATATCCTCTAGGTCTATCCATGCTGTTGCAAAAGGTAGGAATTTTTTCTTTCTCCTGTGCACTGTTCCATTGTGTAAATGTACCACAGTTTTTTTATCCAGTCATTTACTGAGGGGTATTTGAGCTGTTTCTAGCACTTGGCTATTATAAATAGTGCAGCTACGAACATACAGGTGCATAAATGCTGTTGAAATGGTGTTTCAGGATTCTTAGGGTATGTTCCCAGCAGTGGAATCACTGGGTCAAAAGGCAGTTCCATTTATAAGTTTTTGAGGAAATTCCATATTGTTTTCCATAGTGACTGCACCGGTCTGCATTCCCACCAACGCTACAACTAGGATTCCCTTTTCTGCACATCCTCGTCAGCACTTGTTGTTTATTGATTTTATTAATGATGGCCATTTTGGCAGGTGTGAGGTGATATCTCATTGTGGTTTTAATTTGTATCTCTCTGATGGCTAATGATGTTGAGCATCTTTTATATATTTAAGTGCCGTCTGTATGTCCTCCTTGGAGGACAGCACAAAGTGTCTATTCAGGTACTTTGCTCATTTTTTAATTGGATTGTTTATCTTCCTGGTGTTTAGTCATATGAGTTCTTTATGTATTTTGGAGGTTAAACCCTTATCTAATGTATGTATCACTGGCATATATGTTCTCCCATATGGTCAGTACCCTTTTCATTTTGCTGATGGTTTCTTTAGCTGTGCAGCTTTTTCATGTAATAGCATACTATTTGTTTTTTCCCCTTTATTTCCCTTTTCCTAGGAGATATATCAACAAAAATATTGTTACATGGGATATCTGAAATTTTCCTGCCTGTGTTTTCATCTAGGACTTTTATGGTTACAGGACTTAAAATATTTAAGTCTTTTATCCATTTTGAGTTTATTCTGGTGTACAGTATAAATTGGTGATTTAGTTTTGTTTTTTTGCATGTACCAGCCCAATTCTACCAACACCATTTTTTGGAGAGGATATTTTTACTTCATTGTATGCTCGTGCCCTCTTTGCCTAATATTAGTTGAACGTAGAGACATGGTTTTATTTCTGGCTCTCTATTTTGTTCCATTGGTCTATGTGTCTGTTCTTATGCCATTACAGACTGTTTTGATTAGAGTGGCCTTGTAATATAGTTTGCTATCAGGTACTGTGATCACTCCAACTTTGTTCTTCTTTCTCCAGATTCCTGTGGCTACTTGGGGTCTTTATGGTTCCATATAAATTTTTGAAATATTTGTTCTAGATGTGTGAAATATGCCATTAATATTTTAATAGGAATTACATTGAATCTATAGATTGCTTTGGGTGGTATGGACATTTAGTGATGTTAATTCTTCTAGTCCATGAACACAGTATATGTTTCTATTTATTTGTATATTCCTCAATTTCCTTCTTCATTGTTCTGTAGTTTTCCAAGTACAGGTGCCTAACCTCCTTGGTTAGATTTATTCCTAGGCACTTGATTTTTCTTGTTGCTACAGTAAAGGGGATTTTTACCCCTCTAGTTTCTCTTTCTGATAGTTCATTGTTAGTGTACAAAAATGCTATTGATTTCTGAATATTGACTGTCTATCCTGCTCCAAACTACATATTAGGTCAAGTATTTCCTTTGTGGAGACTATAGGGTTTTTTACATATTAGGTCAAGTATTTCCTTTGTGGAGACTATAGGGTTTTTTAAGTACACTATCAGTCATCTGTGAATAATGATAGTTTTATATCCTCCTTTCAAATGTGAGTGCTTTTTATTTCTTCTTATCTGATCACTATGGATAGAACTTCGAGTACTATGTTGAATAAGAGTGGTGAAAGCAAGCAGTCACCCTGGTTTTGTTCCTGATCTTAAGGGGAAACATTTAATTTTTGCCCACTGAGTACGATTTTGGCAGTAGGCTTCTTATACATGGCCTTTATTATGTAGAGGTATGCTCCCTCTATTCCCCCTTTGCTGAGTGTTTTTATTATAAATGGGTGCTGGAGTTTATCACATGCTTCTCAATATCTGTTGATATCATCACATGATTTTTGGCCTTCGTTTTGTTTATGTGGTATATTATGTTTATCGTTTTGTGAATATCGTACCACCCTTGCATCCCTGGGATGAAGCCAACTTGATCATGGTGTATGATCTTTTCAGGGTATTGCTAGATCCAGGTTGCCAGTATTTTCTTGAGGGTTTTAGCATCTTTGTTCATCAGAGATTTGGGCCTGTAGTTTTTTCTTTTTTGTGTCTTTACCTGGTATTGGAATTAGGATAATACTGGCCTTGTCAAAAAAGTGTGGGAGTCTTCCCTCTTCTTGAATTTTTTTGGGCAGTATGAGAAAGATAGGAGCTAGTTCTTCTTTAAATGTTTGGTGAAATTTGCCCGTGAAGCCCTCCAGAATTTTTGTGTACCTGGAGTTTTTTATTAGTTTTTTGAAATCTTCAGCAGACCAATTTCCACAAAAATATACATAAAGTTCTTAAAGAACTATACTATAAAAAAAGAACAGGTTTGATAGGAGAATTTACCAAGCCTTCAAAGATCAGATATTCCCAATGCTCTATAAAATGGTCCAATACATTAAAAATAAAGAAAAAATTCTCTAGTATTTAAAAATTACCCATCATCATTTATGAATATGAATGTAAAAAATATACATTTTTATTGTTGTTCACGTACAGTTTTCTGCCTTTTCCCCCTACCGCTCCCCACCACCTCAGTCCTCCCAACCTCCCTCCCCTGTTTCCACCCCCCCTTGTTATTGTCCATGTGTCTTTTATAATTGTTCCTGCAAACCCTTCACCCTTTTCCCCTATAATCCCCTCCCTTCTCCCCTCTAGTCACTGTCAGCCTGTTCTCAATTTCAGTGTCATTGGTCATATTTTGCTTGCTTGTTCATTTTGTTGATTAGATTCCTGTTAAAGATGAGATCATATGGTATTTGTCTTTCACTACCTGGCTTATTTCACTTAGCATAATTCTCTCCAGTCCCACCCATGCTGTCACAAAGGGTAGGAGCTTCTTCTTTCTTTCTGCTGCATAGAATTCAATTGTGTAAATGTACCATAGTTTTTTGATCCATTCATTTACTGATGGGCACTTAGGTTGCTTCCAGCACTTGGCCATTGTAAATTGTGCTGCTATAAACACTGGGGTGCATAGGTTCTTTTGAATTGGTGTTTCAGAGTTCTTAGGATATAATCCTAGCAGTGGAATTCCTGGGTCAAAAAGCAGTTCCATTTTTAGTTTGTTGAGGAAATGCCATACTGTTTTCCATACTGGTTGCACCAGTCTGCACTCCCACCAACAGTGCACTAGGGTTCCCTTTTCTCCAAAACCCTTCCAACACTTGTTTGTTGCTTTGATTATCATGGCCATTTCCAGTGGTGTGAAGTGGTATCTCATGGTGGTTTTAATTTGCATCTCTCTTGATAGTTAGCAATACTGAGCATCTTTTCATATGTCTCTGGACCCTCTGTATGTCCTCCTTGCAGAAGTGTCTGTTCAAGTCCTCTTCCCATTTTTTAATTGAGTTGTTTTCTTAGAGTGGAGTCGTGTGAATTCTTCATATATTTTGGAGATCAAACCCTTGTCTGAGGTTGTCACTGGCAAATATATTTTCCCATATGGTTGGTTCTCTTTTCATTTTAATGCTGTTTTCCTTAGCCGTGCAGAAGCTTTTTATTTTGATGAGATCCCATTTGTTTATTCTTTTATGTCCCTTGCTCTAGGGGACATATCAGTGAAAATATTGCTGCATGGAATATTGGAGATTTTCCTGCCTATGTTCTCCTCTAGGACTTTAATGGTGTCATGACTTATATTTAAATATTTTATCCATCTTGAATTTATTTTTGTGTATGGTGTAAGTTGGTGTTTGGGTTTCATTTTTTTTTTTTTTTTGCATGTAGCTGTCCAGCTCTCTCAACATCATTTGTTGAAGAGGCTATTTTTACTCCATTTTATGTTTCTGTCCCCTTTGTTGAATATCAGTTGACTTGGAGAGTTGGGTTTATTTCTGGGCTGTAATTTCTGCTAATGATTTGATTTTAAAATAGGGAGATTATCTTGGATTATCCAGATGGCCTTGATGTAATCCTTAATTGTAGAAGAAAGTCTTTAAATGTGAAAGAGGGAATCAGAAGAATCAGTGTCAGATTCACTGTGAGGACGACTTAGGCTGCCCTTGACAATTTTGAAAATGGAGGAAGGGAGCCATGAGCCAAGGAACACAGGCAGCCTCTAGAAGTTCCAGAAAAGAATGCACCCTGTTTAAGCCACTAAATATGTGGTGACTTGTTACAACAGCAAGGGAAAACTCATGAAGTGCTAGGATATGGTCTGTATTTTTAATGGATCATTTTGAATGACTGGGCTGACTTGGTATCAGGGGAAGTTCTAGTGTGCCCTCCATTTTTACACTCCACTGTCTGAATGCTGGGGCTCAAGGCTAACTCTGATCATCAGAACTGCACTTGCAGAAGTTTAGCTCCCCAGAGATACTTAAAGCTTTTGTTCTAAGTAACAAAATTACTTAAATTCTTTAAGTAATTCTTAAAAGAGAAATTCTTTTATTGAAAATTTTTTCAGTAGACAAAGCAAGTTTAAAAATAAAAAAAGAATACAGTAATTCAGTAACATCTTGGCCTCTGGAAAAAGAAAGGAAAAGAGAATAGGATGGCAGCACAGTCTGTAACCTACGCCACTCTACCAGTAGTTAAGGATGTGTCTGCTGCTGCTCACTGTGGAGCATTCAGCAAATACTCCATCCACCAATGAGTGAATGAACTGTAAAATATCAGCCTACTCTGTAAAGTGTCCTCTTAGTTTTAAATTCTTCCCAAGGATTTACATCCTTCATATGCTTACAAATCAGCAAATGAAATTTCAATTTCTGAGTGGCCCATTAGAAAATTCATAAACTGAATTAATTTGAACTAAATATAATGCAGAAAACAACTGAAGACTGGTTTTGAACAGACTATACTGCACTTGAGTTTATAAACAAACTTACTACAATGTAAACCATGTTAGAGTAGAGATGTTTGTCATTTGATTTTATTATTCATTGCTGCCTTCTCCCAGGACTTAGAAAGTATCTGGTATATAACAGAAGCTTAATAAACATTTATTAAGTAAATAAAATGCTTTTATGATACAATAACATAGGATATAAAAATATATATCTGGCCCTGGCTGGTGTGGCTCAGTGGATTGAGGGCTGGTCTGAGAACCAAAGGGTCACCCATTCGATTTCCCAGTTGGGGCACATGCCTGGGTATTGGGCCAGGTCTCTGGTTGGAGGCATGTGAGAGGCAACCAGTCAATGTATCTCTCACACATTGATGTTCTTCCCTCTCTTAAAAAGGAAAAAGAAAAGAATATATAGCTGGCATTAAGTATGTAGACATTTTAGATAGATAAAAGAACCAGGCACTTCCAAATTTAAAGTAATTATATAATCTAGGGTATAAATGAGGGCTTTTTAATAAGTCACCATTATGTGAATAAACTGAGACTTTATACTTTCTATGTCATAATAGTATTACTCAAATAGTTGGTTTTCATATTTTTGAGGTAGCAGAAGATAGACTACCACCATTCAAATGGTTGGTTTTTCATAGTTTTGATCTTGCTATTTAAAATGGTTACACAACTCGAAGAAAAATCACTTTAGAAGGGAGAAAAAACATAGTGTTAGAATGACACTGATAAATAAAATAAATGACCCTAGGACTAAAGTAAATATACTTAAGTTTAGATTTGGCACTGCCCTAAATAAATTATTACATTTCAAATGAATAAAACTGATTGCCTCTATTTTCCTATCTGTATTAAATTATTCTCTTCAAGGTTTAAAACCTCTATTACAAAGCAAGGAAACCCTCTATTTGTAGCAAATTTACTTAAATTTGCTATCAAAGTTTTTTTTTTTTACTTATTTAAGGTTTTTTTTTACTTATTTTTTTACTTACCATAAGTTTTTAAATATTTTAAATATTTACTATCATAAATTAATTATAATACTTTTAGTTTCCTGTTATTATAGATGAATTCATACCTAAGAAGCTCCAAATGAAATACTGCCCTGTTAAAAGTTATTAAATTTTGGCTTAACATTATTTGATTCATATCTAGGTCATTTCCCTTAAGTTAGAATAAAAAATACCTATCAATTTAAAATCCTTATATATACCTCAAAACAATATAACTGATGAAATTTTTCAGTGTTTACAAAAACATAGTCAACAGAATCCCTGGTAGGTCTATATTTCTTCCTGGTAGGAGAAAAAAATTGCAGACTAGAATTTATGAAGATTGGCTCAAAACAGCTGTCCCAGCCAACAAAAAATCTGACAATTATTCTGTTGTATAATTTGGCTCAGCCTAAGTTGACCTTGTTTATTCATTTCAGTCTTATAATTCTTGTTAACTTGGCATAAGAGGAGAGCATATGGCATATGTCTAGGACATTCATTTCTGCATCTTAAACTGAAATAAATGTGGAGTATACTGAACATTTCCAATATGTACAGCTCTTAAGATAACAATGTATATTAGAACTGGTTAATTTCTTATTACCCCCCACTTAGGTGTTGTTACATTTGCTGACTATAAAAGTAGAAAAAGAGACATCTTTTTCTAAGCCTCGGTATTTGACCAAACAAAGAAAAAAGAAAACAAAACTAACCAATCTTAAACATATTTCCAAACGGGACAATCTTAACCTCTTTTAAAACAAACAAAAAATAAATAAGTGGTAAAAAAAAATTTTAACTGTATCAGCAATTTGACAGCCTGAAGATGTTCACAGGTTTTTACTGAATCTCTAGTTATGTTGGAGAAAGCTGATCAAGATAATCTGAGAAAGATCATGGGAGCTGAAGAACAAAAAGCGTATTTCCATTTTCTCCCCAGCCTAATGTGGTCTCTGTGAATTTTCTTATTTTTGTTTTCTGACCCACTAAATAAAGCTTCTTGTGAAAGAGAAGTTACATTTTACTGTAGCCTGAATATGTCTCAAGAAAAACTTAGAAGAAATTATCTCCTTTAGGGACTTATAGCTCTTTTATAGAAGTTCTATACAACTAGAGCTAGAAAAGAAAAAACCTTACAAAATTCCAAACTCCAAAATTTATATATTTTAAGTGTGAGTATTTTGGTGTGGGGGAGGGATTACTTATTTTAATTATATTTTATTTTATTTTTTTAATTTTTATTTATTTACTTATCTTTAGAGGGGAAGGAGAGAGGGAGAGAAACATCAATGTATGGTTGCCTTTCATGCGTCCCCTGCTGGGAGTTGGCCTGCAGGGAACCGGCCTGCAACCAGGCATGTGCCCTGACTGGGAATCAAACCGTGATCCTCTGGTCCGCAGGCCCGCGCTCAATCCACTGAGCTATACCAGCCAGGGCTTAATTATATTTTATTTATTTTGCTATTACAGTTGTCCAAATTTTTCACCCTTTGCCCCCTCCACCCAGAACCCCCTACTCCCTCAGGCCATCCCCCCATCATGTTCCTGTCCATAGGTCATGGGCCATTTCCTCTACTGTACTTTACATCACCACGGCTATTCTGTAACTACTTATTTATACCTCTTGGTCCCCTCACTTCTTCACCCATTCCCCCAGACCTCCTCCCATCTGGCAACCATCAAAACACTCTGTACCCATGAGTCTGTCTCTGTTCTTCTTGCTTGCTTAGTTTGTTTTTTAGGCTCACTTGTTGATAAGATATGTATTTATTGCCATTTTATTGTTCAGAGTTTTGATCTTTTTCTGAAATGAGTCATTTTACATTTCATATCATTATAATTAAGGTATGGTGATGATGAACTCCTTTAAGTTTTTTCTCTGGGAAGCTGTTTATTTGCCCTTAAATTCTTTTTAAGTATATTTTATTGATTATGCTAGTTTAGTTGTCCCAATTTTATGTGTTTTCTCTCCTTCCCTGGCACCCACCTTCCCTCCGGCAATCCCCAACCCCTTAGTCCATGGGTTGTGCATATAAGTTTTGGGGCTTCTCCATTTCCTATACTTAACATTCCCCTATTTTGTACCCACCAATTACGCTTTTTAAACCCTTTACCTTCCCCCCTCCATTCTTCCCATTCCCCCCCTCTCAGTTGATAACCCTACAAATCATCTCCACATCTATGTTTCTGTTCTTATTCTGGTTGTCTGCTTAGTATGTTTCTGTTTTTATTTTTTAGATCCAGTTGTGGGTAGTTGTGAGTTTGTTGTCATTTTACTGTTCATAGTTTTGATCTTCTTTTTCATAAAGAAGTTCCTTTAACATTCCATGTAATAATAGCTTGGTGATGATGAATTCCTTTAACTTTACCTGCTCTGGGAAGCACTTTACCTGTGCTTCCATTCTAAATGATAGCTTTGCTGGACAGAGTAATCTAGGTTGTAGTCCCCTGCTTTTCACCACTATGAATAGTTCTTTCTAGTCCCCTCTCGTCTGCAAAATTTCTTTTGAATAATCAGCTGACAGTCCTATGGGAACTCCTTTGTAGGTAACTCTCTTCTTTTTTCTTGCTGCTTTTAAGGTTCTCTTTAAGCTTTGGAATTTTAATTATGATGTGTCTTGGTGTGGTCCTCTTTGGGTCCAACTTGCTTGTGACTCTGTGCTTCCTCTACTTGTATGTATATTTCCTTCACCAGATTGGGGAAGTTTTCTTTCATTATTTTTTCAAGTAAGTTTTCAATTTCTTGCTCTTTCTGTCGCATTCCTATGATTTGGATATTGGCACATTTGGAGATGTCCTAGAGTCTTCATATACTCTCATTTTTTTTGAATTCTTGTTTCTTCATTGTGTTCTGGTTGAGTGTTTATTTCTTCCTTATGTTATAAGTCATTGATTTAAGTCCTGGCTTCCTTCCTTTCACTGTTTGTTCCCTGTGGATTTTTGTTTATTTCACTTAGTGTAGCCTTCATTTCTTCCCTTATGTTTTCTCTGTACTCAGTGATTTCTCTGAGCATCCTTATCACCAGAGTTTTGAACTCTCCATCTCATAAGTTGACTATCTCCATTTCACTTAGTTCTTTTTCTGGGGTTTTGTTCTGTTCTTTCATTTGGGCCATATTTGTTTTTCTCCCTAATTGGGCAGTCTCCCTGTGTTTGTTTCTGTGTATCAGGTAGAGTTGCTCAGACTCCCTGTTTTTGTGCACCTGTAAGTTTTAAGGGGCAGAGCCTTAGGTATTTACCAGGGCGAGGCAACCACTTCACCACTTTGTAATGCTGTGTTGGGAGAGGGGGGCTGGGCCAGTGTCACTGGCTGGTCTCTGAAGGTGTGCCTGGTACTCCCCTTGTTTCCAGGCACTTTGTCCACTTGCCATATACAACTGGCCCATCTAGCTCATGCCCTGGTTATGATTCAAAGTGGGTGGGTTTATGTATTTTCTAGAATCATGCATTAAATGGGACTTTCCTGAGAAACTGGCAGTTTCTTTAGCCACCCCAACTCTAAGTGGTGTTTATGTTCCTGATGCTAGAACCCTGAGCTGCACAGTCTGGCCTAGGGCTGGGATCACTCGCCAACACACATGAATGTGGGACTGCCCATTCTGATGTCTCCATGCCACACCATACCCTCTCTGCCCCAGATCCCTGTCTCTGCCCTCCTACTTGTCTGGGTGAACATGGCAATTTTAAATCCTTGGTTGTCAAACTTCCATGCAATTTGAATTTCTGGCATTTCTATATGTTTTTTGTTTAGAGTTTAGTTGTTACACTTCTTGTGATTGTGAGAGGAGGTGAAGCATGTCTTCCTATGTCTCCATCTTGACTGGAAATCATGCCATTAGATTCTAAATGATATCTCTGCTGAGTAGAACAATCTTGGCTGTAGGTCCATGCTTTTCATGCCTTTGAATATTTCCTGCCAATCCCTTTTAACCTGCAAAGTGTCTTTTGAGAAATCAGCTGACAGTCTTATGGGAACTCCCCTGAAGGTAACTAACTGCTTTTCTCTTGCTGTTATTAAGATTCTCTATCTTTAGGACTTCCAGCCAAGATGGAGGTATAGGTAGAAACACTGTGCCTCTTCGCACAACCAAGTTTAAAGACAACAAAGTCTTAGTAACAAAAATGCAACCAAAACACAGAAAACTGAACCACACAGAAGTCCAAAGATAACGAACCATTCAGCCAGACCAGTAAGAGTGGCGGAGTCAGCAGCTGTCGGGGTGGGGTCCCAGCAAGAAAATGCAGCTGAACCAGACCGACCCAGGTGTGCAAGCAGCTGTTGGCAGATCCCAGGCGTGGGGTGGCAACAGGCAGACCCAGTCGGGGCACAAGGCAGCTGGCTGACCACAGTCACACATTCGCACTCAGATAAACCAGGCAAAGGAGGGAGCAGTGAGACAGACTGTGCAGGCTAGGGCCCCAGCAACGGAAATAAATGCCTAAAAGCACCAACTGGAAAAACTTTCATGGTTGGGGTGCTGAAAGAAATTCCCAGACTCACAGAACGTTTGTTGGAAAGACCCACAGGGTCCTGGAGAGTGCACAGGCCCACACACCTGGGTACCAGCACCAGGGGGGGCCTGGTTTGCTTCCGGGAAGCAGCAGAGGGGACCGAAATCCTAGAGAGAGCAAAACAAATGCCATTGTCCCTCACTGACCCCGCCCCCACATACAGTGCCACAACCCAGCAAATGGGTCGCCCCACCCTGGTGAACACCTAAGGCTCCACCCCTGATATGTAACAGGTGTGAACAGACCAAAATATGGCTAAGAAGAACAGCTCAAAGCCCCAGAGCCAATAATTCTAAGCAACCAAGAGATAGCCAACCTATCAGATGCACAGTTCAAAACACTGGTGATCAGGATGCTCACAGAACTGGTTGATTTTAGTCACAAATTAGATGAACAAAATGAAGGCTACACTAATTGAAATGAAGGGAAATGCACAGAGAACCAATAGTGATGGAAAGGGAACTGGGACTCGAATCAAAGGACTGGACCAGAAGGAAGAAAAAAATGACCAAACAGGAAAGAATGAAGAAACAAGAATTTTTAAAAAATGAGGAGAGGCTTAGGAACCTCCAGGACATCTTTAAACATTCCAACATCTGAATTATAGCGGTACCAGAAGGGGAAGAGGAACAGCAACAAGTGGAAAACTTATTTGAACAAATAATAAAGGAGAACTTCCCCAGTCTGGCAAAGGAAATAGACTTCCAGGAAATCCAGGAAGCTCAGAAAGTCCCAAAGAAGTTGGACCCAAGGAGGAACACACCAAGGCACATCATAATTACATTACCCAAGATTAAAATGAAGGAAAGAATCCTAGAAGCAGCAAGAGATAAGGGGACAATCACCTACAAAGGAGTTCCCATAAGACTGTCAGCTGATTTCTCAAAAGAGACCTTACAGGCAAGAAGGGGCTGGAAAGAAGTATTCCAAGTCATGAAGTACAAGGATCTACATCCAAGATTGCTTTATTCAGTAAAACTTTCATTTAGAATGGAAGGACAGATAAAGTGCTTCTCAGACAAGGTCAAGTTCAAGGAGTTCATCATCACCAAGCCCTTATTATATGAAATGTTAAAGGGACTTATCTAAGAAAAAGAAGATAAAAAATATGAACAGTGAAAGGACAGCAAACTCACAGTTATTAACAACCACACCTAAAACAAAAGCAAACCAAGAGGACAGCTAGATCAGGAGTGGAACCATAGAAATGGAGATTACATGGAGTGTTATCAACAGGGGAGTGGGAGGAGGAGAAGGGGGGAGAAGGTACAGAGAATAAGTAGCATAGACGGTACATAGAAAATAGACGGGGGAGGGCAAGAATAGTGTGGGAAATATAGAATCTAAAGAACTTGTGACACATGGACATAAACTAAAGAGGGGTATGGGGGGAGAGGGGGTGTGCAGGGTGGAGGGGAATGAAAGGGGGGAATGGGACAACTGTAATGGCATAATCAATAAAATATATTAAAAAGAAAAGAAAAAAAGTTTCTCTATCTTTAACCTCTGGCATTTTAATTATGATGTGTCTTGGGGTGGGCCTGTTTGTATCCATCTCTTTTGGGACTCTGTGCTTCCCAAATTTGCATGCCTATTTCCTTCACCAAATTAGGGAAGTTTTCTTTCATTATTTTTTCTAATAGAAAAAGTTTCTATTAAGAAACTTCCAGCTTCTTACACTTTTTCTTCTCCTCTGGCAGCCCTATGGCACGATGGTTCAAACATTTGAAATTGTCCCAGAGAGTGCTTATTCTATCCTTGCATTTTTTGGATTCTTTTTTTCTTCTTCTGATTTTTTTTGCTTCGTTATATTCCAAATCATTGATTTGACTCTTGGCTTCATCCACTGTGCTACTGTTTCCTTGTAAGTTATTCTTTATTTTGATTAGTGTATCCTTCATTTCTGACTGGATCTTTTTTATGCTGTCAGAAGTCTTCACTAAGTTCCTTGAGCATCCTTAAACCAAATATTTTGAACTCTGCATCTGATAGATTGCTTACCTCCATTTTGTTTAGTTCTTTTTCTGGAGTTCTGATTTGTTCTCTCATTTGGGCTGTATTTGCTTGTTTGTTTGTCTTCTTACTTTGGCAGCCTCCCTGTGTATGTTTCTATGTATTAGGTAAAATTGCTACAATTCCCTGTTTTGGTAGCATAGCTTAATGTAATAGGTGTCCTGTCTGGTCCAGTGGCACAGCCTCCCCTATCACCCAAGCTGGGTCCTTGAGGGGCTTTCTTCATGTAAGTTGAGTATACTCTCCTCTTGTAGTTGAGCCTTGATTGCTATTGGCAGGTCAGTGGGACAGATTTTCCCAGGCCAGACAGCTACAAGGACTAACTGTGGCTACTAAATACCAACTTCCACCCTCTGTGGAGAATCAACTGTGCAGGGGCAGGGTGGTGGTGCTCCAGTGTAGTCTATAGCTATCCACTGAGTGCTCAGGATCTGGATTTCCCAAGGTGGTGCAGGCCAAGGTCAGCCCCATCCTGTGTTCTGCCCAAGGCCACCCTGCATGAGCTATAAAGCAATCTGAGATTGCTGCTACTTGTGCTGGGCTTGGAGATTGCCAGGCAAAACCAAGCTGTGATTCCAGAATAGCTGTTGCTAGTGCCCAGCCTAGGGAGACTTAGCAAGAGGTACAGGGAGTAGGGGCTTACTGAGGCCAGTTTTTGCTTGTTTGATAGGATTTAGAAGTTGTGACTCATGAGCCAAGACCAGGCATTCACAGTTAACAGTTTTGGTGGGCTTGTAAGTTGGGTATGACAGAGTCTCGAGGGATCTCCAGGGCAGAGCAAACAATGTTAGACAGGGTGATGAAGTTTCAGATATGGTATCTGCCTGCTAGCTCTGTACCTCTTGGGTGGAGGGCTCAGAAAAGGGGCAATTGCTTCTATCAGCCTTTCTGTCCAGGAGAGAACTATCCCCCAGCTCCCACCTTGGTGCCAGACACTTCAGTTCCTCCCAGTATGCCACTGTTGCCTTTCAAGCTGCTACCCAGGGCTGGAGTTCACAGGGAGTGAGTCTGACCAGGTCCATATGTGGGTTCTTTAAGAGGAACTTCTTGAGACTCCAGAATTTCTTCTACTGACTCAATCCCCATTGGCTTTTGCAACCAGAAGTTATGGGGACTTATATTCCTGGCAATGGAACACTGAGCTGGGGATCCTGGTGTGCAACTGGGACTTCTTACTCCTAAGACATCCCTCCTGAATTCTTATCCACCACACATGGATGTGGGACAAGCCCGTTCCATGTCCCTGCCCCTCCTACTTGTCTGGATGGATGGGGATTCTTTAATTCTGTAGTTGTCAGACTTCCATTCAACCTGCTTTATAATGGTTCTGAGTGATGACATTCTATATTTCAGTCATAATTTTGATGTGCCTGTGCAAGGTGAGCTGTGTTTACCTATGCCACCATCTTGACCAGAAGTCTACTGTATTCTTTTTATTAACTATGCCCAATGAAAAACATGAAAGTATAATTTCATGTGCAAAGCCTTATTAATATTACATATTTTGAAATCCTTATCCTTCATTAGTGGAATTCATGTGACATGGACCCAAGGAGGAACACACCAAGACACATCATAATTAAGTTACCCAAGATTAAAGATAAGGAGAGAATCTTAAAAGCAGCAAGAGAAAAGGAAACAGTTACCTACAAAGGAGTTCCCATAAGACTATAAGCTGATTTCTCAAAAGAAACCTTACAAGCAAGAAGGGGCTGGAAAGAAGTATTCCAAGTCATGAAAGGGAAGGACCTACATCCAAGATTGTTCTATCCAGCAAAGCTTTCATTTAGGTTGGAAAGGCAGATAAAGTGCTTCCCAGATAAGGTTAAGCTAAAGGAGTTCATAATCACCAAGCCCTTATTATATGAAATGTTAAAGGGACTTATCTAAGAAAAAGATGAAAACTACGAACAGTAAAATGACAACAAACTTACAACTATCAACAACTAAATATAAAAGCAAAGACAAAAACTAAGCCAACAACTAGAACAGGAACAGAATCACAGAAATGGAGATCACATGAAAGGTTTTCAGTGGGGAGGAGAAGGGGGCAATGGGGGAAAAGATACAGGAAATAAGAAGCATAATAGGTAGGCACAAAATAGACAGGGGAATATTAAGAATAATATAAGAAATGGAAAAGCCAAAGATCTTACATGTACAACCCATGGACATGAACTGGCGGGGGGCAGGGATGCTGGAGGCTGGGTGGGGTACAGGGTGGAGTGGAATAAAAAGGATAAAAAATGGGACAATTGTAATAGTATAACCAATAAAAATACCTAAATAAACACATTTTTAATTAAAAAACTCAGAAAAGTAGAAATAGCAAGGAACTTTTTAAATCTTCCAAGAGCAGCTACACAAAAAAATACTACCACTAACATTGTACTTGGTAGACAAAGACTCAGTATTTTCCCATTAATGTTGGGTACAAAGCACACAACAGAGATGTCTACTCTCACCACTCTTACACAACCTGGTGCTGAAAGTCTTAGCCAGTACAGTAAGTCAAGAAAAAGGAAGAATAAACATACGGCTTGGTCAAGAAAAAGTAAAACTATCCTAACTTGCAGACTGCATCATTGTCTCCATGAAAATCCCATGGAATCTACAAAAAAACTCATACAACTAATAAGTGAGTTTAGCAAGGCACAGGATATACAGCCAACACACAAAACTCAATTGTATTTTTCTATGTAGTAGTCATGTACAGCTGGAAATGAAAATTTTTAATTTTGCAATTTTTCCAAAATAAATGAAGTGCTTAGGTAAAAATCTCCCAAAACATGTACAAAATATGTATGCCAAGAACTATAAAACACTGTTTAATCAAGGAAAACCAAAATAAAGGGAGGTACATATCATGTTTATGAATTGAAAGACTTGGCATAGTAAAGATGTCACCTGTCTTCTGATTGATCTAAAGATTTAAAACAAGTCTAGTCAATAGTGCAGAAAATTTTTTATAGATGTAGACAGTCTGATCCTAAATTTATATAGAAAGACAGAAAATATTTTAAAAAGGGAAATAATGTTGGAAGAATCATGCATGATCGTAGACTCTTTCTGAAGCAAGAGTCAGTAACCATTTTCTATGAAGGGCCTATTAACAAATATTTTGAGTTTTGCAGGTCATATTGGCCCTATCACAACTACTTAAGCCTGCCTTTGTACCAAGAAAGCAGTCATCAACAATCTGTAAATGAATGGATATAGGTCTATTTCAATACAAAAACAGGCATGGGCTGAGTTTGGCCCATGAATTGTGGTTTGTAATTCCCTACTATAAGGCTATACTAATCAAGAAATTGTGGCATCAGCAAAAGCACAGACACACAGATTAATGAAATAGGACAGAGAGCTCAGAAATACCCCCATACAGATATGCCCAACTGAGTTGTGACAGAAGTACAAAGGCAATTCAGTGGAGAAAGGATATTCTTCAACAAATGGTACTAAACAACTGGATGTGTAAGTGTAAAAACATTGAGCCTCAAACTAAACCTAACACCTTATCCAAAATTAACTTAAAATAGATCATAGAGCTAAATATAAAATGTAAAGCTACAAAACTTTTAGAAAAAACATAGGAGTAAATCTTCGTGATCTGGAATTAGTCAAAGAATTCTTATATCTGACATTAAAAGCATTAAAAACTCCCAAGATGGACTTTATCAACCTTTGATCTTCAAAGGACACTATTTAGAGCATGAAAAGCAAGATGAACTACATGCTAGAAAAAATAGGTGCATATCAAATAATAGATAAACTGCTTGCATCCAGAATATATAAAGAACTCTGAAAATTTGATAAGACAAAAACAGCCAAGATGGGCAAAAGACTTAACTTGAACAGACACTTTAATAAGTGGATATATGCGTGACAAATAAGTGCATGAAAAAATATTCAACATGTTAGCCATGAGGAAAATGTAAAATTAAAACCATAATGAGATACCACTGCAAACCTATTAGAATGTCCATAATAACTTATTGACAATACCAAGCATGGGTTAGAGTGCAGAGCAATAGGTACTCTCAAACACTGGTGAGACTACAAAATGGTACAGCCGTCTGGGAAACAGTTTAGCAGTTGTCTACAATGTTAAACATACATTTATCATATAATTCAGCGATGCTATTCTTGAGTTCTTTCCCTAGAGAAAAGAAAATGTATGTCATACAAAACCCTGTACTTGAATGTTTATGCCCATTTTATTCACATTGCCAAAACATGGGAAAATAAATATCCTTCAACAGGTGAATAAACAAACTGGTACACCTATACAATAAAATACTACTCAGCAATAAGAAGAAACAAACTATTGCCCAGGCCTGGTGACTCAGTTGGCTGAAGCATTGTCCAGGACACCAAAATGTTAAGGATTTGATCCTGAACTGGGGCATGCATCAGAGGCAACCAGTTGATTTTTTCTCTCTCACATCAATGTTTCTCTCCTTCTCTCTCTCCCCCTGTTCCCCTCTCTCCAAAATCAATGAACATATCCTGGGGTGAGGATGTTTTTTAAAAGTCTACAGATTTTAAAAAGTAACAAACTATTGATACATGCAACATCTTGGATGAATACTGAGTGACAGAAACCAGTTACAAACGTTTATAGTGTATGATTCAAATTATATGACATTCTTGAAAATTGTATGTGTAAAATATTTTACTTGTATATTAAAGTTGGATTTAATGCTCTTCAAAATGTCCTATGAAATATCTGATTATGGGAAAATTATAACCAGTTTTAATGTTTTTAGCATTATGATATTTGATTACATTGTTGAAATCACTTAAATATCAGGTTGTAAGGAAATTTTTAACTACAACTTTTAAAACCTCAAGAGTTTGAAAATATTTAATACTTAAAACTCTGTAACATGCTTAACCATGTAATTTTTTTATCATTTCCCAATTTAAAAAACCCTTATACAGCAGGCAAGTATTTAACAGAAGGAATGAACCTGAAAAAGACACCTGTGCTGAATCTTTGATGGGTAAGGACGGTATTAAAAAAGGTAATGGTATCCACAGTACCCAAAGTATTCAAAGTATAACAGAAAAACATTATACCTAGCAAGAACTTCCAGTAAATGAAAAAAATAAGAAAGCACTGGGCATTTCTAGTTGTGCTATAAAACTGATCTTGGTTAGTATAATGTAAAATATCAAGTTACCTCCTTATAACAAGGACTTAATTTAAGTCCTTGAGCTTACAAAGAAATGTGGGAATCTTGTGAAAATATTGATTCTCATTCAATAGGCCTGGGTGCAGCCCATGATTCCAAATTTCTATAAGCTCTCAAGTGATTTATATGCTCCTGTCTTGGAGATTATTATACTTTAAGAAATCAGGCTCCAAAGGTCACTAAGGAAAATAGAATAATTTTTGCCTAATCCAGAAAGAAAGAAGTATACTTAGTAAGTACTCAGAAATGTAGCCATGAAATATACTCCTTAAAACTGGTACAAACTGTGACAAAGTGACAAAGTGACAAAGCAATCACCTCCAGTCAAAATCTTTGGCTGAGCTGGTGGCCTTCAAAGTACAATTTCAACATGTGAAAAAAATTGCATAGGAAGTTATGGAAATAAAAAGCACAAATAACACACAGATGACTTGCTGTGAGGGACAAGAGTGGCTAATATTTGAAAGTTCTCACTTGCCGCTTTCCATTGTCCCCTAATGATGACTTGAAGGTTGGCCGACTCATTTTTTCACTTTTACTTTTCCCTCTGATAATGCACCAATCCTGCTGAACTAAATCTTTGAAACTTAGGAATGCAAAATTTGGAAGAAAGGAAGATACAGAGAAAGCCAAGAGAAGCATGTGGCATGAATAGACTTTATATGAACTTTTCCTTCTGGGTAGCATAGGGAAGGAACTATTGAGAATTCATGAGAGCAACTTTAGCATCTGATGAAAGCAGTTAGGATAGGAAAGAGTTTCTAAAGAAGTATTGTAGACTACCAGGCATGTGGTGGCGATCACTAACATTTTTTTTCACAAGCAGGTCTACTATGTCACAAAGCTATATAATACACAGTCCTAACTCTGACTCAAAATACTGTCACTCCAACTTGTCAGTTGTTCTGTGTCAAAAGAATGATTCTCATAAAGAATGGGCACAGGAATAAACAATTTAAAGTGATTATTTTGGCATTAATGGTTTAAAGATATGGGATTCTCAGTAGGAAAAATGTGGTATTTTCCTTCTAAGTTTGTTTTCCCTTGAATTTGAAGGAAAATGTAGAGTTAATAGTATTCAACAAGGCCAGCAGTAAAGTTGAAGTTAAGTGTTGATGGTTAGTAGCAACATAACTGAATATAAGATTCACCAGCCCGGGCGAGTGCCGAGAGTGGGACGCGATGGCTTCAGCGCTAGGTTGGCTCTTCTTTAAGAAGAGTAGAAGACAAATGTCTTCCTTGTATGAGTGGAGGATATAGTATCTCCCCTGTGCTGAAAAAGCAGTCCCTAACTGCAGAAGTCTACCTCGGTGGGAAAGCAAGTGCTAAGAAAGCAAAAGGGAAAGCTCCCCAAAAGCCTGGTGTTTGAATAAACTGTTAAAGCAAATCCGGGATCGCTCAGACTGGGAAAGCAGGTTTGCTCTGGTGTGCACTTCAAAAACAAGGGCTTTCAAATCAAATAAACAGAATGAGATACCTACTTTTAAATATTAATATGGCTGATCCCTGGTTGGTGTAGGTCGATGGACTGAGGGGACGTGGGAACCAAAGGATAGCGGTTTGATTGCCTGGGTTGCAGTCAGGGCACATGCCTGGGTTGCAGGCCAAGCCTCCAGTTGGGGGCATGTGAGAGGCAATCACACATTGAAGTTTCTCTCCCACTCTATCTTTTCCTTTCCCTCTCTCTAAAAATAAATAAACTCTTTAAAAATATATTAAAAAAAAGATTCACCAGCCGACATTCTCCAACGGAAACACTGATCTGACAACCATCCAAGAACAAAAGTGCCACTATGAGAGCTTCAAAATCCAGGGAGGAAGCTGCAACACCCTGGTGGAGTCCAAGACTGAGGCAAAACACTCTGACAAGGCATGCCCCCACCCTGGTAGCAGGCCTGATGAATACAGACCTGTCTGCAGACCCAGGAATGGCCCCATCCCCTGGTGGACATGGATGTAGTCCCACTCATTCATGGCCATACTACCACCCCTAAGGACCTAGAGGGAACCACACCAATAATAGGCCAATGGGTCAGTGTATGACCCCAACAATAGGCCCACTGTCTGAAGACCCAACTGTGAACCTGAAATAACCCTATGACCTGCTCCAGCTGCTCAACGGTAATCTCAGAGGCAGTCTTATCTACCCAAGGACCTGGGAAAAGACACTAATATGCACCCCTAGTAAGATATCTGTCAACTATGGACCTAGAAGTAGCCCCTAGAAGTGGAAGTCACCTGGGGAGCTGGCAAAAGCTATGCCTGCTAGTGTCCCCAGTAACAGGCCAGCAAACCAAGGATCTGCCTTGGTACCTTGGAATCAGCCTCATGACCTAGCCCTGCCCCTGCTCAACTGTAGTCCTGGAGGCAAGTGTATCTCTCTGGTATCTGGAAGGTACCACTTTACATGTCTAAAATAATCCATAGAATGGAAGAGGTTCTTGCTCCCTCAAATGCATAAATGCCATGTAAAGTTATAAGGATCACAAAAAATCAGGTAAAGAAATATAACACTACCAAAGGAAACTGATCAAATTCTACTAACCAACCCTAAGGAAACAGATCCATGAACTGCTCAACAAAAGATTCCAAAAAAATGATTTAAAGGTGCTCAATCAACTTTCAGCCAAGATGGAGCCATAGGTAGACACACTGTGCCTCCTTGCACAACCAAAATAAGGAAAACAAAAATTTAGAAACAAAGTAACAACCAGAACTGACAGAATTGAACTGTATGGAAGTCGGAGAGCTGAGGAGCTGAAATAGACACATTCATCCAGACCAGTAGACGGGGCAAAGTCGGGCGGCTGAGCAGAGAGGGGTTGCGGCACAAGAAGTGGTGACACCAGGCACACAGGTCACCCTGGGCATGCAAGATGGCAGTGGGTGGACCCTGGGCGCACAAGCAGTGGCTGGAAGACCCCAGGCTCAGGGTGGCAATGGGCAGACCCAGTGAGGGGGCAATTGTGAAGCAAGGCACTGCACACAAGGCAGCTGGCTGACTGGGTAGTGGTCCCACATTTGTGCGAAGATCACTGGGGAGCAAGACAAACCACACATGCAGCCCAGGGTTTTAGGCCCAGGAAATAAAGCCTCAGAACACCAACTGAAAACACCTGTGGGGGTTGACGTGCAGGGAGAAACTCCCAGCCTCACAGGATAGTTCATTGGAGAGACCCACAGGGTCCTGGAGGGTACACAAGCCCACACACCTGGGAACCAGCACCAGGGGGGCCTGGTTTGCTTCCGGGAAGCAGCAGAGGGGACCGAAACCTGAGAGAGAGCAGAACAAATACCACTTCCTCTCTCTGACCTCGCCCCCACATACAGCTTCGCAACCCAGCAACTGGGTTGCCCCACCCTGTTGAACACCTAAGGCTCCGCCCCTCACATGTAACAGGCATGAACAGACTAAACAAAAAACAAAACAGGCCAAACAGGCCAAAACAAAAAAAAACAGATCAAAGTTCCAGAAATAATACAACTAAGCGACCAAGAAATAGCCAACCTATCAGATGCACAGTTCAAAGCACTGGTGATTGGGATGCTCACAGAATTGGTTGATTTTGGTCGCAAATTAGATGAAAAAATGAAGGCTACAATAAGTGAAATGAAGGAAAAGGCACAGGGAACCAATAGTGATTGAAAGAAAACTGGGACTCAAATCAATGGAGTGAACCAGAAGGAAGAAAGAATCAACCAAAGAGACAATAATGAAGAAACAAGAATTCAAAAAAATGAGGAGAGGCTTAGGAACCTCCAGGACATCTTTAAACATTCCAACATCTGAATTATAGGAGTACCAGAAGAGGAAGAGGAAGAGCAATAAGTGGAAAACTTACTTGAACAAATAATAAAGGAGAACTTCCCTAATCTGGCAAAGTAGAAATAGACTTCCAGGAAGTCCAGGAAGCTCTGAGAGTCCCAAAGAAGGTGGACCCAAAGAGGAATACACCAAGGCACATCATAATTACATTACCCAAGATTAAAATGAAGGAGAGAATTCTAGAAGCAGCAAGAGATAAGGGGACAGTCACCTACAAAGGAGTTCCCATCAGACTGTCAGCTCATTTCTCAAAAGAGACCTTGCAGGCAAGAAGGGGCTGGAAAGAAGTATTCCAAGTCATGAAGTACAAGGACCTACATCCAAGATTGCTCTATCCAGCAAAGCTTTCAATTTAGAATGGAAGGACAGATAAAGTGCTTCTCAGATAAGGTCAAATTCAAGGAGTTCATCATCACCAAGCCCTTATTATATGAAATGTTAAAGGGCCTTATATAAGAAAAAAAAGATAAAAAACGTGTATAGTAAAATGACAGCAAACTGACAATTACTAACAACCACACTTAAAAACAAACTAAGCAAACAACTAGAACAGGAACAGAACCATAGAAATGGAGATCACATGGAGGGATACAACAGGGGAGTGGGAGGAGGAGAGAGGTGGGGAAAGGTACAGAGAATAAGTAGCATAGATGGTAGGTAGAAAATAGGGTGAGGGCAAGAATAAGACACATGGACATGAACAAAAGTGGGGGAAATGTGGGTGGGAGAGGGTGTGCAGGGTGGAGGGGAATGAAGGGGGGAATGGGACAACTGTAATAGCATAATCAGTAAAATATATTTAAAAAAATAAAGATGCTCAGTCAGTTAAAAGAGAAAATAGGTAGATAACTTAAACAATCAAAGAAACACAACAGGAAAACAGTATGTGAACAAAGGAAACAGAAACCATAAAAAAACAACTCTGGAACTGAAGAATACAATGACTGCGCTGAACAACAAAAGAGAGAATGAAAAAGAATGCAGAAACTCTATGGGACATATGAGATTGATATAAGAAACCAATATATGCATCATGGGAGTTCCAGAAGGGGAAGAGAGAAAGAATGGGGCCAAAAACTTTAAAAAATATATTACTTGAAACATCTCAAATCTAGGGAGGAAACCAGACATCCAGTGTGGTAATTGCTGAGGAGAGGAGCAGTAGGGGAGGAGGAGAAGGAGGGCATAATGGAGATAAATGGTGATAGATGGAGACCTGACTGGGGGTGTTGAACATACAATACAGTGAAGAGATGATGTGTTGTAGAATTGTGCATCTGAAACCTGTTTAATTTTATTAACCAGTATCACCTCAAAAAATCAATAAAAGAGAAAAGAAACAGACATCCAGATTCACAAAGCCCAAAAGTTCACAAATAGGTTGAACACAAAGGAATTTTCATGAGACACGTTATAATTAAATTGTCAAAAGTCCAAGACAAAGAGAATTTTCACAGCAGTGAGAGAAAAGTGACTTATCACGTAGAAGGGAATGTGCGGGAATAGCAGAACAGTATTTCATGGCACATAAAATTATATGAAACTCAATTTCAATGTCTATAAGTAAAGTTATATTTGAACACAGCCATGCTTATTCTTTTACATATTGTTTATGGCTGTTTCATGCGACAATGGCAAAACTGAATAGCACTTTGTGCAACTGCTTGGCACCTGGAAATTATAGTAGCACAGTTATAAACCCACAGCATTTCAAGTGCCATGCATATTGCCATACTACAATTTTTTAATTTTATTACTAGTACATGCTCATCATAGCAAAACAAGAAAAGAAAACTTGACTTCAGATATCATGCTTTTATGGCACAATGGAGTGTGGATTGTTTTGTTATCAAATCAAATGGTTAAGCACTGTGTTTATTATGCAGTGACATTATAGCTATGCTCAAAACAATCTGATAAATATCAATATTACCAGACAAAGAATTCATCATTATATCTGCTGCCCATGAGCAAACAATGGTCAGAAATATGGGAAAATAGAAAATGTAAACTGGAGAATTTAATCATAGAAGAATTTCTCCACAAAATAAAAACTAAACATGAGGCTATGACTAAACTAAGTTTCTGAGTGGCTCATTTGTTAGTGAGACAAGGAAAGCTATTTACTAATGAGTTAATTAAATCATGTTTAATTATAGCAGCTGAAGAAATGTGTCCAGAGAAAATAAACTAGTATCAGCCATTCAGCAAGTATAGTTGCTCAAAAATTGAGAACATTGTAAGAAACATTAATACTTGATTTAAAAACAAGGCAAAAAAAAACCCCGAGAATGCTTTCAAGTGGTTTTCTTTGGTCAACAGATGTTATGAATATTGCTGTTTTGGGGGGTTTGGTTTTTTTTTGTTTTTTTTTTTTTTGAGGAGCTGATGCCAAGTTTGGAGTAACTGAAGAATTAGTCTTTATTAACAGCCTATGTGAAATGACTTAGGGAAGAATATCATCAAAGAGGTTAAGAAAACCCTAATTCAGTATAACCTAAACTGGAATCTGCTGGGATGTGTTACAACTGATGATATTAATAGATGTGGAGGAGAAAAAGACAAAGTTACAAAGCTGGCAACAATTTGAGGTATTTACTTTGTATGGTTATTTACTGCATTATTTACTCAGCTGGTACCTTGCAAAAATATTTGAATCTATCATGCATTACTGAATCTATCATGTTTGAAGGCAAACTTCAATCCTGTGGGCTTACCCATTGTCAGTTTCATGAATTTTGTCCAAAATAGAAGTTGAATATACTGACTTGCCCTACAATGCAGAAGTTCAAAAACAGCAGTGGTAAGTTTTTATTGTGACTTTTTAAGTTCTGTGTTGGAACTGAAATTTTTCTGACTAAGGACCACCTTGACAACTATTATCTAACTAAAGGGCTTTGTAGTTTTGGCTGCAAACTTGATAATGCTTCCTAATGAATTAAACTTAGAATTGAAATGCAAGAGTTACTATATGTGAAATTTTACTGAAATTAAGTCATTTCAATGTTTGAACCGCAAGTAATGTCAAGTTGTGTTGTCAAAAGATAAATCAAGAAACAAGATATATATCACCATACGATTTTGAAGTCGATACATTTTCCTGATCTCAAACTAAGCTCCAGCTAGGGTAAAAAAAAAAATGTCCCAGTTTTAGCTTGTTATGTCCCAAATCCTAGGAAACCACTAGTTTCAAAAAACTGGAACAATTGCTCTTGATTCCAGCCACATTTTTCAGACCTGGATGCACAAGCTAAGGAAATTTCTGTTTTTCAAAATTCATCAACTTCAATTGAAGACCTTCTACCCAACCTGCAACTATAAGTGATTAACCTGCAAAGTAATGACATGCTACAACTCAAACATCAAAAGAAAAATCTAATGTAATAAAAGTCACTTCATTACACCAATCTCTCTAGACGTCCATCGAGAACCTAGATTGTAGATTTTAATGCATCTGCTATGGAAGTTACAATTTTCCTATATGATAAAATTGGTATGAATTCAATGAAGATTAACAAAAACTAACTTGGTGAAACTTGATGTCTATTAAAAAAATTAAAAAGTAAAGTTGTTAGCTCAAAAATAGCAAAATTACAGGAATAACAATTAGTATTTAAAATTATACAAAGTACCCCTGGCTGTCTTTATGGCCTATGAAAGACTCTTAAAAACATACATAAATTAAAGCAAAGTAGTTTGTTTTGTCTTAGTTTGTTTAGTCATAAGAATAATTTGTTGATAATTGGGAAGACAAAGTGTTGAATCAGTTTCTGAGATTGTTAATTTTATAGCCCTAGAAATCTTCCAGAAGAGAATAATCATCTAACAGTAAGATTTTAACTTTTATCTACTTAGCGCAAAGCCATTCAATTATTTTTTTTAAAATTCAGATGTCCTAGGAACATATTATAATCCAGATTTCACAGCAGGGATCCATACTGTATTTAAAATGTTATGAAGTATTTTAAACTATATAGCTAAACAAAACACCTCAGTGTATACCAAAAAATCGCCAAAATATAACTTTAGGGCTACAGACAGAGCAGTAACATGTATTTTTAGAAAAATATAATCACCATCAAGAAATCACACATTTCGCCCTGGCTGGTGTAGCTCAGTGGATTGAGCACGTGCCTGCGAACCAGACCATCCGGGTTTGATTCCCAGTCAGGGCACATGCCTGGGTTGCAGGCCGGTTCCTTGCAGGCTAACTACCAGCAGGGGACACACAAAAGGCAACCATACAGTGATATTTCTCTCCCTCTCTCCTTCCCCTCGAAAGATAAATAAACAAATAAAATCTAAAAAAAAGAAAAGAAAAAAAAGAAATCACACATTTCTTGGTGCTAAGACTATAAGGAAGAATAAAATGCTACTGATACATTTTAGAAAACAGATTCTGGCCAGGATGGAGGCATAGGTGGGAACTCCTCACTTCCTCACACAACCAAAAGGAGGATAAACAACCAATCTAAAACTGATAAGCAACTAGAAGTGCCATAAAATCAAATTGCATGGAACTCTGACAACCAAGGACTTAAAGAAACAGTCAACCAGACCAACCAGACTGGTAAGATGGGCGGCGGACAAGGTGAGCAGACCATGTACGCAGGGCTGGCTGAACTGGAAAAAGATTCAAGAGCTGACTGTGGACTATAGCAAAGATGGTTGCCCTGCCCTGATGAATACCTAAGAATACCTGATGAATACCCACCCCCTTACAACTTAACAGGTGTGCCGAGACAAAGAAATATGGCCCAAATGAAACAACAGAGCATAACTCCAGAAAGACAGCTAAGGAACGAGGAGATAGACAACCTATCTGATGGAGAGTTCAAAGCCCTGGTAATCAAAATGTTCACAGAACTGATTGAATTTTGTTGCAAAATGAAAGAACAAATGAAGGATACCCAAAGTTGTGGAAGAGCTCTGCCCACAGGGCCCCATGTCTGTCACAGATGAGAGTAAGTCTACCAAAGACATGGTCTGCTTGGGGGAGCAAAGGTGACCGATCTCTCCAAGGAGAAGGCCAGGAGCCAATTCCTCAATGGGTTTTTATTGAGTTCAGTTTGCACAGGAATACAGGTAAAGGTCATCAATCATTGTCAGGCATCCATGTAAGGATCAAACAGTAGATAACATACAAAGAACTATGAGAGCTTATTTTGAGTCAGGGTCAGTTAGCTAAAGGGCTATAAAACTTTGAGAAACAAACTCATTTCATGCTTGGACCCTTATCAGAAAATTGAGGACATTCTTAGCAAAGCAGGTTTCACAGGATTTTATGTATTCTTTCTTAGGCCTGATCAACCTGCAGAACCGGCTCATTCCTGCCGAGGGCTGCACCCACCTCCAGCATTATTTTAGGCTTAAGTCAGGCAGGGGAAGTAAGGCAGCCAAGAGATTAGGAGACTTCTTGCAGACAGAATGAGGACTCATACTATGTCAAAGCTGAGGGGTGAGGGTCCGTCACCCCCTTTTTCTATAGCTCCCCCCAGTCCTTCCCTGGGGCCCCTTTGTGACCCTGCTTGTCTTAGGTCATCCCTCCTTTGAGGAATCTTACCCATCACTGGCTAACCAGTCATCTGCCCGGGGCCAAGCAGGGTGAAATAAAAGGGGGCAGAGGCAGCACCCCTGTCAGGGAGATAAGCTGTGTCTCCTTAGTGGCTTATGGTCCCAAGGTCTCTCACTCAGCCTTAGTCATGGGGGGTTACAGTTTTTACAATACGGCAGGGCAGTTCCCAAAACAAAGTGAAATAAAGCAAAATATTCAGGGAATCAGTAGTGACAGGAATCAACAGAAACCAGGACTCAAATCAACGATTTGGAACAAAAGGAAGAAGTAAATATCCAACTGGATCAGAATAAAGAAACAAAAATTCAAAAAAATGAAGAGAGGCTTAGGAACCTCTGGGACAACTTAAAACATTCCAACATCTGAATCATAGAGGTACCAGAAGGACAAGAGGAAGGGCAAGAAATTAAAAATTATGTGAACAAATAATGAAGGAGAACTTCCCTAATCTGGCAAGGAAAATAGACTTCCAGGAAGTCCAGGAACCTCAGAGAGCCCCAGAGAAGTTGGACCCAAGGATGAACACACCAAGGCACATCATAATTACGTTAGCCAAGATTAAAGATAAGAAGAGACTCTTAAAAGCAGCAGAGAAAAGGAGACAGTTACCTACAGAGGAGTTCTCATAAGACTATCAGCTGATTTCTCAAAAGAAACCTTACAAGCAAGAAGGTGCTGGAAAGAAGTATTTGAAGTCATGAAAGGCAAGGACCCACATCAAAGAGTACTCCATCATTTGCTAGCAGCAAAGCTATCATTTAGAATGGAAGGATAGATAAAGGGCTTCCCAGATAAGGTCAAGTTAAAGGAGTTCATCACCAAGCCCTTATTATATGAAATGTTAAAGGGACTTATCTAAGAAATTGAAGAAGGAGAAAACTATGAACAATAAAATGATAACAAACTCACATCTATCAACAAGTGAACCTAAAAAAAGAAAAACAATGAAAACAAAAACTAAGCAAACTAGAACAGGAAAAAATTAGAGGAATAGATATCATATGGAGGGTTTTCAGTGGGAAGGGGAATGAGGAGGGATGGAATGGGGGAAAAGGTATAGGAAGTAAGAAACAATTGGTAGGCATAAAATAGATAGGGAGAAGTAAAAAATGATACAAGAAACAGAATCGAAAGAACTTATATATGCAACCCATGGACATGAACTAATAGCGGGGAATGCTGGAGGGTTGGGGAATGACGGAGAGGAGAAAAAGGGGGGAAAATTGGGAAAGCTGTGCGGCGGACTCTGGCCAGCAGAGTCTGCCTGTTGTGGCTGACAATGAGAATAAATGCACAGGTGACAACAATCCTGTGGAGAAAAAGGGAACGGCATAGCTACTCTTTCAAGGAGAGAGTGCCTATGAATACCTCCGCTTCAACCCTTGCCTAGACAGGCTTTCATTGTTTTCCTCAGGTCTTACATCAGAGAATAATTTATTATCTATTACACAGAATATTACTGTCTGCATTTTAGGTACAATCAAGGAAACGAAAATAACATGCAGAGGGGAATGGCAGCGAGCTAATTAGCTCTGTCCTTGGGCAAATTCATACAGGCTTTGGATATTGCCTTGAAGATAGACAATACACATTTGTTGTTTTAGACCAATGTGATGGAGTTTTAGTAAGAGCAAGCCATAACAGTCTGTATGCATTCCTAGGTCTGATTCTCCAGGGAAAACTCAGTTTGAAGGTCTGGCTCCTGCCCACCACTTCACTTCTGTAGGTTTTCCATACAGAGCTGAGTCACATTTGCCAGACTAAAACAAACTGGTCCCCCACAAACTGTAATAGCGTAATCAATAAAATGTACTTTAAAAAATTTTTAGAAAACATATACTCCACTTAGGAAGGTAGACTTAATAAATAAAGGAAATAAATAATATAGGTTAACATAAGCACAGTGCCAAATGAGTGGTATATGCATTTAGGTACCAAGTACTATATTGGGAATTATAAATATCAGAAGTTACCTGTTTCAAGGATGAGAATATGTATATTAATGTCTACCTAATATCCATCAATAATGAGAAATTAGATTGTGGCAGCAATGACATTTCTTTTCTCTTAGCCTAATTTAAGTAAGGATGCCCCTTTTAAAAGCATCATTTTGATGTACTAAACCAGGGTCAGCAGGTATATCACTGCTTTAAGAGCAAATATCCATTTATCAAATACAGTATTCTTTATCATTAACTATAGTAATAATAATAATAATAATAGTAATAATTAAGAGTCCTCATAAAACTTCTCATCACAGTGCCACAGTTCCCTGGACAACCACCACTCATCAACCAGAACTGGCACTTAGATGAAAGAGTTGCCATGCAAGTTTTAAGGCATCATTTGAAGAACAGAAAGCACAGTATAGGTATAGTCTACTCATTCGATTTCAGTGCATATATCAGCCAAAACATGTATGTATGAGAATAACGGGTACTAACTTCCTATTTTTAAATTTGTTTTTTGCTTTTTCTATACTTTAGTTATCTTGATTTAAGTTATGATTGTTTTAAGTATTTTTCTTTTTAGGGAGGATGTTAAAAGATTCTGTTAATTTTGTTAAAGTCCTTTATTAAATTTTAAGCTAATTAAAGGTGTGATCTTTTATTTTAGAAGGAGAAATAAGAGAAGACTACACAGAACAGGTAAAACACTTTCTATTACTATTTTTTCTTAGACCTTTAATTCCTACAGAAAAGCATACTGTATTATTTTGAACTCAGGAAAAGCTGCTAAATGGAAACATCTAGATAGAAAACTGTTCAGCTTTTCGGTATTTTAAAGTTGTAATTATGAAAATATTTACTTCTGCAAAATAAAATTGTGTATGTGGAATGTGTACAATTGAAATTATATGTCTGAAATTTGCCTCAAAATAAGACAGTGGGGAGAAAGAAGGGATATAGATGAATTTAGGTCACCATGAATTGATAATTGAAGAAAGTGGGTGATGAGTAATATAGCAGTTTAAATATACCATTCTCTATACTTTGGTATATTTGAAATTATCCCAAATTATAAGTTTAATAACAAAAGGTTTCTATTAATGACAAAGTTATCCAATTAGTATTTATTACATTCATGTGTAATATTAACAAGTAATGCATGTGAGTTGCCTCTCTATATTCTGCTGCTGACATTACATCAGAGATAATTTTGAGAGGGGATATCAATGCCCTGCTATACCAGTTTCACAAAGCTTAGGTATAAGTCAGAGAAATCGTCATCAACATTAAAAGCCCATAGTGCATTATACTAACTGATTCATTAGGACACTTGAGTTTGAATGTTAGTTCCACAATTACTAGCATTATAACTTGGGAAAAAGTCATTTCATCTTTGTAAACCTCAACTTTCTCATCTGCAAAATAGAGATACTGCCCCATTCCCCACAGGATTTTTATGAAACACTGCTGTGATCATGTATGTGATAGGACTTTGTTAATTATATGGACATATATTAATAATAATTATCAACATCATTTCTTCAGCCTTCTTCATGGAGATATCTATGTTGAAGTGAAAAGTTTTTAAAATTCTTGATCTGTTTGGAGGAAAATGCTCCATATTACTGTTGACTGTATATGCATAATAATTTACGTGTAATTTGCTAAAGCTTAAATAAAAACCATAAATTTTATATATATTTTAAATAGCTTATTTTTAGAAGACTTGTTAAAGAAAAATCAATATCCTGTCAAAATTTTACAGATACACAGTGTACATGGTACCCAATCAAGAAATTGACTTCCCAGGGATCTTTCTGGAAAAGTAATATAGAATAAGAAAAAGATCAGTTATATAAAATGGTTATCATAACCTAACTGGCTATAAGTGTTTGAGTTCAGATATTAATATTGCTTAAGTTTGGATTAGCACTCATACACACTTTATATTCAGTCTTATAATTTCTTGTTTAGACATTATTATTAAGTACATACAATTCAAGTACAGATTTTAACAACCTATCATTGTTGCTTGCAAAGAATTTTCTCATTCAAAATTTTCATGCACTACATTAAAAAAAATTGTTATTGTTGTTCAGTTACAGTTGTCCCTATTTTCCCCCATTGCTTTCCCCTGCCCTGCCTACCCCCCAACATCATTCCTCTCCCCAACACTGTCCTTGTCCATAGGTCCTTAATACATGTTCCTTGACTTGACCCTTCTCCTTCCCCCCATTATCCCCCTCTGCCATCCCCTCTGGTCAATGTAGGATTTTCTGTGTCTTTAATTTTTGTTGATAACCTTTTCAATATATGTCTCTATCAACTATTCATCAATTTTAATTAAATGAATACATTCAATAAGAAATAATTTTAAAATGAAGTAATTAATGCTAATATTTATCAAGTGCTCATTATCTGACTGGCACTGGCCTTACTACTTTAAACATTTTAATTCAGTTAGTTCTCACAACAACCCTATGAGGTAGCTACTACTATTACCTTCCTTTTAGAGATGCAGACACAGAAAGTAAGTAACTCTCCCTTGGTCATACAGCTTGTGCAGTGTGCTGCTGGAATTCAAACCCAAACACTCTGGCTCTACGTCAGGGCTTATCAACCTGAGAACAACTCACATCTTGGGCTGGATAATCCTTTGTTTTGGGGGGACCCTCCTATGCACTGTAGGATGTTTAGCAGCCCTCTTGGCCTTTTATCTGTTAGATGCCAGTGGCTCCCCCATTCATCGTGACAACAAAATAACATCTCCAGACACTGCCAAATGTCTCCTCAGGGGAGGGGGATATCATGATGGTTAAAACAGAAAAGTTTATGTTAGCATATTTCACCACACTTTTAAAAATAATTAAAAGAAAAAGAAAGAAATGAAATGACTACAGGTATAACTAGCTCTAAGGAAGATTTTGGAAGGGATTCGTGCTAATGACAAAAGCTGAAAGAATTTGAGTTCTATATTAAATTTTATTAGATAATTTTGAATTTTGTATTGATTGGGGTGACATTGGTTAATACAATTATATAGGTATGAAATGTAAAATTCTATAATACACCATCTGTATGTTGTACTGTGTGTTCACCACCCAAAGTCAAGTCTCCTTCCTTCACCATATATTTAACCCACTTTGCCCTCTTCTACCTTTTACCCTTCCCCATCTCCAGTTTTCCTCTGGTAACCACCATACTGTTGACTATATCTGAGTTTTTGTTCATTCCTCCGTAGCACGTAGTTTTTAATTTTGATATTTTACTAAGTAGTTGATAGTGGCTCTTGAGGAAGTGATTCATAGAAAAGATAACGGTTTTATAAGCCCTGTATAAAATTTTATGAACCTGCAAAGGGATACTAACAAGAACCTTATCCATTTCCCATTTCTTATTCTTTTTTTCCTCCCCCTATAGGGATTTTTAATTTTCTAACTACATTTATTGATATGACATCAGTTAATAAAATTACATAGATTTCAACTGTAAAATTCTATGATACATCAACTGTACATTACATTGTTTACCACCCAAAGTCATATCTTCTGCCCTCACCATGTATTCGACCCCCTTTACCCTTTACTATTCCCCTGTACCCTTCCCTCTGGTAACTACCATACTGTTGTCTGTGTCTGAGTTTTTGTTATTTTTGCTTTTTCATTTGTTGCTTCAAGTTTTATATCCCACATATGAGGGAAATCATATGGTTCTTGACTTTTTCTGTCTGACTTATTTCACTTAGCATGATATTCTCAAGATCCATTCATGTTGTCACCAGTGGCAGTATTTCATCTTTTCTTATTTGGCTCAGTAGTATTCCATTGTCTATGTATGTACCACGTATTCTTTATCCAAACATCTGCAAAGGACTTCAGGTGTTTCCATGTCTTGGCCACTGAGAATGATGCTGCAATGAACATAGGGGTGCATATATCTTTGCAAATAAATGTTTTCAAATTTTTCAGGTAGATACCCAGAAGAGGGGTTGCTGGGTCATATAGTAACTATTCTTAATTTTTGAATAGTATGAGGAACTTCCATACTGTTTTCTATGGTGATTTTACTAGTTTAGATTTCCAAAAGCAGTGATTGAGGGTTCCTTTTTTCTCCACAAGCTCTCCAACACTTATTATTGTTAGTCTTTTTGATAATATCCATTCTCACAGAAGATAGTATCTTATTGTGATTTGGATTTGCATTTTCCTAACAGCTAATGAAGTTGAGCATCTTTTCATATATCTTTGGCCATTTCCATGTCTTCATGTGTGAGTTGTCTGTTCTGGTCCTCTGCCCATTTTTGAATTGGATTGTTTATCACTGTTTAGTTGTATGAGTTCTTTATATATTTTGGATATTAACCTTTTGTCAGAGTTGTTGTTTTCAAATATCTTCTCCCATTCAGTTGGGAATGGGAGAATATCTTCTCCCTTTATGTTTTGATGGTTTATTTTGCTGTGTAGAAGTGTTTTAGTTTGATATAGTCCCATTCATTTCCACTGATTTATTTTTGCTTTTAAATACTTCCTTTCCCTTTTAGGTCAAATGTATAAAATCTTCTCTAAGACCAAAGTTCATAAGTTCAGTACCTATGTTTACTTCTGTGTGTTTTTTTCAGGTCCTATATTTAGGTCTTTGATCCATTTTGAGTTAATTTTTATGTAGTATATGGTGACAAACCGCAGTCTGGTTCCATTCTTTTGTGTGTGGCTTTTTGATTCTCCCAGCACCATTTACTGAAGAGCCTCTTTTCTTCATTGTATGTTTTTTGGTCCTTTGTCAAAAATTACTTGCTCATTTATATGTGGGTTTATTTCTGGGCTCTCAATTCTGTTCTATTGATCTGTGGAAAGAGGTTAACTTGACCTTGTATGTTGGAATTAGTTTCTAGGTATAAAGCACACCTCTGGTTTCCTACCACAGACTTTGGTCAAAGACAAGTAAGTAATAAATCATGTTGTCATATATCTATATTGTTTTGCCTGAAACACTCATTGGTATACTGTCTGGAAGAAATCTTAGATCAGAAATGGTAGAAAACTCACTTTTTGATGAATTGTGAAAGGTATAGCAACATGCTGCTTATATTGTTCTTTCAGTCTTTGTTATCACCTAGGAGAGTAAAGTACAAGTATATATACACATATATATGCATAAATATATATATATCCTCAATATTTACATATTGACAGTTATCCTCATTTATAACAAAAACCTTATATAACTGAAATATGTAGTTTCTGAATGTGTGATTAAATTTTTTTCTTTTATTGATTCCAGAGAAAGGGGAAGGGAGGGAGACAGAGAGGGAGCAAATATCAATATGAGAGAGAAACATCTATTGGTTGCCTTTCACTTGCACCCCAACTGGGCCTTTCACTTCCACAACCCAGGCATGAGCTCTGACTGCAGATCAAACCCACAAACTTTTGATTTGTGGGACAATGCCAAACCAACTGAGTCACACTGGCCAGAGCTAAAAGTGTGATTTTTCAAGTAAAGTTTATAATCTACTTCTTGAGTTCTTTGTTCACATGGATAAATGATAAACTATTTATACTTATTTTTTTCACCCAAAGAATTATTTAAAAATATTTTTAAATGTATCAATATATTCCTGGAGGAGAGTTAGATAACAAGTAGTAAAAAACAAAAATGTCAACACAACCATAATATAGTGGTATTTCTTCATAGATATGAACCAATTTATCTTAGTATTTATGATCTATCTGCTTTCTGAAAGATTTGGGGCAGTTCACAAAATTATTTTACATAGAATATCTAAACTAACATTATTCAAAGGAAAAGTCAATTAAAGGTTACAAAGTAAGAGATGTTGTTCAATATTTGTGCTGTTTTATACAAATTAAAGTTGAAGTTAGCTCTGAATTTGGGGAAGCTAAAGCAAATAAAGGGAAATAGGTTTACTTTAGGAGGCATACTGGTGTAATAGAAAGAATGCAGGGACTTCCGCCAAGATGGAGACGTATGTGGAAACACTGTGCCTTCTCCCACAACCAAGTTTGAATACAACAAAGGTTTGGAGAACAAAGACACAGCCAAAAAACAGAAAATTGAATTATACGGAAGTCCGATGACAACGAACCGTTGAACTGGGAAGGTAAGAGGGGTGGAGCCAGCAGCGGAGCAGAGTAGGGCAGGACAGATCCCCAGACCTAGGTGCACAAGTGGCCCGGACCCAGTTAGGGTGTGGGGCAGACTGACCGTGGTCGCACATTCGCACACAGTGAGACGGACCATGCAGGCCCCAGGGGGTGAGGGCTGACGGCGGTGGCACACTCGCGTGCAGTGGGACAAAACGCGTGGGCCCAGTGACAGAGGCAGCTGCTGCACCTGTGGGGGCCACGGCAGGAGACGGCAGATGGGACGCCATTGCTCCTCTTTGACACTGCCCCCACATACAGCGTCACAACCCAGCCACTGAGTTGCCCTGCTCAGGTGAACACCTAGGGCTCTGATCCTGCTATGGAACAGGCATGAACAGCCCAAAAGATGGTGCAAGAAGAACTCAAAGTCCCAGAGCCAATAACTCTCAGCAACAGAGAAATTGCCAGCCTCTCAAAAGCACAATTCCAGACACTGCTTATCAGGATGCTCACAGAACTGGTTGATTATAGTCACAAATTAGAGGAACATATGAAGGCTAAACTAATTGAAATGAAGGGAGATGTCCAGGAAACCAACAGTGATGGAAAGGAAACTGGGACTCAAATCGGTGGAATGACCAGAAGGAAGACAAAACATCCAACCAGAAAGGAATGAAGAAATGAGAATTCAAAAAAATGAGGAGAGGCTTAGGAACCTCCAGGACATCTTTAAACGTTCCAACATCTGAATTATAGGGGTACCAGAAGGGGAAAAGAAACAGCCACGAGTGGGAAACTTATTTGAACAAATAATACAGGAGAACTTCCTCTGTCTGGCAAAGGGAATAGACTTCCAGGAAATCCAGGAAGCTCAGAGAGTGCCAAAGAAGTTGGACTCAAGAAGGAACACACCAAGGCACATCATAATTACATTAGCCAAGACTAAAATGAAGGGGAGAATCCTAGAAGCAGCAAGAGATAAGGGGACAGTCACCTATAAAGGAGTACCCATCAGACTGTCAGCAGATTTCTCAAAAGAGACCTTACAGGCAAGAAGGGACTGGAAAGAAGTACTCCAAGTCATGAAATCCAAAGACCTACAGCCAAGATTGCTTTATCCAGCAAAATTTTCATTTAGAATGGAAGGACAGATAAAGTGCTTCTCAGATAAGGTCAAGTTCAAGTTCATCATCACCAAGCCCATATTATATGAAATGTTAAAGGGACTTATATAAGAAAAAGAAGATGAAAAATATGAACAGTGAAAGGACAGCAAACTCAGTTATTAACAACCACACCTAAAACAAAAGCAAACCAAGAGGACAGCTAGATCAGGAGTGGAACCATAGAAATGAAGAACGCATGGAGTGTTATCAACAGGGGAGTGGGAGGAGGAGAAGGGGGGAGAAGGTAGAGAAAATAGCATAGACGGTAGGTAGAAAATAGATAGGGGGGAGGGCAAGAATAGTGTGGGAAATATAGAATCTAAAGAACTTGAGACACATGGTTATAAACTAACGGGGGGAGAATGGTGGGGGAGTGAGTGTGTGGGTGGAGGGGAATGAAGGGGGGAATAGAACAAGTGTAATGGTATAATCAATAAAATATATTTTTAAAAAAAGAAAGAATGCAGGACTTGTAGACAACTATCTCAGTTCCCATATACTGCCACTTCTTCTTCACTGCCACATATTTCTTTATTTCTCTTTCTTTAGCCTTTGAATTTCTTTATACCTATCTCCTTATCTGCAAAATGGGAATAATTATATTTAATAATATCACAATATTGTTATGTCTAATTAGATAACATGAAAGCATTCTGTAAACTTCAAGACACTGTTCATTACTATTGTTCTTACTGACTTTATTTCTTAAAATATGCAAATGGTAAATTCATCTGCATAGAAACATTTCTTGCACTCAATTCACACTCAAGAATGCTTGTGTTAGAAAACTGAAAAACATACTAAACATATCTTCAAGTAGGGTTTTGAAAAAGAAATCTTATTCACACAGATCTTTTTATTACAAATCTTCAATAAAACCTAAGGGAATTATATTGAATTCAGTGAAGGCATTTCTGTGGAAAAGTAAAATGACATGTTTATTCTAAGTACATTCCTTTCTGGTGGTTTACTTAACACAGAGGAAGTTGGGAAGGTATAGAATATTAGCTTACCTATCATCCTGTCTCTTATAAGTAACAGAAGCCTCAAGCCAACCTTTGGCAAGTGCTAGATGGTAGTCAATTTAACATTTAATTTTCTAGAAAGAACACCAATACCAAAACTCTGGAATATCAATTAAAAAGAAATTCCCATATGATCTTAAATATGCAAGGCACAGGGTTAATATTCAATGGTAAAACTTGAAAACTGGACAACTTGCTCAGGAAAGCATCTCCTGTCACATGGGTGGGCCACCAGCATGCCTATAAATTAAAGCCTTAAGTGATAAGAACAGGCAATCATAGGAGCCAATCATAATGCAGCCTGTGGAACACATGTTATTTGTCAGTACATTCAAAATGCTGTGGTGATAAAAGCACTTCACAGGAAAAATAATTAAATTCTAATCCCAGCTCTGCCACTAAATGAGCGACTGGACAAAACACTTAACCCATGTGCACCTCAGTTTCTTCACCAACAAAATGAAAAAAGTTTCAGATTAAGAAACTTTAAGAGTTCTTCTATCTCTAAAATAGTATACTTCTAGGATTTAATTATTTTTGCACCAAATCAGGAACTTTATAAAAAACCATTAGTAACACATGGAAAAAGATAATAAAAGATGTCTGTATTAAGGGCACAACAGACCAAAATCCAGTGTGTAGCAAAACAAGCCTTAACTGTCTGCAGAGTTTGCTTATTAAAGTTCGTGTACATTTAAAGCATTAGGTAACAGAAATGGGGTGTGAGCAGGCAAGAACATAAAATGGGATAAGGATAGTTTAGTCAATAAATGGTATTGGAAAAGGTGGACAATATGTATAAAAATAGACCATTTTCTTATACCATACACAAAAATAAATTTTTGTAGTAAAGACTGAAATGTAAGACTCGAAACCATAAAAATGCTATAAGAAAACACAGACAGTAGAAGTTCAGGCATTTCCATAGCAATATTTTTCTGATATGTCTCCTTGGGCAAACAAAATAAAAGAAAAAATAAACAAATGAAACTACAGCAAACTAAAACATTTGTGCACAGCAAAGGAAACCATCAACAAAATGGAAGACAATCCACTGTTGGGAACAGCTCTGCTTGGTTTCAGGAGTTGTAACTGCTCTTCATGGCTAAGAGTAAGTGAGCGACCTCTGGAATGCGAGCCACTAAGGAGACAAAGCTTGTCCCCTGCCCCTCAATGCTTGGTCGGTTAGTCTGTGACAAGTACAACCCCTCAGAGGAGGGGCAACTTAGGCCAGACATGATCAATTGGGAGGCCATCATGGAAGGACTCGGGGTGTGGGGGGCTGTGACAAAGAGAGAGTGATGGACCCTCGCCCCCCAGGCTATTCTGACATAGCCCAAGTTCCCATTGGGCTATAGGAAGAAGCACTTCCTGGCTCTAATCCACTTAAGCCTGAAAACCTATGATCGGGAAGGTGGTGCAGCCCTGTGCTGGAAAAGGTGGGTTCTCTAGGGTGATCAGGCCTAAGACAGAATATGTAAAATCCTGTGAAACCTGCTTTGTTTAAAATGCTCTCATTTAAATGATAAGGGTCCAAGCAAGAAGTTTGTTCCTCAAAGTTTTATGGCTCTTTAGCTATCTGACCCTGACTGAGAATAAGCCCTCATAGTTCTTTGAATACTATCTGTTGTTTGATCCTTACCTGTATTCTTGTGCAAATGAACCCAATAAAAGCCCCTTGAGGATGGGGCTCTTGGCCCTTCTCCTTTGAGGGATCAGCCACCTTTCCTCCCCAAGCAAGATCATGTCTTGCTACTTTCACTTTCATCCGTGATGGATGGGGGGATTGTGCAGGCAAAGTTGCCCCCACAATCCACTCTATGAAAGAATATGTCTGCCAATGATACATTGGATAAGGAGTTAATATCCAAAATGTATAAAGAACTTATACAACTCAACACCAAAAAAAACAAACAATCTAATTAAAAAATGGGCAAAGGACCTGAATAGACCCTTCTCCAAAGAGGACATACAGATGGACACTAGACATGGAAAGATGCTCAGTGTCACTAGTCATCAGAGATACAAATTCAAACCAAAATGAGATATCACCTCACACCTTTTAGAATGGCTACCATCAATAAATCAACCAATGGGACTTCCGCCAAGATGGAGGCATAGGTGGAAACACTGTGCCTTCTCCCACAACCAAGTTTGAATACAGCAAAGGTTTGGCGAAACAAAGACACAACCAAAGGACAGAAAACTGAATTATACAGAAGTCCGACTACATCTAACCGTTCAACGGGGACAGTAAGAGAGGCGGAGCCAGCAGCGAGCAGGGTCGGGCAGGACAGGGCCCCCGACCCAGGCGCGCAGGCAGACCGGAACCAGTTGGGGTGCGGGGCAGACTGCGGGCGCATATTCGCGCACAGTGAGACAGACCACGCAGGCCCTGGGGGGCGAGGGCTGACGGCGGTGGCACACTCGCGTGCAGTGGGACAAAACACGTGGGCCCGGTGACAGCAGCAACTGCAGCACCGGTGAGGGCTGTGGTGGAACACACCAAGGAACACACCAAGGCACATCATAATTACATTAGCCAAGACCAAAATGAAGGAGAGAATCCTAGAAGCATCAAGGGATAAGGGGTCAGTCACCTATAAAGGAGTACCCATCAGACTGTCAGCAGATTTCTCAAAAGAGACCTTACAGGCAAGAAGGGACTGGAAAGAAGTACTCCAAGTCATGAAATCCAAAGACCTACAGCCAAGATTGCTTTATCCAGCAAAATTTTCATTTAGAATGGAAGGACAGATAAAGTGCTTCTCAGATAAGGTCAAGTTCAAGGAGTTCATCTTCACCAAGCCCTTATTATATGAAATGCTAAAGGGACTTATATAAGAAAAAGAAGATGAAAAATATGAACAGTGAAAGGACAGCAAACACACAGTTATTAACAACCACACCTAAAACAAAAGCAAACCAAGAGGACAGCTAGATCAGGAGTGGAACCATAGAAATGAAGAACACATGGAGGGTTAGAAACAGGGGGGTGGGAGGGGGAGAAGGGGGGAGAAGGCACAGAAAATAGCATAGACGGTAGGTAGAAAATAGATAGGGGGGAGGGCGAGAATAGTGTGGGAAATATAGAATCCAAAGAACTTGAGACACATGGTTATAAACTAAGGGGGGGGGAGAATGGTGGGGGAGTGAGTGTGTGGGTGGAGGGGAATGAAGGGGGGGAATAGAACAACTGTAATGGTATAATCAATAAAATATATTAAAAAAAATAAATAAATGAACCAACAAGCATTGGTGAGATCAGGAAAAAAGGAAACCCTCATGCACTGTTGGTGGGAATGCATTTTCGCACAACCACTATGGAAAAAAGTATTAAGTTTCCTCAAATAATTAAAAATGTAAATGCCTTATAATGCAGAGATTCCACATCTCAGAATATATCAAAGAAACCCAAAACACTGATTCAAAACAATGCATGCACTGCTATATTCATTGCAGCATTATTTACAACAGCCAAGATTTGGAAGCAACCCTAGCGCCCATTAGTAGAGCAGTGGTTAAAAAAGTCATGGTATATTTATACAATGGATTACTACTCAGCTGTACAAAGGAAAAGGGAAAATCTTCATTTTGTGACAGCATGGATGGACTTAAAGATCAAAATAAGCCAGTCAGAGAAATACGAATAATACGAATACCATATGACTTCACTTATATGTGAGATATAATGAACAAGATCAACAACAACAACAAAAGCGAAATAGAAACAGAGGCCTGGCTACATGGAACAGATGACAGCTATCAGAGGGGACTTTTACTTTTGAGGGTTGGAAGGCTGGGTGAAAAAAGTGAAAGGATTAAAAAAAACTTAAAGCCCTGGCTGGTGTAGCTCGGTGGGTTGAGCACGGGCCTGCGAACCACATAATCGTGGTTCGATTCTCAGTTGGGGCGCGTGCCTGGGTTGCAGGCCAGTTCCCAGCAGGGAACTCATGAGAGGCAACCATACATTGATGTTTCTCTCCTTCTCTCCTTCCCTTCCCCTCTAAAGAAAAATAAATCTAAAAAAAAAAAACAACTTATAGACATACACACAGATGACAGTATGGTGATTACCACAGGAAAAGGAGTGATAAATAGTGATGGAAGGAAACTTGACTTTGGGTGGTGAATACACAATATACAGATGATGTATTCAATATTATAGGATTGTGCACCCACAATATATATAAAATATATATTTTATAAAATGTATATAAATTTTATTAATTAATGTAACTCCAATAAATTCAGTAAATTTTTTAAATAAATAAAAATATACAAAGATAAAGTGACCTCCTACCCAACACTAGGTAACAGCAATAGGGTGTGGCTCAGAAAATAAACTTAATTATATGTAAAACTCAAATGAGGGACAGGGGTGGGAGGAACCCTTTTGTTACATTAAATTATTACATGAATTAACATGTTGCCAGTCAGTCAAGAGTGAGCACAGTCTCAACACTTAATAAAATGAAAATAAGCCTCTGCTGAAAGTATGATTTCCTATCACTAAACAAAATCACCCCCTCCCAAACTAGGGAAGAAATAACAAAAAACTATGAATTCTATAGTCTATCCAGAGTCCTAAAAGTTCGTAAATTTTGGTGCAATAATTCTATTGCTACAGCTCTATACCAAGGAAGCAATCCTAAATACAGAAAAAACTTCATGCTTAAGAATATCTGTCATTGGGTTATTTATAAAAAAGAAGAAATAAGGTCTGGCTGGTGTGGCTCAGTGGATTGAGTGCCGGCCTGCAAACTGGAGTCATCAGTTTGATTCCCAGTCAGGGCACATATTGTGGGCCAGGTCCCCAGTTGTGGGGGGCGGGGGGCACATGAGTGGCAACCACACATTGATGTTTCTCTCTTTTCCCCTCTAAAAATTAATTAATTAATTAAAAAAGAAGAAATTGGAAATAATATAAATTTAACAAAAAAGAGGAATGGTTAAGGAGCACCATAGTATTGATATTTGATTAAATAAAATTTACCCATTAAAAACAAAGACTATGTATGTGGGAGCACTGAAGAGTAAAGTGAAACCAAAAACCCCCAAACCAAAAACATAGAGAAATGTATATACAATACAATTTCTGCTGTTTTAAAAACAAATAAAACACATACTGGGAAAAAAAGAGATTGGAAACAAATACACATTAAACCATAGTTTTCATATGACTGGTGGGACTATGAGTAAATTTTTGTACTTTTCTGTTTTCCAAATTTTATTTAATGAATATACTTTAATAATTATTAAATAGCTGAGTATACAAAACATATTGTTTCACTAATCATAAAAATATTCATGTAAAGTAAATAGAGTACAACTCCAGGTTATTTAGCATGAAACAGACTCTCATGGAAACCTTTCAAATCTCCTGATGTCTTCTTTGAAAACAGGATAGATTTTAAAGAAAACCTTTCAAAGGAAAAGTTTTTTTTAAATCCTGGTAGAGCCTTCAGAAGGTAATTCTATGATTCCTACTTTTTAAAAATGTAATTACTAACTTAGGAGAAGTCTGAAGGCCTGGATGGAAAACCCTATAGAACATCAAGAATATGGCTGAAACAGATGGTACTTCCTGGCTATGCAAAATCTGACCTTCAAGCAACAATTATACTCAAACATTAGGAAAATAATTTACCTAGGATCTCTGCTAGTTAGTGATCAAGACCAAAAGCGAAATCTAGATTTCTTGATAAGCATTCTAGTGGTGTAAAAAACAGAATTTGATATAGTAGCTTATAAGGCATGAGTTAGGGCTTATGTTTTTTAAATACCAATGCTTATATAAATGATTTTTTGTTTTCAAACTGAAAGCTAAAAGCCAGAACACACATGCAAGCCCCAGGCACTATTAAATTACTCATTCTTCTTGTTACCTGTTTTTCCAGGTTCTTAAAAAATATTTAAGAACATTTCATCAGGATCCACAAGCACCTGTGTATGTATGTGTTCCCCTTATTTGCCAGCTCCACACCTGTTTTCTTTGAGATATAGCTACTTAAAATACTATAATATAGTACAGTATTTTTCTAAAAGGCTTCTCTTAGAAGCAAAAAGAAGTTTCAAGGTATAACTTAAGGAATAACTTTTAAGAGAAATGTCTCTAATTTGAGTACAACCATCATCTCTACTCTCTTTACCTTTCCTCTTTACCACTTCAAAAATGTCCCCACTGTGTCATTTTTCAAATAATATCACTCACCATTAGTCTTACATTTAAACATATTCCAATTTCAGAATCCTATCATAAAATTCTTGTTCAACATTGAGTCTTCAGGGTTTTGTACATAAAGAATCATGTCATTCTCAAAAAGTTACAATTTAATTCTTCACCCCCAATTTGGATGACTTTTATTTATTTCTCTTGCCTGATTGCTCTGGCTAGGACTTCCAGAACTATGTGAATAACAGTGATGAGAGCTGACACTCTTGACTTGTTCCTGATCTTAGAGAAAAAGCTTTCAGTTTTTCACCATTGAATATGATATTAGCTGAAGGTTTGTCATATATGGCCCTTTTCTATTGATTGTTTTAATCATGAATAGATGTTGTATCTTGTCAGATGTTTTTTCCTGCATTGACTGATATGATCACATGATTTTTATACTTTGCTAATATGATGTATTACAGTGATCAATTTGCATATGGTGAACCATCTTGTGCTGCTGGAATGAACCCTATCTGATTATGATGTATTTTTTTAAATATTTTATTTATTTATCTTTAGAGGGGAAGGGAAGGAGAGAGAGGGAGAGTAATATCAATGTGTGGTTGCCTCTCATGCGTCCCCTGCTGGGAACTGGCCTGCAACCCAGGCATGTGCCCTGACTGGGAATTGAACTGCGATCCTTTGGTTCGCAGGCCCATGCTCAATCCACTGAGCTATGCCAGCCAGGGTCTGATTATGATGTATTTTTTAGTGTATTGTTTTATTTGATTTGCTATTATTTCATTTAGGATTTTTATATCTGTATTCATCAGAGATATTGGTCCGTAGTTTTCTTTTTTGTGTGTTGTCCTTACCAGGTTTTGGTATCAGTATTATGTTGGCCTCCGAAAGTGTATTAGGAAGTATTGCTCCTCAATATTTTGGAAGAGTTTGAAAAGTACAGGTATTAAATCATGTTCAAATGTTTGGTAGAATTCAGTAGTGAATCCATCTGGTCCTGGACCTTTACATTTTGGAGAATTTTTTATGGTTGTTTCAATTTCCTCAGTGTTGGTCCATCTGTTTAGATTTTCATGTTTTTCATGATTCAATCTAGGAAGATTATATATTTCTAGGAACTTATCCATTTCTCCTAAGTTATTGAATTTGGTGGCATATAGTGTTTCATAGTATGATCTTTGGTATTTCTGCAGTCTGTGGTAGTACAATGGGATCACCTGACACCTGTTGGAATGGCTATTATCAAAAAGACTAACAATAATAAGTGTTGGAGAGCTTGTGGAGAAAAAGGAACCCTCAATCATTGCTGTTGGAAATCTAAACTAGTAAAATCACCATAGAAAACAGTATGGAAGTTCCTCATACTATTCAAAAATTAAGAATAGTTACTATATGACCCAGCAACCCCTCTTCTGAGTATCTACCTGAAAAATTTGAAAACATTTATTTGCAAAGATATATGCACCCCTATGTTCATTGCAGCATCATTCTCAGTGGCCAAGACATGGAAACACCTGAAGTCCTTTGCAGATGTTTGGATAAAGAATACGTGGTACGTACATAGACAATGGAATACTACTGAGCCAAATAAGAAAAGATGAAATACTGCCACTGGTGACAACATGAATGGATCTTGAGAATATCATGCTAAGTGAAATAAGTCAGACAGAAAAAGTCAAGAACCATATGATTTCCCTCATATGTGGGATATAAAACTTGAAGCAACAAATGAAAAAGCAAAAATAACAAAAACTCAGACACAGACAACAGTATGGTAGTTACCAGAGGGAAGGGTACAGGGGAATAGTAAAGGGTAAAGGGGGTCGAATACATGGTGAGGGCAGAAGATATGACTTTGGGTGGTAAACAATGTAATGTACAGTTGATGTATCATAGAATTTTACAGTTGAAATCTATGTAATTTTATTAACTGATGTCATATCAATAAATGTAGTTAGAAAATTAAAAATCCCTATAGGGGGAGGAAAAAAAGAATAAGAAATGGGAAATGGATAAGGTTCTTGTTAGTATCCCTTTGCAGGTTCATAAAATTTTATACAGGGCTTATAAAACCGTTATCTTTTCTATGAATTACTTCCTCAAGAGCCACTATCAACTACTTAGTAAAATATCAAAATTAAGAAGCATGTGCTACATAGAATCATTTAGAACAGATAGTATTGTAAAGTCAAAGAGGTGGACTCAGATTGAATGTAGGAGGTGGGGGTGGGTAGGGCAGGGGTGAGTAATGGAGTGGGAGAATGGGGACAACTGTAATTGCACAACAATAAAAAAATAGATAGAATCACAAATGATGACCAAAAATTTGCAACTTTTCATTGTAGGAGTCTTCAGATACTTCCAAATTTCAACTAACATCCTGTCCTTCCTTGCCTTTTTATGTTTCATATATTATTTTGCTTCACTGATTCTTATAAATACTATATCAAAATTTTAAGAGTAAGATAGTTTTCTAGTTTACATATATAATGCATTTTAAACTATTTTATTTTGCTGTTTTTAAATATTAAAATTAAAAATATAAATATTAAGTCAGTTTTTATTCTCTGCATAAACATGTTGTTAATTATTTTTATTTGTTTGCTTTCAGGAAATTGGAGATGGTGGTTCTCTAAGAATGGTTCACTTTGGTTTGGTGTAAATAATATGAAATTTGTGTTTTACTGACTAAAACTTCCCTGTATGGAGTAAAAAAAAGAAGGGAATATAAACTAGTTAAGTTTAAACTCAATTAAGAAGTGGGCAAAGGACCTGAACAGACACTTCTCCAAGGAGGACATACAGAGGGCCCAGAGACATAGGAAAGGATGCTCGGCATCACTAACCATCAGAGAGATGCAGATTAAAACTGCAGTGAGATACCACCTCAGGCCGTTGAAAATGGCCTCATAAACAATTCAACAAACAAGTGCTAAGGAGGTGGTGGAGAAACGGGAACCCTAGTGCACTGTTGGTGGGAATACAGACTGGTGCAGCCACTGTGGAAAACAATATGGAATTTCCTCAGAAAAACTAAAAATGGAACTGCCTTTGACCCGGAACTGAAATTGACCCGGCAATTTCACTGCTGATTTTACCCTAAGAATCCTGAAATACCAATTCAGAAGAACCTATGCACCCAATGTTCATAACAGCACAATTTACAATAGCAAAGTGTTGGAAGCAACCTAAGTGCCTATTGGTAAATGAGTGGATCAAAAATGCACCATTGTGTATGGTGCATTTACACAATGGAATACTACACAGCAGAAAGAAAGAAGGAGCTCCTATTCTTCCTGACAGAATGGATGGAACTAGATAGTATTATGATAAGTGAAATGAGCCAGGTGGCAAAAGACAAATATCATATGGTCTCACCTATAAGTGGAACCTAATCAATAAAACAAACAAGCAAGCAAAATATAACCAGAGACATTGAAATCAAGAACAATCTGACAGTAACCCAAAGAGAAGGGGAAGGGGGTAACAAGGGGGAAAAGGGAAGGGTCATCAAGGAACATGTATAAAGGACACATGGACAAAGCCAAAGTGGGGTAGGAATGGGGTGGGAGGCAAAGATGTGTAGGGCAGAGGGATTGGTAGGAGGAAAATAGAGACAACTGTACTTGAACAATAAAAAAAAGAAAGAAAAAAGGAAAGTAGTTGAATTTATATTTAGAGGTTTTTTTTTCCCCTGGCCAGTGTGGCTCAGTTGGCTGGGCATCATCCTACAAGCCAAAAGGTTGTGGGTTTGTTTTCCTTGATGCTTCTCTCTCACATTGATGTTTTTTTCCCTCTCCTTCTCCCTCACTTCCCCCTCTCTAAAATAAATGTGTTTTTTTAATAAGGGTACTAATTGAGCCTTGGCTGGTGTGGCACAGTGGATTGAGTGCAAGCCTGTGAATCAAAGGTCACTAGTTCGATTTCCAGTCAGGGCACATGCCTGGGTTTCAGACTAGATCTCCAGTTGGGGGCATGCAAGAGGCAACCTATTGACGTATTTTGAACATCAGTGTTTCTCTCCCTCTCTTTCTTCCCTCTAAAAATAAAATTTAAAATAAATAAATAAATAGTTTTGAAAATCAAGTTTTATTAGTTTCAAAAACATGCATAATGGCAAAGTGATCCTAAGTAAAAGTGCTTAACTTTTTTCAATTTTGTAAAATTTCGAAAGGTTCTTAAATTGTAAATTACTTGGTATTTCAAAAGTAATATACTTAAACTTGGTTCTTGCAAGTATTTTAAACATTTCCTCTTGTGATCTTATTTATATTATTAATTTAGATTATGAAGTGTTAAGCAAATATGAAGCATTAAGTAAGTTTCATCCCAGGCCCATTTTTTTATTAAAAAAGATTTTATTTATTTATCTTTAGAGGGGACGGGAAGGAGAGAAATATCAATGTATGGTTGCTTCTTGTGAGTCCCCTGTTGGGACCTGGCCTGCAACCCAGTCATGTACCCTGACTGGGAATCGAACCGCGATCATGTGATTCACGGGCCCGCACTCAATCCACTGAGCTATACCAGCCAGGACTCAGGCCCATTGTTAAGAGACAATTTTCTGTGGGTTTCTTGAATGCTATAAGGCACTGACTCTCCCTTAGAACAAGATACTGTCTCCCTCTGGAGCCAAGGGCAGGCATACTTACTGCCAATTATAAAAGATCTGAGTTCCTTAAATTCACAATTCCTATCCTTTGTACAGCCCAATGAGTGTGAAGATGTCATCTATCCCTCTTTACATCACACTGCAGGAGTGGGGCTCAGGAAATCAATGCCACCTTCTGCCCCACCTCTAAAGTTGATACCTAAGTACTATTATTGTGAGTAATAAAGTGTCCTTTATCTCTGACTGAGGAGTCTCATGTGTTATACCAGCCTGAAACTAGTTCGATAATGTGTTAGCTTGAAGTAGGTAAAAATCTCAGACCTTCAAAGTTCTTGACACTCATTCATTAGTAGAAAGCATATATTTTACAACTGTAAAAGTCTATAATAGAGTGGAGAGGGAGTATAAGGGGACTAAATAGTAATAGAACAAATTAAAATAAAGATTAAATTTTTAAAAAAGGTGAAATTGAAATTACATAACTAATTTTTCTACTGCTCTGGAGAACTTTTAGTAATACACAGCATGTGAGCTATGCTAAAAAGAGATGTAGAGCTACCAGCAAAAAAAAAAAAAGAGATGTAGAGCTACCAGCAAATTTTGGTTTTATTATTCCAGTCCTTCTTTATTACGTTAATCAAAAGTTAATTTTTTTATTTTTATTTTATTTATTTATTTAATTTATTTAACTTTTGTTCAAGTAGTTTTCTTTCTTGTATTCCCAGCCCTGCACCCCCCCAGTGCTCCCCACCCCCCTCCCATCTCCACCCCCCACCTTAGTTATTGTCCATGTGTCCTTCATACTTATTCATGTGAGTCCATCCCCTTTTACTCTGAAAAGTTAGCTAATTTTTTAACGAAAAAATTGTATTGAGAAAGATAGTTTTTGTCAAGATGGCAACATTTTCTCCAGATTTTCAGTAAATAATCATTAACCAAAAAATACAAATGACATTTCCTGATCTACCATACCCTTTTATTTATTTGACCACTGTCTTCTTCAATGAGGTGAAAGACTAGTCCTATACCATTTCCAGGTCCTATGTAAGTAGACCACAGTCTATACTAAAAAGTAAAAAGTGGGATATTAAGATAAAATATGAATATAAATAACTACTTTGTTATATATAATGATGATGATAAGTTTGCCAGTTGTATAGGTAAAAACTAAAGTTTAGTTTTAGACCACTGAGTTCTTAAATTGTTTTATTTTCCGATTTCACATTCCTCTGGAAAAATTAACTCATATATGTAGAAATCCATGTTTAGACAGTGGTAAAAAATATATTATGTATGAGGTCTTTGACAATGTTCATGGTTTATAAATGCTGTGTCTTCCAAATGTGTGAACCTGGTAGTGTTTATTAATTAAATATTCTAATAAATTGGTATTCTTATTCTGCTACGAACTGACAGGATTGTGAACAAGCTACCACAGCTCTTAACGGCTCATAGTTAAATTTCTACAACATATTATAAATATTATAATGGAATGATGTTGAATGATGTTATTTAAGGACCTACTATATAACAGGGAGGCAAAAGTAGGTTTACAGTTGTGATTATATGAAACACAGAGTTGTATTACTTGTATTGTATTATTGTTTGTTATTGTATTATTTTCCATACCAAGAACTATAAACCTACTTTTGCCCTTCCCTGTATACTTCCCACCCATTGATCATTTAGTAGCCATCTCAGTTACCAGATTGGCAGTCACAATATCAGAGTGCTTGTGTTCAAATAACCTTTATTTTAATAATGGCCCCAAAGCCCGAGAGTAGTGATGCTGGCAATTTGGATATGCCCAAGAGAAGCCAGAGAAGCCTTAAAGTGCTTTCTTTAGTTAAAAGGTGAAACTTCTTGACTCAGTAAGGAAAGAAAAAAAATCACACGCTGAGGTTGCTAAGATCTATGGTAAATAAATAAATCTATCCATGAACTTGTTAAGAAGGAAAAAGAAATTCGTGCTAGTTTTGCTGGCCCACCTCAAGCTGTAAAACTTACAGAGTGATAAGTGCCCAGCTAAGATGGAAAGGTGTTAAATTTGTGAATGGAAGACTTGAACAGAAAACATGTTCTGATTGATGGTTAACGTGTTATACTAGAAAGCTCTGAATCTATAATAGGAAGACTTCATCAAGGGATCCCCTTCAACAAATGACATCAAGCCATTTATTGCAAGTAAGCGATGGTGACACAGATTCAGGAACAGGTTTGGACTGAAAAATATAAAAATTACTCGAGAGGCTGCATCTGCAGATAAAGAAATTGCCTCCACATTTCCAGCAGAGTTGAAGAAACTGATTAGGATCTGGCACTCATCCGTGCTTTCTGTCACCCACTGCAGGTCTTGGAACATATCCCTCATGGATAAGGGGGACCAGTGTCTTTTAATAGTTTAGAACTACAATCCCAATTAAATAACCACCAATTTGCTTTTTCAAAGTCATGTAATTTAAATACAATTGTATTTTTAAGCCAGATTTTTTAAAAGATTTTATTTATTTACTCTTAGATAGAGGGGAAAGGAGGGAGAAGCGAGAGAGAGAAACAACAATGTGTGGTTGCCTATTGCATACCTCCCACTGGGGATGTGGCCTACAACCTAGGCATGTACACTGACTGGAAATCAAACCAGTAACCCTTTGATTCACAGGCCAGCACTGAATCCACTGAGCCACACCAGCCAGGGCTAAAATACAGTTCTTTAAAATTTCAGATTTTAATTTTGCTCTAACAATCTTCAATATTCTACACTTCCAATGTCAACTTTTCAAAGAAAGCAGTATATTCCTTTTCTCTCTCATAATTATTCTAACATAAACTATACCCATATTTTTCATGAGTTAAACAAGTTTATTAATCTTCTATTTTTAACACTTTTATTAAAATAATTTTATTTAAGGCCTAGGCTTGTCTGATCAGTTGGAGTGTTGTCCCAATATATCAATACTGTGAGTTCACTCTCTGGTCAGGGCACGTACAGGAGGCAACCAATGAGGACATAAGTAAGTGGAATAACAAACTGATGTCTTTCTCTCTCTCTCCCTTCCCCTTTCTTTCTCTCAAAAAGAAAATCAATCAATCAATTAATTAAAACTTTAATAACTAAATAAATCAAATATTTTTATTTTAAGTCAATATTTCTGCTTTATCACTCAACGATTTACATAAAATGACAGTTTACAACTGTTTTTATACAATCTCCCGTTAGGAAAAAAGTAATGCTTTATTTAAATTTCCTTTAAATATTTCTTAACTGTACATTAATTTTAAACCATAACCCCTATGCCATAACAACCTTTACTTTTCATGCTCCACTTCAACATTCACCTATATGGATATAATTTTTACCTCATTCACTCAAAAACATAATCATAAGCAAGCAGAGCAATGTTCTTATAGGATTAGCCATTTTTAAATGTAAAAGTTTAACTGCCCATGTGATGAGGAAATTAAAATTTTGAAAAACAAACTTTCATATAAAAATAAAAAAATATCTTTGCAAATTGAGTCATTTCAATAATGTGGGAAGCATCTAAATAGTTGATGGCACTATATCACCACATAAACCATCAGAGACACCATTCCCATGAATCCCAATGAAAGTCTGAGTAAAATATGTTTATGAGACTTATTTAAATTTAATTTGGAGAAGTACACATTAACCAGTCAAGAAGCATGTCATTCACCCTGCATAAAATAACTTATCCATTGAGCTTTTTTCTTTTTTTTTTTTTTTGCTGAATTGCAGCCGTATTTCTGTCAGTTCAAGGGATGATCTATATTTGAGGGATTAATCTGACACAAGGCAGTGAGCTTAATCCTTCAGTATATCATAATCTATTCTGCATGCTAAGAGGATTTCAAATTTTAAAACTATACAGGAAGCAATACTATAAATGTACATAGAACAAGAATGATTTTCCTAAAATAGTTAAGTTTTAATGTTTATGTACCATAGACTTCTTTATTTAATAATGTCAAAAATGTCTAAAACTATATAACATGAATAAACTTCTTTATTACAAATGTCAAATAAATGTCATATATAATTTTTATGAGGTGGAATTAAAGTCTTCATTTGATAGCATTTTATATAAAATAAAAAAATCTGAAATAGAGATTCATTTAAGGGGCTTCTATCTAGAAATCAGTACATTATCATTTGTAATCACTTAATAAAGTTGTCACAATCAAGAAAGGAGAGAAATGCTCACATAATTCATGAGTAGACTGAAAAATATTGCCAGAGTAAAACCAAATTCCCTTGCTTTGCTCTGTAAATATTCACATTACACACTAAAAAAAAATAAAATTTCTCATGATATATTCAAGAGATGCCAACAATTTCTTCTCTGAAAACCTGCCCTGCTCATAGCCCTGGAAGGAATAGATCCCTTGTCCCATTTCATCTTATCCCTTTGCTCCCAACCCTACCTCCAGAACACAACTGACTGAAACAATTACTTTCTCCTGGGGATTTGGAATTAGAGCATGGGAACTAAATTGTGGGGAGAAGAGCCAGAAGTCACATAGACTCTAGATCTTAGGCTATCATTTTGAGATGGTCACGATAAGACCATGTGCAAGTGCATGTGTCAGCAGGAAAGTCACTTTATAATGAGTTAGAATAAAGAAGCAAACATGCAGAAAAATGTCAACAGCCAGCTGGGTCCAGCAAGCTGTTTCCTCAAGGCTGCCAGCAGTTAAATAAAATGAAATGCCCATCTATGATATCCACTCTCCCCAATCTTTTACTTGATATTTTTGAATAGCTTTCTACTTTTACAACCAAGCATTCCTTCATCATGAAAATGATTCACAAAACATTTCATACACAGAGTTTTAGGAAATAAATAAGGACTTCCAAATCCATGACGGAATGGAGAAACAAATTCTTACAAATTTCCTTTAAAATATTTTAGGACTACTGATTTTTCCAAAGTGAGAAGGCATGAGAGAAATGGCACTAGTAAATACTGTGCTCTATGCCTCAACAATTTGCAGTAAGGCACTCAAGCTGCTAAATTTCCTAAGCCCATAAGACACTTTTTAGCCTTATTCTTAGAGGATGGTAATGCTGAGATTCAATATGAATATCTACCTATCTCCTCCACTTTAGTAGAATTTTATTTTTTTAATCTCTTAATCTTAGATCATATTTTTATATCATTTGAACATAAAATAGTCCCCTCTTATCTGCAGTTTTTCTTTCCACAGTTTCAGTTACTCACATTCAACTTCAGTCCAAACATATTAAATGAAAAATTCCAGAAATAAACAATTCATATGTTTTAAACTGCACATTGTCCTGAGAAGCATGATGAAATCTCATGCCATCCCACTCCATTCCACCTGGGAAGTGAATCATCTCTGTCTAGCGTGTCCACACTGTACATGCTACCCACTTACTAGCCAAATGGTTTATCAGATTGACTGTTGCATCACAGTACCTATGTTCAAGTCACCCTTATTCTACTAAATGGGCCCAAAGCACAAGAGTAGTGATGCTGGCAATTCAGATGTGCAATAAAGTGTCAAAGAGAAGCCATGAAGTGCTTCCTTTAAGTAAAAAGATATGTACAGTACAATATGATGTTTTGAGAGACCATATTCACATAATTCCTATTACAGTATACTGTTATAATTATTCTGTTTTATTATAGGTTATTGTGGTTAATCTCTTTCTGTGCCTAATTTATAAATTAATATTTATCATAGATAGCTATGTATGTATAGTAAAAATCGAAGTCTGTATCAGGTTAGATACTATCTGTGGTTTCAGCATTCACTTGAAACATACCCCCTGCAAACAAGTGGGGACGACTATATTTATTTTGTCACTTACTGAAGGGAGGAAGTGTTTAATTCTCACCTACAGATAGATTTGCCCATTTCTCCTTTCAGTTCTACCATTTTTTGCATCATGTATTTAAAGCTCTATTGTAAGATGCATAGACATTTTTAACTGATGAGTCTTCTTAGTCCTTTATCATTTTATAGTATCCCTGGTAATTTTCTGTGCTTGGAAGTCTATTTTGTCTGATATTAATATGGCCACTCCAAGTATTTTATTTGTATTTACATAATATATATTTTTCTATCTCTTTAATCCTACTGCATTATATTTAAAGTGGGTCTCTTAGAGTATAATAGTCTTTTTTAAAAATTATCATCGACTCTGACAATTGCTGTCTTTAATTGTTAGACTGTTTAATATAAATATTGATGTATTTAGGTTTAAACTACCATTTTATTGTCTTCTATTTGTCCCTGTTTTCATTTGTTTTCCTTTTCTTGCCTTCTTATGGACTGAATTTTTTTAGTATTTCATTTTACTGTGTTTTTGTTATATCTCTTTATATTTCTTTATTGTATCTCTGCATATATTTTTAGTGGTTGCTCTAGGGATTATAGTGAACTCACTTAACTTAGCAGTCTTAGAATCATTATTTTAACAATTCAAGTGCAATATAGAAATATTACCATCATATAAATATCCCTTTACCTTTGTGTTTTAGTTATATCTCATATATCACCATATACTGAAAACCCCATTTGGTAGTGTTTTCCAAAATTTGAACTGTCAAATATCTTTCAAAAAAACTTGTTTATTATATTACCCCAAAACTTACAAATTTCCTTTAAAATATTTTAGGACTACTGATTTTTCCAAAGTGAGAAGGCATGAGAGAAATGGCACTAGTAAATACTGTGCTCTATGCCTCAACAATTTGCAGTAAGGCACTCAAGCTGCTAAATTTCCTAAGCCCATAAGACACTTTTTAGCCTTATTCTTAGAGGATGGTAATGCTGAGATTCAATATGAATAGGATTTAAAAAATTTCTATCCAATGCTGTCAACTTTGGTAGTTTGGAGACCATGCACATTTGCTTGATTATGAAGCAGTTGCATTAAATGGTCCCTTATTATCAATTTTTTCCAGTGATGTTATAGTGCTTCTTGTAGACTGGCATTCAGGCAGCTCTTTAACCCAGTCAGTCAGCCATTTAACCCAGCCCTGGGAGGTGAACAGGGATAGGTGCAGGCCATTCCAGTCCTTCATACATATAAACACATTGGTACTACTGAGATGTATCATTACCTATCTGTTTGGTCTTCATCTCTACCCAGTCAGTAACCTTTTTTTCACTCTTCTAGCAAATCCCCTCCTGTTCTTCACCACTTTCCTCAAGCCTCCCATCCTGCCATTTCTCCCCTTACTCTAAGCAACTGTTTTCCCTCCTAACTTACTGATAAGGAATACCAGCCAAGAACTCCTCAAACTCTTGCTATCATACTTAAACTGGCCTGCACCTATCCCTGTTCACCTCCCAGGGCTGGGTTAAATGGCTGACTGACTGGGTTAAAGAGCTGCCTGAATGCCAGTCTACAAGAAGCACTATAACTAATAAGGGACCATTTAATGCAACTGCTTCATAATCAAGCAAATGTGCATGGTCTCCAAACTACCAAAGTTGACAGCATTGGATAGAAATTTTTTAAATCCTTTTTACCAGCCCCAAACTATCTCTATCAGATATTTTTTGCAAATTTTATCTATTAGATTGTACAGTACTACTGAAGCGTATCAATTCTGATACAAATGGCCAACAGGCACTTGAAACTCAGTCTCAATCTGCAGAAAATTTGAAATTAAATCATGCATTGCATGGTGCTATTTACCAGGAATAAGTAATTTATTTTTTAACTCCAATTTGAAATCTTTAATATGCCACACAAGCTGTTTGGTTTATGAGAGAGCATAAGAAACTGACTACAGAACTATGCACCTGAAACCTGTATAATTTTCTTAACCAGTGTCACCCCAATAAGTTCAATTTAAAAGAGAAAACTGACTACAGGACCAAAACACAGAAAAGAAGCATGCTGCCAACATAAAAATCAGAAAAACAACTTTAAAATATATTTTGAACAACACTTTCCCACTTTAATAATTTATTCAGCAATATTATTGAGTACCAATTTTGAGGACATATAACAAGGGGAGCAAGGTTCCCTGACCTTGGGGATTTAAATTCTAGGAGAAGAAGATAATAAAGAGTAATAATTATTTTTAAAAAGATAATATATAGTAATAAAATTATTTGTTAAAAAACAGGTGATATGATAGAGAAGACTGAGCTGGAGAGGCTGTTAATATAGATTGAAAGTAAGAGAAGGCCACACTGAGGTACAAAGGATGAAAGGAAAAAGAAACCAAACATGCAAAGATAGGGTGGGGAGAACAGAAAATTCTGCACAGAAAGAATAAGCAAGTCCCAAAATGAAAACAAGCTTGACCTTTGAAAAATAGGGGGGAAAAGACTTCTCAATGGCTGGAATACTATGAGCAAGGAAATAAATCAGAGGAGATGATGACAGAAAGGTAGGAAGAAGTCAGATCAAGTAGAGCCTTAATGAATGTGAATAAATAATGCTACCTAGCTGCATTTGGTAGGAAGGCAATAAATTTTTTGCAAAATAAAAAAGTTACCATGTTAAGCTATGTTCTGTGCATCTGGTAATCTTTTATTATGAACATAATGTTTTTACTATCTACAATAAAATAAATTTTGAAAAAGCATTTGAAGGGGTGTCTGTTTAGATTTTACTTTCTACTTTCCCACTGTAATTATGGAACAGAAATCTCTTCCCTGAGCTCTGGAACTCATCTCTCCCCACCAGAGCCTCTGACAGCTCTTCTGTACACTATGTAAGAGAAAAGTACATGTCATACTCCACCAGTGAAGCCCTCTACTTTGTACCTTCAGTCGTTTCCTCATAAGCAAAGAATATGTCTCAGAAACTATTTAAAGTTATGCCTTTCCCCTCAAAAAGTGCTGAGTATTACTGTGTATTTACCATTACAGACTGCAAAAGCCTGACAGGGTACTAAGGCTTTGAGTGTTAACATTCATAATGTTAACATATGTATGTTATGTATTTTAACATGTTCTGTTAATATACATAATCAGAGTAGTTCAAAAGTTCTCATCCCCTTATTAGAACTTTATGTGGGTAGCTTTATTTTTTCATTTTTAAGTATATATTACTGATTATGCTATTACAGTTGTCCCATTTTTCTCCCCGTATCCTCCTCTACCCAGAACCCCCATTCCCTCCAGCAATGCTCCCATTAGTTCATGTCACTGGGTTGTATATACAAGTTCTTTCGCTTTTCCATTTCCTATACTATTCTTAATTCCTGCTATTCTGTACTTACCAATTATGCTTCTTATTCCCTGTACCTTTTCCCCTGTTCTCCCCCTCCCAGGCCCCAATGACAATCTTCTATGTGATCTCCATTTCTGTGATTCTGTTGTTTGCTTAGTTTTTGTTTTTCTTGTTTAGGTTCAATTTTTGATAGTTGTGAGTTTGTTGTCACTTTACTGTTGATAGTTTTGATCTTTTTCTTAGATAAGTCCCTTTCACATTTCATATAATAAGGACTTGGTGATGATGAACTCCTTTAACTTGACCTTATCTGGGAAGCACTTTCTCTGCCCTTCCATTCTAAACAATAACTTTGCTGAATAAAGTAATCTTGGATGCAGATCCTTGCCTTTCATGACTTTGAATGCTTCTTTCCAGTTCCTTGTTGCCTGTAAGGTCTCTTTTGAGAAATCAGCTGACAGTCTTATGGGAACTCCTTTGTAGGTAAGTCTCTCATTTCCTATTACTGCTTTTAAGATTCTCTCCTTATCTTTAATATTTAATAATTTAATTAAGATGTGTCTTGATGTGTTCCTCCTTGGATCCAACTTCTTTGGAACTGTCTGAGCATCCTGGACTTGCATGTCTATTTCCTTCACCAAATAGGGGAAGTCTTCCTTCACTATTTGTTCAAATAAATTTTCAATTCTTGCTCTTCCTCTTCTCTTTCTGGCACCCCATGATTTGGATGTTGGAATGTTTAACATTGTAGCAGAGATTCATAAGCCTCTCCTCATTTTTTTGAATTTTTGTTTCTTCATTCTGTTCTGGTTGAATGTTTATTTCTTCCTTCTTTTCTAAATCATTGCTTTGAGTCCTAGTTTCCTTACCTTCACTGTTGGTTCCCTATATATTTTTCTTTATTTCACTTTGCATAGCCTTCACTTCTTCCTCTATTTTGTGTCCATACTCAATCATTTCTGTGATAATCCTCATTACCAGTGTTATGAACTCTGCATCTGGTAGACTGGCTATCTCCTTGTTGCTTAGCTCTTTTTCTGGAGTTTTGATCTGTTCTTTCATTCAGGCCATATTTCTTTGTCTCAGTGCACCTGTTACATTGTTAGGGAAGAGCCTTAGGTATTACCCAGGGCAAGGCAACCCAGGTTGCTCTGTTAGGGCACTGTGTGGGGGGAAGAGGTCAGAGAGGGAACAATTCCACTTGCTCAGCTCTCACCCCATTTTCAGTCACTTCCCCCACTATATTTGGGTAACTCTAAAACCCTGTACACATCCAGTTATTTGTAATCCACACCCTACTTCCTATGGGTGTGAGATATATCACAGTTTGAGAATGAATTTTTGGATCATCTGTAATTCCAACTACCATGGATCTGAATCCTGGCACTACAGCTTATTATCCTGCCAAAAATAATGATGCAAAAACTGGCAGAAATACTGATTTGTCTATCAAGAAATCTTTTTAAAATAATACATTTTAAAATTTCCTAGTCAGCACTTAAAACTTTCAAATGTTTCTAAGGAGATTATGTCTTTTAATATGTACTATAATTTAGTAACAGCAAATGACTAATTTTTATTATGCCTTTACAACTGGTAAGCTAAGATAAATATTAAGGATACATGTAGTAGTCTAATAAGATTAAAATTGACACAAGATGTATTTTATTTAATAAATTTTAATTAATTTTAAAATAATTTGTTTTGATAATGCACATATGGTGATAGGTATACAAACTGTTTGCTTTCTCCTCTGATCCCCAGTCTAAAAAAATACCTGCAGGTTATAGGGGCCTGTAATAATTTTCAGCAAATTAAACACTTTGACTTTGGTTATGCTTTGAGACTGTCTGAAGTAACCATGTAGCATAGAGAATTTATGCTTCAAAAACAAGCTTTCAGAGAAACATCACAGCTCATTTGCTGTGAACGACGTGTTTTACCCAGTTCTTCAGCCATTTGTACAACAAAATTGACCTCCTCATGCATCACTCATTTGGTTACCTCGTATTCCACAGATAAGGAGGAAACTATCAATTACAAAATAATTTTTTCTTTTAGCAGTAAGGATAGTCCGATTTTTCAAAAAAAATTAAATATTACCCATTATCCCACTATCATAAACACAAGCAGCTTTTCCTTTTAAGTATCCAGTGCCTAGATCATAATGAGCATTTAATAAATGTTATGTCTATTACCTTGCAGCCTCTAAGAGTACTCCTCATGTTGCCCTGCATCCTTGAAAACTTAACTGTTGTAGCCCAAGAGTCTAGGGACACCCAAGAGGAGGGGAGGAAAACAAGTCACACTAGCTTACATGAATATGATTTATTGTTGACACTGTCCTAGTTGAGGCTGCTGTGTAGCCACAGTTCAATAAAATATCTATGTGCTGATGCAGAGCCTTTGGCTAAGATCCATTCCTAGGATTAGAGCTTCTAATTTATGTTTCCAGCATAAAATATTGTCTCTTCCCCTACCCAACCCTTCCTCCTATGGGCTCCATGATGTGATGCTATGTCTGTATACTCTATACAATGGAACTTGTCCTTTGCCTTTATAAACTACATTTGATGTGGGTTAAACCAATACTATAAACAGGGGTAAAAAAGATACCTACACACTAAAGGAGGTACATATGTATTTTTTTAATATGATACTTTCATTTTGAAATGAAAGATTTGAGATTGTTTCCTAAGATAGGTGACTTTCTAGATATAGTATGAATATCGCTGACATAAACATATCTCTCATTAAACTTTTTGCCCCGCAGGTGTGGCTCAGTGAACTGAGTGCCAGCCTGTGGACCAAAAGGTCATGAGTTCAGTTCCCAGTCAGGGAATATGCCTGGATTGTGGGCTGGGTCCCATCAGGGCACATGCCGGGTTTGCAGCTGGGTCTCTGGTCGAGGGCATGCAGAAAGCAACCAATGGATGTTTCTCTTGCACACCAATGTTTCTCTCCCTCTCTTTCTGTATCCCTTCCCCTCTCTCTAAAAATAAATAAAATCTAAAAATATATGAAAAAATAATATTTTAATTCTCAAAAAGTAAATTTTTTTAAAGATCTCAAACCTTAAGCTTATCACTTTACTGCAATTTTCTACACAGGAAGGAAAAAAATAACCTAAAACTTTTTCCTTCTCATTTGGAATTGAATACTCATACAGGATGGAGCAAAAAGAGGTTTACAGTTGTTAGTATGCAAAACCAGAGCTTATTCTTGTATTATTGTTTATTATTATATTATTTTCTTTTTTTTAATTTAACTTTTGTTCAAGTACAGTTTTCTTTCTTGTATTCCCACCCCTGCCCCACCCTGTGCTCCCCACCCCCCTCCCATCTAAAAATATGGAACGCTTCACGAATTTGCATGTCATCCTTGCGCAGGGGCCATGCTAATCTTCTCTGTATCGTTCCAATTTTAGTATATGTGCTGCCGAAGCGAGCACTATTATATTATTTTCAATATGAATGATAAGCCTACTTTGCTCCACCCTGTACATCAATATTAAAAGAAATATACTAAAGTCATTTGACTATGTTTTAATTGCTAGGTCTTGGAATTTAAAGATATGCAGGGATTTTGATAGTAATTGCTTCCTGTTTCTCCTTACTTTGTACTTTAGTTAATCTGAGAGAAAATATCAGGCAAAATGCATGACAACTAAACTACTAAACTACTAAACTACAAGTGTCAGTTACTACTTACTTTTGTAAGTAGTAACTGACACTTGACCTTCTCCCCCTTTTTTCTTTGAAATATCATTATATTCTTTGAACTGTATATGTAGCAACTAACTATGAGTAGTTTGTCATTCACTTCACAAATTGGCAAGTGACAGAATTTTCCTGGCTCTGCTTAAGCAGAGAAATTTATTGCTGAGGGAGAAGCAAGGACTGATTTCCCAGGTACTATTTAACTGTACATACTATGTGCCTCTGTGTAATCATAAAATGCCACTCTGAAAGGCCACTTTTCCCTTTAAGTCCAAGAAAGGGTAAAGAAATTACTGCCTTGGTCGGGGAGAGTGGGTTCTGAGTTATCCAGCCTGACAGAATATCATGCCAGGTCTTCGTTTCAGGTGCTGGTTCTGTCTACAGTTAGGGTTTTGGAAGATTCCTTCAACTACCTGGACATCTTCCTGTTAATCATATTGTTTCATTTCAGACTCCTCTGCTGATCTGCCTTAAGGAAGCAAAGCTACCCCAACCCTTTTGTGGTGAGAAAAGCAACGAGCCATTTAATTAACTGTGCTTGCATTTTCTTTCCTGGCTGGAGGAGCACCCCCCAAAAAACAATGGCTCCCTGTTATGCTCCCTGACAATTGCATTTAGAATAACTGAAGATAAGAATTTGAATTAGGATAACCTATGATTAACCAAAAACATGACTAATACCAAATCACAAATATGATGTGGTTAAGTAAATACTGGAAAATATGGTAAGTTAAAATATAATAATTTATTACAAGCCTTTATTATGTACCTAGCACTTGATTACAATGAAGCACAAAGATGTATAACAGAGGTCCATCTGCCTTCATTAAACTTACAGACTAAGTGAAGGAAACACCAGTCAAAACAAAACTGAGTATCAGCTACCCTCTAAACATTTGTGAAACAAACATTCATAATTAGGCAATAGTTTTAGGAGGCTGGGATGATCAGGAAAGGCTCAGACTCTGATAGGCTTTCTGTTGTACATTCCAGAATTAACTGGACAGCATTAGCAAGGTACACTTACCATGAAAGAGGAGACCAATCTAACTGCCAAGGGAGGAGGGAAAGGAGTAAAGTTAGATCTTGGGAGGATCAGTGAGAATGGTGGGCCTAGATGACGAGAAGCCTTCAAAGGCAAAGGGACCTGAATTTAAAGTAACATACAAAATGAAGCTTCTACAGACTCAGAGAGAGCAGTAAAGGTTAAGACTGGTAGTAACATATAGGACAGACACACTAATAGAGAGAAAGACAAATAAATATAAGTAACCTGAGGAAGTTGTGAAGGGAGAGTGTGACATATAAAGATGGGTTAAGTTTTATATTTGATGAGATTGAGATGATCAGTTTGAATATGTTTAAAAGCCACCACAGAGGTAACAGGTCAATCTTCCATCACCAGAATGAGTGAGCTTTCACAGGTAATGAATACAGAGAAGGTTAGAGATGGAAGACACCCACGGGTTAGAGGACTACAGAAAGAACCGGCAAAGCAGCCCAAAAGGTGAATACTACTTTACATACAAATGATAAAATGACAGAAAGCTTTACTCTTGCCAGGTAGATGATAGAAACTAAAAATATAAACTAATTATTTTGTAATGTTTAAGAAATGTTATACACCACACAGTCATGACAGTTCACTAACATGTTTTAACACAAAACCTAAATTTTTAGGTTGATATCAAAGATTAGACTCCTGTGCATAAGTCACACATACATCCTTTCATAAAGAAAAATTTTCTAAAAAGGAAACACACTACCTTCAGAAAATGAATCCTGTTATATATTAGGTGAGTAATTGACTCGAAGATGCTATTATAAAGTCTCAGAAAATAACAGTAAACAGAAAAGAGCTATAAACTCATCACCAATCATCACAAAGAGTTACATCGCTGGAAGGACCACTCTGACTGATGAAACTGACAAAAAAGGGTTGCCACAGGGCAGTTGGGCTGAGAGAACAGACTTCTTTATATGCAATTAATAGAGGTAACAGCAGTGTGGATAGCTACATTTTTCATAAATTATCCTTTATTATCAATGCTCATTTGTAATCTGAAACTATTTACATTAAATTTCTCAAATTTATGAACCCACCTCTAGATTGTTTACAGCCAATTTCATTACATAATCAATATGCCATCATGATGAACAGTCCCAAGATTAAATGCTAACTACAGTTGTAATCTAAGAATGTGAGGAGCTCTATAAACAGGATACTCTATGTCCCAGTTTGCTTGGGATGATCAGCTCACACACACTTTTTAGGAAGGATCAGTAGTAGCACCCTCTTTTACTCAAAGTATATATAATAAATTACGGACCCCATATCAATGAAGCCAAGCACACAGGAAACTTTCATGAGTTGTACTTATTTTTAACCTTATGTTTATTTCTATTTTATAAAAATACTTGTCATAATCTATGAACAAGTCATTAGAAATGATCTAGCTCTGAGATAGCTAGGGACTGCCTTCTAGTGGTGGGGTGATTCTTGGATGTCCCTGAGCCCACCCCTGTTTCAACATCTTGTCAAGCCTAGTGATGTTCCTGTCACCTTCATTCCAAATTCCTCTACCCCATATTTTTCCCCTTGTTCTTAATAAGCTCTGTGTTTCTTCAGTCAAGCCAAGCTAATAAGAAATGTATCCCAAATATGAAAGAACATTGTCTATATGTGGGAGATTTTACTTTATAGAAAAAATAAGCTTTTATTTCCCTTTAAAATCAGCAACAAGACATGGATGCCTGCTTTTGCCACTTGTATTTGACATAGTATTAGAAGCTCTTGCCAGAATGTTATCCAAAATAATATTATTTGTATTATTATTATAGTAAATTATAATAATTACTCATAATAATAATAATTATTATTCATATTGGAAAGGAAGAAATAAAACTATTGACAGACAACATGATATCTACAGAGGAAACCCTAAAGAATCCAAGAAATAAATTCAGCATAGTTGCAAGATACAAAATCAACAGGCAAAAATCAGTTGTATTTCTATACTAGCATTGAACAATCTCAACAAGAAATTAAGAAAACAATTTCATTCTCAAGAATATTGAAAAGAATAAAATACTCTTTACGCTCATTAGAAAAGCTACCATCAAAAACACAGAGAAAATAACAAATGCAGAGAAATTGGAACCTTTGTGGACTATTGATAAGAATGTAAAATGCTGCAGCCACCATGAAAAACAATATAGTGGTTCTGCAAACAATTAAAAGTAGAATTAGCATGTGATCCAGTAATTCCAATTCTGTGCTATGTGCCTGAAATAACTGAAAACTAGATCTCAATCAGACATTTGTTGTTATGAACTGAATTTTGCCCCCAAATCACAAGTTGAGGTCTTCAATCCCAGTCCACCTCAGAATGTGACTGTATTTGGAGTTTAGGCATTTAAAGGAATGATTAAGGTTAAATGAGGTGATGTGGAGGGCCCTAATCCAGTGTGCCTGGTGTCCTTTGGAGAAGCGAAAGAGATTTAAGATGTTCACAAAGAGAAAAGACCATGTGAGGACAGAGAGGAAGGTAGCCAACTGCAAACCAAGGAGAAAGGCCTTAGGAGATATCAACCCTGATGACACTTTGATCTCAGACTTCTAACCTCTAGAACTGTGAGAAAAATCAATTACTGTGTTTAAGCCACCCAATCTGTGGTATTTTGTTATGGCAGCCCCACTAAACTAATAAATTTGTATGCGTGTGTTCAGAGCAGCATTTTTCACAATAGCCAAAAGGTGGAAGCAACCCATGTTTCTATCAACAGATGAATGGATAAACAAAATGTGATACATACAATGGAATATTATTTAGCTTTTAAAAAGGAAATTGTGACAAACTGTAACATAGATGAATCTTGAGGACGTTTTGCTAATTGAAAAAGTCAGTCACAAAAGACAAATACTGTATGATTCCACTTTCATGAGACAACTAGAGTAGTCAAATTCAGAGAAACAAAAACTAGAAGGGTGTTTTCCATGGGCTGGGGGGAGGGGAGAATGGAAGGTTGTTCAACAGGTTTAAAATTTTAGTTTTGCCAGAACTTCCAGCCAAGATAGAGGCTTAGGTGGACACACTGTGCCTCTTAGCACAGCCAAAATTAAAGACAACAAAAATTTACAAACAAAAACACAACCAACAGACACAAAAATTGAACTGTAGGGAAGTCCTACAACCATTCACCCAGACCAGTAAGAGGGGCGGAGTCAGTAGCCTACAGAGAGGGGCCAGGGCAGGAAAAAGCAGCAGTTGGAAGACCTGCAGCATGGGGAGGCAACAAGCTGACCCAGTGAGGTACACAAGGTGGCCGGGCATACCAGAGTCACACATCCACACAAAGATAAACCAGGTGAAAACTGGTAGTGAGATAGACAGCGCAACCCAGGGCCCCAGTGCCAGGAAATAAAGCCTAAAAGCACCAATTGAAAACACTTGTGGGGGTTGAGGTGCCAGGAGAGGCTCCCAGCCTCACAGGAGGGTTCGTTGGAGAGACCCGCAGAGCCCTAGAATGTACACAAGCCCACCCACCCTGGAACCAGAACCAGAAGGGCCCAGTTTGCTTGTGGGAAGTGGCAGAAGGAACTGAAATCTGAGAGACTGAAATCAGAGAGAAAGCGGAGCAAGTGCCATTATTCCCTCTCTGAACCGACCCCCACATACAGCATTACAACCCAGTGACCTGGGTTGCCCCACCCCGGTGAACACCTAAGGCTCCACCCATCACTACATAAAAGGTGTGACCAGACACCCTCCCCCCCAAAATCAAACACAAGAACAAGTCAAAGCCCCAGAGCCAATACTTTTAAGCAACCAAGAGATAGCCAACCTATCAGATGCACAGTTTAAAGCATTGATGATCAGTATGCTCACAAAACTGGTTGATTTTGGTTGCAAATTAGATGAAAAAATGAATGCTACACTAAGTGAAATGAAGGGAAATGCACAGGGAACCAATAGTGATGGGAAGGAAACTGGGACTCAAATCAAGGGAATGGGCCAGAAGGAAGAAAGAAACAATCAAACAAAAAAGAATGAAGAAACAAGAATTCAAAAAAAATGAGGAGAGGCTTAGGAACCTCCAGAACATCTTTAAATGTTTCAACATCTGAATTATAAAGGTACCAGAAGGGGAAGAGGAACAGCAACAAGTGGAAAACTTTTTGACCAAATAATAAAGGAGAATTTCCCCAATCTGGCAAAGGCAATAGACTTCCAGGAAGTCCAGGAAGCTCAGAGGGTCCAAAAGATGGTGGACCCAAAGAGGAATACACCAAGGCACATCATAATTACATTACCCAAGATTAAAATGAAGGAGAGAATTCTAGAAGCAGCAAGAGATAAGGGGACAGTCACCTACAAAGGAGTTCCCATCAGACTGTCAGCTCATTTCTCAAAAGAGATCTTACAGGCAAGAAGGGGCTGGAAAGAAGTATTCCAAGTCATGAAATCCAAAGACCTACAGCCAAGATTGCTTTATCCAGCAAAGCTTTCATTTAGAATGGAAGGGCAGATAAAGTGCTTCTCAGATAAGATCAAATTCAAGGAGTTCATCATCACCAGGCCCTTATTATATGAAATGTTAAAGGGACTTACCTAAGAAAAAGAAGATACAAATATGAACAATATGAACAGTAAAAAGACAGCAAACTCACAGTTATTAACAACCACACCTAAAACAAAAGCAAACCAAACTCTAACAGCTAGAACAGGAACAGAACCACAGAAATGGAGATCATATGTAGGGTTAGCAACAGGGGAGTAAGAGGAGGAGAGAGGGTGAAAAGGTACAGAGAATAAGTAGCATGGACAGTAGGGAGAAAATAAAAAGGGGGAGGGCAAGCATAGTATGGGAAATGTAGAAGCTAAAGAACTTATGACACATGGACATGAACTAAAGGGGGAGAATGTGGGTGGGAGGGGGTGTGCAGGGTGGCGGGGAATGAAGGGGGGGAATGGGACAACTGTAATAGCATAATTTAAAAAATACATTAAAAAATAAATAAACTCAGCCCTGGCTGGTATAGCTCAGTGGATTGAGCACGGGCCTGCAAACCAAAAGATAGTGGTTCGATTCTCAGTCAGGGCACATGCCTGGATTACAGGCCAGTTTCCAGCAAGGGCCCGTTCCCAGCAGAAGACACACGAGAAGCAACCATACATTGATATTTCTCTCCCTCTCTCCTTTCATTCCCTTCTAAAGATAAATAAATAAAATTTAAAAAATAAATAAAATTATTTTAAATAAATAACCTCTGCTTGCACAGTGAAAAAAAGTTTTTAGTTTTGCCAGATGAAAAGAGTTATGAAGACTGGTTGAAGAATAATTTTAACATACTTAACACTACCAAACTGTACTATTAAAATGGCTAAGATGGTTAACTTTATCTTATATTTTACCATAACTAAATTTTTTAAAAGAATACTTAGAAATAAACCTAACCAAGAAGGTACAAGACTTATTGACTGAACACTATAAAACATTGCTGAAAAACTTAAGACATAAATAAAAAGATGTTCCATGCTGATAGATAGGACTGGACGACTTAATATTGTTAAGATGACAATAATACCCAAAGTAATATACAGATTCAATGCAAAACCCCAACAGCATTTTGATGCAATTTTAAAAAACCCATGCTAGAGTTCACATGAAATTTCAAGGAATCCAGAAGAGCCAAAACAATCTTGAAAAATACCAAAGTTGGAGGATTCACACATACAATTTCAAAACTTACTAAATGCCATAGTTATCAAGAGTGCTATGCTGTGATAGACAAATAAACCAATGGAATACAATAGAGTCCAGAAATAAACCCTTGCATATGAGGTCAAATTATTTTCAACAATGGTGCCAAGACCATAAAATAAGCAAATGACAGTCTTTTCAACAAATAGTGTTGGGAAAACTGAATAGCCACATACAAAGATGAAATTAGAAATTTACCCTGTGCCATGTACAAAAATTAATTCAAAATGGACCAGAGACCTACATTTAAGGCCTAAAACTACAAAATTCTTAGATAAAAACAGTGAGGAAGCTTCATGATATTGGATTTGGCAGAGACTTCTTGGAAAGGACAACAAAAAATAAAAACATAAATTAGACTGCAACAGAATTTAAAACTGGATACTATCAATGGAATAAAAAGACAATCCATGGAAAGGAAGAAAATATTTGCAAGTCATGTGTCTGATAAGGGCTTAATATATAGAATATATAAAGAACTCCTATATCTCTGCAAGGAAAAAAGCACATAACCTGATTTTAAAATGGGTGAAGGACTTGAATAGACATTTCCCCAAAGAAGATACTCAAATGGATGATAAGCAAGCACATGACAAAATAGTCAATGTCACTAATCATTAAGGAACTGCAGATCCAAACCACAAATGAGATATAGCTTCACACATGTTAGAATGACTGTTGTCAAAAATAATAATAGACCCAGAAAATAACAAGTGTCAGCAGGATATGGAGACATTGGAACACCTGTGCATTACTGGTGGGAATGTCAAATAGTACAGCCACTATGAAAAAGAGTATTGGCATTCCTCAAAAAATTAAACATAGAATTACCACATGATCCATGAATTCCACTTCCATGTATGAAATTATATATGCAAAGTAATTGAAAACCTGGTTTTGAACAGATATGTGTACACCCATGTTCATGGCAGCACAATTCACCAGAGCCAAAGGATTAAAACAACCTGGTATCCAACAACAGATATACAAAATGGTACACACACACACACGATGAAATATTTACCCTTAAAAAGGAAGGAAATGTTATACTGTGGATGAACCTTGAGGACATGATGCTAAGTGAAGTAAGTCAGACACAAAGGACAAATATTGTATGTTTCCAGTTATACAAGGTATAAAAATAGGCACATTCATAGAGACAGCAAGTAGATTTGAGGTTACCAGACTCTGTGGAAAGAGGAAATGGGAAGTTATTGTTTAATGAGACAGAGTGTCTCTCAGGGATAATGAAAAATTCCTATAAATAAGACAGTGGTGATGGTTGCATATTATGAATGCAATTAATGCCAGATAAAATAGTTAAATTACATCCATTTCTAAGAGTAATGAGTGCTCTTTCTTCATATAAAGCCAGGGGCTGTTGTCAATTCTGGAGCTACAATTAAGTAAATAAACACCAAAACAAGTGACACCGGATGTGTGATACCCTTGATTTTTTTCAAGGAAAATTTGAATAGGAAGAGAAGGACCTACCTGAACAAAGCCTTTTGTAAAAAAAATATTTTATTGATTATGTTATTACAGTTGTCCTATTTCCCCACTTCATTCCCCTCCAACCTGCACACCCTCACCCTCCCACATTCCCCCCCTTTAGTTCATGTCCATGTGTCCTAAGTTCTTTAGCTTTTACATTTCCCATACTATTCTTGCCCTCCCCCTGTCTATTTTCTGCCTGCCATCTATGCTACTTATTCTCTGTACCTTTCCCCATCCTCCTCCTCCTACTCCCGTTGCTAACCCTCCACGTGATCTCCATTTCTCTGGTTCTGTTCCTGTTCTAGTTGTCTCCTTAGTTTATTTTAGGTGTGGTTGTTAGTTTGATGTCATTTTAGTATACTTGTTTTTTATCTTCTTTTTCTAGGTCCCTTTAATATTTCATAGAAGGGCTTGGTGATGATGACCTTCTTCAACTTGACCTTATCTGAGAAGCACTTTATCTGTCCTTTCATTCTAAATGAAAGCTTTGCTGAATAGAGCAATCTTGGATATAGGTCCTTGCCTTTCATGACTTGGAATACTTCTTTCCAGCCCCTTCTTGCCTGTAAGGTCTCTCTCTCTTTTTTTTAAGACTTAAAATATTTTTTATTTTAATACAATAACTATTCATTACATGCTAATATAAATAACACATTGTTATGAAAACCAATTTTTCTAATACAAGAAGAAATTCAGTGATGAAAACAAGTCGGTTTTTCATTTTTTTTGAGAAATGAGCTGACAGTCTGATGGGTACTCCTTTGTAGGTTACTGTCTCCTTATCTCTTGATGCTTCTAGGATTCTCTCCTTCATTTTAATCTTGGCTAATGTAATTATGATGTGCCTTGGTGTGTTCCTTCTTGGGTCCACCTTCTTTGGGACTCTCTGAGCTTCCTGGATTTCCTGGAAGACTATTTCCTTTGCCAGATCGGGGAAGTTCTCCTGTATTATTTGTTCAAATAAGTTCTCCACTTGTTGCTGTTCCTCTTTCCCTTCTGGTACCCCTATAATTCAGATGTTGAAACATTTGAAGATGTTCTGGAGGCTCCTAAGCCTCTCCTCATTTTTTTTTGAATTCTTGTTTCTTCATTCTTTTCTGTTTGGTTGTTTATTTCTTCCTTCTGGTCCACTCCCTTGATTTGAGTCCCAATTTCCTTCCCATCACTATTGGTTCCCTGTGCATTTCCCTTCATTTTACTTAGTTTAGCACTCATTTGTTCATCTAATTTGTGACTAAGATCAGCCAGTTCTGTGAGCATCCTGATCACCAGTATTTTGAACTGTGCATGTAATAGATTGGCTATCTCTTTATCACTTAGAAGTATTGACTCTGGGGCTTTGAGCTGTTTTACTGCTTGAGCCACAATTTTTTGGTCTGTTCACACCTATTATGTACGAGGGACAAAGCCTTAGGTGTTCACCGGGGTGGGGCAACCCAAGTTGCTGGGTTGTGATGCTGTGTATGGGGGTGGGGTACAAGAGGAAAAAAAATGGTGCTTTGCTCTGCTCTCTGTTGCACCTCAGACCCTACCACTGCTTTTCCCAAGCAAATTGGGCCTTTCTGATGCTGATTCCCGTGTGGGTGGGCTTGTGTGTATTCTAGGACCCTGAGGGTTTCTCCAACAAACTTTCCTGTGAGGATGGGAGTCTCTCCCTGCAGGTCAACCCCCACAAGTGTTTTCCATCAGTGTTTTGAGGCTTTATTTCCTGGCACTAAGACCCTGGGTTGCGCAATTTGTCTCACTCCCCAGTTATCTGCACTCGAATGTGGGACTGCTGCCCAGCCAGCCAGCCACCTTGCGCATGGTGCCCTGCTTCTCAATTGCCATCTTGCTGGGTCTGCCCGTTGCCACCCCATGCCCAGGGTCTGCCAGCCACCGCCTGGGTGCTTAGGGTCTGCCTGGTGCCACCTTGTGAGCCCAGGGTCCCTGTGCGCCCGGTATCACTGCTTCCTTTGCTGCGACCCCTCTCCACTCAGTCGCCCAACTCCGCCCCGCCTACTGGTCTGGATGAATGTGTCTATTTTAACTCCTTGGTCATTGGACTTCCATACAGTTGAATTTTCTTTCAGTTTTGATTGTTACTTTGTTTCTGAATTGTTGTTGTCCTTATTTCGGTTGTTTGAGGAGGCACAGTGTATCTACCTATGCCTCCATCTTGGCCAGAAGTCCTTGAACAAAGCCTTTTATGTGGATTGCACAGCTGGCACTGGCAACATTATGCTAAAAAAACTTCCTGTAGTTCATTATAGAAAATAACCCAAGATACTCCCTCTCCATCTGTATCTAGAACTATATGCCAGCCTGAAAATGCATCACACTGGTTTCCTTTCCATCCCCAGTATCCATCATCCCCTACCCCTCACAAAGCCTTTGTCCAAGGGTCCTTCTGATGGGAGCCTCTTTGTGCCTCCATTCATTTCTCAGGTCTCAGTTCCAGCATGACTTCTTCAGGAACAATCCCTGACCTCCCTCATTTGGTAATTTGCCTCTGTGTATCTCTATCTTGGCACCATGTATTGCTTCTTTGTAGTGCTGGTCAGAATTGTCACTTCATGACTGTCTGTGCAATTAATTAAGCTCAATTTCTCCCAATAGATTATAAAATCTGGGAAAGCAAGGACCTTTATATCCAGCATGTAGCATGATGCTGACACATAGTAGACACCAAAAAAACACTTGTAGAACAAATACATTTCTGTACTCATTATTTCCAACTACTTCTTTACCCCTAAATAAACCCTATCTTCTAATGTGAATAAAAACCTTGAACAGGTTAATAGTGGTACACTAATGAGAATAACTGGAGAAATAGTGGTATCAAATTAGAATAACTGGAGAAAAAAAGTATATTAAAGTACTCAGCATAGAATCAGTCTTGCTAATAAAACAAGAAAAATGTTGTAAAAAGCCTAAAAATAGTTAAATTGGTAAGTTTGTTATATATATTTCATCACAATAAAAAACAAAAAAGCTTGAAATTAGACTTTAATTAGATCAATATGATAAAATCCAAATAATCTGAAATCATTCTTCCATTCAGTCATTCATTCACATTTTATATAGCACATATCATGTGCCAGGTATCTATATATTCTAGAGATATATGCTATATTCTAGAGATACAGTGATGAACAGGCACTTATAATAATGTGTTAATAACATCAGTAGCTAATATTTTTAGAGTACTCTTAAATATTCACAACAAAATAGATAACTGCTATTGTTATCCTCATTTTACAATGAATAAACTAAAGCTTATAAAGAATAATATACAAAATAATATATTGCTCAACTCTATACTCTCAACCATTATTCTTCCACTCAAAGTAGTAGCTACTACGAGAGGACATAAGGCAATTAACTTATTCTCTCAGGGTTACTGAATGTCTAGGTAAAGACTTGAAAGTTATGTAGGAATTTGGTAAGGAGAGGGTATAAGTTAAAAAAAAAGAAGTGTTTCTAATGGCAGGAGTAAAAATTCTAGAAGAAAAAGCAAAGTTCAAGCAGTTTTAGTGAATTGCCAAAAGTGAATAGCCAAAGATGAGACTGGAGTAAGCAGAACAGAGAGGCTTTGTTTTGGTTTTATCTGTAGTGAAATAAACCACCAAACTTCAGTGGTTTAAAACAACCACCATTTTGTTTTCTCTCATTATTCTATAGGTTGACTGGGCTCAGTCAGGCATCACTTCATGCGATGTTACCTGTGGCTGAAATCACCTGGAAGTGTTCTGGGTATGGAACATGTAGGGTGGCTCTTTCACTCATCTGGCATCTTGGTGGGGACATTTACAAGTCTGGGTTCACCTGGGATGTCCAGGCCTTTCTCTCTTTCCAGATAGTCCTCCAGCACAACTTATTATGAGGCTCTTTGGGTGCAAAAGTTGAAGCTGTTAAATATTTTTAAGGCTTGTAACTGGCACAGTGTCACTTCTGGACTCTCCATTACGTACAGTAACAAGGTCAGCTCAGATTCAGTATGAGAGGGGACTGAACAAGGGCATGAATCCTGGGAGATGTGGTACATTTGTGGCCATCTTTGGAAACTAGTACTACCACAAATTTTATGCATAGGTGCAAGACTGGAGAAAGAGCAACCAGTAAGAAGGTTATTGGAGTAGACTAAGTAAGCAATTACAACAGCATTTTGTACTTGTATTTTTTATTTAGACAGCTAGAATTAATAGCTATTCAGTTATAAAATGGACTGAAGTTGGTGAGTAACTAACACTGACAGTTGAGGAAGGACCAAAGTGGTTGGAATATAATGATTCTCTGGTTTCCTTCTTCTGGTTATGGGTTGATTGAGCTGTTATTCCTTGTGATAAAGAATACTATAAAATGAAGAGATTTGGTAGTAGAGGTACTGTGGTAAGGCCAGCAGACATAGAAATTGGGTCTATAGCCCTGGCTGGTGTGGCTCAGTGGCTTGAGTGCCACTGAGGGTCAGCCAAAAGGCTGCCAATTTGATTCCCAGTCAGAGCATATGCTTGGGTTACAGTCCAGGTTCCCTGGCTGGAGGTGTGCAAGAGGCAACTGATCAATGTATATATGTATATATATATATATATTTTAAAGATTTTATTTATTTATCTTTAGAGGGGAGGGGAAGGGAAGGAGAGAAGGAGAGAAACATCAATGTATGGTTGCCTCTCGTGAGTCCCCTGCTGGGAACTGGCCTGCAACCCAGGCATGTGCCCTGACTGGGAATTGAGCCACAATCATGTGGTTTGCAGGCCCGTGCTCAATCCACTGAGCTACACCAGCCAGGGCAGATCAATGTGTATCTTGTACATTGATGTTTCTCTCCCTCTCTTTCTCCCTTCCTTCCTCTCTAAAAAGTAAATAAATAAAGTATTTTTAAAAAAGAAATTGGGTCTATGGATTAAGGCTAAAGATACACATTTAGAACTGAAAACGTGGGAGTGAATATTTAAGGAAAAGTGTTGGTGTATTAAGTAAGAAGGCAGCCCACATTAGAAATCCTAAGGAACAACAATGTGTAATGCAGCAGAAAAGAGGTAGTCACAAAGACAACTAAAAAGAAAAGACATTAGAATAAAAACTGGAAGAGTAGAGTGTCACCAAAAACAAAGAAAAAAAAGTAATTTCATAGGAGAGAAGATGCCTACTAGCATTAACTGCTATAGCTTACCTACAATTAAGGCTGAAAATTGTCCTCTTGGATAACAAACATATAAGTTATTAGTGACTCTGGCAAAAATAGTCTCATGGGGAAGCCTCATTGTAGTGAATGAAAAAGTGAATAGAAGGTTAGAAGGTAGAAACAATGAGTAGACAATTTTTTCAATATGTTCAACTATTAAACAAAGGAAGACATAGTGATAGGTATAGGAAGAAAAAGAAATCAAGAGAGGATTTTTTTAAGATGGCAGAAGTTAGAGAATGTTTAAGTTCTGTTGGGATGAAGCCAATAGGAAAAGAAAAAGTAGTTGAAGATGCCAGAAGCTAGGCTTCTGAGGAAGCAGAAGAGGATGAGACGCAGAACACGGAAACAGACTTATCCTCCGACAGGAGCAGAGAATACCAGGCCTAGCACTGGACAGGAGTTAAAAAATGGCTGTAAGTTCGGCATCTCTGAGCCACACTGGAAGATGAAGAGTTGTCTGGGGCCACACATTAAATAAACAAACACTAATAAAAACAAAACATCTCATAATGTTTTATATAAATTTATGATTTTGTGTTGGGCCACATTCATAGCTGTCATGGGCCAGAGGCTGGACTCCCCTGGGATTGTGAGTATGGCATAAATATAAGGTGTTTGTAACTGAAAGTCAGAGGCATTCTTCTCTGACACCTTTCACAGAATTTTCTCAGGGAAGTAAGATCACCTGCTGGAAACAAAAATAGGAGATTTGAGAAGAGTGAAAGAGGTTTTAAATAGCCACTGTCAAGATTAGGTTGAAGAGATGATTAGGAAAACCCAGAAATATGAGGTAGGAGCAAAAGTAGGTTTACAGTTGTCTGTATGGAAAATAATACAATAATTAATAAATAATAATTTAAGTTTTACTCTGTGTTTTGTATACTCACAACTATAAATCTACTTTTGCCCTACCTGGTATTGCTAGAAAACCAAGAACCCAAGGCCAGGTTACTAACTAATACTATGGTATTCTCAGTTGGTTCGACTGTGTGGTTTTCTCTTATAGCATTCAGTAATCAGGGATGGAATATACATGGATGAAAGGGACAGGAGGTGCTGAAGAGGCAGGATGGATGGACAACAAAAAAATTAAAGATTTTAGCAAAATGTCTATTGATAACTTTAAACTACTCCACTTTATTCAGTAAATAGACTCACACCACCATTAATTTTATAGTTTGCCAAGGTACATATTGTGGTACTTTAGGTGCTACTGAGAGATGCTGCATAGTATGTAGGAGCTTCCCATTTAGAGTGCCTTTCATTTTATTTATTTGTTTGTTTATTTATAACTGACATACTAGAGTACCTTCTTTTTATTTAAGTACAGTTGGTATACTACATTGTATTAGTTTCAGATTTGGAATATAGTGATTTAACATTTATATACCTTATTATGTGACCACCATACTAAGTCTAGTAATTACTATCTGTAATGGCGCAAAGTTCTCACACTATTACTGACTATATTCCCCATTTTATTCATTCCCCTACCCACTGGCAACCATGCACTTAGTATGATCTCTGCTTCTATGAGTCTTTTTGTTTGCTTTATTTTGTTTGTGGGGTTTTTTTTGTTGTTGTTGTTATTTTAGATTCTATGGAAAATGGTATAGAGATTCCTCAAAAGCCTAAAAAGAGAATTACCATATGATCCAGCAATGCTACCCCTGGTTATTTATCTAAAAAAATCCAAAATGCTAATTTGAAAAGATATATGCACCCTATGTTTGCTGCAGCATTATTTATAACAGCCAAGATATGGAAGGAACCTAGGTGCCCAGTGGCAGATGAATAAATCAAGAAGATGTGGTGTACATATACATTAATATTACTCAGCAATAAAAAAGAATGAAATATTGCCATTTGCAACAACATGGATGGGCCTAGAAGGTATTATGCTAAGTGAAACAAGTCATATAGAGCACCTTCTTTTTAAACAGCCCTTGTAGGAGACAAACCAGGGAACCAAACCAGCCATCCCTAAGAATCAATACCTCTATTCACAGCTGAATAAAAGAAAATAATAAAAGCCATATCTGTAATTTAAAATTGTCTAGTATTCACATCAAGAAAGTAAAAAACAGGTGAAATAGTTTAATAACATACTTGATTTAATGTAATATAAATCAATAAAATATTTCAATAAGCAACTATTATAAAAACTTACTGAGATACTTTATGGGTTTTTTTACCAAGCCTTTGAAATCCAAGTGAATTTTATGCTTACATTGTATCTCCATTCAGACTAGCCATATTTCTCAGTATCTGCCCACATAAACTTTTTCAAGCTGCTTTGAAAATTTATTGCAATCAGAATACCAGACATAGACAATATATAATAATTTAGGGAAAAATCAATTTGCTCTTAAAATTTCAAGAGTTTGAAAGTCACATGTGGCTAGTGGCTACTGTACTGGACAGTGTAGCTCTAGATATATGACTGCATATTATCTAGAATTATTATACACCTGTTGAATTAACAGAGCCATTAAAGTTCTTCCTTAGATACTATCATCCTACTCCTGTAATCATTCATAATATATACTTACATAGTATAATGCAGATATGAATGTTCGGCTATTCCCAGGCTCAGAGAGTCTAGACACATGTATTGCAATAGATAATCCCAGACAGAGCTTTGGTTCCCACTGAGTTCATGCTGGCCACCTGACTGGAAACCATCAGTCTCTGCATAGCCATTGGCTGATATCTGCTTTCTCTGCTAGGCAGGTGTGGCATGTAGAAGACAACTGCACAGACTGAGGGTTCAGTTTTCTTTACTAAGTTAGTTACTACTCATCTACCAATGTCCCAGCTCCCAAAATTATGTTAACATCACCTCTCATGTTCTCTTTGTCTTTATGGAATTTCTGCCTTTCTTTATTTCTTGACTTTCACTTTAGTATATTTTCAAGAGACAGTGAAAATAAACACATATATTCATTTGACTATGCTTATCTGGAAGTTTCTTTTAAGATTAGGAGCTGATTTACCTCAAAATCTATAAACTCATCAGAAGACACTTATCTACACACTTATCTTGAAGACAAACTTTTTCAAACTTCTTTAAAGATTTATTGAAATAAAAATTCCAGATATAAACAATATATATTTAATAAAAATCAATTTGCTCTTAAGATGTCTCTAGTAGGAACATTTTGTATTTAGAATACTCTTGTGCATACAGTGAATCAGTTACATGAGCATAATGAGAGAGAAAGACAATGTTATTGAATGGGAACCCTGCTTCCTTCACATGAACTGTAAATAAAGAACTGTCTAATCACAATTCACTTGTGCTGTGTGAACCTTACATAAATATCTGGTGTCATTAGAGCTATTATTTTTATGGGAGTTTGCAGAATTAACAAATTCAGTAACTGTTAACCTGTTACTGCTCTGACTAAACCTAAGGGGTACCTGATTTACCTTCCAGAGTAAAAGCTAGCAAGCACTGTCAAAAAAGAGATACAGACATCATATTATAAAACTTGGAATTAGATAGACTATGCTCATTAATATGGTCTCTGAGAAAAGACAAATTTCTTCTTTTAGAAATTTGTGAATTTCTTATTTTAAAAACTTATTTTATTTAACTTTGTATTCTAAGTCTGAAAGGTAAGTCCCACTTTTTAAATGAAGAGAATCCAGTCAATTCTGATTTGTTCTTTTAAGATTATTTTTGTCCCTGCAGTTAGCATTGAACCAGAGCAGCACGTTCTAGTTTTTTCTGTTAGAATCCCACCCACATAAAACAGCTCATTGTACTCTTTCACCAACATTTTTCCCGTCTCACAACTTTTAAGTCAGTACATATATTTCTATTTTCTCATATAAAGTTATCACAATTCTTTAATTCAAGTATTTATTGAATACTACTTTGCACCAGGCACTGCTAGATTCTAATAAAAAGATTAATAAAACATATTCTCTGTCTTCAAAAACCACATAGCCTCAGATAGGAGACAGATACATAAAGTAATAAATATACAGTAATTTCATAAGTACTGCAATAAATGTATGAACGAAGTGCTATGGGAAGCCCAGAGGCAAGAAGGATGAATTCTTTCTGAGAATGGTGGAGGAAGGAATAGGATTTTCTCCATGGAAAGAGGAAGAAGAAAGACTATTCCAAGCAGAGGGGAAAACATGAAAAAAGACAATAAAATGCACAGCTTCTTTAAAAAACTAAAGTAGTCTGGTGTGGCTAAAACATGAGATTTCTACAGAGTAATGGTAGAAACTATATGAAAGAAGTTGAATTTTTTGTTGTAATGCAGACCATGAAAAGCCGTAAAAGCAGGAAAGGGAGGTGATTTGTGTCTGAGAAAGAAAACTCTGTAGCAGTGTGAATGACTGACTAGAGAAGGGGGAATAGAAGGAAGGCAGAAACCCAATTAGAGGTCTATTGTATACCAGACTACGTAGAACTTTGAGCAGTAATTATGGAACTGGAAAGAAGAGAATGAATGGGTCTGACATGCATTTCAGAAGGAGACTCACTTGGATATGATGGCTATTTGACTGGAGATAGCAAGAAAATAAAAGTCTAAGATTCTACCACTTATTTTGGCTTATATGATTAATCTAAACCAAAAATAATAACAGATTTAAAAATTAGCTTAACTTGAGATATTTGCAGATATTTACAAGGCATTCAAGTAAAGAGACACAGAGGGCAACTGGAAATAAGGATCTCAGCTAAGGAATATAGTCAATACCAAAAAGAGGTTTTTGGAATTTGCAACATAAAGATGACATTTGCAGTCATGTGAGCAGATGCAGTTTTAACAATGAAGAAGAGGAACCACTGCCAAATACTGCACACTACAAAAAGTCAGAGGATAAATATTTAAGGCAAGACTTTTAAAAGAAATCTTTTATAAAAAATACTGGGAAACATTTTCTTGATCATGAGGTAAGAAAAGATCTCCTCAACAAGACACATAAAATGTACCAATCAAAAGGGACAAGATTAATAAATTTAGCTACTTAAACTGTCATAAGAGCCCTGGCCAGGTGGTTCAGTTGGCTGGAGCATCATTCTGTACACCAAAAGTTTGCGGGTTTGATCCCCAGGTGTGGCACATACAGGAGTCAACTGATCAAAGTTTCTCTCTCCCCCTTTTTCTCTCTTTCTCTTTTTGTCTCTCTCCCCCTCCTTCCCACCCTCCTTCCCTCCCTCCATTTCTCTTTCTCCTTTTCTCTCTAAACATATCACTGGGTAAAAATTTTAAAAAATGCCATAAGAAAGAATGAAAGTTCCACAAAATGGGGAAAATATCTGTAACATATGTAACTGACAAAGGACAGGAATGCAGAATATGTAAAAAGCTCTCACAAATCAAAGGGAAAAGATAGACAATCTACAAAAAAGGAGGGAAATATTAAGAACAGGCACTTCACAAAAGATATCCAAATAGACAACAAATGTAAGAGTTGTGGCCCAATCTTACCAGTAATCAAGAAAATACAATTTAAAACCACAATGAGATGTTACTATACATCCAAATTGACAGAATTTAAAGACTGTAAAAATACTAAGCTTTGACAAAGATATGGAGCAACTGAAATTCTCATACACTATTTGGAAATATAAGTTAATACTACCAATTTGAGAAACAGTAACAGTATCTAGTCAAGTTGAAAATATGTTTCCCCTGTGGCTCAAAAACTCACTCCTATCATATACTTGCAGGGGTGTCCAACCTGCATCCCGTGACACATGCAGCCCAGGATGGCTATGAATGCAGCCAAACACAAAACGTAAATTTACTTAAAACATTATGAGATTTTTTTGTGATTACATGTCACAATTTATTTAATGTGTGGTCCCAGACAACCCTTCTTCTTGCAGTGTGGCCCTGAGACGTCCAAGGTTGGACACCGCTGCAAGAGACTGGCATCTTTATGGACATCAGGGTACTTATAAAACCATGTTCAGAGCAGCATCATTATAACTGCCCTAAACTGGAGACATCCCAAATGCCTATCAACAGTAAAACAAATCAATAAATATATTTACATAATGAAATATACAGCATATAGGGATGAAAATGAAGAAGCTGCAGATATACACAATCACATGAATAAATCTGATGAACATAATGTTAAATGAAAAAGCAAGTTACAAAAATAATGCAATGTAATTCTATTCATGTAAAGTGCATGTTTTTATATGTACATGGTTAAGTTAAAAGAGGAAAGCAAGAAAACAATTACTATAATGAAAGAATAGTGGTTACCCTTGGGAAACAGCAGTGATTATAATAGGCAAGGGATACTCACGGAATTTGGGGGTCCCAATAATGTATTCCTTGACCTTCGCAGTAGTGATTACATGTTGTCAAGTTCATAATCATTTGATAAAACATACATATAAATTTTTGAACTTGTAAATATATTTGATACTTAAAATTTTAATGAGTGAAGTTTTGAAAAGTCTCTTTACATTTAACAAGAGGTATGACAATGAGAAGGATCCAAAAAGGTTTTGATTCTAAGGGTGATTAAAAGAGATTAAGAAAACAGGCTATTGAATCCATTTAAAATTTTGAAGGCCCTGGCTGGTGTAGCTCAGTGCACTGAGCGTGGGCCTGCGAACCAGACGATCTTGGTTTGATTCCCAGTCAGGGCACATGCCTGGGTTGCCGGCCAGTTCCCAGCAGGGGCCAGTTCCCAGCAGGGGATGCACAAGAAGCAACCATACATTAATGTTTCTCTTTCTCTCTCCTTCCCTTCCCCTCTAAAGATAAATAAATAAAATATTTTTAAAAAGTTCATTAGGACTTTATAAAAAAAAAAACTTTGAACACCACAAAGAAAACAGATCTGAGATGAATTATACTTAAATCTGTTTCAAGGCTGATAACTGAATTTCATTCTTTCATTCACTCAACAAACACTGTTGAGACCTACCTTGTGTCTGGCACTGTGCCAAGGTCTGACAGTCCTCACTTACCTTTGTTCTAGGTTCTGTGGCTTTAAGAGAAACAACATAAAATGAACAAAACCAATTTTACCAGACTAACTGATTTGTTATCTTATCATCTCATCAATGTTATAACAAAATGACTTTAAATAAAACAACATTATTGGAGGACCTGCTGTACAGGAAACTTTACTTCTATTTCCTAGGCTCCTTTCAGCACTAGGACCTCCACTGACTTATAATCTCTCTCAGAATAAAAGGTTTAGTTATTTTACAGACTGGAATACAGTCATAGGAGAAGAGGTGATCTCAGTTCTAAAATGTACAAATAAAAAGGCATGCAGGAATTATCAGATGCAGATCTAAGTGTATGATAAAGTTTATGCCTCTATTGAGGAGAGACAGGGAGAAAATATACACTAGATATTTTCTTCTCCAAACATTAAACAGGAACAGACAACCTCTATTTTTTTTAAACCAGGTAAAAGCAAGTCTTAAGAAGTACCAGAAATAAAAGCATGAGATAGAGTGTTCTTAAAAACTAAACAAATATATAATTTAAACAAGAATTCTACTTTTTGCTTTTTAATAAAAGAATTCTAAATCTATACAGTGATATGATCTCTGAAAGATAAAATACACCCTAAAAAGATAAGGATTTGGTAGGATAAGTACGATTTTAAATATCTATTTACAAATAAATTAAGCCTCGTATACAGAGATACCAATCTAATCTCAACTGCATATCTGGGTTTATGCAACTTTCCCTGGATTAGCACTCCTAAATGTAGCAAAGCAATATTCTAAGGAGTAAAAGAGGCTCAGCCAAGAACAAAAAATACCACTCATAAAAATGAACCAACCAGGAAAGAATTTTAAAATTACTTAGAAATTAAAAATTAGTAAGGAACTAAAATTAATAAGAAATTAAAAGGGGAGATAAAAAGACCTGGTATTGGACTAGTCTTCTCATTGAATACTCAATATTTTTCTGAACACTCATAAAAATGAGACTCAATGATGTCCAGAAACATTAAGGTAGTAATATACCAGGAAATAGTTTTAAGTTACCAATACTCAAATTTTACAAACTGGACTTAGATAAAGCATGTTTTATTGATGTCTGTCCAGTAACCTGATTCTCAGGCAATTTGATGTGGTTTTTTTATTAATGTGTTTGAATATATGTTAGGTAGCTCTTATAGCTGAAAGAGCTTTGAATTTGAAGACTGAGTACCAGCTCCTCCCATAAATGGCCTGAGGTAACCTCTGTAAATGGTTCATTATTCACTGGATCCAGAAAATGGCACAAAATCTTGAAAATCAAGAGGCTCAAATCTTCAGGCTCACTTTAGAACACGAATGAAACTGCCCAGGCCATCAAGGGTATGCATACCTGAAGGATGTCACTGTACAGAAACAATGTGTGCCATGCTGTCATTACAATGGTGGAGTGTGTCCAGGCCAAACAGGGCTACATACAGGGTCAGTGGCCCAAAAAGAGTGCTAAATTTCTGCTGCACATGCTTAAAAACACAGAGAGAGTGGCGCTGAGGTTAAGGGTTTAGATGTATATTATCTGGTCATTGAGCACATCCAGGTGAACAAAGCTCCCAAGATGTGGTGCAGAACTTACAGAGCTCAGCTCTGCCTGACACACTGAGAGGATCTTACTGGGGCGAGGGTGGGTGGGAAGATTGTTCCTAAACCAGAAGATGAAGCTGCACATAAGAAAAAGATATCCCAGAAGAAAAGGGACAAAAACGTAAGGCCTGAGAGTAAATTCAGCATAAAATAAATGCTAATAAAATATTTTTTTAAAAGACTGAGTACCAAGCTCTGCCACCTACCAACCATGCAAGCTTTGTGTAAATAACCAAACCACTCTGAGCCTCACACAACCCAACCTCACAGGACTTGAGAACAGATAAAGAAAAAAATACATGTGAGTAATATCATACAAGCTCCAAAGCAGGAGAAGCTCAATTCCCCCTCAACATGCTGTGAAAACTTTCCGCAAACTAATATTTTTATTGCAAAAAATATATAAAAGTATACTATAAAGAAGTTATATGCATCCTCATTCAGCTTCAACAGTTAACTCATGCTAACCTTGTTTCATCTCTACTTCATCCATTTCTTCTCTTCCATCACTTTAAAGCATATCATTAACTTCCTAAGGGCCAAATTTCAACAGCCTCTTTTCAGTGAATGTGTATGTACGAGAAGTCCAACAGAGGGGTCTGACCTAGTAATATGGATTTGAGAGTCATCAGTAATAAAATAAAGAGCTGAAACTATATAGCTTTGGATGAGATCAAATATCCATGCTTGCAAAACAAGAAGACACTCTTTTGGTGCCCCTTCATTAAAAATATAAACGTAAAGCACAATACTTCCATCAAAAAAACAAATTCTATGGATTTTCAAAGGCCTATGAACTTTTATATCCTATTATTTTAATTATTTTTCTGCCTTAAAAAAGGTATCCCTATATCAGCCACTGCTCTGAAGAATTCATGAAAATTCCTAAAACACAGACATAATTTATATAACATCATATTTAAACACTGATATTGCAACCAACTCCAAATTTTGTTTTCCAAGTATTTAAGAACTTTGTTTCTAGTAATTTTCCTTTTTCTTTAAAGTGTATGTATTTGTTTTATGCTTTCTTTTGTATGTATTATTTCACAATAAAAATTCTTAATGAAATTTTAAAAGATAGTATGTTCCTTTATTTAAATGTCTATGACAGAAGATAGTGTGTTTTATAAGCATTTAGAGCTCTGAACATGCATAAGAATATATGTGTCCTAAAAATATTTCATGATCTCTTTAGACACCAAGTTGTTGAATCAGTCTATGTATTCCTACATTTAAAATAATTTTACCCCAAATGTCAAAATTAGTTGTTCATTTATACTCCAATCCTCAAAAATTGTCTCGTTTTTTAAATACTAACTTTATAATCCACTTAAAAATTTTCTAAAATACTTTTCGTAAGCTGTTTGATAAAGAATAACCTTTAAAAAACAAAATATTTATAACCTTTGGAATGGACTGAAATTTTGTGTCTTTGATTATATTAGCCACAAGTAAATTACCTAAAGGGGACAGAAGCACAATTTTTAGAAACACAGTAGATTTTCAGTGTTTAAATTTTGATGGGTTGTCATTAATTAAATTAGGCCTTAGTTCTATTTGATCAGAAAGAAATAAAATATTTTAAGCATATGCTTTCTTTGAAGTAATAATCCTAGAAACATGAATGTATAATTTCATAATTAGAGGGATATGCATTTTAGTTATGAGCACACTGTACACTTTTTTGCTCTATTTTTTCCTAGGAAAAAAAGGACAGACTTAAAAGCAGTTTCAACTTTGGCAATATTATATAACTGCCATTTCACCTAAATTACTGGAATTTTTCTGGGAAATATTTTTTATTTTGAAAAACTTTTGAAAAACTACCTAATTTAAGTAAAATTCAACTTACTTTAAAAGCATGATTAAAGATTATGTCAAAATGGCATGTCCTTGCCCCCCACACACAAAATATTTTTTTCAGATATCAGTAAATATTAACAGGATGGTTAAGAGGCAGAATTGATTTTTCAGGAACCATATACTAAACAGAGCCCCCACAAACCTTCTCCTTTTCAAAAAGTATATTCCAGAGACCCACACATTCAATCAAACAACTCTTTCTGAAAAACAATGGAGTTCTCTTGTTGTAAAATAAGCAGTGCATAATTATGCAGAATTCATTTTCTAGTAAGTGGTTTTTACTTTAAGTATGGTATTATTGAACATAAGTATTCTTAGTTAACTTAAGAGCTGTTCATTTTCATTGCAGACACTAAAATGTATAGGGGAAGGGAGAGAAAAGTGCGGAAAATATAACTTCTTGAGAAGTTGTTCAGTTTCAATTAAGGAATTTTACAAAGATATCTTGTTGCCTTTTTAAAATTAACTCTGCAATAGAAGCCAAGTGATTTTTTTGGTCTTGAATAGTAATACAGATTTTCTTTACCAATAATGTATATATTAACTATATTTAATGTCAGATATATTTTATTTTTATCTATAAATTTTTAGTCCCTATCAGTGCTTAATGACATAACAATTAATTCTGTCAGAGTAGTGAATTTGTCATTTATTTTCACAATTGAAAGAATTCTCAATTTTGCTGTGAAACTATTTTGAACAAAATACATGAAAAACTAGCAATTTTGACACAAGAAATGAAACCACTCAGTTTTTTGGTTTCTGTAATGTAGCAGGCATGAATGTGCTGACATTCAGAGTCTTTTCACCTGTTTTTCCTCTCAGGTGATACGTTTTCTTTAAAAACAAACTCAAATTTAGGGAAATCTCATTAGCTACCATGAACGAGCACTGAAAAGCTCTACAACAAAGTAACTTCACTCACTCTCTTCGGAGCTTCAGAAAATTAATTTGATGTTCTGGAGATGGCTTTAAGACTTTTTTAACTCAAAAACTCACAAATATGACCTATCCTTTTCCCCCGAAGCACCTCACACGTGTTCACTTAAGGCCATATTTTTTTGCCGCTAGAGTACGGAAGGATAATACAAGCCGAGAGTTTAGAAAACAGGAAGATTTCGTTAGGCACTCAAAGAAAGACAACTGTTGGCGTCTAAAAGTTGCTAAATGTTCTGAAGTTGCTAAATTTCCTTGAGCTGCTTCCACTCTAACTGCTTCAGTTGTGTCAGTAAAACTAAAACCCAAAGTGAACAGACCTCCCTCGGGACAAGGGGAAGGGACTGAGGACAGTTCTCCCAGAACCTGCGGGGTAACAGGTGGCCGAGCTGGGAGGGACCTTCTGCGCTCCCGCAGCCGCTGCCTCTGCCCGGCGAGTCCTGGCCAGCACTGCCTCCCTGGCTTTGCTCACTTGGCCGCCTCCGGCCTCCCCTGCCAGAGCCACGCTGTTACCCCGCTCGCTCCAGCTCCCACGTCCCTGAGGCCGGAGGTGCACCAACCAGGTTCTAGTTTCCACTCGGCGCCGCGTGGCTTCGGGACAGGGTGGAAGGCACTGGAAGAAGCACGTGCCTCTCCTCGAAGCCTCGTCCCCCGGGCGGGAACTCCCACCAGGCCTCCGTGTGCCTGGCCACTGGTCCCCGTCTACCTAGACACGCAGACGCCGAAGCTTCTAGAAGCTGCGGAGTGGTCGAGCCGCCGGACGCATCTGACTTACATGCCCGCTTCTTCGACCCAAAGTGTTAGGTTCTGGACCGTCCCAAGTGGGGCCAAACAACGAATGCGACAAAACCGAGGCCCAGGGGTTTGTTTGGGTACCTTGCTCCGGGGGCCACACAGTTGTCCGAGCAGGTGCAAAGCCAGGTCTCCTGGTTTCGGTCCACCGAGCCGCCAGGAGTACCGGTGGGCCGCCCAGAACACACCTCCGGCTGCGGGAAGGGGCGGCCTAGCACCAGGGCCTCGAACAGCACTGGCGGCTGCTGCGTCAGCCAGGGAGACCCGCGGTGGGTCAGGCAGCTAACCCCAGGGAAGCCCGGGCCCGTGTGGAGAGAGCGGGACGCTTCTTTGCCCGGCCGCCTGCACGTGTCGACCGCGCACCCGAGGGGCCGCGGCGCGTCACGCAAGACGGTCTGGGCCAGGCATTTAAAGAGGCGACCGCGCGGGCGCGGCCCGGCCCTGCGCTCTGGATCCCCCTCAGGCGGCGGCGCCGCGGGTCCCGGCTCTGCAGGACCGCGGCTGCGCCCCCCAGCGGGCCTTTGCGGAGTCGGGGCTGACGGGCCTGTCAGAGTGGGAACGCACGCGGCGTCCCGGCCGGGCCTCGGGAGTCGGCAGGGAGCACGCGGCGAGAAGGCTCCTCTCCGGGAGGGGCTCGCAGCCTGGAGCCCTCGCTGCGCGCGGGACCTGGGGGAGGGGTCGCTCTCCAAACCCGACTTCACGTTCTGTTTTCAGGTCTCACACGGAATAAAAAGAATAAGGTGTATTGGTAACTTCGCAGGGAACTTTTCGTTTTTTCCTTATTTCCTTCCTGCCGGTGGAAAAGTTGTGCAGCTTCTCACACCCAGGAGGTCTCAGGTCTTGAGAGCTCCTGGCTCTGGGTTTTGTGTGTGTGGAGCGGAGGTCATCCCACCCCATCCCCACCCCTATCGCCGTCTTCCCTCAGGGCAAGGTGGAACCGTCCTTTCCCACTCCCTGCCTCAAGCCAAAGTGATAAGTGATTGTCGACTTTCTAGATTTTGAGTTTGCGTTTCAAACTTCACAATAGGAACAAAGATAATTTGGCTAATTCTGGAAAGGGACTGAAGCTTTACAAGGGCAGAGCACGTGGAAGGAATGACGCGGATCCCTCCAGCCGTCGTGGAGCCACCCGGGGCAGCTCAACAGAAAGGAAGGTTGTCTGCTGCCAACATGCAGGACTTGGATCTTTTTTTTTTTCTTTTCCTTTTTGGCTCAACTCTGAGAGCATTACTGAGCTATCCTTTCCCGCCTCCCGACCCTCTTCCCCTCCCCCTCTCCTTTCTGGTGCAGGCAATTAGGGTGAAGAAATCAGTGCCAGGCTCCAGCTCCAGCCTCTAAAGAGAAAGGAATTGCTTGGGGAATTGAGTCCTGACACCTGTCTCTGCCTGAGATGGGCGAGAGGGGTGCGGGGTCAAATCGCCTAGGGGAAGAGGCCGGACCGATCGTGAGGGGAGGACACTCCCTGAGAGGACGTTTCTGGGGACTCCTCTTGACACGTCTTCCCGCCTTATCCTTTGGGCCCCCAGCTTCACAGAGATCATTAACACACGGGTTATTAACACGTGAGTGTCCCTCCTTTTAGCGCTACCCCTGCCCAGACCGGGACCGGGTGCTGGAATCAGAAGAGCCACACTGACAAACCGTTCATTTATCGGCATTTATTTTCGGGAAATAATGTAGATAAAGGGAAGGAGGGGGCTGCCTTACATTTCAACAAGTAATTTGTGATCTTCACATCGGACAAATTAAATTTACGAATTACTTTCCCACCTACTGGACGAAATGGCCAAAGCCAAAATTGATACACAGGCGCGGGCTCACCGCAGATTTAAGAGAATGAAGGTGCACTAAGAACTCACTAGACAAAACGAGGGAGGGTGCTTAAAGAGAAAGAAGCTGACAGGGAATGGGAACTGGGTTTTGGGGCCTGGGTTTGTTTTCTCATAATGCTGCATTTTTTTCTTTCGTTTTTGGTCTCTAAACCGGAACTGTGACCCTGTACTTAGACCTGGTGGACTCAGCCCTGCGTCCCATCCCAGCCTAAGCCCCCTTCCCTGCAGCCTGACCCGGCTGCTTCCTCCACACTCCCCGACCCTCTGCGCCCGGCTTCCTGGAACCAAACGGTTCTTTTTAATAAATACACATAGGAAACAAGTGTGAGGGCAGGGCAGCTTTGCAACAACTGAAAAATTAAAAGCGCCATCGTTTAGGGAAGAGACGCAGGGGAACTGAGGGATATATTTTTGCTTTTGTTTTATATATATATATGTGTGTGTGTGTGTGTGTATATATATATGTATATATCTTAAAGTTCTATTTCCTGGGCACTAAAAAGAGATATGCTCCATTCAACCAGCAGCAACTAAAAAGTGTAAGTGGTCGCTGGGACGGACCCCACTATGTACAGCATTCCCACACAGGCGGAAGCTTGAGCCAATTCTACGCAGGGCGGGGCTGAGCGTGAGAAGTTGGGGGGCGCTCCTCCCTGCGGCCCGGCCCCAGCGCCGCCCTGCTGGGAAGGAGGAGAAGCCGGGAAGCTCTGGCCTGCAGGCGGGAAGCGGGGCTCGGGCAGAGGAAGGGATGGCAGCCCGCACGGGAGGAACACTTGGTGGGTGGTTGGGAGCAGTGTGGGTGCACTCCAGTGGTCAGACACATGCCAGTTAGTGACTCCAGGGTCCAGAAAGAATAAATAAAAGTGTAGGGCTCAAACAGCCAGTCAGAGCGAAGAACTCCGAAGGCTGCAAGTGCATACTAATTGTCCAGAATGACTGGAAAGGGGTGACTTAGAAGTTCGTCAGGGGCTGAAAGGGAGAGGCACAGCTCTCCCGTATAGAACTTGTGACCCAGGCCAAAGCACAAGTCCGCTCATCCGAAGGGTGGGCGGGTTTGCACCCCCTACCCCCCGCCAAGCAAATGGCACAAAGATGAGAGCGGCAGTGCAGGTGACGGGAATCGTTGGGGGCATGAAAATCCTGTCTACAGAAGCTGAGGCAAAGGCGGGTGGTGCAGCAGCAACAGGACGGGAACCAAGGAGGGCGTAGGTAGTTTCATTTCTCTTCCTCTCCCTCTCCTGGGCTCACAATACCTGGAACCGCCATGAGGCTTGGTCTTTATAGTCCAGACAGTCGGGAGAGTTGAAGTTGAGTTTCCAAGCCGAGGAAGCGGCGGCGGCGCCAGGCTCCTTGTAATCCAAACAGTCGGCAGAGTTGAAGGCGAGCCCCGAGCTGCCGTAGCCTTGGTGGTGGTGGTGGTGGTGGTGGTGGTGATGGCCTGAGGACTGGCTCAGTGGGTGGTGCGCGTGGGGATGGTGGTGATGGTGGCCCGCCATGGAGGAGGGTGCCATCGGGCTGAGCTGGTGTGGATGGTGGTGCGAGTGCATGGGCGCTAGATAGGAGCTGCAGTCCACTCCGCCGAAGTAGGAAGACGAGGGCGTGGGGTAGCCCTGGCCGTAGCTGCCGCCCTGGCCATAGGACATGGGGTAAGAGGCTGCGGCCGAGGCCGGGCCTGTGGCCACTGAGCGCTGCATACACGATGCGTTACTAGGCGCGGCCAGTGGCTCAGGCACCGACACAGATGCAGGGGCTGAGCCGGGAGAGATGGAGGCAGGACTCCAGATGGATGAGGCAGCGGGCGCACTCAACGACGACGGCACCGCCACCGTCGGATTCCCGCCCAGGCCTGCAGCCGCGGCAGCCGCTGGGTTGGCGGAAGCGCTAGAAGCCGAGCTAGAGGACGAGGCGGAGCTGGACACAGCAGGCGGTGTGAACTGGCCGCTGCTTTCCGAACCGGAGCTCTCCCGCACCGGGGATGACTTCTTCTTGGCTGGGCGACTCTTGGTCCCGCTCCCGCTCTGCTGCTGCTGACGGCATTTGGCACGACGGTTCTTGAACCAGACCTGAAGTAGCCCGGGCGGGGGAGAGCTTGTCAGTAGACTGGTAGACTTTGCTACTCCTCCGCCCCTTGGCCCCACCACCCCGCCTAGAATCTCGCCTCAGCCCCTCCCCACCAGTAGCCCTGCCAGATCCAGCCCCAGCCTTCCCAACTTCCCCACCCTCCCCATCCTGATGCTTAACGACCCTCCTCAGGCCAAATAGGGATGTGCCCCATCTCCACCCCCAAAGCAACTCTGCCCTTGGGCGGAACATATGCTTTTGTCCAGCCGCAAGTTCAGCCATCTCTAAACTGCTGCTGTTGGCTGCTCCCCAACAGCCTGTTATGTTTGGAGGTCCTTTCTTCTGGCCTAGAGCTCAGGAAACAGTGGAGAGGCACAGAGCAGGCCGCGAAGTAAGGGACAGTCACCAAGTTTGAGGGCAGAGCCAGTCTGCCCCTGAAGGCCCCGGGCCGGGCAGGAGAGAGTTGGGGTGGGAGCAGAAGCAAAGTTGGGAAGCTACACAGAGGCAGTACTCCGGAGACTAGGGAAGGAAGCCTGGGCAGAGTTTCTCTGGGCTTCTTGGCTCCGAGTAGGGAACCAAATAGTACAGTCAATCAAGAAGTTCTCACTCATCTTGGAAGGCCCCGGTACTTGGCATTGCATTCGTGGTTCTTTCTCGAACCTCCGGGAGAAGAAGGCAAGATAAAAGACCCTTGCGAAGAGTTCTAAGTTATAATCCAAACAGTATTTTCGGAGCTCTTTCATCGCAAAAACAGAAACAGCAAAGCTGAGAGCCCATTTTTGCGTTCAGCATCTTCTCGGAGCAAAGGAAGCGTCTAATCAAACTGGCGCTACCCGTGAAACACACTCCTAGACAGGGTGCGAGGCTCCAGCCAAACTCCACTCTTCCATTTCTAAGATCCCCAGGATGCAAGGCAAGGGCTGAGGCATTATTCAGGACCCAGAAGGAAACTGCCAAGTCCTGGGGCAGCCCAAGAAACAGGCAATGGTCGGACCCCCAGAGCTATTTACCTTCGGGAGAGCCTCATCTGTCCTCCCCCACATCCTAAAAAGGACTTTGATACCTAAGGCGCCCCAGGGTCAAGGGCCAAACCCAGGTACTAAGCTAGTTCCTTTAACTTTACTTCCTCTTCCAGGCCCAGGCCCAGAACTGCTGGGGGGGGGGTGGGGGGGTGGAGGGTGTCTGGGAGGGGCTGCCCAGTCTGTAAGCCTGCCCCCAAACCAGACCAACCCCACACCCAGGCCCTCTACTACCAGCCCCAGAGCCCCTACCCTGACCCTGGAGCGTCCCATGCACGCACCTGGACTCTGGATTCCGGCAGGTTGATCTTGAGCGCCACCTCCTCGCGCATGAAAATGTCAGGGTAGCGAGTCTTGGCAAAGAGCGCCTCGAGCACGTCCAGTTGCGAGCGCGTGAAGGTGGTGCGCTCCCGCCTCTGCTTCCGCGGGGTGGCTGAGAAGACACACGGGAGCGCCTCGGGTCAGCTGTGACCAGGAGGACCCACACCAGAGGACGCGTGGACAGGCCCCTCGCAGGCCTGAGAAAAGCCATTGCAAAAATAAAACCAAGCTCCGAGCAAAAGAAACTCCCCCAGAGGCCGAGCCTGAGAGGCCACAGGTGGTAGAAAGTGCTTGTGTGTCACTTTGAACCAGTATCAAGATGCCGGGGCTGCCTCTTTCCTGACTCTGGGAGGTTAAGAAAGGAAGAGAAAGTATGCAGTCTCTCTTCTCTTCTCTCTTTCTTTCTTTCTTTCTCTCTCTCTCTCTCTCTCTCTCTCTCACACACACACACACACACACACACCACACACACCACACCACACCACACACCCTGGCTGGAGAGTGGGAAAGGGGTGCACAGACACACCACCTGGAAAACACTTTTCTTTCTAAGGGAATAAATGGGAGTGAAAGAAAAAGTGAGAGCTACGAAAGAAAGCCAGAATCCCTCTGAAGCCATCCACAACAGCAGTGCAAAAGCTAGTGCACAAAGTGGTCTTGAGGACACCTGAGGGAGGGAGAATCCCTTCCTCAGCTCAGCCAGTCGCTTGGTATCAGGGAAGCTCGCCTCTTTTTGCCAGGGCATTGTGAGTGTCTAGATTCCTTGTTCAGTTCTGGGGGGAAAGGAAGAGAGTCACACATGCACACACCAAAAAAAGGCACCTATGGAAAACGAATCCCTATGTGGGAGGTGGGTCACAACAGAAGACAGGTGAGGGTGCATGTTGCCCATTTCCACCACCCTGGCCCGCCTCACCATCCCGCCCTGTGCCCAGCATCAGAAACAGTCAAGGCAAACAGCTCCATGGGCCTGCAAAGCCACAAAGTGTGTGCTCAAACCCAAGAGGTTGGCGTCCCCAAGGGGCTGGCGCTCACCAGGATAGCCCACGGAGGGATGCAGGAGGTCCATGGCTGGCCCGGCTAGGCCCAGCCCGTTCATGCCATATGGGGGTTGTTTGAGGTAAGACATCATGCTAACAGCCGTGTGGAGGCGCCCCGACGGATCCAGGGGGCCTGGCGCAGTGCGGGGCTCCTACCGCTCAGTCCTTCAAGCTCTGTTTCGTCTGTGGACTTGGCCTATGGAGACAAGAGACACAAGAAACAGTAATTGGAAACCTTCTCAGCTTTCTGGTCTTGTGAGAGGCAGGGAGTCTCGGCACGGGGAGGGGACATAGGCTACAAGCTACACAGGTCAGTCAACTCGGCTCTACAAGGCCTTAGACCAAAGACCAAGACTTCTTTGAGAAGCAAACTTTTCTGGATTTCCATTACTTCTTTTCGGGGTTAAAATGGGCCAAATAAACTCGTAGTGTTTCACTGGGATTGGGGAGAGGTTAAAAGCTGAGGAGGTCAGAGCCTGAACCGCAGAGTGTGCAAGGTCCCAAGTATAAAGCAAATTCTAGTGCACTGAGAGCCGGCCCCGTATGCACCAGGAAACATTCTCTGGGCGACCTGGGCGGCAGGCTGCCCAAAAGGATGAGGGGTTGTTTCGTTTTGTTTGAAATCTTTTTTGAAACCCAGACGAAAAGGTAGAGATTACCTCTTGGGAAGCGTGGCCCACTTAGGAGAGTACGTTCCTCCAAAGGTCTCAGAGGCTAGGTGTGGACCTCAGAGCCCACAGCCATCCCTCCAGTTGGCCTCTCTGTGCCCAGCCGTGGAAAGATTGCTCACCCAAAATCACACTACGCTCCAACCTCAGTTACGGGCCCAGGTGCCGCAGAAGCGGTCAGAAGACGCAGAAGGGGCTACTGTAGCAATGAGGTTCTAAAACGCGGCCCTAGGTTAGAAGTGCCCCTCCCGGGCCTCAGGCAAGTCTGCACCAACTCAAGCCGGTTCTTCTTTCTGCGGGTCCTGGTGGCGGACAATAGGGTCCAGGCGAGGGGCTGAAAGGTGATCCGACCAGTTCCCCAAGGGCTCTCGCATGTTTGGGAGGCTTGAGGGCAGCAGGTCCGTGCGCTCCCGGTCTTCCTTACTAACTGAACTTCCGGCCCCGGCACCCCATGGCGACCAGAGAACTAGGCCTCCGAGACATTGCTAGCGCTGACCCTGACTGGAAGGTCAGCCTGGTTTCCCCAGTTGCTCGGAACCTGAAGCACTACTCTAAGGAGTAAGGTGCTAGGGGAGTGGATTGGAGTCCCAGGAGACCTGCCGCTTCGTCCCGCTTCGTGGGAACTCAGCGCAGGCCTGAGACCCGGGCTAGGGAGTTCAGGGAGAGAAGTTAGGGCAAAAGAAGCCTCCCGTTCCTACTCTTCGGGACCCATGGCCTGGGCTGGGGAACCCAATTTGCAAGGAAGGGGAGAAAAGGGAAACAGCCCAAGCGATTCTGCTAGGCTGCAACCTGAGTTTCAAAGACTTTCTTCAAACTCAGCACTTCAGCTCGGTTACTTCGGAGGAGGCGGGGGCGCAGGGCCGCATCGGAGCTCCGGGGTCCGCGGAGCACCAGGAGGGGCGCCCGGCCGCTCCCCGGCCCCGCCCACCTGCAGGGACCCGGGGAGAGGGGACTAATCTGAGGAGGGAGAGGTGAGAGCACTCCGAGCTGCAAGAGCCCCAGCGGCCCCGCGGCTCTCTCCTTACCTGCCCTCAGCTGCCGGGGGCTGCTCACCATCTACCTCGCACCCTCACCGACCCGCCGGGCAGCCAACCTGCAAAACAGAGCGGCACAGGACTTACCCGCCGGGCTGGTGGTTGTCTGGGACCCCCGGATTTCTTTCTTTCCCCAACTTCCCTCCTCCTTTCTCCTTCCTTTCCACTGGCTTTGTGCGTGTCCCTCCAGGTTTCACTTTATTGCAGACACTTTGTTTGTGAAGCCCTACAAGCTCCCGAGACACTCACTACCTCGCCCGGACCGCGCGGAGGGGCCCCAGGGGAAAAGGTAGGAGTGAGAGAAGCTGAGTTGGGGGACGGCTCGCGGTGGCCGCTGCACTCTCCGTACAACGTGGAGGCAGTGGGGGCTGGGGAAGTCCTGCAGAGGCACTTTGCAAACTAAATAAATCAAGCGATTTACCTTGTCGGAGTAGCTTGTCTTGCTCAGTTGTTTAGGTGATTGGAAATGTAGCCTGATGAAGATTGATCACCTTTCTACTGCCCTCCCTGAGTATGTGAACGCGAGGTGAGTGCGTAACGGGGATGGGCTGCCAATCCCGGGCCCCGTGCGGGCTGAGTGACAGGGAGCGGGGCAATGGCAGCCCGAGCCCAGGGTTACCTCCGTGCGCCCCCGCCCTCCTCCTCCCCCTGCGCCCCGCCCGCGCAGCCCGACAGTCCGCCCCGCCCCGCCTGGGTCGCGCGCTAACTCCAGGGCTTGGCTGGCGAGCGCAGCGCAGAGCTGGGCGATGCAGGAAGCGCAGCGCAGAGCTGGGCGATGCAGGCTTGCGCTGCGCCCGAGCCCTAGCCGCGGAGGGGAACTCGGGTCCCTAGGCCGCCCTGGCCCCCCCACCCCACCCCCCGCCCTTCTCTCGCCCTTTCAGCGCCCTGGAGGGAGTGGCAGAGAGGAGGCGAGGTGGAGAACCGGTTCCCTTGCTTCCCCGCGCACCACCCGGCTTGGCGGCAGAGTTGTAGGCGCGAAGACTTCAGCGCCGCGGGCTGGAGGAGAGCGGGCCCTCAACCCCCCGTGCGGCGCCGCGGTCCCCAGCGTCTCCCACCGAGCCGCCACCTGCAGACCGATGCCGCGGGCGGCTCGTGCTGGCACAGGCTGCTCTGCCGAGCTCCGGATGCGCAGAACCCTCCTCAGTGCCTCAGTGCTCCCGCGCTCGGGAACAGCACCCGCAGGGCGCGGCCCTGCCACTTACCTGCTCCTCGGTGTCTCCAGGGGTCCCGAACCCCCACGGAGGGTGTCTGCAAATTTTCAACTCTTATTTTGCAATGTTGCAGCCCAGCATCCGTTTCCCTTGTACATTCTACTTCTGAACCAAAAGATTTTGATAGGAAACTTTCTCTTTCATACTCTGTGTCCTTCCCAGTCTCCTTCTACCAGGGACAGTCCGGTGGAAAGTGTGGCCACAGTCTCCCGCCCTTACTTTCTATCCCTCCTGCCACACAAGGAGTCTCCCTGAGGCGATTTCCCCGTATAGTTCGTACTGGCGAAGCCCATTTCCCAGTCGAACAAACTTCTCAAACACATCGACCTGAGTGGACTTGGCAAAGCACAAACAAAAACAAAAACGTGTTTTTGGCCCAATACTAATCAAGGCAGTTGTTTTAAGTGGCACCTCCTCCTTAATATTAGGCACGACTTTACTGCCTTTCGAGGAATTCCTACCCCATTTTCTTAATCCCTGTTCCCCTCCACCCCTACGGGAGGAGTGAAAAGTTTGAACTGGAGTAGGTGTGAGGTGAGGGCGAGTCGTGGTGGGGAGCACTGGCGCTGCCTGGGCTGCGGGGTCGGGAGCCCACAACGAACCGGCGCGGGGCGAGAGCAGAAAGAAGGGGGAGCCTGCTGAGTGAAAAGGGGCTGTGGCCGCCGCTCATCAAAGTGCTTCCCCCTCCCCCAAGCGACACTTTCCTTTGGAGTCCGAATAAAATACGGTAACAGAATATGATGGAGGGCACACTGTTTCCTTAACTGCTTCTCAAAGGACCCGGGAGATCTTCTTAGGATCTTTAATAAGGCTTTGGTCGGTTCTTTTGTTGATCTCTCAAAATCAACTCCTTCTAATTGAAGTTGGAGCTGAAAGCGAGCTAATGTTCAAAGAAAGTGGCCGCCAGACCAACGAAATTACATTTTTTTGGTACGATGAGGGAACATCTAATCAAAGGGGCCAAAGAGGAGGGGTGGGAGTGGGGAATGTGAAGGAGAAAAGGAGGTTTTACAAGATCCTTCTCTGGTTCACAAAAGTCAGCGACACGGGCGCTTCTCTCCAGAACAAAGACACCGCGGCCCATTCATAAAAGGGAGAGAAAGACACACAGAGAAAACAATAAAAGAAACGAAAGAAAAGGGGAAAAAAACACGAGAAAGAAAAGCTTAACAAGGAAAAGAAACTGCGCAGAGCGCAGCGCTGACCAGGGCGGGGACACACCTTAGGCTCGTGCAGGCCCCGGCGGGGTGTATAGCCGGCGAGGCCCGCGGCTCTACCCTCCCCCCACCACCACCACCTGGATGGTGCAGAGGTTTAAAGAAAGAAACGAAATACACCCTCTCCTTCGGTTCTGGGAAAAGGCGCGGGCTGGATCGCACAAGTTTTGGGGGGAAGCGAATGCGGGCGTTCTGGGGTGCGCCTTGGCAAGCATCTGCGTTCCCAGCGCAGCGCTACCCCAGCCCGGGCCTGCACGCTGTGTGCCTGGGTTAGCTCCCCAGGGCTGAGGTGCGTGCTCTGTTCTGGGCCCGCTACGGCTCGGGCTCCGGCTTCCTCCGGCCCCGTTTCGCCTGCAGCTGCAGCGCTGGGCCGAGACCGGACGCGGAGAGGTGGGGCGGCTGTGCGCGCTGGAATGTGCTCAGGCGGTCCCCAGGGCCCGCCACGCTGGAGCCCGGCGCTCTCGGGTACAGATGCTGCCACGGGCTCGGGGAAGTTGGGAGGTATCAAGTAGCACGATCCCACCCCCCAACCCCCGCCCCTAATGAGAGTATTTATCTAATCCCACATTGCTGGCGAGTTTTCTTAATGCTCTACCCATAAAATCCCGGGATTAAGAGAAGAAAAAGAAAGGAGAGAGGGAGGAGAGATGAAAGTTTCTTGTTCGCGGTGTAGACGACTGCCGCGGCCGTCGCTAGGCAAATGTCCAGGTGGGAGATGCTGGGCCAGAAGCTGAGACCGTTTCGGCAACGGCCGCTTCGCGGGGCGGCGGGGAAAAGGGGGCATCGTAGGGGCCGGGCAAGCCGACCCAGCCCAGGCCAGGAGGCGTCAGAGCTGGGCCCCGGAACCCGGATCCAGCATCCAGGTGACCTCGTGGCCGCGCCAGACTCTGGAGGACACTTGGGACGGGGGGAGGGGTTTGGCTCGGGGGCAGAGGGATACTGGCCAGGGGCAGAAGCTGTACACCCGCCGAGTGCTGTGCCCAGCCGCCGGCTGCCAACGCTCCACCTCCTCGGCGACCCCGGGGCCCGCAGCCCCTTTAGCCGCAGCGCGGGCTTCAGGTTCCCGGCCTCTGGAATTGCGGGGTTCGCGCCTGCGCTCCGGGGGCGGCCCCAGGGCACAAGGCGCCGGATTCCGGCCGCGGCGCCTTCGCCGCCGGCCGGACCCCGCGAGTCCCTGGGGTCCACGCTTAGCCGCCACTGCGGGGCGTGAGGGCGCCACAAAGCAGCCCACGTGGAAAACCCGCGAGGACCGGGCCTGGGGCAGAAGGGGCAGCAGATCTGAGGCTCGGCAGGTTCAGGGCGCCTTGGGGAGCTGCCTCTCTGTGGAGCTTCTCCGGAGGGAAGGTTCCCAGAACGCAGCGGCAACGGAGTGGGTTATGCCGGTCGCCCAAACCTCAGGCTGCTCTGGGCTGGCGATTTCGTCCGCCGGCTTCCTGGGGCTGCGAGCCGGCCTCTGGCAGCTGCCCCGGCGGAGAGCAGAGAGCAGCGGCTCGCTCTGCCCTCCTGCTTTAATACAGAGGGCAGATACCTGAGCTCATTGAGTTCCGATAACTTTTCAATAACTTAAAATCCTTGTCATGAAGAAACTCTACCGTGGCAAGTTTCTATTTTCATTTCGAAAGACTGGCAATTGAAGGCGGCTGCATGCTTTTCGAAAGGAACGTGTGTGTGTATGTATAAATGCTTGTGTGTACGTACATATATGTATGTGTGACCTAGGCAGAAGTATAAATGCTAGTGGACTGTTTTCTCTGTCTGCAGACTTGTTGAGTGGGTCTTCTTTGTTTCAAACACCTCTCTAGAGCAGTGATGGGAAACTGCCATAAAATCGCCAATTTCTGTTGCTCAGAACTTCTTGTTAAAAGTTCCTTTTCCCTTATCTCATACACACACACCTGCATGCGCTCACTCCCCCTTCATAACCCTCTTCCTTTTACTTCAGCACCTACAGACTAGCCAGTTATCAGAAATCATAGTTCTTCAGATGAATGCAACTGAAAATAATAATGTGGAAAATTCATCAAGATATTAGCATATTTTTCAGTGCTGTGGAATCAAATTTCCTCAAATCTTTAACAGATGACCCTTTACAAAAGATGATAGTTTATACTGCTTAAGAAAATATGACTAATTGCTTTTCAATTTGAATTCATGTGTCAGCAGGACCCCTCCGGGATGGTGTAAACTTATTCACCTCCAAATGCAGTCCAGTATTCTGCCCTGCCTTCAAAGGAGACATTTTTTTCCACATGAAAAGTCTTACAGATACACAAAGTTCTCTTCAAACCAGTGTCGGTTTCATTGCAAGGAAATAGCAGAGTGTTTAAGGTAAGAAAGTTTCTGCTTTTATTGAAAATTTATATATGACCTCAGTATTGTAATAAATAAACAGATAACCATTTTCACACACAAAAATGACAGTGCTATGCAAGAGAAGAAAATATTAATTGGGGGATTTACTCATAGTGGCAAGACAGACTTTTTATCAATACAGAATAAATATTAACAGCATTCTTGAGCCAATGTTGAGACCCAACAAAATGTAGGAACCAAGCTAGATGTAATAAATAATTATCCAAAGGAAAAGATGGCGCATTCTCAGAAGATAAGACCTCTTTGTAAACTGATGCATGTCAATTAGTCCCATCCTCACAGCTCACCTTCAAATCACAGGACTTGTCTCAGGCTAATAATAATGTTAAAGGGCCATCCTCTGAGGAAAGCAGAGGAAAGGAACTCTCCTATCCTTACAGTGAAATGCAAAACAATGGCAGAAAATACCACTGGTAAATAGAACACAGTTTAATAAGTAGATTGAATATGATCTAACTATAAAATTTAGGGTTACATATGGCAGGACTGGAAAAAATCATTCATGACATTTTTCTTACCCCCCTCGTACCCCCCCTCCCACCATCATTATGCTATTAACAACAACAAAAAAATGTTTTCAAATATCCTCCCATCAAAAAATGAGGGTAGGGTGTTCTTTTCTTTCTTCTTTGAATAATTTCTTGAACACTCCCAATATTAATCACTCACAAGGTGTCTGTGCGAATCTATTCCACATAATATCAAGGAAATGGTTAACCCACTCAAAAAATCCTTAAAGCTGTGTATATTATCTGGAAAGGAGGAAAAAGGGTGACGGCGGTGGTAAATAAGTACAATCCAGCCAAACAGAATGTTAAAAGTTTTAAATCAACAACGCGTCTGACTTTCTCTGGTCTGGGGACCCAACACTAAGATGTTGGCAAAGAGTCTGGTCCGGCTGCTACTGAAGAACACATTTCTCTTCTTTCTTGGCCATCTTGCCTTTGTTTTGCTCCAGAGTTCGCTCCAAATGTTCATCTTCTTCTTCGGCCCTGGAAGTCGAACAGGAAACAAAATTATTTTCCTTCATAGAGAGCAAATGGCACTCCCTTTTCCCCCCTGCACTCCGTGCCCCAGAGGGTATGGGCATCAAGGGGCCAGCGGGAGGCTTCCCTGCCCACCAAAGACCTCTGGGCTTAAGTTTCCAAAAACTTCTGGGCCCCTCAGCAGGCGGCAGAGCCTCGACCCCGACCCCACCGCCACTCACTGCTTCTCTTGCGCGTCTAGGTCCCTGACGAGCGCGTCGCGCTTGTTCACCAGAGCTACCAGCTCATCCAGCAGGAGTTGCTCACGTCTCTTCTGGGCCTCAGTCTTCTGCCAGTCTGCAGAGGACAGGAGGCTCGTCATCCGCCCGTTGGACCTCTGCACACCCCACCCTCCCCTTCCCGCCTTTTTCAGTTTCCTTTTATTTCCCCGAAAACCGTATTACAGAACCACTAGCTAGTGTTTTGCGGAGAGTTTGTCAGTCATAGTAACAATTCACCTCTAAAACCCTGCTTTCTAAAATTTCCCGCAGATGGAGATGGCTATGGCTGAGCTGGAACCAGAAAAGGGGACCAGGTGTGAGCCAGTGGCCAGCCGGAGGCGCGCACCTGATTTCAGCCGAAGTGGGGGAGGGAGAGCTGGAGGCCCGGAAGAGGTCGGCCCGAAGCTCGGTGGTGGGGGATGTGGGTAAATGAGGAGGCGGGAAGCAGAGATGGGCGATAAAATCATTCTGAAAAGGCTAGAGAATCTGCTTGAGAACCGATTCTCCTCCCCCACCCCCAAGCTCACCCCATACAGCCCATTCTTCGCTAATTTCCTCTTCGCTCTATTTTAGCAGTTGGATGTATCTCACACTGGGCGCCATATGCTTCACAATAACTTTAAAAGTAGTGAATCGGCTAATTAGCATTTTTCTTTGAAGTAAAAAATAAATTTGCTCTGCAATATTACACTGCAGCTCTCGATCGCATCACAGCCAGTTTTCTTTTGGAGAGGTTGGCTGGGGATTTCAAATCAAAGCACTATTGCAAAGGAAAAATCACATACTTCTTTTTAAAACCCCATGTTAAAGGTTGGAAAATCCGATGGGCAGTGCCTTTTTTCCATGGGCAGTAGCAGTTTTTTGGTTTTAGGGTCCAAAATATATTTCGTAATCTTTGCTGGTCTGATAATTTCCTTAAGATGAGCAGCAGTTTGGTTTAATAAAAACAGGACCTAATCGAACATTTAAAGCACTTTTGAAACCAAAGCCAACTGCTCTCTGGCCAGACTGTAAGGGCTTGTAGCTGTCAATCAACTCCCAGTCTACCCCGCCTCCCTCATTAGGAAGGTAAACAATGAAAAGAAGAAGTAGATGATGAGGCAGATAGCAGAACAAATGAGGACCTAGAGGGAAACAGGACACCAACTTAAAAAAAAAAAAAAACAAGCCAAGGCCACTGACTCATGCAGCCCCCTCCCCCTGCAAAGGCACTTTCCAAAAAAAAAAAAAAAAAAAACCCAGAAAGAAGTGCAATCCTTTCGCGTTTCTCTCTTCTCTCCATTGCCCTGGGCAATCATGTTAAAACTCACATGGCTGGTGCTTATTCAGATAAACCTAACAATGCACACCGCTGGTTACCATGTGAATCTTCAGAAACCACACAAGAATGTGCTGGTTCAAATCCCCCCTACCCTCTCCAAAGCAAAATTTATTCAAGACAGCAAACTGCTCAGCAGCTTTATGAAAGCAAATGGTGCTAGAGGGAATTCTATCTTGTATTTACAAATTAAAAATTAGATGCATCATCATGCAATAAAGGCTAGAATAGCAGCAAGAAGCTAAAATGGTTTATTCAATTTTATCACTATTCCTTTCATTATAAGCTCAAAAACATATATACATATACATGAAACATGCCATATATTAATTATCCACATTCAATACAAAACCTCACACAAATAAACGGTCACATTGCATTCTCATAAAAAATCTTTAAAAAAACTGTACTTAATAAAAAATATTCTATAGGATGGAGAATAAAGAAACTATTACTATGGAAAGGTATTTTTTCTAAGCCCCCCAAATTTTGAAATAATACTGAAACTAAAACTGAAGAAAAGCCCTATCTATAACAATTTTATTCCTTGGATTAAAATGCTACTGAGTTTCAGGAATGCTGGACAATTTTCTAATCTGGTTCTTGTTCTTCATCAGTCTCATTTTATACACCAGATATATTACTACACCTCTTCAGGTTGGGAAGATCTTAAAGGTCATCTAGTCTAATTTCAGGTAACCGTAGTTCTAGAAATGTTAACTCTGAGAAAAACCTGCTGAATTTATAAAAAATTTGTAACTGAATTTTATAATTATTAAGATTGCTAATTTTGATGACTACCAGTTTTTCCATTCCAACAAGAAATCATTCTGATTATAGCTTTAATTTATAATTCTTTATTTCTAAAACATTTTGATAAAAGTTTACAACTGGAAAATTTTCTCCACCATACACTTAAAAACTATAGTTAAATGGAAAAATACACAATTTTTTGAAATAATAAAAATTTAAGACACATAATTTCTTATTTAAATTATCCTTCTCTGCACTTGACCAGTGATTTTTAAGGCTTTAATTAATAATCATAAATATCAAGATTTCCTTAATTTTTTTAAAAAATAAGACTAACAATATATATGAGGGAAAATATTTTTAACCCCTGAAATAGAGTAATTTTTTAAATCTTAACCTTTTCTATGCTCAATTTCCCATAACTGTAACAAAAACATTTTAAAGTTGTAAGTATTTAGGTACTTTTCATCATTTCAAATTTAATTGACATGCTAATTTAATATGTTCCAGCATAAATGAATAAGATTTTTCAAAATAAATCTGTTATTACAATATTAATATCTATCTATAAAATATTAGTCATTATAGAGAAAATAGCTATGTGTAGTGAGCACATTTTATATTAGAGAAACTATTTTTCTTTGGATTTGCTTTTCATGGGAGTAAATTTATATACACACATAATTATCCAAATGCTAGTTTGGTACATTAAGTAAATTATCTTGATGGTTTAAAAAAAATATTTAATACCTTTAAAACTGATCAAGAGTCACATTTGTATGGTCAAGTCTAAATTTAAAAATTAAAAAATTCCTTTTTAAGATAGCTTTAACTAGATATAATGTTATGTTTTAAAAACTTGTATGTAACTTTATGTGTTACCTATTACATGTTTTAAGTATTATTCACCTATAACTCCAGTCACAGCTAGTTAGATGCACCGACTTTGGCTTGGGCAGACTATAATGTGTGTTCTGATTAATTTCAAGATTCCAGTATACTTTTGCTACAAAAGCCATATCTTCTCACAACAAACAGGATTAAGTTCTGATGCTGCATTTGAGCCAAAGTGTTGAAATAAAGACATTTTGTTTATGTCCATGTGCACTGAATTGTTTTGTTAATTTAAAAAACTTTTTTATATATAGGGCCAATTATTTATTCCCGATTCGATTTATTTGCTGAAGTTGATAACTATCTTGGAAAAAAGGAAAAAGAAATACCTATAAATACTTTTATAGAGAGGACCTAAAGTTCTTGTAGTAAACCTTCCACCTTGCCACTAAAAATAAGCCGGCACTTTGATGAAAATTAACACTAGTTTTGTAAAGAGCGCATTGGGGGATTGCAGTCAAGTCTTATCTTTAGTTCCAGTCAACTAGCAATCCTGAAAGAGTTTGCATCATCATCAGAGCAGGCCATTTGATAGGATTCTACCGCTGTACCTAATCAATCTATGGAAGACTGTGGTTGTGCTGTGCAACAAAGCTAAAATAGATTTACAAATGGGGTTTTAGGGGATAAGCTCCTCCACAGGATTACATATTGATTTTAAATATAAAAAGCTTATCATATAAACCATAACTACAAAAATAGTGAACCTATGCATAAATCCCTTTAGAAGAGCACCCACTTCAAACTCTAAGCCAAGAATAAATCAAGATGTACAAAATCCTAGAGAAGATCCATTTCTTGTGCAGAAAATGAACATACCACTTTCTAAAAGCCCACCCCAATGTGTACAGAAATGAATTTATCTTTCCTAAGGGGGCATTAAATAATCCGGAACAAAAATAACTATAGGAAAGTATCTGAAAAATGTTTGTTAGCTTAAGGGATCCTACAACTTAGCTCAGCAGAGTGAAACTCCTGCTATGAAAAACACCTCAGGGGGAAAACAAGGCAAAAAGCAGGCCAAAGTGAGTACTGATTCTCAGAAGAATAGATGTAGTGAACATTATTATTATTATTTTGCTCTCAAACCAAGCTGTTCATATTTCTTTCAATATGCTGTGGCTATTAATATTGTGTGCTTTTCTCCCAGTGAATGGTTTCAGCAGCAGATTTATTTGAAAAGATTTTAGTTTATTTAGTAGAAAAAACATCTTATGGCTACTACATAGAAGAGGTGAGAAAGAACAGAGGAATGAACTTTAAAACAGGAAAACAAAGCAAAACCAACTAGTGTTGCCTGCTCGTGTGTTTTCCTGTGGTGTTTGTACATTGCAAAAGACTACTGAACTAACTACGTGTGTGTCACATCCATTCTAATGGTTGGCTCAGAACTGGCCATTTCGATGGTCAGTGTCTCTCAAAGTCAGGCCAGTTCTCACAATGCCTAGGCTAGTGCGACAGCCCTCTCTATAAGAAAGTGTCTTTATTTGTAATCAACAGGCTGTTTCTTTCCTCCAAGTCTCTCTCTCTTCCCCCCCCTTTTTTTCTCTCTCAAGCAGCAACAGAAACTGGCTAAGAGATTTAAGGCACAACCACATATGAAACAATGGTATTAGTTAAAAATAAAACAAAACAAAGTTTGAAAAAGAAAAAGTTATTTTTTTTCTCTCTTAACAATTACTTCTTTCTACTAGTCTTCCATATGTATAAGAAGTGCACGCAGATAAAATATTATATTATTTAAGATCATAGGTCTGGTATGTAGGGATAGGATTGCCAATAAAACTGGGATCTTTTATATGTGTCATTGCCCTCCTTTTAAGATGGTATTTCATAATAATATTGGTTTTAGGATAGAAGCAATAGCTGCCTTAAAAGTCAACTGTATTGTATCAAGCTGTATTTTAGGGATGATTTCACTTATTATTGCACACGAGGGAGTGGGCAAAAAAATTTTTTTAATTCTCTGTATTGAGCGTAGTGTATAATAAATCTATATAAAAATTATATAATAAATTATGTTATGCATACTATATATACACATACATTTTAAATTGTACACAAATATATATACCATATAAATAGTATTCGCTGTACCTACCTTTCACTATTGAGCTTTACAATCTCTTAAAAACTTTAATGACCACAAAAATTACATACAGATGAAAAATACCATTTAGTATACTTGTACATTTTATTTCAATGGCAAGTTTCACAGAACTTCTTAAATAAATTTGACAAATTTTACAGTCATTTTCAGTGGTATAATTTGATACATTTGGATTGCCACTTGTAGAAAATTAGCTATCCGAAACCTTTAAAAATGAGTCTGATTTCCAAATGAGGATTTGTAAGTGTTGTTAGTAACATTTATCAAGTGAGATTATGGGCCATAAAAGTAATTAAAAATAAAACTTCTATAAATGTGTAAGATACTATTTAGATAAATAAGCATGTATTTTATCTAATAACAGTATTAATTAAAATGTTATAAAAATATATGGTTTCATTTGTCTTCCCTTTACAAACTTAACTTTCCAGTTTTTGAACTAATTAGAATTGACTTATTATAGATCAGGTACCTTATCAGGTAAAGAAGGAAATTACCATGGACAGTCAATGGGTTAAGAGGTCAATATAGAATAGGAAAATCAATTTGCATTGATTAGACAAAAGGTCCATTTTACAGAGCCCAATGGATTAGCTTTTAAGCAGACAGACATCTTTAACTATGAAACATTTTCAACTAAGTATAAGAACAGCATTCTAAAACACCCAATAATTTTTTAAAAATCTTATTAGTATATGCCATAGTTAAGCTAGCTGATGTTTACTGATATTATGAACCATGCTTAGGATTAGTACATAATTCATTTAAAACCTTTATGAAAAAAGTGTGAAAGTGTTTCGTTTCCATCTTATGCCAATCTTTGTCTGAATAATCATTTAATAGGAGTTGGAATCTTAAGAACTATAGTAGATTGGATAGTGCCATTTTTCAGGGTTGACATCAATTAAATATTAAGGTAAAATTTAGAGTCTGAATGTGAAGAATCAAAATGATAAGTATTTCTCAAACCTCCCCAGTGGAAAAACTTTAAATTGCACATAGTAAAATGTAACTAAATAATTTAACTCCTTATATGTTTCATTTTATTGACATTTAAGCTTACTGACAAACATTAAGACAATTCTGTGTTTCATAGCAAGATAATGATTATTTATCTGAATCAAGGTCCTTAGGTTTAACATAACTAATGTTTTTTTATTCTAAGGCATTTTCTAAGGTCTCTAGTCAGACCACACCTAGGGAGACCAGAAGTGTATTATTACACTCTTTAAATCTCTCTTGACAATTGACACCTCACATACCTCACTACACCATAGCATTTCTTACCTTCAATGGCTAGCATTGCCCGCAATTCCCGATTCAGCAGCTCATACCGTCGTTCTAAATCATGTTCTTTTTCCCTAGGCAAGTGGCAAAAGTTCATCAATATGCTAATTACTAAATCATTAAACACTTAAAAGAACCTTTAGGTTACATTGATTTTAGGACTCATAACTGACTTTTCTCTTTAACTTTAAGCTACTCCAAACAAATGATACACAAACCTAAAACCTTCCTCAGGTTGAATATTTACTAGGGCTATTATTTTTCTCCTTCAATTTTGAATTGCACAGAGGTATATTTTAATCTGCAAATAAGTAGTCTCATTCTTCAAAGCTTCTTGTATTAAGTGCCAGGTATAAGACTATTTTGCAAATGGTTTTCATAGTTCACAACACTCTTTTGTCTAGAACTTTATGTGCAAATACAAGAAACATGACAATAGTGATAGTGCAAATTTAACATGGTGACAATTAAAAATCTGGGATTAGTTAACTTTTGTACTTCTTCATAACTCTTTTATCAAGTTCAGACATAGCAGAAATGACAAAAACAGCTGTTGTCACTAAAATAAAACACCAGGAAGCTGGTTCCTTCCCAAACTAGGTAGCATAATATAAGAACCTTCCCAGGTAGCAAAAAGGAACAACCACTAAGCCCTATAGTAAACTAAATGCTAAGAACTAAGAATGCTTACATATGGTCTCGTCTACAATTTACTGTAATTTTTATAGTCATTAAAAGGTCACTTCTCTGTAACTCATTCATCTTTTATCCCCAAATTTAGGGTAACATCATCTGTAGAAGAAAAAGGTACTTTTGTCTTTATTAAGAGTTATTTTAATTTTTGACTTAAACTTTGATGTTAAATAAATTTCGATTTTTCCCCCTCTAAACCATTTATATCAAACCTCCTTTTTGTGTACAAAGCTTTATTTCTTAAATATAAAAATTGTTTATATTCATTGGCTTTCAGTATAATGAACTTTTTTACTATCACTATTTTAAAGTTCTTACTGTTCAGATGAAAACTGGTTATATACTATTCTTTCATATAAAATAAACTGTAACTCTAAGGAAAGAAAAAAATTAGGCCTAATAAATATGAAACCCCAAACAGTAACAAAAAGCCTAAGATCCATCAATGTTGTAGGGAAAAAAACAGCTGTGAATACTTACAGGAGGGAGAGCTGGTTCATTCTCCTTATTAAGGCATTTTTCTTATTAACTAACATAAACCATTCCTGCATCATAGCTTCTTCTTCTTCTGTGTTTCTTCCTATAATTCAGGAAGAGTTATTTCTTCTTATATGACATTCAGAAGCAAATAACAGTTTAGCAGAAGTATTGTTTTTAACATGCAACATTTCGGCTACCTCGATAGTACAAATTATACAGTTTACAACAACGTAAGATTAAAGTCCAAGGCCTGAAAAAAGAAATCGATATTTAAAAATTCATAATCTTCTACATCCAATCTTCTAAAGCTGGTATCATTCAGAATGTATATTCCAGTCCCCCTGAACATATCTATAGACCGACCATACAAAAGGGTTCCAACTTTTAAATCCTCCCCAGGGGCTGATTTGTTATTATATTTCAATGAGAAACTCATGGCGCTGACAAACATGTGGCCATGATAAAAAAATTTTTTAAATCATTATGAGAATTACAAGACTAGCAGGAAGATCAGAGAAGTCCAGAGATTTTGTGAAAGCTTCTACTTGTAGAGACTTGAATTTTTCTTAGTTTTCTCTCCCAAAGTAAACTAAAAACATAGTGCATATACCATTCTGGAAGTCATCATCCCTAATATGGTAAACTCTTACAAATTATTTGAAATACATTGTAAATGACCAGGTTATAAAAAAATGCTTATAGCTATCTGAAAAAGCACATTATAATGAACATAACAATGTCAGTAAATCAGAAAACATTTGAGCAGAGAGTTGGTGTAACATTTTAGATTATAAATTTACTAACTGCACATTTAAAATTCACTTTTCCTAATATCCACTCCATCACCTACACTACTGCCCTCCCCCAAAGGCCACTGCATCGAGGATTATAATATATATAATTCATATTTGGTATTATTCATGTAGAAGTAGACCACAATCATACTAAAAAAAAATTACCCCCCACCTTGTTACATACTCTCCTTTCAAATTAATTGTACCTAGTCAAATGTATAATTTTTACCCCAAATTTAACCCATTATTGGTTTATTGTTTTGCTAGGTCATTATTTAATACTTCAGTCCACCTTCTGTACAGATTCATAGGGTTAACTAAAGTATCCAAAAACAAATTAAATACCCCACAGCTAGGACTCAATATCCCAGCTAAGTGTCTTAAGTTTTTTTTTCTTATTAAGCGAGATATTTTCTTTTACCTCAAACACATTTTAAAAATTCAAACAGTACAGCGGTATAATTGAGTAAAAAGTCAAATCCTCTTTCACCAACCTCACCCTCCCAATTCCCCACTCTACTCCTCTTCCCCAGAAGTAAGCACTGTTACCATTTAGCGTATCTCCTTCCAGACCACATAGCTATCACACACAGAGATAACTCATGTACAGATACATACAGGTGTCTTTTCTTTAACATAAGTGAGATCATATCATACAGGGGTGGGCAAAAGTACAGTTGTGAGTACATGAAACAGTTTATTCTTGTATTATTATTTATTAATTATTATATTATTTAACTTTATTATTAACCTACTTTTGCCCACCCCTGTATATTGCCCAGTGATGTGCTTTTGTCATGTTTAAAGATATACTTCATTCTTTTTAATACTTGCATAAATTATGGATGTGCCATTTAATTAACTATTTCTACATTGATAGAAATTTGAAGTAAAATTTAGAATGAAAATAGAGTAAAAAGAGGTGTTTTGGGTGCAAAAGATTAAACATATACTCCACAGAATCCTTGTAAAAATAGATATCTGTTGTTCATCATTAGGGAGAATAGTGAGGATATGTGTCTCTTCATTAAATGCTGTTAAAACTTTATGTTACAGAGCAGACAGGATAGATTTTTTAAGAGTATGAACAAAAGTCTTTATTGTTTTACAGTATTTTTAATCTCTCTTTTAGGGTAGCTGGTTTTGTATTCACTTTAGGCCATGTGATGTCTTGACACTAGTCATGTGATATAGGCTGCGATAGGAACAAATCCCTGGGTAGCAACAAAAGAAGAAAGAGTAAAAAGAAAAAGCTGAGAAAAAGCTTGCAATTTGGAAAAAGGCCAATTGTGCCCTGGTGAAGGCCTTTTTGATCACTGAAATCACACATGTGTGCAATATTAATAGGTGCAGTTTTTATGACATTTTATTTTCTGACTAAAGACTTAATTCTTCTGTTCATAATCTAAGTATCTTTTAAAAATACAGACGTATTAAAACTTTGTTTTGAGTTTAACTTAACCTATAATTGAGGCTTTCGGGGAATACTAGAAGCAACCTGCCTACTCTTAAATTAGCATCATTTTCTTCAATGGGAGACTGCATCTTGACAATAACAATATTGACGTGGTCCTATGTTATTTTCAGTTTGACTCATGCCTATGATTTCTAGGTGAGACTAAAAATCCCCCTCCCCTAATTGTTAGGAAATAACTAGTAATATAAGAGTTTTATGTTTCAAAGGAAATAAGCCTAACAATAAGAAATATTTAAAGACATTACATATTACTACAGAGATTATATAAATTAACTGAAAACCATAGTTAAGGTTAAATCAATTATGTTACTCCTTATTTGAGATGGTACACGATGATGGAAATCTATACTTAACTGAATAATAAAAAAATTAAACTTTTTCCTAATACATCATTACACTATTGTTTTTAGGGACCTAAAAAATTTTAAATTTAAAAAGCTTTTTTAAAAGCCAGTAAGTTAAACCATTACAAATTAATCCTGACTTTAATAACTGGTTAAAGACCCCTTTAGCTTTATAAGTAACAAAAAATATTAAAGCCTGTGATCACAGTGAGCTTTTTTCATTTCTCCTCTAACCATTTGTTATTTAATCCAATACTAGTAATCCAATTTGTCCATCAGACTTTTAAAGGGCAGAATGCAACTTCCTCAGCTTAGACACTTTTCAAAGTACAATATATTTTTCAAATGAATGCTGGATGTTTCATTTTTCCCAACTGTTCCTAGCTCTAATGCATGAGGAAAAAAAAGAACAAGATGAACATTGTTCATACTGATTAAGTAAGAGCTCATTAAAGAGCTGTCAGTGCAGTACTTTGAATATGCATGAAGCATATAATCAGATCTAGTACCGTCACTAGAGGAGAATACGGTAAGTACAAAGGATTGATTTAATTACTTAGAGTGGGCTGTGGTGGTAAAGCAGTCTTGTTAGTGCAAAAAGAAAAAGAGGCTGTATTCTGGCACTGTTAGAAAAAAGGCAGTTTTAGCTTCTGCCACAATACATAATCTCAGAATAAAGCACTTTACATTGTAGCTTAAAATGAAGACTGTCATTATTTTATAAAATGGCCATAAATCATTTTTTGTTTCACTTTACATGATTACTCTTTCAAAATTATTTTTGATTTGTACTTACCACTACATTATCACCTTACAATCAGACACTGATACTTCAAAAAAAATTTTTAAATTTTATGAACTGAAAAATTTAAGACATGTACTATCAAAAAGACCACTTTGAAATTTAAACAACGTGGAAAAACTACAAGTCAGTGTAGTTAGTAAAATGTGAAAGACTGCCTGAGTTATATTTTAAAACACAGTGCCTCAGGTTTATTACAAATATATAACCAATAAAAATATCACTATAACATTGTTTCCTTATAGACTTCTGTTTATTCTGCCTCCAGGAACCCAGTGTCTTTTCTGACAACACAATGTCTTCAATTAATGTCAGTTTTGTCTTTTAATCAATTAGTGTAGCTGGAATACGATTTGTAAAAATTGTTAAATCATCAAGAATAATGACAATGGCAGGAAAAGTAACTATGTAAATATAACTTTGAATCATTCTTCCTATCACATAGTTAACAAAAGCCACTTAATAGCCTGATACAGAGCTCTACATATTTCATATATGTTAGTTGACTAGAGTAACCACTTTTATATATCATTCATTTCCTGAAAAAAAAAAAAAGATTTAAAGTTAAGGTTTAATTTCATTCAAGAATTCATCCAGGAGTTTGTATATAGTTTTCATTTATTTTTTTCAGAAGTAGTGTTTTCAATGTAAATTTTTTAAATGAGTAAAAGTAGAGTGATGTCAAAAACCTAAAATCTTGAAGCACAGTTTGGAAGACTGTAGCTGTGTACCAATTAACTTTCCTCATTAATCTTTCATCATAAAATTATCTATTTAGAAAGATTTATTTTTAGATAGTGAATTCCCATATAAATGCAAAATAAAGGCCAATATAATTTTAGCTAGAAAAAAGATAAATAGGAAAGAATTAAAACACAAAGAAGCAGACTGTTGTACATATAAACAAACTGAAGATTTTCCACCATGAAAACATTAAAGAATGCTGAACTCTTGCCATAGCCCCATAGCGGAGATGGCTGACTAGTGATCAGATATGGCCTTAAAGGGCACACACAGCAAACACAGCAAAGCCAAACCAAACATCAAAACAAAAAAGTTGCTATTATAAATTGTCCTGATGGTATGATTACATGAATATGACCTTTGGAAGACATAATATATTACAATAGAGAGACACATAAAGGTGTCTAACTAACTGGAAAAAACATTTTAATAATGAAGGAAGTGAAATCTGGCAGATTTATCTAACACATGAGAAGATGAATTTATTGCAGTTACGTGGGCTCATGTACACATGCACTCCACAGTTGACACTATTGCAGGGCTCTGGTGCCCCAGTTTCAGAAAATATTTTAAACTTAAGAAATAGAACTTTATTATAAAAACAAATTTTACTATATGAGAGAGCAGCTAATAAATGTTTCTACTCCAAGAATATCCTCAAACAGCAATCAACATAAAAGAAGCTAATAACCTTTATTGATGATTTCAACAGCAGTTGTCTTAAAACTATTTGCTCAGCATGATGTATTTATTATAGTGTTAGAATATACATTTGGGGGCAAATCCTGTCTCCTTTTGTTTAAGTACAATAAAAATGAACACACCCTCAAATTAAACACACCTTTCATTTACCCATTTAGTAAAACAATGTGGGGATTCAGGGTAACATCTCTGTGCAGATAACTTCTGACAGACTTCTACATATACACTTTTTACAGGAGGAGGTAGAGGAAACTTTGCCAAAATACCAACCCCCAACAAGCTTATAGGTAAGAAGAAGCCATTTCTCAAGGTTGAAAACTAACAGCAGTCTTCCTGTACCAACTCCTTAGTAGAGTCAAAGAGCCTTTTTATGCCAAAGGTCAGTGCTAGAGTTCTCAAAAGGCAAACTAAGCACAAACTTAAGATAGAAAACAAAACAAAACATGGAAGTAGTCTTCATGGGAAAATTATAAATGATAAAATTTGCTATATTTATTTACAGTTTTAGCATTTAAAAAAAAGTACATATGGGATGGGGTTGACCCCGAACTAGTGCTAAAAGCCTTTAAAGGCATAATATAACCCCCATTTCAAGTAACACATGATTATCTTGACTACCTATAAATAGGTACTTGGCTAATGGTAGAAAACACTTAGGACAGAACTCTGAAACTGTGTTTTTAAGGTACATTTAAAATATTTTGTAAAATGGAATGGAGTAAGTTAGTGGGTCACTTTTATAGGCATCATTCAACCAAATGGACTGGATTCTACTTGAAGAACCAATTAGGCATCCTCCACTACAGGGAAAATGTGCATGTGAGCCATGCTTACAGATGGAGAGTGTCCCCAGCCACTTCTCCCCTCTCATGAAGCCCTTTTTGTTTGGACTGCACTTGGCAGACTCCTCTCTGCCCCTCTCTGTCCTACGGCCTTCTCACAGTCATGCCACAGAAATGACAAAACAGTGGCTCTAGAGGTGACAGACATTCATGTTGAAGAAGACCATGAAGAGCTGAATAAAATTATTTCTTGAAAAGTAGTAACAATATTTTTAGATGAATGTATTTAAAGATACATGATTTTAAACATGTATGTACTTGTCCCTAAATTATATATTACAAAAGATCTTTTAAACTTTTATATGTTCAAGTAGGTCAAAATTTCTGGTGGGGAATCTTCTTATTGAGAGAATAGGCATTCATCTTTTTTTTTTTAGGTCATTTGGCACATAGCTTTACATAGGATGGTCTGGGACACAATCTATAATTTAAGTACTTTATGGAAAAGCACCTGACTCATAATGAACATTAGAATAAAGGCCTCTTGTAAATAAATTAAGGAGTACCTTTATGAATGTTTACCTACATTAATTCCTAGAAACTTCTTGGATACACTATAAATTCTGGTAGGTCCAATTTATTTCCATCTACAGTTTTTGTGACTGGTTAGATCTGTCATTTTGAATGTGATGCAAATAAGATGAACATTAAGTCTGTATTCATAACAGCTTTTGTCCAGTTTGGTTAAAAAAGTGGGCTGAGTCCCTTATTCTTAGACTGATTAACCTCTCTAAACTTCAGTTTCTCCATCCCTATAAGAATAACCACATTATTTACCTCATATGGTTGTTAGAGGAATTAAATGAGAAATGTAAAGTCCTTAGCACAGTACTCAATGATGACGATAATGAAGAGGGTGATGATGACATGCGGTAAGCTAGGAACTGGACATACAAAGATGTGGTGTCCTCTGAAAAAGCATTCATAGTCTAGTGTGAAGACAGACACATAATTAGGAATAGCTGGAGGGAGGGTAAATTTCTAAAATTTATGGACACAAATTATATCTCAAATCTTTGTTAGTTGTACAAAGTCTACAGTAGGTCATTGGTCACAAGAGGGATAGGTGAGAAATGTGGGTGAATCAGTACAAACTCATCTCTGCAGCTAGAAAAACAAAGTGAATGCCCTAATGGGTCATCACCGTCACTGGTGCAAAGGAAAGACATCCAGAACCATGTGACACAACAATGTGGCTATGCTCCAGGTAATGACAGTCTAGTTATTTGAAGTGAGTTTAGAGATTTAAAAACAAAGTAGATCATGGATACTGCTTAATATTTTAAAAAGTTAAATATTAAGATTAAAAATTATGGGCTAAAAGAACAGATTGAAAAATTTACTAGTTATCAAAATAAAGTTAAAAAAGAAAGTGACAATTTTAAGTATGAACTGATGTAATTTTAAAAGAAAATCCTTAACAAAAATCAAATATTTATAAAGTGCTCTGGCTGGTATGGCTCAGTGGATTACATGCTGGCCTGTGAAATGAAAGGTTGCTGGTTCAATTCAGGTGAGGACACACACCAGGGTTGCAGGCCAAGTCCCCAGTAGGGGGTGTGTGAGAGGCAATAGATCCATGTTTCTCTTACACATCATTGTTTTTCTCCCACTCTTTCTCCCTCCCTTCCTCCTCTCTCTGAAAATAAATAAATGAAATCTATAAAAATAAAATAAAATATTTATAAAGCAAAAACCTTCATTGAGAAAGCAAGTTTTCATCACTTTTACAGAAAAACATTTTGATATTAAAACAAAGCCTCTTTAAAATCAGGTTATGAAATTGGTAATATAGATAAGATGGCTGATTTACTAAATGCCAGGAGAGAAGAACAGATTCTGTTCAGAGTATAGATTAAATAACCTATAACTTTAAAATATAGATGGACAAACCAGGTAGATATGCTCCGAAAAGTCTTTTCTTTTTAAAATTTTTATTTATTTATTTTTAGAGAGGGGGGAAGGAAGGGAGAAAGAAAGGGAGAGAAATACCAATGTGTGGTTGCCTCTGGTGCATCCTCTATTGGGGACCTGGCCTGCAACCCAGGCACATGCCCTCACTTGGAATCGAACCAGCAACCCTTTGGTCACAGGTCAGCACTCAATCCACTGAGCTACACCAGACAGAGCTCACTAGTTATTCTTATATGTGCCCTGACCAACTATTGAATCCACAACCCTGGCTTACTCAGACAATGGTCTAACCAACTGAGCTACCCAGATGGGGCCAAGTCTTTTTTTTTTTAATAGTTTCTACAAAGATGTATTATGTAGTCAGTTAGCTACTCCTTTAAGTAACCTCCTCCTGTGTTGTTTAAACTTTTAAAATGTCCTTTAAAAATCATATCCAGGATGTCCCCAGAACCTAAAGTTTCCAAAAAGGGATGAGTTCAACCGCTAAACCCCAATGTACTACCTGCAGAATGACTACTTCTTTTACTCTGTACCTTCTTTGATCTTGCTTGGTTTCAGCCAACCAGGTACCACTAACTTATCCTTTCTTATGTACCTTCTTAAATACTTTTATTTGGTGAGAGAGGGCTGAAGGGAATTATGCCTGTCCCCTTCTAGCCTATGGTCACATTCATTCTCAAAACACAGAAGCCTAATGAAAGCAGGATCCTGCAAAACCATCTCCAGCAGCCTTATAACCTGCATAGGGCTTCAATTACTACACAACATTTTTTTAAAAGATTTTATTTATGTATCTTTAGAGGGGAAAGGAAGGAGAGAGAGAGAAATATCAATGTATGGTTGCCTCTGGTGTGTCCCCTGCACATGCAACCCAGGCATGTGCCCTGACTAGGAAGAGAACCACGATCCTGTGGTTCGCAGGCCCGCGCTCAATCCACTGAGCTACACCAGCCAGGGCTTACTACACAACATTTTGAATCAAATGCAGTGGGTGCTGTTTTTCAAGATCAGGCCAGGTGACTACTGTGTTTCAACACTATACTATTTCATCTAATGTCCCTCAACCTTCTCAGTGGAGCCATTCTCTTCACCAGGATACACAAAAGACCTTAATGATGGACTTGTGTTCACAGTGCTGTTTCCTGAAGCCCTGGGAAAAACAGTGTCTCAGGCCATCTACGTCATATACTCCCTTTTTACATCACTAATAACCAATAACTTTCTCATCAGCTGGCAATAATAATGATAATGATGATGGTGACAGCACTGAATACTAAATGAGGTTATATAACTTACCTAAAGCAATAGAGCTAGTTAGGGATTAGTTAATTCAAGCAATCTGTCTCATGAATAACCACTCTTGCCACCAGCCACTCTTGGCCACCCTACTTGACATAGGTAACCAGTCTTACCAGAAAAGGCCCTTTATTTAGCATTCAGGCCAACCCTGACAAAGCCTTCAGAGTGGCTGATAAGCAAAACAAAAAACCAAAAAGCAAACCTTCAAGCTGCTTATAAACAAACAAACAAACAAACAATTTTGTTCACTTAGTTCATCTATTACTAGAAAGGATTTAGTTTACTCTTCCCGGGGAGGCCCCTGGGACTTAACAATGACATCAGAGCAGTACATCAGGGGATGTCAACGGGACTCAGCCTTTTCTCCTATGCAGATGTGACCATAAGATTCTTGAAGTATAGTTTGGTGTACAATGTCTCCCAAACAGGGGATTCCAGAAAGAGACTTGCTCACTTGTTGGGCAACTCTAAGCTACTATGACTTCAGTTGAGCATTTAAGGGATCCTTCAAGGAAAATGGCCCAAACAAAAATGCTCTGCCTAGTACTGAATTATCAGGTTGTATTCAAGTTCCAGCTCTGTTCTTTAAGAGATATGGGAACTTTGGTAAACTACTTAATCTTCTGATGCCTCGCTTTCCGCATTTGTAAAATCAATATGATAGTTCTACTACATAAGATTTTAAAAAAGATTGACTCAATATATGTAAAACATTTAGAATAGTTTCTGCTTGTAATAAATGCTATTGTAAATGTCTTTCTCTTTCTCTCATATGCACATGGTACAGAACCACATTCTTTTTTTAAAAAAGGATTTCATTTATTTATAGAGAGTGGGGAAGGAAGGAGGAAAGAGAGGGAGAAAAATATAGATGTTCAAAGGAAATATCAACTGGTTGCCTCTCACACATGGCCCTGCCGGGGGCCTGGCCCAACCCAGGCATGTGCCCTGACTGGGAATCTAACCAGCCACCTCTGACAACCAATCCACTGAGCTATACTAGTCAGGGCAGAACCAATTCTTTATTCAAGTTTTAGAGTTACCCTTGGTGTGTAATTCCTAGGATTAGTGATGGAGCAAGGCAAGGTGATTCCACCTGACAGAGTCTTACAGTTTTTCTGATTGCCTCTGCAAGCACCAAAAAGACCTACCCACAAGAGGCAAGCACAATGGGCAATCTCGTGCAAGTCTTAAAATGTTAGTTCCATTGAGCATGACATTTCTAATGTCTACACATATATATTTTACTGGATCAATCAACCAAAAAGTATCCTGCCACCATTTCAACTTTTCATTCCCCTAAACTATGGAAGCCCATCAACTACCCATTACCCAGTTTTCTTAAAGGTACTACTAAAATGCAACGCCCTCATGAGACATCCCTATTCCCAAGGTTACACATGTTCTGATAAGTCTATTCCAAAGGTTCTCTGGCTTATATAGCAGTTCTTTCAGTCAAAAATTCAAAGAAAAAAAATCAAATTTGTGACTTGTAGAATCTTTAGAATTCCCAAAGATAAAGTTATTTTCAAATTTTCTCAATTTAATCCCTAGGATAAATTCAATTCCCTCTTTTATCGTGATATAGATTTAAAGATACTCCTTAGGCTGAAGAATATCATGCTTCCCCAAGAGTCCCTCTCAGATTCTGGTAAAAGTCTTATGGGCCAGCAGTTAGCTGTATGTCCTTGTTGTGTTGTATGTCCTCTGCCTCACTCCACAGTACAGCCCACTTAAAATAAGTCAGAACAATCACATCTAAAACACTTAACCTACATTCCTCCCCAAAGTCATGACTGAGATAGCCAGTCAAGATGGTAGCACAGGCAGACATGGCTCACCTCTTCACACAACTACATCAAAATTACAACTAAAATATAGAACAACCATCACTTAGAACCATCAGAAATCAAATTAAATGAAAGTCTGACAACTACAGAATTAAAGAACCCACATCCACCCAGACTGGTAGGAGGGGTGCAGACATGGAACTGGCTGGCCCCTCACCCATGTGTGATGGATAAAAATTCAGGAGGGATGTCTTGGCAGTGACGAGTCCCAGGCCCCCCCAGCCCAGGGTTCTAGTGCTAGAAAGATAAGTCCCCACAACTTCTAGCTGCAAAAACCAGAGGGGACTGACTCAGTGGAAGATACTTCTAGATCCCCAAGCAGTTCCTCTTAAAGAACCCAAACATAAACTCACCTACTCAGACTCACTCCCTCTGAGCTCCAGCACTGGAGAAGCAGCTTGAAAGGCACCAATGGCATAAAGGGAGGAACTGAAGTATCTGGCCTCAAGGCAAGCAGAAGCCATTATCTCTTCTCTAAACCCTCCCCCCACAGAGCCTGTAAGCCTGTGCCATATCTAAGACTCCATCAACCTGTCTGATACAGTTTGCCTGCCCCAGAAATCCCCAGATACACTGGCCCACCCAAGCTGCTTTTCCATATGAATGGCTAGTCTTGGCTCATCCTTTACAACTTCCTAAAACCTCTCACACAAGCAAAAGCTTCCCTCAGTGACCCCAAGGCCCCACACTAGCAGCAGCTAGCCTAGATTCACAGATTGGCTTTGAATGGGAATCTCCAAGCCCAGCAAAAGTAGCAACCATCTCAGACTGCTTTATAGCTCAGGCAGGGTGGTCCCAGGCAAAACACAGGTGAGGGCTGGCCCTTGCCTGCACCATCCAGGAAATACCAGGGCCGGCATACCCAGTGGACAGCTACAGACCACATAGGAGAATCACCACCCTGCCCCTGCACAGCTGATCCTCCACAAGGGCACAGGTTAGTGATCAGTGGTCACAGCCAATCCTTACAGCTGACTGGCCCAGGTAAATCCCTCCCATTGATCTGCCAACAGCGACCAAAGCACAACTACAAGAGGAGTGTGTACTCAGCCCACACAAAGGTGCACCTCAAATACCCAACTCAGGTGATAGGGGAGGCTGTGCCACTGGACCCGACAGAACACCTACTAATTAGGCCACACTACTAAGACATGGAGTCAAAGCAGCTTTATTAAACCCAGGGAGGATGCCAAAACAAGGAGACAAAGAAACATGCCCCAAATCAAAGAACAGATCAAAACTCCAGAAAAAGAACTAAATGAAATGGAAATAACAATCTATCAGATGCTTTAAAACACTCTTTATAAGGATGCTCAAGGAACTTAGTGGGTAAGGACTTCAATGCATACAAAAGATCCAGTCAGAACACAGGATACACTAATTGAAATAAAGAAAAATTTATAGGGAAACAATAGTAAAGTGGATGAAGCTAAGAATCAAATCAATGACTTGGAACACAAGGAAGCGAAAAACAACCAAGCAGAAAAGGAATAAAAAAGAATAAAAAAATGAGGATAATATAAAATAGCCTCTGGGACAACTTTAAGAGGTCCAACATTCACATCATAGGGGTGCCAGGAGGAGAAGAAAAAGGGCAAGAGATTGAAAATCTATTTGAAAAAATAATGAAAGAAAAATTCCCTGATTTGATGAAGAAAATAGATATGCCAAATCCAAGGAGCACAGAGTCCCAAACAAGATGGATGCAAAGAGGCCCACTCCAAGACATGTCACAATTAAAATGCCAAAGGTTAAAGATAAAGAGAGAATCTTAAAAGCTGCAAGAGAAAAGGGATTAGTTATCTACAAGGGAGTTTCTGTAAGACTATCAGTTGATTTCTTAAAAGAAACTTTGCAGGCCAAAAGGGACTGACAAGAAATGAGGAGCAGAAACCTACAGCTAAGATTGCTCTACCCAGCAAAGCTATTATTTAGAATAGAATGGCAAATAAAGAGCTTCCCAGATAAGAAAAAAAAAAAAACCCTAAAATTCATCATCACCAAACCATTATTATATGAAATGTTCAGGGACTTATTTCAGAAAAAGAAGATCAAAACTATGAACAACAAAATGGCAATTAAATAATTTATCAACAATTCAACAGAAAAAACAAACAAAGCAAACAAAAAGAACAGAGACAGAATCATGGATACAAGAGTGTTTTGATGGTTGCCAGATAGGACAGGGCTGTGGGAGAATGTGTGAAGAGGTGAGGTGTTTAAGAAGTAGAAATAGGCAGTCATGTAATAGTAATGGGGATGTAAAGTACAGTACAGGGAATGGAGTAGCCAAAGGACTTAATATGCATGACCCATAGACATGAACAATGGTTAAGGGCATTCATTGCCTGGGAGGAGTGGGGTGGAGGAGGGAAAAGGAGGGGGGGGGAAATGGGGAAAAGTCAGGATAACTGTAATAGCATAATCAATAAAATATACTTAAAAAAACAGTCATTGTCAACTTCAAGTCTGTTTAGTACTAACAATATTCCTCTTAATATTATTGAGTTCAGAATTTAGCAAAATAGCTTCCTAGTCTACATCAACAATTTTGTAAGGTTCAAAACAAGCACTTGGGTGAAAACAAATTGTTAAAACTTCTAAATTTTGGTTCCCTGTAATTTTATTCTCATGATAAATTAAAATATTTTGACTGCTTTAATAACTTACTTTTGTGGAAAGTTATTTTGTAGGTGAAATACAAAACTGTTTTTATTTTCAATAAAAAAATTATATCAGTCTGAGTACCTACCTTCCTTGGCTTATGTTTAACTTTCCTTACAAAGCTAGATCCTTCAAAAGCACAACAGATACAACTATGACCAGGTCTGTCTAGTGGAAGAAAACATGCTTGCTGGTGGGAAGAAATGCTGGGGCTCTACACAATTCCTCACTTTGGCCACCAAGTGGTGCTATTAATTCAGAGTGAGCTGGCATTGGGGGAGTGGGGTTGGGTAGCTTTGGGGTGGGTAAAGTATATGACCAGTCAGTAAAAGCAGGACTCACAAGTTAGATGTTCACAGCCCTGTATACAGTGAATTTACATATCACTTTCCACTCAATGTCACCAGCCTAAAAACAGGAGAAAACTAATTCATATACTTCTTTTTTGATGGTAAAGTCCACTATATTCCCTCAGGAAAATAACTTTATATATACATATTTGTATCAAATCAGCTGTAAAGATAATCATAGAATTTTTATTAATCTTCCACTCTCTATAACTGTTTTCTAAGCCCCCCATTTAAAAAGTAGTATTAAGCATTTAAAAATATATGATTTAATTTAAAAAAAAATAGATATCAGCTCGATAGTTTTCCCTTGACTTCTGTTATAAACTTTTCCTGAGGTAATAGCTCCTCTGAGTGGATGAATGACTTTCACATTTCAGCTTAAAAGTGACATGTGTGGACAAGGAACAGATGCAAAGACTATATATATGTTCAGTTTTCTTATGCAATGCATGGGGAGGCCTATGAAAAATGTTAAAAACATAACTAGTAGCTAAAATAAAGACATAATTTACAATCCACTACAAGAAAAACTGGTAATGTTTCCACAATGGAATGAACAATGGTTTGAAAGCAGAACTTTGTGAGCTTGTAAATAGGAAAAAGGTCATCTCAACTGGACAGTTCTGTTTCAAAGATTAAGGACCTAGTATTGGTCAGTATGTATCCAGTTGTCTCTGTACATTAACATCTTTTTAAGAAAAGTGTTGCCATGTGGGGAAGCTGGGAGAAAGGTATTGGAGTACATAAACTCCCATGATTTTAACTGAACCGAGGAGGCAATCCTACATGCTTAGCCATCTCTGATGTCATTTTTACCAAAACAAAAATGATGAAATCTTTGTTAAGCTTCTTGGGATAGAGAGTGTCAAGATGAAACCAAAGAGGAGAAAATGTATTTGTAAAGTTGGTTCCTACATGGATGTCCTAAAATAAATTTCTCAAAATACAGTAACTTAAGTTGTTTATTTCTGGAAATGATCCACAGAACTCAATTAGTATATCAATTCAATGAAACATATAGATTGAGGGTCTAGCCAAATTCCTAATGCTTCCTCCTAGTTTATTTAGTTACGAAAATGTTCTTACAATTATCACTTATTTTTTTATATATAAGTCAAGGGTTAAAAAAAAATCCCACAACTTTCCAATCTTATGCCAAAATGCCAAACCAGTTCTTTAGGCATTTCTTGGGGGAGAGAGTAAGCATGCATGTGTATTTGGTGTGTGTATGTACATATATATGTATTGAGGGAAGTGAGGAGTTATGAAAGAATGGGAGATGTGCATATTACTTAGCAGCTAAGGAAAATTTTAAAGATAGAAACAAAAATAAATAATTAAATCGTCACTATGATGAACGCAACAACTACTTTTATATTAAGTGCCAACCCTTTGCCAGGCTCTGTGCTAAGTACTCATATAAATTTTATCTCTATCTGTATGAAAATATTTTACCTACCAATAACCTTATTTAATAAGTTGTATCAGCTTTATTGTTAGCCCTTTTTTCAAATGTGGTCTGTGGGTCACCTATGTTAGAATTAACTAGAATTCAGGGCCTCACGTCAGATTCACTCAATCAGAATTTTTTAGGCTGGGCCTGGGAATCTTTATTTTTAACAAACTCCTCAGGTGTTTTTTATGCAAACAAAACTTCGAGAACCACTATCTTAACCCTTTCACAAATAAATAACAAGATTTTTTAAAAAGAAAGGGTGATATTCCATGTATAAGATGTTATTTTAGCATTGGCATGACATTACACAAATTTAATTTCACATTCAGAAGAAAAACATGTTGCTGCCAAATCAGTTCAAATGCCTAAATTTTGTTTCATAGATAGTTGCTGAGAAAAACACATTTTCCTGGAATTTCTCTCTTTTAAGTGTTAAATTTTTTTTACTGCAGTCTAGAATAAGGATGTACCTCACTTTAGGCAAGACATGTTCCAAATGGAAAATTCTGGTGATGTGATAATTCTTTAGGTTCAAAAATTGTATTGCATATTTTCAATTCAAAACTTCTAGTAGTGGAAAGTACTTTTTAAATATCACTGGTAGAAATTATATACATTTGTCCTTCTGGATAAATGAACAAACATGAGTCAGCAGATGAAAGAGTTACCTATATACTTAAAGACTATATATAGTAAAAAGCTGGGACATAGAGTGAGTGCTAAGAAGAAACAAATGTTTCTATTGCATGAACTAGAGTAATCCTATAACAGTTGATTTATACTACTTCTAGGTATAATTTATATACTTTCCTTCTTTAAATAACCCAAATAATGAAATGCAGATAGAAATATATTAAAGATGTTTGATGCAGTTGAACACATTTTGAGAGTACAGAAATTCTGGAAGTATGACAACTTTATTTTTTTTAGTTTTAATTTTCCGCATAACTACAGAAAGGAAAGACTATGGAAATAAAAGAATTTAGGAATGTTACCAATTTTCAAAATTGAAGGTGTAAAAAAATAAAGAGCAAAAGTACTTCGAGCACTTTAAAATGTAAACTCCCTTTTAAAAAACAAATTTTACTGTTTTCTTTACATTGTTATTTCTAGTCACTGTTGTTTTCAACAAAAGCCTATTCCAATATATTTGCAATATATAATAATAAATAAATATATAAATGTTCAAAACCCAGTATTTATCATAGTATTTTATTTAACACTTGATGGTAATGAATATCATTCCTAATATATCAGTGTTTTTCTTAAAAAAACGCTTTATTTATTTGTTTGTTTGTTTGTTTTAGAGAGAGGAGAAGGGAAGGAGAAAGAGAGGGAGAGAAATGTCAATGTGTGGTTGCCCCTCATGTGGGGAACTAGCCCACAACCCAGGCATGTGCTCTGACTGGGAATCAAACCAGCAACTCTTTGGTTCACAGGCCTGTGCTCAATCCACTGACTTACACCAGCCAGGCATATTAGTGTTTTTCATTTTTTGGTAGTTTATTTCAAAGGAGACCTTGACAAATTTAAGTATTAAAGACAGCATATAAGTAACAATAGTTGATATCTATTGAACCTGGTATATGTACCAGGCACTTTGCAAATGGTTGATATAAGGTATCTAATTTAATTCTCCCAATTCTCTTAGCTGCCATACCATATTGCCCTTAACTCAGTGTGACACAATCTGAATTGGTTATATTCAGTAACCAGGGTTAAAAGTTTCTACTCTCAGTGTAGTGCTTTAGACATAATAGGGCTCAAAAAATATTTTTTGAATAAAAGAAAATCACAAGACAGAAGGTTAAAAGAATCTTATCCTTTATGCAAACTGCAGTTAGATTTTTTGCTCCAACTTTTATTTTTAAAGCCATAGTGTCCTCATTCTAATAAAGTAGAAATCGAGGTTCACAGCTATGAAGCTGAGCTAGTAAGCAGGAATGAATAAAGTAAATACTAGAATGAGATCTTGGCTATCATTCTCCCAGCCAGGGTTCCAACTCACTGCTGGAAGGGCTGAGCCCATGTTTTCAGATGAAGGTATATACTGAGGATTAAGTACTGAAGAAAGCCTCGCCTATAATTATGCTAACAGCAAAGGAAGACAGATGGGCTTTGGTCCTAATGGACAGGAGCACCAGAGAGAAGGTTCACACAGAGACTTTGGAAAGCTGGGCCCTGACTCACTATTTCTTCCACCTGGCTATGACTCTGCTAATTATGCATGTGATAAAATGATTGTTTGACATGTTCTTTTATGCTTTTTATTTTTCTAAATATTGGATTAGAATGTAATTGTATGAAGTTGTATCACTCCTTGCAATTAGAAAATGATTTTATATTATTTTGCATTCTTGGTGTTAGATGACACAAAGTAACTAAAATCCTGACTTGGCTGAAAACACAGAGGCGCTCAAACTTGACTTATAACACTACAGTTACCAAAAGTATGTTAGCATTTTATTTACAGAAAGGAATAGATTTTATCAACTCGTAGAATCTATCAAAGGATGAGCTCTTTGCCTTTGGAAATTGTGTTCAACACTCACTTGTAGAAAATTTCCAAACATACTTTTAAAAAAACCTGATTTCTTTATTATGCACAGATTCAATGTCCTATGAATTGTCAGTTACAATTAGTTTAGTGGGGAACAATGGGCTAAGTCTCTACCATTACAGAACTTTAAATGTAACTTTATTTACTTTACATAATCAAATTCCCTTACTTATTTTGTTTCTATTCATAAAAAAGTTCCTTTGCAGAGACACTATTATAATCTTGTCTATTTCACATTTTGTATCAGTAGAGATCAAATGGAAACATTCTTCTTTAATAAGCTAGAACTTCTATTTTCTATTTTACCATGTTATGTAATGATTTTTTAAAATGTCATTAATGAAAGTTATAGTTAAGCTTTTTTTAGTTTTGTAACCCAAATGCCAATATAGATATCTCAGTTAGTTTAATGAGTATTTTTCAATGGTATGGCTTCTTATTGTAATTTGTATAAAATAGACATACATACTATGTCTTTTTAAAAAAGAACCTCTACAAAATGGAGACATTTTATCACATGAATTCTAATTCCCATCCTAGCTGTGAAAAGCATAGAAATGCTGTACTAAATGACAGAGAACAAGGAATAACCAGATATTAAGAAACACTCTGTTGTTATATTTAGAAGATAGTTTCCAGTTTTTTGCTGACTTTATTGACTAAAGTTGTCCAAGTTATTTCTGTTATTATAGGGTTTCTGCCCCTTCAAATTTTAGAGGTGTGAATAAATTACAGAGGCAATACCTTAAGGAATACGAACAAAGTTTAATGTACAAAAATTTAATTTTCAGGATAAGATAAAACTTAAGATAAAAGACTAGAGATACACCAGAAACATGTACCGTAAATGTGAAAAACATCACCAAATTTTTTCTCCCCACACAACCTGAAAGTATTACTGTATCAAACTTCCTTTCCTGGTTATTTATTAGTTGTAGAGAATCAGTTTAACTCTAAGTTCAGATGTCTTTCTATATAAAAATGTCCCCAGTTTTGGTTTTCATTGTCCCCTTCCAGATATGGGTGTGATTGAGATAGAGTTGACTACTTATCTCCTCACTAGTGTGCAGTGATTGCTGGGGAAAAGACACAGAGCTAGAGAAAAATGTTCCTTACAAATATGTAATTTAAATCACATAAAAGCATGTTTCCTTAAATCTAAGAACCTATTTTTATAGTATCTATTCAGGCAATCTTAACTTTTTGTTATCGATACCCTAAACGTAAAACTACATAAACTGCCATTATCTAAGTCATAGAATCAAATGTTGTCTATAGATCCTGTTTTAATGTTAATGAATTTATAAACACAAATAGCTAGCATCCAGCCTACAGTGAAAAGCAGAACACTTCAAGCATTTAATACAGCTAAAGGGGCAGATTAGAGATCAATAACAAAATCACCTGGTAAAAACGGAAAAAGGTGTTGCATTAAAAGGCTTTTTGCTTTACATGTGAAACAATACTGAGAAACCTGTATTTTAGCACTTGTACTCAACAGGCACTCCAAACTATGCAAAGATGAGAACAGAAACCCATCCTTTCTAATAATCTTGTGACAAAAGCTAAAAGACATCATCCTATTAACTAGTGATCTCAACTGCTAATGCGGAGTACTTCCTGGTGCCTTTTATGTAGAATGCTGCTATTAAAAAACCACTAAACATTCACTGTGAACAACACAGAATCATTCATCTTTTATCAGCATCTCTTGTTAGAAGAGTATGAGTGGGGCTGAAGGTGTCATTGATATTATGGAGTGGAAATTAATCAGAAATTTTTCTCATATTTTCCTCATCTCACTAATTTACTTCTGTACAAATTTCCTCCTGTTAAAAAGTTCATACCCAACCCCCTGTTGTACTCTTTTAAGTTGAGAATATTCAACGAGTGCGTCCCCTGAAAAGCACCAGGTCCTAACACAAAAAGCATTCGAAATTCTCATTTAGTTGTCTTTATTTTGCTAGCGCCATGTGGTCCTTGAAGATGTAGAAAACACGGGAAGCCGAGTAAAGATCAGAGCAAGCTCATTAGCATTCTGACAAAATTGGAGTGGTGGAGATGTATAGTTTGCCTAGTTTGTCGTTTTGAAAGCTACCGGTGGTAAGCTTTCTATTTCATTGTGCTTTTGTCTTTTTTTGGGGGGGGGGGTGGGTTTCAAAGCAGCAGGGTATTTGTTAGCCCTAGGTCTGCACAATGCATTGTGGGAACCTTTCCTGCACATTCAGTCCTATATAGTATCATTCTAGTTTGAGTCAAAAAGTTTTTTTTCCACCATTTATAAAAAAGGGCATGTATGTGAATCTTAGTACATCCCCTCAAGGCGTTTATCAGAGCTTTGCTTTTCTCTTTTGCCTGAATCATAAAGTCCAAAAAGAGTTAGAAACGACCTAAATAATATAATATTCAGTTTTTAAAAAATGTTGCTACTCATTTCAGAACACAACATTAAAACACTAATTTATTTTCACTCTTTGTCACAAACGACTAACAAGCAACATGCAGGACTGATTCACTTAGTTAAAATTCAAAAGCTCACTGCTCACTGTAATAGACCTCAATTCTATTTTTGAAAATAGTATAAAGAAAAAAAATAGTTTGTGCTTTAGAATTATGTAAATAAAGAATACCACTTAGAAGGCTTAAATAAGTTATTAACCTAGTTGTTTGATTTTCATCGTCATCTTCTTTTTCTTTTCTTTCTTGCTTTTTTTTAAACATAAGGCTCACTTTGAACAGCTAAATAGGCTACATTAATGCTACTATTCAACATGAATGTTTCCAAGTTGCAATGAAATGGATAATGGTCTTTGGGGATGAATTTATCTACTAAATCCTTGTGGTTGCCCTCCTATCTTGGATGATGACCCAAAAGAATGTCAACAGTTCATTTTCCCAGAGAGCTTGGAAGCAGTCCCTATGCAAGCCATAATCTGCACATTCTCAAAGAACCATTTCAAACATTATATTTCACAAGCATTTTTAAGTGATTTTCCTCTCATCCCTAGTATCCTAACAGTACTTGAGATATTAGTACCTCTGAAATGAGAGCTAAACAAAGTTTACAGATAAATTCTACATATGACATAAAATTTAAAATTTACTTTCAATATGCATTTTAAAAACATGGTCATCTTGTTATAATAATATTTATGGCACTGGGATAAATGTCTAGAGTTAGTATTTTTCTGTGAAAAAGTACTTTTTTATTATTAATTATTTTGCTTAGAATCAAACCTTATTCATAAATAGTGTTTATAGTTTCTCTTAATCAGTAGTTATTAAAACCCAGGGAAAGCTAAAGAGCAGTGGGCAGTGAAATATAGTGTAAGTGTCATTTGGTAAAATTTTAACAGTAAGATTTCTGTTTGAAGTCATTTCTGTATGAAATCTCCAACACAGTAGCATTTGGTTATTTCACATTTATTTCCTTTGTCCAGTAACAAACTATTAGACTTAGTATGTTCTCATGGGGTGGGGGGTATAGTTTTTATATATCAACTATTCATATTATATTAGAGCACATAATTAAAATAATGTAACTTTTCTTTATTTCTATTTTAAGCTCTAATTTTTACCCCTTAAGAGTTCTTTTTACGTGTTCTAAATTTTAAAGGTATAAATTTGTGGTTATGGTGTGAGCCTAATTATATATTGTTAGACTATTAGACCTAACTTAAGGCTTAATATTTAAATGCATCGCAGCATTGAACTGTTCTACTGGTAGCTTTAAAGTTATTAAAAAATGCTGTTACTATAGTAATAATGACTGAGTTAGTTCTATACTTTGCAATATGAGTATAGCTGCAAAATCATTTATCTACTTCACTGCATTCTCCTACCAAAGTTTCTTGAAAAAAATCATTTGGACTAGCTCTATCAAATTAAAGAGCAGTCAGGAGTATCTAAGTCCAGCTTTAAAACAAACATCTTAACAATTACTTAGCCATATGGAAAATAGGGTATGTCTCTCCTGAAACTATTTGAAAAATGTATTTACTATCTTGAATTTAAACTTCATTAGAAACCATTTTTGACTTGCAATGCCAAGATTGCTGAAATATCACTCTGCTAAATAACCATGAAAAGACATGTAAAAAAGCAGGACTTTTTAAAGCTGCCAATTAACAGTTTCTATATTTTAAAGCAATTACATTTTCATTTATAACAACTTCAAAGTCCAAAAAACAAAGTAGAGTTAAAGCACTATGAATAAACAAATACAGTTGTACACTGAGATATAGCTATACACATGCTAATAATACCTTTTTTACATTATACCAAATTTGAAGCTTCTTCACAAGTGTTCACATTGTACTTGTGTTTGGGATCCTATGACTTAAAGGCCAGATGCTTTTCACAAATGACCAACAATTGTAGAATAAATTAATGATTGATTTTTTTAAAGCTTTGATGGAATTAAGCATACTTCTTTTCTCAGTGTGCCTATGTGAATGTTTGCCTGTTAAACTTTTTTTTTTTTTTTTTGACAAGTGAGGCCACCCGGCAGAAAACAACTGATGCAAAACCCAGGGGTAATCCCTCTGTTTAGTTCAACACTATGGTTAGCCTTAACACTGCCTCTATTATCCAATGGATTTAGAGAAACTTTCATTTATTTGTTGGCCTCAGTTTTCAATTCTGTTGCCCTCTTTAAGGAAACCTAAACTTATTCCTATATAAATACATTTGCATACCGGTACAATGAAATGTTCTAGAATTTTTATTACCCTACTAAGCTAAATAGGGACTACGTACATATGTAGTAGGAAACGTACGTGAAAACAATCAAGATATATTTTTAACTAAGGATTTTAAAGCACATTACAATAAACCTGTAATGTTCATGGTACAAGATTAATATAATTATTACCAAAATATTTTAACAATATACTGACATCTATTTTAAAAGCCTGAAACCACTGGAACCTAAGAAACATTCCATTATCACAAAATCAGAGCAAATTTAGTATATTAAAATGCATCATTTTTTCTATAGGAATCTTTTAAAATATATTTTTTATTCTACATAATATTTTACATTCTTGAATGTTCAGTCTAAACTACAAACAAAAACAAAAGGTTTACTCTATTCCGATAAATCACATAAATATATATTTTTAGTTTATTTAGGGGATTCAAATTAGAGATTCATTTAGCTATATATTCACTATAGCAAATAGTTCAACATATTTTTAAAAATACGTTTAAAAACTACACTATTTTTCTTGAAACATTTACTCATTTTAAAAAAATTGACTGTATATAAAGCAGCATGGCTTAGGAGAAGGAAAACATGCTGGACTGTGAGTCGGAAAATAACAGCTCTGAGTCAGTCTCTTATCGTGGCCTCAGAATTTTCATCAGTAAGATAAAAGACCTAGATTTGATGATCTTTAAGACTTCACATTTTCAAGCCTTTATAACAATGTGGTACTAATTATACAAAACAAACAGTTATAACATTAATTACTGGAATGTGTTCAAATGTTGGTTAGAGCCTTCCTTACTCCACAAATGTTTTTAAAAGTAAGTAAAATAGTACAAATTGTACTATGAATGCATGTATTGTACAAGACCAACATTCAGTAATAGAATTTCATTAAAAAAGTTTCAACTTACAACAAAATGAATCATATAAAGTTTAAGAAGGAAATCTTAAAATTCTTTGGAATACTCTTTTTAGCTGTTGTTCCTAGTTAGTGAAGTCAGCACTAATTCTCAGGAAAACACATCAAGAATGATGTTCCACTTACACCTTAACTTAAAGAGGTTGGAATTAGCAATACCACACACACCTCACTCCCTACATTTTCTTTCCTTAGTTTTCTCTAAAAAACAATGACATTAGTTTCTGGAAATATTGAGCTAAGAAAAGTTTCACGTAGACTCAGACATTTAGATGTTCATTTAGGACTTTTTAACTTTACCAAGAAAGCAAAATGGAAAAACGATGATGACATTCTGCTACCCAGAACAGAAGCAGAGCTCTTTAACTCAAAATGCACTTGGGTTTTACTGTACGAGGTATTCTCTTACGAGTAACAAGTAAACATGCAATTTAGAGTTCTAGCCAGTCCTACAAATTTCTTCTATAAAATTGATTTCCCTATTGGACTATGTACACCAATACAAAAACAAATGAAGTACCAAAGAGCCCTAATTAACAATTTTGCAAGTGAATACAGACATTGGAGCAACACTGCTGCCATTAAAGTCTATTCCATGGCATATCTGTTTCTGTTAACATTTCAATAGACCAATTAAATGACCTTTCCCCCTTCAAACTCAATTAAGCTATTTGAACTTCCAATGCCATCTTATCATGTATTTGTACAAAATTTACACAGAGGAAATTAATTTTTTAGTTTTTAATGGGTTTAAGAAGTCAATACTATTTTAAAATTAGCTCTCATAAAATTTCACATAATGAAAATACAGGATATTATCTGAATATGCAATTGATTAAGCCAAATCATTCCTTATAGTCTAACCTCACATATTTTAATTTCTGATTTATTACTTTAACAATTTTTCAATCTAGTTATAATTTTTAAATCTGTAAATATACAAATGCCGTTTATTGTTTTTAGACACGGTGAAAACTAAAAAAGCAGAAAGCCAATGACAAATAATGCTCCCTGGTATAAAAGAGAAATCTTTACCTCCTTATAATTAAAAAAAATGAAAGCAATGATTTACATAATGCCAGAACTTGCAAATTCCTAATACCCCTAATATTTAATAATAGTAAAAATAAAACAAAACCCCCAAACAAAACCT